>NC_083332.1:24873721-26073721 GCF_963455315.2 Globicephala melas
GGGGCGGGGGGGACTCACAATTCTCCTGCCGGCGAGCTCCAGAGCGCTCCTGCTGAAGCTCCCAGCAAGGAACGGAGAGCAGCAGGCCTCACACGAGTCAACTCAGACTTCTTCTGTCACGAGTCAACTCAGACTTCTTACGTGAGGCCTTCCGGCAGCAAAGAGAAGGTGCGCGCGAGGAGTGTGCTTCAGGCAGCTGAGGACCCGCCACTGTCTCGTCTAGCACGGAGGGGAATCAGGTTAGGCCAGGGTCGCCCAGCTTCATACCTGAGCTCCTACAGGTATCCTCAGTGGTTTCTGATTACCTCAAGGAAACACAACGGGAGGAACAGGGCCCTTCCGTGGAGGCCCTTTGGGGCACAGGGACCTCGCGTGGGATCTACTGGGTAAGTATGGCAGTACCTTAGGTAGGCCTCAGTGACCAAGGCTCTCTGGCTCACGCCTAGCTGTGTAAAGAAGTGTGGCAAACGTACGTACTGCTCCTCAGGCTGGGCCCACGGCCTAGCTTTCGCTTCTGTGAGAGTGCTGCCCCGAGTCTCTTCCCGGAGCCAGTCGTCAGCGCGGTGTCTTTTGGCACTGCAGTTCTCTTTCAGTCAAGGAGGCCGTTCGACTGACCGGCAAAGGGAGTCCGCCCAGCGCTGCTTTCGCCAGTCTCTCTGACGACTGGGCCACTCAACCTGGGCAACCCAGAGAGGAGTACACTGCCCTAGCTATGAATGTGAAGAGCTGTCTCCAGGGGCCTGCTTACGCTAAGGTTCCTCAGAAGCCAGAGGCCGCCGTTCCGGCACGGAGAGAGGTCATCATGCCAACCTGGTGAATGGGCTCCTACCCTGTGTGTCCCCAGGAGCGTCGCAGGGTTAAGGCACTCCGTGGTGGAGTATGGCCTCATCGGAGACCCCTGCACACCCAGCTCCCCTGACGTGAAACGCTGGAACTTCACCTTGAGGCCTGAGGTCGCCTTTCGTTCGGCCGGAGCTGAACCTGGGGTGCCGTGGGAGGAGTTCCTAGAAAGGGATTGCCAGCACGGTTTTCGCTTTGGGAGAACACGCAGCCTCGGCCCACAACGACAGCCCTGCCGTGCAGAGACGTCGGGCCGCTAGTGCTGTTCAAGGCAGCTTTGAAGCCAAGCGCAAGGCGCCTCCAAACGGGGAGAAAGCGTACTCTCCCCTCCGCGTCCCACGTTCAAGCTGAATGACGCAGCATGTTTCTCGGAAGGCTCTGCCGAGCTAGCTAGTACAAGGGAGAGAGTGCCTGCCTCTGCTGAGAAAGGTTTTGACGTGGGGATTGCTGGACAGGCCGAAGAGCGTTCCCCAGGCCGTGCAAAGTTGAGGCCTTGGTGATTCTGGATGGTCCCAAGGGTCCAGAATTGTCCCCGGGAAAGCTGTCCTTTTCCCTCTTTTTCCGGCGGGAAGTACACCTCTGGCATCCGGCTGCCGGTCGGCGACGTCCTGGGGGAGACGCCCTGGTTTCACGTGTGGCGCACACTGGTGTTTCTCAGAAGAGCCCAAATTCCTCCCTGCGGGTGGGTGGGGGGCTTGGCACACCAGCATGGAATGGAAGGCTGTTTAGAACTGCGTACCTTGAGGCCGTGTGAAGGCCGCACGAACGAGAGCTTTCGAGCGAACAGGGCAGCGCTTCGCCATCACCGCTGCACGTTCACGGAGCTTAGTCAAACGAACGCATTTACTTCCTGGGGCTCCAACACGGCCGAGGAGTTGGAAGGCATACAGTGAGTGCCCTTTGACAGTTGTTACAACGAACGTGAGTGCACAGTGTCTCGTGAAATACCTTCCACGGTTGAAGCATTCCGTTAACGCACGCCCCTCCGCTCCCTCTGGCACTCCGAGGCGTTACTAACGGGGGAAATCTGGACTTTTGCTTGAGGCCGGGGTGGGGCGGGGGGGACTCACAATTCTCCTGCCGGCGAGCTCCAGAGCGCTCCTGCTGAAGCTCCCAGCAAGGAACGGAGAGCAGCAGGCCTCACACGAGTCAACTCAGACTTCTTCTGTCACGAGTCAACTCAGACTTCTTACGTGAGGCCTTCCGGCAGCAAAGAGAAGGTGCGCGCGAGGAGTGTGCTTCAGGCAGCTGAGGACCCGCCACTGTCTCGTCTAGCACGGAGGGGAATCAGGTTTGGCCAGGGTCGCCCAGCTTCATACCTGAGCTCCTACAGGTATCCTCAGCGGTTTCTGATTACCTCAAGGAAACACAACGGGAGGAACAGGGCCCTTCCGTGGAGGCCCTTTGGGGCACAGGGACCTCTGCGTGGGATCTAGTGGGTAAGTATGGCAGTACCTTAGGTAGGCCTCAGTGACCAAGGCTCTCTGGCTCACGCCTAGCTGTGTAAAGAAGTGTGGCAAACGTACGTACTGCTCCTCAGGCTGGGCCCACGGCCTAGCTTTCGCTTCTGTGAGAGCGCTGTCCCGAGTCTCTTCCCGGAGCCAGTCGTCAGCGCGGTGCCTTTTGGCACTGCAGTTCTCTTTCAGTCAAGGAGGCCGTTCGACTGACTGGCAAAGGGAGTCCGCCCAGCGCTGTTTTCGCCAGTCTCTCTGACGACTGGGCCACTCAACCTGGGCAACCCAGAGAGGAGTACACTGCCCTAGCTATGAATGTGAAGAGCTGTCTCCAGGGGCCTGCTTACGCTAAGGTTCCTCAGAAGCCAGAGGCCGCCGTTCCGGCACGGAGAGAGGTCATCAGGCGAAACTGGTGAATGGGCTCCTTACCCTGTGTGTCCCCAGGAGCGTCGCAGGGTTAAGGCACTCCGTGGTGGAGTATGGCCTCATCGGAGACCCCTGCACACCCAGCTCCCCTGACGTGAAACGCTGGAACTTCACCTTGAGGCCTGAGGTCGCCTTTCGTTCGGCCGGAGCTGAACCTGGGGTGCCGTGGGAGGAGTTCCTAGAAAGGGATTGCCAGCACGGTTTTCGCTTTGGGAGAACACGCAGCCTCGGCCCACAACGACAGCCCTGCCGTGCAGAGACGTCGGGCCGCTAGTGCTGTTCAAGGCAGCTTTGAAGCCAAGCGCAAGGCGCCTCCAAACGGGGAGAAAGCGTACTCTCCCCTCCGCGTCCCACGTTCAAGCTGAATGACGCAGCATGTTTCTCGGAAGGCTCTGCCGAGCTAGCTAGTACAAGGGAGAGAGTGCCTGCCTCTGCTGAGAAAGGTTTTGACGTGGGGATTGCTGGACAGGCCGAAGAGCGTTCCCCAGGCCGTGCAAAGTTGAGGCCTTGGTGATTCTGGATGGTCCCAAGGGTCCAGAATTGTCCCCGGGAAAGCTGTCCTTTTCCCTCTTTTTCCGGCGGGAAGTACACCTCTGGCATCCGGCTGCCGGTCGGCGACGTCCTGGGGGAGACGCCCTGGTTTCACTTGTGGCGCACACTGGTGTTTCTCAGAAGAGCCCAAATTCCTCCCTGCGGGTGGGTGGGGGGCTTGGCACACCAGCATGGAATGGAAGGCTGTTTAGAACTGCGTACCTTGAGGCCGTGTGAAGGCCGCACGAACGAGAGCTTTCGAGCGAACAGGGCAGCGCTTCGCCATCACCGCTGCACGTTCACGGAGCTTAGTCAAAGGAACGCATTTACTTCCTGGGGCTCCAACACGGCCGAGGAGTTGGAAGGCATACAGTGAGTGCCCTTTGACAGTTGTTACAACGAACGTGAGTGCACAGTGTCTCGTGAAATACCTTCCACGGTTGAAGCATTCCGTTAACGCACGCCCCTCCGCTCCCTCTGGCACTCCGAGGCGTTACTAACGGGGGAAATCTGGACTTTTGCTTGAGGCCGGGGTGGGGCGGGGGGGACTCACAATTCTCCTGCCGGCGAGCTCCAGAGCGCTCCTGCTGAAGCTCCCAGCAAGGAACGGAGAGCAGCAGGCCTCACACGAGTCAACTCAGACTTCTTCTGTCACGAGTCAACTCAGACTTCTTACGTGAGGCCTTCCGGCAGCAAAGAGAAGGTGCGCGCGAGGAGTGTGCTTCAGGCAGCTGAGGACCCGCCACTGTCTCGTCTAGCACGGAGGGGAATCAGGTTTGGCCAGGGTCGCCCAGCTTCATACCTGAGCTCCTACAGGTATCCTCAGCGGTTTCTGATTACCTCAAGGAAACACAACGGGAGGAACAGGGCCCTTCCGTGGAGGCCCTTTGGGGCACAGGGACCTCTGCGTGGGATCTAGTGGGTAAGTATGGCAGTACCTTAGGTAGGCCTCAGTGACCAAGGCTCTCTGGCTCACGCCTAGCTGTGTAAAGAAGTGTGGCAAACGTACGTACTGCTCCTCAGGCTGGGCCCACGGCCTAGCTTTCGCTTCTGTGAGAGCGCTGTCCCGAGTCTCTTCCCGGAGCCAGTCGTCAGCGCGGTGCCTTTTGGCACTGCAGTTCTCTTTCAGTCAAGGAGGCCGTTCGACTGACTGGCAAAGGGAGTCCGCCCAGCGCTGTTTTCGCCAGTCTCTCTGACGACTGGGCCACTCAACCTGGGCAACCCAGAGAGGAGTACACTGCCCTAGCTATGAATGTGAAGAGCTGTCTCCAGGGGCCTGCTTACGCTAAGGTTCCTCAGAAGCCAGAGGCCGCCGTTCCGGCACGGAGAGAGGTCATCATGCCAACCTGGTGAATGGGCTCCTACCCTGTGTGTCCCCAGGAGCGTCGCAGGGTTAAGGCACTCCGTGGTGGAGTATGGCCTCATCGGAGACCCCTGCACACCCAGCTCCCCTGACGTGAAACGCTGGAACTTCACCTTGAGGCCTGAGGTCGCCTTTCGTTCGGCCGGAGCTGAACCTGGGGTGCCGTGGGAGGAGTTCCTAGAAAGGGATTGCCAGCACGGTTTTCGCTTTGGGAGAACACGCAGCCTCGGCCCACAACGACAGCCCTGCCTTGCAGAGACGTCGGGCCGCTAGTGCTGTTCAAGGCAGCTTCGAAGCCAAGCGCAAGGCGCCTCCAAGCGGGGAGAAAGCGTACTCTCCCCTCCGCGTCCCACGTTCAAGCTGAATGACGCAGCATGTTTCTCGGAAGGCTCTGCCGAGCTATCTAGTACAAGGGAGAGAGTGCCTGCCTCTGCTGAGAAAGGTTTTGACGTGGGGATTGCTGGACAGGCCGAAGAGCGTTCCCCAGGCCGTGCAAAGTTGAGGCCTTGGTGATTCTGGATGGTCCCAAGGGTCCAGAATTGTCCCCGGGAAAGCTGTCCTTTTCCCTCTTTTTCCGGCGGGAAGTACACCTCTGGCATCCGGCTGCCGGTCGGCGACGTCCTGGGGGAGACGCCCTGGTTTCACTTGTGGCGCACACTGGTGTTTCTCAGAAGAGCCCAAATTCCTCCCTGCGGGTGGGTGGGGGGCTTGGCACACCAGCATGGAATGGAAGGCTGTTTAGAACTGCGTACCTTGAGGCCGTGTGAAGGCCGCACGAACGAGAGCTTTCGAGCGAACAGGGCAGCGCTTCGCCATCACCGCTGCACGTTCACAGAGCTTAGTCAAACGAACGCATTTACTTCCTGGGGCTCCAACACGGCCGAGGAGTTGGAAGGCATACAGTGAGTGCCCTTTTGACAGTTGTTACAACGAACGTGAGTGCACAGTGTCTCGTGAAATACCTTCCACGGTTGAAGCATTCCGTTAACGCACGCCCCTCCGCTCCCTCTGGCACTCCGAGGCGTTACTAACGGGGGAAATCTGGACTTTTGCTTGAGGCCGGGGTGGGGCGGGGGGGACTCACAATTCTCCTGCCGGCGAGCTCCAGAGCGCTCCTGCTGAAGCTCCCAGCAAGGAACGGAGAGCAGCAGGCCTCACACGAGTCAACTCAGACTTCTTCTGTCACGAGTCAACTCAGACTTCTTACGTGAGGCCTTCCGGCAGCAAAGAGAAGGTGCGCGCGAGGAGTGTGCTTCAGGCAGCTGAGGACCCGCCACTGTCTCGTCTAGCACGGAGGGGAATCAGGTTTGGCCAGGGTCGCCCAGCTTCATACCTGAGCTCCTACAGGTATCCTCAGTGGTTTCTGATTACCTCAAGGAAACACAACGGGAGGAACAGGGCCCTTCCGTGGAGGCCCTTTGGGGCACAGGGACCTCGCGTGGGATCTACTGGGTAAGTATGGCAGTACCTTAGGTAGGCCTCAGTGACCAAGGCTCTCTGGCTCACGCCTAGCTGTGTAAAGAAGTGTGGCAAACGTACGTACTGCTCCTCAGGCTGGGCCCACGGCCTAGCTTTCGCTCCTGTGAGAGCGCTGTCCCGAGTCTCTTCCCGGAGCCAGTCGTCAGCGCGGTGTCTTTTGGCACTGCAGTTCTCTTTCAGTCAAGGAGGCCGTTCGACTGACCGGCAAAGGGAGTCCGCCCAGCGCTGCTTTCGCCAGTCTCTCTGACGACTGGGCCACTCAACCTGGGCAACCCAGAGAGGAGTACACTGCCCTAGCTATGAATGTGAAGAGCTGTCTCCAGGGGCCTGCTTACGCTAAGGTTCCTCAGAAGCCAGAGGCCGCCGTTCCGGCACGGAGAGAGGTCATCAGGCGAAACTGGTGAATGGGCTCCTTACCCTGTGTGTCCCCAGGAGCGTCGCAGGGTTAAGGCACTCCGTGGTGGAGTATGGCCTCATCGGAGACCCCTGCACACCCAGCTCCCCTGACGTGAAACGCTGGAACTTCACCTTGAGGCCTGAGGTCACCTTTCGTTCGGCCGGAACTGAACCTGGGGTGCCGTGGGAGGAGTTCCTAGAAAGGGATTGCCAGCACGGTTTTCGCTTTGGGAGAACACGCAGCCTCGGCCCACAACGACAGCCCTGCCGTGCAGAGACGTCGGGCCGCTAGTGCTGTTCAAGGCAGCTTCGAAGCCAAGCGCAAGGCGCCTCCAAGCGGGGAGAAAGCGTACTCTCCCCTCCGCGTCCCACGTTCAAGCTGAATGACGCAGCATGTTTCTCGGAAGGCTCTGCCGAGCTAGCTAGTACAAGGGAGAGAGTGCCTGCCTCTGCTGAGAAAGGTTTTGACGTGGGGATTGCTGGACAGGCCGAAGAGCGTTCCCCAGGCCGTGCAAAGTTGAGGCCTTGGTGATTCTGGATGGTCCCAAGGGTCCAGAATTGTCCCCGGGAAAGCTGTCCTTTTCCCTCTTTTTCCGGCGGGAAGTACACCTCTGGCATCCGGCTGCCGGTCGGCGACGTCCTGGGGGAGACGCCCTGGTTTCACTTGTGGCGCACACTGGTGTTTCTCAGAAGAGCCCAAATTCCTCCCTGCGGGTGGGTGGGGGGCTTGGCACACCAGCATGGAATGGAAGGCTGTTTAGAACTGCGTACCTTGAGGCCGTGTGAAGGCTGCACGAACGAGAGCTTTCGAGCGAACAGGGCAGCGCTTCGCCATCACCGCTGCACGTTCACGGAGCTTAGTCAAAGGAACGCATTTACTTCCTGGGGCTCCAACACGGCCGAGGAGTTGGAAGGCATACAGTGAGTGCCCTTTGACAGTTGTTACAACGAACGTGAGTGCACAGTGTCTCGTGAAATACCTTCCACGTTTGAAGCATTCCGTTAACGCATGCCCCTCCGCTCCCTCTGGCACTCCGAGGTATTACTAAGGGGGGAAATCGGGACTTTTGCTTGAGGCCGGGGTGGGGCCGGGGGACTCACCATTCTCCTGCCAGCGAGCTCCAGAGCGCTCCTGCTGAAGCTCCCAGCAAGGAACGGAGAGCAGCAGGCCTCACACGAGTCAACTCAGACTTCTTCTGTCACGAGTCAACTCAGACTTCTTATGTGAGGCCTTCCGGCAGCAAAGAGAAGGTGCGCGCGAGGAGTGTGCTTTAGGCAGCTGAGGACCCGCCACTGTCTCGTCTAGCACGGAGGGGAATCAGGTTTGGCCAGGGTGGCCCAGCTTCATACCTTAGCTCCCACAGGTATCCTCAGCGGTTTCTGATTACCTCAAGGAAACACAACGGGAGGAACAGGGCCCTTCCGTGGAGGCCCTTTGGGGCACAGGGACCTCTGCGTGGGATCTACTGGGTAAGTATGGCAGTACCTTAGGTAGGCCTCAGTGACCAAGGCTCTCTGGCTCACGCCTATCTGTGTAAAGAAGTGTGGCAAACGTACGTACTGCTCCTCAGGCTGGGCCCACGGCCTAGCTTTCGCTTCTTTGAGAGTGCTGCCCCGAGTCTCTTCCCGGAGCCAGTCGTCAGCGCGGTGTCTTTTGGCACTGCAGTTCTCTTTCAGTCAAGGAGGCCGTTCGACTGACCGGCAAAGGGAGTCCGCCCAGCGCTGCTTTCGCCAGTCTCTCTGACGACTGGGCCACTCAACCTGGGCAACCCAGAGAGGAGTACACTGCCCTAGCTATGAATGTGAAGAGCTGTCTCCAGGGGCCTGCTTACGCTAAGGCTCCTCAGAAGCCAGAGGCCGCCGTTCCGGCACGGAGAGAGGTCATCATGCGAACCTGGTGAATGGGCTCCTACCCTGTGTGTCCCCAGGAGCGTCGCAGGGTTAAGGCACTCCGTGGTGGAGTATGGCCTCATCGGAGACCCCTGCACACCCAGCTCCCCTGACGTGAAACGCTGGAACTTCACCTTGAGACCTGAGGTCGCCTTTCGTTCGGCCGGAGCTGAACCTGGGGTGCCGTGGGAGGAGTTCCTAGAAAGGGATTGCCAGCACGGTTTTCGCTTTGGGAGAACACGCAGCCTCGGCCCACAACGACAGCCCTGCCGTGCAGAGACGTCGGGCCGCTAGTGCTGTTCAAGGCAGCTTCGAAGCCAAGCGCAAGGCGCCTCCAAGCGGGGAGAAAGCGTACTCTCCTCTCCGCGTCCCACGTTCAAGCTGAATGACGCAGCATGTTTCTCGGAAGGCTCTGCCGAGCTATCTAGTACAAGGGAGAGAGTGCCTGCCTCTGCTGAGAAAGGTTTTGACGTGGGGATTGCTGGACAGGCCGAAGAGCGTTCCCCAGGCCGTGCAAAGTTGAGGCCTTGGTGATTCTGGATGGTCCCAAGGGTCCAGAATTGTCCCCGGGAAAGCTGTCCTTTTCCCTCTTTTTCCGGCTGGAAGTACACCTCTGGCATCCGGCTGCCGGTCGGCGACGTCCTGGGGGAGACGCCCTGGTTTCACTTGTGGCGCACACTGGTGTTTCTCAGAAGAGCCCAAATTCCTCCCTGCGGGTGGGTGGGGGGCTTGGCACACCAGCATGGAATGGAAGGCTGTTTAGAACTGCGTACCTTGAGGCCGTGTGAAGGCCGCACGAACGAGAGCTTTCGAGCGAACAGGGCAGCGCTTCGCCATCACCGCTGCACGTTCACGGAGCTTAGTCAAACGAACGCATTTACTTCCTGGGGCTCCAACACGGCCGAGGAGTTGGAAGGCATACAGTGAGTGCCCTTTGACAGTTGTTACCACGAACGTGAGTGCACAGTGTCTCGTGAAATACCTTCCACGGTTGAAGCATTCCGTTAACGCACGCCCCTCCGCTCCCTCTGGCACTCCGAGGTGTTACTATCGGGGGAAATCTGGACTTTTGCTTGAGGCCGGGGTGGGGCGTGGGGGACTCACAATTCTCCTGCCGGCGAGCTCCAGAGCGCTCCTGCTGAAGCTCCCAGCAAGGAACGGAGAGCAGCAGGCCTCACACGAGTCAACTCAGACTTCTTCTGTCACGAGTCAACTCAGACTTCTTACGTGAGGCCTTCCGGCAGCAAAGAGAAGGTGCGCGCGAGGAGTGTGCTTCAGGCAGCTGAGGACCCGCCACTGTCTCGTCTAGCACGGAGGGGAATCAGGTTTGGCCAGGGTCGCCCAGCTTCATACCTGAGCTCCCACAGGTATCCTCAGCGGTTTCTGATTACCACAAGGAAACACAACGGGAGGAACAGAGCCCTTCCGTGGAGGCCCTTTGGGGCACAGGGACCTCTGCGTGGGATCTACTGGGTAAGTATGGCAGTACCTTAGGTAGGCCTCAGTGACCAAGGCTCTCTGGCTCACGCCTAGCTGTGTAAAGAAGTGTGGCAAACGTACGTACTGCTCCTCAGGCTGGGCCCACGGCCTAGCTTTCGCTTCTTTGAGAGTGCTGCCCCGAGTCTCTTCCCGGAGCCAGTCGTCAGCGCGGTGTCTTTTGGCACTGCAGTTCTCTTTCAGTCAAGGAGGCCGTTCGACTGACCGGCAAAGGGAGTCCGCCCAGCGCTGCTTTCGCCAGTCTCTCTGACGACTGGGCCACTCAACCTGGGCAACCCAGAGAGGAGTACACTGCCCTAGCTATGAATGTGAAGAGCTGTCTCCAGGGGCCTGCTTACGCTAAGGCTCCTCAGAAGCCAGAGGCCGCCGTTCCGGCACGGAGAGAGGTCATCATGCGAACCTGGTGAATGGGCTCCTACCCTGTGTGTCCCCAGGAGCGTCGCAGGGTTAAGGCACTCCGTGGTGGAGTATGGCCTCATCGGAGACCCCTGCACACCCAGCTCCCCTGACGTGAAACGCTGGAACTTCACCTTGAGGCCTGAGGTCGCCTTTCGTTCGGCCGGAGCTGAACCTGGGGTGCCGTGGGAGGAGTTCCTAGAAAGGGATTGCCAGCACGGTTTTCGCTTTGGGAGAACACGCAGCCTCGGCCCACAACGACAGCCCTGCCTTGCAGAGACGTCGGGCCGCTAGTGCTGTTCAAGGCAGCTTTGAAGCCAAGCGCAAGGCGCCTCCAAGCGGGGAGAAAGCGTACTCTCCCCTCCGCGTCCCACGTTCAAGCTGAATGACGCAGCATGTTTCTCGGAAGGCTCTGCCGAGCTATCTAGTACAAGGGAGAGAGTGCCTGCCTCTGCTGAGAAAGGTTTTGACGTGGGGATTGCTGGACAGGCCGAAGAGCGTTCCCCAGGCCGTGCAAAGTTGAGGCCTTGGTGATTCTGGATGGTCCCAAGGGTCCAGAATTGTCCCCGGGAAAGCTGTCCTTTTCCCTCTTTTTCCGGCTGGAAGTACACCTCTGGCATCCGGCTGCCGGTCGGCGACGTCCTGGGGGAGACGCCCTGGTTTCACTTGTGGCGCACACTGGTGTTTCTCAGAAGAGCCCAAATTCCTCCCTGCGGGTGGGTGGGGGGCTTGGCACACCAGCATGGAATGGAAGGCTGTTTAGAACTGCGTACCTTGAGGCCGTGTGAAGGCCGCACGAACGAGAGCTTTCGAGCGAACAGGGCAGCGCTTCGCCATCAACGCTGCACGTTCACAGAGCTTAGTCAAACGAACGCATTTACTTCCTGGGGCTCCAACACGGCCGAGGAGTTGGAAGGCATACAGTGAGTGCCCTTTTGACAGTTGTTACAACGAACGTGAGTGCACAGTGTCTCGTGAAATACCTTCCACGGTTGAAGCATTCCGTTAACGCACGCCCCTCCGCTCCCTCTGGCACTCCGAGGCGTTACTAACGGGGGAAATCTGGACTTTTGCTTGAGGCCGGGGTGGGGCGGGGGGGACTCACAATTCTCCTGCCGGCGAGCTCCAGAGCGCTCCTGCTGAAGCTCCCAGCAAGGAACGGAGAGCAGCAGGCCTCACACGAGTCAACTCAGACTTCTTCTGTCACGAGTCAACTCAGACTTCTTACGTGAGGCCTTCCGGCAGCAAAGAGAAGGTGCGCGCGAGGAGTGTGCTTCAGGCAGCTGAGGACCCGCCACTGTCTCGTCTAGCACGGAGGGGAATCAGGTTTGGCCAGGGTCGCCCAGCTTCATACCTGAGCTCCTACAGGTATCCTCAGTGGTTTCTGATTACCTCAAGGAAACACAACGGGAGGAACAGGGCCCTTCCGTGGAGGCCCTTTGGGGCACAGGGACCTCGCGTGGGATCTACTGGGTAAGTATGGCAGTACCTTAGGTAGGCCTCAGTGACCAAGGCTCTCTGGCTCACGCCTAGCTGTGTAAAGAAGTGTGGCAAACGTACGTACTGCTCCTCAGGCTGGGCCCACGGCCTAGCTTTCGCTCCTGTGAGAGCGCTGTCCCGAGTCTCTTCCCGGAGCCAGTCGTCAGCGCGGTGTCTTTTGGCACTGCAGTTCTCTTTCAGTCAAGGAGGCCGTTCGACTGACCGGCAAAGGGAGTCCGCCCAGCGCTGCTTTCGCCAGTCTCTCTGACGACTGGGCCACTCAACCTGGGCAACCCAGAGAGGAGTACACTGCCCTAGCTATGAATGTGAAGAGCTGTCTCCAGGGGCCTGCTTACGCTAAGGTTCCTCAGAAGCCAGAGGCCGCCGTTCCGGCACGGAGAGAGGTCATCAGGCGAAACTGGTGAATGGGCTCCTTACCCTGTGTGTCCCCAGGAGCGTCGCAGGGTTAAGGCACTCCGTGGTGGAGTATGGCCTCATCGGAGACCCCTGCACACCCAGCTCCCCTGACGTGAAACGCTGGAACTTCACCTTGAGGCCTGAGGTCACCTTTCGTTCGGCCGGAGCTGAACCTGGGGTGCCGTGGGAGGAGTTCCTAGAAAGGGATTGCCAGCACGGTTTTCGCTTTGGGAGAACACGCAGCCTCGGCCCACAACGACAGCCCTGCCGTGCAGAGACGTCGGGCCGCTAGTGCTGTTCAAGGCAGCTTCGAAGCCAAGCGCAAGGCGCCTCCAAGCGGGGAGAAAGCGTACTCTCCCCTCCGCGTCCCACGTTCAAGCTGAATGACGCAGCATGTTTCTCGGAAGGCTCTGCCGAGCTAGCTAGTACAAGGGAGAGAGTGCCTGCCTCTGCTGAGAAAGGTTTTGACGTGGGGATTGCTGGACAGGCCGAAGAGCGTTCCCCAGGCCGTGCAAAGTTGAGGCCTTGGTGATTCTGGATGGTCCCAAGGGTCCAGAATTGTCCCCGGGAAAGCTGTCCTTTTCCCTCTTTTTCCGGCGGGAAGTACACCTCTGGCATCCGGCTGCCGGTCGGCGACGTCCTGGGGGAGACGCCCTGGTTTCACTTGTGGCGCACACTGGTGTTTCTCAGAAGAGCCCAAATTCCTCCCTGCGGGTGGGTGGGGGGCTTGGCACACCAGCATGGAATGGAAGGCTGTTTAGAACTGCGTACCTTGAGGCCGTGTGAAGGCTGCACGAACGAGAGCTTTCGAGCGAACAGGGCAGCGCTTCGCCATCACCGCTGCACGTTCACGGAGCTTAGTCAAACGAACGCATTTACTTCCTGGGGCTCCAACACGGCCGAGGAGTTGGAAGGCATACAGTGAGTGCCCTTTGACAGTTGTTACAACGAACGTGAGTGCACAGTGTCTCGTGAAATACCTTCCACGTTTGAAGCATTCCGTTAACGCATGCCCCTCCGCTCCCTCTGGCACTCCGAGGTATTACTAAGGGGGGAAATCGGGACTTTTGCTTGAGGCCGGGGTGGGGCCGGGGGACTCACCATTCTCCTGCCAGCGAGCTCCAGAGCGCTCCTGCTGAAGCTCCCAGCAAGGAACGGAGAGCAGCAGGCCTCACACGAGTCAACTCAGACTTCTTCTGTCACGAGTCAACTCAGACTTCTTATGTGAGGCCTTCCGGCAGCAAAGAGAAGGTGCGCGCGAGGAGTGTGCTTTAGGCAGCTGAGGACCCGCCACTGTCTCGTCTAGCACGGAGGGGAATCAGGTTTGGCCAGGGTGGCCCAGCTTCATACCTTAGCTCCCACAGGTATCCTCAGCGGTTTCTGATTACCTCAAGGAAACACAACGGGAGGAACAGGGCCCTTCCGTGGAGGCCCTTTGGGGCACAGGGACCTCTGCGTGGGATCTACTGGGTAAGTATGGCAGTACCTTAGGTAGGCCTCAGTGACCAAGGCTCTCTGGCTCACGCCTATCTGTGTAAAGAAGTGTGGCAAACGTACGTACTGCTCCTCAGGCTGGGCCCACGGCCTAGCTTTCGCTTCTTTGAGAGTGCTGCCCCGAGTCTCTTCCCGGAGCCAGTCGTCAGCGCGGTGTCTTTTGGCACTGCAGTTCTCTTTCAGTCAAGGAGGCCGTTCGACTGACCGGCAAAGGGAGTCCGCCCAGCGCTGCTTTCGCCAGTCTCTCTGACGACTGGGCCACTCAACCTGGGCAACCCAGAGAGGAGTACACTGCCCTAGCTATGAATGTGAAGAGCTGTCTCCAGGGGCCTGCTTACGCTAAGGCTCCTCAGAAGCCAGAGGCCGCCGTTCCGGCACGGAGAGAGGTCATCATGCGAACCTGGTGAATGGGCTCCTACCCTGTGTGTCCCCAGGAGCGTCGCAGGGTTAAGGCACTCCGTGGTGGAGTATGGCCTCATCGGAGACCCCTGCACACCCAGCTCCCCTGACGTGAAACGCTGGAACTTCACCTTGAGACCTGAGGTCGCCTTTCGTTCGGCCGGAGCTGAACCTGGGGTGCCGTGGGAGGAGTTCCTAGAAAGGGATTGCCAGCACGGTTTTCGCTTTGGGAGAACACGCAGCCTCGGCCCACAACGACAGCCCTGCCGTGCAGAGACGTCGGGCCGCTAGTGCTGTTCAAGGCAGCTTCGAAGCCAAGCGCAAGGCGCCTCCAAGCGGGGAGAAAGCGTACTCTCCTCTCCGCGTCCCACGTTCAAGCTGAATGACGCAGCATGTTTCTCGGAAGGCTCTGCCGAGCTATCTAGTACAAGGGAGAGAGTGCCTGCCTCTGCTGAGAAAGGTTTTGACGTGGGGATTGCTGGACAGGCCGAAGAGCGTTCCCCAGGCCGTGCAAAGTTGAGGCCTTGGTGATTCTGGATGGTCCCAAGGGTCCAGAATTGTCCCCGGGAAAGCTGTCCTTTTCCCTCTTTTTCCGGCTGGAAGTACACCTCTGGCATCCGGCTGCCGGTCGGCGACGTCCTGGGGGAGACGCCCTGGTTTCACTTGTGGCGCACACTGGTGTTTCTCAGAAGAGCCCAAATTCCTCCCTGCGGGTGGGTGGGGGGCTTGGCACACCAGCATGGAATGGAAGGCTGTTTAGAACTGCGTACCTTGAGGCCGTGTGAAGGCCGCACGAACGAGAGCTTTCGAGCGAACAGGGCAGCGCTTCGCCATCACCGCTGCACGTTCACGGAGCTTAGTCAAACGAACGCATTTACTTCCTGGGGCTCCAACACGGCCGAGGAGTTGGAAGGCATACAGTGAGTGCCCTTTGACAGTTGTTACCACGAACGTGAGTGCACAGTGTCTCGTGAAATACCTTCCACGGTTGAAGCATTCCGTTAACGCACGCCCCTCCGCTCCCTCTGGCACTCCGAGGTGTTACTATCGGGGGAAATCTGGACTTTTGCTTGAGGCCGGGGTGGGGCGTGGGGGACTCACAATTCTCCTGCCGGCGAGCTCCAGAGCGCTCCTGCTGAAGCTCCCAGCAAGGAACGGAGAGCAGCAGGCCTCACACGAGTCAACTCAGACTTCTTCTGTCACGAGTCAACTCAGACTTCTTACGTGAGGCCTTCCGGCAGCAAAGAGAAGGTGCGCGCGAGGAGTGTGCTTCAGGCAGCTGAGGACCCGCCACTGTCTCGTCTAGCACGGAGGGGAATCAGGTTTGGCCAGGGTCGCCCAGCTTCATACCTGAGCTCCCACAGGTATCCTCAGCGGTTTCTGATTACCACAAGGAAACACAACGGGAGGAACAGAGCCCTTCCGTGGAGGCCCTTTGGGGCACAGGGACCTCTGCGTGGGATCTACTGGGTAAGTATGGCAGTACCTTAGGTAGGCCTCAGTGACCAAGGCTCTCTGGCTCACGCCTAGCTGTGTAAAGAAGTGTGGCAAACGTACGTACTGCTCCTCAGGCTGGGCCCACGGCCTAGCTTTCGCTTCTTTGAGAGTGCTGCCCCGAGTCTCTTCCCGGAGCCAGTCGTCAGCGCGGTGTCTTTTGGCACTGCAGTTCTCTTTCAGTCAAGGAGGCCGTTCGACTGACCGGCAAAGGGAGTCCGCCCAGCGCTGCTTTCGCCAGTCTCTCTGACGACTGGGCCACTCAACCTGGGCAACCCAGAGAGGAGTACACTGCCCTAGCTATGAATGTGAAGAGCTGTCTCCAGGGGCCTGCTTACGCTAAGGCTCCTCAGAAGCCAGAGGCCGCCGTTCCGGCACGGAGAGAGGTCATCATGCGAACCTGGTGAATGGGCTCCTACCCTGTGTGTCCCCAGGAGCGTCGCAGGGTTAAGGCACTCCGTGGTGGAGTATGGCCTCATCGGAGACCCCTGCACACCCAGCTCCCCTGACGTGAAACGCTGGAACTTCACCTTGAGGCCTGAGGTCGCCTTTCGTTCGGCCGGAGCTGAACCTGGGGTGCCGTGGGAGGAGTTCCTAGAAAGGGATTGCCAGCACGGTTTTCGCTTTGGGAGAACACGCAGCCTCGGCCCACAACGACAGCCCTGCCTTGCAGAGACGTCGGGCCGCTAGTGCTGTTCAAGGCAGCTTTGAAGCCAAGCGCAAGGCGCCTCCAAGCGGGGAGAAAGCGTACTCTCCCCTCCGCGTCCCACGTTCAAGCTGAATGACGCAGCATGTTTCTCGGAAGGCTCTGCCGAGCTATCTAGTACAAGGGAGAGAGTGCCTGCCTCTGCTGAGAAAGGTTTTGACGTGGGGATTGCTGGACAGGCCGAAGAGCGTTCCCCAGGCCGTGCAAAGTTGAGGCCTTGGTGATTCTGGATGGTCCCAAGGGTCCAGAATTGTCCCCGGGAAAGCTGTCCTTTTCCCTCTTTTTCCGGCTGGAAGTACACCTCTGGCATCCGGCTGCCGGTCGGCGACGTCCTGGGGGAGACGCCCTGGTTTCACTTGTGGCGCACACTGGTGTTTCTCAGAAGAGCCCAAATTCCTCCCTGCGGGTGGGTGGGGGGCTTGGCACACCAGCATGGAATGGAAGGCTGTTTAGAACTGCGTACCTTGAGGCCGTGTGAAGGCCGCACGAACGAGAGCTTTCGAGCGAACAGGGCAGCGCTTCGCCATCACCGCTGCACGTTCACGGAGCTTAGTCAAACGAACGCATTTACTTCCTGGGGCTCCAACACGGCCGAGGAGTTGGAAGGCATACAGTGAGTGCCCTTTGACAGTTGTTACCACGAACGTGAGTGCACAGTGTCTCGTGAAATACCTTCCACGGTTGAAGCATTCCGTTAACGCACGCCCCTCCGCTCCCTCTGGCACTCCGAGGTGTTACTAACGGGGGAAATCTGGACTTTTGCTTGAGGCCGGGGTGGGGCGTGGGGGACTCACAATTCTCCTGCCGGCGAGCTCCAGAGCGCTCCTGCTGAAGCTCCCAGCAAGGAACGGAGAGCAGCAGGCCTCACACGAGTCAACTCAGACTTCTTCTGTCACGAGTCAACTCAGACTTCTTACGTGAGGCCTTCCGGCAGCAAAGAGAAGGTGCGCGCGAGGAGTGTGCTTCAGGCAGCTGAGGACCCGCCACTGTCTCGTCTAGCACGGAGGGGAATCAGGTTTGGCCAGGGTCGCCCAGCTTCATACCTGAGCTCCCACAGGTATCCTCAGCGGTTTCTGATTACCACAAGGAAACACAACGGGAGGAACAGAGCCCTTCCGTGGAGGCCCTTTGGGGCACAGGGACCTCTGCGTGGGATCTACTGGGTAAGTATGGCAGTACCTTAGGTAGGCCTCAGTGACCAAGGCTCTCTGGCTCACGCCTAGCTGTGTAAAGAAGTGTGGCAAACGTACGTACTGCTCCTCAGGCTGGGCCCACGGCCTAGCTTTCGCTTCTTTGAGAGTGCTGCCCCGAGTCTCTTCCCGGAGCCAGTCGTCAGCGCGGTGTCTTTTGGCACTGCAGTTCTCTTTCAGTCAAGGAGGCCGTTCGACTGACCGGCAAAGGGAGTCCGCCCAGCGCTGCTTTCGCCAGTCTCTCTGACGACTGGGCCACTCAACCTGGGCAACCCAGAGAGGAGTACACTGCCCTAGCTATGAATGTGAAGAGCTGTCTCCAGGGGCCTGCTTACGCTAAGGCTCCTCAGAAGCCAGAGGCCGCCGTTCCGGCACGGAGAGAGGTCATCATGCGAACCTGGTGAATGGGCTCCTACCCTGTGTGTCCCCAGGAGCGTCGCAGGGTTAAGGCACTCCGTGGTGGAGTATGGCCTCATCGGAGACCCCTGCACACCCAGCTCCCCTGACGTGAAACGCTGGAACTTCACCTTGAGGCCTGAGGTCGCCTTTCGTTCGGCCGGAGCTGAACCTGGGGTGCCGTGGGAGGAGTTCCTAGAAAGGGATTGCCAGCACGGTTTTCGCTTTGGGAGAACACGCAGCCTCGGCCCACAACGACAGCCCTGCCGTGCAGAGACGTCGGGCCGCTAGTGCTGTTCAAGGCAGCTTTGAAGCCAAGCGCAAGGCGCCTCCAAGCGGGGAGAAAGCGTACTCTCCCCTCCGCGTCCCACGTTCAAGCTGAATGACGCAGCATGTTTCTCGGAAGGCTCTGCCGAGCTATCTAGTACAAGGGAGAGAGTGCCTGCCTCTGCTGAGAAAGGTTTTGACGTGGGGATTGCTGGACAGGCCGAAGAGCGTTCCCCAGGCCGTGCAAAGGTGAGGCCTTGGTGATTCTGGATGGTCCCAAGGGTCCAGAATTGTCCCCGGGAAAGCTGTCCTTTTCCCTCTTTTTCCGGCTGGAAGTACACCTCTGGCATCCGGCTGCCGGTCGGCGACGTCCTGGGGGAGACGCCCTGGTTTCACTTGTGGCGCACACTGGTGTTTCTCAGAAGAGCCCAAATTCCTCCCTGCGGGTGGGTGGGGGGCTTGGCACACCAGCATGGAATGGAAGGCTGTTTAGAACTGCGTACCTTGAGGCCGTGTGAAGGCCGCACGAACGAGAGCTTTCGAGCGAACAGGGCAGCGCTTCGCCATCACCGCTGCACGTTCACGGAGCTTAGTCAAACGAACGCATTTACTTCCTGGGGCTCCAACACGGCCGAGGAGTTGGAAGGCATACAGTGAGTGCCCTTTGACAGTTGTTACCACGAACGTGAGTGCACAGTGTCTCGTGAAATACCTTCCACGGTTGAAGCATTCCGTTAACGCACGCCCCTCCGCTCCCTCTGGCACTCCGAGGTGTTACTAACGGGGGAAATCTGGACTTTTGCTTGAGGCCGGGGTGGGGCGTGGGGGACTCACAATTCTCCTGCCGGCGAGCTCCAGAGCGCTCCTGCTGAAGCTCCCAGCAAGGAACGGAGAGCAGCAGGCCTCACACGAGTCAACTCAGACTTCTTCTGTCACGAGTCAACTCAGACTTCTTACGTGAGGCCTTCCGGCAGCAAAGAGAAGGTGCGCGCGAGGAGTGTGCTTCAGGCAGCTGAGGACCCGCCACTGTCTCGTCTAGCACGGAGGGGAATCAGGTTTGGCCAGGGTCGCCCAGCTTCATACCTGAGCTCCCACAGGTATCCTCAGCGGTTTCTGATTACCTCAAGGAAACACAACGGGAGGAACAGAGCCCTTCCGTGGAGGCCCTTTGGGGCACAGGGACCTCTGCGTGGGATCTACTGGGTAAGTATGGCAGTACCTTAGGTAGGCCTCAGTGACCAAGGCTCTCTGGCTCACGCCTAGCTGTGTAAAGAAGTGTGGCAAACGTACGTACTGCTCCTCAGGCTGGGCCCACGGCCTAGCTTTCGCTTCTTTGAGAGTGCTGCCCCGAGTCTCTTCCCGGAGCCAGTCGTCAGCGCGGTGTCTTTTGGCACTGCAGTTCTCTTTCAGTCAAGGAGGCCGTTCGACTGACCGGCAAAGGGAGTCCGCCCAGCGCTGGTTTCGCCAGTCTCTCTGACGACTGGGCCACTCAACCTGGGCAACCCAGAGAGGAGTACACTGCCCTAGCTATGAATGTGAAGAGCTGTCTCCAGGGGCCTGCTTACGCTAAGGCTCCTCAGAAGCCAGAGGCCGCCGTTCCGGCACGGAGAGAGGTCATCATGCGAACCTGGTGAATGGGCTCCTACCCTGTGTGTCCCCAGGAGCGTCGCAGGGTTAAGGCACTCCGTGGTGGAGTATGGCCTCATCGGAGACCCCTGCACACCCAGCTCCCCTGACGTGAAACGCTGGAACTTCACCTTGAGGCCTGAGGTCGCCTTTCGTTCGGCCGGAGCTGAACCTGGGGTGCCGTGGGAGGAGTTCCTAGAAAGGGATTGCCAGCACGGTTTTCGCTTTGGGAGAACACGCAGCCTCGGCCCACAACGACAGCCCTGCCGTGCAGAGACGTCGGGCCGCTAGTGCTGTTCAAGGCAGCTTTGAAGCCAAGCGCAAGGCGCCTCCAAGCGGGGAGAAAGCGTACTCTCCCCTCCGCGTCCCACGTTCAAGCTGAATGACGCAGCATGTTTCTCGGAAGGCTCTGCCGAGCTATCTAGTACAAGGGAGAGAGTGCCTGCCTCTGCTGAGAAAGGTTTTGACGTGGGGATTGCTGGACAGGCCGAAGAGCGTTCCCCAGGCCGTGCAAAGTTGAGGCCTTGGTGATTCTGGATGGTCCCAAGGGTCCAGAATTGTCCCCGGGAAAGCTGTCCTTTTCCCTCTTTTTCCGGCTGGAAGTACACCTCTGGCATCCGGCTGCCGGTCGGCGACGTCCTGGGGGAGACGCCCTGGTTTCACTTGTGGCGCACACTGGTGTTTCTCAGAAGAGCCCAAATTCCTCCCTGCGGGTGGGTGGGGGGCTTGGCACACCAGCATGGAATGGAAGGCTGTTTAGAACTGCGTACCTTGAGGCCGTGTGAAGGCCGCACGAACGAGAGCTTTCGAGCGAACAGGGCAGCGCTTCGCCATCACCGCTGCACGTTCACGGAGCTTAGTCAAACGAACGCATTTACTTCCTGGGGCTCCAACACGGCCGAGGAGTTGGAAGGCATACAGTGAGTGCCCTTTGACAGTTGTTACAACGAACGTGAGTGCACAGTGTCTCGTGAAATACCTTCCACGGTTGAAGCATTCCGTTAACGCACGCCCCTCCGCTCCCTCTGGCACTCCGAGGCGTTACTAACGGGGGAAATCTGGACTTTTGCTTGAGGCCGGGGTGGGGCGGGGGGGACTCACAATTCTCCTGCCGGCGAGCTCCAGAGCTCCTGCTGAAGCTCCCAGCAAGGAACGGAGAGCAGCAGGCCTCACACGAGTCAACTCAGACTTCTTCTGTCACGAGTCAACTCAGACTTCTTACGTGAGGCCTTCCGGCAGCAAAGAGAAGGTGCGCGAGGAGTGTGCTTCAGGCAGCTGAGGACCCGCCACTGTCTCGTCTAGCACGGAGGGGAATCAGGTTTGGCCAGGGTCGCCCAGCTTCATACCTGAGCTCCTACAGGTATCCTCAGTGGTTTCTGATTACCTCAAGGAAACACAACGGGAGGAACAGGGCCCTTCCGTGGAGGCCCTTTGGGGCACAGGGACCTCTGCGTGGGATCTACTGGGTAAGTATGGCAGTACCTTAGGTAGGCCTCAGTGACCAAGGCTCTCTGGCTCACGCCTAGCTGTGTAAAGAAGTGTGGCAAACGTACGTACTGCTCCTCAGGCTGGGCCCACGGCCTAGCTTTCGCTTCTGTGAGAGCGCTGTCCCGAGTCTCTTCCCGGAGCCAGTCGTCAGCGCGGTGCCTTTTGGCACTGCAGTTCTCTTTCAGTCAAGGAGGCCGTTCGACTGACCGGCAAAGGGAGTCCGCCCAGCGCTGCTTTCGCCAGTCTCTCTGACGACTGGGCCACTCAACCTGGGCAACCCAGAGAGGAGTACACTGCCCTAGCTATGAATGTGAGGAGCTGTCTCCAGGGGCCTGCTTACGCTAAGGTTCCTCAGAAGCCAGAGGCCGCCGTTCCGGCACGGAGAGAGGTCATCATGCCAACCTGGTGAATGGGCTCCTACCCTGTGTGTCCCCAGGAGCGTCGCAGGGTTAAGGCACTCCGTGGTGGAGTATGGCCTCATCGGAGACCCCTGCACACCCAGCTCCCCTGACGTGAAACGCTGGAACTTCACCTTGAGGCCTGAGGTCGCCTTTCGTTCGGCCGGAGCTGAACCTGGGGTGCCGTGGGAGGAGTTCCTAGAAAGGGATTGCCAGCACGGTTTTCGCTTTGGGAGAACACGCAGCCTCGGCCCACAACGACAGCCCTGCCGTGCAGAGACGTCGGGCCGCTAGTGCTGTTCAAGGCAGCTTCGAAGCCAAGCGCAAGGCGCCTCCAAGCGGGGAGAAAGCGTACTCTCCCCTCCGCGTCCCACGTTCAAGCTGAATGACGCAGCATGTTTCTCGGAAGGCTCTGCCGAGCTATCTAGTACAAGGGAGAGAGTGCCTGCCTCTGCTGAGAAAGGTTTTGACGTGGGGATTGCTGGACAGGCCGAAGAGCGTTCCCCAGGCCGTGCAAAGTTGAGGCCTTGGTGATTCTGGATGGTCCCAAGGGTCCAGAATTGTCCCCGGGAAAGCTGTCCTTTTCCCTCTTTTTCCGGCTGGAAGTACACCTCTGGCATCCGGCTGCCGGTCGGCGACGTCCTGGGGGAGACGCCCTGGTTTCACTTGTGGCGCACACTGGTGTTTCTCAGAAGAGCCCAAATTCCTCCCTGCGGGTGGGTGGGGGGCTTGGCACACCAGCATGGAATGGAAGGCTGTTTAGAACTGCGTACCTTGAGGCCGTGTGAAGGCCGCACGAACGAGAGCTTTCGAGCGAACAGGGCAGCGCTTCGCCATCACCGCTGCACGTTCACGGAGCTTAGTCAAAGGAACGCATTTACTTCCTGGGGCTCCAACACGGCCGAGGAGTTGGAAGGCATACAGTGAGTGCCCTTTGACAGTTGTTACAACGAACGTGAGTGCACAGTGTCTCGTGAAATACCTTCCACGGTTGAAGCATTCCGTTAACGCACGCCCCTCCGCTCCCTCTGGCACTCCGAGGCGTTACTAACGGGGGAAATCTGGACTTTTGCTTGAGGCCGGGGTGGGGCGGGGGGGACTCACAATTCTCCTGCCGGCGAGCTCCAGAGCGCTCCTGCTGAAGCTCCCAGCAAGGAACGGAGAGCAGCAGGCCTCACACGAGTCAACTCAGACTTCTTCTGTCACGAGTCAACTCAGACTTCTTACGTGAGGCCTTCCGGCAGCAAAGAGAAGGTGCGCGCGAGGAGTGTGCTTCAGGCAGCTGAGGACCCGCCACTGTCTCGTCTAGCACGGAGGGGAATCAGGTTTGGCCAGGGTCGCCCAGCTTCATACCTGAGCTCCTACAGGTATCCTCAGTGGTTTCTGATTACCTCAAGGAAACACAACGGGAGGAACAGGGCCCTTCCGTGGAGGCCCTTTGGGGCACAGGGACCTCTGCGTGGGATCTAGTGGGTAAGTATGGCAGTACCTTAGGTAGGCCTCAGTGACCAAGGCTCTCTGGCTCACGCCTAGCTGTGTAAAGAAGTGTGGCAAACGTACGTACTGCTCCTCAGGCTGGGCCCACGGCCTAGCTTTCGCTTCTGTGAGAGCGCTGTCCCGAGTCTCTTCCCGGAGCCAGTCGTCAGCGTGGTGCCTTTTGGCACTGCAGTTCTCTTTCAGTCAAGGAGGCCGTTCGACTGACTGGCAAAGGGAGTCCGCCCAACGCTGCTTTCGCCAGTCTCTCTGACGACTGGGCCACTCAACCTGGGCAACCCAGAGAGGAGTACACTGCCCTAGCTATGAATGTGAGGAGCTGTCTCCAGGGGCCTGCTTACGCTAAGGTTCCTCAGAAGCCAGAGGCCGCCGTTCCGGCACGGAGAGAGGTCATCATGCCAACCTGGTGAATGGGCTCCTACCCTGTGTGTCCCCAGGAGCGTCGCAGGGTTAAGGCACTCCGTGGTGGAGTATGGCTTCATCGGAGACCCCTGCACACCCAGCTCCCCTGACGTGAAACGCTGGAACTTCACCTTGAGGCCTGAGGTCGCCTTTCGTTCGGCCGGAGCTGAACCTGGGGTGCCGTGGGAGGAGTTCCTAGAAAGGGATTGCCAGCACGGTTTTCGCTTTGGGAGAACACGCAGCCTCGGCCCACAACGACAGCCCTGCCGTGCAGAGACGTCGGGCCGCTAGTGCTGTTCAAGGCAGCTTCGAAGCCAAGCGCAAGGCGCCTCCAAGCGGGGAGAAAGCGTACTCTCCCCGCCGCGTCCCACGTTCAAGCTGAATGACGCAGCATGTTTCTCGGAAGGCTCTGCCGAGCTATCTAGTACAAGGGAGAGAGTGCCTGCCTCTGCTGAGAAAGGTTTTGACGTGGGGATTGCTGGACAGGCCGAAGAGCGTTCCCCAGGCCGAGCAAAGTTGAGGCCTTGGTGATTCTGGATGGTCCCAAGGGTCCAGAATTGTCCCCGGGAAAGCTGTCCTTTTCCCTCTTTTTCCGGCTGGAAGTACACCTCTGGCATCCGGCTGCCGGTCGGCGACGTCCTGGGGGAGACGCCCTGGTTTCACTTGTGGCGCACACTGGTGTTTCTCAGAAGAGCCCAAATTCCTCCCTGCGGGTGGGTGGGGGGCTTGGCACACCAGCATGGAATGGAAGGCTGTTTAGAACTGCGTACCTTGAGGCCGTGTGAAGGCCGCACGAACGAGAGCTTTCGAGCGAACAGGGCAGCGCTTCGCCATCACCGCTGCACGTTCACGGAGCTTAGTCAAACGAACGCATTTACTTCCTGGGGCTCCAACACGGCCGAGGAGTTGGAAGGCATACAGTGAGTGCCCTTTGACAGTTGTTACAACGAACGTGAGTGCACAGTGTCTCGTGAAATACCTTCCACGGTTGAAGCATTCCGTTAACGCACGCCCCTCCGCTCCCTCTGGCACTCCGAGGTGTTACTAACGGGGGAAATCTGGACTTTTGCTTGAGGCCGGGGTGGGGCGTGGGGGACTCACAATTCTCCTGCCGGCGAGCTCCAGAGCGCTCCTGCTGAAGCTCCCAGCAAGGAACGGAGAGCAGCAGGCCTCACACGAGTCAACTCAGACTTCTTCTGTCACGAGTCAACTCAGACTTCTTACGTGAGGCCTTCCGGCAGCAAAGAGAAGGTGCGCGCGAGGAGTGTGCTTCAGGCAGCTGAGGACCCGCCACTGTCTCGTCTAGCACGGAGGGGAATCAGGTTTGGCCAGGGTCGCCCAGCTTCATACCTGAGCTCCCACAGGTATCCTCAGCGGTTTCTGATTACCACAAGGAAACACAACGGGAGGAACAGAGCCCTTCCGTGGAGGCCCTTTGGGGCACAGGGACCTCTGCGTGGGATCTACTGGGTAAGTATGGCAGTACCTTAGGTAGGCCTCAGTGACCAAGGCTCTCTGGCTCACGCCTAGCTGTGTAAAGAAGTGTGGCAAACGTACGTACTGCTCCTCAGGCTGGGCCCACGGCCTAGCTTTCGCTTCTTTGAGAGTGCTGCCCCGAGTCTCTTCCCGGAGCCAGTCGTCAGCGCGGTGTCTTTTGGCACTGCAGTTCTCTTTCAGTCAAGGAGGCCGTTCGACTGACCGGCAAAGGGAGTCCGCCCAGCGCTGCTTTCGCCAGTCTCTCTGACGACTGGGCCACTCAACCTGGGCAACCCAGAGAGGAGTACACTGCCCTAGCTATGAATGTGAAGAGCTGTCTCCAGGGGCCTGCTTACGCTAAGGCTCCTCAGAAGCCAGAGGCCGCCGTTCCGGCACGGAGAGAGGTCATCATGCGAACCTGGTGAATGGGCTCCTACCCTGTGTGTCCCCAGGAGCGTCGCAGGGTTAAGGCACTCCGTGGTGGAGTATGGCCTCATCGGAGACCCCTGCACACCCAGCTCCCCTGACGTGAAACGCTGGAACTTCACCTTGAGGCCTGAGGTCGCCTTTCGTTCGGCCGGAGCTGAACCTGGGGTGCCGTGGGAGGAGTTCCTAGAAAGGGATTGCCAGCACGGTTTTCGCTTTGGGAGAACACGCAGCCTCGGCCCACAACGACAGCCCTGCCGTGCAGAGACGTCGGGCCGCTAGTGCTGTTCAAGGCAGCTTTGAAGCCAAGCGCAAGGCGCCTCCAAGCGGGGAGAAAGCGTACTCTCCCCTCCGCGTCCCACGTTCAAGCTGAATGACGCAGCATGTTTCTCGGAAGGCTCTGCCGAGCTATCTAGTACAAGGGAGAGAGTGCCTGCCTCTGCTGAGAAAGGTTTTGACGTGGGGATTGCTGGACAGGCCGAAGAGCGTTCCCCAGGCCGTGCAAAGGTGAGGCCTTGGTGATTCTGGATGGTCCCAAGGGTCCAGAATTGTCCCCGGGAAAGCTGTCCTTTTCCCTCTTTTTCCGGCTGGAAGTACACCTCTGGCATCCGGCTGCCGGTCGGCGACGTCCTGGGGGAGACGCCCTGGTTTCACTTGTGGCGCACACTGGTGTTTCTCAGAAGAGCCCAAATTCCTCCCTGCGGGTGGGTGGGGGGCTTGGCACACCAGCATGGAATGGAAGGCTGTTTAGAACTGCGTACCTTGAGGCCGTGTGAAGGCCGCACGAACGAGAGCTTTCGAGCGAACAGGGCAGCGCTTCGCCATCACCGCTGCACGTTCACGGAGCTTAGTCAAACGAACGCATTTACTTCCTGGGGCTCCAACACGGCCGAGGAGTTGGAAGGCATACAGTGAGTGCCCTTTGACAGTTGTTACCACGAATGTGAGTGCACAGTGTCTCGTGAAATACCTTCCACGGTTGAAGCATTCCGTTAACGCACGCCCCTCCGCTCCCTCTGGCACTCCGAGGTGTTACTAACGGGGGAAATCTGGACTTTTGCTTGAGGCCGGGGTGGGGCGTGGGGGACTCACAATTCTCCTGCCGGCGAGCTCCAGAGCGCTCCTGCTGAAGCTCCCAGCAAGGAACGGAGAGCAGCAGGCCTCACATGAGTCAACTCAGACTTCTTCTGTCACGAGTCAACTCAGACTTCTTACGTGAGGCCTTCCGGCAGCAAAGAGAAGGTGCGCGCGAGGAGTGTGCTTCAGGCAGCTGAGGACCCGCCACTGTCTCGTCTAGCACGGAGGGGAATCAGGTTTGGCCAGGGTCGCCCAGCTTCATACCTGAGCTCCCACAGGTATCCTCAGCGGTTTCTGATTACCTCAAGGAAACACAACGGGAGGAACAGAGCCCTTCCGTGGAAGCCCTTTGGGGCACAGGGACCTCTGCGTGGGATCTACTGGGTAAGTATGGCAGTACCTTAGGTAGGCCTCAGTGACCAAGGCTCTCTGGCTCACGCCTAGCTGTGTAAAGAAGTGTGGCAAACGTACGTACTGCTCCTCAGGCTGGGCCCACGGCCTAGCTTTCGCTTCTTTGAGAGTGCTGCCCCGAGTCTCTTCCCGGAGCCAGTCGTCAGCGCGGTGTCTTTTGGCACTGCAGTTCTCTTTCAGTCAAGGAGGCCGTTCGACTGACCGGCAAAGGGAGTCCGCCCAGCGCTGCTTTCGCCAGTCTCTCTGACGACTGGGCCACTCAACCTGGGCAACCCAGAGAGGAGTACACTGCCCTAGCTATGAATGTGAAGAGCTGTCTCCAGGGGCCTGCTTACGCTAAGGCTCCTCAGAAGCCAGAGGCCGCCGTTCCGGCACGGAGAGAGGTCATCATGCGAACCTGGTGAATGGGCTCCTACCCTGTGTGTCCCCAGGAGCGTCGCAGGGTTAAGGCACTCCGTGGTGGAGTATGGCCTCATCGGAGACCCCTGCACACCCAGCTCCCCTGACGTGAAACGCTGGAACTTCACCTTGAGGCCTGAGGTCGCCTTTCGTTCGGCCGGAGCTGAACCTGGGGTGCCGTGGGAGGAGTTCCTAGAAAGGGATTGCCAGCACGGTTTTCGCTTTGGGAGAACACGCAGCCTCGGCCCACAACGACAGCCCTGCCGTGCAGAGACGTCGGGCCGCTAGTGCTGTTCAAGGCAGCTTTGAAGCCAAGCGCAAGGCGCCTCCAAGCGGGGAGAAAGCGTACTCTCCCCTCCGCGTCCCACGTTCAAGCTGAATGACGCAGCATGTTTCTCGGAAGGCTCTGCCGAGCTATCTAGTACAAGGGAGAGAGTGCCTGCCTCTGCTGAGAAAGGTTTTGACGTGGGGATTGCTGGACAGGCCGAAGAGCGTTCCCCAGGCCGTGCAAAGTTGAGGCCTTGGTGATTCTGGATGGTCTCAAGGGTCCAGAATTGTCCCCGGGAAAGCTGTCCTTTTCCCTCTTTTTCCGGCTGGAAGTACACCTCTGGCATCCGGCTGCCGGTCGGCGACGTCCTGGGGGAGACGCCCTGGTTTCACGTGTGGCGCACAAAGGTGTTTCTCAGAAGAGCCCAAATTCCTCCCTGCGGGTGGGTGGGGGGCTTGGCACACCAGCATGGAATGGAAGGCTGTTTAGAACTGCGTACCTTGAGGCCGTGTGAAGGCCGCACGAACGAGAGCTTTCGAGCGAACAGGGCAGCGCTTCGCCATCACCGCTGCACGTTCACGGAGCTTAGTCAAACGAACGCATTTACTTCCTGGGGCTCCAACACGGCCGAGGAGTTGGAAGGCATACAGTGAGTGCCCTTTGACAGTTGTTACAACGAACGTGAGTGCACAGTGTCTCGTGAAATACCTTCCACGGTTGAAGCATTCCGTTAACGCACGCCCCTCCGCTCCCTCTGGCACTCCGAGGCGTTACTAACGGGGGAAATCTGGACTTTTGCTTGAGGCCGGGGTGGGGCGGGGGGGACTCACAATTCTCCTGCCGGCGAGCTCCAGAGCTCCTGCTGAAGCTCCCAGCAAGGAACGGAGAGCAGCAGGCCTCACACGAGTCAACTCAGACTTCTTCTGTCACGAGTCAACTCAGACTTCTTACGTGAGGCCTTCCGGCAGCAAAGAGAAGGTGCGCGAGGAGTGTGCTTCAGGCAGCTGAGGACCCGCCACTGTCTCGTCTAGCACGGAGGGGAATCAGGTTTGGCCAGGGTCGCCCAGCTTCATACCTGAGCTCCTACAGGTATCCTCAGTGGTTTCTGATTACCTCAAGGAAACACAACGGGAGGAACAGGGCCCTTCCGTGGAGGCCCTTTGGGGCACAGGGACCTCTGCGTGGGATCTACTGGGTAAGTATGGCAGTACCTTAGGTAGGCCTCAGTGACCAAGGCTCTCTGGCTCACGCCTAGCTGTGTAAAGAAGTGTGGCAAACGTACGTACTGCTCCTCAGGCTGGGCCCACGGCCTAGCTTTCGCTTCTGTGAGAGCGCTGTCCCGAGTCTCTTCCCGGAGCCAGTCGTCAGCGCGGTGCCTTTTGGCACTGCAGTTCTCTTTCAGTCAAGGAGGCCGTTCGACTGACCGGCAAAGGGAGTCCGCCCAGCGCTGCTTTCGCCAGTCTCTCTGACGACTGGGCCACTCAACCTGGGCAACCCAGAGAGGAGTACACTGCCCTAGCTATGAATGTGAGGAGCTGTCTCCAGGGGCCTGCTTACGCTAAGGTTCCTCAGAAGCCAGAGGCCGCCGTTCCGGCACGGAGAGAGGTCATCATGCCAACCTGGTGAATGGGCTCCTACCCTGTGTGTCCCCAGGAGCGTCGCAGGGTTAAGGCACTCCGTGGTGGAGTATGGCCTCATCGGAGACCCCTGCACACCCAGCTCCCCTGACGTGAAACGCTGGAACTTCACCTTGAGGCCTGAGGTCGCCTTTCGTTCGGCCGGAGCTGAACCTGGGGTGCCGTGGGAGGAGTTCCTAGAAAGGGATTGCCAGCACGGTTTTCGCTTTGGGAGAACACGCAGCCTCGGCCCACAACGACAGCCCTGCCGTGCAGAGACGTCGGGCCGCTAGTGCTGTTCAAGGCAGCTTCGAAGCCAAGCGCAAGGCGCCTCCAAGCGGGGAGAAAGCGTACTCTCCCCTCCGCGTCCCACGTTCAAGCTGAATGACGCAGCATGTTTCTCGGAAGGCTCTGCCGAGCTATCTAGTACAAGGGAGAGAGTGCCTGCCTCTGCTGAGAAAGGTTTTGACGTGGGGATTGCTGGACAGGCCGAAGAGCGTTCCCCAGGCCGTGCAAAGTTGAGGCCTTGGTGATTCTGGATGGTCCCAAGGGTCCAGAATTGTCCCCGGGAAAGCTGTCCTTTTCCCTCTTTTTCCGGCTGGAAGTACACCTCTGGCATCCGGCTGCCGGTCGGCGACGTCCTGGGGGAGACGCCCTGGTTTCACTTGTGGCGCACACTGGTGTTTCTCAGAAGAGCCCAAATTCCTCCCTGCGGGTGGGTGGGGGGCTTGGCACACCAGCATGGAATGGAAGGCTGTTTAGAACTGCGTACCTTGAGGCCGTGTGAAGGCCGCACGAACGAGAGCTTTCGAGCGAACAGGGCAGCGCTTCGCCATCACCGCTGCACGTTCACGGAGCTTAGTCAAAGGAACGCATTTACTTCCTGGGGCTCCAACACGGCCGAGGAGTTGGAAGGCATACAGTGAGTGCCCTTTGACAGTTGTTACAACGAACGTGAGTGCACAGTGTCTCGTGAAATACCTTCCACGGTTGAAGCATTCCGTTAACGCACGCCCCTCCGCTCCCTCTGGCACTCCGAGGCGTTACTAACGGGGGAAATCTGGACTTTTGCTTGAGGCCGGGGTGGGGCGGGGGGGACTCACAATTCTCCTGCCGGCGAGCTCCAGAGCGCTCCTGCTGAAGCTCCCAGCAAGGAACGGAGAGCAGCAGGCCTCACACGAGTCAACTCAGACTTCTTCTGTCACGAGTCAACTCAGACTTCTTACGTGAGGCCTTCCGGCAGCAAAGAGAAGGTGCGCGCGAGGAGTGTGCTTCAGGCAGCTGAGGACCCGCCACTGTCTCGTCTAGCACGGAGGGGAATCAGGTTTGGCCAGGGTCGCCCAGCTTCATACCTGAGCTCCTACAGGTATCCTCAGTGGTTTCTGATTACCTCAAGGAAACACAACGGGAGGAACAGGGCCCTTCCGTGGAGGCCCTTTGGGGCACAGGGACCTCTGCGTGGGATCTAGTGGGTAAGTATGGCAGTACCTTAGGTAGGCCTCAGTGACCAAGGCTCTCTGGCTCACGCCTAGCTGTGTAAAGAAGTGTGGCAAACGTACGTACTGCTCCTCAGGCTGGGCCCACGGCCTAGCTTTCGCTTCTGTGAGAGCGCTGTCCCGAGTCTCTTCCCGGAGCCAGTCGTCAGCGTGGTGCCTTTTGGCACTGCAGTTCTCTTTCAGTCAAGGAGGCCGTTCGACTGACTGGCAAAGGGAGTCCGCCCAACGCTGCTTTCGCCAGTCTCTCTGACGACTGGGCCACTCAACCTGGGCAACCCAGAGAGGAGTACACTGCCCTAGCTATGAATGTGAGGAGCTGTCTCCAGGGGCCTGCTTACGCTAAGGTTCCTCAGAAGCCAGAGGCCGCCGTTCCGGCACGGAGAGAGGTCATCATGCCAACCTGGTGAATGGGCTCCTACCCTGTGTGTCCCCAGGAGCGTCGCAGGGTTAAGGCACTCCGTGGTGGAGTATGGCTTCATCGGAGACCCCTGCACACCCAGCTCCCCTGACGTGAAACGCTGGAACTTCACCTTGAGGCCTGAGGTCGCCTTTCGTTCGGCCGGAGCTGAACCTGGGGTGCCGTGGGAGGAGTTCCTAGAAAGGGATTGCCAGCACGGTTTTCGCTTTGGGAGAACACGCAGCCTCGGCCCACAACGACAGCCCTGCCGTGCAGAGACGTCGGGCCGCTAGTGCTGTTCAAGGCAGCTTCGAAGCCAAGCGCAAGGCGCCTCCAAGCGGGGAGAAAGCGTACTCTCCCCGCCGCGTCCCACGTTCAAGCTGAATGACGCAGCATGTTTCTCGGAAGGCTCTGCCGAGCTATCTAGTACAAGGGAGAGAGTGCCTGCCTCTGCTGAGAAAGGTTTTGACGTGGGGATTGCTGGACAGGCCGAAGAGCGTTCCCCAGGCCGTGCAAAGTTGAGGCCTTGGTGATTCTGGATGGTCCCAAGGGTCCAGAATTGTCCCCGGGAAAGCTGTCCTTTTCCCTCTTTTTCCGGCTGGAAGTACACCTCTGGCATCCGGCTGCCGGTCGGCGACGTCCTGGGGGAGACGCCCTGGTTTCACTTGTGGCGCACACTGGTGTTTCTCAGAAGAGCCCAAATTCCTCCCTGCGGGTGGGTGGGGGGCTTGGCACACCAGCATGGAATGGAAGGCTGTTTAGAACTGCGTACCTTGAGGCCGTGTGAAGGCCGCACGAACGAGAGCTTTCGAGCGAACAGGGCAGCGCTTCGCCATCACCGCTGCACGTTCACGGAGCTTAGTCAAACGAACGCATTTACTTCCTGGGGCTCCAACACGGCCGAGGAGTTGGAAGGCATACAGTGAGTGCCCTTTGACAGTTGTTACAACGAACGTGAGTGCACAGTGTCTCGTGAAATACCTTCCACGGTTGAAGCATTCCGTTAACGCACGCCCCTCCGCTCCCTCTGGCACTCCGAGGTGTTACTAACGGGGGAAATCTGGACTTTTGCTTGAGGCCGGGGTGGGGCGTGGGGGACTCACAATTCTCCTGCCGGCGAGCTCCAGAGCGCTCCTGCTGAAGCTCCCAGCAAGGAACGGAGAGCAGCAGGCCTCACACGAGTCAACTCAGACTTCTTCTGTCACGAGTCAACTCAGACTTCTTACGTGAGGCCTTCCGGCAGCAAAGAGAAGGTGCGCGCGAGGAGTGTGCTTCAGGCAGCTGAGGACCCGCCACTGTCTCGTCTAGCACGGAGGGGAATCAGGTTTGGCCAGGGTCGCCCAGCTTCATACCTGAGCTCCTACAGGTATCCTCAGTGGTTTCTGATTACCTCAAGGAAACACAACGGGAGGAACAGGGCCCTTCCGTGGAGGCCCTTTGGGGCACAGGGACCTCTGCGTGGGATCTAGTGGGTAAGTATGGCAGTACCTTAGGTAGGCCTCAGTGACCAAGGCTCTCTGGCTCACGCCTAGCTGTGTAAAGAAGTGTGGCAAACGTACGTACTGCTCCTCAGGCTGGGCCCACGGCCTAGCTTTCGCTTCTGTGAGAGCGCTGTCCCGAGTCTCTTCCCGGAGCCAGTCGTCAGCGTGGTGCCTTTTGGCACTGCAGTTCTCTTTCAGTCAAGGAGGCCGTTCGACTGACTGGCAAAGGGAGTCCGCCCAACGCTGCTTTCGCCAGTCTCTCTGACGACTGGGCCACTCAACCTGGGCAACCCAGAGAGGAGTACACTGCCCTAGCTATGAATGTGAGGAGCTGTCTCCAGGGGCCTGCTTACGCTAAGGTTCCTCAGAAGCCAGAGGCCGCCGTTCCGGCACGGAGAGAGGTCATCATGCCAACCTGGTGAATGGGCTCCTACCCTGTGTGTCCCCAGGAGCGTCGCAGGGTTAAGGCACTCCGTGGTGGAGTATGGCTTCATCGGAGACCCCTGCACACCCAGCTCCCCTGACGTGAAACGCTGGAACTTCACCTTGAGGCCTGAGGTCGCCTTTCGTTCGGCCGGAGCTGAACCTGGGGTGCCGTGGGAGGAGTTCCTAGAAAGGGATTGCCAGCACGGTTTTCGCTTTGGGAGAACACGCAGCCTCGGCCCACAACGACAGCCCTGCCGTGCAGAGACGTCGGGCCGCTAGTGCTGTTCAAGGCAGCTTCGAAGCCAAGCGCAAGGCGCCTCCAAGCGGGGAGAAAGCGTACTCTCCCCGCCGCGTCCCACGTTCAAGCTGAATGACGCAGCATGTTTCTCGGAAGGCTCTGCCGAGCTATCTAGTACAAGGGAGAGAGTGCCTGCCTCTGCTGAGAAAGGTTTTGACGTGGGGATTGCTGGACAGGCCGAAGAGCGTTCCCCAGGCCGTGCAAAGTTGAGGCCTTGGTGATTCTGGATGGTCCCAAGGGTCCAGAATTGTCCCCGGGAAAGCTGTCCTTTTCCCTCTTTTTCCGGCTGGAAGTACACCTCTGGCATCCGGCTGCCGGTCGGCGACGTCCTGGGGGAGACGCCCTGGTTTCACTTGTGGCGCACACTGGTGTTTCTCAGAAGAGCCCAAATTCCTCCCTGCGGGTGGGTGGGGGGCTTGGCACACCAGCATGGAATGGAAGGCTGTTTAGAACTGCGTACCTTGAGGCCGTGTGAAGGCCGCACGAACGAGAGCTTTCGAGCGAACAGGGCAGCGCTTCGCCATCACCGCTGCACGTTCACGGAGCTTAGTCAAACGAACGCATTTACTTCCTGGGGCTCCAACACGGCCGAGGAGTTGGAAGGCATACAGTGAGTGCCCTTTGACAGTTGTTACAACGAACGTGAGTGCACAGTGTCTCGTGAAATACCTTCCACGGTTGAAGCATTCCGTTAACGCACGCCCCTCCGCTCCCTCTGGCACTCCGAGGTGTTACTAACGGGGGAAATCTGGACTTTTGCTTGAGGCCGGGGTGGGGCGTGGGGGACTCACAATTCTCCTGCCGGCGAGCTCCAGAGCGCTCCTGCTGAAGCTCCCAGCAAGGAACGGAGAGCAGCAGGCCTCACACGAGTCAACTCAGACTTCTTCTGTCACGAGTCAACTCAGACTTCTTACGTGAGGCCTTCCGGCAGCAAAGAGAAGGTGCGCGCGAGGAGTGTGCTTCAGGCAGCTGAGGACCCGCCACTGTCTCGTCTAGCACGGAGGGGAATCAGGTTTGGCCAGGGTCGCCCAGCTTCATACCTGAGCTCCTACAGGTATCCTCAGCGGTTTCTGATTACCTCAAGGAAACACAACGGGAGGAACAGGGCCCTTCCGTGGAGGCCCTTTGGGGCACAGGGACCTCTGCGTGGGATCTAGTGGGTAAGTATGGCAGTACCTTAGGTAGGCCTCAGTGACCAAGGCTCTCTGGCTCACGCCTAGCTGTGTAAAGAAGTGTGGCAAACGTACGTACTGCTCCTCAGGCTGGGCCCACGGCCTAGCTTTCGCTTCTGTGAGAGTGCTGTCCCGAGTCTCTTCCCGGAGCCAGTCGTCAGCGCGGTGTCTTTTGGCACTGCAGTTCTCTTTCAGTCAAGGAGGCCGTTCGACTGACCGGCAAAGGGAGTCCGCCCAGCGCTGCTTTCGCCAGTCTCTCTGACGACTGGGCCACTCAACCTGGGCAACCCAGAGAGGAGTACACTGTCCTAGCTATGAATGTGAAGAGCTGTCTCCAGGGGCCTGCTTACGCGAAGGCTCCTCAGAAGCCAGAGGTCGCCGTTCCGGCACGGAGATAGGTCACCATGCGAAACTGGTGAATGGGCTCCTACCCTGTGTGTCCCCAGGAGCGTCGCAGGGTTAAGGCACTCCGTGGTGGAGTATGGCCTCATCGGAGACCCCTGCACACCCAACTCCCCTGACGTGAAACGCTGGAACTTCACCTTGAGGCATGAGGTCACCTTTCGTTCGGCCGGAGCTGAACCTGGGGTGCCCTGGGAGGAGTTCCTAGAAAGGGATTGCCAGCACGGTTTTCGCTTTGGGAGAACACGCAGCCTCGGCCCACAACGACAGCCCTGCCGTGCAGAGTCGTCGGGCCGCTAGTGCTGTTCAAGGCAGCTTTGAAGCCAAGCGCAAGGCGCCTCCAAACAACTAGAAAGCGTACTCTCCTCTCCGCGTCCCACGTTCAAGCTGAATGACGCTTTCTTCCTGGGAAACAAGCCCACGCGTTCAGTGTGAAAGTCCTCTACGCCTCTCTGCTTTCGCAGCCCAGGGGTAGCCTCAGCTCTGAAAAGCTTCCAGAGGAGGAAGGTCAGAGAACCTTTGAAGCACCCAGCAGGTGCAGCACAGAACAAGGACTTCTCTCTTGGCCTGAGAACACCCAGTGCCCGGCGCTCCTTTGGTGTACACACGTGGTGGAGGAAGGGTGCTGGATTCGGCTCCGTGACAACTTCTCCGGGCCACGTAGTGTGAATGCAAGTAGATGAGCCCTACATCTCTTGCCACTTTCCTGTGCAAGTTGGACAAGGCAAACCCCCTGCTTGAATCCCTGGGTGGGTTAAGTACCCTCCGGGGAAGGATCGTTGCTTGGGACACGGGACTGGTATCGAGGTGACTGTTCTGTGCATCCACTTGGCAGCTGTTCTCTCTCAGCAGGTTCCGAAGACTCTGCTGAAGAGTTTCCTGAGGGTGGTGGAAACGGGGAAGTAGCCGTCAGGCCCACGAGGATACCAACCCTCTCAAGCAAAAGGCTACCAGCCTCAGACGCTTGGGCTCGCTTTCGTACATGAAACCACACTGTGCTTCGAAGGTTCCTGGCACCCAGCTTATGAGTCGCACTTCCACCGTGTCTTAGGGTTCCCAGGCTCTCCATGCCGTCACAATGTCCAATTGTTAGGCCTAAGACGGCAGGGTGTCCGGGAGCTCTAGAGGAGACCTTAAGAAGGTGGGCCTTTTGGCTCCTTCCACCGAGACACATGTGCTGGTTCCCTCACCTTTCGATGAAGTGACCACACTGGTAGGAGGACACTCCTGCCTTGTTCCCATCCCCTTCGTGATTTGGGCCCTCTGGTGAGAGTTTGATCCTGGCTGGGTTCCTCAAACTTCTGTGAGGTGGGTCCTCCGATGTGAGGTCACTCCTACCTGGCTCGCACACGTCACCTTGGCGACGTGGGCCCTCGGGTGGCAGTTGGAGCCCACCGGGCTCCTCCTCCCCTGGTTGATGAGGTCCCTATGGCTTAAGACCGTAACTGCTGGGCTCCCCCCGTTTTCTGATGTGCAGCCAGTGATGCCAGGACACTCCTGCCAGGTTCCCATCCTGCTGGGGATGTGGGCCTTCTGCTCTGAGCTCCCAATGGCTGGGTTGCTCACAGTTCCATGGTGTGGGCTCTTTGATGTAAGTTCACTCCGACCAGGATCCCATGGCATCTGTGTTCCTGGCCGCCTGACGGGAGGTTCCAACTGCTGGATTCCTCACCTTTTTATTCTATGGGCCCTCTGTTGTGAGGCTACTCCTGCCTGCCTCACTCCCAGCCCCTTGGTGATGTGCGTCCTCTGGATTGAGGCCACATGTGCTGGGTTTCTTCCATTTCGATGATGTGGCCCAACTAGTGTGAGGACACGCCTGCCAGGTTCCCATCCCCTTGGTCATGTGGGCCCTCTGGTGAGAGTCTGATCCTGGCTGGGACCCTCACTCTACTGTGAGCTGGGCCCTCTGCTGTGAGGTCACTCCTGCTTGGCCGGCACGCTTCTCCTTGGCGACATGGGCCTTCTGGTGTCAGTTGTAGCGTGCTGGGAGCCTCCTCCCCTCGGTAATGAGGGTGCTCTGGCGTCAGGCCTTAACTCCTTGGCTCCCCACATTTTCGGATGTGCAGCGAGTGGTGCGAGGACACTCCTGCCAGGTTCACATCCACATGGGGATGTGGGCCTTCTGCTCTGAGGTCCCAACGGCTGGGTTATTCACAGTTTCATGATGTGGGCCCTCTGGTGTGAGTTCACTCCAGCCTGGATCCCATAGCCTCGGTTTCCTGGGACGCCAGCTGGGAGGTTCCAACTGTTGGATTCCTCACCTTTTCTATTCTATCGGCCCTCTCGTGTGAGGCTCCTCCTGCCTGCTTCACTCCAAGCACCTTGGTGATGTGGGTCCTCTGGTTTGAGGCCACATGTGTTGGGCTCTTCAACTTTCGATGATGTGGCCCCACCTGTGTGAGGCCACTCCTGCCTGGTTCTCATCCCCTTGGTGATGTGGGCCCTCTGGTGAGAGTCTGATCCAAGCTGGGTTCCTCACCCCTCTGTGAGGTGGGCCCTCTGTTCTGAGGTCACTCCTCCTTGGCACAAGTCGCCTTGGTGACGTGAGCCCTCAGGTGTCAGTTGAAACCTGCTGGGATCCTCCTCCCCTCGGTGATGAGGACCCTCTGGCGTCAGGCCCTAACTGATGGGCTCCCCATATTTTTTCATGTGGGCCCAGTGGTGCGAGGACACTCCTGCCAGGTTCCCATCCCAAGCGGATGCCGGCCTTGTGCTCTGAGATCCATATTGCTGGGTGGCTCACAGTTTCATGATGTGGGCCCTCTGATGTTAGTTCTCTGTGGCCTGGATCCCATAGCCACGGTGGTCTGGGCCACCTGCTGTAGGGTTTCTAGTGTTGCATACGGACAGCCTCAGGGCCTCACTTAGGGACAGCGTCAGGGCTTATTTTGGGACACTTTCAGTACCTTGGTAAGACTTGGGTCAGGATATTATCTCAGGATAATATCATGACATTAAATATCGACGGCAGCCCGGGTATAGTAACACACAGTGTCAGGGCCTGTGTTAGGACTAGCATCTGGACCTCTGTTAGGTACCGTGTCAGGGCGTGAGTTAGGAATAGTGTTAGGGTTTTCGTGAGGGACAGTTCTGGGCCAGAATTAGGACGAGCATCTAGGCCTCAGTTAGGGACTGTGTCATGGCCTTGGGCCTAAATTCAATGTCTGTGTTAGGCACAGAGTAAGGGCTTCAATTAGCATAAGAGGCAGGACAGTTGCTAGGGTTAAGTTTAGGGTAAAGTTTATGGATTGTGTCATGAAATGACCTAGGGTTGGTGAAAAGACCTTAGTCAGTGAGAGTATCAGGGTCTTATGTAGAAACAGTATCATGGCTTCAGGTAGGGACAGCTCCAGTGCTTGACTTAGGGAGAGCCACAGGGCCTGAGTGAGGCCTAGCGTCAGGCCCTTAGCTGGGGACACTGTCAGGGCATGATGTAGGAGCTGCATCAGGGCTTTGTTGGATCAGCAATAGGGTCTTAGTTAAAGACATGATCAGAGCCTGATGTGGTCACAGCTTCAAGGCCTCAGGTAGGCATTGCTTCAGGGCCTGAGTTAGGCACAGCCTCAGACTTTCACTTAGGGACTGAGACAGGCCTTTCTTAGGGACTCTCAGGCCCTTGGTTAGAGATGGGTCAGGATATTAGCTGAGGATAGTGTCCGGATTTCAGTTATTGCCGGGAACAGGACCTATATTAGGAACAGATTCCCGGCCTTATTTAGAGACAGTGTCAGGTCCCTAGTTAGGACTAGTCTGGGCCTTATTTAGGGAGAGCAGTAGGGCTTCTGTGAGGATTAGTGGCAGGAAATGCGTTCGGGACAGAGTCGGCTTCCAGGACAGGGATAGTGTCAGGAAATGAGCGAGGGATAGTGTGAAGACCTTAGTTATTGAGAACATCAGGGCCTTAATTAAGACCAGTGTCAGGGCCTTAATCAGGACCAGTATCAGGGCTTGGTGTAGTGACAGCGTCAGACCCTAACTAAGGTACGGCACCAGGGCCTAAGTGAGGCTTATCTTTAAGGCCTGAGTGAGGGACAGTGTTAGGGCATGACGTAGGAGTAGTATAAGTGCCTCTGTAGGATCAGCCTTAGGGTCCTCGTAAAAGACATTCTCAGGGCATGTGTTACGGACATCCTCAGGGCCTCACTTAGGGACAGCGTCAGGGGTTATTTTGGGACAGTTTCAGGAGCTTGGTGATATATGGGTCAGGATATCAGCTCAGGATAATGCCAGGACTTTAGAGATTGATGGCCGCAGGGCCTTAGAGACAGTGTCAGGGCCTGACTTAGAACGAGCATCAGAGCCTTTGTTAGGTACAGTGTCAGGGACTGAGTTAGGGGTTGTGTCAGGGCCTGAGTTACAAGAAGCCTCCAGGCCTCAGTTAGGGGCAGCGTCACGGCCTCGGGACTAATTTCTGGGCCTTAGTTAGGGACAGCATCAGGGATTTAGTTAGCATAAGAGGCTCGACATTAGTTAAGGGCAAGGTTAGGTTAAGGTCTAGGGATAGTGTCAGGACATGACCTAGGAATAGTGCCAAGACTTCAGTTACTTAGCGCATCAGGGCCTAATTTAGGACCAGTATCAGGACTTCAGGTAGGGACAGGGTCAGAGCCAGACTTAGGAAGAGTGACAGGTCTTGAGTGAGGCCTAGTGTCAGGGCCTTAGCTAGGGATAGTATCAGGGCATGACTTCGGAGCAGCATAAGGGGCCTCGGTAGGATAAGCCTCAGGGGCTTTGCTAAAGCCATTATCAGGGCCTCTGTTAGGGACAGCCTCAGGGTCGCACTTAGGAACAGCGTCAGGGCTTACTTTCAGACAGTTTCAGGACCTTGGTAAGAGATGGGTGAGGAAATGAGCTCAGCATAGTGTCAGGACATTCGATATTGATGGTATGAGGGCATTAGTTAGAGACAGTGTCAGGGCCTGCGTTAGGACTAGCATCTGTGCCTCTGTTAGGTACCGTGTCAGGGCCTGAGTCAGGAATAGTGTTAGGGCTTTCGTGAGGGACAGTTCTGGGCCGGATTTAGGACGAGCATCTAGGCCTTAGTTAGTGACAGTGTCATGGCCCTGGGCCTAAATTCAGTGTCTGTGTTAGGCACAGAGTAAGGGCTTCAATTAGCATAAGGGGCAGGACATTTTCTAAGCCAAGTTTTAGGGTAAAGTTTACGAATTGTAACAGGAAATGAGCTAGGGATAGTGTCAAGACCTTAGTCACTGAGAGTATCAAGGCCTTATTTAGAAGCAGTATCGTGGCTGCAGGTAGCGACAGTGCTAGTGCCTGACTTAGGGAGAGCCACAGGGCCTGAGTGAGGCCTAACGTCAGGCCCTTAGCTGGGCACCCTGTCAGGGCATGATGTAGGAGGTGCATCAGAGCCTTTGTTGGGTCAGCAATAGGGTCTTAGTTGAAGACATGGTCAGGGCCTGAGGTTGTCACAGGCTCAAGGCCTCAGGTAGGCATAGCTTCAGGGTCTGAGTTAGGCAGAGCCTCAGACCTTCACTTAAGGACAGAGACAGGGCTTTCTTAGGGACAGTGTCAGGACATTGGATAGAAATGGGTCAGATTCTTAGCTAAGGATAGTGTCCGGATTTTAGTTATTGCCGGCAGCAGGGCCTATATTAGGGACAGATTCTGGGCCTTAGTTAGAGACAGTGTGAGGGCCCCTGTTAGGACTAATCCGGGCCTTAATTAGGGAGAGCATTATGGCTTCAGTGAGGATAAGTGTCAGGAAAATAGCTCGGGACAGTGTCAGGTTCCAGGTCAGGGACAGTGTCAGGAAATGAGCTAGGGATAGCGTGAAGACCTTAGTTATTGAGAGCATCAGTGCCTTTGTAAGGACCAGTGTCAGGGCCTTAATCAGGACCAGTGTCAGGGCTTGATGTAGGGATAGCGTCAGAGCATAACTAAGGTACGGCAACAGGGCCTAAGTGAGGCCTATCTTTGGGGCCTGAGTGAGGGACAGTGTCAGGGCGTGACGTAGGAGTAGTATAAGGGCCCCTGTAGGATCAGCATTAGGGTCTTCGTAAAAGACATTCTCAGGGCCTCTGATAAAGACATCCTCCGGGCCTCACTTAGGGACAGCGTCAGGGCTTACTTTGGGACAGTTTCAGGACCTTGGTAAGACATGGGTCAGGATATTAACTCAGGATAATGTCAGGATTTTAGGTATTGATGGCCCCAGGGCCTTAGAGATAGCGTCAGGGCCTGACTTAGGACGAGCATCAGAGCCTTTATTAGGTACAGTGTTGTCTTTTGGACGATAGCCAAAGTTTTAGGTGTGAGGTGATAATCTCATTGTTCTTTTGATGTGCATTTCCCTGATGATAAGTGATATTGGTCATCTTTTTTTATGTCTCTTGGCCATCTGTACGTACTCTTTGGAAAAATGTTCGGTCCCATGGTTTAATTGGGTTTTTGGGTTCTGGAGTTTCAGTTGTGTGAGTTCTTAGTCTATTTTGGATATGAACCCCTTTTCAGACATATTGTTTGCAACTATTTTCTCACGTTCGGTAGGCTGCCTCTTCATTTTGTGGATGGTTTCCTTTGCCATTGAAAAGCTTTAAAGTTGGATGGAGTCCCATTGGTTTATTCTGCTTTTGTTCCTCTTGCTTCGGGAGACAGATCCAGAAAATATTGCTAAGACGGATGTCAAAGAGCAGACTGCTTATGTTTTCTTCAAGGAGCTTTATGGCTTCAGGTCTTACATTGAAGTATTTGATTCATTTTGAGGTTGCTTGTGTAGGTGGTATAAGAAAGGATTCCAGTTTGATTCTTGTGCATGCAGTTGTCCAGTTTTCCCACCACCATTCATTGAAGAGGCTATCTTTTCCCCATTGTATAGTCTCACCTCCTTTATCATAGATGAATTGACCATATATGCCTATGTTTATTTTGGGGCTCTCAGTTCTGTTCCATGAATCTATGTGTATTTCTTTTGTTCCTGTACCATACTGTCTTGATTACTCTACATATGTCGTCTAGTTTGAAACAGGGAGTGTGATATTTCCAAGTTTGTTCTTCTTTCTTAAGATCGTATTGACTATTCAGGTACTTTTCTGTTTCCTTACACATATCAGAATACTTTGGTCTAGTTCTCATAAAATTCCATTGGTATTTTGATAAGAATGGCATCATATCTCTAGATTGCTCTGGGGTGTGGAATCATTTTAACAATATGAATTCTTCCAATCCATGAACACATTATATCTGTCCATTTGTCTGTGTCGTCTCCAGTTTCCTTCATCAGTGTCTTCCAGTTTTCTGAGTACAGGTCTTTTACCTCCTGGGTTAGATGTGTTCCTAGGTATTTCATTTTTGTTAATACCATTGTCAATGGGTTTGTTTTCTTAATTTCTCATTCTGAAAGTTTGTTGCCAGTGGATAGAGATGCAACTGATTTCTATAGGTTAATTTTGTATCCTGCAACTTACCTGAATTTTCCAATGAATTCTATTTGTTTTGGGGGGGTCATCCTAAGGATTTTCTAAATAAAACATCATGTCAAAACTTCCCCAGTGGTCCAGAGGTTAATACTCCGCACTCCCAGTACAGGGGGCTTGGGTTCGATCCCTGGTCAGAGAACTAGATCCCACATGCATGCCACAACTAAGAGTTCGCATGCCACAACAAAGGTACCTGCCTGCCGCAAATAAGGAGCTCACCTGCCACAACTAAGACCCAGCAAAACCACAATAAATAAATGAATAAATAAATAAATGAAACATAAAACATCATCTCATCTACAAACAGTGACAGTTTTAGATTTTCCTCTGCCATTGGATTCCTTTTATTTCTTTTTCTCATGTAATTATATGTCTAGGACTTCCTAGACCATGCTGAATGAAAGTGGTGAGAGTGATCGGGGTTAGAGTTAGGTTTAAGCAGAATCCGCCCTCTTCCCCTTCCTCCCTCCCCATCACTCTGAGGCCTCCAGGAAGGACAGGACTAGTCCTGGGTCACACATGACTCAGGGAGTTGAACTGGACCACTGTTTCTCTGCCCCCCTGTCCTGGGCATAGTTTTGTATACTATCTCTGTACCTTCTTTGACCAGGTGTCTATTTAGAGCTTTCCCTATTTTTAATGGGGTTGTGTTGTAGTTCTTTGTATATTTTGAGACAAATTCTTTATTAGATATGTTTGCAGTTTTTTTCCCCCAGTGTGTGTTGTCTTTCGATTTTCTGAATGAGGTTTATCACACAGTAGAAACCTTTAATTTTATAAAGTCCACAGAATCTCTTGTTTTTCTTTCTGGACTCCTTTTTTGTGTTGTGTGTTAAAACCACAAAGCTTGTGATGGCCATGACCAAGCCCAAGCTCATATCAATTTTCTTTTATGTTTTCTCCTATGATTTTGAATAGTTTTGCATTTCAAACTTGTCTCTGAATCATTTTGAGTGAATTTGGTGTAAGTTGTAAAGCTCGTGTCTACATTCATTTTATTCCATCTGGTTTCCAATTCATTGTTCCCTAACTACTTTGGAGAAGCTATGGGATATTGTCTTCATTTGTTTGATTTCCACTATTTAATGGGTTCAGCAGTTCTGCCAGCAGGGTCTGTCTCCAGTGACGCGTGAGGGAGGGGCGGCCTGCAGTTCCCGCACCGACCACAGGGTGGCGCTGATCCCGCCTCTGTGACCCACAGCGCATGCGCGTTCCCCGCGGCCCCCGCTCTGAGCGCAGCTGAGGGGAGTTGTGTCTCCTCAGGCACCGCCGGGTTGTGGCTGCTGACGGGCGCTCGGTCTCCTCAAGGACTCGCTGTGGTTTTGGCTTCAGGACAACGTGGGGCTGCGTCCACGCTGGCAGGAGCTGGGTTTGCTGAGGACGCAGGCGACGCCGGAGGAACAGGTGAGGAGACAGTGAGGAACAGTGGGGAGAAGCTTCCTGGGGGCGACTGACGGCTGCGGGGGTCCGTCTTCATGCGACCCAGGAAGGCCTTGGTGTGCAAAGCTGGATGTTTGGTCAGGCTGGTGTTCGGTGGAGCCGCGTGGGTTATGGGGTGTGCAGTCTTCCCCGCGCCGTTTACCGTGGGGCTGCCCTTCCACTTGGTGTGTCCTTGGCCCCCTTGTCGTAACTTAATGCCCCCCCCCCCCACCGTGCAGGATGTGTTCTGGGCTCTCCCTCCCGTCGCTCTGGTCTGTGCGCCTGTTTTGAGCCAGTTCCGCACTGTTTTGGGGACTGTAGCTTCGGGATGAAGCGTGAAGTCAGGGAGGGAGATGCCTGCGGCCCGTTCTCCTTTCTCAGGGTCGTCTTGGCTCTTCGGGGTCCTTTGTGGCTCCACACACATCTTAGGAGAATTTGCTCCATTTCTGTGAAAAACACCATTGGAATTTCAGGACGGCCTGCCTTCCCTGTGTGCACCGCTTTGGGTAGAATGGACATTTTAGCAACAGTACTTCTTGCATTCCGTGAGCACGGGGAGTCTTTCCACCGACTTGTGTCTTCTTCAATGTCTTCATGAGTGTCTTAAAGTTTTCAGGTCTTTCACATCCTCGGTTAAATTTATTCCTTGGTATTTTGTTCTTTTTGATGCGGTTGTAAATAGGGTTTTTTTTCTCTTTCTGATGGTTCATTATTAGTGTTTAGAGATGCAGTTGAGTTGTGTGTACTGATTTTGCGTCTTTACTGAATTCATTTATTATTTCTAACAGGTTTTTTTGGTGGAATGGTGTGGAAAATTGAACTTCCAAAATCCCACTGTTTCGACCACATCCAGGTCATCCACAACAGGGAAGAAAGGGAAGTCCTTTATATTGGGAAGTCCTAGGACCCTTCCGGGGCTCCCCACCTGCTCACCCTTGGTCGGTGTCCTCAGTCCATCTGTGCAGACAGGTGAGGATCCCCTCCAGAGGCTCCCAAACGCTTCACCCCTACATCCTCCCTGGGGTCGGCCCGTGTCCTGTCGGGATGTTCCACCCTCAGGAAGCCCCCAAGTACATGGCAAGGGCAGGCATCAGGCCTGCTGCGTGCACTACTGTGCGTCCTGCTGTATACACGGGCATGACACTGCCCAGGGTGCAGGAAAGGCAGCCTTACCTCGGGACGTGGGGAGAGGGGTTGCCCACAGGGTGGACGTCAGCTCTCGTCTCATCATGAAAAGGCAGCTGGGTTCTCGCTCCTTGGACCCTTTCTCACCCGGTCAGATCATGACCCGGCATTGTTCCCACCCCTGTTGTCCCTCCATTGGCCTCGCTCTTGTGAGCAGAGCAGGACAGTGTGGTCTGTGGTTACAGGCTGAGACACACAGACACTGGCTGACTTGCATGCACCCACCGGACCCCACGGAAGGGGCACTGCACCAGGGCCTGTGTGGTGTGGGTTCTTCTGCCCACAGAGAGGCCGGGCCTCTGTCCTGGCTCCAGAGGTCACCTTGAGTCTGACCGGAGTGTCCGTGCTCCTACAATGTTGTGTTAATTTCTACTGTGCAGCAAAGTGATTCATATATACAAACATACATATATACATATTTTTCATATTCTTTTCCATTATGGTTAATTACAGGGTATTGAGTACAGTTCCCTGTGCTGTACAGTAAGACCTTGTTTATCCATCCTATATATAATAATTTGCATCTACTAATCCCAGACTCCCAATCCATCCCTCTCCCCTGTCTTCCCCTTGACAACCACAAGCCTGTTTTCTATATTTGTGAGTGTGTTTTTGTTCTGTAGATAGGTTCATTTGTGTCTCATATTATAATCCACATATAAGTGATATCACATGGTATGTGTTGTTCTCTGTCTGACTTACTAAACTTTGTATGATAATCTCTAGGTCCATCCATGTAGCCGCAGATGGCATTATTTCATTCTGTTTTATGGCTGAGTAATATTCCACTGTATATATGTACCACATCTTCTATATCCACTCATCTGTTGAGGGACATTCAGGTTGCTTCCGTGTCTTGGCTATTGTGAAGAGTGCTGCTGTGAATGCTGGGGTGCACGTACCTTTTCGAATTATAGTTTTGTCTGGATGTGTGCCCAGGAGTGAGATTGCTGGTTCATATGGTAATTCTATTTTTAGTTTTTGAGGAACCTCCATACTGTTTTCCATAGCGGCTGCATCAATTTACATTCCCACCAGTAGTGTAGGAGGGTTCCCTTTTCTCCACACCCCTTCCAGCATTTATTTCTAGACATTTTAATGATGGCCATTCTGACCACTACGGGGTGATAACTCACTGTAGTTTTGATTTGCATTCTCTCATAATTAGCGATGTGGAGCATCTTTTCACGTGCCTCTTGGCCATCTGTATGTCCTTGGAGAAATGTCTATTTAGACCTTCTAAAATTCTGCCTATTTTTTGATTTTTTTTTCTCTTTTGAGTTGTATGAGCTGTTTGTATATTTTAGAATTAAGCCCTTGTTGATCACGTCATTTGCATGTATTTTCTCCCAAAGAATGAGCACAGGTTCCGGAACAAATGGATACCCACATGCAGAAGAGTAAAGTTGGACCCTTACCTCCCCCCACCTCATATACAAAATCAACCGAAGGCCTAGATGCAAAATGGACCAAAGGCCTAGATGCAAGAACCAAAATTAGGAAACTCCTAGAAGAAAACATGAGAGTAAATCTTCATGACCTTGGATTTGGTCATGATTTCTTAGATCTACCAAAAGCACAAGCAACAAAAGACAAAACAGATGAATTGGACTTCCTCAAGATGAAAAACAGTTGTGTATAAAAGGAGCAAGGAATAAGATAATCCACCATCCAAAATGGCCCAAGATGTTTGCAAACCATGTATCTGATAAAGGACTGTAACCCAGCAGCCAAGCCCCCGGTGGTGCAGTGGAGTGTCTGTGCGGCCCCTCCCGTCCTCGGTGATCAGGGGGTTTCAGGCCCCACAGCACCCGAGGGGTGGACACGGGTCATCCTCAGCACCCTCAGGGAGTGAGTGCTGGATGGTTTTGAGCCCAGATGCACTCCCATTACTGCCCTCAAAGGCTGAAGGCTTCAGCATGCCTCCAGAAGGACACAGAGTATTTGCAAGTCTTTGAGAACCAAGAGAACAGTCTTCACTTTTCTGAAAGGGCATCTTATTATTTCACAGCATGACCATTTTCAATCTGGCTCTTGGGGGTGCCCTCCCACCTCCCTGATTCCTCTGAGAGTGGCCATGGGGGGTTGGCTGTCCCCAGTCCCCACACCAGGTGACAAGGCCAGTGGGGCCAGACCCTGGTGGTCCTTAGCTTCGCTGGAGACTAACCCAGACTCTCAGCCTGCGACTGAACGTGGACGCCCCTGCTTCTCCCTGTCACCGATTCTCATCTCCTCCTCTGTCTGTCTTTCTCTTGCTTTTCAGTCTCAGGTTTACCTGACGGCCACCACTCACAGCTCCCGAAGAGCCCAGAGATTTCTCCTGGAAGGAAAGGTTCTGGAAAATCAGAGGGATAAATAAAGGATGCGGCTGATTCCCGCCTTTGTGCTGATGCCCAAGAGGGTGAGGAGAGTGAGTGTTTTCTCATTAGAATTTTAAATCCTCCAAGTAATAGATCATTGGGGGGGGGCATCCAGTGTTCTCCTGCTCGTTCTAAGAATGTCATTCCTAGATTTTAATGTGGTAAATAATTTATATTATAAAAATGCAGAGGGGGCGATATCCATTCAAAAATGTTAGAGGTAACTCCAAGGGATTTACAACGAACAAGGACACAGAACCCTGTGTCCAGACACTGGCTGTGAGGCTCCTACCCTGAGCCGCAGTCCCCTGGAAGGTGGAGTGGCCATGACTCTCCTCCCGCAGGTGAGCCTACACAGGCACATCCCACGTGGAACCACTGTATCGCAGAATCTTAGAGTGGCCGATGGCAGGCAGCTGGCTAGAGATGCGGACAAGAGAAAACCGCCCAGCAGCCTGGGACAACCCTGGGGTGAGGCCTTAGGAAGGGCCAGTGTCAGAGCCTCAGAGATAACTTGAAGAGAGTTCAGGCTGTTAAGGACATCGTCAGAGATGCACTTAGGGACATATTCAGGACCTTACTTAGGACAGGATCAGGGCATTATTTAGTGACAGCTTAGACTATAAGGGCGTAAGTTAGGGACAGTGCCAGTGCTTCACTTAGAGATAACGTGAGAGCCTTAGTTAGACACAGTTCAGGCTGTTACTTAGGGAGAACTTCAGGGCCTTAGAAACAGCATTATGGCCATTATTAGAACCAGTGTCAGGGCGTTAGTTAGGGCCCAAACTAGGGTGTTAGTTAGGGAGTCAGGTCATTAGTTACAGACAGTGTTAGGGTTTTAGGTAGGGACAGCGGCAAGTCCTTAGTTAAGAAGAGTGTCGGGGCCTCACTTAGAGGCAGCGTCAGGATGTTAGTTAGGGAGAGTCAGGACATTAGAATTTCAGATTCTGAGGTAGAGACAGCCTCAGGGCCTCACCTAGGGACAGCGTCAGGGCTTACTATGGGACAGTTTCAGGACCTTGATAAGACATGGGTCATGATATTAGCTCAGGATAATGTCAGGACATTAGATATTGATGGCAGCAGGGCCTTATTTAGACACAGAGTCAGGGCCTGCGTTAGGATCAGCATCTGGACCTCTGTTAGGTACCGTGTCGGGGCCTGAGTTAGGAATAGTGTTAGGGCTTTAGTGAGGGACAGTTCTGGGCCAGATTTAGGACGAGCATCTAGGCCTCAATTAGGGACAGTGTTATGGCCTTGGGCCTAAATTCAATGTCTGTGTTAGACAGATGAAGGGCTTCAGTTAGCATAAGAGGCAAGACATTTGCTGGGGCTAGTTTTAGGCTAAAGTTTATGGATCGTGTCAGGAAATGACCTAGGGATAGTGTCAGAACCTTAGTCACTGACAGTATCAGGGTCTTATTTAGAACCACTATCATGGCTGCCAGTAGGGACAGCTCCAGTGCCTGACTTAGGGAGAGCCACAGGGCCTGATTTAGGCCTAGCGTCAGGCCCTTAGCTGGGGACACTGTCAGGGCATGATGTAGGAGGTGCATCAGGGCCTTTGTTGGGTCTGCAATAGAGTCTTAGTTAACGACATGATCAGGGTCTGAGGTAGTCACAGCTTCAAGGCCTCAGGTAGGCACAGCTTCAGGGCCTGAGTTAGGTACAGCCTCAGTCCTTCACTTAGGGACAGAGACAGGGCTTTCTTAGGGAGAGTGTCAGGCCCTTGGTTAGAAATGGGTCAGGATATTGGCTCAGGATATTTTTCGGATTTTGGTTATGGCCGGCAGCAGGGCCTATATTAGGGACATATTCCAGGCCTTAGAGACAGTGTAAGGGCCCGAGTTAGGACTAGTCTGGGCCTTAGTTAAGGAGAGCATTAGGGCTTCTGTGAGGACAAGAGGCAGGAAATTAGCTCGGGACACAGTCAGCTTCCAGGTCAGGGATAGGGTCAGGAAATGAGCTAGGGATAGCGTGAAGACCTTAGTGATTGAGAGCATCAGTGCCTTTGTAAGGACCAGTGTCAGGGCCTTAATCAGGACCAGTGTCAGGGCTTGATGTAGGGATAACGTCAGAGCCTAACTAAGGTACGGCAACAGGGCCTAAGTGAGGCCTATCTTTAGGGCCTGAGTGAGGGACGGTGTCAGGGCGTAACGTAGGAGTAGTATAACGTCCTCTGTAGGATCAGCATTAGGGTCTTAGTAAAAGACATTTTTAGGGCCTCTGTTAGGGACATTCTCAGGGCCTCCCTTCGGGACAGCGTCAGGGCTTACTTTGGGACAGTTTTAGGATCTTGGTAAAACATGGGTCAGGATTTTAGGAGGAGCGTCAGAGCCTTCGTTAAGTACAGTGTCAGGGCCTGAGTTAGGTGTTGTGTCAGTGCCTGAGTTAGAACGAGCCTCCACGCCTCTGTTAGAGAGAGGTTCATAGCCTCGGGACTAATTTCAGTGCCTTAGTTTGGGACAGCATCTGGGATTTAGTTAGCGCAAGAGGCTCGACATTAGTGAAAGGCAAGTTTAGGTTAAGGTCTAGGGATAGTGTCAGGACATGACCTAGGATTAGTGCCAAGACTTCAGTTACTTAGTGCATCAGGGTCTAATTTAGGACCATTGTCAGGCCTTCAGGTAGGGAGAGCGTCAGAGCCGGACTTGGGAAGGGTGACAGGGCTTGAGTGAGGCTTAGGGTCAGGGCCTTAGCTAGGTACAGTATCAGGGCATGACTTAGGAGCAGCATAAGGGCCTAGGTAGGATCGGCCTCAGGTGCTTTGCTAAAGCCATTATCAGGACCTCTGTTAGGGACAGCCTCAGGGTCTCTCTTAAGGACAGCATCAGGCTTATTTAGGGACAGTTTGAGGTCCTTGTTAAGAGATGGGTCATGAAATGAGCTCAGGATAGTGTCAGGACATTAGATATTGACGGCAGCAGGACCTTAGTTAGAGACAGTGTCAGGGCCTGCATTAGGACTAGTATCTGGGCCTTTGTTAGGTACCGTGTCAGGGCCTGAGTTAGGAATAGTGTTAGGGTTTTATTGAGTGTCCGTTCTGGGCCCGATTTAGGACAAGCATCTAGGCCTTAGTGACAGTGTCACGGCATTGGGCCTATATTCAGGGTCTGTGTTAGGCACAGAGTAAGGGCTTCAATTAGCATAAGAGGCAGGACATTTGCTAGGGCTAGGTTTAGGGTAAAGTTCATGGATCGTGTCAGGAAATGACCTAGGGATAGTGTCTAGACCTTAGTCACTGAGTTTATCAGGACCCTATTTAGAACCAGTGTCATTGATGCAGGCAGGGACAGCGTCACTGCTTGACTTAGGGAAAGCAACGGGGATTTCTTAGGGAGAGTGTCAGGACCTTGTTTAGAAATGGGTCAGGATATTAGCTCAGGATTGTGTCGTATTTTAGTTATTGCCGGTAACAGGACCTGTATTAGTGAAGATTCCGGGCCTTAGTTAGCGACAGTGTCAGGACCTTAGTTAGGACTAGTCTGGGTCTTAATTAGGGAGAGCATTAGGTCATCAGTGAGGATAAGAGGCAGGAAATTAGCTCGGGACAGAGTCAGTTTCCAGGCCAGGGGTAGTGTCAGGAAATGAGCTAGGGATAGCGTGAAGTCGTTAGTTTATTGAGAGCATCAGGGTCCTAGTTAGGACCAGTGTCAGGGCTTTAATCAGGACCAGTGTCAGGCCGTGATGTAGGGACAACGTCAGAGCCTAACTGAAGTACAGCAACAGGGCCTATGTGAAGCCTATCTTTAGGGCCTGAGTCAGGGACAGTGTCAGGGCATGACTTAGGAGCAGCATAAGGGCCTCTGTAGGAGCAGCATTAGGGTCTTTGTTAAAAACACGCTCAGGGCCTCTTTTAGGGACAGTGTAAGGGCTTCCTTTGGGACAGTTTCAGGACCTTAGTAAGACATGGGTGAGGATATTAGCTCAGGATAGTGTCAGGACTTTAGTTATTGATGGCAGCAGGGCCTTCGTTAGACACAGTGTCAGGGCCTGATTTAGGATTAGCATCAGAGCCTTTTGTTAGGTACAGTGTCAGGGAATGAGTTAGGAGTAGTCTCAGGGCTTTGCTTAGGGAGAGTGTCAGGGTCTGAGTTAGGTGTAGTGTCAGCGCCTTATTTAGACTAGAGACTCCAGGACCCTCCCTGATTTCCAAAGGGCAGATTCGAACAGTTGCTAATCAGGGAAGGGAGGGGATGCAGAGAAAAGTGAGGAAGCGTCAAGAAACAATAGTGCTGCCTTGGGGCTGGATCCTGATTTTGCCTCAAGGGATACAGGTAAGCGTATCTTTGGGCTCTTTAGCAAGCTAAAACCCCCACAAAATAGAAGATTTTAGTCTTCTTTATTTCAGAGAAGCTCGTCAATAGACCATCTGAGGCCAGATTAAAGGGAGTTAAGTCCCTGTACACACACTAAACCTTAGGAGGAGCTGCATCCTTAAACCATTGGTGTAAAACTCCTCACCAGATCCTCCTGCATTGGGACTCACGGTTTTTGAGGGCACGAGTTTTCTGTGTCCCCCTTTGGCTGCCAAAGCAGTAAAGCTATTCTTTTCTACTTCCTCCAAACCACTCTCTCTCAGATTCGATTTGGCACTGGTGCACAGTGGTCGAGTTTTCGACATCAAATTTAGTACCCAATGTGGGGCTGACTTGGGGTTGGCCCCTGTGGGTTCCCTGACTCAATTGGGTACTGAGATTTTCTCCACGCCAGCCTCTTTCGAGAGAGTGTAGGGTTGGAGAATTCCTTTAGAGGGCAGACCACCTGGGACCCTTGCCTGGGAAGGCTGTGCCCCAGTCATCCCAGTAGTTAGAACTCTGGGGCAGGAATAGATGGTGGAAGAGGGAACACCCTACCAGCTGCCGAGGCCATCTTTGCCTTGAGGACGTTCCTCTCTTCCTCCTGCCTGGGCTGCCCCGAATGTCTTACTCCAAGGGATTATTTTGGGGAACCAGAAAAATAGCATTTGGGAGGTTGCAGCACCTCAGCCAGTGTGTGGTAACTCCCCTGGCATGCAGTCTGAGGTCCTTTTAACCCTGTACATTTGGGGTAACCTTGGTTCCCATTTGGGTGACTTTTCATTCCAGGAAATCTCATTTGGAAGGTGCACCACTTGGACAGAGGTCACAGGCTAAGTTGAGAGTTGGAAGATGATTTGAGTCTTGTGCTGTTTGGTTTTTGGTTTCTGTTTGGTTTCTGGTTCCTTTGGTTTGAGGCTTCCGTTGGTGTTTAGGATTTTGTTTTGTTTTTAGTCCGTGTGTGAGTGTTCTATGGTTCAAGCATAAGAAGTGCTTCTTCTTCAGTTCCATGTGATAGCCAATGGGCAAAATCCTGGCAGACTGGTCAACCTATAGTTGTAAACCTAAGACTAAGAAAAGAATGCAATTCTATTGTAATTTTGTCTGGCCAATGTATGGATACATTCTTGAAAAATGAGGAATGGTGGTCTTTGAGTGGGAGCCTAAATGACTATACCATCCTTCAGCTAGAGTTATTTTGTCACAGGAAGAGAAAGACAAAAGGAGTTCCATATGTTCAAGCATTTATTAAGCTACATAATAAAGAAAGTGAGCAGCTAGGTAACAGCCTGATGGTACAAAGAGAAAAGAAAGTCACTTTGTAGTAGAGCTGGTTGTGTCTGAATGCAGAAAAAAATAAGGGGCAACATAAGATGGATACAGAAGGTAATTTGTGAAAAGGGAACACTGAGGAAAGAGTTGTGCATGACCAGGATTTTCTAAGATGGATTTTGTTGGAAGTGGGTTAGGGCAAGCCTGGATTTGGATTCTCCCTCCAAAGTGTCCTTGGAATGCTGCTTTTGATTGTGAACAGCTTGTGAGTTCCTTTGCCTGTCTGTGATCTGTATTTTTGTTTGAAATCTCTTTACTTTGGTTCAGTGAATAAGTGTTGTTTGGCCAAGTCTAACAGTACTTTTGATCTCCAGCTAACTTTGAGCTGCTTTCGAAGGTCCTTGAGCCATCTCAGAGAGAAATGTTTGATTAGTATGTTAAATTACATGGAATTCCTAAAAAGCTAGTATGTCCTGGTAAAATTTTATCGGTCATAATTCTAGTTATTTTTAAATGTTGTATGTAACAGCATTAATGGTTTCTTTTGTCATTTACATTGTGGTCAAATGTTTAACCATGACCTTTTAAGTCTTTATGTGATTTATAGATAGTTACTGTTGTGCTCTAACACTTTGCAAAAGTGCTCCATCTTCAAGAAGATCTATGTGAAGGACCTTTTGGCAAGCACAGGTCTCTGATAAATTTCATATCATAATGCCAAACTGGGTAAGAAATGAAAAATCTTAATGGAGAATCGTATGGCTTCATAAAAAGTTAACAGAAGGATTGGTTATTGAGTGAACTGGTGAATATGGTTATAATGTTTTTGGGTTTTTTTGTTACTGGCTTTGATCTGTGTTTTCCAGACACAGGGAAGTCCTTCCCCTCAAGCTACTTAGGACTTGGAGCAATTGGATAAATGACACCTCTGTATGGAAGTGTGTATTTATGAAAGTTACTGTGTTGGCTTCATTTTGCCCTGATATTTAAGAGGAAAGGAAAATTACCTAGTGAATTTATGAGAATGTAACTACTCCTGATGTATCACTGTTTGCTTTAGGTCTACTGCTAGAAGCACATGTGCAATGCTTGTGTGACAATTGGGTATGAATAATAAAATGTATGACCTATATAAAGCGTTTTCTCATTAACATTCCTCTGAGCATGTTCACGATACCTGATCAGTATTCCCCCAATGTGGATTAACTAGGCAAATATAAAGGAGGCCTATCACTGAGGGACATGATCTACACCTGGGCCAAACAGCTGACTCATTCTGGCACTGAGGGATTGACATTTTGATCATCAGTGCTTTCTATTGAAAGACTTGTAATCAAAAGGGAAAAAAACTCTTCACATATTGAGGTGTGAGGAAGTCACTCTGGCTTATACATGGTTTAACTTAAATTTTACTGACCAAATTGGCCTGTTTTGTGGTCTTTTGGATACGAATTGTACATCTGCTTTGGCATTGAGGAGGGGAATGCATTTTACTGTCAAAAAGGAGTAACTGTGGTTCAGACATACAAGATAAACCTAAGTGTCCACTGTAGATGTGATTTAGATGCATTCATGTATTTTTTGTTTTCTTTTTTCTTTTTTTTCCTAAATCTTTATTGGAGTATAATTGCTTTACAGTGGTGTGTTAGTTTCTGCTTTATAACAAAGTGAATCAGTTATACATATACATATGTTCCCATATCTCTTCCCTCTTCTGTCTCCCTCCCTCCCACCCTCCCTATCCCACCCCTCTATGTGGTCACAAAGCACTGAGCTGATCTCCTTGTGTATATCTTTTTGAATTCGTGGTTTTGTTTCCTTCAGAAAGATACCCCCAAGTGTAATTCCTGCATCATATGGTAGTTCTATTTTTAATTTTTTGAGGAACCTCTGTACTGCTTTCCATAGTGGCTGCACCAATGAACATTCCCAAGAGAATGCGTGAGGGTTCTCCTCATCCTCGCCAAGCCTTGTTATTTGTTGTCTTTTGGACGAAAGCCAAGTTTTTAGGTGTGAGGTGATAATCTCATTGTTCTTTTGATGTGCATTTCCCTGATGATAAGTGATATTGGTCATAGTTTCATATGTCTCTCGGCCATCTGTACGTACTCTTTGGAAAAATGTTCGGTCCCAAGTTTTAATTGGGTTTTTGGTTTTTGGAGGTTCAGTTGTGTGAGTTCTTCATCTATTTTGGATATGAACCCCTTTTCAGACAGATTGTTTGCAACTATTTTCTCACATTCGGTAGGCTGCCTCTTCATTTGTGGATGGTTTCCTTTGACATTGAAAAACCTTTAAAGTTAGATGGAGTCCCATTGGTTTATTCTGCTTTTGTTCCTCTTGCTTCGGGAGACAGATCCAGAAAATATTGCTAAGATGGATGTCAAAGACCAGACTGCTTATGTTTTCTTCGAGGAGCTTTATGGCTTCAGGTTTTACATTGAAGTATTTGATTCATTTTGAGGTTGCTTGTGTAGGTGGTATAAGAAAGGATTCCAGTTTGATTCTTGTGCATGTAGTTGTCCAGTTTCCCCACCACCGTTCATTGAAGAGGCTATCTTTTCCCCATTGTATAGTCTCACCTCCGTTGTCATAGATGAATTGACCATATATGCCTATGTTTATTTTGGGGCTCTCAGTTCTGTTCCTTGGATGTTTATTTTGGGGCTCTCAGTTCTGTTCCATGGATCTATGTGTATTTCTTTTGTTCCTATACCATACTGTCTTGATTATTCTAGATATGTAGTATAGTTTGAAACAGGGAGTGTGATATGTCCAAGTTTGTGCTTCTTTCTTAAGATCGTATTGACTATTCAGGTTCTTTTCTGTTTCCTTACACATATTATAATTCTTTGTTCTAGTTTTCATAAAATTCCATTGGTATTTTGATAAGAATGGCATCAAATCTCTAGATTGCTCTGGGGTGTGGAATCATTTTAACAATATGAATTCTTCCAATCCATGAACACATTATATCTGTCCATTTGTCTGTGTCGTCTCCAGTTTCTTTCATCAGTGTCTTCCAGTTTTCTGAGTACAGGTCTTTTACCTCCTGGGTTAGATGTGTTCCTAGGTATTTCATTTTTGTTAATACCATTGTCAATGGGTTTGTTTTCTTAATTTCTCATTCTGAAAGTTTGTTGCCAGTGGATAGAGATGCAACTGATTTCTATAGGTGAATTTTGTGTCCTGCAACTTAACTGAATTCTCCAATGAATTCTATTTGTTTTTGGGGGCCATCTTAAGGATTTTCTAAATAAAACATCATGTCGGAACTTCCCCAGTGGTCCAGTGGTTAAGGGTCCCCGCTCCCAATGCAGGGGGCCTGGGTTCGATCTCTGGTCAGGGAACTAGATCCCACATGCATGCCACAACTAAGAGTTCGCATGCCACAACTAAGGAGCCTGCCTGCCGCAATTAAGGAGCTCACCTGCCACAACTAAGACCCAGCGCAACCAGAATAAATAAATGAATAAATAAATAAATAAATGAAATATAAAACATCATCTCATCTACAAACAGTGACAGTTTTACTTTTTCCTCTGCCATTGGATTCCTTTTATTTCTTTTTCTCATGTGATTACTATGTCTAGGACTTCCTAGACCATGTTGAATGAAAGTGGTGAGAGTGGTCGGGGTTAGAGTTAGGTTTAAGCAGAATCCGCCCTCTTCCCCTTCCTCCCTCCCCATCACTCTGAGGCCTCCAGGAAGGACAGGACTAGTCCTGGGTCACACATGACTCAGGGAGTTGAACTGGACCACTGTTTCTCTGTTCCCCTGTCCTGGGCATAGTTTTGTATACTATCTCTGTACCTTCTTTGACCAGGTGTCTATTTAGAGCTTTCCCTATTTTTAATGGGGTTGTGTTGTAGTTCTTTGTATATTTTGAGACAAATTCTTTATTAGATATGTTTGCAGTTTTTTTCCCCCAGTGTGTGTTGTCTTTCGATTTTCTGAATGAGGTTTATCACACAGTAGAAACCTTTAATTTTATAAAGTCCACAGAAGCCCTTGTTTTTCTTTCTGGACTGTTTTTTTGTGTTGTGCGTTAAAACCACAAATCTTGTGATGGGCATGACCAAGCCCAAGCTCATATCAATTTTCTTTTATGTTTTCTCCTATAATTTTGAATAGGTTTGCATTTCAAACTTATCTGATTCATTTTGAGTGAATTTGGTGTAAGTTGTAAAGCTTGTGTCTACATTCATTTTATTCCATCTGGTTTCCAATTCATTGTTCATTAACTACTTTAGAGAAGCTATGGGATATTGTCTTCATTTGTTTGAATTTCCACCATTTAATGGGTTCAGCAGTTCTGCCAGCAGGGTCTCTGTCTCCAGTGACCCGTGAGGGAGGGGCGGCCTGCACTTTCCGCACCGACCACAGGGTGGCGCTGATCCCGCCTCTCTGACCCACAGCGCATGCGCGTTCCCCGCGGACTCCGCTCTGAGCGCAGCTGAGGGGGGTTGTGTCTCCTCAGGCACCGCCGGGTTGTGGCTGCTGACGGGCGCTCGGTCTCCTCAAGGACTCGCTGTGGTTTTGGCTTCAGGACAACGTGGGGCTGCGTCCACGCTGGCGGGAGCTGGGTTTGCTGAGGACGCAGGCGACGCCGGAGGAACAGGTGAGGAGACAGTGAGGAACAGTGGGGAGAAGCTTCCTGGCGGCGACTGACGGTTGCGGGGGTCCGTCTTCATGCGACCCAGGAAGGCCTTGGTGTGCAAAGCTGGGTGTTTGGTCAGGCTGGTGTGCGGTGGAGCCGCGTGGGTTATGGGGTGTGCAGTCTTCCCTGCGCCGTTTACCGTGGGGCTGCCCTTCCGCTTGGTGTGTCCTTGGCCCCCTTGTCGTAACTTAATGCCCCCCCCCCCCCACCGTGCAGGATGTGTTCTGGGCTCTCCGTTCCGTCGCTCTGGTCTGTGCACCTGTTTTGAGCCAGTTCCGCACTGTTTTGGGGACTGTAGCTTCGGGATGAAGTGTGAAGTCAGGGAGGGAGATGCCTGCGGCCCGTTCTCCTTTCTCAGGGTCGCCTTGGCTCTTCGGGGTCCTTTGTGGCTCCACACACATCTTAGGAGGATTTGCTCCATTTCTGTGAAAAACACCATTGGAATTTCAGGACGGCCTGCCTTCCCTGTGTGCACCGCTTTGGGTAGAATGGACATTTTAGCATCAGTACTTCTTGCATTCCATGAGCACGGGGAGTCTTTCCACCGACTTGTGTCTTCTTCAATGTCTTCATGAGTGTCTTAAAGTTTTCAGGTCGTTCACATCCTCGGTTAAATTTATTCCTTGGTATTTTGTTCTTTTTGATGCGGTTGTAAATAGGGTTTTTTTTCTCTTTCTGATGGTTCATTATTAGTGTTTAGAGATGCAGTTGAGTTGTGTGTACTGATTTTGCGTCTTTACTGAATTCATTTATTATTTCTAACAGGTTTTTTTGGTGGAATGGTGTGGAAAATTGAACTTCCAAAATCCCACTGTTTCGACCACATCCAGGTCATCCACAACAGGGAAGAAAGGGAAGTCCTTTATATTGGGAAGTCCTAATAATTCTTTCCACAGTGCCTCTAAACGACATGTGGACTTGGGGTGGACTGGATCTGGGTAAGGCTTGGCCTCTGTATGGAAGTTTGATGTTTCCTCTGCCTTTCTGGAATGGTTTTGACATGGTGTTTTGAAAAGTACTTGACTTTCCATTATTTTCAAATGTACAGACAGCTTTACATACAGAAAAGCAAGTCTTGTATCTTGATTAAATATATTCCTAAATATTAATGTTGACATTATTTAAAATGGAGTTGTTTTCGTAAGTTCTTTTTTAGATTGTTTATTGCTAGTATATATGTATAAGATAGATTTTTGTGAATTGATTTTTTTTCTATAACTTTGCTGAATTACTGATTAGTCAAATAATTTTTGTTGTTATAGGAAGTTTTATATTTAAGATGGTGTGATCTGTATTCTGTGAATAGACACAGTTTTAATTTTTCCATTCACATATGGATGCCTTTGGTTTCTTTCCTCAAAACTCTGGGTAGAACTTCCAGTACACTATTATCAGCGGTAGAGGCCAGCTTCCTGGCCTTGTTCCTGATTTCAGGAGTGAATCTTTCAGTTTTTAACATTGAGCATGGTGTTTGCTGTGGCTTTGTATACTACTCTTTTTCATATTGAACAAACTTCCTTTTATTCCTACTTTCTTGAGTGCTTGTTATGAAATAGCACTGGATTTTGATTATAGCTTTTCCTGCAGTAATTGATAGGATCATGTGCTTTGACTTCACTTCTTTATAGTTCTTCAGTACATTGCTTAGGTTTAATATGTTGAACAACCTGATTTCCAGTGTAGAGATACTTGCTTATGGCATCATCCATTTAATGTTCTGTTGGCTCCATGTTCTTCTAATTTTGTGGAGGATTCTTGCGTTCATATTTCTAAGGTATACTGGTGTACTTTTCTTTCTCATGATGTATTTGTGTGACTTGATTAGATGTGGCTTGGTGTTGGTGCTTTGAAGGGTCAGCATTAGGGCTGGGACTGGGTTATGGTTGCCCTAAGTGACCCTGACGTTGCAGCCCAGGCCGCCCGCCTCTGACCACCGCGTCCCCTCGCCAGCTCCAGCCCGGCCCTCTAGAGACTCTCCCCGTCCTTGGAGGGCAGGGCTGACCGCCCCTCAGCCTCCCTCCCCCCTCTGCCCGTCTGTCCGTCCTCCCTGATTCAGGACACCCCGTCCTCCATGAGGCTCCTGGATTCCTGCCTGGGGGACCCACACACCCCCACGAGCTGTGTCGACCACGAGGATTGTCACCTCAAGAGGCCCCGGAAGACGGACTCCCCGGGACCTCAGTATGGGACTTTGTGTGCAGATGGGCCACCACAGAGCTGCCCGGGGTGAGCTGAGGTCACTGGCCAGTGTGCGGGCGTCCTCATGGGGGGCATTTGCACCCAGACACACGGGAGAGAAGGCGATGTCATGGCAGAGACGGAGACGGGGCTGGGAGTGGCCTGGGACTGACTGACCCCAGAAGCCGTGGAGGAGTGGGCCCCCAGCACCTTGACCTTGGGCTCCAGGCCTGAGAGGAAGCATCCCCTGTCCCAACCCCACCCCCAATCTGGTGTTCTGTGCCGGGGCCACAGGAATCCCACACCCGGCCTGCGGGGCGTGGCGCTGTGCTTGCTGACACCCAGGACCGTCACTGGCCTCCCCCCCTCTGGGCATGACCCCCTCTCCTTCTCGGTGAGAGACCCAGGGCCCAGGACCCCCGTCCCACACTTCCCCATCACAGCAACCTCCCCCACTCCCCCAGCCACCCCTGGGGCATCTCAGGCCCCAGAAAGGAGCCGCAGCAGCGTGGTGACTTGGCGAGTGGTCACAGGCCACCGCACCCACCCCGAGACCTGAGTGTGGCCATCTGAGGAGGGACCCACAAGCCCCCCGACCCAGGCGCCCCGTTTCACAGGGCAGGTCCTCTTGCCGAGTCTCTGGAGGGGAGTGTCGAGCAGGGGTGACTGAGGTCTGTGAACATGTGGGCCAGAGAGGTCCTCCCCAGGAGCCCAGGCACAGTGAGCCCGGGGTGTGTGCATCCCTCCCCTCCTGTACCCCACGGAGTGAGGATAAAGCCCCAGTGACCCCCAAGAAGAGACAAGACACCCAGAGGACTAGACCATCCACAGACCGGGGACTGAGTGTCCAACTCATTTCCCTGGAGAGAACAGTGTGTTCACCGGGACTGCAGCCAGGCCCATGTGCCCACAGACACCCAGCTTTAGTGAACCAGCCACACAGCAAACCCCCTTCCAGGGTCCCCTGTGTTACTAGACGCAGCCTTCAGGGCAGGGGGCCGGCCCAAGCGAGGGTGCACGTGCTCCAGCGCCGGACACGCACAGCCCATCCCCCTGCCCATCTCCCGGCCCCCTCCTGCACCCTGTGACCTCAACCCCTCAGGAACCCTCCTCTCCAGGCTCCGAGCACCTGCATTTCCCACCTCCGCCCCATCACTCTCCACTTCAGTGTGCCTGTTTCCCCGCCAGGTGAAGTGGACGGCAAACGTCCCACACTGGTGTTTTCAGCAGCGGAGACGGGGTTTCCTTTTTCTTGCCAGCTGGGGTCTGGCCGGACATCAGGGTCTGGCCCTGTAGGAAGCAGCCCTGATCCCGCCCTGAGTATAACAGCTTCAGGGAATTCTGGGAGCAAGAAAAAAGAAGGCGCGGAGGGGGTCCCCTACCCTGCAGTTGGGGTCAGAAGTCGGTGGGGAGGATCTTGGGGCCCTGGAATCTGAAGGGCCCCCCCTACCAGGGGAGGGTTAGGAGACCCTGGGTGGCAGTTAAGCTGAGTCCAAGGCCCTCCTGCGTAAGAGGCTTCCTAGCCCCGGGGATCCTGAAGAGGCCGGCTTCCTCCTCCCCTCCACCTGCAGGCCTGGTCCCTGCTCTTGAGAGATTCTCTAGGGTGGGGTCCTGGTGCTGGAGGTGCCCCGATGCTGTGGCCTCCTGAGTCTCCAGTGAGGATAATGGGAGTGGGGGAAGACCTGTTCACAGAAAGGGAACTTCTGCCGGAACAGAGCCTGGGTCTGCTGCCCCCGACCCCAGGTGCACTGGGGCAGGAATGTGAGAGCTAGAATTTGGCTAGAATGCAACTGTGAGACCCTGAGGGGTGAGGATTGGCTGACCTGGGCAGCCTGACCCTGCCGGCCAGCCCTCCCCAGGTGTGCCTGCGTTGAGGTCAATATAAACACCGCTCCAGGCAGCAAGAGCCCCTGCAGCTGGGCCTGACGCCATATTCTCTGCCCCGTCAGCAGTCTCGGAGCTGGGCTGCTGGGAGGGAGTGAGGGGCCACGGCTCTGTTGGTGGCCCAGTGTGAGTGGGGCTCTGCTGGACTTTCTGCAGGAGTTGCCGGGCTGCCACCTCCTAAAGGAGAGGATGTGTCACCCATACCTTCTGCTGGAATTTCTCCCCGGGCAGAGGTGAGGAAGGAAAAACCCAGTGGGGGCCGGGACAGGAGGGGTACCTCAGGCAGGGAAATGGAAAGCTTCCAGAAGAGCGCCCGGGGCCAGGACCATCCTGGCTGGCCTGCAGGCACCAACTCGGCCTGCGTGCTGTGGCTGGTGTGACTCCAAGCCCTTTCCTCTAGGCTTTCAAGTCCTTGCACACATTCAGGTGATTTGCCTGGGAAGGGTGGGAACAGTTCAGCAGCAGCTGGCCTGGGGCTCAGCTCACGTTTACTCACAGACGCCTTGGCACCGTCCCCCAGCCTTGCAATGAGGACACTTCTTGCGGGGGAGCTGCTGGCTGCACGGGAGACGATTCCCCACCTCTGACCAACTTCAGAATTGTTTACCACTGGAGCAAGTGCCCTGATAGGGTTTTCATCTGTATAACTAGTGGGTTCTTGATTAGCAACGTGAAGGGTGACATCAGAAGTCATGAATCAGGATGGAAATACTTATCCCCAACAGGTACAGGCGTAAAAACCAGGGGAGGTTGTGTGCAGCCGGCACCCTTAGGGATGGGCTTCTGACTGACCCCTCAACATTCTGGTGTCCAGCCACTGTTTTAGTATTTCTGAGGCCCAATGCTGACCCTAAGGGTTCTGTAACCCAGCCTCTGTGGGCCTTTAATGAGGCCTGCACTCCAGGATCCTACAGAGCAGGGTCTGTGTGACCATTCTGTGGCTTCTGTAACAAATGACCACAAGCTGGGTGGTTCAAAACAACAGGAATTCATCCTCTCCCAGTCCTGGAGACCAGACATCTGAGATCAAGGTGTTGCAGGACAGAAGTCTCTCCAAAGGCTCCAGGATAGGGTTCTTCCTGCCTTTTCCAGCTTTTGGGGGCTCCAGGCATTCCCAGGCTTGCAGCTGCATCCCTCCCGTCTCTGCCTCTGTCTTCACGTGGCTTCTCCTCTGTGTCTCTCCTCTTTTGTCTCTCATAAGGACTTTCTCAATTGGATTGAGGGCCACTCTAACACAAGATGACCTCACTTCGAGATCCTTAACTACATATAGAAAGACCCTTTTCCCAGATATGGTCCTGTTCACGTGTTCGGGGGGGGGGCACATCTTTCGGGGCCAGCATTCAACCCATTGCCTGTGTATAAAATAACCCTCATTTTTGGAGATTGCCAAGGTCCTGTATAGACTGGCACAGACAGCAGCCATGTGGGTGGGGTCTGGGCAGAGTGAGGACCCTGGAATCACCTGGAAAGGATGAAGTCCTGGCTGCATTAGGTGAGCTCTTCTACCACGGGGCACGTGGAAACAGCCACTCCACTCTGTCCGTGGAAAGGGACCCAGTGCCGAGTCCAGAATTGGTTATATTGGAAAGCAGGCTCTCCTGGACTTCATCATCAATAGCATCATGTAACCAATAACTACGGGCTTGGAATCGGTTTCTGGCATGTGATGACAGCACTGTCTCTTTAGGCTCATCCAGCCTAGAATAGGAATGTTTGAAGAAGAAGAGTTTGGGAGATTGTGAAGCTTGGTTGTCAAGGAAACTGAGAAGGTTTGTCAAGGAAACTTCTCCCTTAAACTGAAGGCAGGGCTGGGAGAGCTGAACTCCAGGGATCTTTTAAAGGGGCTTCTCTGAAGCACCATCACCTGAGAGGTGGTCTCAGCATGAGCTGGGATTTGAGAAAAGTGTGATGAGATGAAGCCTGACTTTCTGTGACAGCTGGAGAGGGGTTTGTAAAGCACCTTGGGTTTTAAGGTAAAGTTTGTTGCTGGAACAAAGTGTCTCCCAAAACTGGGCTGGAGCTCAAGATGTGTCTGTCCCCTTCTTGTGAGAGTCAGTCCAGGGCAGGTGAGTGTCAGGTCCCAAGCTCTGGCCCCCTTGTTTCTCCTCCCTGCTTCCAGGTGAGGTCTCCAACCAGCAGGGTGCAGTGAACAGCTGGGCTTCATGCCCTCTGTTGTAGGATGCAGGCTGGCCAAGGCCCTCACCAACTTCACCTGTTTCCCTTGGTAACAGGAGAGAGTACGCCCCAGCTGGAAGGGGTGGGAAGGCTGGGAGGTGCAGGGTAGCTGTGAACAGGAAAAAGGGAAATGGGTTCTTATGGCCAGCTGCGCAGCCCTGTTGTGACGGTCACCTGGACGGTAGCACACAGACATTGGGTCCTGTGAAGCTTCAGTGCTTTGTGGTTCTGGAAATCCTGTAGGAGACGGTCCACAGCAGGTGAAGCTAATGCTCTCAGTGGAGCTGGTGAAGCCAAAGATCTGCAGTTCAGACTGAAGGTGCCGATGTACATACAGGACAAAACCATCTCGTGTGATTGGACTTCAGGCACGTTTAACATGAATGCAGCCATGTTAATGCCTAGCATCTTCTATCTTGTGCCTCCCCTCAGGGACCCCCTCCTCAGTTCCTGGGGTTCCTGTAACCCACGTACAGGGGGATGGAGAGTGGGCTCTGTCCAGTCTGAGCTCTGAGTTAACCCTGCGTGTGAGTCTGCTCAGGACCGCCATAACAAATAGCACAGATAGGGCAGCTTGGGTAACAGACCTATCTCCCAGTCCTGGATGCTGTCGAAGATCAAGGTGTGTGCACGCTGGCTTCTCCTGAGGCCTCTCTCCTTGGTGCTTAGACAGCCATCTTCTCCCCAGGTCCTCACCTGGTCTCCCCCTGTGCCTATCTGTGTCCTAATCTCTTCTTGTAGGACATCAATACTATTGGATTAGGATCCACCCTGGTGACCTCATTTTTACCTTGATCACCTCTTTAAAAATCCCATCTCCAAATACAGCCACATCCTGGGGTCCTGGGGGTTAGGGATTCAGCATGTGAATTTGGAGGGACGTGACGGAGCCTATACCATCCTGCTTAGGAACTAACATGTGCCTCGGTCCTTCCTTCCCTCCAGTCACATGAGGCGATGTAATGGCTGAAGGAGAGGCCACTCGTGCAGAGTTTGTGTCCCAGCTGGGGAGCCCTTCTCTGCTCTCTCTGATCAGGCCATGGTAGTGCCTGCCCTGTCCTGAGATGAGCAGTTCTGGGGTTTCCTGCCGTGTCTCCCGGCCTGCTGAGGTGCTCATTGTCAGGGAACTCAGGAGCCAGCAGCCTAGTGGGGATGCTGGGGACTCTCAGGGCCTTGGCAGATGTCTCTCCCGGCAGATACCCTAGCGAAAGTGGGGAAACATTTGGGGGATTACAGGCGGGGGAGAGTCAGTCTCGTTTATGCTTCAGAAACACCAGGTTGGGGTGGGATGTGAGACGCACTGTGCGGGCAGGGAGCTTTGTCAGGCCTGATGGAGGAACCAGGCACAAGTTCGGGCTTGGGCCAGGGTTGTGGGCGTAGAGGGGAATTAGTGTGGGAACTAGCCACAGACTGTTGTCGAAATCTCGGCTTCCCCGTGCACCGAGGCCAGACAGAAATACGGAGACAGGAATTTTGGAGGAAGAGAGCGATGGCTTTATTTTTCTGCCAGGCAGAAGGGAAGACACAGCTGGCTAGCGCCACAAGAACTGGGCACCCCACGCTCCTTGAGAATCAGGGAAAATTTTATGCGTGGGGCTCTCGCAGTCCGGGGTATAGGGTGAGTATAAAAGTAGTGAATGTCTTGCATTCTTCCTTTCCTTTGCATTATTTCAAAACAGTCATAGCTGGCATCAGGCCGCGTGGTAATTGGGGTCCAGCAGTCTGGTAATTGCATACGTTTGCCTCTGGTTTATCGGCGGTGACCTCGTTTCTGAAATGCAAAAGCTATAGGGGGTGATTTGTTATGAGGGGCGTATAGAATGTAAGTGCTGGACATAATAAGGTTAGGGAGTGAGAGGCAGGGGATGTAACTCACAGAGTCAGGGGTGATGGGTGCCGAATGTAAATTACATAGTGTCAGGGAGTGAGGTTAGCTTTGTAAAGTACAAATGTAGTTATTACAGATTAGTGACAAAGTATAACAAGGAGTGATGAACTCTTTCAGGCCAGGTTATGTTTCTTCTCTAGCCTGTTTGCAGTTCCCTTTGTTTTCCTTGTTCTCAGGGGAAGGAAAACTTCATTTCTACTTTTGCTGCAGCAAGACTGGAGGAGCAGATGACACCCACTGGGGAGGGTGGGAGCCTGGGAGGCCCCAGTGTTACCGAACAAAACTTGGGTCCCCTTGCCCGAGTGCAGTAAAGCCAATCTACTGACACCGGGTGTGGTGAAGGAAAGTGCAGCTTTAGTTGTAAAAGTGCCAATACAAGGAGGCCAGGTGGCTTGTGCTCTAAAACCCCAAGCTCCCTGAAGGATTTCAGTAAAGCAATATTAAAGGCCAGGTGAAGGAGGGGCGTCGCAGGGTATGTGATCAGCTGGTGCACAATTCTCTGGTTGATGGTGAGGTAACAGGCGGTTAACATTATAAATTCTTAGGCGCTAGAAGTTCCGGGGCTACATGTTCATGATCATCAAGTAGTTAAGTTCTTCCACTTGGTGGTGGTTTTAGCATCTGTAAAACAACTCAGGAAGCGTGTATCAGATACTGTTATCCAGGTACTTCAGAGAGGAGCTACAGCAGAGCATGTGGGGGAGGGACCTGTCCTGGGAAGGCCCAATAGGGTCCTGCTTGGTTACACCCGGTGCCTGGGCTCGGCAACCTGGGGAGGTGGGGCTGCTCCTGGGTGTGGGGAGCTGTGGGCCCAGTCCTCTGAGGGGCCTGTTAGCCCCCAAGGTGAGATGGGGGTGCAGTGGCTGGACAGAGACGTCTGGCCTGGGAGAGGGGTCCAGGCTGGAAATGTCACGGGAATCATCACAGGGAGGGAGAGGAAAGGCCAATGGGGGCAGGTAGGTCACAGCGGACTATGTGCAGGTGACTGCGGTCCTGGTGGAAGCAACTCAGAGCCACAAAGGAGTGGCCGTCAGGGGCTCAGTTCCATTCTCCTGTTCCTTTGTAAAACTGCTGTGTAAGAGTTTGAGACACCGCCAGGAGATGTCAGGGCCCAGTGCTGCCATGGCTTCATCAAAGGGCCCAGGCGGAAGAGAACCACTGCAGGTCCCTCCCATGTCCGCACTGGGAATGAGCCCCATCGGGGCTCCTGGGCTCACAGACTTGAGGGAACCTCTGTCCTCAGGACCGGTCTTCCTCCCTCCTCTCACCTGCTGGTCAGAGGCCCAGGAACCCCCAACCTGGCTCCACACCCAGGGCCTGGATTCTGGGACAGCTTAGGGGTAAGCAAGACCCTCACGCTCCTTTATCTGCCTGGGGGTGAGAATGTCTTAAACGCTGCAATTGACTGATTATGGAGGGCTGAGTGTTTCCAGCAGGTATGGGTGGAAAGATGGGGCGTGAACTTCCTGTGCCTGCAGGGTCTTCCCAGCGTGAAGATCTCTGTGTTTCCCCCGGCCAGTCAGCATCCTCCCAGGAAGCCCAGATCCAGTATTACGAGGGCAAAGGCTCTCCCCTTGCTTATCTGTAACTTCCCACTCCCACAGCAAGGCTGTGGCTGGCTCCCTGGCTCCCACCATCTGCCATTTATCTGTGCATTGCTCCTTTCCAGGATACATGTGCAGAGGTTTCAGAATTGTTAGCTACTACACCCTGGAAAGAACTTCATAGAATAAAGCCCACTGTTTATATACGGTCCATTTTGCCTTTAGTCTACAGATTCCATTCATTTCCAAAGGTGACTTAAGTCAGCACCTTTTATCCCATCCCCTACAGTGAGTTGCTTCCATATATTTCTAATACAGTTAGATTCTGTGACATTATGTATTCCATCCTGCAACATTCCTACATCCTAAATAACTAAATTTGAATAGATTATGATTGGCCCCTTGGGCTACGCACATCTGTGGGCTTAGACAAATGCATAGTGACAGGTATCCACCCTAGAGTATCACGTGGACTACTTCAGACACCCCACCCCATGATCTGCTTATCGTCTACGTAGCTTTGCCTTTCCCGGAATGTCATCAATGGGGTCATACTGTGTGCAGCCTCCGCAGACTGAAGTCTTTCACTTAGCAGTATATACTGAAGATTTATCAATGTCTTTCCATAGGTTGGTTGTGCATTCTTTTCTGCTGAGTAGTATTCCACTGCACGTGTATGGGAGGAAAAACAATTTTCCCTCTACTTTTCTAGGTTCTTGGTTGAGGCCCCCCCCGCCCCTGTAATAAAAGACAGAGTACCAGGAGAAAAGCCGAAGTTTAATAACATGTATACCTTCTGAATACAGGGGGGATACCACGGAAAACTGAGTCACGCCCTGAAATGACCAAAACTATCCCCTTAAATACTGTCTTCAGCTAAAAACAGAAGAAAGATGCTGGGGAAGGGGGAAAGGCCAGTTATGGCAGGTTATCATGCAAAGCACAGTAAACAAGGGTATGACTGTTTGCACATTTAAGTCAGGACTTCCCCATTGAAAAGAGTTACCTAATATTTAATTATCCTTCTATTTTGGGTGCAAAGAGGGACATACCCTTATAAATGGAGATTTCTCTGTTGTAAATGTCCTTCATAAAACGGCAATCTCAGTTTTCTAAGATTTTTAAAAAAATTTATTATATTTGGCTGCATTGGGTCTCCATTGCCACGTGCAGGCTTTTCTCTGGTTGTGGCGAGCAGGGGCTACTCTTCATTGCGGTGTACGGACTTCTCATTGTGGTGGCTTTTCTTGTCACGGAGCACAGGCTCTAGGCGTGTGGGCTTCAGTAGTTGTGGCACACAGGCTCAGTAGTTGTGGCTCGCGGGCTCTTGAGCGCAGGCTCAGTAGTTGTGGCTCACAGGCTTAGTTGATCTGCGGCATGTGGGATCTTCCCGGACCAGGGCTCGAACCTGTGTCCCCTGAATCGGCAGGTGGACTCTTAACCACTTAGCCATCAGGGAAGCCCTTTTTTTTAAAGCAGACCAATAATCCTCATGCCAGAGAGACATAGTTTGGGGTGGCATATTTTACTCGCGTTGACATGGATGTACCCCAATTTGCTTATGCATTCATCTTTTGAAGGATATCCTGATTTCTTCAAGTTTTTAGCCATTATGGAAGTGCTGCTCTTCATAATTGCATCCTTCTTTGCATTTGGACGTAGATTTTCAAAGCAGTTGCCTAAATACTGGAAGTGTGATTGTTGGATCCCAACATGAGACTTGTTTAGCTTTGGAAAAAACTGCCAAATTGTCTTACAAAGTGGCTGCACATGCATCCCCCCAGGTATGAGGGAGAGTTCCTTTTGTTCCTCACCCTCTAGCAATTGGTATTGTCATATTTTTGGAGCTTAGCAGTCCTAATAGGTGTGCTGTGATAGCTCATGATTTTAATTTGTAATTCCCTAATGGTATATGATGTTGAGCTTGTTTCTTTTTTTTTTTTCTTGCGGTGTGTGGTCCTCTCACTGTTGTGGCATCTCCCGTTGCAGAACACAGGCTCTGGACACGCAGGCTCAGCGGCCATGGCTCACGGAACCAGCTGCTCCGTGGCACGTGGAATCTTCCCGGACCAGGGCAAGAACCCGTGCCCCCCGCATCGGCAGGTGGACTCTCAACCACTGCGCCACCAGAGAAGCCCTTGAGCTTGTTTCTGTATGACTTTTACTATCTGTATATCTTTTTTGGCGGAATGTCTGTTCAGATCATGCTGTTCATGTTCATGGTGAGAGAAGCCCTGTCTCCTCAGGACCTGCTGGGGCTTTGGCTTCTGGAACATGTGGGGCTGAGTCCATGCTGATGGCCGGGCTTCGGAACAAGCCGGGGTCGGATCCACACTAACAGAAGCCGGGTCTCCTCAGGACCCGCTGGGCCTTCAGCTTTGGGACACTGTGGGGTCCAGTTCATGCTGACAGGAGCCTGGTCTCCTCAGGACCTGCTGGGAGGTGATGCTGCTGAGGGAGAAGGTGAGGAAAAGTGGGCAGAAGGTTCCTGTGCGTGGCTGACCACTGAGGGTGTCTGTCTTCAGAGGACCCAGGAGAGGAAGGGCTTGATGTGGAAAACTGGGTTTTTGGCCCCTTTTGTGTGTGGTGTAGACAGAGTGCAGTGTTGTTCTTTGGCGTGTGGCGTCTGGTTTTCCCAGCACCATTTATTGAGGGGACTGTCCTTTCCCTGGTGTATGTTCTTGGCTCCTTTCTTGTGAATTAACTGACCCATACCTGTAGGTTGATTCCTGGGTTCTCTGCTCTGTTCCTCTGGTCTGTGTGCCTGTTTTTGTGCCCATTCCACACTTTTTGGGGACTGTAGCTTCGTAATGTAGTGTGAAATCAGGGAGGGAGACACCTCCAGCCCGTTCTCCTTCCTCAAGGTCGTTTTGGCTCTTCTGGGTCCTTTGTGGTTCCACACACAACTTAAGATTATTTGTTCTGTTTCTATGGAAAATGTCATTGGACTTTTGGTAAGGATTGCATTGAATGCGTACATTAATTTGGCTAGACTGCATATTTGTTTTAAATTAAACAAAAATTTGGGTCACACCATGTAGCATGCAGGGTGCGTGATCTTAGTTCCCCAACCCGGGATCGAACCCGCGCCCCCTGCAGTGGGAGCACAGAGTCCCAACCCATGGACAGCCAGGGAATTCCCACCATAGAATGCATATTTTCACAGTATTCTTTTTTTTTTTTTTTTTTTGCGGTATGCGGGACTCTCATCGTTGTGGCCTCTCCGGTTGCGGAGCACAGGCTCCGGAAGCGCAGGCTCAGTGGCCATGGCTCACAGGCCCAGCCACTCCGCGGCATGTGGGATCCTCCCAGACCGGGGCATGAACCCGTGTCCCCTGCATCGGCAGGCGGACTCTCAACCACTGCGCCACCAGGGAAGCCCTTGTTTTGTTTTGGTTTTTTGCGGTATGCGGGCCTCTCACTGTTGTGGCCTCTGCCGTTGCAGAGCGCAGGCTCAGCGGCCAAGGCTCACGGACCCAGCTGCCCCACGGCATGTGGGTTCTTCCTGGACCGGGGCACGAACCCACGTCCCCTGCATCGGCAGGCAGACTCTCAACCACTGCGCCACCAGGGAAGCCCCTCCATTTATTTTCGTCTGTTCAGTGTCCTCTATCAGTGTCTCCCAGTTTTCAGTGTGCCGGTCCTTCATGTCCTTGGTTAAATTTACTCCTAGCTATCTTTTTGGATGCAACTGTAAGTGGGATTTTTTTAAAATTCTTTTTCTGATGGTTCATTATCAGTGTATAGAATCACAAATGATTTTTGTGCATTGATTTTTCTCTTTTTTTTTTTTTTTTTGTATCCTTCAGCCTTACTGAATTCATTTTTTAGTTGTAACAGTTTTTTGGTGGTTGAATGTGGAGAACTAGAATTCAGAAATCCCACTGTTTCATCTACATCCAGGTCATCCACAGCACCCAAGACATAGTGGCTCCGAATATAATCTTCCCATGGTGCCTCTTGTAGTATGTGGACTCCTACAAGGGTGATTAGCCTCCCCACTGTGGGTGAACTGGATCTGGGTAGGGCTTGGCCTCTATAACAGAGTTTGATGTCTGTATTTCTGGCATGGTATGACGTGGTTGTTTTGATAAGTACTTTATTTTCTAGTAAATTTCAAGTGTATAAAAGACTTTAAATAGCAGTATAAAGTTTTCCATCTTCACAAAATACTCCAGTTTGTTTTACCCTGTGAGAGTGGGAGGGCCACTCTCCCAGGGAACCAGCACATAACCCCAAAGTGAGGAATAATTAAGGTTTCCACATTATAATCCTATCCACGGACCCGCTTCAACTTTCACCAGCTGCCCCAGCTTTGTGGAAATGTATTTTTCTATTCGAATCCAGTTTTCTCTTCTTGGAACCATCACTAGGGCTTTTCCTCACTTTAAAAACCTTGCTGGATTGAAAGTGTACAAGATGAGCATGATCTGGGTGGTTTTTCTGTATGGCTTCTTTCACTTAGGATGTTTTCACTGTTTATCCGCATTGTAACATTGATCATTATTTCATTCATTTTTCCATTGTGATTAAAAACACATAACATTTGCCATTTAAACCATTTTTTAAAAGCTTTTTTAAAAAATTATTTTCTATTCTTTGGCTGTGTCGGGTCTTTGCTGCTGCACGCAGGCTTTCTCTAGTTGCGGCCAGCGGGGGCTACTCTTCATTGCCGTGTGCAGGCTCCTCATTGCGGTGGCTTCTCTCATTACGGAGCACGGGCTCTAGGCGCACGGGTTTCAGTAGTTGTGGCACGAGGGCTCAATAGCTGTGGCTCACGAGCTTAGTTGCTCTGCGGCATGCAGGATCTTCCAGGACCAGCGCTTGAACCCGTGTGTCCTGCAATTGGCAGGCGGATTCTTAACCACTGTGCCACGAGGAAAGCCCCATTTAAACCATTTGTAAGTATATAGTTCTATGGCCTTAAGTACATTCACATTGTTGTAAAAATATCCTCACCATCCATCTCCAGAACTTTATTTTCCCCATGTGAAACTGTAGCCATTAAACACTAACTCACCTCAACCCCTGGCAACCTTATTCTACTTTGTCTTTGGATTTGACTTATCTGGATACCTCATACTAGTGGATTCATAGAACGTTTGTCCTTTTTGTGTCTGGCTGGTTTCACTTAGCATAATGACTTCAAGGTTCATCCACATTGTAGCATGTGTGAGAATTACCTTAGTTTTAAAGGTTGAATCATATTCCATTGCGTATATACTACACTGTACTTATCCATTCATCTGTTGAAGGATGTGTTGTGTTGCTTCCACCTTTTGGCTATTGTGAATAATGTTGCTATGAATATGGGGTACAGATATCTGTTCCAGTCCTTGCTTTCTAATATTCTGGGTGTACACCCTGGAGTGGAATCAAGCAATCATACATTTTCCATGTTTTTGAGGAGCCACCATACAGTTTTCCACAGCAGCTGTATAATTTTACTTTATTCCTTTATATGACAGAATAATGCAGCTTATGGATCTACCTTATTTTGCTTATCCGTTTACCTGCTGATGGACATTTATATCTTTCCTACCCTAGACTATTGTGAACAGTGCTGCTGTGAATAACTGGTGTACAAGTTTTTGTTTGAATGCCTGTTTTCCATTTTTTTGGTATATATCTAGGAGTGGAGTTGTTGAACCACATGGTAATTATATTTTATATTTTTGAGTAAATGCTAAAGGTTTGTACACATAGACTGCACCATTGTACATCTCCATAAGTAACTTTTAAGGGTTCCAATTCCTCTGCATTGTTGCCAACGTTTGTTATTTTTATTTACATATTTTAAAATTTATTTAAAATTTTATTTTTATTCTAGTGTGTGTGAAGGGGCATCACACTGTGGCCTTAATTTGCATTTTCATCATGACTCCTGACATTTGACATCCTTTCATGTCCTTGTTGACCATTTGTATGTCTTGCCTGGAGAGCAGTCTATGCAAGTTATTTGTCTGTTTCAAAAATTGTATTGTTTGTCTTTTTGTTGATGAGTTGGAAAAGTCCTGGGTACATTCTAGGTAAAGAGTCTTATGAGATATATAATGTGCCAATATTGTCTTCCATTCTGTGGGCTGTCTTTTTACTTTCTGGATAGCCTCTTTTGATGCACAAAGGTTTGTAATTTTGAGGAAATCCAATTTATCTATTTTTTTCTTTCATTTCTTATGCTTTACTGTCAAATCTAAGAAACCATTGCTAAATTCATGGTTGGGAAGATTTAATTCCTCGGTTTATTTGAGAGTTCATTCAGTCATCCCTCGGCGCCCACTAGGCCAGGTTTTAGGCCTGGGGCTGAGTCAGTGTGAGGGTTCAGCTGTCACGGTTTAGGGTTATGGGTCATCGTTGGAGAGTCATGGTAGAGGGTTGTGTTTAAAGGGTCAGGGATTAGAGTTTAGGGGTCAGTGGTGAGGGTCTAGGGGTCTGTGGCTAGGGTTGTTAGGGGGTTACGGTTAGAGGTTAGGGTTCTTAGGGTAAAGGTTAGAGTTAGGTTTAAGCACAATTGGCCCTCATTGTCCTCCCCCCTCCTTCTCTGTGAAGCCTCCAGAATGGGTAGGACTTCCCCAGGGTCAAACAGGAGTCAGGGAGCTGAGGTCAATAACTGTTTTTCTGGCCTCCCTTCCCCCAGTCCTGGGCTCTGAGAGAAGAATGAACTGTCTGTTCTTGTCTAGGACTGTTTCTTATCCACCTCAACCTCTGTCAAGCATTGGGGAGGGTGTCAGAAGTCATGCATGGTTTCCTTCTGCTCTCCTACCTGGGAAGGGTGATGCTGGCCCTACTCTGCCTGGGCAGCCCCAGGTTCCAGCACAGCCCAGACAGGAGGGCACTCAGTGGACATGTGTGGATTTATACAGGACTGGGTGCAGTGACCTGCCAGCCCCCAGATGCTGCCTTCTTGAGGGCTGCTGGGGCCCTCCTGGCACTGGAGGCATCCTTTGTCCCATCTGAGTGGGCATGAATAGATGATCAAGTCTCAGGCAGGACATCCCTCGACCTCTGACTATCCAGGCAGGCATCTGTGGTCTTCTAGCTCAGTCCAGCCTGGGCATTGTCATGCCCTCATGTACAGCTATGGAGCTGACCATGATGCTGGGCAATTCAAGAGCTATCTGGGCAGTGTAGACATTCCTTTGAGAAGTTTCAACCACCAACATGCATGTGGCTGAGAAAAAGGCCTCCCGCTCACGGCCTCATAGGCTGCCAAGCGAGGGAGTAATCCTCTAGACATTGGAGTGTGGCCCTGATGCAACACCCATGCAGCAGACCATGGCCCTGCAATCCTCTGTTCTTTCAGTCGTTAGAAACTTTTGACATGCATATTCATTAAGAATCAAAGATATGGGAGCAACTGGACCTCCCAGTGTGAGGTTTACACTGCCACTGCCATTGTCTTGGAGAGCCATATGCATCCATGTGGCCTCTGGAAAGCCTGCCAATTATGGGTTCCATGGCATGGAATAATTCTCGAGCCTCCCGTTACTTCATTGCTCAAGTGTCCTTACCACCTTAGCATTTGGTTTCTTCCTCTTAGTAAAGGAGAAAGAAGAAACTGGAAAAGGAGCAGTATTGTTTTTCAGGGATGGGCAATTAATATGGCCAGGGAGATGGCATAACTCAGGGCTCCCACCTCTCAGGGGCAGGAATGAGGTCTGTGTGTCTTCTCAGGACACATGGGCTGTTCTGGGCCAGCCTCTGAAATGTGAGGACCTGATGCCCAAGGAAAGAGACTTGAGTTTACCACCACCAATGATCCTGACTTTTCAGCAAGTGAAAGAACTTTTTGCAGTCTTGGGAGGGACAGTAAGAGCACTGGATGAGTCGCTGCAGCCCCTGACCCTAAGTGAACCCCTTTCCTCCTTTTGTGTCAGATTCTGTGCTGTGCAGTGAGCTGTCATTGACATAGAATCTGTTGCTTTCTCCCAGCCAGCATCTGTTCTCAGGCCCAAGTGCCTCAGTTTTCCTTTGGGAATTACATGTCACCTGCTTCCAGTCCAAACAGTTGCAGAAGGATGACCCCATATTCCACCCAGCTCGAAGATGGGTTTACAACCCACATCTAGCCAGTCCCATTTTCCATCTTCTGGTGATCGGTCAAGGATGAGAGTGCAACCCAAGCCAGATCAAAGGCATTTAAAACCATGACTTTCTTGGAATCCAAGAAAAGGAGAAACTCTTTGTCGGAAAATGGATGGTGAGTGGTTGTCAGCCTAGAACTGCTGTTGGTCCAAGTGCAGTGAGAGAGCCTGTGCCTATGAATGGGCTCCCCCAAAGGCACTGAGCGGGACAAAGGTTTGGAGAGAAGCAAGGTCACACTGAGACAGTGTGAGCCCCTGGACCTGCCAGGTCCAAACCCATTCTTCAACTTGCCACTTGTAAATATTAACGTATTTCTACCCTTACAATAAATACTAATTTATTTTATTTCCGTAAGTGTGTCCAGTCACTGGGAAAAGAAAAAGTCCTGGTTGATACATCTGAGTCAATAATCCCTGACCCTTCCTCAGGTGTCCTCACTGGGTAGGCGTGGCTGGGGTAGGTGAAAACACTGGGTGGGGTCATAAACTAGGGGAGCTGGCAAACAGCTCTGTCTTTCCTCAGTGGTTAATTGGCCTTTTTGTGTTTTCCTTCATTTAGGGTCCATTTTGGTAATGTGTTTTTACAAAGAAATCCCCCTTTTCCTCTAGATTTCCAGTTTGTTACAGTAGGTCTCTCTTATTTTGACGTTTAATTGTTCCTGTCTAATTTTCTACAGAATCATGACAAATAATGAACAATATACTGATACTTTACTATTAACTGAAGTCTCTATTCACGTTCCCTTTGTTATACCTTTCCTTGTTCCAGGGTCTCAGAGGACATGGGGTCATCATGTCTGTTTAGTCTCTTCTGGGCTCTGACAGTTGCTCAGATTCTCCTTGTTTCCATGACCTTGACAGTGTGGAGGAGGGCTGCTCAGGTATTGTATAGACTGCCGGGCGCTGGGATTTCCTTGGTGGTTTTGTCGTGGTTAGACTTGGCTTTGCAAAAGCAGACCACAGATGTGAAGTGCTTCCTCTTCACTATATATCAAGAGGGCAGGCTCTTAAGGGAACTTCTCCCTTATATTCTTAATTTTGGTCACCTAGCTGAGGTAATGTTTGTCACGTTTTCCCACAGTGAGGTTAATTTTTTCCCATGTCCATCCTGTGTGTCTTATGTAGGAGGCAGTCATAATGCAGAAGCCACACTTGAGGAGAGGGGTTAGCTTCACATCCTTGATGGACAGCTGACTTGCTATATACATTGTTTAGAAGCTTTCTGCATAGGAGATTTCTATTTAACACCATTCATCAAAAACTATGTAATTTATTTATACCAGTTTGGACACGTGAATAATTATTGTAAACTTTTGGTTATAATCCAGCACTACATTATTAGACTGCTTAATTCATTGTTGCTTTGGCTGTTGAGAGCTTCTTCCATTTGCTCTTGTTTTCATTTTACATATTTTTTCTTTTGTGGGTTTAAAAAATTTTTGGTACTTCTTTCTGATATTTTAAGATTATCCTGCTTCATATATTTACTGTCTCAGTCCTACCATCAGCCCTTTCTTCAAAGAGTCCTAGTTCCTTTTATTAGAGAATGGTATTAAAAACTTACATGTGGGAGCTAAATATGCTCAGCTGACAGTACATAGAAATATATGCATGTATCCCAACCTATGCATATACACATAATTACAAAGATTTCCCTGTGGAACTATGTGTAGGCTAAAGATAGTTTATATGATATCTCCAAGTGGATCTGTTATGACATGGATATTGTAACCTTCTCCCTTCGTTTGACTGTAACATCCAACTCCAGTGGTAAGAAACCTGGCTTCCACCATTTGTCATTTATTAAATTCAGTGCTTGTTCCATTTCATGACTGATATAGTAGTTTCAGTACTGTTAGCTGCTACCCCTCATGGGAAAGAACATAGAGTCCACTGTGTACGTATGGCACATTTTGTCTTTGGCCTAAGATTCTGTACATTTCCAAAGTTAACTTAGGTCAGCCCATTTGTCCCACTACCAACTGTGAGTTTTTTCATACATTTCTGAATCAGTTAGATTCTTTGTTACATTCTGTATCCCAGTTTTTGACACTCCCATATCCTAAGTAGTTAAGTTTGAATAGATTGTAAATTACTTGTTGGGTTGTAAAAATCTGTGGGTATAGCCAAATGCAGTGACAGGTATTCACCACTGAAGTATCATATGGACTATTTTCAAGCACATATTCTGTAAACTGTTTACCATGTCAGTTTTGCCTTTTCTAGAATGTCATATAAATGAGGTCATACACTGTGTAGCACTTCAGACTGGATTCTTTCACTTAGCAATGTAAGTGTTAGATGCATGTATTATTTTTTTTGGGGGGGGGCACGGGTTGATGATCCATTCCTTTATATCTCTGAATACTATTGCACTGCATGTATATGAGAGGAAAAATAATTTTCCCTCTACACTTCTATGTTCTTTATTGAGATCCCCCTTGTAATGAAAAAGAGACGAACTGGAGAAAACAATCAGAAGTTTAATATATACCATGCATACCTCCTGTATACTTGGAAGATACCCAGGAAAACTGAGTCACTCCCTGAAATGGCCCAAGCCGTTACCTTAGACACTTCTGCTGAGAACAAAAAAAAAGATGTCAGGGAATGGAGGCAGCCATTTAAGGGATGTTATTAGGCAAAGCCCAGTAAACAAGGGTAAGGTTGTTACACAGATTTACATCCAGGCCTATTTCATTGACAAGCTTTTTTTTAAAAAAAAAAACATTTATTTATTTGGCTGCACCGTGTCTTAGTTGCGGCCTGTGGAATCTTCAGTTGCGGCATGCGGGCTCTTAATTGCAGCATGCGGGATCTAGTTCCCTGACCAGGGATTGAACCCTGGTCCCCTGCATTGGGAACATGGGGTGTTAACCACTGGACCAGCAGGGAGGTCCCAACAAGCTTTCCTTGATATTTAGTCATCATTCAATTCCTGGTCCAGAGAGGGACATATCCTTACAAATGGAGATATCCTTAATAAATGTAAATTTACCTCCTAAAAGGGCATTTTCTACTTGGTTTTGAAAGATTCTCCTGGGTCTGCTGTTTCTTAAATTAATCAGTCCAAAATAATCCTTTTGTCAGATGGGCATATTTTGGGGTGGTGTATTCTGCTCCCCTTGACATGTATGTGCCCTAATTTGCTTATGAATTCATCTACAGAAGGACATCCTGATATCTTTAAGTTTTTAACAATTATGAATAGAGCTGCTGTGCATTACTTGATGCTAGTTTTGGTTTGAATACAGTTTTTCAAAGCCGTTGTCTAAATACAAGAGGTACACTTCTTGGATCCTAAGGTGAGACTTTTGATTTGGAAAAATCTGCCAAACTGTCTTTCAAAGTTGGTTGTACATGCATTCCACCAGCATCTTGAGTTTATTCTTGTATGCTTATTTACTGCCTGTTTATCTTCTTGGGCCAGGTGTGTGTTTCAATCTTTACCAGTTTTTAATGGCGTTGTTGGCATAATTTGAGTACAAATCCTTTATCAGATATGTGTTTTGGAAATAGTTTCTTGCAGTTTGTGGTTTGTCTTCTGGTTTTCTGAATAAGGTCACCAGACCCAAAGTCATGTAGATTATCTTTTTTTTTCCCTAGGATTTTTATAGTTTGGTAATTTAAATTTGGCTACGGGCATTTTGAGTGAATTTTGGTTTAAGTTGTAAAGTTTGTGTCTACATTCATTTCATTACATATGGTTTGTAATTAATTGCTCCTTAACCATCTTTTGAGAAGATACAATGAGATACTTGGCTCCATTTCAGTTTGGATTTCCAAACTTAGTATATATAGCAGAACTGCCTCCCAGATGAGGCCTCTGGGTTTGTGAGTGCGGCACTCCCGGCACTTTTCTCACATCCCACAGGGGGCGTCGAACCCACCTGTGTGACCCTGGGGGCACAGGTGCACCCTGCCCACAGACTTTGCTCTGTGACAAGCAGACAGGAGCTTTGTCTCCTGTCAGGGCCTAGGTTTCCGGACCATGAGGCATTGTCCACACTGACAGGAGCTGGGTTTTCTCAGGAACCACTGGTAAGGAGACTCCACAAGAGGAAAAAATGAGCAAGTGTGGAGAATCTTCCTGTGCAGCTGACTGCTGGCTGGGTGGGGTGCATCTTCAGGGGACTCAGGAGAGAAAGGTTTTAATGTGGAATACTGTGCACTTTTAGTTAGTTTTATGTGCAGTGTAGATGGTGACCAGTGTCGTTCTTTGGAGACTGGTGTCTACTTTTCCTGGCACTGTCTGTTGATTGCTTTAGGTAGAATAAACTTTTTTTTTTTACATCTTTTTTGGAGTATAATTGCTTTACAATGGTGTTTTAGATTCTGCTTTATAACAAGGTGAATCAGTTATACATATGTTCCCATATCTCTTCCCTCTTGCGTCTCCCTCCCTCCCACCCTCCCTATCCCACCCCTCTAGGTGGTCACAAAGCACCGAGCTGATCTCCCTGTGCTATGCGGCTGCTTCCCACTAGCTATCTATTTTATGCTTGGTAGTGTATATATGTCCATGCCACTCTCTCACTTTGTCACAGCTAACCCTTCCCCCTCCCCATATCCTCAAGTCCATTCTCTAGTAGGTCTATTTCTTTATTCCTGTCTTACCCCTAGGTTCTTCATGATATTTTTTTTTCTTAAGTTCCATATATATGTGTCAGCATACGGTATTTGTCTTTCTCCTTCTGACTTACTTCCCTCTGTATGACAGACTCTAGGTCCATCCACCTCATTACAAATCGCTCAGTTTCATTTCTTTTTATGGCTGAGTAATTTTCCACTGTATATATGTGCCACATCTTTTTTATCCATACATCTGATGATGGACACTTAGGTTGTTTCCATCTCCTGGCTATTGTAAATAGAGCTGCAATGAGCATTTTGGTACATGACTCTTTTTGAATTATGGTTTTCTCAGGGTATATGCCCAGTAGTGGGATTGCTGGGTCATATGGTAGTTCTATTTGTAGTTTTTTAAGGAACCTTCATACTGTTCTCCATAGTGGCTGTACCAATTCACATTCCCACCGGCAGTGCAAGAGTGTTCCCTTTTCTCCACACCCTCTCCAGCATTTATTGTTTCTAGATTTTTTGGTGAGGGCCATTCTGACTGGTATGAGATGGTACCTCATTGTAGTTTTGATTTGCATGTCTCTAATGATTAATGACGTTGTGCATTCTTTCATGTGTTTGTTGGCAGTCTGTATATCTTCTTTGGAGTAATGTCTATTTAGGTCTTCTGCCCAATTTTGGATTGGGTTGTTTGTTTTTTTTTGTTATTGAGCTGCATGAGCTGCTGGTAAATTTTGGAGATGAATCCTTTGTCAGTTGCTTCATTTGCAAATATTTTCTCCCATTCTGAGGGTTGTCTTTTGGTCTTGTTTATGGTTTTCTTTGCTGTGCAAAAGCTTTGCAGTTTCATTAGGTCCCATTTGTTTATTTTTGTTTTTATTTCCATTTCTCTAGGAGGTGGGTCAAAAAGGATCTTGCTGTGATTTATGTCATAGAGTGTTCTGCCTATGTTTTCCTCTAAGAGTTTGATAGTTTCTGGCCTTACATTTAGGTTTTTCATCCATTTTGAGCTTATTTTTGCATATGGTGATAGGGAGTGATGTTATCTCATACTTTTATATGTACCTGTCCAGTTTTCCTAGCACCACTTATTGAAGAGGCTGTCCTTTCTCCACAGTACATTCCTGCCTCCTTTATCAAAGATAAGGTGACCATATGTGCGTGGGTTTATCTCTGGGCTTTCTATCCTGTTCCATTGATCTATCTTTCTGTTTTTGTGCCAGTACCATACTGTCTTGATTACTGTAGCTTTGTAGTATAGTCTGAAGTCAGGTAGCCTGATTCCTCCAGCTCCATTTTTCGTTCTCAAGATTGCTTTGGCTATTCGGGGTCTTTTGTGTTTCCATACAAATTGTGAATTTTTTTGTTCTAGTTCTGTGAAAAATGCCAGTGGTTGTTTGATAGGGATTGCATTGAATCTGTAGATTGCTTTGGGTAGTAGAGTCATTTTCACAATGTTGATTCTTCCAATCCAGGAACATGGTATATCTCTCCATCTCTTTGTATCATCTTTAATTTCTTTCATCAGTGTCTTATAATTTTCTGCATACAGATCTTTTGTCTCCTTAGGTAGGTTTATTCCTAGATATTTTATTCTCTTTGTTGCAATGGTAAATGGGAGTGTTTTCTTGATTTTACTTTCAGATGTTTTCATCATTAGTGTGTAGGAATGCCAGAGACTTCTGTGAATTAATTTTGTATCCTGCTGCTTTACCAAATTCATTGATTAGCTCTAGTGGTTTTCTGGTAGCATCTTTAGGATTCTCTATGTATAGTGTCATGTCATTTGCAAACAGTGACAGCTTTACTTCTTTTCCGATTTGGATTCCTTTTATTTATTTTTCTTCTCTGATTGCTGTGGCTAAAACTTCCAGAACTATGTTGAGTAAGAGTGGTGAGAGTGGGCAACCTTGTCTTTTTCCTGATCTTAGTGGAAGTGCTTTCAGTTTTTCACCATTGAGGAAGACGTTGGCTGTGGGTTTCTCATATATGGCCTTTATTATGTTGAGGAAAGTTCCCTCTATGCCTACTTTCTGGAGGGTTTTAATCATAAATGGGTGTTGAATTTTGTCAAAAGCTTTCTCTGCATCTATTGAGATGACCATATGGTTTTTCTCCTTCAATTTGTTAATATGGTGTATCACATTGATTGATTTGCGTATATTGAAGAATCCTTGCATTCCTGGAATAAACCCCACTTGATCATGGTGTAGGATCCTTTTAATGTGCTGTTGGATTCTGTTTGCTAGTATTTTGTTGAAGATTTTTACATCTATGTTCATCAGTGATATTGGCCTGTAGTTTTCTTTCTTTGTGACATCCTTGTCTGGTTTTGGTATCAGGGTTATGGTGGCCTCGTAGAATGAGTTTGGGAGTGTTCCTCCCTCTGCTATATTTTGGAAGAGTTTGAGAAGGATAGGTGTTAGCTCTTTTCTAAATGTTTGATAATATTTGCCTGTGAAGCCATCTGGTCCCTGGCTTTTGTTTGTTAGAAGATTTTAAATCACAGTTTCACTTTCAGTGCTTGTGATTGGTCTGTTCGTATTTTCTATTTCTTCCTGATTCAGTCTTGGCAGGTTGTGCATTTCTAAGAATTTGTCTGTTTCTTCCAGGTTGTCCATTTTATTGGCATAGAGTTGCTTGTAGTAATCTCTCATGATCTTTTGTATTTCTGCAGTGTCAGTTGTTACTTCTCCTTTTTCATTTCTAATTCTATTGATTTGAGTCTTCTCCCTCATTTTCTTGATGAGTCTGGCTAATGGTTTATCAATTTTGTTTATCTTCTCAAAGAACCAGCTTTTAGTTTTATTGATCTTTGCTATCGTTTCCTTCATTTCTTTTTCGTTTATTTCTGATCTGATCTTTATGATTTCTTTCCTTCTGCTAACTTTGGGGTTATTTTTTGTTCTTCTTTCTCTAATTGCTTTAGGTGCAAGGTTAGGTTGTTTATTCGAGATGTTTCCTGTTTCTTAAGGTAGGATTGTATTGCTATAAACTTCCCTCTTAGAACTGCTTTTGCTGCATCCCATAGATTTTGGGTCATCGTGTCACCACTGTCATTTGTTTCTAGGTATTTTTTGATTTCCTCTTTGATTTCTTCAGTGATCACTTCGTTATTAAGTAGTGTATTGTTTAGCCTCCATGTGTTTGTATTTTTTTGCAGATCTTTTCCTGTAACTGATATCTAGTCTCATAGCGTTGTGGTCAGAAAAGATACTTGATACAATTTCAATTTTCTTAAATTTACCGAGGCTTGATTTGTGACCCAAGATATGATCTATCCTGGAGAATGTTCCATGAGCACTTGAGAAAAATCTGTATTCTGTTGTTTTAGGATGGAATGTCCTATAAATATCAGTTAAGTCCATCTTGTTTAATGTATCATTTAAAGCTTGTGTTTCCTTATTTATTTTCATTTTGGATGATCTGTTCATTGGTGAAAGTGGGGTGTTAAAGTCCCCTACTATGAATGTGTTACTGTCAATTTCCCCTTTTATGGCTGTTAGTATTTGCCTTATGTATTGAGGTGCTCCTATGTTGGGTGCATAAATATTTACAATTGTTATATCTTCTTCTTGGATCGATCCCTTGATCATTATGTAGTGTCCTTCTTTGTCTCTTGTACTAGTCTTTATTTTAAAGTCTATTTTGTCTGATATGAGAATTGCTACTCCAGCTTTCTTTTGGTTTCCATTTGCATGGAATATCTTTTTCTATCCCCTCACTTTCTGTCTCTATGTGTCTCTAGGTCTGAAGTGGGTGTCTTGTAGACAACATATATATGGGTCTTGTTTTTGTATCCATTCAGCCAGTCTGTGGCTTTTGGTGGGAGCATTTAATCCATTTACATTTAAGGTAATTATCGAGATGTATGTTCCTATTCCCATTTTCTTAATTGTTTTGGGTTTGTTACTATAGGTCTTTTCCTTCTCTTGTGTTTCAGGCCTAGAGAGGATCCTTTAGCATATGCTGTAAAGCTGGTTTGGTGGTGCTGAACTCTCTCAGCTTTTGCTTGTCTGTAAAGGTTTTAACTTCTCCATCAAATCTGAATGAGATCCTTGCTGGGTAGAGTAATCTTGGTTGTAGGTTTTTCTCCTTCAACACTTTCAATATGTCCTGCCAGTCCCTTCTGGCTTGCAGAGTTTCTGCTGAAAGATCACCTGGTAACCTTATGGCGATTCCCTTGTGTGTTATTTGTTGTTTTTCCCTTGCTGCTTTTAATATGCTTTCTTTGTATTTAATTTTTGACAGTTTGATTAATATGTGCCTTGGCGTGTTTCTCCTTGGATTTATCCTGTATGGGACTCTCTGTGCTTCCTGGACTTGATTAACTATTTCCTTTCCCATATTAGGGAAGTTTTCAACTATAATCTCTTCAAATATTTTCTCAGTCCCTTTCTTTTTTCTCTTCTTCTTCTGGAACCCCTATAATTCAAATGTTGGTGCGTTTAATGTTGTCCCAGAGGTCTCTGAGACTGTCCTCAGTTCTTTTCATTCTTTTTTTCTTTATTCTGCTCTGCAGTAGTTATTTCCACTATTTTATCTTCCAGGTCACTTATCCGTTCTTCTGCCTCAGTTATTCTGCTACTGATCCCATCTAGAGTATTTTTAATTTCATTTATTGTGTTGTTCATCATAGCTTGTTTCCTCTTTAGTTCTTCTAGGTCCTTGTTAAGTGTTTCTTGCATTTTCTCTATTCTGTTTCCAAGATTTTGGATCATCTTTACTATCATTATTCTGAATTCTTTTTCAGGTAGACTGCCTATTTCCTCTTCATTTGTTAGGTCTGGTGGGTTTTTATCTTGCTCCTTCATCTGCTGTGTGTTTTTCTGTCTTCTCATTTTGCTTATCTTACTGTGTTTGGGGTCTCCATTTTGCAGCCTGCAGGTTCGTAGTTCCCATTGTTTTTGGTGTCTGTCCCCAGTGGCTAAAGTTGGTTCAGTGGGTTGTGTAGGCTTCCTGGTGGAGGGGACTAGTGCCTGTGTTGTGGTGGATGAGGCTGGATCTTGTCTTTCTGGTGGGCAGGTCCACGTCTGGTGGCGTGTTTTGGAGTGTCTGTGGACTTACTATGATTTTAGGCAGCCTCTCTGCTAATGGGCGGGGTTGTGTTCCTGTCTTGCAAGTTGTTTAGCACAGGGTGTCCAGCACTGTAGCTTGCTGGTCGTTGAGTGAAGCTGGGTGTTGGTGTTGAGATGGAGGTCTCTGGGAGATTTTCGCTGTTTGATATTACATGGAGCTGGGAGGTCTCTTGTGGACCAGTGTCCTGAAGTTGGCTCTCTCACCTCAGAGGCACAGCACTGACTCCTGCTACAGCACCAAGAGCCTTTCATCCACACGGCTCAGAATAAAAGGGAGAAAATGTGGAAAGAAAGAAAGAAAGAAAGAGGACAATAGAAAATAAATTAAGGTAAAATAAAATAAAGTTATTAAAATAAAAAATAATTATTAAGAAAAAATTTTTGAGAAAGTAGAAAAAACAAACAAACAAAAAGGACAGATAGAACCCTGGGACAAATGGTGAAAGCAAAGCTATACAGACAAAATCTCACACAGAAGCATACACATACACACAAAAAGAGGAAAAGGGGAAAAAATCATAAATCTTGCTCTCAAAGTCCACCTCCTCAATTTGGGATGATTCGTTGTCTATTCAGGTATTTCACAGATGCAGGGTACATCAAGTTGATCGTGGAGCTTTAATCCGCTGCTTCTGAGGCTGCTGGGAGAGATCTCCCTTTCTCTTTTGTTCGCACAGCTCCCGGGGCTCTGCTTTGGATTTGGCCTGCCTGTGCATGTAGGTCGTCGGAGGGCGTCTGTTCTTCGCTCACGACGGGGTTAAAGGAGCCACTGATTGGGGGGCTAGGTTCACTCAGGCCGTTGGGGAGAGAGGGGCATGGAGTGCGGGGCGGGCCTGCGGCTACAGAGGCTGCCATGACGCTGCACCAGCCTGAGGAGCGCCGTGCGTTCTCCCGGGGAAGTTGTCCCTGGATCCCAGGACCCTGGCAGTGGCGGGCTGCACAGGCTCCCCGGAAGGGGGGTGTGGATAGTGACCTGTGCTCGCACACAAGCTTCTTGGTGGTGGCAGCAGCAGCCTTAGCGTCTCATGCCCGTCTCTGGGGTCCACGCTCTTAGCCGTGGCTCGCACCCGCCTCTGGAGCTCCTTTAAGCAGCGCTCTGAATCCCCTCTCCTCGCGCACCAGGAAACAAAGAGCGAAGAAAACGTCTCTTGCCTCTTCGGCAGGTCCAGAGTTTCCCCCGGACTCCTGAGTAGCCGTGGTGCACTAGTCCTCTGCAGGCTGTGTTCATGCTGCCAACCCCAGTCCTCGCCCTGCGCTCCGATCGAAGCCCGAGCCTCTGCTCCGAGCCCCGCCCGCCCAGGCCGGGGAGCAGACAAGCCTATCGGGTGGTGAGTGCCGGTCGGCACCGATCCTCTGTGTGGGAATCTCTCTGCTTTGCCTTCCGCACCCCTGTGGCTGCACTCTCCTCCGCAGCCCTGAAGCTTTCCCCCTCTGCCACCCACAGTCTCCACCCGCGAAGGGGCTTCCTAATGTGTGGAAACCTTTCCTCCTTCACAGCTCCCTCCTACTGGTGCAGGGCCCGTCCCTATTCTTTTGTCTCTGTTTATTTATTTATTTTTGTCTTACCCAGGTACGTGGGGAGTTTCTTGCCTTTTGGGAGGTCTGAGGTCTTCTGTCAGCGTTCAGTAGGTGTTCTGTATCAGTTGTTCCACGTGTAGATGTATTTCTGGTGTATCTGTGGGGAGGAAGGTGATCTCTGTGTCTTCCTTTTCCACCATCTTCCCCCATCCCAAACATTTTAATAATAGTAATTTTTTCTGATGCATGAGCATGGAGTATTGCTTTCTATTGTGTCTTCAGTTTCTTTATCAATGCTTTATAGTTTTCTGAGTATAGGTCTTTCATGTCCTTGGTTAAATTTATTGCTAAATAGTTCGTTCTTTTCGATGAAATTGTAAATGGGATTGTTTTCTTAATTTTTCTTGCTGGTGGTTCATTATTAGTGTATAGAAACAAAACTGATTTGTGTATACTGATCCATATTTTGCAACTTTACTGAATTTATTTTTTAGCATATTTTTTGAAGTAATGTGAAAAATTGCAATACTAAAATCTCACAGTTTCTACTGCACCCCAGGTAATCCACAGGACCCAAGAGATGGTAGCTACTAATATACTCTTCCCACGGTGCCTCTTCATACCATGCGGACTCCAACAAGGGAAATAAGTATCACAACTTTGGTTGAACGTGGTCTGGGTAAGTCTTAGCCTCTATAACAAAATTTGATGTCCGTCTTATCTGATTTTCTGGCATGGTACTGACATGGTTGTCTAGAAAAGTAATTTACTTTCCAGTAATTTAAAATGTACCGAAAAGTTGCAATAATGGCAAAAAGTACTCACGTTTGCCACTTCACACAAAATGCACAGTGTATTTTGCCCAAGGAACCAGCACATAACCCCTAAATGAAGAAATCCTGATGTCCACATTATAATTTAATACTCAGCCCCACTTCAACTTTCACCTACTCTCCCAACTGTATGAAAATGTCTTTATCCATCCTGATCCAGTTTTCTTTTTCTGGAACCATTACTGAGTTTCTCCCTCCTTTGGACAACCTTGATGGATTTGAAGCAGACAAGATGAGTATGGGATCTAGGTGGCCTTTTCTGTATGACTTTTTTCACTAAGAATTTTTTTTTTTTTTTTTTTTTTTGGTACACGGGCCTCTCACTGTTGTGGCCTCTCCTGTTGTGGAGCCCAGGCAGCTCCGGACGCGCAGGCTCAGCGGCCATGGCTCACAGGCCCAGCCGCTCCGCGGCATGTGGGATCTTCCCGGACCGGGGCACGAACCCGTGTCCCCTGCATCGGCAGGCGGACTCTCAACCACTGCGCCACCAGGGAAGCCCAAGAATGTTTTTAATGTTCATTTTTGTAACAAATATCAGCACTGCACTTTTTTTCATTGTCATTAAAAATACAAAACACAACTTTAGCATTTAATTCACTTTATGTATACAGTTTTGTGGTATTAACTACCTTCATGTAGTTGCACAAACAAGTTAACTAACATGTGTACCCCCTGTGTGCATGGCAGATACCCAGGAAATTGAGTAACACCCTGAAACGGCCCAAGACATCACCTTAAATACCGTCTTCATTTAAAAGGCAAAAAAAGGAAGGCTATAGTTGTTTGTCTACATTCATTTGATTGTATATGGTTTCCAATTGATGTTGTATAACTAGTTGTGGAGAAGTCATGGGATAGGTGGCTTCATTTCAGTTTGAATTTCCAAATTTAGTAGATTCTGCCGGCTTGATACAAGGTTTACAAACTTCATATTGGGTCAGGACATCCCATGGTGTAACTCGTATTCATGGTTTGTTCAACAATTAAAGTTCTCTGTGATACGAGTTCATCCCAGAGTAATCCAGGTTAGTTTCTGTTATACATTTGTCCCAGGATGAAAGGACAAGAGAAATAAGACCTAATTTATAAAAGTGCTTTCAAACCAATTGATATTAAAGTGTAGTTGACCTACAATGTTGTGTTAATTTCTACTGTACAGCAAAGTGATTCATATATACAAACATACATATATACATATTTTTCATATTCCTTTCCATTATGGTTAATTACAGGGTATTGAATACAGTTCCCTGTGTTGTGCAGGAAGACCTTGTCTATCCATTCAATATATAATAATTTGCATCTACTAATCCCAAACTCCCAATCCATCCCTCTCTGCTGTCTTCACCTTGACAACCACAAGCCTGTTTTCTATATTTGTGAGTGTGTTTTTGTTCTGTAGATAGGTTCATTTGTGTCTCATTTTATAATCCACATATAAGTGATATCACATGGTATGTGTTGTTCTCTGTCTGACTTACTAAACTTTGTATGATAATCTCTAGGTCCATCCATGTAGCCGCAGATGGCATTATTTCATTCTGTTTTATGGCTGAGTAATATTCCACTGTATATATGTACCACATCTTCTATATCCACTCATCTGTTGAGGGACATTCAAGTTGCTTCCGTGTCTTGGCTATTGTGAAGAGTGCTGCTGTGAATGCTGGGGTGCACGTACCTTTTCGAATTATAGTTTTGTCTGGATGTGTGCCCAGGAGTGAGATTGCTGGTTCATATGGTAATTCTATTTTTAGTTTTTGAGGAACCTCCATACTGTTTTCCATAGCGGCTGCATCAATTTACATTCCCACCAGTAGTGTAGGAGGGTTCCCTTTTCTCCACACCCCTTCCAGCATTTATTTCTAGACATTTTAATGATGGCCATTCTGACCACTACGGGGTGATAACTCACTGCAGTTTTGATTTGCATTCTCTCATAATTAGCGATGTGGAGCATCTTTTCACGTGCCTCTTGGCCATCTGTATGTCCTTGGAGAAATGTCTATTTAGACCTTCTAAAATTCTGCCTATTTTTTGATTTTTTTTCTCTTTTAAGTTGTATGAGCTGTTTGTATACTTTAGAATTAAGCCCTTGTTGGTCACGTCATTTGCAGGTATTTTCTCCCAAACAGGGAGCACAGGTTCTGGAACAACTGGATACCCACATGCAGAAGAGTAAAGTTGGACCCTTACCTCCCCCCACCTCATATACAAAATCAACCGAAGGCCTAGATGCAAAATGGACCAAAGGCCTAGATGCAAGAACCAAAATTAGGAAACTCCTAGAAGAAAACATGAGAGTAAATCTTCATGACCTTGGATTTGGTCATGATTTCTTAGATCTACCAAAAGCACAAGCAACAAAAGACAAAACAGATGAATTGGACTTCCTCAAGATGAAAAACAGTTGTGTATAAAAGGAGCAAGGAATAAGATAATCCACCATCCAAAATGGCCCAAGATGTTTGCAAACCATGTATCTGATAAAGGACTGTAGCCCAGCAGCCAAGCCCCCGGTGGTGCAGTGGAGTGTCTGTGCGGCCCCTCCCGTCCTCGGTGATCAGGGGGTTTCAGGCCCCACAGCACCCGAGGGGTGGACACGGGTCATCCTCAGCACCCTCAGGGAGTGAGTGCTGGATGGTTTTGAGCCCAGATGCACTCCCATTACTGCCCTCAAAGGCTGAAGGCTTCAGCATGCCTCCAGAAGGACACAGAGTATTTGCAAGTCTTTGAGAACCAAGAGAACAGTCTTCACTTTTCTGAAAGGGCATCTTATTATTTCACAGCATGACCATTTTCAATCTGGCTCTCGGGGGTGCCCTCCCACCTCCCTGATTCCTCTGAGAGTGGCCATGGGGGGTTGGCTGTCCCCAGTCCCCACACCAGGTGACAAGGCCAGTGGGGCCAGACCCTGGTGGTCCTTAGCTTCGCTGGAGACTAACCCAGACTCTCAGCCTGCGACTGAACGTGGACGCGCCTGCTTCTCCCCGTCACCAATTCTCATCTCCTCCTCTGTCTGTCTTTCTCTTGCTTTTCAGTCTCAGATTTACCTGACGGCCACCACTCACAGCTCCCGAAGAGCCCAGAGATTTCTCCTGGAAGGAAAGGTTCTGGAAAATCAGAGGGATAAATAAAGGATACGTCTGATTCCCGCCTTGTGCTGACGCCCAAGAGGGTGAGGAGAGCATTAGAATTTTAAATCCTCCAAGTAATAGATCATTGGGGGAGGGGGCATCCAGCGTTCTCCTGCTCGTTCTAAGAATGTCATTCCTGGATTTTAATGTGGTAAATGATTTATATTATAAATATGCAGAGGGGGCGATATCCATTCAAAAATGTTAGAGGTAACTCCGAGGGATTTACAACGAACAAGGACACAGAACCCTGTGTCCAGACACTGGCTGTGAGGCTCCTACCCTGAGCCGCAGTCCCCTGGAAGGTGGAGCGGCCATGACTCTCCTCCCGCAGGTGAGCCTACACAGGCACATCCCACGTGGGACCACTGTATCGCAGAATCTTAGAGTGGCCGATGGCAGGCAGCTGGCTAGAGATGCGGACAAGAGAAAACCGCCCAGCAGCCTGGGACAACCCTGGGGTGAGGCCTTAAGAAGGGCCAGTGTCAGAGCCTCAGAGATAACTTGAAGAGAGTTCAGGCTGTTAAGGACATCGTCAGAGATGCACTTAGGGACATATTGAGGACCTCACTTAGGGACAGGATCAGGGCATTATTTAGTGACAGCTTCGACTATAAGGGCCTAAGTTAGGGACAGTGCCAGTGCTTCACTTAGAGATAACGTGAGAGCCTTAGTTAGACACAGTTGAGGCTGTTACTCAGGGATATCTTCAGGGCCTTAGAACCAGCATTATGGCCATAATTAGAACCAGTGTCAGGGCGTTAGTTAGGGCCCAAACTAGGGTGTTAGTTAGGGAGTCAGGTCATTAGTTACAGACAGCATCAGGGTTTTAGGTAGGGACAGCGGCAAGTCCTTAGTTAAGAAGAGTGTCGGGGCCTCACTTAGGAGCAGCGTCAGGATGTTAGTTAGGGAGAGTCAGGACATTAGAATTTCAGATTCTGAGGTAGAGACAGCCTCAGGGCCTTAGTTAGGGACAGCGTCAGAGACTTACCTAGGGACATATTCAGGGCCTTAGTTATGGACAGGATCAGGGCATTATTGAGAGATACATGAGGCTATTAGGGACAGCATCAGTGTGTTAGGGAAAGAGTCGGCTGTTATTATAGACAGTGACAGTGCCTCAGGTAGAGACATCATCACAGCCTTAGTTAGGAAGAGGGTCAGGGCCTTGGTGAGGGACAGGGTCAGGCCAACAGTGAGGGACATCTAAGTCTATTAGGGACATCGTCGGGGCCTTAGATAGGGTCAGCATCAGGGCCGTAGTTAGGACCAGTGTTAGGGCATTATCTAGGGACAAAATTAGGATGTTAGTTAAGGAAAAAGTCAGGACATTAGTTACAGACAGTGTCAGCTTCTCAGGTAGAGACTTCAGGGTCTAAGTGAGAGTATCAGCATCTCAGGTAGGAGCTGCATCAGGCCATTACTTACAGACAGTGTCAAGGCCTTAATTAGAGAGAGTGTCAGGGCCTCAGAGAAAAACATGGGGGGCTTAGTGAGAGATACTTCAGGCTGTTCGTTAGGGACATCATCAGGGCGTTAGTTATGGATAGGGTCAGGGTATTAGTGAAAGACAGCTCAGGCCATTAGGCACCCCGTCAGGGCCTTGGGTAGGGGCAGCGTCAGGGAGTAGTTGGGGAAAGAGTGAGGCCGTTAGGTAAAGACCGACTCAGGGCCTTAGTTAGGACTAGAATCTGGGCCTCAGTTAGGTACTGTGTCAGGGCCTGAGTTAGGAGAGGTGTTAGGGCTTTAGCGAGGGACAGTTCTGGGCCAGATTTAGAAAGAGCGTCTAGGCCTCAGTTAGGGACAGTGTCACGGCCTTGGGACTAAATTCAGGGCCTGAGTTAGGCACAGCATAAGGGCTTCCGTTAGCATAAGAGGCAGGACCTTTGCAAGGGCCAGGCTTAGGGTGAAGTCCAGGGATCGTGTCAGGAAATGACCTAGGGGTAGTGTCAAGGCCTTAGTCCCTGAGAGTATCTGGGCCTTAATTAGAACCGGTGTCAGGGCTTCAGGTAGGGACAGCGTCAGAGCCTGACTTAGGGAGAGCCACAGGGCCTGAGTGAGGCCTAGCGTCAGGCCCTTAGCTGGGGACACTGTCAGGGCATGATGTAGGAGGTGCATCAGGGCCTTTGTTGGGTCAGCAACAGGGTCTTAGTTAAAGGCATGATCAGGGCCTGAGGTAGTCACAGCGTCAAGACCTCAGGTAGGCATAGCTTCAGGGCCTGAGTTAGGCACAGCCTCAGACCTTCACTTAGGGACAGAGACAGGGCTTTCTTAGGGGCAGCGTCAGGCCCTTGGTTAGAAATGTGTCAGGATGTTAGCTCAGGATAGTGTCTGGATTTTAGTTATTGCCGGCAGCAGGGCCTATATTAGGGACAGATTCCGGGCCTTAGTTAGAGACAGTGTGAGGGCCTGAGTTAGGACTAGTCTGGGCCTTAGTTAGGGAGAGCATTAGGGTTTCTGTGAGGATAAGAGGCAGGAAATTACCTCTGGACACAGTCAGTTTCCAGGACAGGGATACTGTCAGGAAATGAGCTAGGGATGGAGTGAAGACCTTAGTTATTGAGAGCGTCCGGGCCTTAGTTAGGACCAGTGTCAGGGCCTTAATCAGGACGAGTGTCAGGGCTTGAGGTAGGGCCAGCGTCAGAGCCTAACTAAGGTACGGCAACAGGGCCTAAGTGAGGCCTATCTTTAGGGCCTGAGTGAGGGACAGTGTCAGGGCGTGACTTAGGAGTAGTATAAGGGCCTCTGTAGGATCAGCATTAGGGTCTTCGTTAAAGATATTCTCAGGGCCTCTGATAGGGAGAGCCTCAGGGCTTCACTTAGGGACAGCGTCAGGGCTTACTTTGGGACAGTTTCAGGACCTTGGTAAGACATGGGTCAGGATATTAGCTCAGGATAATGTCAGGACTTTAGATATTGACGGCGGCAGGGCCTTAGTTAGACACAGTGTCAGGGCCTGCATTAGGACTAGCATCTGGGCCTCTGTTAGGTACCGTGTCAGGGCCTGAGTTAGGAGAGGTGTCAGGGCTTTAGCGAGGGACAGTTCTGGGCCAGATTTAGAAAGAGCGTCTAGGCCTCAGTTAGGGACAGTGTCACGGCCTTGGGACTAAATTCAGGGCCTGAGTTAGGCACAGCATAAGGGCTTCCGTTAGCATAAGAGGCAGGACCTTTGCAAGGGCCAGGCTTAGGGTGAAGTCCAGGGATCGTGTCAGGAAATGACCTAGGGGTAGTGTCAAGGCCTTAGTCCCTGAGAGTATCTGGGCCTTAATTAGAACCGGTGTCAGGGCTTCAGGTAGGGACAGCGTCAGAGCCTGACTTAGGGAGAGCCACAGGGCCTGAGTGAGGCCTAGCGTCAGGCCCTTAGCTGGGGACACTGTCAGGGCATGATGTAGGAGGTGCATCAGGGCCTTTGTTGGGTCAGCAACAGGGTCTTAGTTAAAGGCATGATCAGGGCCTGAGGTAGTCACAGCGTCAAGACCTCAGGTAGGCATAGCTTCAGGGCCTGAGTTAGGCACAGCCTCAGACCTTCACTTAGGAACAGAGACAGGGCTTTCTCAGGGACAGCGTCAGGACCTTGGTTAGAAATGTGTCAGATTCTTAACTCAGAATAGTGTCCGGATTTTAGTTATTGCCGGCAGCAGGTCCTATATTAGGGATAGATTCCGGGCCTTAGTTAGAAGCAGTGTGGGGCCTGAGTTAGGACTAATCTGGGCTTTAGTTAGGGAGAGCATTAGGGCTTCTGTGAGGATAAGAGGCAGGAAATTAGCTCACGACAGAGTCACCTTCCAGGCCAGGGACAGTGTCAGGAAATGAGCTAGGGATAGCGTGAAGACCTTAGTGATCGAGAGCAACAGGGCCTTAGTTAGGACCAGTGTCAGGGGCTTAATCCGGACCAGTGTCAGGGCTTGATGTAGGGTCAGCGTCAGAGCCTAAGTAAGGTATGGCAACAGGGCCTAAGTGAGGCCTATCTTTAGGGCCTGAGTGAGGGACAGTGTCAGGGCGTGACGTAGGAGTAGTATAAGGGCCTCTGTAAGATCAGCCTTAGGGTCTTCATAAAAGACATTCTCTGGGCCTCTGTTAGGGACAGCCTCAGGGCCTGTCTTAGGGACAGCATCAGGGCTTACTTTGGGACAGTTTCAGGACCTTGGTAAGACATGGGTCAGGATATTAGCTCAGGATAATGTCAGGACTTTAGATATTGATGGCCGCAGGGTCTTAGAGACAGTGTCAGGGCCTGACTTAGGATGAGCATCAGAGCCTTTGTTAGGTACAGTGTCGTCTTTTGGACGATAGCCGAAGTTTTAGGTGTGAGGTGATAATCTCATTGTTCTTTTGATGTGCGTTTCCCTGATGATAAGTGATATTGGTCATCTTTTCGCATGTCTCTTGGCCATCTGTACGTACTCTTTGGAAAAATGTTCGGTCCCATGGTTTAATTGGGTTTTTGGGTTCTGGAGGTTCAGTTGTGTGAGTTCTTAGTCTATTTTCGATATGAACCCCTTTTCAGACATATTGTTTGCAACTATTTTCTCACGTTCGGTAGGCTGCCTCTTCATTTTGTGGATGGTTTCCTTTGCCATTGAAAAGCTTTAAAGTTGGATGGAGTCCCATTGGTTTATTCTGCTTTTGTTCCTCTTGTTGAGGAGACAGATCCAGAAAATATTGCTAAGACGGATGTCAAAGAGCAGACTGCTTATGTTTTCTTCGAGGAGCTTTATGGCTTCAGGTCTTACATTGAAGTATTTGATTCATTTTGAGGTTGCTTGTGTAGGTGGCATAAGAAAGGATTCCAGTTTGATTCTTGTGCATGCAGTTGTCCAGTTTTCCCACCACCATTCTTTGAAGAGGATGTCTTTTCCCCATTGTATAGTCTCACCTCCTTTGTCTTAGATGAATTGACCATAAATGCCTATGTTTATTTTGGGGCTCTCAGTTCTGTTCCGTGGATCTATGTGTATTTCTTTTGTTCCTGTACCATACTGTCTTGATTACTCTACATATGTCGTCTAGTTTGAAACAGGGAGTGTGATATGTCCAAGTTTGTTCTTCTTTCTTAAGATCGTATTGACTATTCAGGTTCTTTTCTGTTTCCTTACACATATCAGAATTCTTTGTTCTAGTTCTCATACAATTCCATTGGTATTTTGATAAGAATGGCATGAAATCTCTAGATTGCTCTGGGGTGTGGAATCATTTTAACAATATGAATTCTTCCAATCCATGAACACATTATATCTGTCCATTTGTCTGTGTCGTCTCCAGTTTCTTTCATCAGTGTCTTCCAGTTTTCTGAGTACAGGTCTTTTACCTCCTGGGTTAGATGTATTCCTAGGTATTTCATTTTTGTTAATACCATTGTCAATGGGTTTGTTTTCTTAATTTCTCATTCTGAAAGTCTGTTGCCAGTGGATAGAGATGCAACTGATTTCTATAGGTTAATTTTGTATCCTGCAACTTACCTGAATTTTCCAATGAATTCTATTTGTTTTGGGGGGTCATCTGAAGGATTTTCTAAATAAAACATCATGTCGGGACTTCCCCAGTGGTCCAGCGGTTAATACTCCGTGCTCCCAATGGAGGGGGCCTGGGTTCGATCCCTGGTCAGGGAACTAGATCCCACATGCATGCCACAACTAAGAGTTCGCATGCCACAACTAAGGAGGCTGCCTGCCGCAACTAAGGAGCTCACCTGCCACAACTGAGACCCAGCGCAACCAGAATAAATAAATGAATGAATAAATAAATGAAATTTAAAGCATCATCTCATCTACAAACAGTGACAGTTTTACTTTTTCCTCTGCCATTGGATTCCTTTTATTTCTTTTTCTCATGTAATTATATGTCTAGGACTTCCTAGACCATGCTGAATGAAAGTGGTGAGAGTGGTCGGGGTTAGAGTTAGGTTTAAGCAGAATCCGCCCTCTTCCCCTTCCTCCCTCCCCATCACTCTGAGGCCTCCAGGAAGGACAGGACTAGTCCTGGGTCACACAGGACTCAGGGAGTTGAACTGTACCACTGTTTCTCTGTTCCCCTGTCCTGGGCATAGTTTTGTATACTATCTCTGTACCTTCTTTGACCAGGTGTCTATTTAGAGCTTTCCCTATTTTTAATGGGGTTGTGTTGTAGTTCTTTGTATATTTTGAGACAAATTCTTTATTAGATATGTTTGCAGTTTTTTTCCCCCAGTGTGTGTTGTCTTTCGATTTTCTGAATGAGGTTTTTCACACAGTAGAAACCTTTAATTTTATAAAGTCCACAGAATCCCTTGTTTTTCTTTCTGGACTCCTTTTTTGTGTTGTGTGTTAAAACCACAAAGCTTGTGATGGCCATGACCAAGCCCAAGCTCATATCAATTTTCTTTTATGTTTTCTCCTATAATTTTGAATAGTTTTGCATTTCAAACTTGTCTCTGAATCATTTTGAGTGAATTTGGTGTAAGTTGTAAAGCTTGTGTCTACATTCATTTTATTGCATATGGTTTCCAATTCATTGTTCCCTAACTACTTTGGAGAAGCTATGGGATATTGTCTTCATTTGTTTGATTTCCACCATTTAATGGGTTCAGCAGTTCTGCCAGCAGGGTCTCTGTCTCCAGTGACCCGTGAGGGAGGGCGGCCTGCACTTCCCGCACCGACCACAGGGTGGCGCTGATCCCGCCTCTGTGACCCACAGCGCATGCGCGTTCCTCGCGGACCCCCGCTCTGAGCGCAGCTGAGGGGAGTTGTGTCTCCTCAGGCACCGCCGGGTTGTGGCTGCTGACGGGCGCTCGGTCTCCTCAAGGACTCGCTGTGGTTTCGGCTTCAGGACAACGTGGGGCTGCGTCCACGCTGGCGGGAGCTGGGTTTCTTGAGGACGCAGGCGACGCTGGAGGAACAGGTGAGGAGACAGTGAGGAACAGTGGGGAGAAGCTTCCTGGGGGCGACTGACGGCTGCGGGGGTCCGTCTTCATGCGACCCAGGAAGGCCTTGGTGTGCAAAGCTGGGTTTTTGGTCAGGCTGGTGTGCGGTGGAGCCGCGTGGGTTATGGGGTGTGCAGTCTTCCCCGCGCCGTTTACCGTGGGGCTGCCCTTCCGCTTGGTGTGTCCTTGGCCCCCTTGTCGTAACTTAATGCCCCCCCCCCCCCCACCGTGCAGGATGTGTTCTGCGCTCTCCGTCCCGTCGCTCTGGTCTGTGCGCCTGTTTTGAGCCAGTTCCGCACTGTTTTGGGGACTGTAGCTTCGGGACGAAGTGTGAAGTCAGGGAGGGAGATGCCTGCGGCCCGTTCTCCTTTCTCAGGGTCGTCTTGGCTCTTCGGGGTCCTTTGTGGCTCCACACACATCTTAGGAGGATTTGCTCCATTTCTGTGAAAAACACCATTGGAATTTCAGGACGGCCTGCCTTCCCTGTGTGCACCGCTTTGGGTAGAATGGACATTTTAGCAACAGTACTTCTTGCATTCCATGAGCACGGGGAGTTTTTCCACCGACTTGTGTCTTCTTCAATGTCTTCATGAGTGTCTTAAAGTTTTCAGGTCTTTCACATCCTCGGTTAAATTTATTCCTTGGTATTTTGTTCTTTTTGATGCGGTTGTAAATAGGGTTCTTTTCTCTTTCTGATGGTTCATTATTAGTGTTTAGAAATGCCGTTGAGCTGTGTGTACTGATTTTGTGTCTTTACTGAATTCATTTATTATTTCTAACAGTTTTTTTTGGTGGAATGATGTGGGAAATTGAACTTCCAAAATCCCGCTGTTTCGACCACATCCAAGTCATCCACAACAGGGAGGAAAGGGAAGTCCTTTATATTGGGAAGTCCTAGGACCCTTGCGGGGCTCCCCAGCTGCTCACCCTTGGTCGGTGTCCTCAGTCCACCTGTGCAGACAGGTGAGGATCCCCTCCAGAGGCTCCCAAACGCTTCACCCCTACATCCTCCCCGGGGTCGGCCCGTGTCCTGTCGGGATGTTCCACCCTCAGGAAGCCCCCAAGTGCATGGCAAGGGCAGGCATCAGGCCTGCTGCGTGTGCTGCTGTGCGTCCTGCTGTATACACGGGCATGACACTGCCCAGGGTACAGGAAAGGCAGCCTTACCTCGGAACGTGGGGAGAGGGGCTGCCCACGGGTTGGACGTCAGCTCTCGGCTCACCAGGCAAGGGCAGCCGGGTTCTCGCTCCTTGGACCCTTTCTCACCCGGTCAGACCATGACCCGGCTTTGTTCCCACCCCTGTTGTCCCTCCATTGGCCTCGCTCTTGTGAGCAGAGCAGGACAGTGTGGTCTGTGGTTACAGGCTGAGACACACAGACACTGGCTGACCTGCGTGCACCCACCTGACCCCACGGAACGGGCACTGCACCAGGGCCTGTGCGGTGTGGGTTTGCCTGCCCACAGAGAGGCCGGGCCTCTGTCCTGGCTCCAGAGGTCACCTTGAGTCTGACCGGAGTGTCCGTGCTCCTACAATGTTGTGTTAATTTCTACTGTGCAGCAAAGTGATTCATATATACAAACATACATATATACATATTTTTCATATTCGTTTCCATTATGGTTAATTACAGGGTATTGAGTACAGTTCCCTGTGCTGTACAGTAAGACCTTGTTTATCCATCCTATATATAATAATTTGCATCTACTAATCCCAGACTCCCAATCCATCCCTCTCCCCTGTCTTCCCCTTGACAACCACAAGCCTGTTTTCTATATTTGTGAGTGTGTTTTTGTTCTGTAGATAGGTTCATTTGTGTCTCATTTTATAATCCACATATAAGTGATATCACATGGTATGTGTTGTTCTCTGTCTGACTTACTAAACTTTGTATGATAATCTCTAGGTCCATCCATGTAGCCGCAGATGGCATTATTTCATTCTGTTTTATGGCTGAGTAATATTCCACTGTATATATGTACCACATCTTCTATATCCACTCATCTGTTGAGGGACATTCAGGTTACTTCCGTGTCTTGGCTATTGTGAAGAGTGCTGCTGTGAATGCTGGGGTGCACGTACCTTTTCGAATTATAGTTTTGTCTGGATGTGTGCCCAGGAGTGAGATTGCTGGTTCATATGGTAATTCTATTTTTAGTTTTTGAGGAACCTCCATACTGTTTTCCATAGCGGCTGCATCAATTTACATTCCCACCAGTAGTGTAGGAGGGTTCCCTTTTCTCCACACCCCTTCCAGCATTTATTTCTAGACATTTTAATGATGGCCATTCTGACCACTACGGGGTGATAACTCACTGTAGTTTTGATTTGCATTCTCTCATAATTAGCGATGTGGAGCATCTTTTCACGTGCCTCTTGACCATCTGTATGTCCTTGGAGAAATGTCTATTTAGACCTTCTAAAATTCTGCCTATTTTTTGATTTTTTTTCTCTTTTGAGTTGTATGAGCTGTTTGTATACTTTAGAATTAAGCCCTTGTTGGTCACGTCATTTGCAGGTATTTTCTCCCAAACAGGGAGCACAGGTTCTGGAACAACTGGATACCCACATGCAGAAGAGTAAAGTTGGACCCTTACCTCCCCCCACCTCATATACAAAATCAACCGAAGGCCTAGATGCAAAATGGACCAAAGGCCTAGATGCAAGAACCAAAATTAGGAAACTCCTAGAAGAAAACATGAGAGTAAATCTTCATGACCTTGGATTTGGTCATGATTTCTTAGATCTACCAAAAGCACAAGCAACAAAAGACAAAACAGATGAATTGGACTTCCTCAAGATGAAAAACAGTTGTGTATAAAAGGAGCAAGGAATAAGATAATCCACCATCCAAAATGGCCCAAGATGTTTGCAAACCATGTATCTGATAAAGGACTGTAGCCCAGCAGCCAAGCCCCCGGTGGTGCAGTGGAGTGTCTGTGCGGCCCCTCCCGTCCTCGGTGATCAGGGGGTTTCAGGCCCCACAGCACCCGAGGGGTGGACACGGGTCATCCTCAGCACCCTCAGGGAGTGAGTGCTGGATGGTTTTGAGCCCAGATGCACTCCCATTACTGCCCTCAAAGGCTGAAGGCTTCAGCATGCCTCCAGAAGGACACAGAGTATTTGCAAGTCTTTGAGAACCAAGAGAACAGTCTTCACTTTTCTGAAAGGGCATCTTATTATTTCACAGCATGACCATTTTCAATCTGGCTCTCGGGGGTGCCCTCCCACCTCCCTGATTCCTCTGAGAGTGGCCATGGGGGGTTGGCTGTCCCCAGTCCCCACACCAGGTGACAAGGCCAGTGGGGCCAGACCCTGGTGGTCCTTAGCTTCGCTGGAGACTAACCCAGACTCTCAGCCTGCGACTGAACGTGGACGCGCCTGCTTCTCCCCGTCACCAATTCTCATCTCCTCCTCTGTCTGTCTTTCTCTTGCTTTTCAGTCTCAGATTTACCTGACGGCCACCACTCACAGCTCCCGAAGAGCCCAGAGATTTCTCCTGGAAGGAAAGGTTCTGGAAAATCAGAGGGATAAATAAAGGATACGTCTGATTCCCGCCTTGTGCTGACGCCCAAGAGGGTGAGGAGAGCATTAGAATTTTAAATCCTCCAAGTAATAGATCATTGGGGGGGGGGGCATCCAGCGTTCTCCTGCTCGTTCTAAGAATGTCATTCCTGGATTTTAATGTGGTAAATGATTTATATTATAAATATGCAGAGGGGGCGATATCCATTCAAAAATGTTAGAGGTAACTCCGAGGGATTTACAACGAACAAGGACACAGAACCCTGTGTCCAGACACTGGCTGTGAGGCTCCTACCCTGAGCCGCAGTCCCCTGGAAGGTGGAGCGGCCATGACTCTCCTCCCGCAGGTGAGCCTACACAGGCACATCCCACGTGGGACCACTGTATCGCAGAATCTTAGAGTGGCCGATGGCAGGCAGCTGGCTAGAGATGCGGACAAGAGAAAACCGCCCAGCAGCCTGGGACAACCCTGGGGTGAGGCCTTAAGAAGGGCCAGTGTCAGAGCCTCAGAGATAACTTGAAGAGAGTTCAGGCTGTTAAGGACATCGTCAGAGATGCACTTAGGGACATATTGAGGACCTCACTTAGGGACAGGATCAGGGCATTATTTAGTGACAGCTTCGACTATAAGGGCCTAAGTTAGGGACAGTGCCAGTGCTTCACTTAGAGATAACGTGAGAGCCTTAGTTAGACACAGTTGAGGCTGTTACTCAGGGATATCTTCAGGGCCTTAGAACCAGCATTATGGCCATAATTAGAACCAGTGTCAGGGCGTTAGTTAGGGCCCAAACTAGGGTGTTAGTTAGGGAGTCAGGTCATTAGTTACAGACAGCATCAGGGTTTTAGGTAGGGACAGCGGCAAGTCCTTAGTTAAGAAGAGTGTCGGGGCCTCACTTAGGAGCAGCGTCAGGATGTTAGTTAGGGAGAGTCAGGACATTAGAATTTCAGATTCTGAGGTAGAGACAGCCTCAGGGCCTTAGTTAGGGACAGCGTCAGAGACTTACCTAGGGACATATTCAGGGCCTTAGTTATGGACAGGATCAGGGCATTATTGAGAGATACATGAGGCTATTAGGGACAGCATCAGTGTGTTAGGGAAAGAGTCGGCTGTTATTATAGACAGTGACAGTGCCTCAGGTAGAGACATCATCACAGCCTTAGTTAGGAAGAGGGTCAGGGCCTTGGTGAGGGACAGGGTCAGGCCAACAGTGAGGGACATCTAAGTCTATTAGGGACATCGTCGGGGCCTTAGATAGGGTCAGCATCAGGGCCGTAGTTAGGACCAGTGTTAGGGCATTATCTAGGGACAAAATTAGGATGTTAGTTAAGGAAAAAGTCAGGACATTAGTTACAGACAGTGTCAGCTTCTCAGGTAGAGACTTCAGGGTCTAAGTGAGAGTATCAGCATCTCAGGTAGGAGCTGCATCAGGCCATTACTTACAGACAGTGTCAAGGCCTTAATTAGAGAGAGTGTCAGGGCCTCAGAGAAAAACATGGGGGGCTTAGTGAGAGATACTTCAGGCTGTTCGTTAGGGACATCATCAGGGCGTTAGTTATGGATAGGGTCAGGGTATTAGTGAAAGACAGCTCAGGCCATTAGGCACCCCGTCAGGGCCTTGGGTAGGGGCAGCGTCAGGGAGTAGTTGGGGAAAGAGTGAGGCCGTTAGGTAAAGACCGACTCAGGGCCTTAGTTAGGACTAGAATCTGGGCCTCAGTTAGGTACTGTGTCAGGGCCTGAGTTAGGAGAGGTGTTAGGGCTTTAGCGAGGGACAGTTCTGGGCCAGATTTAGAAAGAGCGTCTAGGCCTCAGTTAGGGACAGTGTCACGGCCTTGGGACTAAATTCAGGGCCTGAGTTAGGCACAGCATAAGGGCTTCCGTTAGCATAAGAGGCAGGACCTTTGCAAGGGCCAGGCTTAGGGTGAAGTCCAGGGATCGTGTCAGGAAATGACCTAGGGGTAGTGTCAAGGCCTTAGTCCCTGAGAGTATCTGGGCCTTAATTAGAACCGGTGTCAGGGCTTCAGGTAGGGACAGCGTCAGAGCCTGACTTAGGGAGAGCCACAGGGCCTGAGTGAGGCCTAGCGTCAGGCCCTTAGCTGGGGACACTGTCAGGGCATGATGTAGGAGGTGCATCAGGGCCTTTGTTGGGTCAGCAACAGGGTCTTAGTTAAAGGCATGATCAGGGCCTGAGGTAGTCACAGCGTCAAGACCTCAGGTAGGCATAGCTTCAGGGCCTGAGTTAGGCACAGCCTCAGACCTTCACTTAGGGACAGAGACAGGGCTTTCTTAGGGGCAGCGTCAGGCCCTTGGTTAGAAATGTGTCAGGATGTTAGCTCAGGATAGTGTCTGGATTTTAGTTATTGCCGGCAGCAGGGCCTATATTAGGGACAGATTCCGGGCCTTAGTTAGAGACAGTGTGAGGGCCTGAGTTAGGACTAGTCTGGGCCTTAGTTAGGGAGAGCATTAGGGTTTCTGTGAGGATAAGAGGCAGGAAATTACCTCTGGACACAGTCAGTTTCCAGGACAGGGATACTGTCAGGAAATGAGCTAGGGATGGAGTGAAGACCTTAGTTATTGAGAGCGTCCGGGCCTTAGTTAGGACCAGTGTCAGGGCCTTAATCAGGACGAGTGTCAGGGCTTGAGGTAGGGCCAGCGTCAGAGCCTAACTAAGGTACGGCAACAGGGCCTAAGTGAGGCCTATCTTTAGGGCCTGAGTGAGGGACAGTGTCAGGGCGTGACTTAGGAGTAGTATAAGGGCCTCTGTAGGATCAGCATTAGGGTCTTCGTTAAAGATATTCTCAGGGCCTCTGATAGGGAGAGCCTCAGGGCTTCACTTAGGGACAGCGTCAGGGCTTACTTTGGGACAGTTTCAGGACCTTGGTAAGACATGGGTCAGGATATTAGCTCAGGATAATGTCAGGACTTTAGATATTGACGGCGGCAGGGCCTTAGTTAGACACAGTGTCAGGGCCTGCATTAGGACTAGCATCTGGGCCTCTGTTAGGTACCGTGTCAGGGCCTGAGTTAGGAGAGGTGTCAGGGCTTTAGCGAGGGACAGTTCTGGGCCAGATTTAGAAAGAGCGTCTAGGCCTCAGTTAGGGACAGTGTCACGGCCTTGGGACTAAATTCAGGGCCTGAGTTAGGCACAGCATAAGGGCTTCCGTTAGCATAAGAGGCAGGACCTTTGCAAGGGCCAGGCTTAGGGTGAAGTCCAGGGATCGTGTCAGGAAATGACCTAGGGGTAGTGTCAAGGCCTTAGTCCCTGAGAGTATCTGGGCCTTAATTAGAACCGGTGTCAGGGCTTCAGGTAGGGACAGCGTCAGAGCCTGACTTAGGGAGAGCCACAGGGCCTGAGTGAGGCCTAGCGTCAGGCCCTTAGCTGGGGACACTGTCAGGGCATGATGTAGGAGGTGCATCAGGGCCTTTGTTGGGTCAGCAACAGGGTCTTAGTTAAAGGCATGATCAGGGCCTGAGGTAGTCACAGCGTCAAGACCTCAGGTAGGCATAGCTTCAGGGCCTGAGTTAGGCACAGCCTCAGACCTTCACTTAGGAACAGAGACAGGGCTTTCTCAGGGACAGCGTCAGGACCTTGGTTAGAAATGTGTCAGATTCTTAACTCAGAATAGTGTCCGGATTTTAGTTATTGCCGGCAGCAGGTCCTATATTAGGGATAGATTCCGGGCCTTAGTTAGAAGCAGTGTGGGGCCTGAGTTAGGACTAATCTGGGCTTTAGTTAGGGAGAGCATTAGGGCTTCTGTGAGGATAAGAGGCAGGAAATTAGCTCACGACAGAGTCACCTTCCAGGCCAGGGACAGTGTCAGGAAATGAGCTAGGGATAGCGTGAAGACCTTAGTGATCGAGAGCAACAGGGCCTTAGTTAGGACCAGTGTCAGGGGCTTAATCCGGACCAGTGTCAGGGCTTGATGTAGGGTCAGCGTCAGAGCCTAAGTAAGGTATGGCAACAGGGCCTAAGTGAGGCCTATCTTTAGGGCCTGAGTGAGGGACAGTGTCAGGGCGTGACGTAGGAGTAGTATAAGGGCCTCTGTAAGATCAGCCTTAGGGTCTTCATAAAAGACATTCTCTGGGCCTCTGTTAGGGACAGCCTCAGGGCCTGTCTTAGGGACAGCATCAGGGCTTACTTTGGGACAGTTTCAGGACCTTGGTAAGACATGGGTCAGGATATTAGCTCAGGATAATGTCAGGACTTTAGATATTGATGGCCGCAGGGTCTTAGAGACAGTGTCAGGGCCTGACTTAGGATGAGCATCAGAGCCTTTGTTAGGTACAGTGTCGTCTTTTGGACGATAGCCGAAGTTTTAGGTGTGAGGTGATAATCTCATTGTTCTTTTGATGTGCGTTTCCCTGATGATAAGTGATATTGGTCATCTTTTCGCATGTCTCTTGGCCATCTGTACGTACTCTTTGGAAAAATGTTCGGTCCCATGGTTTAATTGGGTTTTTGGGTTCTGGAGGTTCAGTTGTGTGAGTTCTTAGTCTATTTTCGATATGAACCCCTTTTCAGACATATTGTTTGCAACTATTTTCTCACGTTCGGTAGGCTGCCTCTTCATTTTGTGGATGGTTTCCTTTGCCATTGAAAAGCTTTAAAGTTGGATGGAGTCCCATTGGTTTATTCTGCTTTTGTTCCTCTTGTTGAGGAGACAGATCCAGAAAATATTGCTAAGACGGATGTCAAAGAGCAGACTGCTTATGTTTTCTTCGAGGAGCTTTATGGCTTCAGGTCTTACATTGAAGTATTTGATTCATTTTGAGGTTGCTTGTGTAGGTGGCATAAGAAAGGATTCCAGTTTGATTCTTGTGCATGCAGTTGTCCAGTTTTCCCACCACCATTCTTTGAAGAGGATGTCTTTTCCCCATTGTATAGTCTCACCTCCTTTGTCTTAGATGAATTGACCATAAATGCCTATGTTTATTTTGGGGCTCTCAGTTCTGTTCCGTGGATCTATGTGTATTTCTTTTGTTCCTGTACCATACTGTCTTGATTACTCTACATATGTCGTCTAGTTTGAAACAGGGAGTGTGATATGTCCAAGTTTGTTCTTCTTTCTTAAGATCGTATTGACTATTCAGGTTCTTTTCTGTTTCCTTACACATATCAGAATTCTTTGTTCTAGTTCTCATACAATTCCATTGGTATTTTGATAAGAATGGCATGAAATCTCTAGATTGCTCTGGGGTGTGGAATCATTTTAACAATATGAATTCTTCCAATCCATGAACACATTATATCTGTCCATTTGTCTGTGTCGTCTCCAGTTTCTTTCATCAGTGTCTTCCAGTTTTCTGAGTACAGGTCTTTTACCTCCTGGGTTAGATGTATTCCTAGGTATTTCATTTTTGTTAATACCATTGTCAATGGGTTTGTTTTCTTAATTTCTCATTCTGAAAGTCTGTTGCCAGTGGATAGAGATGCAACTGATTTCTATAGGTTAATTTTGTATCCTGCAACTTACCTGAATTTTCCAATGAATTCTATTTGTTTTGGGGGGTCATCTGAAGGATTTTCTAAATAAAACATCATGTCGGGACTTCCCCAGTGGTCCAGCGGTTAATACTCCGTGCTCCCAATGGAGGGGGCCTGGGTTCGATCCCTGGTCAGGGAACTAGATCCCACATGCATGCCACAACTAAGAGTTCGCATGCCACAACTAAGGAGGCTGCCTGCCGCAACTAAGGAGCTCACCTGCCACAACTGAGACCCAGCGCAACCAGAATAAATAAATGAATGAATAAATAAATGAAATTTAAAGCATCATCTCATCTACAAACAGTGACAGTTTTACTTTTTCCTCTGCCATTGGATTCCTTTTATTTCTTTTTCTCATGTAATTATATGTCTAGGACTTCCTAGACCATGCTGAATGAAAGTGGTGAGAGTGGTCGGGGTTAGAGTTAGGTTTAAGCAGAATCCGCCCTCTTCCCCTTCCTCCCTCCCCATCACTCTGAGGCCTCCAGGAAGGACAGGACTAGTCCTGGGTCACACAGGACTCAGGGAGTTGAACTGTACCACTGTTTCTCTGTTCCCCTGTCCTGGGCATAGTTTTGTATACTATCTCTGTACCTTCTTTGACCAGGTGTCTATTTAGAGCTTTCCCTATTTTTAATGGGGTTGTGTTGTAGTTCTTTGTATATTTTGAGACAAATTCTTTATTAGATATGTTTGCAGTTTTTTTCCCCCAGTGTGTGTTGTCTTTCGATTTTCTGAATGAGGTTTTTCACACAGTAGAAACCTTTAATTTTATAAAGTCCACAGAATCCCTTGTTTTTCTTTCTGGACTCCTTTTTTGTGTTGTGTGTTAAAACCACAAAGCTTGTGATGGCCATGACCAAGCCCAAGCTCATATCAATTTTCTTTTATGTTTTCTCCTATAATTTTGAATAGTTTTGCATTTCAAACTTGTCTCTGAATCATTTTGAGTGAATTTGGTGTAAGTTGTAAAGCTTGTGTCTACATTCATTTTATTGCATATGGTTTCCAATTCATTGTTCCCTAACTACTTTGGAGAAGCTATGGGATATTGTCTTCATTTGTTTGATTTCCACCATTTAATGGGTTCAGCAGTTCTGCCAGCAGGGTCTCTGTCTCCAGTGACCCGTGAGGGAGGGCGGCCTGCACTTCCCGCACCGACCACAGGGTGGCGCTGATCCCGCCTCTGTGACCCACAGCGCATGCGCGTTCCTCGCGGACCCCCGCTCTGAGCGCAGCTGAGGGGAGTTGTGTCTCCTCAGGCACCGCCGGGTTGTGGCTGCTGACGGGCGCTCGGTCTCCTCAAGGACTCGCTGTGGTTTCGGCTTCAGGACAACGTGGGGCTGCGTCCACGCTGGCGGGAGCTGGGTTTCTTGAGGACGCAGGCGACGCTGGAGGAACAGGTGAGGAGACAGTGAGGAACAGTGGGGAGAAGCTTCCTGGGGGCGACTGACGGCTGCGGGGGTCCGTCTTCATGCGACCCAGGAAGGCCTTGGTGTGCAAAGCTGGGTTTTTGGTCAGGCTGGTGTGCGGTGGAGCCGCGTGGGTTATGGGGTGTGCAGTCTTCCCCGCGCCGTTTACCGTGGGGCTGCCCTTCCGCTTGGTGTGTCCTTGGCCCCCTTGTCGTAACTTAATGCCCCCCCCCCCCCCACCGTGCAGGATGTGTTCTGCGCTCTCCGTCCCGTCGCTCTGGTCTGTGCGCCTGTTTTGAGCCAGTTCCGCACTGTTTTGGGGACTGTAGCTTCGGGACGAAGTGTGAAGTCAGGGAGGGAGATGCCTGCGGCCCGTTCTCCTTTCTCAGGGTCGTCTTGGCTCTTCGGGGTCCTTTGTGGCTCCACACACATCTTAGGAGGATTTGCTCCATTTCTGTGAAAAACACCATTGGAATTTCAGGACGGCCTGCCTTCCCTGTGTGCACCGCTTTGGGTAGAATGGACATTTTAGCAACAGTACTTCTTGCATTCCATGAGCACGGGGAGTTTTTCCACCGACTTGTGTCTTCTTCAATGTCTTCATGAGTGTCTTAAAGTTTTCAGGTCTTTCACATCCTCGGTTAAATTTATTCCTTGGTATTTTGTTCTTTTTGATGCGGTTGTAAATAGGGTTCTTTTCTCTTTCTGATGGTTCATTATTAGTGTTTAGAAATGCCGTTGAGCTGTGTGTACTGATTTTGTGTCTTTACTGAATTCATTTATTATTTCTAACAGTTTTTTTTGGTGGAATGATGTGGGAAATTGAACTTCCAAAATCCCGCTGTTTCGACCACATCCAAGTCATCCACAACAGGGAGGAAAGGGAAGTCCTTTATATTGGGAAGTCCTAGGACCCTTGCGGGGCTCCCCAGCTGCTCACCCTTGGTCGGTGTCCTCAGTCCACCTGTGCAGACAGGTGAGGATCCCCTCCAGAGGCTCCCAAACGCTTCACCCCTACATCCTCCCCGGGGTCGGCCCGTGTCCTGTCGGGATGTTCCACCCTCAGGAAGCCCCCAAGTGCATGGCAAGGGCAGGCATCAGGCCTGCTGCGTGTGCTGCTGTGCGTCCTGCTGTATACACGGGCATGACACTGCCCAGGGTACAGGAAAGGCAGCCTTACCTCGGAACGTGGGGAGAGGGGCTGCCCACGGGTTGGACGTCAGCTCTCGGCTCACCAGGCAAGGGCAGCCGGGTTCTCGCTCCTTGGACCCTTTCTCACCCGGTCAGACCATGACCCGGCTTTGTTCCCACCCCTGTTGTCCCTCCATTGGCCTCGCTCTTGTGAGCAGAGCAGGACAGTGTGGTCTGTGGTTACAGGCTGAGACACACAGACACTGGCTGACCTGCGTGCACCCACCTGACCCCACGGAACGGGCACTGCACCAGGGCCTGTGCGGTGTGGGTTTGCCTGCCCACAGAGAGGCCGGGCCTCTGTCCTGGCTCCAGAGGTCACCTTGAGTCTGACCGGAGTGTCCGTGCTCCTACAATGTTGTGTTAATTTCTACTGTGCAGCAAAGTGATTCATATATACAAACATACATATATACATATTTTTCATATTCGTTTCCATTATGGTTAATTACAGGGTATTGAGTACAGTTCCCTGTGCTGTACAGTAAGACCTTGTTTATCCATCCTATATATAATAATTTGCATCTACTAATCCCAGACTCCCAATCCATCCCTCTCCCCTGTCTTCCCCTTGACAACCACAAGCCTGTTTTCTATATTTGTGAGTGTGTTTTTGTTCTGTAGATAGGTTCATTTGTGTCTCATTTTATAATCCACATATAAGTGATATCACATGGTATGTGTTGTTCTCTGTCTGACTTACTAAACTTTGTATGATAATCTCTAGGTCCATCCATGTAGCCGCAGATGGCATTATTTCATTCTGTTTTATGGCTGAGTAATATTCCACTGTATATATGTACCACATCTTCTATATCCACTCATCTGTTGAGGGACATTCAGGTTACTTCCGTGTCTTGGCTATTGTGAAGAGTGCTGCTGTGAATGCTGGGGTGCACGTACCTTTTCGAATTATAGTTTTGTCTGGATGTGTGCCCAGGAGTGAGATTGCTGGTTCATATGGTAATTCTATTTTTAGTTTTTGAGGAACCTCCATACTGTTTTCCATAGCGGCTGCATCAATTTACATTCCCACCAGTAGTGTAGGAGGGTTCCCTTTTCTCCACACCCCTTCCAGCATTTATTTCTAGACATTTTAATGATGGCCATTCTGACCACTACGGGGTGATAACTCACTGTAGTTTTGATTTGCATTCTCTCATAATTAGCGATGTGGAGCATCTTTTCACGTGCCTCTTGACCATCTGTATGTCCTTGGAGAAATGTCTATTTAGACCTTCTAAAATTCTGCCTATTTTTTGATTTTTTTTCTCTTTTGAGTTGTATGAGCTGTTTGTATACTTTAGAATTAAGCCCTTGTTGGTCACGTCATTTGCAGGTATTTTCTCCCAAACAGGGAGCACAGGTTCTGGAACAACTGGATACCCACATGCAGAAGAGTAAAGTTGGACCCTTACCTCCCCCCACCTCATATACAAAATCAACCGAAGGCCTAGATGCAAAATGGACCAAAGGCCTAGATGCAAGAACCAAAATTAGGAAACTCCTAGAAGAAAACATGAGAGTAAATCTTCATGACCTTGGATTTGGTCATGATTTCTTAGATCTACCAAAAGCACAAGCAACAAAAGACAAAACAGATGAATTGGACTTCCTCAAGATGAAAAACAGTTGTGTATAAAAGGAGCAAGGAATAAGATAATCCACCATCCAAAATGGCCCAAGATGTTTGCAAACCATGTATCTGATAAAGGACTGTAGCCCAGCAGCCAAGCCCCTGGTGGTGCAGTGGAGTGTCTGTGCGGCCCCTCCCGTCCTCGGTGATCAGGGGGTTTCAGGCCCCACAGCACCCGAGGGGTGGACACGGGTCATCCTCAGCACCCTCAGGGAGTGAGTGCTGGATGGTTTTGAGCCCAGATGCACTCCCATTACTGCCCTCAAAGGCTGAAGGCTTCAGCATGCCTCCAGAAGGACACAGAGTATTTGCAAGTCTTTGAGAACCAAGAGAACAGTCTTCACTTTTCTGAAAGGGCATCTTATTATTTCACAGCATGACCATTTTCAATCTGGCTCTCGGGGGTGCCCTCCCACCTCCCTGATTCCTCTGAGAGTGGCCATGGGGGGTTGGCTGTCCCCAGTCCCCACACCAGGTGACAAGGCCAGTGGGGCCAGACCCTGGTGGTCCTTAGCTTCGCTGGAGACTAACCCAGACTCTCAGCCTGCGACTGAACGTGGACGCGCCTGCTTCTCCCCGTCACCAATTCTCATCTCCTCCTCTGTCTGTCTTTCTCTTGCTTTTCAGTCTCAGATTTACCTGACGGCCACCACTCACAGCTCCCGAAGAGCCCAGAGATTTCTCCTGGAAGGAAAGGTTCTGGAAAATCAGAGGGATAAATAAAGGATACGTCTGATTCCCGCCTTGTGCTGACGCCCAAGAGGGTGAGGAGAGCATTAGAATTTTAAATCCTCCAAGTAATAGATCATTGGGGGGGGGGGGCATCCAGCGTTCTCCTGCTCGTTCTAAGAATGTCATTCCTGGATTTTAATGTGGTAAATGATTTATATTATAAATATGCAGAGGGGGCGATATCCATTCAAAAATGTTAGAGGTAACTCCGAGGGATTTACAACGAACAAGGACACAGAACCCTGTGTCCAGACACTGGCTGTGAGGCTCCTACCCTGAGCCGCAGTCCCCTGGAAGGTGGAGCGGCCATGACTCTCCTCCCGCAGGTGAGCCTACACAGGCACATCCCACGTGGGACCACTGTATCGCAGAATCTTAGAGTGGCCGATGGCAGGCAGCTGGCTAGAGATGCGGACAAGAGAAAACCGCCCAGCAGCCTGGGACAACCCTGGGGTGAGGCCTTAAGAAGGGCCAGTGTCAGAGCCTCAGAGATAACTTGAAGAGAGTTCAGGCTGTTAAGGACATCGTCAGAGATGCACTTAGGGACATATTGAGGACCTCACTTAGGGACAGGATCAGGGCATTATTTAGTGACAGCTTCGACTATAAGGGCCTAAGTTAGGGACAGTGCCAGTGCTTCACTTAGAGATAACGTGAGAGCCTTAGTTAGACACAGTTGAGGCTGTTACTCAGGGATATCTTCAGGGCCTTAGAACCAGCATTATGGCCATAATTAGAACCAGTGTCAGGGCGTTAGTTAGGGCCCAAACTAGGGTGTTAGTTAGGGAGTCAGGTCATTAGTTACAGACAGCATCAGGGTTTTAGGTAGGGACAGCGGCAAGTCCTTAGTTAAGAAGAGTGTCGGGGCCTCACTTAGGAGCAGCGTCAGGATGTTAGTTAGGGAGAGTCAGGACATTAGAATTTCAGATTCTGAGGTAGAGACAGCCTCAGGGCCTTAGTTAGGGACAGCGTCAGAGACTTACCTAGGGACATATTCAGGGCCTTAGTTATGGACAGGATCAGGGCATTATTGAGAGATACATGAGGCTATTAGGGACAGCATCAGTGTGTTAGGGAAAGAGTCGGCTGTTATTATAGACAGTGACAGTGCCTCAGGTAGAGACATCATCACAGCCTTAGTTAGGAAGAGGGTCAGGGCCTTGGTGAGGGACAGGGTCAGGCCAACAGTGAGGGACATCTAAGTCTATTAGGGACATCGTCGGGGCCTTAGATAGGGTCAGCATCAGGGCCGTAGTTAGGACCAGTGTTAGGGCATTATCTAGGGACAAAATTAGGATGTTAGTTAAGGAAAAAGTCAGGACATTAGTTACAGACAGTGTCAGCTTCTCAGGTAGAGACTTCAGGGTCTAAGTGAGAGTATCAGCATCTCAGGTAGGAGCTGCATCAGGCCATTACTTACAGACAGTGTCAAGGCCTTAATTAGAGAGAGTGTCAGGGCCTCAGAGAAAAACATGGGGGGCTTAGTGAGAGATACTTCAGGCTGTTCGTTAGGGACATCATCAGGGCGTTAGTTATGGATAGGGTCAGGGTATTAGTGAAAGACAGCTCAGGCCATTAGGCACCCCGTCAGGGCCTTGGGTAGGGGCAGCGTCAGGGAGTAGTTGGGGAAAGAGTGAGGCCGTTAGGTAAAGACCGACTCAGGGCCTTAGTTAGAGACAGTGTCAGGTTCTTTGTTAGGGACACTGTCATGGCCTCAGTTAAAGATAACTTGAGGGTCTTAGTTCGAGATAGCGTCAGGGCCTTAGTTATGGACATCTTTAGGGCCTCAGTTAGAGGTAATTTGAAGGCCTTAGTAAGAGACATGTTGGGTCATTAGGAACATCGTCTGGACCTTCGTGCCATCTTCAGTACATCATTTATGGGCCGCATCAGGGCATTAATGAGGGACAGCTCAAGTTATTAGGGACTGTGTCAGGGTCTTAGTTAGGGAATGTTTCAGGACCTTTGTTAGGGAAAGAGTGAGGCCAGTAGTTAAAGAGAGACTCAGGGCCTTAGTCAGAGACAGCCTCAGTCCTTAGTTAGGGAGAGTGTCAGGGCCTCAGTTAAAGATAAGTTGAGGGCCTTTGTTAAGGACAGCCTCCAGGCCTCAGTTAGAGACAGGCTCACGGGCTCGGGACTAAATTCAGGGTCTTAGTTAGGGACAGCATCAGGGATTTAGTTAGCATAAGAGACTCGACATTAGCTAAAGACAAGGTTAGGTTAAGGTCTAGGAATAGCGTCAGGAAATGACGTAGGGATAGTGTCAAAACCATAGCTACTTAGAGCATCAGTGCCTAATTTAGAACCAGTGTCAGGGCTTCAGGTAGGGACAGCGTCAGAGCCTGACTTAGGGAGAGAGCGACAGGGACTGAGTGAGACGTAGAGTCAGTGCCTTAGCTGGGGACAGTGTCAGGGCATGACTTAGGAGCAGCATAAGGGCCTTGGTAGGAACAGCCTAAGGGGTTTGTTAAAGACATTCTCAGGGCCTCTGTGAGAGACAGCCTCACAGCCTCACGTAGGGACAGCGTCAAGGCTTACTTTGGGACAGTTTCAGGACCTTAATAAAACATGGGCCAGGATATAATAAGCTCAGGATACTGTCAGGACTTTAATATTGATGGCAGCAGGGCCTTAGTTAGGGACAGTGTCAAGGCCTTAGATAGGACTGCCATCTGGGTCTCTGTTAGGTACCGTGTCAGGGCCTGTGTTAGCAGAGTGTTAGGGCCATAGTTACGGACAGTATCAGGGCCGGATTTAGGATGAGCATCTAGGCCTTAGTTAGGGACAGTGTCACGGCCTTGGGACTAAATTCACGGCCTGAGGTATTCACAGCATCAGGGCTTCAGTTAGCGTAAGAGGCAGAAGAGTTGCTAGGGACAGGCTTAGGGTAAAGTTTAGGGATCGTGTCAGGAAATGACCTTGGGATACTGTCAAAACCTTAGTCACTGAGAGTATCAGGGCTTTAATTAGAACCAGTGTCAGGGCTTCAGGTAAGGAGAGCGTGAGAGCCTGACTTACAGCCACAGGGACTGAATGAGGCCTAGCGTCACACCCTTAGCTGGGGACACTGTCAGGGCACGATGTAGGAGCTGCGTCAGGGCCTTTGTTGGGTCAGCAACAGGGTCTTAGTTAAAGACATGATCACTGCCTGAGATGGTCACAGCTTCAAGGCCTGAGTTAGGGATAGCTTCAGGGCCTGAGTTAGGGATAGCTTCAGGGCCTAAGTTAGGCACAGCCTCAGTCCTTCTCTTAGGGACAGAGACAGGGCTTTCTTAGGGATAGTGACAGGACCTTGGTTAGAAATGGGTCCGATTCTGAACTCAGGATAGTGTCCGAATTTTAGTTATTGCCGGCAGCAGGACGTATATTAGGGACAGTTTCCGGGCCATAGTTAGAAACAGTGGCAGGGTCCTAGTTAGGACAAGTCTGGGCCCTAGTTACGGAGAACATTAGGGCTGCTGTGAGGATAAGAGGCAGGAAATAAGCTCGGGAGAGAGTCAGGTTCCAGGCCAGGGATAGTGTCAGGAAATGAGCTAGGGATAGCGTGAAGACTTTAGTTGTTGAGAGCATCAGGGCCTTAGTTAGGACCAGTGTCAGGGCCTTAATCAGGACCAGTGTCAGGGCTTGATGTAGGGATAGCATAAGAGCCTAACTAAGGTATGGCAACAGGGCCTAAGTGAGGCCTATCTGTAGGGCCTGAGTGAGGGGCAGTGTCAGGGCGTGACTTAGGAGTAGTATAATGGCCTCTGTAGTACCAGCATTAGGGTCTTCATTAAAAACTTCTCAGGGCCTCTGATAGGTACAGCCTCAGGGCCTCACTTAGGGACAGCGTCAGGGCTACTTTAGAACAATTTCAAGACCTTGGTAAGACATGGTTCAGGATATTAGCTCGGGATAATGTCAGGACTTTAGACATTCATGGCAGCAGGGCCTTAGTCACAGACAGTGTCAGAGCCTGCGTTAGGACTAGCATCTGGGCCTCTGTTAGGTACCGTATCAGGACCTGAGTTAGGAATAGTGTTAGGGCTTTAGTGAGGGACAGTTCTGGACCGCATTTAGGAAGAGCATCTAGGACTCAGTTAGCGACAGTTCCACGGCCTTGGGACAAAATTCAGGGCCTGAGTTAGGCACATCATAACGGCATCAGTTAGCATAAGACGAAAGAATGTTGCCCTAACTGCTGGGCTCCCCAACATTTCCTGATGTCTGCCGAATGGTGCGATGACACCCCTGCCAGGTTCCCATCCCCATGGGGATGTGGGCCTTCTGCTCTGAGGTCTCAACGGCTGGCTTGCTCACACTTTCATGGTGTGGGGCCCTCTGGTGTGATTTCACTCCTGCCTGGATCCCATAGCCTCGGTGCTCCGGGCCGCCTGCTGGAGGTTCCAACTGCTGGATTCCTCACTTCTTTATTCCGTGGGCCCTCTGTTTTTAGGCTCCACCTGCCTGCCTCACTCCCAGCCCCTTGGTGATGTGGGTCCTCTGGTTTGAGGCCACATGTGCTGGGTTCCTCATCTTTCGATGATGTGGATGTGGCCCCATTGGTACAAGTACACCACTGCCAGGTTCCCATTCCCATGGGGATGTGGGCCTTCTGCTCTGAGGTCCAAACTTGTGGATTCCTCACAGTTTCATTGTGTGGGGCCCTCTGGTTTGAGTCCACTGCGGCCTGGATCCCATAGCTTCGGTGCTCCGGGCCGCCTGCTGTGGGATTCCAACTGCTGGATTCCTCACCTTTTTTATTCCATGGGCCCTCTGTTTTGAGGCTTCTCCTGCCTACCTCGCTCCCAGCCCCTTGGTGATGTCGGTCCTCTGGTTTGAGCCACATGTGCTGAGTTGCTCACCTTTAGATAATGTGGATGTGGTCACACTGGTGTCAGGACACTGCTGCCTGGTTCGCATCCCCATGGTGCTGTGCGCCCTCCGGTGAGCGTCTGATCCTGCCTGGGTTCCTCGCTGTTCTGTGAGGTGGGCCCTCTGCTGTGAGGTCACTCCTACAAGGCTGGCACTCGTCGCCTTGGTGACGTGGGCCCTCTGGTCGCAGCGGGAGCCTGCTGGGAGCCTCCTTCCCTCTGTGAGAGGGCCCTTCTGACGTCAGGCCCTAACTGCTGGGCTCCCCCACATTTCCTGATGTGCGCCCAGTGGTTCGAGGACACCCCTGCCAGGTTCCCATCCCCATGGGGATCTGGGCCGTCTGCTCTGAGGTCCCAACGGCTGGCTTGTTCACACTTTCATGGTGTGGGGCCCTCTGATGTGAGTTCACTGTGGCCTGGATCCCATAGCCTCGGTGCTCCGGGCCGCCTGCTGTGGGGCTCCAACTACTGGATTCCTCAGTTTTTTATTCCATGGGGCCTCGGTTCTGAGGCTCCTCCTGCCTGCCTCAGTCCCAGTCCCTTTGTGGTGTGGGTCTTCTGGTTTGAGGACACATGTGCTGGGTTCCTCAACTTTCGATGATGTGGTTGTAGCCTCACTGGTGTGAGGACACTCCTGCCAGGTTCCCATCCCCATGGGGATGTGGGCCTTCTGCACTGAGGTCTCAACGGCTGGCTTGCTCACACTTTCATGGTGTGGGACCCTCTGGTGTGAGTTCACTCCTGCCTTGATCCCATAGTCTCGGTGCTCCGGGCCGCCTGCTGGAGGTTACAACTGCTGGATTCCTCACCTTTTTATTCCGTGGGCCCTCTGTTGTTAGGCTTCACCTGCCTGCCTCACTCCAGCGCCTTGGTGATGTGGGTCCTCTGGATTGTGGCCACATGTTCTAGGTTCCTCATCTTTCGATGATGTGTATGTGGCCCCATTGGTGTGAGGAAACTCCTGCCTCGGTGATGAGGGCCCTCTGGTGTCAGGCCCTAAGTGCTGGGCTCCCCCAACGTTTCCTGATGTGCGCCCAGTTGTTCGAGGACACCCCTGCCAGGTTCCCATCCCCATGGGGATGTGGGTCTTCTGCTCTGAGGTCACAACGGCTGGCTTGCTCACAGTTCCATGGTGTGGGCCCTCTTGTGTGAGTTCACTCCGGCATTGATCCCATAGCCTCGTGGCCCTGGGCCGCCCGTTGGGAGGGCCCGGCTCCTGGATTCCTCACATTTTTTACTCTGTGGGCCCTCTGTTGTGAGGCTACTCCTGCCTGCCTCAGTCCCAGCCCGTCGGTGATGTGGGTTCTCTGGTTTGAGGCCACGTGTGCTGGGTGCCTCACCTTTCGATGATGTGGCCCCACTGGTGTGAGGACACTCCTGCCTGGTCCCCATCCCCTTCCTGATGTGGGCCCTCTGGTGAGAGTCTGATCCTGGCTGGGTTCCTCAGACTTCTGTGAGGTGGGCCCTCTGATGTGAGGTCACTCCTGCCTGGCTCGCACACGTCGCCTTGGCGACGTGGGCCCTCGGGTGGCAGCTGGAGCCCGCCGGGCGCCTCCTCCCCTGGTTGATGAGGTCCCTATGGCGTAAGACCCTAACTGCTGGGCTCCCCCCGTTTTCTGATGTGCAGCCAGTGATGCCAGGACACTCCTGCCAGGTTCCCATCTTGCTGGCGATGTGGGCCTTCTGCTCTGAGGTCCCAACGGTTGGGTTGCTCACAGTTCCATGGTGTGGGCTCTCTGATGTAAGTTCACTCCGACCAGGATCCCATGGCCTCTGTGTTCCTGGCAGCCTGATGGGAGGTTCCAACTGCTGGATTCCACACCTTTTTTATTCTATGGGCCCTCTGTGGTGAGGCTACTCCTGCCTGCCTCACTCCCAGCCCCTTGGTGATGTGGGTCCTCTGGGTTGAGGCCACATGTGCTGGGTTTCTTCCATTTCGATGATGTGGCCCAACTAGTGTGAGGACACGCCTGCCAGGTTCCCATCCCCTTGGTGATGTGGGCCCTCTAGTGCGAGTCTGATCCTGGCTGGGTCCCTCACCCTTCTGTAAGTTGGGCCCTCTGCTGGGAGGTCATTCCTGCCTGCTTGGCACACGTCACCTTGGCGACGTGGGCCATCTGTTGGCAGTTGGAGCCTGCTGGGAGCCTCTTACCCTCGGAGATGAGGGCCCACTGTCGTCAAGTCCTAACTGATGGGTCCCCACAGTTTCTGATGTGCGCCCAGTGGTGCGAGGAAACTCCTGCCAGCTTCTCATCCCCTTGGGGACGTGGGCCTTCTGCTCTGAGGTCCCGAGGTCTGGGTTGCTCAGTTCCATGATGTGGGCCCTCTGGTGTGAGTTCACTGCGGCCTGAATGCCGTAGCCTCGGCGCTCTGGGCCACCTGCTGGGAGGTGCCAACTGCTAGATTCCTCCCCTTTTTTATTGTGTGTGCCCTGAGTTGTGAGTTTTCTCCAGCATGCCTCACTCAGAGCCCCTTGGTGATGTGGGTCCTCAGGCTTGAGTCCCCATGTGCTGGGTTCCTTACCTTTCGATGATGTGGCCCCACTGGTGTGAGGACACTCCTATCTGGTTCCCATCCCCTTGTTGACGTGGGCACTCTGGTGAGAGTCTGACCGTGGCTGGAATCCTCACCCTTTTGTGAGGTGGGCCCTCTGCTGTGAGGTCACTCCTGCCTGGCTGGCACGCTTCGCCTTGGCGACGTGGGACCTCTGGTGGCAGTTGGAGCCTGCTGGGGGCCTCCTCCCCTCAGTGATGAGGGCCCTCTCGCGTCAGGCCCTAACTGCTGGTCTCTCCACATTTCTTGAATGTGCCCCAGTGGTTCGAGGACAGTCCTGCCAGGTTCCCGTTCCCATGGTGATGTGAGCCGTCTGGTCTGGGGTCCCAACGGCTGAGTTACTCACAGTTTCATGATGTGGACCCTCTGGTGTGAGTTCGCTCCCGTCTGTATCCCATAGACTCGGTTCCCTGGGCCGCCTGCTAGGAGGTTCGATCTGCTGGATTCCTCACCTTTTTAAATCTGTGGTCCCTCTGTTGTGAGTCTACTCCTGCCTGCCACACTCCCAGCCCCTTGGTGATGCGGGTCCTCTGGTTTGACGCCACGTGTGCTGGGTTCCTCACCTTTCGATGATGTGGCCCCACTGGTGTGAGTACACTCCTGCCTGGTTCCCATACCCTTGTTGATGTGGGTCCTCTGGTGAGAACGTAATCCTGGCTGGGTTCCTTAACCTTCTGCGTGGTTGGCCCTGTGCTGTGAGGTCACTCCTGCCTGGCTGGCACACTTCGTCTTGGCGACGAGGGCCCTCTGGTGACAGTGAGGGCCTGCTGGGCGCCTCCTCCCCTGGGTGATGCGGGCCCTCTGGCGTCATGCCCTAACTGCTGTCCTCCCCACATTTTCTGTTGTGTGCCTAGTGGTGCGAGGACACTCCTGCCAGGTTCCCATCCCCATTGGGATGTGGGCCTTCGGCTCTGACGTCCCATCTGCTGGGTTGCTCAGAGTTTCACGATGTGGGCCCTCTGGTGTGAGTTCATTCCGGCCTGGACCCCATAGCCTCCGGGCTCTGGGCCGCGTGCTGGGAGGTGCCAACTGATGGATTCCTCAACTGTTTTATTCTGTGGGCCCTCTGTTGTGAGGCTCCTCCTGCCTTCCTCACTCCAAGCCCCTTCGTGATGTGGGTTCTCTGATTAGAGTCCACGTTACTGGGTTTCGCATCTTTCGTTGATGTGGCCACACTGGTGTGAGGACACTCCTGCCGGGTTCCCATCCCCTTGGTGATGAGGGCCCTCTGGCGAGAGTCTTATCCTGGCTGGGTTCCTCACCCCTCTGTGAGGTAGGCCCTCTTCTGTGAGGTCACTCCTGCCTGGCTGGAACACGTCCCCTTGGCGACGTGGGCCCTCTGTTGGCAGTTGGAGCCTGCTGGGTGCCTCCTCCCCTCGGTGATGAGGGGCCTCTTGCTTCAGGACCTAACTGCTGTGCTCCCCACGTTTTCTGATGTGCGCCCAGTGGTGCGAGTACACTCCTGCCAGGTTTCCGTACCCATGGGGACGTGGGCCTTCTGCTCTGAGGTCTGAGCTGCAGGGTTGCTCACAGTTTCATGATGTGAGCTCTCTTGTGTGAGTTCACTCCGGCCTGGGCCCAATAGCCTCGGTGCTCTGGGTCACTTGCTGGGAGCTTCCAACTGCTGGATTCCTCACCTTACTTATTCTGTGGGCCCTCTCTTGTGAGGCTACTCCTGGCTGCTTCACTGCCAGCCCCATCGTGATTTGGGTCCTCAGGTTTGTCGCCACATGTGCTGGGTTCCTCACCTTTCGATGATGTGGCCCCACTGGTGTGAGGACACTCCTGTCTGGTTCCATCCCCTTGTTGACGTGGGCCCTCTGGTGAGAGTCTGATCCTGTCTGGGTTCCTCATCCTTCTGTGACGTGGGCCCTCTGCTGTGAGGTCACTCCTGCTAGGCACATGTCGCCTTTGCGACGTGAGTCCTCTGGTGTCAGTTGGAGCCTGCTGGGAGCCTCGTCCCCTCGATGATGAGGACCCATCTGGCGTCAGGCCCTAAGTGCTGGGCTCCTCACGTTTTCTGATGCACGCCCAGTGGTGCGAGGACACTTCTGCTCGGTTCCCATCCCCGTGGGGATGTGGGCCTTCTGCTCTGAGGTCCCAACGTCTGGGTTGCTTACAGTTTCATGATGTGGGCCCTCTGGTGTGAGTTCACTCTGGCCTGGATCCCATAGCCTCAGTACTCTGGGCTGCCTGCTTGGAAGTTCCAACTGCTGGATTCGTCACCTTTTTTTTTTTCTGTGGTCCCTCTCTTGTGAGGTTCCTCCTTCCTGCCTCAGTCTCAGCCACTTGGTGATGTGGGTCCTCTGGTTTGAGGCCACATGTGCTGGGTTCCTCACCTTACGCTGGTGTGGCCCCAGTGGAGTGAGTACACTCCTGCCTGGTTCCGAACCTCGTGGTAATGTGGGCCCTCTGGTGAGAGTCTGATCCTGGTTGGGTTCCTCACCCTTCTGTGAGGTGGGCCCTCTTCTGTGAGGTCCCTCCTGCCTAGCTGGCACACGTCTCCTTGGCGAAGTGGGCCCGCTCCTGGCATTTGGTGCCTGCTGGGACCTCCTCCCCTTGGTGATTAGCGCCCTCTGGCGGCAGGCAATAATTTCTGGGCTCCCCACATTATCGGATGTGCGCCCAGTGGTGCGAGGACACTCCTGCCATGTTCCGATCCCCATGGGGATGTGGGCCTTCTGCTCTGAGGTCCCTTGTGCTGGGTTGCTCACAGTTTCATGATGTGGGCCCTCTGTTGTGAGTTCACTCCAGCCTGCATCCCATATCCTCGGTGCTCTGGGCGGCCTGCTGGGAGTTTCCAACTGCTGGATTCCTCACCATTTTTATTGTATGGGCCCTCTGTTTTGAGGCTACTCTTGCCTGTCTCACTCCCAGCCGCTTGGTGATGTGGTTCCTCTGGTTTGAGTCCACATGTGCTGGTGATGTGGTTCCTCTGGTTTGAGTCCACATGTGCTAGTTTCCTCACCTTGAGATGGTGTGGCCCCACTGGTGTGAAGAAACTCCTGCCTGGTTCCCGTCCCCTTGGTGTTTTGGGCCCTCTGGTGAGAGTCTGTGGCTGGATGGGTTCCTCACCCTTCTGTGAGGTGGGCCCTCTGATGTGAGGTCACTCCTGCCTGGCTCGCGTACATCGCCTGAGCGACGTGGGTCCTCTGGTGGCAGTTGGAGTCGGCTGGTAGCCTTCTCCCAGCGGTGATGAGGGCCCTCTGGCGTCAGGCCCTAAATTCTGGGCTCCCCACATTATCTGATTTGCGCCAAGTGGAGAGAGGACACTCCTGCCAGGTTCCCATCCCTTTGGGGCTGTGGGCCTTATGCTCTGAGGTTCCAACGGCTGGGTTGCTCACAGTTCCATGATGTGGGCCCTCTGGTGTGAGTTCACTCAGGCCTGGATCCCATAGCCTCCGTGCTGTGTGTCGCCTGCATCGGGGTTCCAACTGATGGATTCCTCACATTTTTTATTCTATGGGCCCTCTGTTGTGATGCTACTTCTGCCTGCATCACTCCCATCCCCTTGGTGATGTGGGCCCTCTGGTGAGAGTCTGACCGTGGCTGGGATCCTCACCCTTCTGTGAGGTGGGCCCTCTTCTGTGACGTCACTCCTGCCTAGCTGGCACACGTCTCCTTGGCGACGTGGGCCCTCTGGGGGCAGTTGGAGCCTGCTGGGCGCCTCCTACCCTGGGTGATGAGGGCCCTCTGGAGTCAGGCCCTAACTGCTGGGTTACCCAATTTTCTGATGGGCACCCAGTGTTGCGAGGATACTCCTGCCAGGGTCCCACCCCCATTGGGATGTGGGTGTTCTGCTGTGAGGTCCCAACGGCTAGGTTGCTCACAGTTTCATGATGTGAGCCCACTGGTGTGAGTTCACTCCGGCCTGGATCCCATAGCCTTGCTGCTCTGGGCCATGTGCTGGGAGGTTCCAACTGCTTGATTCCTTATCTTTTTTATTCTATGGGCCTCTCTTGTGAGGAAACTCCTGACTGCCTCACTCTCAGCCACTTGGTGATGTGGGTTCTCTGGTTTGAGGCCACATGTGCTGGGTTCCTCACCTTACGCTGGTGTGGCCCCACTGGAGTGAGGACACTCCTGCCTGGTTCCGAACCTCGTGGTAATGGGGGCCCTCTGGTGAGAGTCTGATCCTGGCTGGGTTCCTCACCCTTCTGTGAGGTGGGCCCTCTTCTGTGACGTCACTCCTGCCTAGCGGGCACACATCTCCTTGGCGACGTGGGCCCTCTCGTGGCAGTTGGTGCCTGCTGGGAGCCTCCTCCCCTTGGTGATTAGTGCCCTCTGGCATCAGGCAATAATTTCTGAGCTCCCCACACTTTCTGATATGCGCCCAGTGGTGTGGGGACACTCCTCCCTGGTTCCGATCCCCATGGGGATGTGGGCCTTCTGCTCTGAGGTCCCATGTGCTGGGTTGCTCACAGTTTCATGATGTGGGCCCTCTGGTGTGAGTTCATTCCGGCCTGCATCCCATAGCCTCTGTGCTCTGGGCCGCCTGCTGGGAGTTTCCAACTGCTGGATTCCTCACCATTTTATTGTGTGGGCCCTCTGTTGTGAGGCTAATCCTGACTGCCTCACTCCCAGCCCCTTGTTGGTGTGGTCCTCTGGTTTGAGGCCACATGTGCTGGGTTCCTCACCTTTCGATGATGTGCCCCGCTGGTGTGAGGCCACACCTATCTGGTTCCCATCCCCTTGGTGAGGTGGGCCCTCTGTTGAGAGTCTGATCCTTGCTGGGTTCCTCACCCTTCTGTGAGGTGAGCCCTGTGATTTGAGGTCACTCCTGCCGAGTGGCTCATGTCGCCTTGGCGACATGGGCCCTCTGGGGTCAGTTGGAGCCTGCTGGGAGCCTCCTCCCCTCGGTGATGAGGGCCCTGTGTCGTCAAGCCCTAACTGCTGGGCTCCCCACATTTTCGGATGTGCGCCCAGTGGTTCGAGGACACTCCTGGCAGGTTCCCATCCCCAAGGGGATGTGGGCCTTCTGCTCTGAGATCCCAGTTGTTGCGTAGCTCACAGTTTCATGAAATGAAACCTGTGGTGTGACATCACTCAGACCAGGATCCCATAGATTTGGTGCTGTGGGCCACATGCTGGGAGATTCCAAATGCTGGAGTCCTCACCTTTTTTATTCTATGGGCCCTCTGTGGTGAGGCTACTCCTGCCTGCCTCACTCCCAGCCCCTTGGTGATGTGGGTCCTCTGGTTTGAGGCCATATGTGCTGGGTTCCTCACCTTTCGACGATGTGGCCCCGCTGGTTTGAGAACACTCCTGCCTGCTTCCCATCCCCTTGGTAATGTGGGCCTTTTCGGTGAGCGTCTGATCCTGCCTGGGTGTCTCAACGTTCTGTGAGGTGGGCCCTCGGCTGTGAGGTCACTCCTGCCTGGCTGGCACTCGTTGCCTTGGCGACGTGGGCCCTCTGGTCACAGTTGGAGCCTGCTGGGAGCCTCCTCCCCTGGGTGATCAGGGCCCTCTGGCGTCAGGCCCTAAGTCCTGGGCTCCCCATATTTTCTGCTGTGCGCCCAGTGGTGCGAGGACACTCCTGCCAGGTTCCCATCCTCATGGGGATGTGGGCCTTCTGCTCTGAGGTCCCAAGGGCTGGCTTGCTCACAGTTCTATGGTGTGGGCCCTCTTGTGTGAGTTCACTCCGGCATTGATCCCATAGTCTCGTGGCCCTGGGCCGCCCGTTGAGAGGGCCCGGCTCCTGGATTCCTCACATTTTTTACTCTGTGGGCCCTCTGTTGTGAGGCGACTCCTGCCTGCCTCAGTCCCAGCCCGTTGGTGATGTGGGTTCTCTGGTTTGAGGCCACGTGTGCTGGGTGCCTCACCTTTCGATGATGTGGCCCCACTGGTGTGAGGACACTCCTGCCTGGTCCCCATCCCCTTCGTCATGTGGGCCCTCTGGTGAGAGTCTGATCCTGGCTGGGTTCCTCAGACTTCTGTGAGGTGGGCCCTCTGATGTGAGGTCACTCCTGCCTGGCTCGCACACGTCGCCTTGGCGACGTGGGCCCTCGGGTGGCAGCTGGATCCCGCCGGGCAACTCCTCCCCTGGTTGATGAGGTCCCTATGGCGTAAGACCCTAACTGCTGGGCTCCCCCCATTTTCTGATGTGCAGCCAGTGATGCCAGGACACTCCTGCCAGGTTCCCATCCTGCTGGGGATGTGGGCCTTCTGCTCTGAGGTCCCAACGGCTAGGTTGCTCACAGTTCCATGGTGTGGGCTCTCTGATGTAAGTTCACTCCGACCAGGATCCCATGGCCTCTGTGTTCCTGGCCGCCTGATGGGAGGTTCCAACTGCTGGATTCCTCACCTTTTTTATTCTATGGGCCCTCTGTGGTGAGGCTACTCCTGCCTGCCTCACTCCCAGCCCCTTGGTGATGTGGGTCCTCTGGGTTGAGGCCACATGTGCTGGGTTTCTTCCATTTCGATGATGTGGCCCAACTAGTGTGAGGACACGCCTGCCAGGTTCCCATCCCCTTGGTCATGTGGGCCCTCTGTTGAGAGTCTGATCCTGGCTGGGTCCCTCACCCTTTTGTAAGTTGGGCCCTCTGCTGGGAGGTCATTCCTGCCTGCTTGGCACACGTCACCTTGGCGACGTGGGACCTCTGATGGCAGTTGGAACCTGCTGGGGGCCTCCTCCCCTCGGTGATGAGGGCCCTCTCGCGTCAGGCCCTAACTGCTGGTCTCTCCACATTTCTTGAATGTGCCCCAGTGGTTCGAGGACAGTCCTGCCAGGTTCCCATTCCCATGGGGATGTGGGCCGTCTGGTTTGAGGTCCCAACGGCTGAGTTACTCACAGTTTCATGATGTGGGCATTCTGGTGTGAGTTTACTCCGGTCTGGATCCCATAGACTCGGTTCCCTGGGCCGCCTGCTAGGAGGTTCGATCTGCTGGTTTCCTCACCTTTTTAAATCTGTGTTCCCTCTGCTGTGAGTCTAGTCTTGCCTGCCACACTCCCAGCCCCTCGGTGATGTGGGTCCTCTGGTTTGAGGCCATATGTGCTGGGTTCCTCACCTTTCGACGATGTGGCCCCGCTGGTTTGAGAACACTCCTGCCTGCTTCCCATCCCCTTGGTAATGTGGGCCTTTTCGGTGAGCGTCTGATCCTGCCTGGGTCCCTCAACGTTCTGTGAGGTGGGCCCTCTGCTGTGAGGTCACTCCTGCCGGGCTGGCACTCGTCACCTTGGCGACGTGGGCCCTCTGGTCGCAGCGGGAGCCTGCTGGGAGGCTCCTCCCCTGGGTGATCAGGGCCCTCTGGCGTCAGGCCCTAAGTCCTGGGGTCCCCATATTTTCTGCTGTGCACCCAGTGGTGCGAGGACACTCCTGCCAGGTTCCCATCCTCATGGGGATGTGGGCCTTCTGCTCTGAGGTCCCAAGGGCTGGCTTGCTCACAGTTGCATGGTGTGGGCCCTCTTGTGTGAGTTCACTCCGGCATTGATCCCATAGCCTCGTGGCCCTGGGCTGCCTGTTGGGAGGGCCCGGCTCCTGGATTCCTCACATTTTTTACTCTGTGGGCCCTCTGTTGTGAGGCTACTCCTGCCTGCCTGAGTCCCAGCCCGTTGGTGATGTGGGTTCTCTGGTTTGAGGCCACGTGTGCTGGGTGCCTCACCTTTCGATTATGTGGCCACAGTGGTGTGAGGCCACTGCTGCCGGTTTTCCATCCCCTTGGTGATGTGGGCCCTCTGGTGAGAGTCTGATCCTGTCTGGGTTCCTCATCCTTCTGGGACGTGGGCCCTCTGCTGTGAGGTCACTCCTGCTAGGCACATGTCGCCTTTGCGACGTGAGTCCTCTGGTGTCAGTTGGAGCCTGCTGGGAGCCTCCTCCCCTCGGTGATGAGAGCCCTGTGTCATCAGGCCCTAACTGCTGAGCTCCCCACGTTTTCCGATGTGCACCCAGTGGTTCCAGGACACTCCTGGCAGGTTCCCATCCCCAAGGGGACGTGGGCCTTCTGCTCTGAGGTCCCAGTTGCTGTGGGACCCACTTCATGAAGTGGAACCGGTGGTGTTGCATCACTCAGACCAGGATCCCATAGATTTGGTGCTGTGGGCCACAGGCTGGGAGATTCCAAATGCTGGAGTCCTCACCTTTTTTATTCTATGGGCCCTCTGTGGTGAGGCTACTCCTGCCTGCCTCACTCCCAGCCTCTTGGTGATGTGGGTCCTCTGGTTTGAGGCCACATGTGCTGGGTTCCTCACCTTTCGATGATGTGGCCCCGCTGGTGTGAGGCCACTCCTATCTGGTTCCCATCCCCTTGGTGAGGTGGGCCCTCTGTTGAGAGTCTGATCCTTGTTGGGTTCCTCACCCTTCTGTGAGGTGAGCCCTGTGCTTTGAGGTCACTCCTGCCGAGTGGCTCATGTCGCCTTGGCGACATGGGCCCTCTGGGGTCAGTTGGAGCCTGCTGGGAGCCTCCTCCCCTCGGTGATGAGGGCCCTGTGTCGTCAGGCCCTAACTGCTGGGCTCCCCACATTTTCGGATGTGCGCCCAGTGGTTCGAGGACACTCCTGGCAGGTTCCCATCCCCAAGGGGATGTGGGCCTTCCGCTCTGAGATCCCAGTTGTTGCGTAGCTCACAGTTTCATGAAATGAAACCTGTGGTGTGACATCACTCAGACCAGGATCCCATAGATTTGGTGCTGTGGGCCACATGCTGGGAGATTCCAAATGCTGGAGTCCTCACCTTTTTTATTCTATGGGCCCTCTGTGGTGAGGCTACTCCTGCCTGCCTCACTCCCAGCCCCTTGGTGATGTGGGTCCTCTGGTTTGAGGCCATATGTGCTGTGTTCCTCACCTTTCGATGATGTGGCCCCGCTGGTTTGAGAACACTCCTGCCTTCTTCCAATCCGCTGGGTAATGTGGGCCTTTCGGTGAGCGTCTGATCCTGCCTGGGTCCCTCAGCGTTCTGTGAGGTGGGCCCTCGGCTGTGAGGTCACTCCTGCCTGGCTGGCACTCGTTGCCTTGGTGACGTTGGCCCTCTGGTCGCCGTTGGAGCCTGCTGGGAGCCTCCTCCCCTGGGTGATCAGGGCCCTGTGGCGTCAGGCCCTATGTCCTGGGCTCCCCATATTTTCTGCTGTGCGCCCAGTGGTGCAAGGACACTCCTGCCAGGTTCCCATCCTCATGGAGATGTGGGCCTTCTGCTCTGAGGTCCCAACGTCTGGGTTGGTCACAGTTCCATGGTGTGGGCCCTCTTGTGTGAGTTCACTCCGGCACTGATCCCATAGCCTCGTGGCCCTGGGCCGCCTGTTGGGAGGGTCCAGCTCCTGGATTCCTCACATTTTTTTTATTCTGTGGGCCCTCTGTTGTGAGGCTACTCTTGCCTGCCTCAGTCTCAGCCCGTCGGTGATGTGGGTTCTCTGGTTTGAGGCCACGTGTGCTGGGTGCCTCACCCTTCGATGATGTGGCCACACTGGTGTGAAGACACTCCTGCCTGGTTCCCATCCCCTTCGTGATGTGGGCCCTCTGGTGAGAGTTTGATCCTGGCTGGGTTCCTCAGACTTCTGTGAGGTGGGCCCTCTGATGTGAGGTCACTCCTGCCTGGCTCGCACACATCGCCTTGGCGACGTGGGCCCTCGGGTGGCAGCTGGAGCCCGCCGGGCACCTCCTCCCCTGGTTGATGAGGTCCCTACGGCGTAAGACCCTAACTGCTGGGCTCCCCCCGTTTTCTGATGTGCAGCCAGTGATGCCAGGACACTCCTGCCAGGTTCCCATCCTGCTGGGGATGTGGGCCTTCTGCTCTGAGGTCCCAACGGCTAGGTTGCTCACAATTACATGGTGTGGGCTCTCTGATGTAAGTTCACTCCGACCAGGATCCCATGGCCTCTGTGTTCCTGGCCGCCTGATGGGAGGTTCCAACTGCTGGATTCCTCACCTTTTTTATTCTATGGGCCCTCTGTGGTGAGGCTACTCCTGCCTGCCTCACTCCCAGCCCCTTGGTGATGTGGGTCCTCTGGGTTGAGGCCACATGTGCTGGGTTTCTTCCATTTCGATGATGTGGCCCAACTAGTGTGAGGACACGCCTGCCAGGTTCCCATCCCCTTGGTTATGTGGGCCCTCTGTTGAGAGTCTGATCCTGGCTGGGTCCCTCACCCTTCTGTAAGTTGGGCCCTCTGCTGGGAGGTCATTCCTGCCTGCTTGGCACACGTCACCTTGGCGACGTGGGCCATCTGTTGGCAGTTGGAGCCTGCTGGGAGCCTCTTACCCTCGGAGATGAGGGCCCTCTACCGTCAGGTCCTAACTGATGGGTCCCCACAGTTACTGATGTGCGCCCAGTGGTGCGAGGAAACTCCTGCTAGCTTCCAATCCCCTTGGGGACGTGGGCCTTCTTCTCTGAGGTCCCGAGGTCTGGGTTGCTCAGTTCCATGATGTGGGCCCTCTGGTGTGAGTTCACTGCGGCCTGAATGCCGTAGCCTCGGCGTTCTGGGCCACCTGCTGGGAGGTGCCAACTGCTAGATTCCTCCCCTTTTTTATTGTGTGCGCCCTGAGTTGTGAGCTTTCTCCAGCATGCCTCACTCAGAGCGCCTTGGTGATGTGGGTCCTCAGGTTTGAGTCCCCATGTGCTGGGTTCCTCACCTTTCGATAGTGTGGCCCCACTGATGTGAGGACACTCCCGTCTGATTCCCATCCCCTTGGTGATGTGGGCCCTCTGGTGGGAGTCTGATCCTGGCTGGGTTCCTCAGCCTTTTGTGAGGTGGGCCCTCTGCTCTGAGGTCACTCCTGCCTGGCTGGCTCGCTTCGCCTTGGCGACGTGGGACCTCTGATGGCAGTTGGAACCTGCTGGGGGCCTCCTCCCCTCGGTGATGAGGGCCCTCTCGCGTCAGGCCCTAACTGCTGGTCTCTCCACATTTCTTGAATGTGCCCCAGTGGTTCGAGGACAGTCCTGCCAGGTTCCCATTCCCATGGGGATGTGGGCCGTCTGGTTTGAGGTCCCAACGGCTGAGTTACTCACAGTTTCATGATGTGGGCATTCTGGTGTGAGTTTACTCCGGTCTGGATCCCATAGACTCGGTTCCCTGGGCCGCCTGCTAGGAGGTTCGATCTGCTGGTTTCCTCACCTTTTTAAATCTGTGTTCCCTCTGCTGTGAGTCTAGTCTTGCCTGCCACACTCCCAGCCCCTCGGTGATGTGGGTCCTCTGGTTTGAGGCCATATGTGCTGGGTTCCTCACCTTTCGACGATGTGGCCCCGCTGGTTTGAGAACACTCCTGCCTGCTTCCCATCCCCTTGGTAATGTGGGCCTTTTCGGTGAGCGTCTGATCCTGCCTGGGTCCCTCAACGTTCTGTGAGGTGGGCCCTCTGCTGTGAGGTCACTCCTGCCGGGCTGGCACTCGTCACCTTGGCGACGTGGGCCCTCTGGTCGCAGCGGGAGCCTGCTGGGAGCCTCCTCCCCTGGGTGATCAGGGCCCTCTAGCGTCAGGCCCTAAGTCCTGGGGTCCCCATATTTTGTGCTGTGCGCCCAGTGGTGCGAGGACACTCCTGCCAGGTTCCCATCCTCATGGGGATGTGGGCCTTCTGCTCTGAGGTCCCAAGGGCTGGCTTGCTCACAGTTGCATGGTGTGGGCCCTCTTGTGTGAGTTCACTCCGGCATTGATCCCATAGCCTCGTGGCCCTGGGCCGCCCGTTGGGAGGGCCCAGCTCCTGGATTCCTCACATTTTTTACTCTGTGGGCCCTCTGTTGTGAGGCTACTCCTGCCTGCCTCAGTCCCAGCCCGTTGGTGATGTGGGTTCTCTGGTTTGAGGCCACGTGTGCTGGGTGCCTCACCTTTCGATGATGTGGCCCCACTGGTGTGAGGACACTCCTGCCTGGTCCCCATCCCCTTCGTGATGTGGGCCCTCTGGTGAGAGTCTGATCCTGGCTGGGTTCCTCAGACTTCTGTGAGGTGGGCCCTCTGATGTGAGGTCACTCCTGCCTGGCTCGCACACGTCGCCTTGGCGACGTGGGCCCTCGGGTGGCAGCTGGAGCCCGCCGGGCACCTCCTCCCCTGGTTGATGAGGTCCCTATGGCGTAAGACCCTAACTGCTGGGCTCCCCCCGTTTTCTGATGTGCAGCCAGTGATGCCAGGACACTCCTGCCAGGTTCCCATCCTGCTGGGGATGTGGGCCTTCTGCTCTGAGGTCCCAACGGCTAGGTTGCTCACAGTTCCATGGTGTGGGCTCTCTGATGTAAGTTCACTCCGACCAGGATACCATGGCCTCTGTGTTCCTGGCCGCCTGATGGGAGGTTCCAACTGCTGGATTCTTCACCTTTTTATTCTATGGGCCCTCTGTGGTGAGGCTACTCCTGCCTGCCTCACTCCCAGCCCCTTGGTGATGTGGGTCCTCTGGGTTGAGGCCACATGTGCTGGGTTTCTTCCATTTCGATGATGTGGCCCAACTAGTGTGAGGACACGCCTGCCAGGTTCCCATCCCCTTGGTGATGTGGGCCCTCTGGTGGGAGTCTGATCCTGGCTGGGTTCCTCACCCTTTTGTGAGGTGGGCCCTCTGCTGTGAGGTCACTCCTGCCTGGCTGGCACGCTTCGCCTTGGCGACGTGGGACCTCTGATGGCAGTTGGAGCCTGCTGGGGGCCTCCTCCCCTCGGTGATGAGGGCCCTCTCGCGTCAGGCCCTAACTGCTGGTCTCTCCACATTTCTTGAATGTGCCCCAGTGGTTCGAGGACAGTCCTGCCAGGTTCCCATTCCCATGGGGATGTGGGCCGTCTGGTTTGAGGTCCCAACGGCTGAGTTACTCACAGTTTCATGATGTGGGCATTCTGGTGTGAGTTTACTCCGGTCTGGATCCCATAGACTCGGTTCCCTGGGCCGCCTGCTAGGAGGTTCGATCTGCTGGTTTCCTCACATTTTTAAATCTGTGTTCCCTCTGCTGTGAGTCTAGTCTTGCCTGCCACACTCCCAGCCCCTCGGTGATGTGGGTCCTCTGGTTTGAGGCCATATGTGCTGGGTTCCTCACCTTTCGACGATGTGGCCCCGCTGGTTTGAGAACACTCCTGCCTGCTTCCCATCCCCTTGGTAATGTGGGCCTTTTCGGTGAGCGTCTGATCCTGCCTGGGTCCCTCAACGTTCTGTGAGGTGGGCCCTCTGCTGTGAGGTCACCCCTGCCGGGCTGGCACTCGTCACCTTGGCGACGTGGGCCCTCTGGTCGCAGCGGGAGCCTGCTGGGAGCCTCCTCCCCTGGGTGATCAGGGCCCTCTGGCGTCAGGCCCTAAGTCCTGGGGTCCCCATATTTTCTGCTGTGGGCCCAGTGGTGCGAGGACACTCCTGCCAGGTTCCCATCCTCATGGGGATGTGGGCCTTCTGCTCTGAGGTCCCAAGGGCTGGCTTGCTCACAGTTCCATGGTGTGGGCCCTCTTGTGTGAGTTCACTCCGGCATTGATCCCATAGCCTCGTGGCCCTGGGCTGCCTGTTGGGAGGGCCCGGCTCCTGGATTCCTCACATTTTTTACTCTGTGGGCCCTCTGTTGTGAGGCTACTCCTGCCTGCCTCAGTCCCAGCCCGTTGGTGATGTGGGTTCTCTGGTTTGAGGCCACGTGTGCTGGGTGCCTCACCTTTCGATTATGTGGCCACAGTGGTGTGAGGCCACTGCTGCCGGTTTTCCATCCCCTTGGTGATGTGGGCCCTCTGGTGAGAGTCTGATCCTGTCTGGGTTCCTCATCCTTCTGGGACGTGGGCCCTCTGCTGTGAGGTCACTCCTGCTAGGCACATGTACCCTTGGCGACATGAGTCCTCTGGTGTCAGTTGGAGCCTGCTGGGAGCCTCCTCCCCTCGGTGATGAGAGCCCTGTGTCATCAGGCCCTAACTGCTGGGCTCCCCACGTTTTCCGATGTGCACCCAGTGGTTCCAGGACACTCCTGGCAGGTTCCCATCCCCAAGGGGACGTGGGCCTTCTGCTCTGAGGTCCCAGTTGCTGTGGGACCCACTTCATGAAGTGGAACCGGTGGTGTTGCATCACTCAGACCAGGATCCCATAGATTTGGTGCTGTGGGCCACAGGCTGGGAGATTCCAAATGCTGGAGTCCTCACCTTTTTTATTCTATGGGCCCTCTGTGGTGAGGCTACTCCTGCCTGCCTCACTCCCAGCCTCTTGGTGATGTGGGTCCTCTGGTTTGAGGCCACATGTGCTGGGTTCCTCACCTTTCGATGATGTGGCCCCGCTGGTTTGAGAACACTCCTGCCTTCTTCCAATCCGCTGGGTAATGTGGGCCTTTCGGTGAGCGTCTGATCCTGCCTGGGTCCCTCAACGTTCTGTGAGGTGGGCCCTCGGCTGTGAGGTCACTCCTGCCTGGCTGGCACTCGTTGCCTTGGTGACGTTGGCCCTCTGGTCGCCGTTGGAGCCTGCTGGGAGCCTCCTCCCCTGGGTGATCAGGGCCCTCTGGCATCAGGCCCTATGTCCTGGGCTCCCCATATTTTCTGCTGTGCGCCCAGTGGTGCAAGGACACTCCTGCCAGGTTCCCATCCTCATGGAGATGTGGGCCTTCTGCTCTGAGGTCCCAACGTCTGGGTTGGTCACAGTTCCATGGTGTGGGCCCTCTTGGGTGAGTTCACTCCGGCACTGATTCCATAGCCTCGTGGCCCTGGGCCGCCTGTTGGGAGGGTCCAGCTCCTGGATTCCTCACATTTTTTTTATTCTGTGGGCCCTCTGTTGTGAGGCTACTCTTGCCTGCCTCAGTCTCAGCCCGTCGGTGATGTGGGTTCTCTGGTTTGAGGCCACGTGTGCTGGGTGCCTCACCCTTCGATGATGTGGCCACACTGGTGTGAAGACACTCCTGCCTGGTTCCCATCCCCTTCGTGATGTGGGCCCTCTGGTGAGAGTCTGATCCTGGCTGGGTTCCTCAGACTTCTGTGAGGTGGGCCCTCTGATGTGAGGTCACTCCTGCCTGGCTCGCACACATCGCCTTGGCGACGTGGGCCCTCGGGTGGCAGTTGGAGCCTGCTGGGCGCCTCCTCCCCTGGTTGATGAGGTCCCTATGGCTTAAGATCCTAACTGCTGGGCTCCCCACGTTTTCTGATGTGCAGCCAGTGATGCCAGGACACTCCTGCCAGGTTCCCGTCCTGCTGGGGATGTGGGCCATCTGCTCTGAGGTCCCAATGGCTGGGTTGCTCACACTTCCATGGTGTGGGCTCTCTGACGTAAGTAAGTTCACTCCTACCAGGATCCCATGGCCTCTGTGTTCCTGGCCGCCTGACGGGAGGTTCCAACTGCTGGATTCCTCACCTTTTTTATTCTATGGGCCCTCTGTGGTGAGGCTACTCCTGCCTGCCTCACTCCCATCCCCTTGGTGATGCGGGTTCTCTGGATTGAGGCCACATGTGCTGGGTTTCTTAGATTTCGATGATGTGGCCCAACTAGTGTGCGGTCACGCCTGCCAGGTTCCCATCCCCTTTGTCTTGTGGGCCCTCTGGTGAGAGTCTGATCCTGGCTGGGTCCCTCACCCTTTTGTAAGTTGGGCCGTCTGCTGGGAGGTCATTCCCGCCTGCTTGGCACACTTCACCTTGGCGACGTGGGCCATCTGTTGGCAGTTGGAGCCTGCTAGGAGCCTCTTACCCTCGGAGATGAGGGCCCTCTGTCGTCAGGTCCTAACTGATGGGCTCCCCTCATTTTCTTGTGTGCGCCCAGTTTTGCGAGGAAACTCCTACCAGCTTCCCATCCCCTTGGGGATGTGGGCCTTCTGCTCTGAGTTCCCAAAGGCTGGGTTGCTCAGCTCCATGATGTGGGCCCTCTGGTGTGAGTTCACTGCGGCCTGAATCCCGTAGCCTCGGTGCTCTGGACCACCTGCTGGGAGGTGCCAACTGCTAGATTCCTCACCTTTTTTATTCTGTGGGCCCTGAGTTTTGAGACTTCTCCAGCCAGCATGCCTCACTCAGAGCCCATTGGTGATGTGGGTCTTCAGGTTTGAGTCTACATGTGCTGGGTTCCTCACCTTTCGATGGTGTGGCCCCACTGGTGTGAGGACACTCCCCTCTGGTTCCCATCCCCTTGGTGATGTGGTACCTGTGGTGGGAGTCTGATCCTGGCTGGGTTCCTCACCCTTTTGTGAGGTGGGCCCTCTGCTGTGAGGTCACTCCTGCCTGGCTGGCACGCTTCGCCTTGGCGACGTGGGACCTCTGGTGGCAGTTGGAGCCTGCTGGGGGCCTCCTCCCCTCAGTGATGAGGGCCCTCTCGCGTCAGGCGAGAGGACTGCTGGTCTCTCCACATTTCCTGAATGTTCCCCCAGTGGTTCGAGGACAGTCCTGCCAGGTTCCCGTTCCCATGGTGATGTGGGCCGTCTGGTCTGAGGTCCCAACGGCTGAGTTACTCACAGTTTCATGATGTGGACCCTCTGGTGTGAGTTCGCTCCGGTCTGTATCCCATAGACTCGGTTCCCTGGGCCGCCTGCTAGGAGGTTCGATCTGCTGGATTCCTCACCTTTTTAAATCTGTGGTCCCTCTGTTGTGAGTCTACTCCTGCCTGCCACACTCCCAGCCCCTTGGTGATGCGGGTCCTCTGGTTTGACGCCACGTGTGCTGGGTTCCTCACCTTTCGATGATGTGGCCCCACTGGTGTGAGTACACTCCTGCCTGGTTCCCATACCCTTGTTGATGTGGGTCCTCTGGTGAGAACGTAATCCTGGCTGGGTTCCTTAACCTTCTGCGTGGTTGGCCCTGTGCTGTGAGGTCACTCCTGCCTGGCTGGCACACTTCGTCTTGGCGACGAGGGCCCTCTGGTGACAGTGAGGGCCTGCTGGGCGCCTCCTCCCCTGGGTGATGCGGGCCCTCTGGCGTCATGCCCTAACTGCTGTCCTCCCCACATTTTCTGTTGTGTGCCTAGTGGTGCGAGGACACTCCTGCCAGGTTCCCATCCCCATTGGGATGTGGGCCTTCGGCTCTGACGTCCCATCTGCTGGGTTGCTCAGAGTTTCACGATGTGGGCTCTCTGGTGTGAGTTCATTCCGGCCTGGACCCCATAGCCTCCGTGCTCTGGGCCGCGTGCTGGGAGGTGCCAACTGATGGATTCCTCAACTGTTTTATTCTGTGGGCCCTCTGTTGTGAGGCTCCTCCTGCCTTCCTCACTCCAAGCCCCTTCGTGATGTGGGTTCTCTGATTAGAGTCCACGTTACTGGGTTTCGCATCTTTCGTTGATGTGGCCACACTGGTGTGAGGACACTCCTGCCGGGTTCCCATCCCCTTGGTGATGAGGGCCCTCTGGCGAGAGTCTTATCCTGGCTGGGTTCCTCACCCCTCTGTGAGGTAGGCCCTCTTCTGTGAGGTCACTCCTGCCTGGCTGGAACACGTCCCCTTGGCGACGTGGGCCCTCTGTTGGCAGTTGGAGCCTGCTGGGTGCCTCCTCCCCTCGGTGATGAGGGGCCTCTTGCTTCAGGACCTAACTGCTGTGCTCCCCACGTTTTCTGATGTGCGCCCAGTGGTGCGAGTACACTCCTGCCAGGTTTCCGTACCCATGGGGACGTGGGCCTTCTGCTCTGAGGTCTGAGCTGCTGGGTTGCTCACAGTTTCATGATGTGAGCTCTCTTGTGTGAGTTCACTCCGGCCTGGGCCCAATAGCCTCGGTGCTCTGGGTCACTTGCTGGGAGCTTCCAACTGCTGGATTCCTCACCTTACTTATTCTGTGGGCCCTCTCTTGTGAGGCTACTCCTGGCTGCTTCACTGCCAGCCCCATCGTGATTTGGGTCCTCAGGTTTGTCGCCACATGTGCTGGGTTCCTCACCTTTCGATGATGTGGCCCCACTGGTGTGAGGACACTCCTGTCTGGTTCCCATCCCCTTGTTGACGTGGGCACTCTGGTGAGAGTCTGACCGTGGCTGGAATCCTCACCCTTTTGTGAGGTGGGCCCTCTTCTGTGAGGTCACTCCTGCCTAGCTGGCACACGTCTCCTTGGCGACGTGGGCCCTCTGGTGGCAGTTGGATCCTGCTTGGCGCCTCCTCCCCTGGGTGATGAGGGCCTTCTGTCGTCAGGCCCTAACTGCTGGGTTCCCCAAGTTTTCTGATGGGCACCCAGTGTTGCGAGGATACTCCTGCCAGGGTCTCACCCCCATTGGGATGTGGGTCTTCTGCTCTGAGGTCCCAACGGCTGGGTTGATCACAGTTTCATGATGTGAGCCCACTGGTTTGAGTTCACTCTGGCCGGGATCCCATAGTCTTGCTGCTCTGTGCCATGTGCTGGGAGGTTCCAACTGCTGGATTCCTTATCTTTTTTATTCTATGGGCCTCTCTTGTGAGGTTCCTCCTGCCTGCCTCAGTCTCAGCCACTTGGTGATGTGGGTCCTCTGGTTTGAGGCCACATGTGCTGGGTTCCTCACCTTACGCTGGTGTGGCCCCAGTGGAGTGAGTACACTCCTACCTGGTTCCGAACCTCGTGGTAATGTGGGCCCTCTGGTGAGAGTCTGATCCTGGTTGGGTTCCTCACCCTTCTGTGAGGTGAGCCCTGTGCTTTGAGGTCACTCCTGCCGAGTGGCTCATGTCGCCTTGGCGACATGGGCCCTCTGGGGTCAGTTGGAGCCTGCTGGGAGCCTCCTCCCCTCGGTGATGAGGGCCCTGTGTCGTCAGGCCCTAACTGCTGGGCTCCCCACATTTTCGGATGTGCGCCCAGTGGTTCGAGGACACTCCTGGCAGGTTCCCATCCCCAAGGGGATGTGGGCCTTCTGCTCTGAGATCCCAGTTGTTGCGTAGCTCACAGTTTCATGAAATGAAACCTGTGGTGTGACATCACTCAGACCAGGATCCCATAGATTTGGTGCTGTGGGCCACATGCTGGGAGATTCCAAATCCTGGAGTCCTCACCTTTTTTATTCTATGGGCCCTCTGGTGTGAGGCTACTCCTGCGTGCCTCACTCCCAGCCCCTTGGTGATGTGGGTCCTCTGGTTTGAGGCCATATGTGCTGGGTTCCTCACCTTTCGACGATGTGGCCCCGCTGGTTTGAGAACACTCCTGCCTGCTTCCCATCCCCTTGGTAATGTAGGCCTTTTCGGTGAGCGTCTGATCCTGCCTGGGTGTCTCAACGTTCTGTGAGGTGGGCCCTCTGCTGTGAGGTCACTCCTGCCTGGCTGGCACTCGTTGCCTTGGCGACGTGGGCCCACGGGTGGCAGTTGGAGCGCGCCGGGCACCTCCTCCCCTGGTTGATGAGGTCCCTACGGCGTAAGACCCTAACTGCTGGGCTCCCCCCTTTTTCTGATGTGCAGCCAGTGATGCCAGGACACTCCTGCCAGGTTCCCATCCTGCTGGGGATGTGGGCCTTCTGCTCTGAGGTCCCAACGGCTAGGTTGCTCACAGTTCCATGGTGTGGGCTCTCTGATGTAAGTTCACTCCGACCAGGATACCATGGTCTCTGTGTTCCTGGCCGCCTGATGGGAGGTTCCAACTGCTGGATTCTTCACCTTTTTATTCTATGGGCCCTCTGTGGTGAGGCTACTCCTGCCTGCCTCACTCCCAGCCCCTTGGTGATGTGGGTCCTCTGGGTTGAGGCCATATGTGCTGGGTTCCTCACCTTTCGACGATGTGGCCCCGCTGGTTTGAGAACACTCCTGCCTGCTTCCCATCCCCTTGGTAATGTGGGCCTTTTCGGTGAGCGTCTGATCCTGCCTGGGTGTCTCAACGTTCTGTGAGGTGGGCCCTCTGCTGTGAGGTCACTCCTGCCTGGCTGGCACTCGTTGCCTTGGCGACGTGGGCCCTCTGGTCACAGTTGGAGCCTCCTGGGAGCCTCCTCCCCTGGGTGATCAGGGCCCTCTGGCGTCAGGCCCTAAGTCCTGGGCTCCCCATATTTTCTGCTGTGCGCCCAGTGGTGCGAGGACACTCCTGCCATGTTCCGATCCCCATGGGGATGTGGGCCTTCTTCTCAGAGGTCCCTTGTGCTGGGTTGCTCACAGTTGCATGGTGTGGGCCCTCTGTTATGAGTTCACTCCAGCCTGCATCCCATATCCTCGGTGCTCTGGGCCGCCTGCTGGGAGTTTCCAACTGCTGGATTCCTCACCATTTTTATTGTATGGGCCCTCTGTTTTGAGGCTACTCTTGCCTGTCTCACTCCCAGCCGCTTGGTGATGTGGTTCCTCTGGTTTGAGTCCACATGTCCTGGTGATGTGGTTCTTCTGGTTTGAGTCCACATGTGCTAGTTTCCTCACCTTGAGATGGTGTGGCCCCACTGGTGTGAAGAAACTCCTGCCTGGTTCCCGTCCCCTTGGTGTTTTGGGCCCTCTGGTGAGAGTCTGTGGCTGGATGGGTTCCTCACCCTTCTGTGAGGTGGGCCCTCTGATGTGAGGTCACTCCTGCCTGGCTCGCGTACATCGCCTGAGCGACGTGGGCCCTCTGGTGGCAGTTGGAGTCGGCTGGTAGCCTTCTCCCAGCGGTGATGAGGGCCCTCTGGCGTCAGGCCCTAAATTCTGGGCTCCCCACATTATCTGATTTGCGCCAAGTGGAGAGAGGACACTCCTGCCAGGTTCCCATCCCTTTGGGGCTGTGGGCCTTATGCTCTGAGGTTCCAACGGCTGGGTTGCTCACAGTTCCATGATGTGGGCCCTCTGGTGTGAGTTCACTCAGGCCTGGATCCCATAGCCTCCGTGCTGTGTGTCGCCTGCATCGGGGTTCCAACTGATGGATTCCTCACATTTTTTATTCTATGGGCCCTCTGTTGTGATGCTACTTCTGCCTGCATCACTCCCATCCCCTTGGTGATGTGGGTCCTCTGGTGAGAGTCTGACCGTGGCTGGGATCCTCACCCTTCTGTGAGGTGGGCCCTCTTCTGTGACGTCACTCCTGCCTAGCTGGCACACGTCTCCTTGGCGACGTGGGCCCTCTGGGGGCAGTTGGAGCCTGCTGGGCGCCTCCTACCCTGGGTGATGAGGGCCCTCTGGAGTCAGGCCCTAACTGCTGGGTTACCCAATTTTCTGATGGGCACCCAGTGTTGTGAGGATACTCCTGCCAGGGTCCCACCCCCATTGGGATGTGGGTGTTCTGCTCTGAGGTCCCAACGGCTAGGTTGCTCACAGTTTCATGATGTGAGCCCACTGGTGTGAGTTCACTCCGGCCTGGATCCCATAGCCTTGCTGCTCTGGGCCATGTGCTGGGAGGTTCCAACTGCTTGATTCCTTATCTTTTTTATTCTATGGGCCTCTCTTGTGAGGAAACTCCTGACTGCCTCACTCTCAGCCACTTGGTGATGTGGGTTCTCTGGTTTGAGGCCACATGTGCAGGGTTCCTCACCTTACGCTGGTGTGGCCCCACTGGAGTGAGGACACTCCTGCCTGGTTCCGAACCTCGTGGTAATGGGGGCCCTCTGGTGAGAGTCTGATCCTGGCTGGGTTCCTCAGACTTTTGTGAGGTGGGCCCTCTGATGGGAGGTCACTCCTGCCTGGCTCGCACACGTTGCCTTGGCGACGTGGGCCCTCGGGTGGCAGCTGGAGCCCGCCGGGCACCTCCTCCCCTGGTTGATGAGGTCCCTACGGCGTAAGACCCTAACTGCTGGGCTCCCCCCATTTTCTGATGTGCAGCCAGTGATGCCAGGACACTCCTGCCAGGTTCCCATCCTGCTGGGGATGTGGGCCTTCTGCTCTGAGGTCCCAACGGCTAGGTTGCTCACAGTTCCATGGTGTGGGCTCTCTGATGTAAGTTCACTCCGACAAGGATACCATGGCCTCTGTGTTCCTGGCCGCCTGATGGGAGGTTCCAACTGCTGGATTCTTCACCTTTTTATTCTATGGGCCCTCTGTGGTGAGGCTACTCCTGCCTGCCTCACTCCCAGCCCCTTGGTGATGTGGGTCCTCTGGGTTGAGGCCATATGTGCTGGGTTCCTCACCTTTCGACGATGTGGCCCCGCTGGTTTGAGAACACTCCTGCCTGCTTCCCATCCCCTTGGTAATGTGGGCCTTTTCGGTGAGCGTCTGATCCTGCCTGGGTGTCTCAACGTTCTGTGAGGTTGGCCCTCTGCTGTGAGGTCACTCCTGCCTGGCTGGCACTCGTTGCCTTGGCGACGTGGGCCCTCTGGTCACAGTTGGAGCCTGCTGGGAGCCTCCTCCCCTGGGTGATCAGGGCCCTCTGGCGTCAGGCCCTAAGTCCTGGGCTCCTCATATTTTCTGCTGTGCGCCCAGTGGTGCGAGGACACTCCTGCCAGGTTCCCATCCTCATGGGGATGTGGGCCTTCTGCTCTGAGGTCCCAAAGGCTGGCTTGCTCACAGTTCCATGGTGTGGGCCCTCTTGTGTGAGTTCACTCCGGCATTGATCCCATAGCCTCGTGGCCCTGGGCCGCCCGTTGGGAGGGCCCGGCTCCTGGATTCCTCACATTTTTTACTCTGTGGGCCCTAAGTTGTGAGGCTACTCCTGCCTGCCTCAGTCCCAGCCCGTTGGTGATGTGGGTTCTCTGGTTTGAGGCCACGTGTGCTGGGTGCCTCACCTTTCGATGATGTGGCCCCACTGGTGTGAGGACACTCCTGCCTGGTCCCCATCCCCTTCGTGATGTGGGCCCTCTGGTGAGAGTTTGATCCTGGCTGGGTTCCTCAGACTTCTGTGAGGTGGGCCCTCTGATGGGAGGTCACTCCTGCCTGGCTCGCACACGTCGCCTTGGCGACGTGGGCCCTCGGGTGGCAGCTGGAGCCTGCCGGGCACCTCCTCCCCTGGTTGATGAGGTCCCTACGGCGTAAGACCCTAACTGCTGGGCTCCCCCCGTTTTCTGATGTGCAGCCAGTGATGCCAGGACACTCCTGCCAGGTTCCCATCCTGCTGGGGATGTGGGCCTTCTGCTCTGAGGTCCCAACGGCTAGGTTGCTCACAGTTCCATGGTGTGGGCTCTCTGATGTAAGTTCACTCCGACCAGGATACCATGGCCTCTGTGTTCCTGGCCGCCTGATGGGAGGTTCCCACTGCTGGATTCCTCACCTTTTTTATTCTATGGGCCCTCTGTGGTGAGGCTACTCCTGCCTGCCTCACTCCCAGCCCCTTGGTGATGTGGGTCCTCTGGGTTGAGGCCACATGGGCTGGGTTTCTTCCGTTTCGATGATGTGGCCCAACTAGTGTGAGGACACGCCTGCCAGGTTCCCATCCCCTTGGTGATGTGGGCCCTCTGGTGGGAGTCTGATCCTGGCTGGGTTCCTCACCCTTTTGTGAGGTGGGCCCTCTGCTGTGTGAGGTCACTCCTGCCTGGCTGGCACGCTTCGCCTTGGCGACGTGGGACCTCTGATGGCAGTTGGAACCTGCTGGGGGCCTCCTCCCCTCGGTGATGAGGGCCCTCTCGCGTCAGGCCCTAACTGCTGGTCTCTCCACATTTCTTGAATGTGCCCCAGTGGTTCGAGGACAGTCCTGCCAGGTTTCCATTCCCATGGGGATGTGGGCCGTCTGGTTTGAGGTCCCAACGGCTGAGTTACTCACAGTTTCATGATGTGGGCATTCTGGTGTGAGTTTACTCCGGTCTGGATCCCATAGACTCGGTTCCCTGGGCTGCCTGCTAGGAGGTTCGATCTGCTGGTTTCCTCACCTTTTTAAATCTGTGTTCCCTCTGCTGTGAGTCTAGTCTTGCCTGCCACACTCCCAGCCCCTCGGTGATGTGGGTCCTCTGGTTTGAGGCCATATGTGCTGGGTTCCTCACCTTTCGACGATGTGGCCCCGCTGGTTTGAGAACACTCCTGCCTGCTTCCCATCCCCTTGGTAATGTGGGCCTTTTCGGTGAGCGTCTGATCCTGCCTGGGTCCCTCAACGTTCTGTGAGGTGGGCCCTCTGCTGTGAGGTCACTCCTGCCGGGCTGGCACTCGTCACCTTGGCGACGTGGGCCCTCTGGTCGCAGCGGGAGCCTGCTGGGAGCCTCCTCCCCTGGGTGATCAGGTCCCTCTGGCGTCAGGCCCTAAGTCCTGGGGTCCCCATATTTTCTGCTGTGCACCCAGTGGTGCGAGGACACTCCTGCCAGGTTCCCATCCTCATGGAGATGTGGGCCTTCTGCTCTGAGGTCCCAAGGGCTGGCTTGCTCACAGTTGCATGGTGTGGGCCCTCTTGTGTGAGTTCACTCCGGCATTGATCCCATAGCCTCGTGGCCCTGGGCTGCCTGTTGGGAGGGCCCGGCTCCTGGATTCCTCACATTTTTTACTCTGTGGGCCCTCTGTTGTGAGGCTACTCCTGCCTGCCTCAGTCGCAGCCCGTTGGTGATGTGGGTTCTCTGGTTTGAGGCCACGTGTGCTGGGTGCCTCACCTTTCGATTATGTGGCCACAGTGGTGTGAGGCCACTGCTGCCGGTTTTCCATCCCCTTGGTGATGTGGGCCCTCTGGTGAGAGTCTGATCCTGTCTGGGTTCCTCATCCTTCTGGGACGTGGGCCCTCTGCTGTGAGGTCACTCCTGCTAGGCACATGTCGCCTTTGCGACGTGAGTCCTCTGGTGTCAGTTGGAGCCTGCTGGGAGCCTCCTCCCCTCGGTGATGAGAGCCCTGTGTCATCAGGCCCTAACTGCTGGGCTCCCCACGTTTTCCGATGTGCACCCAGTGGTTCCAGGACACTCCTGGCAGGTTCCCATCCCCAAGGGGACGTGGGCCTTCTGCTCTGAGGTCCCAGTTGCTGTGGGACCCACTTCATGAAGTGGAACCGGTGGTGTTGCATCACTCAGACCAGGATCCCATAGATTTGGTGCTGTGGGCCACAGGCTGGGAGATTCCAAATGCTGGAGTCCTCACCTTTTTTATTCTATGGGCCCTCTGTGGTGAGGCTACTCCTGCCTGCCTCACTCCCAGCCCCTTGGTGATGTGGGTCCTCTGGTTTGAGGCCATATGTGCTGTGTTCCTCACCTTTCGATGATGTGGCCCCGCTGGTTTGAGAACACTCCTGCCTTCTTCCAATCCGCTGGGTAATGTGGGCCTTTCGGTGAGCGTCTGATCCTGCCTGGGTCCCTCAATGTTCTGTGAGGTGGGCCCTCGGCTGTGAGGTCACTCCTGCCTGGCTGGCACTCGTTGCCTTGGTGACGTTGGCCCTCTGGTCGCCGTTGGAGCCTGCTGGGAGCCTCCTCCCCTGGGTGATCAGGGCCCTCTGGCGTCAGGCCCTATGTCCTGGGCTCCCCATATTTTCTGCTGTGCGCCCAGTGGTGCAAGGACACTCCTGCCAGGTTCCCATCCTCATGGAGATGTGGGCCTTCTGCTCTGAGGTCCCAGCGTCTGGGTTGGTCACAGTTCCATGGTGTGGGCCCTCTTGGGTGAGTTCACTCCGGCACTGATCCCATAGCCTCGTGGCCCTGGGCCGCCTGTTGGGAGGGTCCAGCTCCTGGATTCCTCACATTTCTTTTATTCTGTGGGCCCTCTGTTGTGAGGCTACTCTTGCCTGCCTCAGTCTCAGCCCGTCGGTGATGTGGGTTCTCTGGTTTGAGGCCACGTGTGCTGGGTGCCTCACCCTTCGATGATGTGGCCACACTGGTGTGAAGACACTCCTGCCTGGTTCCCATCCCCTTCGTGATGTGGGCCCTCTGGTGAGAGTCTGATCCTGGCTGGGTTCCTCAGACTTCTGTGAGGTGGGCCCTCTGATGTGAGGTCACTCCTGCCTGGCTCGCACACATCGCCTTGGCGACGTGGGCCCTCGGGTGGCAGTTGGAGCCTGCTGGGCGCCTCCTCCCCTGGTTGATGAGGTCCCTATGGCTTAAGATCCTAACTGCTGGGCTCCCCACGTTTTCTGATGTGCAGCCAGTGATGCCAGGGCACTCCTGCCAGGTTCCCGTCCTGCTGGGGATGTGGGCCATCTGCTCTGAGGTCCCAATGGCTGGGTTGCTCACAGTTCCATGGTGTGGGCTCTCTGACGTAAGTAAGTTCACTCCTACCAGGATCCCATGGCCTCTGTGTTCCTGGCCGCCTGACGGGAGGTTCCAACTGCTGGATTCCTCACCTTTTTTATTCTATGGGCCCTCTGTGGTGAGGCTACTCCTGCCTGCCTCACTCCGAGCCCCTTGGTGATGCGGGTCCTCTGGATTGAGGCCACATGTGCTGGGTTTCTTAGATTTCGATGATGTGGCCCAACTAGTGTGCGGTCACGCCTGCCAGGTTCCCATCCCCTTTGTCTTGTGGGCCCTCTGGTGAGAGTCTGATCCTGGCTGGGTCCCTCACCCTTCTGTAAGTTGGGCCGTCTGCTGGGAGGTCATTCCCGCCTGCTTGGCACACTTCACCTTGGCGACGTGGGCCATCTGTTGGCAGTTGGAGCCTGCTAGGAGCCTCTTACCCTCGGAGATGAGGGCCCTCTGTCGTCAGGTCCTAACTGATGGGCTCCCCTCATTTTCTTGTGTGCGCCCAGTTTTGCGAGGAAACTCCTACCAGCTTCCCATCCCCTTGGGGATGTGGGCCTTCTGCTCTGAGTTCCCAAAGGCTGGGTTGCTCAGCTCCATGATGTGGGCCCTCTGGTGTGAGTTCACTGCGGCCTGAATCCCGTAGCCTCGGTGCTCTGGACCACCTGCTGGGAGGTGCCAACTGCTAGATTCCTCACCTTTTTTATTCTGTGGGCCCTGAGTTTTGAGACTTCTCCAGCCAGCATGCCTCACTCAGAGCCCATTGGTGATGTCGGTCCTCAGGTTTGAGTCTACATGTGCTGGGTTCCTCACCTTTCGATGGTGTGGCCCCACTGGTGTGAGGACACTCCCCTCTGGTTCCCATCCCCTTGGTGATGTGGTACCTGTGGTGGGAGTCTGATCCTGGCTGGGTTCCTCACCCTTTTGTGAGGTGGGCCCTCTGCTGTGAGGTCACTCCTGCCTGGCTGGCACGCTTCGCCTTGGCGACGTGGGACCTCTGGTGGCAGTTGGAGCCTGCTGGGGGCCTCCTCCCCTCAGTGATGAGGGCCCTCTCGCGTCAGGCGAGAGGACTGCTGGTCTCTCCACATTTCCTGAATGTTCCCCCAGTGGTTCGAGGACAGTCCTGCCAGGTTCCCGTTCCCATGGTGATGTGGGCCGTCTGGTCTGAGGTCCCAACGGCTGAGTTACTCACAGTTTCATGATGTGGACCCTCTGGTGTGAGTTCGCTCCGGTCTGTATCCCATAGACTCGGTTCCCTGGGCCGCCTGCTAGGAGGTTCGATCTGCGGATTCCTCACCTTTTTAAATCTGTGGTCCCTCTGTTGTGAGTCTACTCCTGCCTGCCACACTCCCAGCCCCTTGGTGATGCGGGTCCTCTGGTTTGACGCCAGTGTGCTGGGTTCCTCACCTTTCGATGATGTGGCCCCACTGGTGTGAGTACACTCCTGCCTGGTTCCCATACCCTTGTTGATGTGGGTCCTCTGGTGAGAACGTAATCCTGGCTGGGTTCCTTAACCTTCTGCGTGGTTGGCCCTGTGCTGTGAGGTCACTCCTGCCTGGCTGGCACACTTCGTCTTGGCGACGAGGGCCCTCTGGTGACAGTGAGGGCCTGCTGGGCGCCTCCTCCCCTGGGTGATGCGGGCCCTCTGGCGTCATGCCCTAACTGCTGTCCTCCCCACATTTTCTGTTGTGTGCCTAGTGGTGCGAGGACACTCCTGCCAGGTTCCCATCCCCATTGGGATGTGGGCCTTCGGCTCTGACGTCCCATCTGCTGGGTTGCTCAGAGTTTCACGATGTGGGCCCTCTGGTGTGAGTTCATTCCGGCCTGGACCCCATAGCCTCCGTGCTCTGGGCCGCGTGCTGGGAGGTGCCAACTGATGGATTCCTCAACTGTTTTATTCTGTGGGCCCTCTGTTGTGAGGCTCCTCCTGCCTTCCTCACTCCAAGCCCCTTCGTGATGTGGGTTCTCTGATTAGAGTCCACGTTACTGGGTTTCGCATCTTTCGTTGATGTGGCCACACTGGTGTGAGGACACTCCTACCGGGTTCCCATCCCCTTGGTGATGAGGGCCCTCTGGCGAGAGTCTTATCCTGGCTGGGTTCCTCACCCCTCTGTGAGGTAGGCCCTCTTCTGTGAGGTCACTCCTGCCTGGCTGGAACACGTCCCCTTGGCGACGTGGGCCCTCTGTTGGCAGTTGGAGCCTGCTGGGTGCCTCCTCCCCTCGGTGATGAGGGGCCTCTTGCTTCAGGACCTAACTGCTGTGCTCCCCACGTTTTCTGATGTGCGCCCAGTGGTGCGAGTACACTCCTGCCAGGTTTCCGTACCCATGGGGACGTGGGCCTTCTGCTCTGAGGTCTGAGCTGCTGGGTTGCTCACAGTTTCATGATGTGAGCTCTCTTGTGTGAGTTCACTCCGGCCTGGTCCCAACAGCCTCGGTGCTCTGGGTCACTTGCTGGGAGCTTCCAACTGCTGGATTCCTCACCTTACTTATTCTGTGGGCCCTCTCTTGTGAGGCTACTCCTGGCTGCTTCACTGCCAGCCCCATCGTGATTTGGGTCCTCAGGTTTGTCGCCACATGTGCTGGGTTCCTCACCTTTCGATGATGTGGCCCCACTGGTGTGAGGACACTCCTGTCTGGTTCCCATCCCCTTGTTGACGTGGGCACTCTGGTGAGAGTCTGACCGTGGCTGGAATCCTCACCCTTTTGTGAGGTGGGCCCTCTTCTGTGAGGTCACTCCTGCCTAGCTGGCACACGTCTCCTTGGCGACTTGGGCCCTCTGGTGGCAGTTGGATCCTGCTTGGCGCCTCCTCCCCTGGGTGATGAGGGCCTTCTGTCGTCAGGCCCTAACTGCTGGGTTCCCCAAGTTTTCTGATGGGCACCCAGTGTTGCGAGGATACTCCTGCCAGGGTCTCACCCCCATTGGGATGTGGGTCTTCTGCTCTGAGGTCCCAACGGCTGGGTTGATCACAGTTTCATGATGTGAGCCCACTGGTTTGAGTTCACTCTGGCCGGGATCCCATAGTCTTGCTGCTCTGTGCCATGTGCTGGGAGGTTCCAACTGCTGGATTCCTTATCTTTTCTATTCTATGGGCCTCTCTTGTGAGGTTCCTCCTGCCTGCCTCAGTCTCAGCCACTTGGTGATGTGGGTCCTCTGGTTTGAGGCCACATGTGCTGGGTTCCTCACCTTACGCTGGTGTGGCCCCAGTGGAGTGAGTACACTCCTGCCTGGTTCCGAACCTCGTGGTAATGTGGGCCCTCTGGTGAGAGTCTGATCCTGGTTGGGTTCCTCACCCTTCTGTGAGGTGGGCCCTCTTCTGTGAGGTCCCTCCTGCCTAGCTGGCGCACGTCTCCTTGGCGAAGTGGGCCCGCTCCTGGCATTTGGTGCCTGCTGGGACCTCCTCCCCTTGGTGATTAGCGCCCTCTGGCGGCAGGCAATAATTTCTGGGCTCCGCACATTATTGGATGTGCGCCCAGTGGTGCGAGGACACTCCTGCCATGTTCCGATCCCCATGGGGATGTGGGCCTTCTGCTCTGAGGTCCCTTGTGCTGGGTTGCTCACAGTTTCATGATGTGGGCCCTCTGTTGTGAGTTCACTCCGGCCTGCATCCCATATCCTCGGTGCTCTGGGCCGCCTGCTGGGAGTTTCCAACTGCTGGATTCCTCACCATTTTTATTGTATGGGCCCTCTGTTTTGAGGCTACTCTTGCCTGCCTCACTCCCAGCCGCTTGGTGATGTGGTTCCTCTGGTTTGAGTCCACATGTGCTAGTTTCCTCACCTTGAGATGGTGTGGCCCCACTGGTGTGAAGAAACTTCTGCCTGGTTCCCGTCCCCTTGGTGTTTTGGGCCCTCTGGTGAGAGTCTGTGGCTGGATGGGTTCCTCACCCTTCTGTGAGGTGGGCCCTCTGATGTGAGGTCACTCCTGCCTGGCTCGCGTACATCGCCTGAGCGACATGGGCCCTCTGGTGGCAGTTGGAGTCGGCTGGTAGCCTTCTCCCAGCGGTGATGAGGGCCCTCTGGCGTCAGGCCCTAAATTCTGGGCTCCCCACATTATCTGATTTGCGCCAAGTGGAGAGAGGACACTCCTGCCAGGTTCCCATCCCTTTGGGGCTGTGGGCCTTATGCTCTGAGGTTCCAACGGCTGGGTTGCTCACAGTTCCATGATGTGGGCCCTCTGGTGTGAGTTCACTCAGGCCTGGATCCCATAGCCTCCGTGCTCTGTGTCGCCTGCATCGGGGTTCCAACTGATGGATTCCTCACATTTTTTATTCTATGGGCCCTCTGTTGTGATGCTACTTCTGCCTGCATCACTCCCATCCCCTTGGTGATGTGGGCCCTCTGGTGAGAGTCTGACCGTGGCTGGGATCCTCACCCTTCTGTGAGGTGGGCCCTCTTCTGTGACGTCACTCCTGCCTAGCTGGCACACGTCTCCTTGGCGACGTGGGCCCTCTGGGGGCAGTTGGAGCCTGCTGGGCGCCTCCTACCCTGGGTGATGAGGGCCCTCTGGAGTCAGGCCCTAATTGCTGGGTTACCCAATTTTCTGATGGGCACCCAGTGTTGCGAGGATACTCCTGCCAGGGTCTCACCCCCATTGGGATGTGGGTGTTCTGCTCTGAGGTCCCAACGGCTAGGTTGCTCACAGTTTCATGATGTGAGCCCACTGGTGTGAGTTCACTCCGGCCTGGATCCCATAGCCTTGCTGCTCTGGGCCATGTGCTGGGAGGTTCCAACTGCTTGATTCCTTATCTTTTTTATTCTATGGGCCTCTCTTGTGAGGAAACTCCTGACTGCCTCACTCTCAGCCACTTGGTGATGTGGGTTCTCTGGTTTGAGGCCACATGTGCTGGGTTCCTCACCTTACGCTGGTGTGGCCCCACTGGAGTGAGGACACTCCTGCCTGGTTCCGAACCTCGTGGTAATGGGGGCCCTCTGGTGAGAGTCTGATCCTGGCTGGGTTCCTCACCCTTCTGTGAGGTGGGCCCTCTTCTGTGACGTCACTCCTGCCTAGCGGGCACACATCTCCTTGGCGACGTGGGCCCTCTCGTGGCAGTTGGTGGCTGCTGGGAGCCTCCTCCCCTTGGTGATTAGTGCCCTCTGGCATCAGGCAATAATTTCTGAGCTCCCCACACTTTCTGATGTGCGCCCAGTGGTGTGGGGACACTCCTCCCTGGTTCCGATCCCCATGGGGATGTGGGCCTTCTGCTCTGAGGTGCCATGTGCTGGGTTGCTCACAGTTTCATGATGTGGGCCCTCTGGTGTGAGTTCATTCCGGCCTGCATCCCATAGCCTCTGTGCTCTGGGCCGCCTGCTGGGAGTTTCCAACTGCTGGATTCCTCACCATTTTATTGTGTGGGCCTTCTGTTGTGAGGCTACTACTGACTGCCTCACTCCCAGCCCCTTGGTGGTGTGGTCCTCTGGTTTGAGGCCACATGTGCTGGGTTCCTCACCTTTCGATGATGTGGCCCCGCTGGTGTGAGGCCACTCCTATCTGGTGCCCATCCCCTTGGTGAGGTGGGCCCTCTGTTGAGAGTCTGATCCTTGCTGGGTTCCTCACCCTTCTGTGAGGTGAGCCCTGTGCTTTGAGGTCACTCCTGCCGAGTGGCTCATGTCGCCTTGGCGACATGGGCCCTCTGGGGTCAGTTGGAGCCTGCTGGGAGCCTCCTCCCCTCGGTGATGAGGGCCCTGTGTCGTCAGGCCCTAACTGCTGGGCTCCCCACATTTTCGGATGTGCGCCCAGTGGTTCGAGGACACTCCTGGCAGGTTCCCATCCCCAAGGGGATGTGGGCCTTCCGCTCTGAGATCCCAGTTGTTGCGTAGCTCACAGTTTCATGAAATGAAACCTGTGGTGTGACATCACTCAGACCAGGATCCCATAGATTTGGTGCTGTGGGCCACATGCTGGGAGATTCCAAATGCTGGAGTCCTCACCTTTTTTATTCTATGGGCCCTCTGTGGTGAGGCTACTCCTGCCTGCCTCACTCCCAGCCCCTTGGTGATGTGGGTCCTCTGGTTTGAGGCCATATGTGCTGTGTTCCTCACCTTTCGATGATGTGGCCCCGCTGGTTTGAGAACACTCCTGCCTTCTTCCAATCCGCTGGGTAATGTGGGCCTTTCGGTGAGCGTCTGATCCTGCCTGGGTCCCTCAACGTTCTGTGAGGTGGGCCCTCGGCTGTGAGGTCACTCCTGCCTGGCTGGCACTCGTTGCCTTGGTGACGTTGGCCCTCTGGTCGCCGTTGGAGCCTGCTGGGAGCCTCCTCCCCTGGGTGATCAGGGCCCTCTGGCGTCAGGCCCTAAGTCCTGTGGTCCCCATATTTTCTGCTGTGCGCCCAGTGGTGCAAGGACACTCCTGCCAGGTTCCCATCCTCATGGAGATGTGGCCCTTCTGCTCTGAGGTCCCAACGTCTGGGTTGGTCACAGTTCCATGGTGTGGGCCCTCTTGTGTGAGTTCACTCTGGCACTGATCCCATAGCCTCGTGGCCCTGGGCTGCCTGTTGGGAGGGCCCGGCTCCTGGATTCCTCACATTTTTTACTCTGTGGGCCCTCTGTTGTGAGGCTACTCCTGCCTGCCTCAGTCCCAGCCCGTTGGTGATGTGGGTTCTCTGGTTTGAGGCCACGTGTGCTGGGTGCCTCACCTTTCGATTATGTGGCCACAGTGGTGTGAGGCCACTGCTGCCGGTTTTCCATCCCCTTGGTGATGTGGGCCCTCTGGTGAGAGTCTGATCCTGTCTGGGTTCCTCATCCTTCTGGGACGTGGGCCCTCTGCTGTGAGGTCACTCCTGCTAGGCACATGTCGCCTTTGCGACGTGAGTCCTCTGGTGTCAGTTGGAGCCTGCTGGGAGCCTCCTCCCCTCGGTGATGAGAGCCCTGTGTCATCAGGCCCTAACTGCTGGGCTCCCCACGTTTTCCGATGTGCACCCAGTGGTTCCAGGACACTCCTGGCAGGTTCCCATCCCCAAGGGGACGTGGGCCTTCTGCTCTGAGGTCCCAGTTGCTGTGGGACCCACTTCATGAAGTGGAACCGGTGGTGTTGCATCACTCAGACCAGGATCCCATAGATTTGGTGCTGTGGGCCACAGGCTGGGAGATTCCAAATGCTGGAGTCCTCACATTTTTTACTCTGTGGGCCCTCTGTTGTGAGGCGACTCCTGCCTGCCTCAGTCCCAGCCCGTTGGTGATGTGGGTTCTCTGGTTTGAGGCCACGTGTGCTGGGTGCCTCACCTTTCGATGATGTGGCCCCACTGGTGTGAGGACACTCCTGCCTGGTCCCCATCCCCTTCGTGATGTGGGCCCTCTGGTGAGAGTCTGATCCTGGCTGGGTTCCTCAGACTTCTGTGAGGTGGGCCCTCTGATGTGAGGTCACTCCTGCCTGGCTCGCACACGTCGCCTTGGCGACGTGGGCCCTCGGGTGGCAGCTGGAGCCCGCCGGGCACCTCCTCCCCTGGTTGATGAGGTCCCTACGGCGTAAGACCCTAACTGCTGGGCTCCCCCCGTTTTCTGATGTGCAGCCAGTGATGCCAGGACACTCCTGCCAGGTTCCCATCCTGCTGGGTATGTGGGCCTTCTGCTCTGAGGTCCCAACGGCTAGGTTGCTCACAGTTCCATGGTGTGGGCTCTCTGATGTAAGTTCACTCCGACCAGGATACCATGGCCTCTGTGTTCCTGGCCGCCTGACGGGAGGTTCCAACTGCTGGATTCTTCACCTTTTTATTCTATGGGCCCTCTGTGGTGAGGCTACTCCTGCCTGCCTCACTCCCAGCCCCTTGGTGATGTGGGTCCTCTGGGTTGAGGCCACATGTGCTGGGTTTCTTCCATTTCGATGATGTGGCCCAACTAGTGTGAGGACACGCCTGCCAGGTTCCCATCCCCTTGGTGATGTGGGCCCTCTGGTGGGAGTCTGATCCTGGCTGGGTTCCTCACCCTTTTGTGAGGTGGGCCCTCTGCTGTGAGGTCACTCCTGCCTGGCTGGCACGCTTCGCCTTGGCGACGTGGGACCTCTGATGGCAGTTGGAGCCTGCTGGGGGCCTCCTCCCCTCGGTGATGAGGGCCCTCTCGCGTCAGGCCCTAACTGCTGGTCTCTCCACATTTCTTGAATGTGCCCCAGTGGTTCGAGGACAGTCCTGCCAGGTTCCCATTCCCATGGGGATGTGGGCCGTCTGGTTTGAGGTCCCAACGGCTGAGTTACTCACAGTTTCATGATGTGGGCATTCTGGTGTGAGTTTACTCCGGTCTGGATCCCATAGACTCGGTTCCCTGGGCCGCCTGCTAGGAGGTTCGATCTGCTGGTTTCCTCACCTTTTTAAATCTGTGTTCCCTCTGCTGTGAGTCTAGTCTTGCCTGCCACACTCCCAGCCCCTCGGTGATGTGGGTCCTCTGGTTTGAGGCCATATGTGCTGTGTTCCTCACCTTTCGATGATGTGGCCCCGCTGGTTTGAGAACACTCCTGCCTTCTTCCAATCCGCTGGGTAATGTGGGCCTTTCGGTGAGCGTCTGATCCTGCCTGGGTCCCTCAACGTTCTGTGAGGTGGGCCCTCGGCTGTGAGGTCACTCCTGCCTGGCTGGCACTCGTTGCCTTGGTGACGTTGGCCCTCTGGTCGCCGTTGGAGCCTGCTGGGAGCCTCCTCCCCTGGGTGATCAGGGCCCTCTGGCGTCAGGCCCTATGTCCTGGGCTCCCCATATTTTCTGCTGTGCGCCCAGTGGTGCAAGGACACTCCTGCCAGGTTCCCATCCTCATGGAGATGTGGGCCTTCTGCTCTGAGGTCCCAACGTCTGGGTTGGTCACAGTTCCATGGTGTGGGCCCTCTTGGGTGAGTTCACTCCGGCACTGATCCCATAGCCTCGTGGCCCTGGGCCGCCTGTTGGGAGGGTCCAGCTCCTGGATTCCTCACATTTTTTTTATCCTGTGGGCCCTCTGTTGTGAGGCTACTCTTGCCTGCCTCAGTCTCAGCCCGTCGGTGATGTGGGTTCTCTGGTTTGAGGCCACGTGTGCTGGGTGCCTCACCCTTCGATGATGTGGCCACACTGGTGTGAAGACACTCCTGCCTGGTTCCCATCCCCTTCGTGATGTGGGCCCTCTGGTGAGAGTCTGATCCTGGCTGGGTTCCTCAGACTTCTGTGAGGTGGGCCCTCTGATGTGAGGTCACTCCTGCCTGGCTTGCACACATCGCCTTGGCGACGTGGGCCCTCGGGTGGCAGTTGGAGCCTGCTGGGCGCCTCCTACCCTGGTTGATGAGGTCCCTATGGCTTAAGATCCTAACTACTGGGCTCCCCACGTTTTCTGATGTGCAGCCAGTGATGCCAGGACACTCCTGCCAGGTTCCCGTCCTGCTGGGGATGTGGGCCATCTGCTCTGAGGTCCCAATGGCTGGGTTGCTCACAGTTCCATGGTGTGGGCTCTCTGACGTAAGTAAGTTCACTCCTACCAGGATCCCATGGCCTCTGTGTTCCTGGCCGCCTGACGGGAGGTTCCAACTGCTGGATTCCTCACCTTTTTTATTCTATGGGCCCTCTGTGGTGAGGCTACTCCTGCCTGCCTCACTCCCAGCCCCTTGGTGATGCGGGTCCTCTGGATTGAGGCCACATGTGCTGGGTTTCTTAGATTTCGATGATGTGGCCCAACTAGTGTGCGGTCATGCCTGCCAGGTTCCCATCCCCTTTGTCTTGTGGGCCCTCTGGTGAGAGTCTGATCCTGGCTGGGTCCCTCACCCTTCTGTAAGTTGGGCCGTCTGCTGCGAGGTCATTCCCGCCTGCCTGGCACACTTCACCTTGGCGACGTGGGCCATCTGTTGGCAGTTGGAGCCTGCTAGGAGCCTCTTACCCTCGGAGATGAGGGCCCTCTGTCGTCAGGTCCTAACTGATGGGCTCCCCTCATTTTCTTGTGTGCGCCCAGTTTTGCGAGGAAACTCCTACCAGCTTCCCATCCCCTTGGGGATGTGGGCCTTCTGCTCTGAGTTCCCAAAGGCTGGGTTGCTCAGCTCCATGATGTGGGCCCTCTGGTGTGAGTTCACTGCGGCCTGAATCCCGTAGCCTCGGTGCTCTGGACCACCTGCTGGGAGGTGCCAACTGCTAGATTCCTCACCTTTTTTATTCTGTGGGCCCTGAGCTTTGAGACTTCTCCAGCCAGCATGCCTCACTCAGAGCCCATTGGTGATGTGGGTCCTCAGGTTTGAGTCTACATGTGCTGGGTTCCTCACCTTTCGATGGTGTGGCCCCACTGGTGTGAGGACACTCCCCTCTGGTTCCCATCCCCTTGGTGATGTGGTACCTGTGGTGGGAGTCTGATCCTGGCTGGGTTCCTCACCCTTTTGTGAGGTGGGCCCTCTGCTGTGAGGTCACTCCTGCCTGGCTGGCACGCTTCGCCTTGGCGACGTGGGACCTCTGGTGGCAGTTGGAGCCTGCTGGGGGCCTCCTCCCCTCAGTGATGAGGGCCCTCTCGCGTCAGGCCCTAACTGCTGGTCTCTCCACATTTCCTGAATGTTCCCCCAGTGGTTCGAGGACAGTCCTGCCAGGTTCCCGTTCCCATGGTGATGTGGGTCGTCTGGTCTGAGGTCCCAACGGCTGAGTTACTCACAGTTTCATGATGTGGACCCTCTGGTGTGAGTTCGCTCCGGTCTGTATCCCATAGACTCGGTTCCCTGGGCCGCCTGCTAGGAGGTTCGATCTGCTGGATTCCTCACCTTTTTAAATCTGTGGTCCCTCTGTTGTGAGTCTACTCCTGCCTGCCACACTCCCAGCCCCTTGGTGATGCGGGTCCTCTGGTTTGACGCCACGTGTGCTGGGTTCCTCACCTTTCGATGATGTGGCCCCACTGGTGTGAGTACACTCCTGCCTGGTTCCCATACCCTTGTTGATGTGGGTCCTCTGGTGAGAACGTAATCCTGGCTGGGTTCCTTAACCTTCTGCGTGGTTGGCCCTGTGCTGTGAGGTCACTCCTGCCTGGCTGGCACACTTCGTCTTGGCGACGAGGGCCCTCTGGTGACAGTGAGGGCCTGCTGGGCGCCTCCTCCCCTGGGTGATGCGGACCCTCTGGCGTCATGCCCTAACTGCTGTCCTCCCCACATTTTCTGTTGTGTGCGTAGTGGTGCGAGGACACTCCTGCCAGGTTCCCATCCCCATTGGGATGTGGGCCTTCGGCTCTGACGTCCCATCTGCTGGGTTGCTCAGAGTTTCACGATGTGGGGCCCTCTGGTGTGAGTTCATTCCGGCCTGGACCCCATAGCCTCCGTGCTCTGGGCCGCGTGCTGGGAGGTGCCAACTGATGGATTCCTCAACTTTTTTATTCTGTGGGCCCTCTGTTGTGAGGCTCCTCCTGCCTTCCTCACTCCAAGCCCCTTCGTGATGTGGGTTCTCTGATTAGAGTCCACGTTACTGGGTTTCGCATCTTTCGTTGATGTGGCCACACTGGTGTGAGGACACTCCTGCCGGGTTCCCATCCCCTTGGTGATGAGGGCCCTCTGGCGAGAGTCTTATCCTGGCTGGGTTCCTCACCCCTCTGTGAGGTAGGCCCTCTTCTGTGAGGTCACTCCTGCCTGGCTGGAACACGTCCCCTTGGCGACGTGGGCCCTCTGTTGGCAGTTGGAGCCTGCTGGGTGCCTCCTCCCCTCGGTGATGAGGGGCCTCTTGCTTCAGGACCTAACTGCTGTGCTCCCCACGTTTTCTGATGTGCGCCCAGTGGTGCGAGTACACTCCTGCCAGGTTTCCGTACCCATGGGGACGTGGGCCTTCTGCTCTGAGGTCTGAGCTGCTGGGTTACTCACAGTTTCATGATGTGAGCTCTCTTGTGTGAGTTCACTCCGGCCTGGGCCCAACAGCCTCGGTGCTCTGGGTCACTTGCTGGGAGCTTCCAACTGCTGGATTCCTCACCTTACTTATTCTGTGGGCCCTCTCTTGTGAGGCTACTCCTGGCTGCTTCACTGCCAGCCCCATCGTGATTTGGGTCCTCAGGTTTGTCGCCACATGTGCTGGGTTCCTCACCTTTCGATGATGTGGCCCCACTGGTGTGAGGACACTCCTGTCTGGTTCCCATCCCCTTGTTGACGTGGGCACTCTGGTGAGAGTCTGACCGTGGCTGGAATCCTCACCCTTTTGTGAGGTGGGCCCTCTTCTGTGAGGTCACTCCTGCCTAGCTGGCACACGTCTCCTTGGCGACGTGGGCCCTCTGGTGGCAGTTGGATCCTGCTTGGCGCCTCCTCCCCTGGGTGATGAGGGCCTTCTGTCGTCAGGCCCTAACTGCTGGGTTCCCCAAGTTTTCTGATGGGCACCCAGTGTTGCGAGGATACTCCTGCCAGTGTCTCACCCCCATTGGGATGTGGGTCTTCTGCTCTGACGTCCCAACGGCTGGGTTGATCACAGTTTCATGATGTGAGCCCACTGGTTTGAGTTCACTCTGGCCGGGATCCCATAGTCTTGCTGCTCTGTGCCATGTGCTGGGAGGTTCCAACTGCTGGATTCCTTATCTTTTATATTCTATGGGCCTCTCTTGTGAGGTTCCTCCTGCCTGTCTAAGTCTCAGCCACTTGGTGATGTGGGTCCTCTGGTTTGAGGCCACATGTGCTGGGTTCCTCACCTTACGCTGGTGTGGCCCCAGTGGAGTGAGTACACTCCTACCTGGTTCCGAACCTCGTGGTAATGTGGGCCCTCTGGTGAGAGTCTGATCCTGGTTGGGTTCCTCACCCTTCTGTGAGGTGGGCCCTCTTCTGTGAGGTCCCTCCTGCCTAGCTGGCACACGTCTCCTTGGCGAAGTGGGCCCGCTCCTGGCATTTGGTGCCTGCTGGGACCTCCTCCCCTTGGTGATTAGCGCCCTCTGGCGGCAGGCAATAATTTCTGGGCTCCCCACATTATCGGATGTGCGCCCAGTGGTGCGAGGACACTCCTGCCATGTTCCGATCCCCATGGGGATGTGGGCCTTCTGCTCTGAGGTCCCTTGTGCTGGGTTGCTCACAGTTTCATGATGTGGGCCCTCTGTTGTGAGTTCACTCCGGCCTGCATCCCATATCCTCGGTGCTCTGGGCGGCCTGCTGGGAGTTTCCAACTGCTGGATTCCTCACCATTTTTATTGTATGGGCCCTCTGTTTTGAGGCTACTCTTGCCTGCCTCACTCCCAGCCGCTTGGTGATGTGGTTCCTCTGGTTTGAGTCCACATGTGCTGGTGATGTGGTTCCTCTGGTTTGAGTCCACATGTGCTAGTTTCCTCACCTTGAGATGGTGTGGCCCCACTGGTGTGAAGAAACTCCTGCCTGGTTCCCGTCCCCTTGGTGTTTTGGGCCCTCTGGTGAGAGTCTGTGGCTGGATGGGTTCCTCACCCTTCTGTGAGGTGGGCCCTCTGATGTGAGGTCACTCCTGCCTGGCTCGCGTACATCGCCTGAGCGACGTGGGCCCTCTGGTGGCAGTTGGAGTCGGCTGGTAGCCTTCTCCCAGCGGTGATGAGGGCCCTCTGGCGTCAGGCCCTAAATTCTGGGCTCCCCACATTATCTGATTTGCGCCAAGTGGAGAGAGGACACTCCTGCCAGGTTCCCATCCCTTTGGGGCTGTGGGCCTTATGCTCTGAGGTTCCAACGGCTGGGTTGCTCACAGTTCCATGATGTGGGCCCTCTGGTGTGAGTTCACTCAGGCCTGGATCCCATAGCCTCCGTGCTCTGTGTCGCCTGCATCGGGGTTCCAACTGATGGATTCCTCACATTTTTTATTCTATGGGCCCTCTGTTGTGATGCTACTTCTGCCTGCATCACTCCCATCCCCTTGGTGATGTGGGCCCTCTGGTGAGAGTCTGACCGTGGCTGGGATCCTCACCCTTCTGTGAGGTGGGCCCTCTTCTGTGACGTCACTCCTGCCTAGCTGGCACACGTCTCCTTGGCGACGTGGGCCCTCTGGGGGCAGTTGGAGCCTGCTGGGCGACTCCTACCCTGGGTGATGAGGGCCCTCTGGAGTCAGGCCCTAACTGCTGGGTTACCCAATTTTCTGATGGGCACCCAGTGTTGCGAGGATACTCCTGCCAGGGTCCCACCCCCATTGGGATGTGGGTGTTCTGCTCTGAGGTCCCAACGGCTAGGTTGCTCACAGTTTCATGATGTGAGCCCACTGGTGTGAGTTCACTCCGGCCTGGATCCCATAGCCTTGCTGCTCTGGGCCATGTGCTGGGAGGTTCCAACTGCTTGATTCCTTATCTTTTTTATTCTATGGGCCTCTCTTGTGAGGAAACTCCTGACTGCCTCACTCTCAGCCACTTGGTGATGTGGGTTCTCTGGTTTGAGGCCACATGTGCTGGGTTCCTCACCTTACGCTGGTGTGGCCCCACTGGAGTGAGGACACTCCTGCCTGGTTCCGAACCTCGTGGTAATGGGGGCCCTCTGGTGAGAGTCTGATCCTGGCTGGGTTCCTCACCCTTCTGTGAGGTGGGCCCTCTTCTGTGACGTCACTCCTGCCTAGCTGGCACACATCTCCTTGGCGACGTGGGCCCTCTCGTGGCAGTTGGTGCCTGCTGGGAGCCTCCTCCCCTTGGTGATTAGTGCCCTCTGGCATCAGGCAATAATTTCTGAGCTCCCCACACTTTCTGATGTGCGCCCAGTGGTGTGGGGACACTCCTCCCTGGTTCCGATCCCCATGGGGATGTGGGCCTTCTGCTCTGAGGTCCCATGTGCTGGGTTGCTCACAGTTTCATGATGTGGGCCCTCTGGTGTGAGTTCATTCCGGCCTGCATCCCATAGCCTCTGTGCTCTGGGCCGCCTGCTGGGAGTTTCCAACTGCTGGATTCCTCACCATTTTATTGTGTGGGCCCTCTGTTGTGAGGCTACTCCTGAGTGCCTCACTCCTAGCCCCTTGGTGGTGTGGTCCTCTGGTTTGAGGCCACATGTGCTGGGTTCCTCACCTTTCGATGATGTGGCCCCGCTGGTGTGAGGCCACTCCTATCTGGTTCCCATCCCCTTGGTGAGGTGGGCCCTCTGTTGAGAGTCTGATCCTTGCTGGGTTCCTCACCCTTCTGTGAGGTGAGCCCTGTGCTTTGAGGTCACTCCTGCCGAGTGGCTCATGTCGCCTTGGCGACATGGGCCCTCTGGGGTCAGTTGGAGCCTGCTGGGAGCCTCCTCCCCTCGGTGATGAGGGCCCTGTGTCGTCAGGCCCTAACTGCTGGGCTCCCCACATTTTTGGATGTGCGCCCACTGGTTCGAGGACACTCCTGGCAGGTTCCCATCCCCAAGGGGATGTGGGCCTTCCGCTCTGAGATCCCAGTTGTTGCGTAGCTCACAGTTTCATGAAATGAAACCTGTGGTGTGACATCACTCAGACCAGGATCCCATAGATTTGGTGCTGTGGGCCACATGCTGGGAGATTCCAAATGCTGGAGTCCTCACCTTTTTTATTCTATGGGCCCTCTGGTGTGAGGCTGCTCCTGCGTGCCTCACTCCCAGCCCCTTGGTGATGTGGGTCCTCTGGTTTGAGGCCATATGTGCTGGGTTCCTCACCTTTCGACGATGTGGCCCCGCTGGTTTGAGAACACTCCTGCCTGCTTCCCATCCCCTTGGTAATGTGGGCCTTTTCGGTGAGCGTCTGATCCTGCCTGGGTGTCTCAACGTTCTGTGAGGTGGGCCCTCGGCTGTGAGGTCACTCCTGCCTGGCTAGCACTCGTTGCCTTGGCGACGTGGGCCCTCGGGTGGCAGCTGGAGACCGCCGGGCACCTCCTCCCCTGGTTGATGAGGTCCCTACGGCGTAAGACCCTAACTGCTGGGCTCCCCCCTTTTTCTGATGTGCAGCCAGTGATGCCAGGACACTCCTGCCAGGTTCCCATCCTCATGGGGATGTGGGCCTTCTGCTCTGAGGTCCCAAGGGCTGGCTTGCTCACAGTTGCATGGTGTGGGCCCTCTTGTGTGAGTTCACTCCGGCATTGATCCCATAGCCTCGTGGCCCTGGGCCGCCCGTTGGGAGGGCCCGGCTCCTGGATTCCTCACATTTTTTACTCTGTGGGCCCTCTGTTGTGAGGCTACTCCTGCCTGCCTCAGTCCCAGCCCGTTGGTGATGTGGGTTCTCTGGTTTGAGGCCACGTGTGCTGGGTGCCTCACCTTTCGATGATGTGGCCCCACTGGTGTGAGGACACTCCTGCCTGGTCCCCATCCCCTTCGTGATGTGGGCCCTCTGGTGAGAGTCTGATCCTGGCTGGGTTCCTCAGACTTCTGTGAGGTGGGCCCTCTGATGTGAGGTCACTCCTGCCTGGCTCGCACACGTCGCCTTGACGACGTCGGCCCTCGGGTGGCAGCTGGAGCCCGCCGGACACCTCCTCCCCTGGTTGATGAGGTCCCTACGGCGTAAGACCCTAACTGCTGGGCTCCCCCCGTTTTCTGATGTGCAGCCAGTGATGCCAGGACACTCCTGCCAGGTTCCCATCCTGCTGGGGATGTGGGCCTTCTGCTCTGAGGTCCCAACGGCTAGGTTGCTCACAGTTCCATGGTGTGGGCTCTCTGATGTAAGTTCACTCCGACCAGGATCCCATGGCCTCTGTGTTCCTGGCCGCCTGATGGGAGGTTCCAACTGCTGGATTCTTCACCTTTTTATTCTATGGGCCCTCTGTGGTGAGGCTACTCCTGCCTGCCTCACTCCCAGCCCCTTGGTGATGTGGGTCCTCTGGGTTGAGGCCACATGTGCTGGGTTTCTTCCATTTCGATGATGTGGCCCAACTAGTGTGAGGACACGCCTGCCAGGTTCCCATCCCCTTGGTGATGTGGGCCCTCTGGTGGGAGTCTGATCCTGGCTGGGTTCCTCACCCTTTTGTGAGGTGGGCCCTCTGCTGTGAGGTCACTCCTGCCTGGCTGGCACGCTTCGCCTTGGCGACATGGGACCTCTGATGGCAGTTGGAGCCTGCTGGGGGCCTCCTCCCCTCGGTGATGAGGGCCCTCTCGCGTCAGGCCCTAACTGCTGGTCTCTCCACATTTCTTGAATGTGCCCCCAGTGGTTCGAGGACAGTCCTGCCAGGTTCCCGTTCCCATGGTGATGTGGGCCGTCTGGTCTGAGGTCCCAACGGCTGAGTTACTCACAGTTTCATGATGTGGACCCTCTGGTGTGAGTTCGCTCCGGTCTGTATCCCATAGACTCGGTTCCCTGGGCCGCCTGCTAGGAGGTTCGATCTGCTGGATTCCTCACCTTTTTAAATCTGTGGTCCCTCTGTTGTGAGTCTACTCCTGCCTGCCACACTCCCAGCCCCTTGGTGATGCGGGTCCTCTGGTTTGACGCCAGTGTGCTGGGTTCCTCACCTTTCGATGATGTGGCCCCACTGGTGTGAGTACACTCCTGCCTGGTTCCCATACCCTTGTTGATGTGGGTCCTCTGGTGAGAACGTAATCCTGGCTGGGTTCCTTAACCTTCTGCGTGGTTGGCCCTGTGCTGTGAGGTCACTCCTGCCTGGCTGGCACACTTCGTCTTGGCGACGAGGGCCCTCTGGTGACAGTGAGGGCCTGCTGGGCGCCTCCTCCCCTGGGTGATGCGGGCCCTCTGGCGTCATGCCCTAACTGCTGTCCTCCCCACATTTTCTGTTGTGTGCCTAGTGGTGCGAGGACACTCCTGCCAGGTTCCCATCCCCATTGGGATGTGGGCCTTCGGCTCTGACGTCCCATCTGCTGGGTTGCTCAGAGTTTCACGATGTGGGCCCTCTGGTGTGAGTTCATTCCGGCCTGGACCCCATAGCCTCCGTGCTCTGGGCCACGTGCTGGGAGGTGCCAACTGATGGATTCCTCAACTTTTTTATTCTGTGGGCCCTCTGTTGTGAGGCTCCTCCTGCCTTCCTCACTCCAAGCCCCTTCGTGATGTGGGTTCTCTGATTAGAGTCCACGTTACTGGGTTTCGCATCTTTCGTTGATGTGGCCACACTGGTGTGAGGACACTCCTGCCGGGTTCCCATCCCCTTGGTGATGAGGGCCCTCTGGCGAGAGTCTTATCCTGGCTGGGTTCCTCACCCCTCTGTGAGGTAGGCCCTCTTCTGTGAGGTCACTCCTGCTAGGCACATGTCGCCTTTCTGACGTGAGTCCTCTGGTGTCAGTTGGAGCCTGCTGGGAGCCTCGTCCCCTCGATGATGAGGACCCATCTGGCGTCAGGCCCTAAGTGCTGGGCTCCTCACGTTTTCTGATGCACGCCCAGTGGTGCGAGGACACTTCTGCTCGGTTCCCATCCCCGTGGGAATGTGGGCCTTCTGCTCTGAGGTCCCAACGTCTGGGTTGCTTACAGTTTCATGATGTGGGCCCTCTGGTGTGAGTTCACTCTGGCCTGGATCCCATAGCCTCGGTACTCTGGGCTGCCTGCTTGGAAGTTCCAACTGCTGGATTCGTCACCTTTTTTTTCCCTGTGGTCCCTCTCTTGTGAGGTTACTCCTGCGTGCCACACTCCCAGCCCCTTGGTGATGTGGGCCCTCTGGTTTGTGGCAAGATGTGCTGGGTTCCTCACCTTTCGATGATGTGGCCCCACTGGTGTGAGGACACTCCTGTCTGGTTCCCATCCCCTTGTTGACGTGGGCACTCTGGTGAGAGTCTGACCGTGGCTGGAATCCTCACCCTTTTGTGAGGTGGGCCCTCTTCTGTGAGGTCACTCCTGCCTAGCTGGCACACGTCTCCTTGGCGACGTGGGCCCTCTGGTGGCAGTTGGATCCTGCTTGGCGCCTCCTCCCCTGGGTGATGAGGGCCTTCTGTCGTCAGGCCCTAACTGCTGGGTTCCCCAAGTTTTCTGATGGGCACCCAGTGTTGCGAGGATACTCCTGCCAGGGTCTCACCCCCATTGGGATGTGGGTCTTCTGCTCTGAGGTCCCAACGGCTGGGTTGATCACAGTTTCATGATGTGAGCCCACTGGTGTGAGTTCACTCCGGCCTGGATCCCATAGCCTTGCTGCTCTGGGCCATGTGCTGGGAGGTTCCAACTGCTTGATTCCTTATCTTTTTTATTCTATGGGCCTCTCTTGTGAGGAAACTCCTGACTGCCTCAGTCTCAGCCACTTGGTGATGTGGGTTCTCTGGTTTGAGGCCACATGTGCTGGGTTCCTCACCTTACGCTGGTGTGGCCCCACTGGAGTGAGGACACTCCTGCCTGGTTCCGAACCTCGTGGTAATGGGGGCCCTCTGGTGAGAGTCTGATCCTGGCTGGGTTCCTCACCCTTCTGTGAGGTGGGCCCTCTTCTGTGACGTCACTCCTGTCTAGCTGGCACACATCTCCTTGGCGACGTGGGCCCTCTCGTGGCAGTTGGTGCCTGCTGGGAGCCTCCTCCCCTTGGTGATTAGTGCCCTCTGGCATCAGGCAATAATTTCTGAGCTCCCCACACTTTCTGATGTGCGCCCAGTGGTGTGGGGACACTCCTCCCTGGTTCCGATCCCCATGGGGATGTGGGCCTTCTGCTCTGAGGTGCCATGTGCTGGGTTGCTCAAAGTTTCATGATGTGGGCCCTCTGGTGTGAGTTCATTCCGGCCTGCATCCCATAGCCTCTGTGCTCTGGGCCGCCTGCTGGGAGTTTCCAACTGCTGGATTCCTCACCATTTTATTGTGTGGGCCCTCTGTTGTGAGGCTACTCCTGACTGCCTCACTCCCAGCCCCTTGGTGGTGTGGTCCTCTGGTTTGAGGCCACATGTGCTGGGTTCCTCACCTTTCGATGATGTGGCCCCGCTGGTGTGAGGCCACTCCTATCTGGTTCCCATCCCCTTGGTGAGGTGGGCCCTCTGTTGAGAGTCTGATCCTTGCTGGGTTCCTCACCCTTCTGTGAGGTGAGCCCTGTGCTTTGAGGTCACTCCTGCCGAGTGGCTCATGTCGCCTTGGCGACATGGGCCCTCTGGGGTCAGTTGGAGCCTGCTGGGAGCCTCCTCCCCTCGGTGATGAGGGCCCTGTGTCGTCAGGCCCTAACTGCTGGGCTCCCCACATTTTCGGATGTGCGCCCAGTGGTTCGAGGACACTCCTGGCAGGTTCCCATCCCCAAGGGGATGTGGGCCTTCTGCTCTGAGGTCCCAGTTGCTGTGGGACCCACTTCATGAAGTGGAACCGGTGGTGTTGCATCACTCAGACCAGGATCCCATAGATTTGGTGCTGTGGGCCACAGGCTGGGAGATTCCAAATGCTGGAGTCCTCACCTTTTTTATTCTATGGGCCCTCTGTGGTGAGGCTACTCCTGCCTGCCTCACTCCCAGCCCCTTGGTGATGTGGGTCCTCTGGTTTGAGGCCATATGTGCTGTGTTCCTCACCTTTCGATGATGTGGCCCCGCTGGTTTGAGAACACTACTGCCTTCTTCCAATCCGCTGGGTAATGTGGGCCTTTCGGTGAGCGCCTGATCCTGCCTGGGTCCCTCAACGTTCTGTGAGGTGGGCCCTCGGCTGTGAGGTCACTCCTGCCTGGCTGGCACTCGTTGCCTTGGTGACGTTGGCCCTCTGGTCGCTGTTGGAGCCTGCTGGGAGCCTCCTCCCCTGGGTGATCAGGGCCCTCTGGCGTCAGGCCCTATGTCCTGGGCTCCCCATATTTTCTGCTGTGCGCCCAGTGGTGCGAGGACACTCCTGCCAGGTTCCCATCCTCATGGAGATGTGGGCCTTCTGCTCTGAGGTCCCAACGTCTGGGTTGGTCACAGTTGCATGGTGTGGGCCCTCTTGTGTGAGTTCACTCCGGCACTGATCCCATAGCCTCGTGGCCCTGGGCCGCCCGTTGGGAGGGCCCGGCTCCTGTATTCCTCACATTTTTTACTCTGTGGGCCCTCTGTTGTGAGGCTACTCCTGCCTGCCTCAGTCCCAGCCCGTTGGTGATGTGGGTTCTCTGGTTTGAGGCCACGTGTGCTGGGTGCCTCACCTTTCGATGATGTGGCCCCACTGGTGTGAGGACACTCCTGCCTGGTCCCCATCCCCTTCGTGATGTGGGCCCTCTGGTGAGAGTCTGATCCTGGCTGGGTTCCTCAGACTTCTGTGAGGTGGGCCCTCTGATGTGAGGTCACTCCTGCCTGGCTCGCACACGTCGCCTTGGCGACGTGGGCCCTCGGGTGGCAGCTGGAGCCCGCCGGGCACCTCCTCCCCTGGTTGATGAGGTCCCTACGGCGTAAGACCCTAACTGCTGGGCTCCCCCCGTTTTTTGATGTGCAGCCAGTGATGCCAGGACACTCCTGCCAGGTTCCCATCCTGCTGGGCATGTGGGCCTTCTGCTCTGTGGTCCCAACGGCTAGGTTGCTCACAGTTCCATGGTGTGGGCTCTCTGACGTAAGTTCACTCCGACCAGGATACCATGGCCTCTGTGTTCCTGGCCGCCTGATGAGAGGTTCCAACTGCTGGATTCCTCACCCTTTTTATTCTATGGGCCCTCTGTGGTGAGGCTACTCCTGCCTGCCTCACTCCCAGCCCCTTGGTGATGTGGGTCCTCTGGGTTGAGGCCACATGTGCTGGGTTTCTTCCATTTCGATGATGTGGCCCAACTAGTGTGAGGACACGCCTGCCAGGTTCCCATCCCCTTGGTGATGTGGGCCCTCTGGTGGGAGTCTGATCCTGGCTGGGTTCCTCACCCTTTTGTGAGGTGGGCCCTCTGCTGTGAGGTCACTCCTGCCTGGCTGGCACGCTTCGCCTTGGCGACGTGGGACCTCTGATGGCAGTTGGAACCTGCTGGGGGCCTCCTCCCCTCGGTGATGAGGGCCCTCTCGCGTCAGGCCCTAACTGCTGGTCTCTCAACATTTCTTGAATGTGCCCCAGTGGTTCGAGGACAGTCCTGCCAGGTTCCCATTCCCATGGGGATGTGGGCCGTCTGGTTTGAGGTCCCAACGGCTGAGTTACTCACAGTTTCATGATGTGGGCATTCTGGTGTGAGTTTACTCCGGTCTGGATCCCATAGACTCGTTTCCCTGGGCCGCCTGCTAGGAGGTTCGATCTGCTGGTTTCCTCACCTTTTTAAATCTGTGTTCCCTCTGCTGTGAGTCTAGTCTTGCCTGCCACACTCCCAGCCCCTCGGTGATGTGGGTCCTCTGGTTTGAGGCCATATGTGCTGGGTTCCTCACCTTTCGACGATGTGGCCCCGCTGGTTTGAGAACACTCCTGCCTGCTTCCCATCCCCTTGGTAATGTGGGCCTTTTCGGTGTGCGTCTGATCCTGCCTGGGTCCCTCAACGTTCTGTGAGGTGGGCCCTCTGCTGTGAGGTCACTCCTGCCGGGCTGGCACTCGTCACCTTGGCGACGTGGGCCCTCTGGTCGCAGCGGGTTCCTGCTGGGAGCCCCCTCCCCTGGGTGATCAGGGCCCTCTGGCGTCAGACCCTAAGTCCTGGGGTCCCCATATTTTCTGCTGTGCACCCAGTGGTGCGAGGACACTCCTGCCAGGTTCCCATCCTCATGGGGATGTGGGCCTTCTGCTCTGAGGTCCCAACGGCTGGCTTGCTCACAGTTGCATGGTGTGGGCCCTCTTGTGTGAGTTCACTCCGGCATTGATCCCATAGCCTCGTGGCCCTGGGCTGCCCGTTGGGAGGGCCCGGCTCCTGGATTCCTCACATTTTTTACTCTGTGGGTCCTCTGTTGTGAGGCTACTCCTGCCTGCCTCAGTCCCAGCCCGTTGGTGATGTGGGTTCTCTGGTTTGAGGCCACGTGTGCTGGGTGCCTCACCTTTCGATTATGTGGCCACAGTGGTGTGAGGCCACTGCTGCCGGTTTTCCATCCCCTTGGTGATGTGGGCCCTCTGGTGAGAGTCTGATCCTGTCTGGGTTCCTCATCCTTCTGGGACGTGGGCCCTCTGCTGTGAGGTCACTCCTGCTAGGCACATGTCGCCTTTGCGACGTGAGTCCTCTGGTGTCAGTTGGAGCCTGCTGGGAGCCTCCTCCCCTCGGTGATGAGAGCCCTGTGTCATCAGGCCCTAACTGCTGGGCTCCCCACGTTTTCCGATGTGCACCCAGTGGTTCCAGGACACTCCTGGCAGGTTCCCATCCCCAAGGGGACGTGGACCTTCTGCTCTGAGGTCCCAGTTGCTGTGGGACCCACTTCATGAAGTGGAACCGGTGGTGTTGCATCACTCAGACCAGGATCCCATAGATTTGGTGCTGTGGGCCACAGGCTGGGAGATTCCAAATGCTGGAGTCCTCACCTTTTTTATTCTATGGGCCCTCTGTGGTGAGGCTACTCCTGCCTGCCTCACTCCCAGCCCCTTGGTGATGTGGGTCCTCTGGTTTGAGGCCATATGTGCTGTGTTCCTCACCTTTCGATGATGTGGCCCCGCTGGTTTGAGAACACTCCTGCCTTCTTCCAATCCGCTGGGTAATGTGGGCCTTTCGGTGAGCGTCTGATCCTGCCTGGGTCCCTCAACGTTCTGTGAGGTGGGCCCTCGGCTGTGAGGTCACTCCTGCCTGGCTGGCACTCGTTGCCTTGGTGACGTTGGCCCTCTGGTCGCCGTTGGAGCCTGCTGGGAGCCTCCTCCCCTGGGTGATCAGGGCCCTCTGGCGTCAGGCCCTATGTCCTGGGCTCCCCATATTTTCTGCTGTGCGCCCAGTGGTGCAAGGACACTCCTGCCAGGTTCCCATCCTCATGGAGATGTGGGCCTTCTGCTCTGAGGTCCCAACGTCTGGGTTGGTCACAGTTCCATGGTGTGGGCCCTCTTGGGTGAGTTCACTCCGGCACTGATCCCATAGCCTCGTGGCCCTGGGCCGCCTGTTGGGAGGGTCCAGCTCCTGGATTCCTCACATTTTTTTTATCCTGTGGGCCCTCTGTTGTGAGGCTACTCTTGCCTGCCTCAGTCTCAGCCCGTCGGTGATGTGGGTTCTCTGGTTTGAGGCCACGTGTGCTGGGTGCCTCACCCTTCGATGATGTGGCCACACTGGTGTGAAGACACTCCTGCCTGGTTCCCATCCCCTTCGTGATGTGGGCCCTCTGGTGAGAGTCTGATCCTGGCTGGGTTCCTCAGACTTCTGTGAGGTGGGCCCTCTGATGTGAGGTCACTCCTGCCTGGCTCGCACACATCGCCTTGGCGACGTGGGCCCTCGGGTGGCAGTTGGAGCCTGCTGGGCGCCTCCTACCCTGGTTGATGAGGTCCCTATGGCTTAAGATCCTAACTACTGGGCTCCCCACGTTTTCTGATGTGCAGCCAGTGATGCCAGGACACTCCTGCCAGGTTCCCGTCCTGCTGGGGATGTGGGCCATCTGCTCTGAGGTCCCAATGGCTGGGTTGCTCACAGTTCCATGGTGTGGGCTCTCTGACGTAAGTAAGTTCACTCCTACCAGGATCCCATGGCCTCTGTGTTCCTGGCCGCCTGACGGGAGGTTCCAACTGCTGGATTCCTCACCTTTTTTATTCTATGGGCCCTCTGTGGTGAGGCTACTCCTGCCTGCCTCACTCCCAGCCCCTTGGTGATGCGGGTCCTCTGGATTGAGGCCACATGTGCTGGGTTTCTTAGATTTCGATGATGTGGCCCAACTAGTGTGCGGTCACGCCTGCCAGGTTCCCATCCCCTTTGTCTTGTGGGCCCTCTGGTGAGAGTCTGATCCTGGCTGGGTCCCTCACCCTTCTGTAAGTTGGGCCGTCTGCTGGGAGGTCATTCCCGCCTGCTTGGCACACTTCACCTTGGCGACGTGGGCCATCTGTTGGCAGTTGGAGCCTGCTAGGAGCCTCTTACCCTCGGAGATGAGGGCCCTCTGTCGTCAGGTCCTAACTGATGGGCTCCCCTCATTTTCTTGTGTGCGCCCAGTTTTGCGAGGAAACTCCTACCAGCTTCCCATCCCCTTGGGGATGTGGGCCTTCTGCTCTGAGTTCCCAAAGGCTGGGTTGCTCAGCTCCATGATGTGGGCCCTCTGGTGTGAGTTCACTGCGGCCTGAATCCCGTAGCCTCGGTGCTCTGGACCACCTGCTGGGAGGTGCCAACTGCTAGATTCCTCACCTTTTTTATTCTGTGGGCCCTGAGTTTTGAGACTTCTCCAGCCAGCATGCCTCACTCAGAGCCCATTGGTGATGTGGGTCCTCAGGTTTGAGTCTACATGTGCTGGGTTCCTCACCTTTCGATGGTGTGGCCCCACTGGTGTGAGGACACTCCCCTCTGGTTCCCATCCCCTTGGTGATGTGGTACCTGTGGTGGGAGTCTGATCCTGGCTGGGTTCCTCACCCTTTTGTGAGGTGGGCCCTCTGCTGTGAGGTCACTCCTGCCTGGCTGGCACGCTTCGCCTTGGCGACGTGGGACCTCTGGTGGCAGTTGGAGCCTGCTGGGGGCCTCCTCCCCTCAGTGATGAGGGCCCTCTCGCGTCAGGCCCTAACTGCTGGTCTCTCCACATTTCCTGAATGTTCCCCCAGTGGTTCGAGGACAGTCCTGCCAGGTTCCCGTTCCCATGGTGATGTGGGCCGTCTGGTCTGAGGTCCCAACGGCTGAGTTACTCACAGTTTCATGATGTGGACCCTCTGGTGTGAGTTCGCTCCGGTCTGTATCCCATAGACTCGGTTCCCTGGGCCGCCTGCTAGGAGGTTCGATCTGCTGGATTCCTCACCTTTTTAAATCTGTGGTCCCTCTGTTGTGAGTCTACTCCTGCCTGCCACACTCCCAGCCCCTTGGTGATGCGGGTCCTCTGGTTTGACGCCAGTGTGCTGGGTTCCTCACCTTTCGATGATGTGGCCCCACTGGTGTGAGTACACTCCTGCCTGGTTCCCATACCCTTGTTGATGTGGGTCCTCTGGTGAGAACGTAATCCTGGCTGGGTTCCTTAACCTTCTGCGTGGTTGGCCCTGTGCTGTGAGGTCACTCCTGCCTGGCTGGCACACTTCGTCTTGGCGACGAGGGCCCTCTGGTGACAGTGAGGGCCTGCTGGGCGCCTCCTCCCCTGGGTGATGCGGGCCCTCTGGCGTCATGCCCTAACTGCTGTCCTCCCCACATTTTCTGTTGTGTGCCTAGTGGTGCGAGGACACTCCTGCCAGGTTCCCATCCTCATGGGGATGTGGGCCTTCTGCTCTGAGGTCCCAAGGGCTGGCTTGCTCACAGTTGCATGGTGTGGGCCCTCTTGTGTGAGTTCACTCCGGCATTGATCCCATAGCCTCGTGGCCCTGGGCCGCCCGTTGGGAGGGCCCAGCTCCTGGATTCCTCACATTTTTTACTCTGTGGGCCCTCTGTTGTGAGGCTACTCCTGCCTGCCTCAGTCCCAGCCCGTTGATGATGTGGGTTCTCTGGTTTGAGGCCACGTGTGCTGGGTGCCTCACCTTTCGATGATGTGGCCCCACTGGTGTGAGGACACTCCTGCCTGGTCCCCATCCCCTTCGTGATGTGGGCCCTCTGGTGAGAGTCTGATCCTGGCTGGGTTCCTCAGACTTCTGTGAGGTGGGCCCTCTGATGTGAGGTCACTCCTGCCTGGCTCGCACACGTCGCCTTGGCGACGTGGGCCCTCGGGTGGCAGCTGGAGCCCGCCGGGCACCTCCTCCCCTGGTTGATGAGGTCCCTACGGCGTAAGACCCTAACTGCTGGGCTCCCCCCGTTTTTTGATGTGCAGCCAGTGATGCCAGGACATTCCTGCCAGGTTCCCATCCTGCTGGGCATGTGGGCCTTCTGCTCTGTGGTCCCAACGGCTAGGTTGCTCACAGTTCCATGGTGTGGGCTCTCTGACGTAAGTTCACTCCGACCAGGATACCATGGCCTCTGTGTTCCTGGCCGCCTGATGAGAGGTTCCAACTGCTGGATTCCTCACCTTTTTTATTCTATGGGCCCTCTGTGGTGAGGCTACTCCTGCCTGCCTCACTCCCAGCCCCTTGGTGATGTGGGTCCTCTGGGTTGAGGCCACATGTGCTGGGTTTCTTCCATTTCGATGATGTGGCCCAACTAGTGTGAGGACACGCCTGCCAGGTTCCCATCCCCTTGGTGATGTGGGCCCTCTGGTGGGAGTCTGATCCTGGCTGGGTTCCTCACCCTTTTGTGAGGTGGGCCCTCTGCTGTGAGGTCACTCCTGCCTGGCTGGCACGCTTCGCCTTGGCGACGTGGGACCTCTGATGGCAGTTGGAACCTGCTGGGGGCCTCCTCCCCTCGGTGATGAGGGCCCTCTCGCGTCAGGCCCTAACTGCTGGTCTCTCCACATTTCTTGAATGTGCCCCAGTGGTTCGAGGACAGTCCTGCCAGGTTCCCATTCCCATGGGGATGTGGGCCGTCTGGTTTGAGGTCCCAACGGCTGAGTTACTCTCAGTTTCATGATGTGGGCATTCTGGTGTGAGTTTACTCCGGTCTGGATCCCATAGACTCGGTTCCCTGGGCCGCCTGCTAGGAGGTTCGATCTGCTGGTTTCCTCACCTTTTTAAATCTGTGTTCCCTCTGCTGTGAGTCTAGTCTTGCCTGCCACACTCCCAGCCCCTCGGTGATGTGGGTCCTCTGGTTTGAGGCCATATGTGCTGGGTTCCTCACCTTTCGACGATGTGGCCCCGCTGGTTTGAGAACACTCCTGCCTGCTTCCCATCCCCTTGGTAATGTGGGCCTTTTCGGTGTGCGTCTGATCCTGCCTGGGTCCCTCAACGTTCTGTGAGGTGGGCCCTCTGCTGTGAGGTCACTCCTGCCGGGCTGGCACTCGTCACCTTGGCGACGTGGGCCCTCTGGTCGCAGCGGGTTCCTGCTGGGAGCCTCCTCCCCTGGGTGATCAGGGCCCTCTGGCGTCAGGCCCTAAGTCCTGGGGTCCCCATATTTTCTGCTGTGCACCCAGTGGTGCGAGGACACTCCTGCCAGGTTCCCATCCTCATGGGGATGTGGGCCTTCTGCTCTGAGGTCTCAAGGGCTGGCTTGCTCACAGTTGCATGGTGTGGGCCCTCTTGTGTGAGTTCACTCCGGCATTGATCCCATAGCCTCGTGGCCCTGGGCTGCCCGTTGGGAGGGCCCGGCTCCTGGATTCCTCACATTTTTTACTCTGTGGGCCCTCTGTTGTGAGGCTACTCCTGCCTGCCTCAGTCCCAGCCCGTTGGTGATGTGGGTTCTCTGGTTTGAGGCCACGTGTGCTGGGTGCCTCACCTTTCGATTATGTGGCCACAGTGGTGTGAGGCCACTGCTGCCGGTTTTCCATCCCCTTGGTGATGTGGGCCCTCTGGTGAGAGTCTGATCCTGTCTGGGTTCCTCATCCTTCTGGGACGTGGGCCCTCTGCTGTGAGGTCACTCCTGCTAGGCACATGTCGCCTTTGCGACGTGAGTCCTCTGGTGTCAGTTGGAGCCTGCTGGGAGCCTCCTCCCCTCGGTGATGAGAGCCCTGTGTCATCAGGCCCTAACTGCTGGGCTCCCCACGTTTTCCGATGTGCACCCAGTGGTTCCAGGACACTCCTGGCAGGTTCCCATCCCCAAGGGGACGTGGGCCTTCTGCTCTGAGGTCCCAGTTGCTGTGGGACCCACTTCATGAAGTGGAACCGGTGGTGTTGCATCACTCAGACCAGGATCCCATAGATTTGGTGCTGTGGGCCACAGGCTGGGAGATTCCAAATGCTGGAGTCCTCACCTTTTTTATTCTATGGGCCCTCTGTGGTGAGGCTACTCCTGCCTGCCTCACTCCCAGCCCCTTGGTGATGTGGGTCCTCTGGTTTGAGGCCATATGTGCTGTGTTCCTCACCTTTCGATGATGTGGCCCCGCTGGTTTGAGAACACTCCTGCCTTCTTCCAATCCGCTGGGTAATGTGGGCCTTTCGGTGAGCGTCTGATCCTGCCTGGGTCCCTCAACGTTCTGTGAGGTGGGCCCTCGGCTGTGAGGTCACTCCTGCCTGGCTGGCACTCGTTGCCTTGGTGACGTTGGCCCTCTGGTCGCCGTTGGAGCCTGCTGGGAGCCTCCTCCCCTGGGTGATCAGGTCCCTCTGGCGTCAGGCCCTATGTCCTGGGCTCCCCATATTTTCTGCTGTGCGCCCAGTGGTGCAAGGACACTCCTGCCAGGTTCCCATCCTCATGGAGATGTGGGCCTTCTGCTCTGAGGTCCCAACGTCTGGGTTGGTCACAGTTCCATGGTGTGGGCCCTCTTGGGTGAGTTCACTCCGGCACTGATCCCATAGCCTCGTGGCCCTGGGCCGCCTGTTGGGAGGGTCCAGCTCCTGGATTCCTCACATTTTTTTTATCCTGTGGGCCCTCTGTTGTGAGGCTACTCTTGCCTGCCTCAGTCTCAGCCCGTCGGTGATGTGGGTTCTCTGGTTTGAGGCCACGTGTGCTGGGTGCCTCACCCTTCGATGATGTGGCCACACTGGTGTGAAGACACTCCTGCCTGGTTCCCATCCCCTTCGTGATGTGGGCCCTCTGGTGAGAGTCTGATCCTGGCTGGGTTCCTCAGACTTCTGTGAGGTGGGCCCTCTGATGTGAGGTCACTCCTGCCTGGCTCGCACACATCGCCTTGGCGACGTGGGCCCTCGGGTGGCAGTTGGAGCCTGCTGGGCGCCTCCTACCCTGGTTGATGAGGTCCCTATGGCTTAAGATCCTAACTACTGGGCTCCCCACGTTTTCTGATGTGCAGCCAGTGATGCCAGGACACTCCTGCCAGGTTCCCGTCCTGCTGGGGATGTGGGCCATCTGCTCTGAGGTCCCAATGGCTGGGTTGCTCACAGTTCCATGGTGTGGGCTCTCTGACGTAAGTAAGTTCACTCCTACCAGGATCCCATGGCCTCTGTGTTCCTGGCCGCCTGACGGGAGGTTCCAACTGCTGGATTCCTCACCTTTTTTATTCTATGGGCCCTCTGTGGTGAGGCTACTCCTGCCTGCCTCACTCCCAGCCCCTTGGTGATGCGGGTCCTCTGGATTGAGGCCACATGTGCTGGGTTTCTTAGATTTCGATGATGTGGCCCAACTAGTGTGCGGTCATGCCTGCCAGGTTCCCATCCCCTTTGTCTTGTGGGCCCTCTGGTGAGAGTCTGATCCTGGCTGGGTCCCTCACCCTTCTGTAAGTTGGGCCGTCTGCTGGGAGGTCATTCCCGCCTGCTTGGCACACTTCACCTTGGCGACGTGGGCCATCTGTTGGCAGTTGGAGCCTGCTAGGAGCCTCTTACCCTCGGAGATGAGGGCCCTCTGTCGTCAGGTCCTAACTGATGGGCTCCCCTCATTTTCTTGTGTGCGCCCAGTTTTGCGAGGAAACTCCTACCAGCTTCCCATCCCCTTGGGGATGTGGGCCTTCTGCTCTGAGTTCCCAAAGGCTGGGTTGCTCAGCTCCATGATGTGGGCCCTCTGGTGTGAGTTCACTGCGGCCTGAATCCCGTAGCCTCGGTGCTCTGGACCACCTGCTGGGAGGTGCCAACTGCTAGATTCCTCACCTTTTTTATTCTGTGGGCCCTGAGTTTTGAGACTTCTCCAGCCAGCATGCCTCACTCAGAGCCCATTGGTGATGTGGGTCCTCAGGTTTGAGTCTACATGTGCTGGGTTCCTCACCTTTCGATGGTGTGGCCCCACTGGTGTGAGGACACTCTCCTCTGGTTCCCATCCCCTTGGTGATGTGGTACCTGTGGTGGGAGTCTGATCCTGGCTGGGTTCCTCACCCTTTTGTGAGGTGGGCCCTCTGCTGTGAGGTCACTCCTGCCTGGCTGGCACGCTTCGCCTTGGCGACGTGGGACCTCTGGTGGCAGTTGGAGCCTGCTGGGGGCCTCCTCCCCTCAGTGATGAGGGCCCTCTCGCGTCAGGCCCTAACTGCTGGTCTCTCCACATTTCCTGAATGTTCCCCCAGTGGTTCGAGGACAGTCCTGCCAGGTTCCCGTTCCCATGGTGATGTGGGCCGTCTGGTCTGAGGTCCCAACGGCTGAGTTACTCACAGTTTCATGATGTGGACCCTCTGGTGTGAGTTCGCTCCGGTCTGTATCCCATAGACTCGGTTCCCTGGGCCGCCTGCTAGGAGGTTCGATCTGCTGGATTCCTCACCTTTTTAAATCTGTGGTCCCTCTGTTGTGAGTCTACTCCTGCCTGCCACACTCCCAGCCCCTTGGTGATGCGGGTCCTCTGGTTTGACGCCAGTGTGCTGGGTTTCTCACCTTTCGATGATGTGGCCCCACTGGTGTGAGTACACTCCTGCCTGGTTCCCATACCCTTGTTGATGTGGGTCCTCTGGTGAGAACGTAATCCTGGCTGGGTTCCTTAACCTTCTGCGTGGTTGGCCCTGTGCTGTGAGGTCACTCCTGCCTGGCTGGCACACTTCGTCTTGGCGACGAGGGCCCTCTGGTGACAGTGAGGGCCTGCTGGGCGCCTCCTCCCCCGGGTGATGCGGGCCCTCTGGCGTCATGCCCTAACTGCTGTCCTCCCCACATTTTCTGTTGTGTGCCTAGTGGTGCGAGGACACTCCTGCCAGGTTCCCATCCCCATTGGGATGTGGGCCTTCGGCTCTGACGTCCCATCTGCTGGGTTGCTCAGAGTTTCACGATGTGGGCCCTCTGGTGTGAGTTCATTCCGGCCTGGACCCCATAGCCTCCGTGCTCTGGGCCGCGTGCTGGGAGGTGCCAACTGATGGATTCCTCAACTTTTTTATTCTGTGGGCCCTCTGTTGTGAGGCTCCTCCTGCCTTCCTCACTCCAAGCCCCTTCGTGATGTGGGTTCTCTGATTAGAGTCCACGTTACTGGGTTTCGCATCTTTCGTTGATGTGGCCACACTGGTGTGAGGACACTCCTGCCGGGTTCCCATCCCCTTGGTGATGAGGGCCCTCTGGCGAGAGTCTTATCCTGGCTGGGTTCCTCACCCCTCTGTGAGGTAGGCCCTCTTCTGTGAGGTCACTCCTGCTAGGCACATGTCGCCTTTGCGACGTGAGTCCTCTGGTGTCAGTTGGAGCCTGCTGGGAGCCTCGTCCCCTCGATGATGAGGACCCATCTGGCGTCAGGCCCTAAGTGCTGGGCTCCTCACGTTTTCTGATGCACGCCCAGTGGTGCGAGGACACTTCTGCTCGGTTCCCATCCCCGTGGGGATGTGGGCCTTCTGCTCTGAGGTCCCAACGTCTGGGTTGCTTACAGTTTCATGATGTGGGCCCTCTGGTGTGAGTTCACTCTGGCCTGGATCCCATAGCCTCGGTACTCTGGGCTGCCTGCTTGGAAGTTCCAACTGCTGGATTCGTCACCTTTTTTTTTCCTGTGGTCCCTCTCTTGTGAGGTTACTCCTGCGTGCCACACTCCCAGCCCCTTGGTGATGTGGGCCCTCTGGTTTGTGGCAAGATGTGCTGGGTTCCTCACCTTTCGATGATGTGGCCCCACTGGTGTGAGGACACTCCTGTCTGGTTCCCATCCCCTTGTTGACGTGGGCACTCTGGTGAGAGTCTGACCGTGGCTGGAATCCTCACCCTTTTGTGAGGTGGGCCCTCTTCTGTGAGGTCACTCCTGCCTAGCTGGCACACGTCTCCTTGGCGACGTGGGCCCTCTGGTGGCAGTTGGATCCTGCTTGGCGCCTCCTCCCCTGGGTGATGAGGGCCTTCTGTCGTCAGGCCCTAACTGCTGGGTTCCCCAAGTTTTCTGATGGGCACCCAGTGTTGCGAGGTTACTCCTGCCAGGGTCTCACCCCCATTGGGATGTGGGTCTTCTGCTCTGAGGTCCCAACGGCTGGGTTGATCACAGTTTCATGATGTGAGCCCACTGGTTTGAGTTCACTCTGGCCGGGATCCCATAGTCTTGCTGCTCTGTGCCATGTGCTGGGAGGTTCCAACTGCTGGATTCCTTATCTTTTATATTCTATGGGCCTCTCTTGTGAGGTTCCTCCTGCCTGCCTCAGTCTCAGCCACTTGGTGATGTGGGTCCTCTGGTTTGAGGCCACATGTGCTGGGTTCCTCACCTTACGCTGGTGTGGCCCCAGTGGAGTGAGTACACTCCTGCCTGGTTCCGAACCTCGTGGTAATGTGGGCCCTCTGGTGAGAGTCTGATCCTGGTTGGGTTCCTCACCCTTCTGTGAGGTGGGCCCTCTTCTGTGAGGTCCCTCCTGCCTAGCTGGCACACGTCTCCTTGGCGAAGTGGGCCCGCTCCTGGCATTTGGTGCCTGCTGGGACCTCCTCCCCTTGGTGATTAGCGCCCTCTGGCGGCAGGCAATAATTTCTGGGCTCCCCACATTATCGGATGTGCGCCCAGTGGTGCGAGGACACTCCTGCCATGTTCCGATCCCCATGGGGATGTGGGCCTTCTGCTCTGAGGTCCCTTGTGCTGGGTTGCTCACAGTTTCATGATGTGGGCCCTCTGTTGTGAGTTCACTCCGGCCTGCATCCCATATCCTCGGTGCTCTGGACCGCCTGCTGGGAGTTTCCAACTGCTGGATTCCTCACCATTTTTATTGTATGGGCCCTCTGTTTTGAGGCTACTCTTGCCTGCCTCACTCCCAGCCGCTTGGTGATGTGGTTCCTCTGGTTTGAGTCCACATGTGCTAGTTTCCTCACCTTGAGATGGTGTGGCCCCACTGGTGTGAAGAAACTCCTGCCTGGTTCCCGTCCCCTTGGTGTTTTGGGCCCTCTGGTGAGAGTCTGTGGCTGGATGGGTTCCTCACCCTTCTGTGAGGTGGGCCCTCTGATGTGAGGTCACTCCTGCCTGGCTCGCGTACATCGCCTGAGCGACGTGGGCCCTCTGGTGGCAGTTGGAGTCGGCTGGTAGCCTTCTCCCAGCGGTGATGAGGGCCCTCTGGCGTCAGGCCCTAAATTCTGGGCTCCCCACATTATCTGATTTGCGCCAAGTGGAGAGAGGACACTCCTGCCAGGTTCCCATCCCTTTGGGGCTGTGGGCCTTATGCTCTGAGGTTCCAACGGCTGGGTTGCTCACAGTTCCATGATGTGGGCCCTCTGGTGTGAGTTCACTCAGGCCTGGATCCCATAGCCTCCGTGCTGTGTGTCGCCTGCATCGGGGTTCCAACTGATGGATTCCTCACATTTTTTATTCTATGGGCCCTCTGTTGTGATGCTACTTCTGCCTGCATCACTCCCATCCCCTTGGTGATGTGGGCCCTCTGGTGAGAGTCTGACCGTGGCTGGGATCCTCACCCTTCTGTGAGGTGGGCCCTCTTCTGTGACGTCACTCCTGCCTAGCTGGCACACGTCTCCTTGGCGACGTGGGCCCTCTGGGGGCAGTTGGAGCCTGCTGGGCGCCTCCTACCCTGGGTGATGAGGGCCCTCTGGAGTCAGGCCCTAACTGCTGGGTTACCCAATTTTCTGATGGGCACCCAGTGTTGCGAGGATACTCCTGCCAGGGTCCCACCCCCTTTGGGATGTGGGTGTTCTGCTCTGAGGTCCCAACGGCTAGGTTGCTCACAGTTTCATGATGTGAGCCCACTGGTGTGAGTTCACTCCGGCCTGGATCCCATAGCCTTGCTGCTCTGGGCCATGTGCTGGGAGGTTCCAACTGCTTGATTCCTTATCTTTTTTATTCTATGGGCCTCTCTTGTGAGGAAACTCCTGACTGCCTCACTCTCAGCCACTTGGTGATGTGGGTTCTCTGGTTTGAGGCCACATGTGCTGGGTTCCTCACCTTACGCTGGTGTGGCCCCACTGGAGTGAGGACACTCCTGCCTGGTTCCGAACCTCGTGGTAATGGGGGCCCTCTGGTGAGAGTCTGATCCTGGCTGGGTTCCTCACCCTTCTGTGAGGTGGGCCCTCTTCTGTGACGTCACTCCTGTCTAGCTGGCACACATCTCCTTGGCGACGTGGGCCCTCTCGTGGCAGTTGGTGCCTGCTGGGAGCCTCCTCCCCTTGGTGATTAGTGCCCTCTGGCATCAGGCAATAATTTCTGAGCTCCCCACACTTTCTGATGTGCACCCAGTGGTGTGGGGACACTCCTCCCTGGTTCCGATCCCCATGGGGATGTGGGCCTTCTGCTCTGAGGTGCCATGTGCTGGGTTGCTCACAGTTTCATGATGTAGGCCCTCTGGTGTGAGTTCATTCTGGCCTGCATCCCATAGCCTCTGTGCTCTGGGCCGCCTGCTGGGAGTTTCCAACTGCTGGATTCCTCACCATTTTATTGTGTGGGCCCTCTGTTGTGAGGCTACTCCTGACTGCCTCACTCCCAGCCCCTTGGTGGTGTGGTCCTATGGTTTGAGGCCACATGTGCTGGGTTCCTCACCTTTCGATGATGTGGCCCCGCTGGTGTGAGGCCACTCCTATCTGGTTCCCATCCCCTTGGTGAGGTGGGCCCTCTGTTGAGAGTCTGATCCTTGCTGGGTTCCTCACCCTTCTGTGAGGTGAGCCCTGTGCTTTGAGGTCACTCCTGCCGAGTGGCTCATGTCGCCTTGGCGACATGGGCCCTCTGGGGTCAGTTGGAGCCTGCTGGGAGCCTCCTCCCCTCGGTGATGAGGGCCCTGTGTCGTCAGGCCCTAACTGCTGGGCTCCCCACATTTTCGGATGTGCGCCCAGTGGTTCGAGGACACTCCTGGCAGGTTCCCATCCCCAAGGGGATGTGGGCCTTCTGCTCTGAGATCCCAGTTGTTGCGTAGCTCACAGTTTCATGAAATGAAACCTGTGGTGTGACATCACTCAGACCAGGATCCCATAGATTTGGTGCTGTGGGCCACATGCTGGGAGATTCCAAATGCTGGAGTCCTCACCTTTTTTATTCTATGGGCCCTCTGGTGTGAGGCTACTCCTGCGTGCCTCACTCCCAGCCCCTTGGTGATGTGGGTCCTCTGGTTTGAGGCCATATGTGCTGGGTTCCTCACCTTTCGACGATGTGGCCCCGCTGGTTTGAGAACACTCCTGCCTGCTTCCCATCCCCTTGGTAATGTGGGCCTTTTCGGTGAGCGTCTGATCCTGCCTGGGTGTCTCAACGTTCTGTGAGGTGGGCCCTCGGCTGTGAGGTCACTCCTGCCTGGCTGGCACTCGTTGCCTTGGCGACGTGGGCCCTCTGGTCACAGTTGGAGCCTGCTGGGAGCCTCCTCCCCTGGGTGATCAGGGCCCTCTGGCGTCAGGCCCTAAGTCCTGGGCTCCCCATATTTTCTGCTGTGCGCCCAGTGGTGCGAGGACACTCCTGCCAGGTTCCCATCCTCATGGGGATGTGGGCCTTCTGCTCTGAGGTCCCAAGGGCTGGCTTGCTCACAGTTGCATGGTGTGGGCCCTCTTGTGTGAGTTCACTCCGGCATTCATCCCATAGCCTTGTGGCCCTGGGCCGCCCGTCGGGAGGGCCCGGCTCCTGGATTCCTCACATTTTTTACTCTGTGGGCCCTCTGTTGTGAGGCTACTCCTGCCTGCCTCAGTCCCAGCCCGTTGGTGATGTGGGTTCTCTGGTTTGAGGCCACGTGTGCTGGGTGCCTCACCTTTCGATGATGTGGCCCCACTGGTGTGAGGACACTCCTGCCTGGTCCCCATCCCCTTCGTGATGTGGGCCCTCTGGTGAGAGTCTGATCCTGGCTGGGTTCCTCAGACTTCTGTGAGGTGGGCCCTCTGATGTGAGGTCACTCCTGCCTGGCTCGCACACGTCGCCTTGGCGACGTGGGCCCTCGGGTGGCAGCTGGAGCCCGCCGGGCACCTCCTCCCCTGGTTGATGAGGTCCCTACGGCGTAAGACCCTAACTGCTGGGCTCCCCCCGTTTTCTGATGTGCAGCCAGTGATGCCAGGACACTCCTGCCAGGTTCCCATCCTGCTGGGGATGTGGGCCTTCTGCTCTGAGGTCCCAACGGCTAGGTTGCTCACAGTTCCATGGTGTGGGCTCTCTGACGTAAGTTCACTCCGACCAGGATACCATGGCCTCTGTGTTCCTGGCCGCCTGATGAGAGGTTCCAACTGCTGGATTCCTCACTTTTTTTATTCTATGGGCCCTCTGTGGTGAGGCTACTCCTGCCTGCCTCACTCCCAGCCCCTTGGTGATGTGGGTCCTCTGGGTTGAGGCCACATGTGCTGGGTTTCTTCCATTTCGATGATGTGGCCCAACTAGTGTGAGGACACGCCTGCCAGGTTCCCATCCCCTTGGTGATGTGGGCCCTCTGGTGGGAGTCTGATCCTGGCTGGGTTCCTCACCCTTTTGTGAGGTGGGCCCTCTGCTGTGAGGTCACTCCTGCCTGGCTGGCACGCTTCGCCTTGGCGACGTGGGATCTCTGATGGCAGTTGGAGCCTGTTGGGGGCCTCCTCCCCTCGGTGATGAGGGCCCTCTCGCGTCAGGCCCTAACTGCTGGTCTCTCCACATTTCTTGAATGTGCCCCAGTGGTTCGAGGACAGTCCTGCCAGGTTCCCATTCCCATGGGGATGTGGGCCGTCTGGTTTGAGGTCCCAACGGCTGAGTTACTCACAGTTTCATGATGTGGGCATTCTGGTGTGAGTTTACTCCGGTCTGGATCCCATAGACTCGGTTCCCTGGGCCGCCTGCTAGGAGGTTCGATCTGCTGGTTTCCTCACCTTTTTAAATCTGTGTTCCCTCTGCTGTGAGTCTAGTCTTGCCTGCCACACTCCCAGCCCCTCGGTGATGTGGGTCCTCTGGTTTGAGGCCATATGTGCTGGGTTCCTCACCTTTCGACGATGTGGCCCCGCTGGTTTGAGAACACTCCTGCCTGCTTCCCATCCCCTTGGTAATGTGGGCCTTTTCGGTGTGCGTCTGATCCTGCCTGGGTCCCTCAACGTTCTGTGAGGTGGGCCCTCTGCTGTGAGGTCACTCCTGCCGGGCTGGCACTCGTCACCTTGGCGACGTGGGCCCTCTGGTCGCAGCGGGAGCCTGCTGGGAGCCTCCTCCCCTGGGTGATCAGGGCCCTCTGGCGTCAGGCCCTAAGTCCTGGGGTCCCCATATTTTCTGCTGTGCACCCAGTGGTGCGAGGACACTCCTGCCAGGTTCCCATCCTCATGGGGATGTGGGCCTTCTGCTCTGAGGTCCCAACGGCTGGCTTGCTCACAGTTGCATGGTGTGGGCCCTCTTGTGTGAGTTCACTCCGGCATTGATCCCATAGCCTCGTGGCCCTGGGCTGCCTGTTGGGAGGGCCCGGCTCCTGGATTCCTCACATTTTTTACTCTGTGGGCCCTCTGTTGTGAGGCTACTCCTGCCTGCCTCAGTCCCAGCCCGTTGGTGATGTGGGTTCTCTGGTTTGAGGCCACGTGTGCTGGGTGCCTCACCTTTCGATTATGTGGCCACAGTGGTGTGAGGCCACTGCTGCCGGTTTTCCATCCCCTTGGTGATGTGGGCCCTCTGGTGAGAGTCTGATCCTGTCTGGGTTCCTCATCCTTCTGGGACGTGGGCCCTCTGCTGTGAGGTCACTCCTGCTAGGCACATGTCGCCTTTGCGACGTGAGTCCTCTGGTGTCAGTTGGAGCCTGCTGGGAGCCTCCTCCCCTCGGTGATGAGAGCCCTGTGTCATCAGGCCCTAACTGCTGGGCTCCCCACGTTTTCCGATGTGCACCCAGTGGTTCCAGGACACTCCTGGCAGGTTCCCATCCCCAAGGGGACGTGGGCCTTCTGCTCTGAGGTCCCAGTTGCTGTGGGACCCACTTCATGAAGTGGAACTGGTGGTGTTGCATCACTCAGACCAGGATCCCTTAGATTTGGTGCTGTGGGCCACAGGCTGGGAGATTCCAAATGCTGGAGTCCTCACCTTTTTTATTCTATGGGCCCTCTGTGGTGAGGCTACTCCTGCCTGCCTCACTCCCAGCCCCTTGGTGATGTGGGTCCTCTGGTTTGAGGCCATATGTGCTGTGTTCCTCACCTTTCGATGATGTGGCCCCGCTGGTTTGAGAACATTCCTGCCTTCTTCCAATCCGCTGGGTAATGTGGGCCTTTCGGTGAGCGTCTGATCCTGCCTGGGTCCCTCAACGTTCTGTGAGGTGGGCCCTCGGCTGTGAGGTCACTCCTGCCTGGCTGGCACTCGTTGCCTTGGTGACGTTGGCCCTCTGGTCGCCGTTGGAGCCTGCTGGGAGCCTCCTCCCCTGGGTGATCAGGGCCCTCTGGCGTCAGGCCCTATGTCCTGGGCTCCCCATATTTTCTGCTGTGCGCCCAGTGGTGCGAGGACACTCCTGCCAGGTTCCCATCCTCATGGGGATGTGGGCCTTCTGCTCTGAGGTCCCAACGTCTGGGTTGGTCACAGTTCCATGGTGTGGGCCCTCTTGGGTGAGTTCACTCCGGCACTGATCCCATAGCCTCGTGGCCCTGGGCCGCCTGTTGGGAGGGTCCAGCTCCTGGATTCCTCACATTTTTTTTATTCTGTGGGCCCTCTGTTGTGAGGCTACACTTGCCTGCCTCAGTCTCAGCCCGTCGGTGATGTGGGTTCTCTGGTTTGAGGCCACGTGTGCTGGGTGCCTCACCCTTCGATGATGTGGGCCCTCTGGTGAGAGTCTGATCCTGGCTGGGTTCCTCAGACTTCTGTGAGGTGGGCCCTCTGATGTGAGGTCACTCCTGCCTGGCTCGCACACATCGCCTTGGCGACGTGGGCCCTCGGTTGGCAGTTGGAGCCTGCTGGGCGCCTCCTCCCCTGGTTGATGAGGTCCCTATGGCTTAAGATCCTAACTGCTGGGCTCCCCACGTTTTCTGATGTGCAGCCAGTGATGCCAGGACACTCCTGCCAGGTTCCCGTCCTGCTGGGGATGTGGGCCATCTGCTCTGAGGTCCCAATGGCTGGGTTGCTCACAGTTCCATGGTGTGGGCTCTCTGACGTAAGTAAGTTCACTCCTACCAGGATCCCATGGCCTCTGTGTTCCTGGCCGCCTGACGGGAGGTTCCAACTGCTGGATTCCTCACCTTTTTTATTCTATGGGCCCTCTGTGGTGAGGCTACTCCTGCCTGCCTCACTCCCAGCCCCTTGGTGATGTGGGTCCTCTGGATTGAGGCCACATGTGCTGGGTTTCTTAGATTTCGATGATGTGGCCCAACTAGTGTGCGGTCACGCCTGCCAGGTTCCCATCCCCTTTGTCTTGTGGGCCCTCTGGTGAGAGTCTGATCCTGGCTGGGTCCCTCACCCTTCTGTAAGTTGGGCCGTCTGCTGGGAGGTCATTCCCGCCTGCTTGGCACACTTCACCTTGGCGACGTGGGCCATCTGTTGGCAGTTGGAGCCTGCTAGGAGCCTCTTACCCTCGGAGATGAGGGCCCTCTGTCGTCAGGTCCTAACTGATGGACTACCCACATTTTCTTGTGTGCGCCCAGTTTTGCGAGGAAACTCCTACCAGCTTCCCATCCCCTTGGGGATGTGGGCCTTCTGCTCTGAGTTCCCAAAGGCTGGGTTGCTCAGCTCCATGATGTGGGCCCTCTGGTGTGAGTTCACTGCGGCCTGAATCCCGTAGCCTCGGTGCTCTGGACCACCTGCTGGGAGGTGCCAACTGCTAGATTCCTCACCTTTTTTATTCTGTGGGCCCTGAGTTTTGAGACTTCTCCAGCCAGCATGCCTCACTCAGAGCCCATTGGTGATGTGGGTCTTCAGGTTTGAGTCTACATGTGCTGGGTTCCTCACCTTTCGATGGTGTGGCCCCACTGGTGTGAGGACACTCCCCTCTGGTTCCCATCCCCTTGGTGATGTGGTACCTGTGGTGGGAGTCTGATCCTGGCTGGGTTCCTCACCCTTTTGTGAGGTGGGCCCTCTGCTGTGAGGTCACTCCTGCCTGGCTGGCACGCTTCGCCTTGGCGACGTGGGACCTCTGGTGGCAGTTGGAGCCTGCTGGGGGCCTCCTCCCCTCAGTGATGAGGGCCCTCTCGCGTCAGGCGAGAGGACTGCTGGTCTCTCCACATTTCCTGAATGTTCCCCCAGTGGTTCGAGGACAGTCCTGCCAGGTTCCCGTTCCCATGGTGATGTGGGCCGTCTGGTCTGAGGTCCCAACGGCTGAGTTACTCACAGTTTCATGATGTGGACCCTCTGGTGTGAGTTCGCTCCGGTCTGTATCCCATAGACTCGGTTCCCTGGGCCGCCTGCTAGGAGGTTCGATCTGCTGGATTCCTCACCTTTTTAAATCTGTGGTCCCTCTGTTGTGAGTCTACTCCTGCCTGCCACACTCCCAGCCCCTTGGTGATGCGGGTCCTCTGGTTTGACGCCAGTGTGCTGGGTTTCTCACCTTTCGATGATGTGGCCCCACTGGTGTGAGTACACTCCTGCCTGGTTCCCATACCCTTGTTGATGTGGGTCCTCTGGTGAGAACGTAATCCTGGCTGGGTTCCTTAACCTTCTGCGTGGTTGGCCCTGTGCTGTGAGGTCACTCCTGCCTGGCTGGCACACTTCGTCTTGGCGACGAGGGCCCTCTGGTGACAGTGAGGGCCTGCTGGGCGCCTCCTCCCCTGGGTGATGCGGGCCCTCTGGCGTCATGCCCTAACTGCTGTCCTCCCCACATTTTCTGTTGTGTGCCTAGTGGTGCGAGGACGCTCCTGCCAGGTTCCCATCCCCATTGGGATGTGGGCCTTCGGCTCTGATGTCCCATCTGCTGGGTTGCTCAGAGTTTCACGATGTGGGGCCCTCTGGTGTGAGTTCACTCAGGCCTGGATCCCATAGCCTCCGTGCTCTGTGTCGCCTGCATCGGGGTTCCAACTGATGGATTCCTCACATTTTTTATTCTATGGGCCCTCTGTTGTGATGCTACTTCTGCCTGCATCACTCCCATCCCCTTGGTGATGTGGGCCCTCTGGTGAGAGTCTGACCGTGGCTGGGATCCTCACCCTTCTGTGAGGTGGGCCCTCTTCTGTGACGTCACTCCTGCCTAGCTGGCACACGTCTCCTTGGCGACGTGGGCCCTCTGGGGGCAGTTGGAGCCTGCTGGGCGCCTCCTACCCTGGGTGATGAGGGCCCTCTGGAGTCAGGCCCTAACTGCTGGGTTACCCAATTTTCTGATGGGCACCCAGTGTTGCGAGGATACTCCTGCCAGGGTCCCACCCCCTTTGGGATGTGGGTGTTCTGCTCTGAGGTCCCAACGGCTAGGTTGCTCACAGTTTCATGATGTGAGCCCACTGGTGTGAGTTCACTCCGGCCTGGATCCCATAGCCTTGCTGCTCTGGGCCATGTGCTGGGAGGTTCCAACTGCTTGATTCCTTATCTTTTTTATTCTATGGGCCTCTCTTGTGAGGAAACTCCTGACTGCCTCACTCTCAGCCACTTGGTGATGTGGGTTCTCTGGTTTGAGGCCACATGTGCTGGGTTCCTCACCTTACGCTGGTGTGGCCCCACTGGAGTGAGGACACTCCTGCCTGGTTCCGAACCTCGTGGTAATGGGGGCCCTCTGGTGAGAGTCTGATCCTGGCTGGGTTCCTCACCCTTCTGTGAGGTGGGCCCTCTTCTGTGACGTCACTCCTGTCTAGCTGGCACACATCTCCTTGGCGACGTGCGCCCTCTCGTGGCAGTTGGTGCCTGCTGGGAGCCTCCTCCCCTTGGTGATTAGTGCCCTCTGGCATCAGGCAATAATTTCTGAGCTCCCCACACTTTCTGATGTGCGCCCAGTGGTGTGGGGACACTCCTCCCTGGTTCCGATCCCCATGGGGATGTGGGCCTTCTGCTCTGAGGTGCCATGTGCTGGGTTGCTCACAGTTTCATGATGTGGGCCCTCTGGTGTGAGTTCATTCCGGCCTGCATCCCATAGCCTCTGTGCTCTGGGCCGCCTGCTGGGAGTTTCCAACTGCTGGATTCCTCACCATTTTATTGTGTGGGCCCTCTGTTGTGAGGCTACTCCTGACTGCCTCACTCCCAGCCCCTTGGTGGTGTGGTCCTCTGGTTTGAGGCCACATGTGCTGGGTTCCTCACCTTTCGATGATGTGGCCCCGCTGGTGTGAGGCCACTCCTATCTGGTGCCCATCCCCTTGGTGAGGTGGGCCCTCTGTTGAGAGTCTGATCCTTGCTGGGTTCCTCACCCTTCTGTGAGGTGAGCCCTGTGCTTTGAGGTCACTCCTGCCGAGTGGCTCATGTCGCCTTGGCGACATGGGCCCTCTGGGGTCAGTTGGAGCCTGCTGGGAGCCTCCTCCCCTCGGTGATGAGGGCCCTGTGTCGTCAGGCCCTAACTGCTGGGCTCCCCACATTTTCGGATGTGCGCCCAGTGGTTCGAGGACACTCCTGGCAGGTTCCCATCCCCAAGGGGATGTGGGCCTTCTGCTCTGAGATCCCAGTTGTTGCGTAGCTCACAGTTTCATGAAATGAAACCTGTGGTGTGACATCACTCAGACCAGGATCCCATAGATTTGGTGCTGTGGGCCACATGCTGGGAGATTCCAAATGCTGGAGTCCTCACCTTTTTTATTCTATGGGCCCTCTGGTGTGAGGCTGCTCCTGCGTGCCTCACTCCCAGCCCCTTGGTGATGTGGGTCCTCTGGTTTGAGGCCACGCGTGCTGGGTGCCTCACCTTTCGATGATGTGGCCCCACTGGTGTGAGGACACTCCTGCCTGGTCCCCATCCCCTTCGTGATGTGGGCCCTCTGGTGAGAGTCTGATCCTGGCTGGGTTCCTCAGACTTCTGTGAGGTGGGCCCTCGGCTGTGAGGTCACTCCTGCCTGGCTCGCACACGTCGCCTTGGCGACGTGGGCCCTCGGGTGGCAGCTGGAGCCCGCCGGGCACCTCCTCCCCTGGTTGATGAGGTCCCTACGGCGTAAGACCCTAACTGCTGGGCTCCCCCCTTTTTCTGATGTGCAGCCAGTGATGCCAGGACACTCCTGCCAGGTTCCCATCCTGCTGGGGATGTGGGCCTTCTGCTCTGAGGTCCCAACGGCTAGGTTGCTCACAGTTCCATGGTGTGGGCTCTCTGATGTAAGTTCACTCCGACCAGGATACCATGGCCTCTGTGTTCCTGGCCGCCTGATGGGAGGTTCCAACTGCTGGATTCTTCACCTTTTTATTCTATGGGCCCGCTGTGGTGAGGCTACTCCTGCCTGCCTCACTCCCAGCCCCTTGGTGATGTGGGTCCTCTGGGTTGAGGCCATATGTGCTGGGTTCCTCACCTTTCGACGATGTGGCCCCGCTGGTTTGAGAACACTCCTGCCTGCTTTCCATCCCCTTGGTAATGTGGGCCTTTTCGGTGAGCGTCTGATCCTGCCTGGGTGTCTCAACGTTCTGTGAGGTGGGCCCTCGGCTGTGAGGTCACTCCTGCCTGGCTGGCACTCGTTGCCTTGGCGACGTGGGCCCTCTGGTCACAGTTGGAGCCTGCTGGGAGCCTCCTCCCCTGGGTGATCAGGGCCCTCTGGCGTCAGGCCCTAAGTCCTGGGCTCCCCATATTTTCTGCTGTGCGCCCAGTGGTGCGAGGACACTCCTGCCAGGTTCCCATCCTCATGGGGATGTGGGCCTTCTGCTCTGAGGTCCCAAGGGCTGGCTTGCTCACAGTTTTATGGTGTGGGCCCTCTTGTGTGAGTTCACTCCGGCATTCATCCCATAGCCTTGTGGCCCTGGGCCGCCCGTTGGGAGGGCCCGGCTCCTGGATTCCTCACATTTTTTACTCTGTGGGCCCTCTGTTGTGAGGCTACTCCTGCCTGCCTCAGTCCCAGCCCGTTGGTGATGTGGGTTCTCTGGTTTGAGGCCACGTGTGCTGGGTGCCTCACCTTTCGATGATGTGGCCCCACTGGTGTGAGGACACTCCTGCCTGGTCCCCATCCCCTTCGTGATGTGGGCCCTCTGGTGAGAGTCTGATCCTGGCTGGGTTCCTCAGACTTCTGTGAGGTGGGCCCTCTGATGTGAGGTCACTCCTGCCTGGCTCGCACATGTCGCCTTGGCGACGTGGGCCCTCGGGTGGCAGCTGGAGCCCGCCGGGCACCTCCTCCCCTGGTTGATGAGGTCCCTACGGCATAAGACCCTAACTGCTGGGCTCCCCCCGTTTTCTGATGTGCAGCCAGTGATGCCAGGACACTCCTGCCAGGTTCCCATCCTGCTGGGGATGTGGGCCTTCTGCTCTGAGGTCCCAACGTCTGGGTTGGTCACAGTTCCATGGTGTGGGCCCTCTTGGGTGAGTTCACTCCGGCACTGATCCCATAGCCTCGTGGCCCTGGGCCGCCTGTTGGGAGGGTCCAGCTCCTGGATTCCTCACATTTTTTTTTATTCTGTGGGCCCTCTGTTGTGAGGCTACTCTTGCCTGCCTCAGTCTCAGCCCGTCGGTGATGTGGGTTCTCTGGTTTGAGGCCACGTGTGCTGGGTGCCTCATCCTTCGATGATGTGGCCACACTGGTGTGAAGACACTCCTGCCTGGTTTCCCATCCTCTTCGTGATGTGGGCCCTCTGGTGAGAGTCTGATCGATGATGTGGCCCAACTAGTGTGCGGTCACGCCTGCCAGGTTCCCATCCCCTTTGTCTTGTGGGCCCTCTGGTGAGAGTCTGATCCTGGCTGGGTTCCTCACCCTTCTGTAAGTTGGGCCGTCTGCTGGGAGGTCATTCCCGCCTGCTTGGCACACTCCACCTTGGCGACGTGGGCCATCTGTTGGCAGTTGGAGCCTGCTAGGAGCCTCTTACCCTCGGAGATGAGGGCCCTCTGTCGTCAGGTCCTAACTGATGGGCTCCCCACATTTTCTTGTGTGCGCCCAGTTTTGCGAGGAAACTCCTACCAGCTTCCCATCCCCTTGGGGATGTGGGCCTTCTGCTCTGAGTTCCCAAAGGCTGGGTTGCTCAGCTCCATGATGTGGGCCCTCTGGTGTGAGTTCACTGCGGCCTGAATCCCGTAGCCTCGGTGCTCTGGACCACCTGCTGGGAGGTGCCAACTGCTAGATTCCTCACCTTTTTTATTCTGTGGGCCCTGAGTTTTGAGACTTCTCCAGCCAGCATGCCTCACTCAGAGCCCATTGGTGATGTGGGTCTTCAGGTTTGAGTCTACATGTGCTGGGTTCCTCACCTTTCGATGGTGTGGCCCCACTGGTGTGAGGACACTCCCCTCTGGTTCCCATCCCCTTGGTGATGTGGTACCTGTGGTGGGAGTCTGATCCTGGCTGGGTTCCTCACCCTTTTGTGAGGTGGGCCCTCTGCTGTGAGGTCACTCCTGCCTGGCTGGCACGCTTCGCCTTGGCGACGTGGGACCTCTGGTGGCAGTTGGAGCCTGCTGGGGGCCTCCTCCCCTCAGTGATGAGGGCCCTCTCGCGTCAGGCGAGAGGACTGCTGGTCTCTCCACATTTCCTGAATGTTCCCCCAGTGGTTCGAGGACAGTCCTGCCAGGTTCCCGTTCCCATGGTGATGTGGGCCGTCTGGTCTGAGGTCCCAACGGCTGAGTTACTCACAGTTTCATGATGTGGACCCTCTGGTGTGAGTTCGCTCCGGTCTGTATCCCATAGACTCGGTTCCCTGGGCCGCCTGCTAGGAGGTTCGATCTGCTGGATTCCTCACCTTTTTAAATCTGTGGTCCCTCTGTTGTGAGTCTACTCCTGCCTGTCACACTCCCAGCCCCTTGGTGATGCGGGTCCTCTGGTTTGACGCCACGTGTGCTGGGTTCCTCACCTTTCGATGATGTGGCCCCACTGGTGTGAGTACACTCCTGCCTGGTTCCCATACCCTTGTTGATGTGGGTCCTCTGGTGAGAACGTAATCCTGGCTGGGTTCCTTAACCTTCTGCGTGGTTGGCCCTGTGCTGTGAGGTCACTCCTGCCTGGCTGGCACACTTCGTCTTGGCGACGAGGGCCCTCTGGTGACAGTGAGGGCCTGCTGGGCGCCTCCTCCCCTGGGTGATGCGGGCCCTCTGGCGTCATGCCCTAACTGCTGTCCTCCCCACATTTTCTGTTGTGTGCCTAGTGGTGCGAGGACACTCCTGCCAGGTTCCCATCCCCATTGGGATGTGGGCCTTCGGCTCTGACGTCCCATCTGCTGGGTTGCTCAGAGTTTCACGATGTGGGCTCTCTGGTGTGAGTTCATTCCGGCCTGGACCCCATAGCCTCCGTGCTCTGGGCCGCGTGCTGGGAGGTGCCAACTGATGGATTCCTCAACTGTTTTATTCTGTGGGCCCTCTGTTGTGAGGCTCCTCCTGCCTTCCTCACTCCAAGCCCCTTCGTGATGTGGGTTCTCTGATTAGAGTCCACGTTACTGGGTTTCGCATCTTTCGTTGATGTGGCCACACTGGTGTGAGGACACTCCTGCCGGGTTCCCATCCCCTTGGTGATGAGGGCCCTCTGGCGAGAGTCTTATCCTGGCTGGGTTCCTCACCCCTCTGTGAGGTAGGCCCTCTTCTGTGAGGTCACTCCTGCCTGGCTGGAACACGTCCCCTTGGCGACGTGGGCCCTCTGTTGGCAGTTGGAGCCTGCTGGGTGCCTCCTCCCCTCGGTGATGAGGGGCCTCTTGCTTCAGGACCTAACTGCTGTGCTCCCCACGTTTTCTGATGTGCGCCCAGTGGTGCGAGTACACTCCTGCCAGGTTTCCGTACCCATGGGGACGTGGGCCTTCTGCTCTGAGGTCTGAGCTGCTGGGTTACTCACAGTTTCATGATGTGAGCTCTCTTGTGTGAGTTCACTCCGGCCTGGGCCCAACAGCCTCGGTGCTCTGGGTCACTTGCTGGGAGCTTCCAACTGCTGGATTCCTCACCTTACTTATTCTGTGGGCCCTCTCTTGTGAGGCTACTCCTGGCTGCTTCACTGCCAGCCCCATCGTGATTTGGGTCCTCAGGTTTGTCGCCACATGTGCTGGGTTCCTCACCTTTCGATGATGTGGCCCCACTGGTGTGAGGACACTCCTGTCTGGTTCCCATCCCCTTGTTGACGTGGGCACTCTGGTGAGAGTCTGACCGTGGCTGGAATCCTCACCCTTTTGTGAGGTGGGCCCTCTTCTGTGAGGTCACTCCTGCCTAGCTGGCACACGTCTCCTTGACGACGTGGGCCCTCTGGTGGCAGTTGGATCCTGCTTGGCGCCTCCTCCCCTGGGTGATGAGGGCCTTCTGTCGTCAGGCCCTAACTGCTGGGTTCCCCCAGTTTTCTGATGGGCACCCAGTGTTGCGAGGATACTTCTGCCAGTGTCTCACCCCCATTGGGATGTGGGTCTTCTGCTCTGACGTCCCAACGGCTGGGTTGATCACAGTTTCATGATGTGAGCCCACTGGTTTGAGTTCACTCTGGCCGGGATCCCATAGTCTTGCTGCTCTGTGCCATGTGCTGGGAGGTTCCAACTGCTGGATTCCTTATCTTTTATATTCTATGGGCCTCTCTTGTGAGGTTCCTCCTGCCTGTGTAAGTCTCAGCCACTTGGTGATGTGGGTCCTCTTATTTGAGGCCACATGTGCTGGGTTCCTCACCTTACGCTGGTGTGGCCCCAGTGGAGTGAGTACACTCCTACCTGGTTCCGAACCTCGTGGTAATGTGGGCCCTCTGGTGAGAGTCTGATCCTGGTTGGGTTCCTCACCCTTCTGTGAGGTGGGCCCTCTTCTGTGAGGTCCCTCCTGCCTAGCTGGCACACGTCTCCTTGGCGAAGTGGGCCCGCTCCTGGCATTTGGTGCCTGCTGGGACCTCCTCCCCTTGGTGATTAGCGCCCTCTGGCGGCAGGCAATAATTTCTGGGCTCCCCACATTATCGGATGTGCGCCCAGTGGTGCGAGGACACTCCTGCCATGTTCCGATCCCCATGGGGATGTGGGCCTTCTGCTCTGAGGTCCCTTGTGCTGGGTTGCTCACAGTTTCATGATGTGGGCCCTCTGTTGTGAGTTCACTCCGGCCTGCATCCCATATCCTCGGTGCTCTGGGCGGCCTGCTGGGAGTTTCCAACTGCTGGATTCCTCACCATTTTTATTGTATGGGCCCTCTGTTTTGAGGCTACTCTTGCCTGCCTCACTCCCAGCCGCTTGGTGATGTGGTTCCTCTGGTTTGAGTCCACATGTGCTGGTGATGTGGTTCCTCTGGTTTGAGTCCACATGTGCTAGTTTCCTCACCTTGAGATGGTGTGGCCCCACTGGTGTGAAGAAACTCCTGCCTGGTTCCCGTCCCCTTGGTGTTTAGGGCCCTCTGGTGAGAGTCTGTGGCTGGATGGGTTCCTCACCCTTCTGTGAGGTGGGCCCTCTGATGTGAGGTCACTCCTGCCTGGCTCGCGTACATCGCCTGAGCGACGTGGGCCCTCTGGTGGCAGTTGGAGTCGGCTGGTAGCCTTCTCCCAGCGGTGATGAGGGCCCTCTGGCGTCAGGCCCTAAATTCTGGGCTCCCCACATTATCTGATTTGCGCCAAGTGGAGAGAGGACACTCCTGCCAGGTTCCCATCCCTTTGGGACTGTGGGCCTTATGCTCTGAGGTTCCAACGGCTGGGTTGCTCACAGTTCCATGATGTGGGCCCTCTGGTGTGAGTTCACTCAGGCCTGGATCCCATAGCCTCCGTGCTCTGTGTCGCCTGCATCGGGGTTCCAACTGATGGATTCCTCACATTTTTTATTCTATGGGCCCTCTGTTGTGATGCTACTTCTGCCTGCATCACTCCCATCCCCTTGGTGATGTGGGCCCTCTGGTGAGAGTCTGATCCTGGCTGGGTTCCTCACCCTTCTGTGAGGTGGGCCCTCTTCTGTGACGTCACTCCTGCCTAGCTGGCACACATCTCCTTGGCGACGTGGGCCCTCTCGTGGCAGTTGGTGCCTGCTGGGAGCCTCCTCCCCTTGGTGATTAGTGCCCTCTGGCATCAGGCAATAATTTCTGAGCTCCCCACACTTTCTGATGTGCGCCCAGTGGTGTGGGGACACTCCTCCCTGGTTCCGATCCCCATGGGGATGTGGGCCTTCTGCTCTGAGGTCCCATGTGCTGGGTTGCTCACAGTTTCATGATGTGGGCCCTCTGGTGTGAGTTCATTCCGGCCTGCATCCCATAGCCTCTGTGCTCTGGGCCGCCTGCTGGGAGTTTCCAACTGCTGGATTCCTCACCATTTTATTGTGTGGGCCCTCTGTTGTGAGGCTACTCCTGACTGCCTCACTCCCAGCCCCTTGGTGGTGTGGTCCTCTGGTTTGAGGCCACATGTGCTGGGTTCCTCACCTTTCGATGATGTGGCCCCGCTGGTGTGAGGCCACTCCTATCTGGTGCCCATCCCCTTGGTGAGGTGGGCCCTCTGTTGAGAGTCTGATCCTTGCTGGGTTCCTCACCCTTCTGTGAGGTGAGCCCTGTGCTTTGAGGTCACTCCTGCCGAGTGGCTCATGTCGCCTTGGCGACATGGGCCCTCTGGGGTCAGTTGGAGCCTGCTGGGAGCCTCCTCCCCTCGGTGATGAGGGCCCTGTGTCGTCAGGCCCTAACTGCTGGGCTCCCCACATTTTCGGATGTGCGCCCAGTGGTTCGAGGACACTCCTGGCAGGTTCCCATCCCCAAGGGGATGTGGGCCTTCTGCTCTGAGATCCCAGTTGTTGCGTAGCTCACAGTTTCATGAAATGAAACCTGTGGTGTGACATCACTCAGACCAGGATCCCATAGATTTGGTGCTGTGGGCCACATGCTGGGAGATTCCAAATGCTGAAGTCCTCACCTTTTTTATTCTATGGGCCCTCTGGTGTGAGGCTGCTCCTGCGTGCCTCACTCCCAGCCCCTTGGTGATGTGGGTCCTCTGGTTTGAGGCCACGTGTGCTGGGTGCCTCACCTTTCGATGATGTGGCCCCACTGGTGTGAGGACACTCCTGCCTGGTCCCCATCCCCTTCGTGATGTGGGCCCTCTGGTGAGAGTCTGATCCTGGCTGGGTTCCTCAGACTTCTGTGAGGTGGGCCCTCTGATGTGAGGTCACTCCTGCCTGGCTCGCACACGTCGCCTTGGCGACGTGGGCCCTCGGGTGGCAGCTGGAGCCCGCCGGGCACCTCCTCCCCTGGTTGATGAGGTCCCTACGGCGTAAGACCCTAACTGCTGGGCTCCCCCCTTTTTCTGATGTGCAGCCAGTGATGCCAGGACACTCCTGCCAGGTTCCCATCCTGCTGGGGATGTGGGCCTTCTGCTCTGAGGTCCCAACGGCTAGGTTGCTCACAGTTCCATGGTGTGGGCTCTCTGATGTAAGTTCACTCCGACCAGGATACCATGGCCTCTGTGTTCCTGGCCGCCTGATGGGAGGTTCCAACTGCTGGATTCTTCACCTTTTTATTCTATGGGCCCGCTGTGGTGAGGCTACTCCTGCCTGCCTCACTCCCAGCCCCTTGGTGATATGGGTCCTCTGGGTTGAGGCCATATGTGCTGGGTTCCTCACCTTTCGACGATGTGGCCCCGCTGGTTTCAGAACACTCCTGCCTGCTTTCCATCCCCTTGGTAATGTGGGCCTTTTCGGTGAGCGTCTGATCCTGCCTGGGTGTCTCAACGTTCTGTGAGGTGGGCCCTCGGCTGTGAGGTCACTCCTGCCTGGCTGGCACTCGTCACCTTGGCGACGTGGGCCCTCTGGTCACAGTTGGAGCCTGCTGGGAGCCTCCTCCCCTGGGTGATCAGGGCCCTCTGGCGTCAGGCCCTAAGTCCTGGGCTCCCCATATTTTCTGCTGTGCGCCCAGTGGTGCGAGGACACTCCTGCCAGGTTCCCATCCTCATGGGGATGTGGGCCTTCTGCTCTGAGGTCCCAAGGGCTGGCTTGCTCACAGTTTTATGGTGTGGGCCCTCTTGTGTGAGTTCACTCCGGCATTGATCCCATAGCCTCGTGGCCCTGGGCCGCCCGTTGGGAGGGCCCAGCTCCTGGATTCCTCACATTTTTTACTCTGTGGGCCCTCTGTTGTGAGGCTACTCCTGCCTGCCTCAGTCCCAGCCCGTTGGTGATGTGGGTTCTCTGGTTTGAGGCCACGTGTGCTGGGTGCCTCACCTTTCGATGATGTGGCCCCACTGGTGTGAGGACACTCCTGCCTGGTCCCCATCCCCTTCGTGATGTGGGCCCTCTGGTGAGAGTCTGATCCTGGCTGGGTTCCTCAGACTTCTGTGAGGTGGGCCCTCTGATGTGAGGTCACTCCTGCCTGGCTCGCACACGTCGCCTTGGCGACGTGGGCCCTCGGGTGGCAGCTGGAGCCCGCCGGGCACCTCCTCCCCTGGTTGATGAGGTCCCTACGGCATAAGACCCTAACTGCTGGGCTCCCCCCGTTTTCTGATGTGCAGCCAGTGATGCCAGGACACTCCTGCCAGGTTCCCATCCTGCTGGGGATGTGGGCCTTCTGCTCTGAGGTCCCAACGTCTGGGTTGGTCACAGTTCCATGGTGTGGGCCCTCTTGGGTGAGTTCACTCCGGCACTGATCCCATAGCCTCGTGGCCCTGGGCCGCCTGTTGGGAGGGTCCAGCTCCTGGATTCCTCACATTTTTTTTATTCTGTGGGCCCTCTGTTGTGAGGCTACTCTTGCCTGCCTCAGTCTCAGCCCGTCGGTGATGTGGGTTCTCTGGTTTGAGGCCACGTGTGCTGGGTGCCTCATCCTTCGATGATGTGGCCACACTGGTGTGAAGACACTCCTGCCTGGTTTCCCATCCTCTTCGTGATGTGGGCCCTCTGGTGAGAGTCTGATCGATGATGTGGCCCAACTAGTGTGCGGTCACGCCTGCCAGGTTCCCATCCCCTTTGTCTTGTGGGCCCTCTGGTGAGAGTCTGATCCTGGCTGGGTTCCTCACCCTTCTGTAAGTTGGGCCGTCTGCTGGGAGGTCATTCCCGCCTGCTTGGCACACTCCACCTTGGCGACGTGGGCCATCTGTTGGCAGTTGGAGCCTGCTAGGAGCCTCTTACCCTCGGAGATGAGGGCCCTCTGTCGTCAGGTCCTAACTGATGGGCTCCCCACATTTTCTTGTGTGCGCCCAGTTTTGCGAGGAAACTCCTACCAGCTTCCCATCCCCTTGGGGATGTGGGCCTTCTGCTCTGAGTTTCCAAAGGCTGGGTTGCTCAGCTCCATGATGTGGGCCCTCTGGTGTGAGTTCACTGCGGCCTGAATCCCGTAGCCTCGGTGCTCTGGACCACCTGCTGGGAGGTGCCAACTGCTAGATTCCTCCCCTTTTTTATTCTGTGGGCCCTGAGTTTTGAGACTTCTCCAGCCAGCATGCCTCACTCAGAGCCCATTGGTGATGTGGGTCTTCAGGTTTGAGTCTACATGTGCTGGGTTCCTCACCTTTCGATGGTGTGGCCCCACTGGTGTGAGGACACTCCCCTCTGGTTCCCATCCCCTTGGTGATGTGGTACCTGTGGTGGGAGTCTGATCCTGGCTGGGTTCCTCACCCTTTTGTGAGGTGGGCCCTCTGCTGTGAGGTCACTCCTGCCTGGCTGGCACGCTTCGCCTTGGCGACGTGGGACCTCTGGTGGCAGTTGGAGCCTGCTGGGGGCCTCCTCCCCTCAGTGATGAGGGCCCTCTCGCGTCAGGCGAGAGGACTGCTGGTCTCTCCACATTTCCTGAATGTTCCCCCAGTGGTTCGAGGACAGTCCTGCCAGGTTCCCGTTCCCATGGTGATGTGGGCCGTCTGGTCTGAGGTCCCAACGGCTGAGTTACTCACAGTTTCATGATGTGGACCCTCTGGTGCGAGTTTGCTCCGGTCTGTATCCCATAGACTCGGTTCCCTGGGCCGCCTGCTAGGAGGTTCGATCTGCTGGATTCCTCACCTTTTTAAATCTGTGGTCCCTCTGTTGTGAGTCTACTCCTGCCTGCCACACTCCCAGCCCCTTGGTGATGCGGGTCCTCTGGTTTGACGCCACGTGTGCTGGGTTCCTCACCTTTCGATGATGTGGCCCCACTGGTGTGAGTACACTCCTGCCTGGTTCCCATACCCTTGTTGATGTGGGTCCTCTGGTGAGAACGTAATCCTGGCTGGGTTCCTTAACCTTCTGCGTGGTTGGCCCTGTGCTGTGAGGTCACTCCTGCCTGGCTGGCACACTTCGTCTTGGCGACGAGGGCCCTCTGGTGACAGTGAGGGCCTGCTGGGCACCTCCTCCCCTGGGTGATGCGGGCCCTCTGGCGTCATGCCCTAACTGCTGTCCTCCCCACATTTTCTGTTGTGTGCCTAGTGGTGCGAGGACACTCCTGCCAGGTTCCCATCCCCATTGGGATGTGGGCCTTCGGCTCTGACGTCCCATCTGCTGGGTTGCTCAGAGTTTCACGATGTGGGGCCCTCTGGTGTGAGTTCATTCCGGCCTGGACCCCATAGCCTCCATGCTCTGGGCCGCGTGCTGGGAGGTGCCAACTGATGGATTCCTCAACTTTTTTATTCTGTGGGCCCTCTGTTGTGAGGCTCCTCCTGCCTTCCTCACTCCAAGCCCCTTCGTGATGTGGGTTCTCTGATTAGAGTCCACGTTACTGGGTTTCGCATCTTTCGTTGATGTGGCCACACTGGTGTGAGGACACTCCTGCCGGGTTCCCATCCCCTTGGTGATGAGGGCCCTCTGGCGAGAGTCTTATCCTGGCTGGGTTCCTCACCCCTCTGTGAGGTAGGCCCTCTTCTGTGAGGTCACTCCTGCCTGGCTGGAACACGTCCCCTTGGCGACGTGGGCCCTCTGTTGGCAGTTGGAGCCTGCTGGGTGCCTCCTCCCCTCGGTGATGAGGGGCCTCTTGCTTCAGGACCTAACTGCTGTGCTCCCCACGTTTTCTGATGTGCGCCCAGTGGTGCGAGTACACTCCTGCCAGGTTTCCGTACCCATGGGGACGTGGGCCTTCTGCTCTGAGGTCTGAGCTGCTGGGTTGCTCACAGTTTCATGATGTGAGCTCTCTTGTGTGAGTTCACTCCGGCCTGGGCCCAATAGCCTCGGTGCTCTGGGTCACTTGCTGGGAGCTTCCAACTGCTGGATTCCTCACCTTACTTATTCTGTGGGCCCTCTCTTGTGAGGCTACTCCTGGCTGCTTCACTGCCAGCCCCATCGTGATTTGGGTCCTCAGGTTTGTCGCCACATGTGCTGGGTTCCTCACCTTTCGATGATGTGGCCCCACTGGTGTGAGGACACTCCTGTCTGGTTCCCATCCCCTTGTTGATGTGGGCACTCTGGTGAGAGTCTGACCGTGGCTGGAATCCTCACCCTTTTGTGAGGTGGGCCCTCTTCTGTGAGGTCACTCCTGCCTAGCTGGCACACGTCTCCTTGGCGACGTGGGCCCTCTGGTGGCAGTTGGATCCTGCTTGGCGCCTCCTCCCCTGGGTGATGAGGGCCTTCTGTCGTCAGGCCCTAACTGCTGGGTTCCCCCAGTTTTCTGATGGGCACCCAGTGTTGCGAGGATACTCCTGCCAGGGTCTCACCCCCATTGGGATGTGGGTCTTCTGCTCTGAGGTCCCAACGGCTGGGTTGATCACAGTTTCATGATGTGAGCCCACTGGTTTGAGTTCACTCTGGCCGGGATCCCATAGTCTTGCTGCTCTGTGCCATGTGCTGGGAGGTTCCAACTGCTGGATTCCTTATCTTTTATATTCTATGGGCCTCTCTTGTGAGGTTCCTCCTGCCTGCCTCAGTCTCAGCCACTTGGTGATGTGGGTCCTCTGGTTTGAGGCCACATGTGCTGGGTTCCTCACCTTACGCTGGTGTGGCCCCAGTGGAGTGAGTACACTCCTGCCTGGTTCCGAACCTCGTGGTAATGTGGGCCCTCTGGTGAGAGTCTGATCCTGGTTGGGTTCCTCACCCTTCTGTGAGGTGGGCCCTCTTCTGTGAGGTCCCTCCTGCCTAGCTGGCACACGTCTCCTTGGCGAAGTGGGCCCGCTCCTGGCATTTGGTGCCTGCTGGGACCTCCTCCCCTTGGTGATTAGCGCCCTCTGGCGGCAGGCAATAATTTCTGGGCTCCCCACATTATCGGATGTGCGCCCAGTGGTGCGAGGACACTCCTGCCATGTTCCGATCCCCATGGGGATGTGGGCCTTCTGCTCTGAGGTCCCTTGTGCTGGGTTGCTCACAGTTTCATGATGTGGGCCCTCTGTTGTGAGTTCACTCCGGCCTGCATCCCATATCCTCGGTGCTCTGGGCGGCCTGCTGGGAGTTTCCAACTGCTGGATTCCTCACCATTTTTATTGTATGGGCCCTCTGTTTTGAGGCTACTCTTGCCTGCCTCACTCCCAGCCGCTTGGTGATGTGGTTCCTCTGGTTTGAGTCCACATGTGCTGGTGATGTGGTTCCTCTGGTTTGAGTCCACATGTGCTAGTTTCCTCACCTTGAGATGGTGTGGCCCCACTGGTGTGAAGAAACTCCTGCCTGGTTCCCGTCCCCTTGGTGTTTTGGGCCCTCTGGTGAGAGTCTGTGGCTGGATGGGTTCCTCACCCTTCTGTGAGGTGGGCCCTCTGATGTGAGGTCACTCCTGCCTGGCTCGCGTACATCGCCTGAGCGACGTGGGCCCTCTGGTGGCAGTTGGAGTCGGCTGGTAGCCTTCTCCCAGCGGTGATGAGGGCCCTCTGGCGTCAGGCCCTAAATTCTGGGCTCCCCACATTATCTGATTTGCGCCAAGTGGAGAGAGGACACTCCTGCCAGGTTCCCATCCCTTTGGGGCTGTGGGCCTTATGCTCTGAGGTTCCAACGGCTGGGTTGCTCACAGTTCCATGATGTGGGCCCTCTGGTGTGAGTTCACTCAGGCCTGGATCCCATAGCCTCCGTGCTCTGTGTCGCCTGCATCGGGGTTCCAACTGATGGATTCCTCACATTTTTTATTCTATGGGCCCTCTGTTGTGATGCTACTTCTGCCTGCATCACTCCCATCCCCTTGGTGATGTGGGCCCTCTGGTGAGAGTCTGACCGTGGCTGGGATCCTCACCCTTCTGTGAGGTGGGCCCTCTTCTGTGACGTCACTCCTGCCTAGCTGGCACACGTCTCCTTGGCGACGTGGGCCCTCTGGGGGCAGTTGGAGCCTGCTGGGCGCCTCCTACCCTGGGTGATGAGGGCCCTCTGGAGTCAGGCCCTAACTGCTGGGTTACCCAATTTTCTGATGGGCACCCAGTGTTGCGAGGATACTCCTGCCAGGGTCCCACCCCCATTGGGATGTGGGTGTTCTGCTCTGAGGTCCCAACGGCTAGGTTGCTCACAGTTTCATGATGTGAGCCCACTGGTGTGAGTTCACTCCGGCCTGGATCCCATAGCCTTGCTGCTCTGGGCCATGTGCTGGGAGGTTCCAACTGCTTGATTCCTTATCTTTTTTATTCTATGGGCCTCTCTTGTGAGGAAACTCCTGACTGCCTCACTCTCAGCCACTTGGTGATGTGGGTTCTCTGGTTTGAGGCCACATGTGCTGGGTTCCTCACCTTACGCTGGTGTGGCCCCACTGGAGTGAGGACACTCCTGCCTGGTTCCGAACCTCGTGGTAATGGGGGCCCTCTGGTGAGAGTCTGATCCTGGCTGGGTTCCTCACCCTTCTGTGAGGTGGGCCCTCTTCTGTGACGTCACTCCTGCCTAGCGGGCACACATCTCCTTGGCGACGTGGGCCCTCTCGTGGCAGTTGGTGCCTGCTGGGAGCCTCCTCCCCTTGGTGATTAGTGCCCTCTGGCATCAGGCAATAATTTCTGAGCTCCCCACACTTTCTGATGTGCGCCCAGTGGTGTGGGGACACTCCTCCCTGGTTCCGATCCCCATGGGGATGTGGGCCTTCTGCTCTGAGGTGCCATGTGCTGGGTTGCTCACAGTTTCATGATGTGGGCCCTCTGGTGTGAGTTCATTCCGGCCTGCATCCCATAGCCTCTGTGCTCTGGGCCGCCTGCTGGGAGTTTCCAACTGCTGGATTCCTCACCATTTTATTGTGTGGGCCCTCTGTTGTGAGGCTACTCCTGACTGCCTCACTCCCAGCCCCTTGGTGGTGTGGTCCTCTGGTTTGAGGCCACATGTGCTGGGTTCCTCACCTTTCGATGATGTGGCCCCGCTGGTGTGAGGCCACTCCTATCTGGTGCCCATCCCCTTGGTGAGGTGGGCCCTCTGTTGAGAGTCTGATCCTTGCTGGGTTCCTCACCCTTCTGTGAGGTGAGCCCTGTGCTTTGAGGTCACTCCTGCCGAGTGGCTCATGTCGCCTTGGCGACATGGGCCCTCTGGGGTCAGTTGGAGCCTGCTGGGAGCCTCCTCCCCTCGGTGATGAGGGCCCTGTGTCGTCAGGCCCTAACTGCTGGGCTCCCCACATTTTCGGATGTGCGCCCAGTTGTTCGAGGACACTCCTGGCAGGTTCGCATCCCCAAGGGGATGTGGGCCTTCTGCTCTGAGATCCCAGTTGTTGCGTAGCTCACAGTTTCATGAAATGAAACCTGTGGTGTGACATCACTCAGACCAGGATCCCATAGATTTGGTGCTGTGGGCCACATGCTGGGAGATTCCAAATGCTGGAGTCCTCACCTTTTTTATTCTATGGGCCCTCTGGTGTGAGGCTGCTCCTGCGTGCCTCACTCCCAGCCCCTTGGTGATGTGGGTCCTCTGGTTTGAGGCCATATGTGCTGGGTTCCTCACCTTTCGACGATGTGGCCCCGCTGGTTTGAGAACACTCCTGCCTGCTTCCCATCCCCTTGGTAATGTGGGCATTTTCGGTGAGCGTCTGATCCTGCCTGGGTGTCTCAACGTTCTGTGAGGTGGGCCCTCTGATGTGAGGTCACTCCTGCCTGGCTGGCACTCGTTGCCTTGGCGACGTGGGCCCTCGGGTGGCAGCTGGAGCCCTCCGGGCACCTCCTCCCCTGGTTGATGAGGTCCCTACGGCGTAAGACCCTAACTGCTGGGCTCCCCCCTTTTTCTGATGTGCAGCCAGTGATGCCAGGACACTCCTGCCAGGTTCCCATCCTGCTGGGGATGTGGGCCTTCTGCTCTGAGGTCCCAACGGCTAGGTTGCTCACAGTTCCATGGTGTGGGCTCTCTGATGTAAGTTCACTCCGACCAGGATACTATGGCCTCTGTGTTCCTGGCCGCCTGATGGGAGGTTCCAACTGCTGGATTCTTCACCTTTTTATTCTATAGGCCCTCTGTTGTGAGGCTACTCCTGCCTACCTCACTCCCAGCCCCTTGGTGATGTGGGTCCTCTGGGTTGAGGCCATATGTGCTGGGTTCCTCACCTTTCGACGATGTGGCCCCGCTGGTTTGAGAACACTCCTGCCTGCTTCCCATCCCCTTGGTAATGTGGGCCTTTTCGGTGAGCGTCTGATCCTGCCTGGGTGTCTCAACGTTCTGTGAGGTGGGCCCTCGGCTGTGAGGTCACTCCTGCCTTGCTGGCACTCGTTGCCTTGGCGACTTGGGCCCTCGGGTGGCAGCTGGAGCCCGCCGGGCACCTCCTCCCCTGGTTGATGAGGTCCCTACGGCGTAAGACCCTAACTGCTGGGCTCCCCCCTTTTTCTGATGTGCAGCCAGTGATGCCAGGACACTCCTGCCGGGTTCCCATCCTGCTGGGGATGTGGGCCTTCTGCTCTGAGGTCCCAACGGCTAGGTTGCTCACAGTTCCATGGTGTGGGCTCTCTGATGTAAGTTCACTCCGACCAGGATACCATGGCCTCTGTGTTCCTGGCCGCCTGATGGGAGGTTCCAACTGCTGGATTCTTCACCTTTTTATTCTATGGGCCCTCTGTGGTGAGGCTACTCCTGCCTGCCTCACTCCCAGCCCCTTGGTGATGTGGGTCCTCTGGGTTGAGGCCATATGTGCTGGGTTCCTCACCTTTCGACGATGTGGCCCCGCTGGTTTGAGAACACTCCTGCCTGCTTTCCATCCCCTTGGTAATGTGGGCCTTATCGGTGAGCGTCTGATCCTGCCTGGGTGTCTCAACGTTCTGTGAGGTGGGCCCTCTGCTGTGAGGTCACTCCTGCCTGGCTGGCACTCGTTGCCTTGGTGACGTTGGCCCTCTGGTCGCCGTTGGAACCTGCCGGGAGCCTCCTCCCCTGGGTGATCAGGGCCCTCTGGCGTCAGGCCCTATGTCCTGGGCTCCCCATATTTTCTGCTGTGCGCGCAGTGGTGCAAGGACACTCCTGCCAGGTTCCCATCCTCATGGAGATGTGGGCCTTCTGCTCTGAGGTCCCAACGTCTGGGTTGGTCACAGTTCCATGGTGTGGGCCCTCTTGTGTGAGTTCACTCCGGCACTGATCCCATAGCCTCGTGGCCCTGGGCCGCCTGTTGGGAGGGTCCAGCTCCTGGATTCCTCACATTTTTTTTATCCTGTGGGCCCTCTGTTGTGAGGCTACTCTTGCCTGCCTCAGTCTCAGTTCGTCGGTGATGTGGGTTCTCTGGTTTGAGGCCACGTGTGCTGGGTGCCTCACCCTTCGATGATGTGGCCACACTGGTGTGAAGACACTCCTGCCTGGTTCCCATCCCCTTCGTGATGTGGGCCCTCTGGTGAGAGTCTGATCCTGGCTGGGTTCCTCAGACTTCTGTGAGGTGGGCCCTCTGATGTGAGGTCACTCCTGCCTGGCTCGCACACATCGCCTTGGCGACGTGGGCCCTCGGGTGGCAGTTGGAGCCTGCTGGGCGCCTCCTCCCGTGGTTGATGAGGTCCCTATGGCTTAAGATCCTAACTGCTGGGCTCCCCACGTTTTCTGATGTGCAGCCAGTGATGCCAGGACACTCCTGCCAGGTTCCCGTCCTGCTGGGGATGTGGGCCATCTGCTCTGAGGTCCCAATGGCTGGGTTGCTCACAGTTCCATGGTGTGGGCTCTCTGACGTAAGTAAGTTCACTCCTACCAGGATCCCATGGCCTCTGTGTTCCTGGCCGCCTGACGGGAGGTTCCAACTGCTGGATTCCTCACCTTTTTTATTCTATGGGCCCTCTGTGGTGAGGCTACTCCTGCCTGCCTCACTCCCAGCCCCTTGGTGATGTGGGTCCTCTGGATTGAGGCCACATGTGCTGGGTTTCTTAGATTTCGATGATGTGGCCCAACTAGTGTGCGGTCACGCCTGCCAGGTTCCCATCCCCTTTGTCTTGTGGGCCCTCTGGTGAGAGTCTGATCCTGGCTGGGTCCCTCACCCTTCTGTAAGTTGGGCCGTCTGCTGGGAGGTCATTCCCGCCTGCTTGGCACACTTCACCTTGGCGACGTGGGCCATCTGTTGGCAGTTGGAGCCTGCTAGGAGCCTCTTACCCTCGGAGATGAGGGCCCTCTGTCGTCAGGTCCTAACTGATGGGCTCCCCAATTTTCTTGTGTGCGCCCAGTTTTGCGAGGAAACTCCTACCAGCTTCCCATCCCCTTGGGGATGTGGGCCTTCTGCTCTGAGTTCCCAAAGGCTGGGTTGCTCAGCTCCATGATGTGGGCCCTCTGGTGTGAGTTCACTGCAGCCTGAATCCCGTAGCCTCGGTGCTCTGGACCACCTGCTGGGAGGTGCCAACTGCTAGATTCCTCACCTTTTTTATTCTGTGGGCCCTGAGTTTTGAGACTTCTCCAGCCAGCATGCCTCACTCAGAGCCCATTGGTGATGTGGGTCCTCAGGTTTGAGTCTACATGTGCTGGGTTCCTCACCTTTCGATGGTGTGGCCCCACTGGTGTGAGGACACTCCCCTCTGGTTCCCATCCCCTTGGTGATGTGGTACCTGTGGTGGGAGTCTGATCCTGGCTGGGTTCCTCACCCTTTTGTGAGGTGGGCCCTCTGCTGTGAGGTCACTCCTGCCTGGCTGGCACGCTTCGCCTTGGCGACGTGGGACCTCTGGTGGCAGTTGGAGCCTGCTGGGAGCCTCCTCCCCTCAGTGATGAGGGCCCCTTTGCGTCAGGCCCTAACTGCTGGTCTCTCCACATTTCCTGAATGTTCCCCCAGTGGTTCGAGGACAGTCCTGCCAGGTTCCCGTTCCCATGGTGATGTGGGCCGTCTGGTCTGAGGTCCCAACGGCTGAGTTACTCACAGTTTCATGATGTGGACCCTCTGGTGTGAGTTCGCTCCGGTCTGTATCCCATAGACTCGGTTCCCTGGGCCGCCTGCTAGGAGGTTCGATCTGCTGGATTCCTCACCTTTTTAAATCTGTGGTCCCTCTGTTGTGAGTCTACTCCTGCCTGCCACACTCCCAGCCCCTTGGTGATGCGGGTCCTCTGGTTTGACGCCACGTGTGCTGGGTTCCTCACCTTTCGATGATGTGGCCCCGCTGGTGTGAGTACACTCCTGCCTGGTTCCCATACCCTTGTTGATGTGGGTCCTCTGGTGAGAACGTAATCCTGGCTGGGTTCCTTAACCTTCTGCGTGGTTGGCCCTGTGCTGTGAGGTCACTCCTGCCTGGCTGGCACACTTCGTCTTGGCGACGAGGGCCCTCTGGTGACAGTGAGGGCCTGCTGGGCGCCTCCTCCCCTGGGTGATGCGGGCCCTCTGGCATCATGCCCTAACTGCTGTCCTCCCCACATTTTCTGTTGTGTGCCTAGTGGTGCGAGGACACTCCTGCCAGGTTCCCATCCCCATTGGGATGTGGGCCTTCGGCTCTGACGTCCCATCTGCTGGGTTGCTCAGAGTTTCACGATGTGGGCTCTCTGGTGTGAGTTCATTCCGGCCTGGACCCCATAGCCTCCGTGCTCTGGGCCGCGTGCTGGGAGGTGCCAACTGATGGATTCCTCAACTTTTTTATTCTGTGGGCCCTCTGTTGTGAGGCTCCTCCTGCCTTCCTCACTCCAAGCCCCTTCGTGATGTGGGTTCTCTGATTAGAGTCCACGTTACTGGGTTTCGCATCTTTCGTTGATGTGGCCACACTGGTGTGAGGACACTCCTGCCGGGTTCCCATCCCCTTGGTGATGAGGGCCCTCTGGCGAGAGTCTTATCCTGGCTGGGTTCCTCACCCCTCTGTGAGGTAGGCCCTCTTCTGTGAGGTCACTCCTGCCTGGCTGGAACACGTCCCCTTGGCGACGTGGGCCCTCTGTTGGCAGTTGGAGCCTGCTGGGTGCCTCCTCCCCTCGGTGATGAGGGGCCTCTTGCTTCGGGACCTAACTGCTGTGCTCCCCACGTTTTCTGATGTGCGCCCAGTGGTGCGAGTACACTCCTGCCAGGTTTCCGTACCCATGGGGACGTGGGCCTTCTGCTCTGAGGTCTGAGCTGCTGGGTTACTCACAGTTTCATGATGTGAGCTCTCTTGTGTGAGTTCACTCCGGCCTGGGCCCAACAGCCTCGGTGCTCTGGGTCACTTGCTGGGAGCTTCCAACTGCTGGATTCCTCACCTTACTTATTCTGTGGGCCCTCTCTTGTGAGGCTACTCCTGGCTGCTTCACTGCCAGCCCCATCGTGATTTGGGTCCTCAGGTTTGTCGCCACATGTGCTGGGTTCCTCACCTTTCGATGATGTGGCCCCACTGGTGTGAGGACACTCCTGTCTGGTTCCCATCCCCTTGTTGACGTGGGCACTCTGGTGAGAGTCTGACCGTGGCTGGAATCCTCACCCTTTTGTGAGGTGGGCCCTCTTCTGTGAGGTCACTCCTGCCTAGCTGGCACACGTCTCCTTGGCGACGTGGGCCCTCTGGTGGCAGTTGGATCCTGCTTGGCGCCTCCTCCCCTGGGTGATGAGGGCCTTCTGTCGTCAGGCCCTAACTGCTGGGTTCCCCCAGTTTTCTGATGGGCACCCAGTGTTGCGAGGATACTTCTGCCAGTGTCTCACCCCCATTGGGATGTGGGTCTTCTGCTCTGAGGTCCCAACGGCTGGGTTGATCACAGTTTCATGATGTGAGCCCACTGGTGTGAGTTCACTCCGGCCTGGATCCCATAGCCTTGCTGCTCTGGGCCATGTGCTGGGAGGTTCCAACTGCTTGATTCCTTATCTTTTTTATTCTATGGGCCTCTCTTGTGAGGAAACTCCTGACTGCCTCACTCTCAGCCACTTGGTGATGTGGGTTCTCTGGTTTGAGGCCACATGTGCTGGGTTCCTCACCTTACGCTGGTGTGGCCCCACTGGAGTGAGGACACTCCTGCCTGGTTCCGAACCTCGTGGTAATGGGGGCCCTCTGGTGAGAGTCTGATCCTGGCTGGGTTCCTCACCCTTCTGTGAGGTGGGCCCTCTTCTGTGACGTCACTCCTGCCTAGCGGGCACACATCTCCTTGGCGACGTGGGCCCTCTCGTGGCAGTTGGTGCCTGCTGGGAGCCTCCTCCCCTTGGTGATTAGTGCCCTCTGGCATCAGGCAATAATTTCTGAGCTCCCCACACTTTCTGATGTGCGCCCAGTGGTGTGGGGACACTCCTCCCTGGTTCCGATCCCCATGGGGATGTGGGCCTTCTGCTCTGAGGTGCCATGTGCTGGGTTGCTCACAGTTTCATGATGTGGGCCCTCTGGTGTGAGTTCATTCCGGCCTGCATCCCATAGCCTCTGTGCTCTGGGCCGCCTGCTGGGAGTTTCCAACTGCTGGATTCCTCACCATTTTATTGTGTGGGCCCTCTGTTGTGAGGCTACTCCTGACTGCCTCACTCCCAGCCCCTTGGTGGTGTGGTCCTATGGTTTGAGGCCACATGTGCTGGGTTCCTCACCTTTCGATGATGTGGCCCCGCTGGTGTGAGGCCACTCCTATCTGGTGCCCATCCCCTTGGTGAGGTGGGCCCTCTGTTGAGAGTCTGATCCTTGCTGGGTTCCTCACCCTTCTGTGAGGTGAGCCCTGTGCTTTGAGGTCACTCCTGCCGAGTGGCTCATGTCGCCTTGGCGACATGGGCCCTCTGGGGTCAGTTGGAGCCTGCTGGGAGCCTCCTCCCCTCGGTGATGAGGGCCCTGTGTCGTCAGGCCCTAACTGCTGGGCTCCCCACATTTTCGGATGTGCGCCCAGTGGTTCGAGGACACTCCTGGCAGGTTCCCATCCCCAAGGGGATGTGGGCCTTCTGCTCTGAGATCCCAGTTGTTGCGTAGCTCACAGTTTCATGAAATGAAACCTGTGGTGTGACATCACTCAGACCAGGATCCCATAGATTTGGTGCTGTGGGCCACATGCTGGGAGATTCCAAATGCTGGAGTCCTCACCTTTTTTATTCTATGGGCCCTCTGGTGTGAGGCTGCTCCTGCGTGCCTCACTCCCAGCCCCTTGGTGATGTGGGTCCTCTGGTTTGAGGCCATATGTGCTGGGTTCCTCACCTTTCGACGATGTGGCCCCGCTGGTTTGAGAACACTCCTGCCTGCTTCCCATCCCCTTGGTAATGTGGGCCTTTTCGGTGAGCGTCTGATCCTGCCTGGGTGTCTCAACGTTCTGTGAGGTGGGCCCTCGGCTGTGAGGTCACTCCTGCCTGGCTGGCACTCGTTGCCTTGGCGACGTGGGCCCTCTGGTCACAGTTGGAGCCTGCTGGGAGCCTCCTCCCCTGGGTGATCAGGGCCCTCTGGCGTCAGGCCCTAAGTCCTGGGCTCCCCATATTTTCTGCTGTGCGCCCAGTGGTGCGAGGACACTCCTGCCAGGTTCCCATCCTCATGGGGATGTGGGCCTTCTGCTCTGAGGTCCCAAGGGCTGGCTTGCTCACAGTTGCATGGTGTGGGCCCTCTTGTGTGAGTTCACTCCGGCATTGATCCCATAGCCTCGTGGCCCTGGGCCGCCCGTTGGGAGGGCCCAGCTCCTGGATTCCTCACATTTTTTACTCTGTGGGCCCTCTGTTGTGAGGCTACTCCTGCCTGCCTCAGTCCCAGCCCGTTGGTGATGTGGGTTCTCTGGTTTGAGGCCACGTGTGCTGGGTGCCTCACCTTTCGATGATGTGGCCCCACTGGTGTGAGGACACTCCTGCCTGGTCCCCATCCCCTTCGTGATGTGGGCCCTCTGGTGAGAGTCTGATCCTGGCTGGGTTCCTCAGACTTCTGTGAGGTGGGCCCTCTGATGTGAGGTCACTCCTGCCTGGCTCGCACACGTCGCCTTGGCGACGTGGGCCCTCGGGTGGCAGCTGGAGCCCGCCGGGCACCTCCTCCCCTGGTTGATGAGGTCCCTACGGCATAAGACCCTAACTGCTGGGCTCCCCCCGTTTTCTGATGTGCAGCCAGTGATGCCAGGACACTCCTGCCAGGTTCCCATCCTGCTGGGGATGTTGGCCTTCTGCTCTGAGGTCCCAACGGCTAGGTTGCTCACAGTTCCATGGTGTGGGCTCTCTGACGTAAGTTCACTCCGACCAGGATACCATGGCCTCTGTGTTCCTGGCCGCCTGATGGGAGGTTCCAACTGCTGGATTCCTCACCTTTTTTATTCTATGGGCCCTCTGTGGTGAGGCTACTCCTGCCTGCCTCACTCCCAGCCCCTTGGTGATGTGGGTCCTCTGGGTTGAGGCCACATGTGCTGGGTTTCTTCCATTTCGATGATGTGGCCCAACTAGTGTGAGGACACGCCTGTCAGGTTCCCATCCCCTTGGTGATGTGGGCCCTCTGGTGGGAGTCTGATCCTGGCTGGGTTCCTCAGCCTTTTGTGAGGTGGGCCCTCTGCTGTGAGGTCACTCCTGCCTGGCTGGCACGCTTCGCCTTGGCGACGTGGGACCTCTGATGGCAGTTGGAACCTGCTGGGGGCCTCCTCCCCTCGGTGATGAGGGCCCTCTCGCGTCAGGCCCTAACTGCTGGTCTCTCCACATTTCTTGAATGTGCCCCAGTGGTTCGAGGACAGTCCTGCCAGGTTCCCATTCCCATGGGGATGTGGGCCATCTGGTTTGAGGTCCCAACGGCTGAGTTACTCACAGTTTCATGATGTGGGCATTCTGGTGTGAGTTTACTCCGGTCTGGATCCCATAGACTCGGTTCCCTGGGCCGCCTGCTAGGAGGTTCGATCTGCTGGTTTCCTCACCTTTTTAAATCTGTGTTCCCTCTGCTGTGAGTCTAGTCTTGCCTGCCACACTCCCAGCCCCTCGGTGATGTGGGTCCTCTGGTTTGAGGCCATATGTGCTGGGTTCCTCACCTTTCGACGATGTGGCCCCGCTGGTTTGAGAACACTCCTGCCTGCTTCCCATCCCCTTGGTAATGTGGGCCTTTTCGGTGAGCGTCTGATCCTGCCTGGGTCCCTCAACGTTCTGTGAGGTGGGCCCTCTGCTGTGAGGTCACTCCTGCCTGGCTGGCACTCGTTGCCTTGGTGACGTTGGCCCTCTGGTCGCCGTTGGAACCTGCTGGGAGCCTCCTCCCCTGGGTGATCAGGGCCCTCTGGCGTCAGGCCCTATGTCCTGGGCTCCCCATATTTTCTGCTGTGCGCGCAGTGGTGCAAGGACACTCGTGCCAGGTTCCCATCCTCATGGAGATGTGGGCCTTCTGCTCTGAGGTCCCAACGTCTGGGTTGGTCACAGTTCCATGGTGTGGGCGCTCTTGTGTGAGTTCACTCCGGCACTGATCCCATAGCCTCGTGGCCCTGGGCCGCCTGTTGGGAGGGTCCAGCTCCTGGATTCCTCACATTTTTTTTATCCTGTGGGCCCTCTGTTGTGAGGCTACTCTTGCCTGCCTCAGTCTCAGCTCGTCGGTGATGTGGGTTCTCTGGTTTGAGGCCACGTGTGCTGGGTGCCTCACCCTTCGATGATGTGGCCACACTGGTGTGAAGACACTCCTGCCTGGTTCCCATCCCCTTCGTGATGTGGGCCCTCTGGTGAGAGTCTGATCCTGGCTGGGTTCCTCAGACTTCTGTGAGGTGGGCCCTCTGATGTGAGGTCACTCCTGCCTGGCTCGCACACATCGCCTTGGCGACGTGGGCCCTCGGGTGGCAGTTGGAGCCTGCTGGGCGCCTCCTCCCCTGGTTGATGAGGTCCCTATGGCTTAAGATCCTAACTGCTGGGCTCCCCACGTTTTCTGATGTGCAGCCAGTGATGCCAGGACACTCCTGCCAGGTTCCCGTCCTGCTGGGGATGTGGGCCATCTGCTCTGAGGTCCCAATGGCTGGGTTGCTCACAGTTCCATGGTGTGGGCTCTCTGACGTAAGTAAGTTCACTCCTACCAGGATCCCATGGCCTCTGTGTTCCTGGCCGCCTGACGGGAGGTTCCAACTGCTGGATTCCTCACCTTTTTTATTCTATGGGCCCTCTGTGGTGAGGCTACTCCTGCCTGCCTCACTCCCAGCCCCTTGGTGATGTGGGTCCTCTGGATTGAGGCCACATGTGCTGGGTTTCTTAGATTTCGATGATGTGGCCCAACTAGTGTGCGGTCACGCCTGCCAGGTTCCCATCCCCTTTGTCTTGTGGGCCCTCTGGTGAGAGTCTGATCCTGGCTGGGTCCCTCACCCTTCTGTAAGTTGGGCCGTCTGCTGGGAGGTCATTCCCGCCTGCTTGGCACACTTCACCTTGGCGCCGTGGGCCATCTGTTGGCAGTTGGAGCCTGCTAGGAGCCTCTTACCCTCAGAGATGAGGGCCCTCTGTCGTCAGGTCCTAACTGATGGGCTCCCCACATTTTCTTGTGTGCGCCCAGTTTTGCGAGGAAACTCCTACCAGCTTCCCATCCCCTTGGGGATGTGGGCCTTCTGCTCTGAGTTCCCAAAGGCTGGGTTGCTCAGCTCCATGATGTGGGCCCTCTGGTGTGAGTTCACTGCGGCCTGAATCCCGTAGCCTCGGTGCTCTGGACCACCTGCTGGGAGGTGCCAACTGCTAGATTCCTCACCTTTTTTATTCTGTGGGCCCTGAGTTTTGAGACTTCTCCAGCCAGCATGCCTCACTCAGAGCCCATTGGTGATGTGGGTCCTCAGGTTTGAGTCTACATGTGCTGGGTTCCTCACCTTTCGATGGTGTGGCCCCACTGGTGTGAGGACACTCCCCTCTGGTTCCCATCCCCTTGGTGATGTGGTACCTGTGGTGGGAGTCTGATCCTGGCTGGGTTCCTCACCCTTTTGTGAGATGGGCCCTCTGCTGTGAGGTCACTCCTGCCTGGCTGGCACGCTTCGCCTTGGCGACGTGGGACCTCTGGTGGCAGTTGGAGCCTGCTGGGAGCCTCCTCCCCTCAGTGATGAGGGCCCTCTCGCGTCAGGCCCTAACTGCTGGTCTCTCCACATTTCCTGAATGTTCCCCCAGTGGTTCGAGGACAGTCCTGCCAGGTTCCCGTTCCCATGGTGATGTGGGCCGTCTGGTCTGAGGTCCCAACGGCTGAGTTACTCACAGTTTCATGATGTGGACCCTCTGGTGTGAGTTCGCTCCGGTCTGTATCCCATAGACTCGGTTCCCTGGGCCGCCTGCTAGGAGGTTCGATCTGCTGGATTCCTCACCTTTTTAAATCTGTGGTCCCTCTGTTGTGAGTCTACTCCTGCCTGCCACACTCCCAGCCCCTTGGTGATGCGGGTCCTCTGGTTTGACGCCACGTGTGCTGGGTTCCTCACCTTTCGATGATGTGGCCCCACTGGTGTGAGTACACTCCTGCCTGGTTCCCATACCCTTGTTGATGTGGGTCCTCTGGTGAGAACCTAATCCTGGCTGGGTTCCTTAACCTTCTGCGTGGTTGGCCCTGTGCTGTGAGGTCACTCCTGCCTGGCTGGCACACTTCGTCTTGGCGACGAGGGCCCTCTGGTGACAGTGAGGGCCTGCTGGGCGCCTCCTCCCCTGGGTGATGCGGGCCCTCTGGCGTCATGCCCTAACTGCTGTCCTCCCCACATTTTCTGTTGTGTGCCTAGTGGTGCGAGGACACTCCTGCCAGGTTCCCATCCCCATTGGGATGTGGGCCTTCGGCTCTGACGTCCCATCTGCTGGGTTGCTCAGAGTTTCACGATGTGGGGCCCTCTGGTGTGAGTTCATTCCGGCCTGGACCCCATAGCCTCCGTGCTCTGGGCCGCGTGCTGGGAGGTGCCAACTGATGGATTCCTCAACTTTTTTATTCTGTGGGCCCTCTGTTGTGAGGCTCCTCCTGCCTTCCTCACTCCAAGCCCCTTCGTGATGTGGGTTCTCTGATTAGAGTCCACGTTACTGGGTTTCGCATCTTTCGTTGATGTGGCCACACTGGTGTGAGGACACTCCTGCCGGGTTCCCATCCCCTTGGTGATGAGGGCCCTCTGGCGGGAGTCTTATCCTGGCTGGGTTCCTCACCCCTCTGTGAGGTAGGCCCTCTTCTGTGAGGTCACTCCTGCCTGGCTGGAACACGTCCCCTTGGCGACGTGGGCCCTCTGTTGGCAGTTGGAGCCTGCTGGGTGCCTCCTCCCCTCGGTGATGAGGGGCCTCTTGCTTCAGGACCTAACTGCTGTGCTCCCCACGTTTTCTGATGTGCGCCCAGTGGTGCGAGTACACTCCTGCCAGGTTTCCGTACCCATGGGGACGTGGGCCTTCTGCTCTGAGGTCTGAGCTGCTGGGTTGCTCACAGTTTCATGATGTGAGCTCTCTTGTGTGAGTTCATTCCGGCCTGGGCCCAATAGCCTCGGTGCTCTGGGTCACTTGCTGGAAGCTTCCAACTGCTGGATTACTCACCTTACTTATTCTGTGGGCCCTCTCTTGTGAGGCTACTCCTGGCTGCTTCACTGCCAGCCCCATCGTGATTTGGGTCCTAAGGTTTGTCGCCACATGTGCTGGGTTCCTCACCTTTCGATGATGTGGCCCCACTGGTGTGAGGACACTCCTGTCTGGTTCCCATCCCCTTGTTGACGTGGGCACTCTGGTGAGAGTCTGACCGTGGCTGGAATCCTCACCCTTTTGTGAGGTGGGCCCTCTTCTGTGAGGTCACTCCTGCCTAGCTGGCACACGTCTCCTTGGCGACGTGGGCCCTCTGGTGGCAGTTGGATCCTGCTTGGCGCCTCCTCCCCTGGGTGATGAGGGCCTTCTGTCGTCAGGCCCTAACTGCTGGGTTCCCCCAGTTTTCTGATGGGCACCCAGTGTTGCGAGGATACTCCTGCCAGGGTCTCACCCCCATTGGGATGTGGGTCTTCTGCTCTGAGGTCCCAACGGCTGGGTTGATCACAGTTTCATGATGTGAGCCCACTGGTTTGAGTTCACTCTGGCCGGGATCCCATAGTCTTGCTGCTCTGTGCCATGTGCTGGGAGGTTCCAACTGCTGGATTCCTTATCTTTTATATTCTATGGGCCTCTCTTGTGAGGTTCCTCCTGCCTGCCTCAGTCTCAGCCACTTGGTGATGTGGGTCCTCTGGTTTGAGGCCACATGTGCTGGGTTCCTCACCTTACGCTGGTGTGGCCCCAGTGGAGTGAGTACACTCCTGCCTGGTTCCGAACCTCGTGGTAATGTGGGCCCTCTGGTGAGAGTCTGATCCTGGTTGGGTTCCTCACCCTTCTGTGAGGTGGGCCCTCTTCTGTGAGGTCCCTCCTGCCTAGCTGGCACACGTCTCCTTGGCGAAGTGGGCCCGCTCCTGGCATTTGGTGCCTGCTGGGACCTCCTCCCCTTGGTGATTAGCGCCCTCTGGCGGCAGGCAATAATTTCTGGGCTCCCCACATTATCGGATGTGCGCCCAGTGGTGCGAGGACACTCCTGCCATGTTCCGATCCCCATGGGGATGTGGGCCTTCTGCTCTGAGGTCCCTTGTGCTGGGTTGCTCACAGTTTCATGATGTGGGCCCTCTGTTGTGAGTTCACTCCGGCCTGCATCCCATATCCTCGGTGCTCTGGGCGGCCTGCTGGGAGTTTCCAACTGCTGGATTCCTCACCATTTTTATTGTATGGGCCCTCTGTTTTGAGGCTACTCTTGCCTGCCTCACTCCCAGCCGCTTGGTGATGTGGTTCCTCTGGTTTGAGTCCACATGTGCTGGTGATGTGGTTCCTCTGGTTTGAGTCCACATGTGCTAGTTTCCTCACCTTGAGATGGTGTGGCCCCACTGGTGTGAAGAAACTCCTGCCTGGTTCCCGTCCCCTTGGTGTTTTGGGCCCTCTGGTGAGAGTCTGTGGCTGGATGGGTTCCTCACCCTTCTGTGAGGTGGGCCCTCTGATGTGAGGTCACTCCTGCCTGGCTCGCGTACATCGCCTGAGCGACGTGGGCCCTCTGGTGGCAGTTGGAGTCGGCTGGTAGCCTTCTCCCAGCGGTGATGAGGGCCCTCTGGCGTCAGGCCCTAAATTCTGGGCTCCCCACATTATCTGATTTGCGCCAAGTGGAGAGAGGACACTCCTGCCAGGTTCCCATCCCTTTGGGGCTGTGGGCCTTATGCTCTGAGGTTCCAACGGCTGGGTTGCTCACAGTTCCATGATGTGGGCCCTCTGGTGTGAGTTCACTCAGGCCTGGATCCCATAGCCTCCGTGCTCTGTGTCGCCTGCATCGGGGTTCCAACTGATGGATTCCTCACATTTTTTATTCTATGGGCCCTCTGTTGTGATGCTACTTCTGCCTGCATCACTCCCATCCCCTTGGTGATGTGGGCCCTCTGGTGAGAGTCTGACCGTGGCTGGGATCCTCACCCTTCTGTGAGGTGGGCCCTCTTCTGTGACGTCACTCCTGCCTAGCTGGCACACGTCTCCTTGGCGACGTGGGCCCTCTGGGGGCAGTTGGAGCCTGCTGGGCGCCTCCTACCCTGGGTGATGAGGGCCCTCTGGAGTCAGGCCCTAACTGCTGGGTTACCCAATTTTCTGATGGGCACCCAGTGTTGCGAGGATACTCCTGCCAGGGTCCCACCCCCATTGGGATGTGGGTGTTCTGCTCTGAGGTCCCAACGGCTAGGTTGCTCACAGTTTCATGATGTGAGCCCACTGGTGTGAGTTCACTCCGGCCGGGATCCCATAGCCTTGCTGCTCTGGGCCATGTGCTGGGAGGTTCCAACTGCTGGATTCCTTATCTTTTTTATTCTATGGGCCTCTCTTGTGAGGAAACTCCTGACTGCCTCACTCTCAGCCACTTGGTGATGTGGGTTCTCTGGTTTGAGGCCACATGTGCTGGGTTCCTCACCTTACGCTGGTGTGGCCCCACTGGAGTGAGGACACTCCTGCCTGGTTCCGAACCTCGTGGTAATGGGGGCCCTCTGGTGAGAGTCTGATCCTGGCTGGGTTCCTCACCCTTCTGTGAGGTGGGCCCTCTTCTGTGACGTCACTCCTGCCTAGCTGGCACACATCTCCTTGGCGACGTGGGCCCGCTCGTGGCAGTTGGTGCCTGCTGGGAGCCTCCTCCCCTTGGTGATTAGTGCCCTCTGGCATCAGGCAATAATTTCTGAGCTCCCCACACTTTCTGATGTGCCCCCAGTGGTGTGGGGACACTCCTGCCATGTTCCGATCCCCATGGGGATGTGGGCCTTCTGCTCTGAGGTCCCTTGTGCTGGGTTGCTCACAGTTTCATGATGTGGGCCCTCTGTTGTGAGTTCACTCCGGCCTGCATCCCATATCCTCGGTGCTCTGGGCGGCCTGCTGGGAGTTTCCAACTGCTGGATTCCTCACCATTTTTATTGTATGGGCCCTCTGTTTTGAGGCTACTCTTGCCTGCCTCACTCCCAGCCGCTTGGTGATGTGGTTCCTCTGGTTTGAGTCCACATGTGCTGGTGATGTGGTTCCTCTGGTTTGAGTCCACATGTGCTAGTTTCCTCACCTTGAGATGGTGTGGCCCCACTGGTGTGAAGAAACTCCTGCCTGGTTCCCGTCCCCTTGGTGTTTTGGGCCCTCTGGTGAGAGTCTGTGGCTGGATGGGTTCCTCACCCTTCTGTGAGGTGGGCCCTCTGATGTGAGGTCACTCCTGCCTGGCTCGCGTACATCGCCTGAGCGACGTGGGCCCTCTGGTGGCAGTTGGAGTCGGCTGGTAGCCTTCTCCCAGCGGTGATGAGGGCCCTCTGGCGTCAGGCCCTAAATTCTGGGCTCCCCACATTATCTGATTTGCGCCAAGTGGAGAGAGGACACTCCTGCCAGGTTCCCATCCCTTTGGGGCTGTGGGCCTTATGCTCTGAGGTTCCAACGGCTGGGTTGCTCACAGTTCCATGATGTGGGCCCTCTGGTGTGAGTTCACTCAGGCCTGGATCCCATAGCCTCCGTGCTCTGTGTCGCCTGCATCGGGGTTCCAACTGATGGATTCCTCACATTTTTTATTCTATGGGCCCTCTGTTGTGATGCTACTTCTGCCTGCATCACTCCCATCCCCTTGGTGATGTGGGCCCTCTGGTGAGAGTCTGACCGTGGCTGGGATCCTCACCCTTCTGTGAGGTGGGCCCTCTTCTGTGAGGTCCCTCCTGCCTAGCTGGCACACGTCTCCTTGGCGAAGTGGGCCCGCTCCTGGCATTTGGTGCCTGCTGGGACCTCCTCCCCTTGGTGATTAGCGCCCTCTGGCGGAAGGCAATAATTTCTGGGCTCCCCACATTATCGGATGTGCGCCCAGTGGTGCGAGGACACTCCTGCCATGTTCCGATCCCCATGGGGATGTGGGCCTTCTGCTCTGAGGTCCCTTGTGCTGGGTTGCTCACAGTTTCATGATGTGGGCCCTCTGTTGTGAGTTCACTCCGGCCTGCATCCCATATCCTCGGTGCTCTGGGCGGCCTGCTGGGAGTTTCCAACTGCTGGATTCCTCACCATTTTTATTGTATGGGCCCTCTGTTTTGAGGCTACTCTTGCCTGCCTCACTCCCAGCCGCTTGGTGATGTGGTTCCTCTGGTTTGAGTCCACATGTGCTGGTGATGTGGTTCCTCTGGTTTGAGTCCACATGTGCTAGTTTCCTCACCTTGAGATGGTGTGGCCCCACTGGTGTGAAGAAACTCCTGCCTGGTTCCCGTCCCCTTGGTGTTTTGGGCCCTCTGGTGAGAGTCTGTGGCTGGATGGGTTCCTCACCCTTCTGTGAGGTGGGCCCTCTGATGTGAGGTCACTCCTGCCTGGCTCGCGTACATCGCCTGAGCGACGTGGGCCCTCTGGTGGCAGTTGGAGTCGGCTGGTAGCCTTCTCCCAGCGGTGATGAGGGCCCTCTGGCGTCAGGCCCTAAATTCTGGGCTCCCCACATTATCTGATTTGCGCCAAGTGGAGAGAGGACACTCCTGCCAGGTTCCCATCCCTTTGGGGCTGTGGGCCTTATGCTCTGAGGTTCCAACGGCTGGGTTGCTCACAGTTCCATGATGTGGGCCCTCTGGTGTGAGTTCACTCAGGCCTGGATCCCATAGCCTCCGTGCTCTGTGTCGCCTGCATCGGGGTTCCAACTGATGGATTCCTCACATTTTTTATTCTATGGGCCCTCTGTTGTGATGCTACTTCTGCCTGCATCACTCCCATCCCCTTGGTGATGTGGGCCCTCTGGTGAGAGTCTGACCGTGGCTGGGATCCTCACCCTTCTGTGAGGTGGGCCCTCTTCTGTGACGTCACTCCTGCCTAGCTGGCACACGTCTCCTTGGCGACGTGGGCCCTCTGGGGGCAGTTGGAGCCTGCTGGGCACCTCCTACCCTGGGTGATGAGGGCCCTCTGGAGTCAGGCCCTAACTGCTGGGTTACCCAATTTTCTGATGGGCACCCAGTGTTGCGAGGATACTCCTGCCAGGGTCCCACCCCCATTGGGATGTGGGTGTTCTGCTCTGAGGTCCCAACGGCTAGGTTGCTCACAGTTTCATGATGTGAGCCCACTGGTGTGAGTTCACTCCGGCCTGGATCCCATAGCCTTGCTGCTCTGGGCCCTGTGCTGGGAGGTTCCAACTGCTTGATTCCTTATCTTTTTTATTCTATGGGCCTCTCTTGTGAGGAAACTCCTGACTGCCTCACTCTCAGCCACTTGGTGATGTGGGTTCTCTGGTTTGAGGCCACATGTGCTGGGTTCCTCACCTTACGCTGGTGTGGCCCCACTGGAGTGAGGACACTCCTGCCTGGTTCCGAACCTCGTGGTAATGGGGGCCCTCTGGTGAGAGTCTGATCCTGGCTGGGTTCCTCACCCTTCTGTGAGGTGGGCCCTCTTCTGTGACGTCACTCCTGCCTAGCTGGCACACATCTCCTTGGCGACGTGGGCCCTCTCGTGGCAGTTGGTGCCTGCTGGGAGCCTCCTCCCCTTGGTGATTAGTGCCCTCTGGCATCAGGCAATAATTTCTGAGCTCCCCACACTTTCTGATGTGCGCCCAGTGGTGTGGGGACACTCCTCCCTGGTTCCGATCCCCATGGGGATGTGGGCCTTCTGCTCTGAGGTCCCATGTGCTGGGTTGCTCACAGTTTCATGATGTGGGCCCTCTGGTGTGAGTTCATTCTGGCCTGCATCCCATAGCCTCTGTGCTCTGGGCCGCCTGCTGGGAGTTTCCAACTGCTGGATTCCTCACCATTTTATTGTGTGGGCCCTCTGTTGTGAGGCTACTCCTGACTGCCTCACTCCCAGCCCCTTGGTGGTGTGGTCCTCTGGTTTGAGGCCACATGTGCTGGGTTCCTCACCTTTCGATGATGTGGCCCCGCTGGTGTGAGGCCACTCCTATCTGGTGCCCATCCCCTTGGTGAGGTGGGCCCTCTGTTGAGAGTCTGATCCTTGCTGGGTTCCTCACCCTTCTGTGAGGTGAGCCCTGTGCTTTGAGGTCACTCCTGCCGAGTGGCTCATGTCGCCTTGGCGACATGGGCCCTCTGGGGTCAGTTGGAGCCTGCTGGGAGCCTCCTCCCCTCGGTGATGAGGGCCCTGTGTCGTCAGGCCCTAACTGCTGGGCTCCCCACATTTTCGGATGTGCGCCCAGTGGTTCGAGGACACTCCTGGCAGGTTCCCATCCCCAAGGGGATGTGGGCCTTCTGCTCTGAGATCCCAGTTGTTGCGTAGCTCACAGTTTCATGAAATGAAACCTGTGGTGTGACATCACTCAGACCAGGATCCCATAGATTTGGTGCTGTGGGCCACATGCTGGGAGATTCCAAATGCTGGAGTCCTCACCTTTTTTATTCTATGGGCCCTCTGGTGTGAGGCTGCTCCTGCGTGCCTCACTCCCAGCCCCTTGGTGATGTGGGTCCTCTGGTTTGAGGCCATATGTGCTGGGTTCCTCACCTTTCGACGATGTGGCCCCGCTGGTTTGAGAACACTCCTGCCTGCTTCCCATCCCCTTGGTAATGTGGGCCTTTTCGGTGAGCGTCTGATCCTGCCTGGGTGTCTCAACGTTCTGTGAGGTGGGCCCTCGGCTGTGAGGTCACTCCTGCCTGGCTGGCACTCGTTGCCTTGGCGACGTGGGCCCTCGGGTGGCAGCTGGAGCCCGCCGGGCACCTCCTCCCCTGGTTGATGAGGTCCCTACGGCGTAAGACCCTAACTGCTGGGCTCCCCCCTTTTTCTGATGTGCAGCCAGTGATGCCAGGACACTCCTGCCAGGTTCCCATCCTCATGGGGATGTGGGCCTTCTGCTCTGAGGTCCCAAGGGCTGGCTTGCTCACAGTTGCATGGTGTGGGCCCTCTTGTGTGAGTTCACTCCGGCATTGATCCCATAGCCTTGTGGCCCTGGGCCGCCCGTTGGGAGGGCCCGGCTCCTGGATTCCTCACATTTTTTACTCTGTGGGCCCTCTGTTGTGAGGCTACTCCTGCCTGCCTCAGTCCCAGCCCGTTGGTGATGTGGGTTCTCTGGTTTGAGGCCACGTGTGCTGGGTGCCTCACCTTTCGATGATGTGGCCCCACTGGTGTGAGGACACTCCTGCCTGGTCCCCATCCCCTTCGTGATGTGGGCCCTCTGGTGAGAGTCTGATCCTGGCTGGGTTCCTCAGACTTCTGTGAGGTGGGCCCTCTGATGTGAGGTCACTCCTGCCTGGCTCGCACACGTCGCCTTGGCGACGTGGGCCCTCGGGTGGCAGCTGGAGCCCGCCGGGCACCTCCTCCCCTGGTTGATGAGGTCCCTATGGCGTAAGACCCTAACTGCTGGGCTCCCTCCGTTTTCTGATGTGCAGCCAGTGATGCCAGGACACTCCTGCCAGGTTCCCATCCTGCTGGGGATGTGGGCCTTCTGCTCTGAGCTCCCAACGGCTAGGTTGCTCACAGTTCCATGGTGTGGGCTCTCTGACGTAAGTTCACTCCGACCAGGATACCATGGCCTCTGTGTTCCTGGCCGCCTGATGAGAGGTTCCAACTGCTGGATTCCTCACCTTTTTTATTCTATGGGCCCTCTGTGGTGAGGCTACTCCTGCCTGCCTCACTCCCAGCCCCTTGGTGATGTGGGTCCTCTGGGTTGAGGCCACATGTGCTGGGTTTCTTCCATTTCGATGATGTGGCCCAACTAGTGTGAGGACACGCCTGCCAGGTTCCCATCCCCTTGTTGATGTGGGCCCTCTGGTGGGAGTCTGATCCTGGCTGGGTTCCTCACCCTTTTGTGAGGTGGGCCCTCTGCTGTGAGGTCACTCCTGCCTGGCTGGCACGCTTCGCCTTGGCGACGTGGGACCTCTGATGTCAGTTGGAACCTGCTGGGGGCCTCCTCCCCTCGGTGATGAGGGCCCTCTCGCGTCAGGCCCTAACTGCTGGTCTCTCCACATTTCTTGAATGTGCCCCAGTGGTTCGAGGACAGTCCTGCCAGGTTCCCATTCCCATGTGGATGTGGGCCGTCTGGTTTGAGGTCCCAACGGCTGAGTTACTCACAGTTTCATGATGTGGGCATTCTGGTGTGAGTTTACTCCGGTCTGGATCCCATAGACTCGGTTCCCTGGGCCGCCTGCTAGGAGGTTCGATCTGCTGGTTTCCTCACCTTTTTAAATCTGTGTTCCCTCTGCTGTGAGTCTAGTCTTGCCTGCCACACTCCCAACCCCTCGGTGATGTGGGTCCTCTGGTTTGAGGCCATATGTGCTGGGTTCCTCACCTTTCGACGATGTGGCCCCGCTGGTTTGAGAACACTCCTGCCTGCTTCCCATCCCCTTGGTAATGTGGGCCTTTTCGGTGTGCGTCTGATTCTGCCTGGGTCCCTCAACGTTCTGTGAGGTGGGCCCTCTGCTGTGAGGTCACTCCTGCCGGGCGGGCACTCGTCACCTTGGCGACGTGGGCCCTCTGGTCGCAGCGGGAGCCTGCTGGGAGCCTCCTCCCCTGGGTGATCAGGGCCCTCTGGCGTCAGGCCCTAAGTCCTGGGCTCCCCATATTTTCTGCTGTGCGCCCAGTGGTGCGAGGACACTCCTGCCAGGTTCCCATCCTCATGGGGATGTGGGCCTTCTGCTCTGAGGTCCCAAGGGCTGGCTTGCTCACAGTTGCATGGTGTGGGCCCTCTTGTGTGAGTTCACTCCGGCATTGATCCCATAGCCTCGTGGCCCTGGGCTGCCTGTTGGGAGGGCCCGGCTCCTGGATTCCTCACATTTTTTACTCTGTGGGCCCTCTGTTGTGAGGCTACTCCTGCCTGCCTCAGTCCCAGCCCGTTGGTGATGTGGGTTCTCTGGTTTGAGGCCACGTGTGCTGGGTGCCTCACCTTTCGATTATGTGGCCACAGTGGTGTGAGGCCACTGCTGCCGGTTTTCCATCCCCTTGGTGATGTGGGCCCTCTGGTGAGAGTCTGATCCTGTCTGGGTTCCTCATCCTTCTGGGACGTGGGCCCTCTGCTGTGAGGTCACTCCTGCTAGGCACATGTCGCCTTTGTGACGTGAGTCCTCTGGTGTCAGTTGGAGCCTGCTGGGAGCCTCCTCCCCTCGGTGATGAGAGCCCTGTGTCATCAGGCCCTAACTGCTGGGCTCCCCACGTTTTCCGATGTGCACCCAGTGGTTCCAGGACACTCCTGGCAGGTTCCCATCCCCAAGGGGACGTGGGCCTTCTGCTCTGAGGTCCCAGTTGCTGTGGGACCCACTTCATGAAGTGGAACTGGTGGTGTTGCATCACTCAGACCAGGATCCCATAGATTTGGTGCTGTGGGCCACAGGCTGGGAGATTCCAAATGCTGGAGTCCTCACCTTTTTTATTCTATGGGCCCTCTGTGGTGAGGCTACTCCTGCCTGCCTCACTCCCAGCCCCTTGGTGATGTGGGTCCTCTGGTTTGAGGCCATATGTGCTGTGTTCCTCACCTTTCGATGATGTGGCCCCGCTGGTTTGAGAACACTCCTGCCTTCTTCCAATCCGCTGGGTAATGTGGGCCTTTCGGTGAGCGTCTGATCCTGCCTGGGTCCCTCAACGTTCTGTGAGGTGGGCCCTCGGCTGTGAGGTCACTCCTGCCTGGCTGGCACTCGTTGCCTTGGTGACGTTGGCCCTCTGGTCGCCGTTGGAGCCTGCTGGGAGCCTCCTCCCCTGGGTGATCAGGGCCCTCTGGCGTCAGGCCCTATGTCCTGGGCTCCCCATATTTTCTGCTGTGCGCCCAGTGGTGCAAGGACACTCCTGCCAGGTTCCCATCCTCATGGAGATGTGGGCCTTCTGCTCTGAGGTCCCAACGTCTGGGTTGGTCACAGTTCCATGGTGTGGGCCCTCTTGGGTGAGTTCACTCCGGCACTGATCCCATAGCCTCGTGGCCCTGGGCCGCCTGTTGGGAGGGTCCAGCTCCTGGATTCCTCACATTTTTTTTATTCTGTGGGCCCTCTGTTGTGAGGCTACTCTTGCCTGCCTCAGTCTCAGCCCGTCGGTGATGTGGGTTCTCTGGTTTGAGGCCACGTGTGCTGGGTGCCTCACCCTTCGATGATGTGGCCACACTGGTGTGAAGACACTCCTGCCTGGTTTCCCATCCTCTTCGTGATGTGGGCCCTCTGGTGAGAGTCTGATCGATGATGTGGCCCAACTAGTGTGCGGTCACGCCTGCCAGGTTCCCATCCCCTTTGTCTTGTGGGCCCTCTGGTGAGAGTCTGATCCTGGCTGGGTCCCTCACCCTTCTTTAAGTTGGGCCGTCTGCTGGGAGGTCATTCCCGCCTGCTTGGCACACTTCACCTTGGCGACGTGGGCCATCTGTTGGCAGTTGGAGCCTGCTAGGAGCCTCTTACCCTCGGAGATGAGGGCCCTCTGTCGTCAGGTCCTAACTGATGGGCTCCCCACATTTTCTTGTGTGCGCCCAGTTTTGCGAGGAAACTCCTACCAGCTTCCCATCCCCTTGGGGATGTGGGCCTTCTGCTCTGAGTTCCCAAAGGCTGGGTTGCTCAGCTCCATGATGTGGGCCCTCTGGTGTGAGTTCACTGCAGCCTGAATCCCGTAGCCTCGATGCTCTGGACCACCTGCTGGGAGGTGCCAACTGCTAGATTCCTCACCTTTTTTATTCTGTGGGCCCTGAGTTTTGAGACTTCTCCAGCCAGCATGCCTCACTCAGAGCCCATTGGTGATGTGGGTCTTCAGGTTTGAGTCTACATGTGCTGGGTTCCTCACCTTTCGATGGTGTGGCCCCACTGGTGTGAGGACACTCCCCTCTGGTTCCCATCCCCTTGGTGATGTGGTACCTGTGGTGAGAGTCTGACCGTGGCTGGAATCCTCACCCTTTTGTGAGGTGGGCCCTCTTCTGTGAGGTCACTCCTGCCTAGCTGGCACACGTCTCCTTGGCGACGTGGGCCCTCTGGTGGCAGTTGGATCCTGCTTGGCGCCTCCTCCCCTAGGTGATGAGGGCCTTCTGTCGTCAGGCCCTAACTGCTGGGTTCCCCCAGTTTTCTGATGGGCACCCAGTGTTGCGAGGATACTTCTGCCAGTGTCTCACCCCCATTGGGATGTGCGTCTTCTGCTCTGAGGTCCCAACGGCTGGGTTGATCACAGTTTCATGATGTGAGCCCACTGGTTTGAGTTCACTCTGGCCGGGATCCCATAGTCTTGCTGCTCTGTGCCATGTGCTGGGAGGTTCCAACTGCTGGATTCCTTATCTTTTTTATTCTATGGGCCTCTCTTGTGAGGTTCCTCCTGCCTGCCTCAGTCTCAGCCACTTGGTGATGTGGGTCCTCTGGTTTGAGGCCACATGTGCTGGGTTCCTCACCTTACGCTGGTGTGGCCCCAGTGGAGTGAGTACACTCCTACCTGGTTCCGAACCTCGTGTTAATGTGGGCCCTCTGGTGAGAGTCTGATCCTGGTTGGGTTCCTCACCCTTCTGTGAGGTGGGCCCTCTTCTGTGAGGTCCCTCCTGCCTAGCTGGCACACGTCTCCTTGGCGAAGTGGGCCCGCTCCTGGCATTTGGTGCCTGCTGGGACCTCCTCCTCTTGGTGATTAGCGCCCTCTGGCGGCAGGCAATAATTTCTGGGCTCCCCACATTATCGAATGTGCGCCCAGTGGTGCGAGGACACTCCTGCCATGTTCCGATCCCCATGGGGATGTGGGCCTTCTGCTCTGAGGTCCCTTGTGCTGGGTTGCTCACAGTTTCATGATGTGGGCCCTCTGTTGTGAGTTCACTCCGGCCTGCATCCCATATCCTCGGTGCTCTGGGCCGCCTGCTGGGAGTTTCCAACTGCTGGATTCCTCACCATTTTTATTGTATGGGCCCTCTGTTTTGAGGCTACTCTTGCCTGCCTCACTCCCAGCCGCTTGGTGATGTGGTTCCTCTGGTTTGAGTCCACATGTGCTAGTTTCCTCACCTTGAGATGGTGTGGCCCCACTGGTGTGAAGAAACTCCTGCCTGGTTCCCGTCCCCTTGGTGTTTTGGGCCCTCTGGTGAGAGTCTGTGGCTGGATGGGTTCCTCACCCTTCTGTGAGGTGGGCCCTCTGATGTGAGGTCACTCCTGCCTGGCTCGCGTACATCGCCTGAGCGACGTGGGCCCTCTGGTTTCAGTTGGAGTCGGCTGGTAGCCTTCTCCCAGCGGTGATGAGGGCCCTCTGGCGTCAGGCCCTAAATTCTGGGCTCCCCACATTATCTGATTTGCGCCAAGTGGAGAGAGGACACTCCTGCCAGGTTCCCATCCCTTTGGGGCTGTGGGCCTTATGCTCTGAGGTTCCAACGGCTGGGTTGCTCACAGTTCCATGATGTGGGCCCTCTGGTGTGAGTTCACTCAGGCCTGGATCCCATAGCCTCCGTGCTCTGTGTCGCCTGCATCGGGGTTCCAACTGATGGATTCCTCACATTTTTTATTCTATGGGCCCTCTGTTGTGATGCTACTTCTGCCTGCATCACTCCCATCCCCTTGGTGATGTGGGCCCTCTGGTGAGAGTCTGACCGTGGCTGGGATCCTCACCCTTCTGTGAGGTGGGCCCTCTTCTGTGACGTCACTCCTGCCTAGCTGGCACACGTCTCCTTGGCGACGTGGGCCCTCTGGGGGCAGTTGGAGCCTGCTGGGCGCCTCCTACCCTGGGTGATGAGGGCCCTCTGGAGTCAGGCCCTAACTGCTGGGTTACCCAATTTTCTGATGGGTACCCAGTGTTGCGAGGATACTCCTGCCAGGGTCCCACCCCCATTGGGATGTGGGCCTTCTGCTCTGAGCTCCCAACGGCTAGGTTGCTCACAGTTCCATGGTGTGGGCTCTCTGACGTAAGTTCACTCCGACCAGGATACCATGGCCTCTGTGTTCCTGGCCGCCTGATGAGAGGTTCCAACTGCTGGATTCCTCACCTTTTTTATTCTATGGGCCCTCTGTGGTGAGGCTACTCCTGCCTGCCTCACTCCCAGCCCCTTGGTGATGTGGGTCCTCTGGTTTGAGGCCACATGTGCTGGGTTTCTTCCATTTCGATGATGTGGCCCAACTAGTGTGAGGACACGCCTGCCAGGTTCCCATCCCCTTGGTGATGTGGGCCCTCTGGTGGGAGTCTGATCCTGGCTGGGTTCCTCACCCTTTTGTGAGGTGGGCCCTCTGCTGTGAGGTCACTCCTGCCTGGCTGGCACGCTTCGCCTTGGCGACGTGGGACCTCTGATGGCAGTTGGAACCTGCTGGGGGCCTCCTCCCCTCGGTGATGAGGGCCCTCTCGCGTCAGGCCCTAACTGCTGGTCTCTCCACATTTCTTGAATGTGCCCCAGTGGTTCGAGGACAGTCCTGCCAGGTTCCCATTCCCATGGGGATGTGGGCCGTCTGGTTTGAGGTCCCAACGGCTGAGTTACTCACAGTTTCATGATGTGGGCATTCTGGTGTGAGTTTACTCCGGTCTGGATCCCATAGACTCGGTTCCCTGGGCCGCCTGCTAGGAGGTTCGATCTGCTGGTTTCCTCACCTTTTTAAATCTGTGTTCCCTCTGCTGTGAGTCTAGTCTTGCCTGCCACACTCCCAGCCCCTCGGTGATGTGGGTCCTCTGGTTTGAGGCCATATGTGCTGGGTTCCTCACCTTTCGACGATGTGGCCCCGCTGGTTTGAGAACACTCCTGCCTGCTTCCCATCCCCTTGGTAATGTGGGCCTTTTCGGTGTGCGTCTGATCCTGCCTGGGTCCCTCAACGTTCTCTGAGGTGGGCCCTCTGCTGTGAGGTCACTCCTGCCGGGCTGGCACTCGTCACCTTGGCGACGTGGGCCCTCTGGTCGCAGCGGGAGCCTGCTGGGAGCCTCCTCCCCTGGGTGATCAGGGCCCTCTGGCGTCAGGCCCTAAGTCCTGGGGTCCCCATATTTTCTACTGTGCACCCAGTGGTGCGAGGACACTCCTGCCAGGTTCCCATCCTCATGGGGATGTGGGCCTTCTGCTCTGAGGTCCCAAGGGCTGGCTTGCTCACAGTTGCATGGTGTGGGCCCTCTTGTGTGAGTTCACTCCGGCATTGATCCCATAGCCTCGTGGCCCTGGGCTGCCTGTTGGGAGGGCCCGGCTCCTGGATTCCTCACATTTTTTACTCTGTGGGCCCTCTGTTGTGAGGCTACTCCTGCCTGCCTCAGTCCCAGCCCGTTGGTGATGTGGGTTCTCTGGTTTGAGGCCACGTGTGCTGGGTGCCTCACCTTTCGATTATGTGGCCACAGTGGTGTGAGGCAACTGCTGCCGGTTTTCCATCCCCTTGGTGATGTGGGCCCTCTGGTGAGAGTCTGATCCTGTCTGGGTTCCTCATCCTTCTGGGACGTGGGCCCTCTGCTGTGAGGTCACTCCTGCTAGGCACATGTCGCCTTTGCGACGTGAGTCCTCTGGTGTCAGTTGGAGCCTGCTGGGAGCCTCCTCCCCTCGGTGATGAGGGCCCTGTGTCGTCAGGCCCTAACTGCTGGGCTCCCCACATTTTCGGATGTGCGTCCAGTGGTTCGAGGACACTCCTGGCAGGTTCCCATCCCCAAGGGGATGTGGGCCTTCTGCTCTGAGATCCCAGTTGTTGCGTAGCTCACAGTTTCATGAAATGAAACCTGTGGTGTGACATCACTCAGACCAGGATCCCATAGATTTGGTGCTGTGGGCCACATGCTGGGAGATTCCAAATGCTGGAGTCCTCACCTTTTTTATTCTATGGGCCCTCTGGTGTGAGGCTGCTCCTGCGTGCCTCACTCCCAGCCCCTTGGTGATGTGGGTCCTCTGGTTTGAGGCCATATGTGCTGGGTTCCTCACCTTTCGACGATGTGGCCCCGCTGGTTTGAGAACACTCCTGCCTGCTTCCCATCCCCTTGGTAATGTGGGCCTTTTCGGTGAGCGTCTGATCCTGCCTGGGTGTCTCAACGTTCTGTGAGGTGGGCCCTCGGCTGTGAGGTCACTCCTGCCTGGCTCGCACACGTTGCCTTGGCGACGTGGGCCCTCGGGTGGCAGCTGGAACCCGCCGGGCACCTCCTCCCCTGGTTGATGAGGTCCCTATGGCGTAAGACCCTAACTGCTGGGCTCGCCCCTTTTTCTGATGTGCAGCCAGTGATGCCAGGACACTCCTGCCAGGTTCCCATCCTCATGGGGATGTGGGCCTTCTGCTCTGAGGTCCCAAGGGCTGGCTTGCTCACAGTTGCATGGTGTGGGCCCTCTTGTGTGAGTTCACTCCGGCATTGATCCCATAGCCTTGTGGCCCTGGGCCGCCCGTTGGGAGGGCCCGGCTCCTGGATTCCTCACATTTTTTACTCTGTGGGCCCTCTGTTGTGAGGCTACTCCTGCCTGCCTCAGTCCCAGCCCGTTGGTGATGTGGGTTCTCTGGTTTGAGGCCACGTGAGCTGGGTGCCTCACCTTTCGATGATGTGGCCCCACTGGTGTGAGGACACTCCTGCCTGGTCCCCATCCCCTTCGTGATGTGGGCCCTCTGGTGAGAGTCTGATCCTGGCTGGGTTCCTCAGACTTCTGTGAGGTGGGCCCTCTGATGTGAGGTCACTCCTGCCTGGCTCGCACACGTCGCCTTGGCGACGTGGGCCCTCGGGTGGCAGCTGGAGCCCGCCGGGCACCTCCTCCCCTGGTTGATGAGGTCCCTATGGCGTAAGACCCTAACTGCTGGGCTCCCCCCGTTTTCTGATGTGCAGCCAGTGATGCCAGGACACTCCTGCCAGGTTCCCATCCTGCTGGGGATGTGGGCCTTCTGCTCTGAGCTCCCAACGGCTAGGTTGCTCACAGTTCCATGGTGTGGGCTCTCTGACGTAAGTTCACTCCGACCAGGATACCATGGCCTCTGTGTTCCTGGCCGCCTGATGAGAGGTTCCAACTGCTGGATTCCTCACCTTTTTTATTCTATGGGCCCTCTGTGGTGAGGCTACTCCTGCCTGCCTCACTCCCAGCCCCTTGGTGATGTGGGTCCTCTGGGTTGAGGCCACATGTGCTGGGTTTCTTCCATTTCGATGATGTGGCCCAACTAGTGTGAGGACACGCCTGCCAGGTTCCCATCCCCTTGGTGATGTGGGCCCTCTGGTGGGAGTCTGATCCTGGCTGGGTTCCTCACCCTTTTGTGAGGTGGGCCCTCTGCTGTGAGGTCACTCCTGCCTGGCTGGCACGCTTCGCCTTGGCGACGTGGGACCTCTGATGGCAGTTGGAACCTGCTGGGGGCCTCCTCCCCTCGGTGATGAGGGCCCTCTCGCGTCAGGCCCTAAATGCTGGTCTCTCCACATTTCTTGAATGTGCCCCAGTGGTTCGAGGACAGTCCTGCCAGGTTCCCATTCCCATGGGGATGTGGGCCGTCTGGTTTGAGGTCCCAACGGCTGAGTTACTCACAGTTTCATGATGTGGGCATTCTGGTGTGAGTTTACTCCGGTCTGGATCCCATAGACTCGGTTCCCTGGGCCGCCTGCTAGGAGGTTCGATCTGCTGGTTTCCTCACCTTTTTAAATCTGTGTTCCCTCTGCTGTGAGTCTAGTCTTGCCTGCCACACTCCCAGCCCCTCGGTGATGTGGGTCCTCTGGTTTGAGGGCATATGTGCTGGGTTCCTCACCTTTCGACGATGTGGCCCCGCTGGTTTGAGAACACTCCTGCCTGCTTCCCATCCCCTTGGTAATGTGGGCCTTTTCGGTGTGCGTCTGATCCTGCCTGGGTCCCTCAACGTTCTGTGAGGTGGGCCCTCTGCTGTGAGGTCACTCCTGCCTGGCTGGCACTCGTTGCCTTGGTGACGTTGGCCCTCTGGTCGCCGTTGGAGCCTGCTGGGAGCCTCCTCCCCTGGGTGATCAGGGCCCTCTGGCGTCAGGCCCTATGTCCTGGGCTCCCCATATTTTCTGCTGTGCGCCCAGTGGTGCAAGGACACTCCTGCCAGGTTCCCATCCTCATGGAGATGTGGGCCTTCTGCTCTGAGGTCCCAACGTCTGGGTTGGTCACAGTTCCATGGTGTGGGCCCTCTTGGGTGAGTTCACTCCGGCACTGATCCCATAGCCTCATGGCCCTGGGCCGCCTGTTGGGAGGGTCCAGCTCCTGGATTCCTCACATTTTTTTTATTCTGTGGGCCCTCTGTTGTGAGGCTACTCTTGCCTGCCTCAGTCTCAGCCCGTCGGTGATGTGGGTTCTCTGGTTTGAGGCCACGTGTGCTGGGTGCCTCACCCTTCGATGATGTGGCCACACTGGTGTGAAGACACTCCTGCCTGGTTTCCCATCCTCTTCGTGATGTGGGCCCTCTGGTGAGAGTCTGATCGATGATGTGGCCCAACTAGTGTGCGGTCACGCCTGCCAGGTTCCCATCCCCTTTGTCTTGTGGGCCCTCTGGTGAGAGTCTGATCCTGGCTGGGTCCCTCACCCTTCTTTAAGTTGGGCCGTCTGCTGGGAGGTCATTCCCGCCTGCTTGGCACACTTCACCTTGGCGACGTGGGCCATCTGTTGGCAGTTGGAGCCTGCTAGGAGCCTCTTACCCTCGGAGATGAGGGCCCTCTGTCGTCAGGTCCTAACTGATGGGCTCCCCACATTTTCTTGTGTGCGCCCAGTTTTGCGAGGAAACTCCTACCAGCTTCCCATCCCCTTGGGGATGTGGGCCTTCTGCTCTGAGTTCCCAAAGGCTGGGTTGCTCAGCTCCATGATGTGGGCCCTCTGGTGTGAGTTCACTGCAGCCTGAATCCCGTAGCCTCGGTGCTCTGGACCACCTGCTGGGAGGTGCCAACTGCTAGATTCCTCACCTTTTTTATTCTGTGGGCCCTGAGTTTTGAGACTTCTCCAGCCAGCATGCCTCACTCAGAGCCCATTGGTGATGTGGGTCTTCAGGTTTGAGTCTACATGTGCTGGGTTCCTCACCTTTCGATGGTGTGGCCCCACTGGTGTGAGGACACTCCCCTCTGGTTCCCATCCCCTTGGTGATGTGGTACCTGTGGTGGGAGTCTGATCCTGGCTGGGTTCCTCACCCTTTTGTGAGATGGGCCCTCTGCTGTGAGGTCACTCCTGCCTGGCTGGCACGCTTCGCCTTGGCGACGTGGGACCTCTGGTGGCAGTTGGAGCCTGCTGGGGGCCTCCTCCCCTCAGTGATGAGGGCCCTCTCGCGTCAGGCCCTAACTGCTGGTCTCTCCACATTTCCTGAATGTTCCCCCAGTGGTTCGAGGACAGTCCTGCCAGGTTCCCGTTCCCATGGTGATGTGGGCCGTCTGGTCTGAGGTCCCAACGGCTGAGTTACTCACAGTTTCATGATGTGGACCCTCTGGTGTGAGTTCGCTCCGGTCTGTATCCCATAGACTCGGTTCCCTGGGCCGCCTGCTAGGAGGTTCGATCTGCTGGATTCCTCACCTTTTTAAATCTGTGGTCCCTCTGTTGTGAGTCTACTCCTGCCTGCCACACTCCCAGCCCCTTGGTGATGCGGGTCCTCTGGTTTGACGCCACGTGTGCTGGGTTCCTCACCTTTCGATGATGTGGCCCCACTGGTGTGAGTACACTCCTGCCTGGTTCCCATACCCTTGTTGATGTGGGTCCTCTGGTGAGAACGTAATCCTGGCTGGGTTCCTTAACCTTCTGCGTGGTTGGCCCTGTGCTGTGAGGTCACTCCTGCCTGGCTGGCACACTTCGTCTTGGCGACGAGGGCCCTCTGGTGACAGTGAGGGCCTGCTGGGCACCTCCTTCCCTGGGTGATGCGGGCCCTCTGGCGTCATGCCCTAACTGCTGTCCTCCCCACATTTTCTGTTGTGTGCCTAGTGGTGCGAGGACACTCCTGCCAGGTTCCCATCCCCATTGGGATGTGGGCCTTCGGCTCTGACGTCCCATCTGCTGGGTTGCTCAGAGTTTCACGATGTGGGCCCTCTGGTGTGAGTTCATTCCGGCCTGGACCCCATAGCCTCCGTGCTCTGGGCCGCGTGCTGGGAGGTGCCAACTGATGGATTCCTCAACTTTTTTATTCTGTGGGCCCTCTGTTGTGAGGCTCCTCCTGCCTTCCTCACTCCAAGCCCCTTCGTGATGTAGGTTCTCTGATTAGAGTCCACGTTACTGGGTTTCGCATGTTTCGTTGATGTGGCCACACTGGTGTGAGGACACTCCTGCCGGGTTCCCATCCCCTTGGTGATGAGGGCCCTCTGGCGAGAGTCTTATCCTGGCTGGGTTCCTCACCCCTCTGTGAGGTAGGCCCTCTTCTGTGAGGTCACTGCTGCCTGGCTGGAACACGTCCCCTTGGCGACGTGGGCCCTCTGTTGGCAGTTGGAGCCTGCTGGGTGCCTCCTCCCCTCGGTGATGAGGGGCCTCTTGCTTCAGGACCTAACTGCTGTGCTCCCCACGTTTTCTGATGTGCGCCCAGTGGTGCGAGTACACTCCTGCCAGGTTTCCGTACCCATGGGGACGTGGGCCTTCTGCTCTGAGGTCTGAGCTGCTGGGTTGCTCACAGTTTCATGATGTGAGCTCTCTTGTGTGAGTTCACTCCGGCCTGGGCCCAATAGCCTCGGTGCTCTGGGTCACTTGCTGGAAGCTTCCAACTGCTGGATTCCTCACCTTACTTATTCTGTGGGCCCTCTCTTGTGAGGCTACTCCTGGCTGCTTCACTGCCAGCCCCATCGTGATTTGGGTCCTCAGGTTTGTCGCCACATGTGCTGGGTTCCTCACCTTTCGATGATGTGGCCCCACTGGTGTGAGGACACTACTGTCTGGTTCCCATCCCCTTGTTGACGTGGGCACTCTGGTGAGAGTCTGACCGTGGCTGGAATCCTCACCCTTTTGTGAGGTGGGCCCTCTTCTGTGAGGTCACTCCTGCCTAGCTGGCACACGTCTCCTTGGCGACGTGGGCCCTCTGGTGGCAGTTGGATCCTGCTTGGCGCCTCCTCCCCTAGGTGATGAGGGCCTTCTGTCGTCAGGCCCTAACTGCTGGGTTCCCCCAGTTTTCTGATGGGCACCCAGTGTTGCGAGGTTACTTCTGCCAGTGTCTCACCCCCATTGGGATGTGGGTCTTCTGCTCTGAGGTCCCAACGGCTGGGTTGATCACAGTTTCATGATGTGAGCCCACTGGTTTGAGTTCACTCTGGCCGGGATCCCATAGTCTTGCTGCTCTGTGCCATGTGCTGGGAGGTTCCAACTGCTGGATTCCTTATCTTTTTTATTCTATGGGCCTCTCTTGTGAGGTTCCTCCTGCCTGCCTCAGTCTCAGCCACTTGGTGATGTGGGTCCTCTGGTTTGAGGCCACATGTGCTGGGTTCCTCACCTTACGCTGGTGTGGCCCCAGTGGAGTGAGTACACTCCTACCTGGTTCCGAACCTCGTGGTAATGTGGGCCCTCTGGTGAGAGTCTGATCCTGGTTGGGTTCCTCACCCTTCTGTGAGGTGGGCCCTCTTCTGTGAGGTCCCTCCTGCCTAGCTGGCACACGTCTCCTTGGCAAAGTGGGCCCGCTCCTGGCATTTGGTGCCTACTGGGACCTCCTCCCCTTGGTGATTTGCGCCCTCTGGCGGCAGGCAATAATTTCTGGGCTCCCCACATTATCGGATGTGCGCCCAGTGGTGCGAGGACACTCCTGCCATGTTCCGATCCCCATGGGGATGTGGGCCTTCTGCTCTGAGGTCCCTTGTGCTGGGTTGCTCACAGTTTCATGATGTGGGCCCTCTGTTGTGAGTTCACTCCGGCCTGCATCCCATATCCTCGGTGCTCTGGGCCGCCTGCTGGGAGTTTCCAACTGCTGGATTCCTCACCATTTTTATTGTATGGGCCCTCTGTTTTGAGGCTACTCTTGCCTGCCTCACTCCCAGCCGCTTGGTGATGTGGTTCCTCTGGTTTGAGTCCACATGTGCTGGTGATGTGGTTCCTCTGGTTTGAGTCCACATGTGCTAGTTTCCTCACCTTGAGATGGTGTGGCCCCACTGGTGTGAAGAAACTCCTGCCTGGTTCCCGTCCCCTTGGTGTTTTGGGCCCTCTGGTGAGAGTCTGTGGCTGGATGGGTTCCTCACCCTTCTGTGAGGTGGGCCCTCTGATGTGAGGTCACTCCTGCCTGGCTCGCGTATATCGCCTGAGCGACGTGGGCCCTCTGGTGGCAGTTGGAGTCGGCTGGTAGCCTTCTCCCAGCGGTGATGAGGGCCCTCTGGCGTCAGGCCCTAAATTCTGGGCTCCCCACATTATCTGATTTGCGCCAAGTGGAGAGAAGACACTCCTGCCAGGTTCCCATCCCTTTGGGGCTGTGGGCCTTATGCTCTGAGGTTCCAACGGCTGGGTTGCTCACAGTTCCATGATGTGGGCCCTCTGGTGTGAGTTCACTCAGGCCTGGATCCCATAGCCTCCGTGCTCTGTGTCGCCTGCATCGGGGTTCCAACTGATGGATTCCTCACATTTTTTATTCTATGGGCCCTCTGTTGTGATGCTACTTCTGCCTGCATCACTCCCATCCCCTTGGTGATGTGGGCCCTCTGGTGAGAGTCTGACCGTGGCTGGGATCCTCACCCTTCTGTGAGGTGGGCCCTCTTCTGTGACGTCACTCCTGCCTAGCTGGCACACGTCTCCTTGGCGACGTGGGCCCTCTGGGGGCATTTGGTGCCTGCTGGGCGCCTCCTACCCTGGGTGATGAGGACCCTCTGGAGTCAGGCCCTAACTGCTGGGTTACCCAATTTTCTGATGGGCACCCAGTGTTGCGAGGATACTCCTGCCAGGGTCCCACCCCCATTGGGATGTGGGTGTTCTGCTCTGAGGTCCCAACGGCTAGGTTGCTCACAGTTTCATGATGTGAGCCCACTGGTGTGAGTTCACTCCGGCCTGGATCCCATAGCCTTGCTGCTCTGGGCCATGTGCTGGGAGGTTCCAACTGCTTGATTCCTTATCTTTTTTATTCTATGGGCCTCTCTTGTGAGGAAACTCCTGACTGCCTCACTCTCAGCCACTTGGTGATGTGGGTTCTCTGGTTTGAGGCCACATGTGCTGGGTTCCTCACCTTACGCTGGTGTGGCCCCACTGGAGTGAGGACACTCCTGCCTGGTTCCGAACCTCGTGGTAATGGGGGCCCTCTGGTGAGAGTCTGATCCTGGCTGGGTTCCTCACCCTTCTGTGAGGTGGGCCCTCTTCTGTGACGTCACTCCTGCCTAGCTGGCACACATCTCCTTGGCGACGTGGGCCCTCTCGTGGCAGTTGGTGCCTGCTGGGAGCCTCCTCCCCTTGGTGATTAGTGCCCTCTGGCATCAGGCAATAATTTCTGAGCTCCCCACACTTTCTGATGTGCGCCCAGTGGTGTGGGGACACTCCTCCCTGGTTCCGATCCCCATGGGGATGTGGGCCTTCTGCTCTGAGGTCCCATGTGCTGGGTTGCTCACAGTTTCATGATGTGGGCCCTCTGGTGTGAGTTCATTCCGGCCTGCATCCCATAGCCTCTGTGCTCTGGGCCGCCTGCTGGGAGTTTCCAACTGCTGGATTCCTCACCATTTTATTGTGTGGGCCCTCTGTTGTGAGGCTACTCCTGACTGCCTCACTCCCAGCCCCTTGGTGGTGTGGTCCTCTGGTTTGAGGCCACATGTGCTGGGTTCCTCACCTTTCGATGATGTGGCCCCGCTGGTGTGAGGCCACTCCTATCTGGTTCCCATCCCCTTGGTGAGGTGGGCCCTCTGTTGAGAGTCTGATCCTTGCTGGGTTCCTCACCCTTCTGTGAGGTGAGCCCTGTGCTTTGAGGTCACTCCTGCCGAGTGGCTCATGTCGCCTTGGCGACATGGGCCCTCTGGGGTCAGTTGGAGCCTGCCGGGAGCCTCCTCCCCTCGGTGATGAGGGCCCTGTGTCGTCAGGCCCTAACTGCTGGGCTCCCCACATTTTCGGATGTGCGTCCAGTGGTTCGAGGACACTCCTGGCAGGTTCCCATCCCCAAGGGGATGTGGGCCTTCTGCTCTGAGGTCCCAAGGGCTGGCTTGCTCACAGTTGCATGGTGTGGGCCCTCTTGTGTGAGTTCACTCCGGCATTGATCCCATAGCCTTGTGGCCCTGGGCCGCCCGTTGGGAGGGCCCGGCTCCTGGATTCCTCACATTTTTTACTCTGTGGGCCCTCTGTTGTGAGGCTACTCCTGCCTGCCTCAGTCCCAGCCCGTTGGTGATGTGGGTTCTCTGGTTTGAGGCCACGTGTGCTGGGTGCCTCACCTTTCGATGATGTTTCCCCACTGGTGTGAGGACACTCCTGCCTGGTCCCCATCCCCTTCGTGATGTGGGCCCTCTGGTGAGAGTCTGATCCTGGCTGGGTTCCTCAGACTTCTGTGAGGTGGGCCCTCTGATGTGAGGTCACTCCTGCCTGGCTCGCACACGTCGCCTTGGCGACGTGGGCCCTCGGGTGGCAGCTGGAGCCCGCCGGGCACCTCCTCCCCTGGTTGATGAGGTCCCTATGGCGTAAGACCCTAACTGCTGGGCTCCCTCCGTTTTCTGATGTGCAGCCAGTGATGCCAGGACACTCCTGCCAGGTTCCCATCCTGCTGGGGATGTGGGCCTTCTGCTCTGAGGTCCCAACGGCTAGGTTGCTCACAGTTCCATGGTGTGGGCTCTCTGACGTAAGTTCACTCCGACCAGGATACCATGGCCTCTGTGTTCCTGGCCGCCTGATGAGAGGTTCCAACTGCTGGATTCCTCACCTTTTTTATTCTATGGGCCCTCTGTGGTGAGGCTACTCCTGCCTGCCTCACTCCCAGCCCCTTGGTGATGTGGGTCCTCTGGGTTGAGGCCACATGTGCTGGGTTTCTTCCATTTCGATGATGTGGCCCAACTAGTGTGAGGACACGCCTGCCAGGTTCCCATCCCCTTGGTGATGTGGGCCCTCTGGTGGGAGTCTGATCCTGGCTGGGTTCCTCAGCCTTTTGTGAGGTGGGCCCTCTGCTGTGAGGTCACTCCTGCCTGGCTGGCACGCTTCGCCTTGGCGACGTGGGACCTCTGATGGCAGTTGGAACCTGCTGGGGGCCTCCTCCCCTCGGTGATGAGGGCCCTCTCGCGTCAGGCCCTAACTGCTGGTCTCTCCACATTTCTTGAATGTGCCCCAGTGGTTCGAGGACAGTCCTGCCAGGTTCCCATTCCCATGGGGATGTGGGCCGTCTGGTTTGAGGTCCCAACGGCTGAGTTACTCACAGTTTCATGATGTGGGCATTCTGGTGTGAGTTTACTCCGGTCTGGATCCCATAGACTCGGTTCCCTGGGCCGCCTGCTAGGAGGTTCGATCTGCTGGTTTCCTCACCTTTTTAAATCTGTGTTCCCTCTGCTGTGAGTCTAGTCTTGCCTGCCACACTCCCAGCCCCTCGGTGATGTGGGTCCTCTGGTTTGAGGCCATATGTGCTGGGTTCCTCACCTTTCGACGATGTGGCCCCGCTGGTTTGAGAACACTCCTGCCTGCTTCCCATCCCCTTGGTAATGTGGGCCTTTTCGGTGTGCGTCTGATCCTGCCTGGGTCCCTCAACGTTCTGTGAGGTGGGCCCTCTGCTGTGAGGTCACTCCTGCCGGGCTGGCACTCGTCACCTTGGCGACGTGGGCCCTCTGGTCGCAGCGGGAGCCTGCTGGGAGCCTCCTCCCCTGGGTGATCAGGGCCCTCTGGCGTCAGGCCCTAAGTCCTGGGCTCCCCATATTTTCTGCTGTGCGCCCAGTGGTGCGAGGACACTCCTGCCAGGTTCCCATCCTCATGGGGATGTGGGCCTTCTGCTCTGAGGTTCCAAGGGCTGGCTTGCTCACAGTTGCATGGTGTGGGCCCTCTTGTGTGAGTTCACTCCGGCATTGATCCCATAGCCTCGTGGCCCTGGGCTGCCTGTTGGGAGGGCCCGGCTCCTGGATTCCTCACATTTTTTACTCTGTGGGCCCTCTGTTGTGAGGCTACTCCTGACTGCCTCAGTCCCAGCCCGTTGGTGATGTGGGTTCTCTGGTTTGAGGCCACGTGTGCTGGGTGCCTCACCTTTCGATTATGTGGCCACAGTGGTGTGAGGCCACTGCTGCCGGTTTTCCATCCCCTTGGTGATGTGGGCCCTCTGGTGAGAGTCTGATCCTGTCTGGGTTCCTCATCCTTCTGGGACGTGGGCCCTCTGCTGTGAGGTCACTCCTGCTAGGCACATGTCACCTTTGCGACGTGAGTCCTCTGGTGTCAGTTGGAGCCTGCTGGGAGCCTCCTCCCCTCGGTGATGAGAGCCCTGTGTCATCAGGTCCTAACTGCTGGGCTCCCCACGTTTTCCGATGTGCAGCCAGTGATGCCAGGACACTCCTGGCAGGTTCCCATCCCCAAGGGGACGTGGGCCTTCTGCTCTGAGGTCCCAGTTGCTGTGGGACCCACTTCATGAAGTGGAACTGGTGGTGTTGCATCACTCAGACCAGGATCCCATAGATTTGGTGCTGTAGGCCACAGGCTGGGAGATTCCAAATGCTGGAGTCCTCACCTTTTTTATTCTATGGGCCCTCTGTGGTGAGGCTACTCCTGCCTGCCTCACTCCCAGCCCCTTGGTGATGTGGGTCCTCTGGTTTGAGGCCATATGTGCTGTGTTCCTCACCTTTCGATGATGTGGCCCCGCTGGTTTGAGAACACTCCTGCCTTCTTCCAATCCGCTGGGTAATGTGGGCCTTTCGGTGAGCGTCTGATCCTGCCTGGGTCCCTCAACGTTCTGTGAGGTGGGCCCTCGGCTGTGAGGTCACTCCTGCCTGGCTGGCACTCGTTGCCTTTGTGACGTTGGCCCTCTGGTCGCCGTTGGAGCCTGCTGGGCGCTTCCTCCCCTGGGTGATCAGGGCCCTCTGGCGTCAGGCCCTATGTCCTGGGCTCCCCATATTTTCTGCTGTGCGCCCAGTGGTGCAAGGACACTCCTGCCAGGTTCCCATCCTCATGGAGATGTGGGCCTTCTGCTCTGAGGTCCCAACATCTGGGTTGGTCACAGTTCCATGGTGTGGGCCCTCTTGTGTGAGTTCACTCCGGCACTGATCCCATAGCCTCGTGGCCCTGGGCCGCCTGTTGGGAGGGTCCAGCTCCTGGATTCCTCACATTTTTTTTATTCTGTGGGCCCTCTGTTGTGAGGCTACTCTTGCCTGCCTCAGTCTCAGCCCGTCGGTGATGTGGGTTCTCTGGTTTGAGGCCACGTGTGCTGGGTGCCTCACCCTTCGATGATGTGGCCACACTGGTGTGAAGACACTCCTGCCTGGTTTCCCATCCTCTTCGTGATGTGGGCCCTCTGGTGAGAGTCTGATCGATGATGTGGCCCAACTAGTGTGCGGTCACGCCTGCCAGGTTCCCATCCCCTTTGTCTTGTGGGCCCTCTGGTGAGAGTCTGATCCTGGCTGGGTTCCTCACCCTTCTGTAAGTTGGGCCGTCTGCTGGGAGGTCATTCCCGCCTGCTTGGCACACTTCACCTTGGCGACGTGGGCCATCTGTTGGCAGTTGGAGCCTGCTAGGGGCCTCTTACCCTCGGAGATGAGGGCCCTCTGTCGTCAGGTCCTAACTGATGGGCTCCCCACATTTTCTTGTGTGCGCCCAGTTTTGCGAGGAAACTCCTACCAGCTTCCCATCCCCTTGGGGATGTGGGCCTTCTGCTCTGAGTTCCCAAAGACTGGGTTGCTCAGCTCCATGATGTGGGCCCTCTGGTGTGAGTTCACTGCGGCCTGAATCCCGTAGCCTCGGTGCTCTGGACCACCTGCTGGGAGGTGCCAACTGCTAGATTCCTCACCTTTTTTATTCTGTGGGCCCTGAGTTTTGAGACTTCTCCAGCCAGCATGCCTCACTCAGAGCCCATTGGTGATGTGGGTCTTCAGGTTTGAGTCTACATGTGCTGGGTTCCTCACCTTTCGATGGTGTGGCCCCACTGGTGTGAGGACACTCCCCTCTGGTTCCCATCCCCTTGGTGATGTGGTACCTGTGGTGGGAGTCTGATCCTGGCTGGGTTCCTCACCCTTTTGTGAGGTGGGCCCTCTGCTGTGAGGTCACTCCTGCCTGGCTGGCACGCTTCGCCTTGGCGACGTGGGACCTCTGGTGGCAGTTGGAGCCTGCTGGGGGCCTCCTCCCCTCAGTGATGAGGGCCCTCTCGCGTCAGGCCCTAACTGCTGGTCTCTCCACATTTCCTGAATGTTCCCCCAGTGGTTCGAGGACAGTCCTGCCAGGTTCCCGTTCCCATGGTGATGTGGGCCGTCTGGTCTGAGGTCCCAACGGCTGAGTTACTCACAGTTTCATGATGTGGACCCTCTGGTGTGAGTTCGCTCCGGTCTGTATCCCATAGACTCGTTTCCCTGGGCCGCCTGCTAGGAGGTTCGATCTGCTGGATTCCTCACCTTTTTAAATCTGTGGTCCCTCTGTTGTGAGTCTACTCCTGCCTGCCACACTCCCAGCCCCTTGGTGATGCGGGTCCTCTGGTTTGACGCCACGTGTGCTGGGTTCCTCACCTTTCGATGATGTGGCCCCACTGGTGTGAGTACACTCCTGCCTGGTTCCCATACCCTTGTTGATGTGGGTCCTCTGGTGAGAACGTAATCCTGGCTGGGTTCCTTAACCTTCTGCGTGGTTGGCCCTGTGCTGTGAGGTCACTCCTGCCTGGCTGGCACACTTCGTCTTGGCGACGAGGGCCCTCTGGTGACAGTGAGGGCCTGCTGGGCACCTCCTCCCCTGGGTGATGCGGGCCCTCTGGCGTCATGCCCTAACTGCTGTCCTCCCCACATTTTCTGTTGTGTGCCTAGTGGTGCGAGGACACTCCTGCCAGGTTCCCATCCCCATTGGGATGTGGGCCTTCGGCTCTGACGTCCCATCTGCTGGGTTGCTCAGAGTTTCACGATGTCGGGCCCTCTGGTGTGAGTTCATTCCGGCCTGGACCCCATAGCCTCCGTGCTCTGGGCCGCGTGCTGGGAGGTACCAACTGATGGATTCCTCAACTTTTTTATTCTGTGGGCCCTCTGTTGTGAGGCTCCTCCTGCCTTCCTCACTCCAAGCCCCTTCGTGATGTAGGTTCTCTGATTAGAGTCCACGTTACTGGGTTTCGCATCTTTCGTTGATGTGGCCACACTGGTGTGAGGACACTCCTGCCGGGTTCCCATCCCCTTGGTGATGAGGGCCCTCTGGCGGGAGTCTTATCCTGGCTGGGTTCCTCACCCCTCTGTGAGGTAGGCCCTCTTCTGTGAGGTCACTCCTGCCTGGCTGGAACACGTCCCCTTGGCGACGTGGGCCCTCTGTTGGCAGTTGGAGCCTGCTGGGTGCCTCCTCCCCTCGGTGATGAGGGGCCTCTTGCTTCAGGACCTAACTGCTGTGCTCCCCACGTTTTCTGATGTGCGCCCAGTGGTGCGAGTACACTCCTGCCAGGTTTCCGTACCCATGGGGACGTGGGCCTTCTGCTCTGAGGTCTGAGCTGCTGGGTTGCTCACAGTTTCATGATGTGAGCTCTCTTGTGTGAGTTCACTCCGGCCTGGGCCCAATAGCCTCGGTGCTCTGGGTCACTTGCTGGAAGCTTCCAACTGCTGGATTCCTCACCTTACTTATTCTGTGGGCCCTCTCTTGTGAGGCTACTCCTGGCTGCTTCACTGCCAGCCCCATCGTGATTTGGGTCCTCAGGTTTGTCGCCACATGTGCTGGGTTCCTCACCTTTCGATGATGTGGCCCCACTGGTGTGAGGACACTCCTGTCTGGTTCCCATCCCCTTGTTGACGTGGGCACTCTGGTGAGAGTCTGACCGTGGCTGGAATCCTCACCCTTTTGTGAGGTGGGCCCTCTTCTGTGAGGTCACTCCTGCCTAGCTGGCACACGTCTCCTTGGCGACGTGGGCCCTCTGGTGGCAGTTGGATCCTGCTTGGCGCCTCCTCCCCTGGGTGATGAGGGCCTTCTGTCATCAGGCCCTAACTGCTGGGTTCCCCAAGTTTTCTGATGGGCACCCAGTGTTGCGAGGATACTCCTGCCAGGGTCTCACCTCCATTGGGATGTGGGTCTTCTGCTCTGAGGTCCCAACGGCTGGGTTGATCACAGTTTCATGATGTGAGCCCACTGGTTTGAGTTCACTCTGGCCGGGATCCCATAGTCTTGCTGCTCTGTGCCATGTGCTGGGAGGTTCCAACTGCTGGATTCCTTATCTTTTTTATTCTATGGGCCTCTCTTGTGAGGTTCCTCCTGCCTGCCTCAGTCTCAGCCACTTGGTGATGTGGGTCCTCTGGTTTGAGGCCACATGTGCTGGGTTCCTCACCTTACGCTGGTGTGGCCCCAGTGGAGTGAGTACACTCCTACCTGGTTCCGAACCTCGTGGTAATGTGGGCCCTCTGGTGAGAGTCTGATCCTGGTTGGGTTCCTCACCCTTCTGTGAGGTGGGCCCTCTTCTGTGAGGTCCCTCCTGCCTAGCTGGCACACGTCTCCTTGGCGACGTGGGCCCTCTGGTGGCAGTTGGATCCTGCTGGGAGCCTCCTCCCCTGGGTGATCAGGGCCCTCTGGCGTCAGGCCCTATGTCCTGGGCTCCCCATATTTTCTGCTGTGCGCCCAGTGGTGCAAGGACACTCCTGCCAGGTTCCCATCCTCATGGAGATGTGGGCCTTCTGCTCTGAGGTCCCAACGTCTGGGTTGGTCACAGTTGCATGGTGTGGGCCCTCTTGTGTGAGTTCACTCCGGCACTGATCCCATAGCCTCGTGGCCCTGGGCCGCCTGTTGGGAGGGTCCAGCTCCTGGATTCCTCACATTTTTTTTATCCTGTGGGCCCTCTGTTGTGAGGCTACTCTTGCCTGCCTCAGTCTCAGCCCGTCGGTGATGTGGGTTCTCTGGTTTGAGGCCACGTGTGCTGGGTGCCTCACCCTTCGATGATGTGGCCACACTGGTGTGAAGACACTCCTGCCTGGTTCCCATCCCCTTCGTGATGTGGGCCCTCTGGTGAGAGTCTGATCCTGGCTGGGTTCCTCAGACTTCTGTGAGGTGGGCCCTCTGATGTGAGGTCACTCCTGCCTGGCTCGCACACATCGCCTTGGCGACGTGGGCCCTCGGGTGGCAGTTGGAGCCTGCTGGGCGCCTCCTCCCCTGGTTGATGAGGTCCCTATGGCTTAAGATCCTAACTGCTGGGCTCCCCACGTTTTCTGATGTGCAGCCAGTGATGCCAGGACACTCCTGACAGGTTCCCGTCCTGCTGGGGATGTGGGCCATCTGCTCTGAGGTCCCAATGGCTGGGTTGCTCACAGTTCCATGGTGTGGGCTCTCTGATGTAAGTAAGTTCACTCCTACCAGGATCCCATGGCCTCTGTGTTCCTGGCCGCCTGACGGGAGGTTCCAACTGCTGGATTCCTCACCTTTTTTATTCTATGGGCCCTCTGTGGTGAGGCTACTCCTGCCTGCCTCACTCCCAGCCCCTTGGTGATGTGGGTCCTCTGGATTGAGGCCACATGTGCTGGGTTTCTTAGATTTCGATGATGTGGCCCAACTAGTGTGCGGTCACGCCTGCCAGGTTCCCATCCCCTTTGTCTTGTGGGCCCTCTGGTGAGAGTCTGATCCTGGCTGGGTCCCTCACCCTTCTGTAAGTTGGGCCGTCTGCTGGGAGGTCATTCCCGCCTGCTTGGCACACTTCACCTTGGCGCCGTGGGCCATCTGTTGGCAGTTGGAGCCTGCTAGGAGCCTCTTACCCTCGGAGATGAGGGCCCTCTGTCGTCAGGTCCTAACTGATGGGCTCCCCACATTTTCTTGTGTGCGCCCAGTTTTGCGAGGAAACTCCTACCAGCTTCCCATCCCCTTGGGGATGTGGGCCTTCTGCTCTGAGTTCCCAAAGGCTGGGTTGCTCAGCTCCATGATGTGGGCCCTCTGGTGTGAGTTCACTGCGGCCTGAATCCCGTAGCCTCGGTGCTCTGGACCACCTGCTGGGAGGTGCCAACTGCTAGATTCCTCACCTTTTTTATTCTGTGGGCCCTGAGTTTTGAGACTTCTCCAGCCAGCATGCCTCACTCAGAGCCCATTGGTGATGTGGGTCCTCAGGTTTGAGTCTACATGTGCTGGGTTCCTCACCTTTCGATGGTGTGGCCCCACTGGTGTGAGGACACTCCCCTCTGGTTCCCATCCCCTTGGTGATGTGGTACCTGTGGTGGGAGTCTGATCCTGGCTGGGTTCCTCACCCTTTTGTGAGGTGGGCCCTCTGCTGTGAGGTCACTCCTGCCTGGCTGGCACGCTTCGCCTTGGCGACGTGGGACCTCTGGTGGCAGTTGGAGCCTGCTGGGGGCCTCCTCCCCTCAGTGATGAGGGCCCTCTCGCGTCAGGCCCTAACTGCTGGTCTCTCCACATTTCCTGAATGTTCCCCCAGTGGTTCGAGGACAGTCCTGCCAGGTTCCCGTTCCCATGGTGATGTGGGCCGTCTGGTCTGAGGTCCCAACGGCTGAGTTACTCACAGTTTCATGATGTGGACCCTCTGGTGTGAGTTTGCTCCGGTCTGTATCCCATAGACTCGGTTCCCTGGGCCGCCTGCTAGGAGGTTCGATCTGCTGGATTCCTCACCTTTTTAAATCTGTGGTCCCTCTGTTGTGAGTCTACTCCTGCCTGCCACACTCCCAGCCCCTTGGTGATGCGGGTCCTCTGGTTTGACGCCACGTGTGCTGGGTTCCTCACCTTTCGATGATGTGGCCCCACTGGTGTGAGTACACTCCTGCCTGGTTCCCATACCCTTGTTGATGTGGGTCCTCTGGTGAGAACGTAATCCTGGCTGGGTTCCTTAACCTTCTGCGTGGTTGGCCCTGTGCTGTGAGGTCACTCCTGCCTGGCTGGCACACTTCGTCTTGGCGACGAGGGCCCTCTGGTGACAGTGAGGGCCTGCTGGGCGCCTCCTCCCCTGGGTGATGCGGGCCCTCTGGCGTCATGCCCTAACTGCTGTCCTCCCCACATTTTCTGTTGTGTGCCTAGTGGTGCGAGGACACTCCTGCCAGGTTCCCATCCCCATTGGGATGTGGGCCTTCGGCTCTGACGTCCCATCTGCTGGGTTGCTCAGAGTTTCACGATGTGGGCTCTCTGGTGTGAGTTCATTCCGGCCTGGACCCCATAGCCTCCGTGCTCTGGGCCGCGTGCTGGGAGGTGCCAACTGATGGATTCCTCAACTTTTTTATTCTGTGGGCCCTCTGTTGTGAGGCTCCTCCTGCCTTCCTCACTCCAAGCCCCTTCGTGATGTGGGTTCTCTGATTAGAGTCCACGTTACTGGGTTTCGCATCTTTCGTTGATGTGGCCACACTGGTGTGAGGACACTCCTGCCGGGTTCCCATCCCCTTGGTGATGAGGGCCCTCTGGCGAGAGTCTTATCCTGGCTGGGTTCCTCACCCCTCTGTGAGGTAGGCCCTCTTCTGTGAGGTCACTCCTGCCTGGCTGGAACACGTCCCCTTGGCGACGTGGGCCCTCTGTTGGCAGTTGGAGCCTGCTGGGTGCCTCCTCCCCTCGGTGATGAGGGGCCTCTTGCTTCAGGACCTAACTGCTGTGCTCCCCACGTTTTCTGATGTGTGCCCAGTGGTGCGAGTACACTCCTGCCAGGTTTCCGTACCCATGGGGACGTGGGCCTTCTGCTCTGAGGTCTGAGCTGCTGGGTTGCTCACAGTTTCATGATGTGAGCTCTCTTGTGTGAGTTCACTCCGGCCTGGGCCCAATAGCCTCGGTGCTCTGGGTCACTTGCTGGGAGCTTCCAACTGCTGGATTCCTCACCTTACTTATTCTATGGGCCCTCTCTTGTGAGGCTACTCCTGGCTGCTTCACTGCCAGCCCCATCGTGATTTGGGTCCTCAGGTTTGTCGCCACATGTGCTGGGTTCCTCACCTTTCGATGATGTGGCCCCACTGGTGTGAGGACACTCCTGTCTGGTTCCCATCCCCTTGTTGACGTGGGCACTCTGGTGAGAGTCTGACCGTGGCTGGAATCCTCACCCTTTTGTGAGGTGGGCCCTCTTCTGTGAGGTCACTCCTGCCTAGCTGGCACACGTCTCCTTGGCGACGTGGGCCCTCTGGTGGCAGTTGGATCCTGCTTGGCGCCTCCTCCCCTGGGTGATGAGGGCCTTCTGTCATCAGGCCCTAACTGCTGGGTTCCCCAAGTTTTCTGATGGGCACCCAGTGTTGCGAGGATACTCCTGCCAGGGTCTCACCTCCATTGGGATGTGGGTCTTCTGCTCTGAGGTCCCAACGGCTGGGTTGATCACAGTTTCATGATGTGAGCCCACTGGTTTGAGTTCACTCTGGCCGGGATCCCATAGTCTTGCTGCTCTGTGCCATGTGCTGGGAGGTTCCAACTGCTGGATTCCTTATCTTTTTTATTCTATGGGCCTCTCTTGTGAGGTTCCTCCTGCCTGCCTCAGTCTCAGCCACTTGGTGATGTGGGTCCTCTGGTTTGAGGCCACATGTGCTGGGTTCCTCACCTTACGCTGGCGTGGCCCCAGTGGAGTGAGTACACTCCTACCTGGTTCCGAACCTCGTGGTAATGTGGGCCCTCTGGTGAGAGTCTGATCCTGGTTGGGTTCCTCACCCTTCTGTGAGGTGGGCCCTCTTCTGTGAGGTCCCTCCTGCCTAGCTGGCACACGTCTCCTTGGCGACGTGGGCCCTCTGGTGGCAGTTGGATCCTGCTGGGAGCCTCCTCCCCTGGGTGATCAGGGCCCTCTGGCGTCAGGCCCTATGTCCTGGGCTCCCCATATTTTCTGCTGTGCGCCCAGTGGTGCAAGGACACTCCTGCCAGGTTCCCATCCTCATGGAGATGTGGGCCTTCTGCTCTGAGGTCCCAACGTCTGGGTTGGTCACAGTTGCATGGTGTGGGCCCTCTTGTGTGAGTTCACTCCGGCACTGATCCCATAGCCTCGTGGCCCTGGGCCGCCTGTTGGGAGGGTCCAGCTCCTGGATTCCTCACATTTTTTTTATCCTGTGGGCCCTCTGTTGTGAGGCTACTCTTGCCTGCCTCAGTCTCAGCCCGTCGGTGATGTGGGTTCTCTGGTTTGAGGCCACGTGTGCTGGGTGCCTCACCCTTCGATGATGTGGCCACACTGGTGTGAAGACACTCCTGCCTGGTTCCCATCCCCTTCGTGATGTGGGCCCTCTGGTGAGAGTCTGATCCTGGCTGGGTTCCTCAGACTTCTGTGAGGTGGGCCCTCTGATGTGAGGTCACTCCTGCCTGGCTCGCACACATCGCCTTGGCGACGTGGGCCCTCGGGTGGCAGTTGGAGCCTGCTGGGCGCCTCCTCCCCTGGTTGATGAGGTCCCTATGGCTTAAGATCCTAACTGCTGGGCTCCCCACGTTTTCTGATGTGCAGCCAGTGATGCCAGGACACTCCTGACAGGTTCCCGTCCTGCTGGGGATGTGGGCCATCTGCTCTGAGGTCCCAATGGCTGGGTTGCTCACAGTTCCATGGTGTGGGCTCTCTGATGTAAGTAAGTTCACTCCTACCAGGATCCCATGGCCTCTGTGTTCCTGGCCGCCTGACGGGAGGTTCCAACTGCTGGATTCCTCACCTTTTTTATTCTGTGGGCCCTCTGTGGTGAGGCTACTCCTGCCTGCCTCACTCCCAGCCCCTTGGTGATGTGGGTCCTCTGGATTGAGGCCACATGTGCTGGGTTTCTTAGATTTCGATGATGTGGCCCAACTAGTGTGCGGTCACGCCTGCCAGGTTCCCATCCCCTTTGTCTTGTGGGCCCTCTGGTGAGAGTCTGATCCTGGCTGGGTCCCTCACCCTTCTGTAAGTTGGGCCGTCTGCTGGGAGGTCATTCCCGCCTGCTTGGCACACTTCACCTTGGCGCCGTGGGCCATCTGTTGGCAGTTGGAGCCTGCTAGGAGCCTCTTACCCTCGGAGATGAGGGCCCTCTGTCGTCAGGTCCTAACTGATGGGCTCCCCACATTTTCTTGTGTGCGCCCAGTTTTGCGAGGAAACTCCTACCAGCTTCCCATCCCCTTGGGGATGTGGGCCTTCTGCTCTGAGTTCCCAAAGGCTGGGTTGCTCAGCTCCATGATGTGGGCCCTCTGGTGTGAGTTCACTGCGGCCTGAATCCCGTAGCCTCGGTGCTCTGGACCACCTGCTGGGAGGTGCCAACTGCTAGATTCCTCACCTTTTTTATTCTGTGGGCCCTGAGTTTTGAGACTTCTCCAGCCAGCATGCCTCACTCAGAGCCCATTGGTGATGTGGGTCCTCAGGTTTGAGTCTACATGTGCTGGGTTCCTCACCTTTCGATGGTGTGGCCCCACTGGTGTGAGGACACTCCCCTCTGGTTCCCATCCCCTTGGTGATGTGGTACCTGTGGTGGGAGTCTGATCCTGGCTGGGTTCCTCACCCTTTTGTGAGGTGGGCCCTCTGCTGTGAGGTCACTCCTGCCTGGCTGGCACGCTTCGCCTTGGCGACGTGGGACCTCTGGTGGCAGTTGGAGCCTGCTGGGAGCCTCCTCCCCTCAGTGATGAGGGCCCTCTCGCGTCAGGCCCTAACTGCTGGTCTCTCCACATTTCCTGAATGTTCCCCCAGTGGTTCGAGGACAGTCCTGCCAGGTTCCCGTTCCCATGGTGATGTGGGCCGTCTGGTCTGAGGTCCCAACGGCTGAGTTACTCACAGTTTCATGATGTGGACCCTCTGGTGTGAGTTTGCTCCGGTCTGTATCCCATAGACTCGGTTCCCTGGGCCGCCTGCTAGGAGGTTCGATCTGCTGGATTCCTCACCTTTTTAAATCTGTGGTCCCTCTGTTGTGAGTCTACTCCTGCCTGCCACACTCCCAGCCCCTTGGTGATGCGGGTCCTCTGGTTTGACGCCACGTGTGCTGGGTTCCTCACCTTTCGATGATGTGGCCCCACTGGTGTGAGTACACTCCTGCCTGGTTCCCATACCCTTGTTGATGTGGGTCCTCTGGTGAGAACGTAATCCTGGCTGGGTTCCTTAACCTTCTGCGTGGTTGGCCCTGTGCTGTGAGGTCACTCCTGCCTGGCTGGCACACTTCGTCTTGGCGACGAGGGCCCTCTGGTGACAGTGAGGGCCTGCTGGGCGCCTCCTCCCCTGGGTGATGCGGGCCCTCTGGCGTCATGCCCTAACTGCTGTCCTCCCCACATTTTCTGTTGTGTGCCTAGTGGTGCGAGGACACTCCTGCCAGGTTCCCATCCCCATTGGGATGTGGGCCTTCGGCTCTGACGTCCCATCTGCTGGGTTGCTCAGAGTTTCACGATGTGGGCTCTCTGGTGTGAGTTCATTCCGGCCTGGACCCCATAGCCTCCGTGCTCTGGGCCGCGTGCTGGGAGGTGCCAACTGATGGATTCCTCAACTTTTTTATTCTGTGGGCCCTCTGTTGTGAGGCTCCTCCTGCCTTCCTCACTCCAAGCCCCTTCGTGATGTGGGTTCTCTGATTAGAGTCCACGTTACTGGGTTTCGCATCTTTCGTTGATGTGGCCACACTGGTGTGAGGACACTCCTGCCGGGTTCCCATCCCCTTGGTGATGAGGGCCCTCTGGCGAGAGTCTTATCCTGGCTGGGTTCCTCACCCCTCTGTGAGGTAGGCCCTCTTCTGTGAGGTCACTCCTGCCTGGCTGGAACACGTCCCCTTGGCGACGTGGGCCCTCTGTTGGCAGTTGGAGCCTGCTGGGTGCCTCCTCCCCTCGGTGATGAGGGGCCTCTTGCTTCAGGACCTAACTGCTGTGCTCCCCACGTTTTCTGATGTGTTCCCAGTGGTGCGAGTACACTCCTGCCAGGTTTCCGTACCCATGGGGACGTGGGCCTTCTGCTCTGAGGTCTGAGCTGCTGGGTTGCTCACAGTTTCATGATGTGAGCTCTCTTGTGTGAGTTCACTCCGGCCTGGGCCCAATAGCCTCGGTGCTCTGGGTCACTTGCTGGGAGCTTCCAACTGCTGGATTCCTCACCTTACTTATTCTATGGGCCCTCTCTTGTGAGGCTACTCCTGGCTGCTTCACTGCCAGCCCCATCGTGATTTGGGTCCTCAGGTTTGTCGCCACATGTGCTGGGTTCCTCACCTTTCGATGATGTGGCCCCACTGGTGTGAGGACACTCCTGTCTGGTTCCCATCCCCTTGTTGACGTGGGCACTCTGGTGAGAGTCTGATCCTGTCTGGGTTCCTCATCCTTCTGTGACGTGGGCCCTCTGCTGTGAGGTCACTCCTGCCTAGCTGGCACACGTCTCCTTGGCGACGTGGGCCCTCTGGTGGCAGTTGGATCCTGCTTGGCGCCTCCTCCCCTGGGTGATGAGGGCCTTCTGTCGTCAGGCCCTAACTGCTGGGTTCCCCAAGTTTTCTGATGGGCACCCAGTGTTGCGAGGATACTCCTGCCAGGGTCTCACCCCCATTGGGATGTGGGTCTTCTGCTCTGAGGTCCCAACGGCTGGGTTGATCACAGTTTCATGATGTGAGCCCACTGGTTTGAGTTCACTCTGGCCGGGATCCCATAGTCTTGCTGCTCTGTGCCATGTGCTGGGAGGTTCCAACTGCTGGATGCCTTATCTTTTATATTCTATGGGCCTCTCTTGTGAGGTTCCTCCTGCCTGCCTCAGTCTCAGCCACTTGGTGATGTGGGTCCTCTGGTTTGAGGCCACATGTGCTGGGTTCCTCACCTTACGCTGGTGTGGCCCCAGTGGAGTGAGTACACTCCTGCCTGGTTCCGAACCTCGTGGTAATGTGGGCCCTCTGGTGAGAGTCTGATCCTGGTTGGGTTCCTCACCCTTCTGTGAGGTGGGCCCTCGTCTGTGAGGTCCCTCCTGCCTAGCTGGCACACGTCTGCTTGGCGAAGTGGGCCCGCTCCTGGCATTTGGTGCCTGCTGGGACCTCCTCCCCTTGGTGATTAGCGCCCTCTGGCGGCAGGCAATAATTTCTGGGCTCCCCACATTATCGAATGTGCGCCCAGTGGTGCGAGGACACTCCTGCCATGTTCCGATCCCCATGGGGATGTGGGCCTTCTGCTCTGAGGTCCCTTGTGCTGGGTTGCTCACAGTTTCATGATGTGGGCCCTCTGTTGTGAGTTCACTCCGGCCTGCATCCCATATCCTCGGTGCTCTGGGCCGCCTGCTGGGAGTTTCCAACTGCTGGATTCCTCACCATTTTTATTGTATGGGCCCTCTGTTTTGAGGCTACTCTTGCCTGCCTCACTCCCAGCCGCTTGGTGATGTGGTTCCTCTGGTTTGAGTCCACATGTGCTAGTTTCCTCACCTTGAGATGGTGTGGCCCCACTGGTGTGAAGAAACTCCTGCCTGGTTCCCGTCCCCTTGGTGTTTTGGGCCCTCTGGTGAGAGTCTGTGGCTGGATGGGTTCCTCACCCTTCTGTGAGGTGGGCCCTCTGATGTGAGGTCACTCCTGCCTGGCTCGCGTACATCGCCTGAGCGACGTGGGCCCTCTGGTGGCAGTTGGAGTCGGCTGGTAGCCTTCTCCCAGCGGTGATGAGGGCCCTCTGGCGTCAGGCCCTAAATTCTGGGCTCCCCACATTATCTGATTTGCGCCAAGTGGAGAGAGGACACTCCTGCCAGGTTCCCATCCCTTTGGGGCTGTGGGCCTTATGCTCTGAGGTTCCAACGGCTGGGTTGCTCACAGTTCCATGATGTGGGCCCTCTGGTGTGAGTTCACTCAGGCCTGGATCCCATAGCCTCCGTGCTCTGTGTCGCCTGCATCGGGGTTCCAACTGATGGATTCCTCACATTTTTTATTCTATGGGCCCTCTGTTGTGATGCTACTTCTGCCTGCATCACTCCCATCCCCTTGGTGATGTGGGCCCTCTGGTGAGAGTCTGACCGTGGCTGGGATCCTCACCCTTCTGTGAGGTGGGCCCTCTTCTGTGACGTCACTCCTGCCTAGCTGGCACACGTCTCCTTGGCGACGTGGGCCCTCTGGGGGCAGTTGGAGCCTGCTGGGCGCCTCCTACCCTGGGTGATGAGGGCCCTCTGGAGTCAGGCCCTAACTGCTGGTTTACCCAATTTTCTGATGGGCACCCAGTGTTGCGAGGATACTCCTGCCAGGGTCCCACCCCCATTGGGATGTGGGTGTTCTGCTCTGAGGTCCCAACGGCTAGGTTGCTCACAGTTTCATGATGTGAGCCCACTGGTGTGAGTTCACTCCGGCCTGGATCCCATAGCCTTGCTGCTCTGGGCCCTGTGCTGGGAGGTTCCAACTGCTTGATTCCTTATCTTTTTTATTCTATGGGCCTCTCTTGTGAGGAAACTCCTGACTGCCTCACTCTCAGCCACTTGGTGATGTGGGTTCTCTGGTTTGAGGCCACATGTGCTGGGTTCCTCACCTTACGCTGGTGTGGCCCCACTGGAGTGAGGACACTCCTGCCTGGTTCCGAACCTCGTGGTAATGGGGGCCCTCTGGTGAGAGTCTGATCCTGGCTGGGTTCCTCACCCTTCTGTGAGGTGGGCCCTCTTCTGTGACGTCACTCCTGCCTAGCTGGCACACATCTCCTTGGCGACGTGGGCCCTCTCGTGGCAGTTGGTGCCTGCTGGGAGCCTCCTCCCCTTGGTGATTAGTGCCCTCTGGCATCAGGCAATAATTTCTGAGCTCCCCACACTTTCTGATGTGCGCCCAGTGGTGTGGGGACACTCCTCCCTGGTTCCGATCCCCATGGGGATGTGGGCCTTCTGCTCTGAGGTCCCATGTGCTGGGTTGCTCACAGTTTCATGATGTGGGCCCTCTGGTGTGAGTTCATTCCGGCCTGCATCCCATAGCCTCTGTGCTCTGGGCCGCCTGCTGGGAGTTTCCAACTGCTGGATTCCTCACCATTTTATTGTGTGGGCCCTCTGTTGTGAGGCTACTCCTGACTGCCTCACTCCCAGCCCCTTGGTGGTGTGGTCCTCTGGTTTGAGGCCACATGTGCTGGGTTCCTCACCTTTCGATGATGTGGCCCCGCTGGTGTGAGGCCACTCCTATCTGGTGCCCATCCCCTTGGTGAGGTGGGCCCTCTGTTGAGAGTCTGATCCTTGCTGGGTTCCTCACCCTTCTGTGAGGTGAGCCCTGTGCTTTGAGGTCACTCCTGCCGAGTGGCTCATGTCGCCTTGGCGACATGGGCCCTCTGGGGTCAGTTGGAGCCTGCTGGGAGCCTCCTCCCCTCGGTGATGAGGGCCCTGTGTCGTCAGGCCCTAACTGCTGGGCTCCCCACATTTTCGGATGTGCGCCCAGTGGTTCGAGGACACTCCTGGCAGGTTCCCATCCCCAAGGGGATGTGGGCCTTCTGCTCTGAGATCCCAGTTGTTGCGTAGCTCACAGTTTCATGAAATGAAACCTGTGGTGTGACATCACTCAGACCAGGATCCCATAGATTTGGTGCTGTGGGCCACATGCTGGGAGATTCCAAATGCTGGAGTCCTCACCTTTTTTATTCTATGGGCCCTCTGGTGTGAGGCTGCTCCTGCGTGCCTCACTCCCAGCCCCTTGGTGATGTGGGTCCTCTGGTTTGAGGCCATATGTGCTGGGTTCCTCACCTTTCGACGATGTGGCCCCGCTGGTTTGAGAACACTCCTGCCTGCTTCCCATCCCCTTGGTAATGTGGGCCTTTTCGGTGAGCGTCTGATCCTGCCTGGGTGTCTCAACGTTCTGTGAGGTGGGCCCTCGGCTGTGAGGTCACTCCTGCCTGGCTGGCACTCGTTGCCTTGGCGACGTGGGCCCTCGGGTGGCAGCTGGAGCCCGCCGGGCACCTCCTCCCCTGGTTGATGAGGTCCCTACGGCGTAAGACCCTAACTGCTGGGCTCCCCCCTTTTTCTGATGTGCAGCCAGTGATGCCAGGACACTCCTGCCAGGTTCCCATCCTCATGGGGATGTGGGCCTTCTGCTCTGAGGTCCCAAGGGCTGGCTTGCTCACAGTTGCATGGTGTGGGCCCTCTTGTGTGAGTTCACTCCGGCATTGATCCCATAGCCTTGTGGCCCTGGGCCGCCCGTTGGGAGGGCCCGGCTCCTGGATTCCTCACATTTTTTACTCTGTGGGCCCTCTGTTGTGAGGCTACTCCTGCCTGCCTCAGTCCCAGCCCGTTGGTGATGTGGGTTCTCTGGTTTGAGGCCACGTGTGCTGGGTGCCTCACCTTTCGATGATGTGGCCCCACTGGTGTGAGGACACTCCTGCCTGGTCCCCATCCCCTTCGTGATGTGGGCCCTCTGGTGAGAGTCTGATCCTGGCTGGGTTCCTCAGACTTCTGTGAGGTGGGCCCTCTGATGTGAGGTCACTCCTGCCTGGCTCGCACACTTCGCCTTGGCGACGTGGGCCCTCGGGTGGCAGCTGGAGCCCGCCGGGCACCTCCTCCCCTGGTTGATGAGGTCCCTATGGCGTAAGACCCTAACTGCTGGGCTCCCTCCGTTTTCTGATGTGCAGCCAGTGATGCCAGGACACTCCTGCCAGGTTCCCATCCTGCTGGGGATGTGGGCCTTCTGCTCTGAGCTCCCAACGGCTAGGTTGCTCACAGTTCCATGGTGTGGGCTCTCTGACGTAAGTTCACTCCGACCAGGATACCATGGCCTCTGTGTTCCTGGCCGCCTGATGAGAGGTTCCAACTGCTGGATTCCTCACCTTTTTTATTCTATGGGCCCTCTGTGGTGAGGCTACTCCTGCCTGCCTCACTCCCAGCCCCTTGGTGATGTGGGTCCTCTGGGTTGAGGCCACATGTGCTGGGTTTCTTCCATTTCGATGATGTGGCCCAACTAGTGTGAGGACACGCCTGCCAGGTTCCCATCCCCTTGTTGATGTGGGCCCTCTGGTGGGAGTCTGATCCTGGCTGGGTTCCTCACCCTTTTGTGAGGTGGGCCCTCTGCTGTGAGGTCACTCCTGCCTGGCTGGCACGCTTCGCCTTGGCGACGTGGGACCTCTGATGTCAGTTGGAACCTGCTGGGGGCCTCCTCCCCTCGGTGATGAGGGCCCTCTCGCGTCAGGCCCTAACTGCTGGTCTCTCCACATTTCTTGAATGTGCCCCAGTGGTTCGAGGACAGTCCTGCCAGGTTCCCATTCCCATGTGGATGTGGGCCGTCTGGTTTGAGGTCCCAACGGCTGAGTTACTCACAGTTTCATGATGTGGGCATTCTGGTGTGAGTTTACTCCGGTCTGGATCCCATAGACTCGGTTCCCTGGGCCGCCTGCTAGGAGGTTCGATCTGCTGGTTTCCTCACCTTTTTAAATCTGTGTTCCCTCTGCTGTGAGTCTAGTCTTGCCTGCCACACTCCCAACCCCTCGGTGATGTGGGTCCTCTGGTTTGAGGCCATATGTGCTGGGTTCCTCACCTTTCGACGATGTGGCCCCGCTGGTTTGAGAACACTCCTGCCTGCTTCCCATCCCCTTGGTAATGTGGGCCTTTTCGGTGTGCGTCTGATTCTGCCTGGGTCCCTCAACGTTCTGTGAGGTGGGCCCTCTGCTGTGAGGTCACTCCTGCCGGGCGGGCACTCGTCACCTTGGCGACGTGGGCCCTCTGGTCGCAGCGGGAGCCTGCTGGGAGCCTCCTCCCCTGGGTGATCAGGGCCCTCTGGCGTCAGGCCCTAAGTCCTGGGCTCCCCATATTTTCTGCTGTGCGCCCAGTGGTGCGAGGACACTCCTGCCAGGTTCCCATCCTCATGGGGATGTGGGCCTTCTGCTCTGAGGTCCCAAGGGCTGGCTTGCTCACAGTTGCATGGTGTGGGCCCTCTTGTGTGAGTTCACTCCGGCATTGATCCCATAGCCTCGTGGCCCTGGGCTGCCTGTTGGGAGGGCCCGGCTCCTGGATTCCTCACATTTTTTACTCTGTGGGCCCTCTGTTGTGAGGCTACTCCTGCCTGCCTCAGTCCCAGCCCGTTGGTGATGTGGGTTCTCTGGTTTGAGGCCACGTGTGCTGGGTGCCTCACCTTTCGATTATGTGGCCACAGTGGTGTGAGGCCACTGCTGCCGGTTTTCCATCCCCTTGGTGATGTGGGCCCTCTGGTGAGAGTCTGATCCTGTCTGGGTTCCTCATCCTTCTGGGACGTGGGCCCTCTGCTGTGAGGTCACTCCTGCTAGGCACATGTCGCCTTTGCGACGTGAGTCCTCTGGTGTCAGTTGGAGCCTGCTGGGAGCCTCCTCCCCTCGGTGATGAGAGCCCTGTGTCATCAGGCCCTAACTGCTGGGCTCCCCACGTTTTCCGATGTGCACCCAGTGGTTCCAGGACACTCCTGGCAGGTTCCCATCCCCAAGGGGACGTGGGCCTTCTGCTCTGAGGTCCCAGTTGCTGTGGGACCCACTTCATGAAGTGGAACTGGTGGTGTTGCATCACTCAGACCAGGATCCCATAGATTTGGTGCTGTGGGCCACAGGCTGGGAGATTCCAAATGCTGGAGTCCTCACCTTTTTTATTCTATGGGCCCTCTGTGGTGACGCTACTCCTGCCTGCCTCACTCCCAGCCCCTTGGTGATGTGGGTCCTCTGGTTTGAGGCCATATGTGCTGTGTTCCTCACCTTTCGATGATGTGGCCCCGCTGGTTTGAGAACACTCCTGCCTTCTTCCAATCCGCTGGGTAATGTGGGCCTTTCGGTGAGCGTCTGATCCTGCCTGGGTCCCTCAACGTTCTGTGAGGTGGGCCCTCGGCTGTGAGGTCACTCCTGCCTGGCTGGCACTCGTTGCCTTGGTGACGTTGGCCCTCTGGTCGCCGTTGGAGCCTGCTGGGAGCCTCCTCCCCTGGGTGATCAGGGCCCTCTGGCGTCAGGCCCTATGTCCTGGGCTCCCCATATTTTCTGCTGTGCGCCCAGTGGTGCAAGGACACTCCTGCCAGGTTCCCATCCTCATGGAGATGTGGGCCTTCTGCTCTGAGGTCCCAACGTCTGGGTTGGTCACAGTTCCATGGTGTGGGCCCTCTTGGGTGAGTTCACTCCGGCACTGATCCCATAGCCTCGTGGCCCTGGGCCGCCTGTTGGGAGGGTCCAGCTCCTGGATTCCTCACATTTTTTTTATTCTGTGGGCCCTCTGTTGTGAGGCTACTCTTGCCTGCCTCAGTCTCAGCCCGTCGGTGATGTGGGTTCTCTGGTTTGAGGCCACGTGTGCTGGGTGCCTCACCCTTCGATGATGTGGCCACACTGGTGTGAAGACACTCCTGCCTGGTTTCCCATCCTCTTCGTGATGTGGGCCCTCTGGTGAGAGTCTGATCGATGATGTGGCCCAACGAGTGTGCGGTCACGCCTGCCAGGTTCCCATCCCCTTTGTCTTGTGGGCCCTCTGGTGAGAGTCTGATCCTGGCTGGGTCCCTCACCCTTCTTTAAGTTGGGCCGTCTGCTGGGAGGTCATTCCCGCCTGCTTGGCACACTTCACCTTGGCGACGTGGGCCATCTGTTGGCAGTTGGAGCCTGCTAGGAGCCTCTTACCCTCGGAGATGAGGGCCCTCTGTCGTCAGGTCCTAACTGATGGGCTCCCCACATTTTCTTGTGTGCGCCCAGTTTTGCGAGGAAACTCCTACCAGCTTCCCATCCCCTTGGGGATGTGGGCCTTCTGCTCTGAGTTCCCAAAGGCTGGGTTGCTCAGCTCCATGATGTGGGCCCTCTGGTGTGAGTTCACTGCAGTCTGAATCCCGTAGCCTCGGTGCTCTGGACCACCTGCTGGGAGGTGCCAACTGCTAGATTCCTCACCTTTTTTATTCTGTGGGCCCTGAGTTTTGAGACTTCTCCAGCCAGCATGCCTCACTCAGAGCCCATTGGTGATGTGGGTCTTCAGGTTTGAGTCTACATGTGCTGGGTTCCTCACCTTTCGATGGTGTGGCCCCACTGGTGTGAGGACACTCCCCTCTGGTTCCCATCCCCTTGGTGATGTGGTACCTGTGGTGAGAGTCTGACCGTGGCTGGAATCCTCACCCTTTTGTGAGGTGGGCCCTCTTCTGTGAGGTCACTCCTGCCTAGCTGGCACACGTCTCCTTGGCGACGTGGGCCCTCTGGTGGCAGTTGGATCCTGCTTGGCGCCTCCTCCCCTAGGTGATGAGGGCCTTCTGTCGTCAGGCCCTAACTGCTGGGTTCCCCCAGTTTTCTGATGGGCACCCAGTGTTGCGAGGATACTTCTGCCAGTGTCTCACCCCCATTGGGATGTGCGTCTTCTGCTCTGAGGTCCCAACGGCTGGGTTGATCACAGTTTCATGATGTGAGCCCACTGGTTTGAGTTCACTCTGGCCGGGATCCCATAGTCTTGCTGCTCTGTGCCATGTGCTGGGAGGTTCCAACTGCTGGATTCCTTATCTTTTTTATTCTATGGGCCTCTCTTGTGAGGTTCCTCCTGCCTGCCTCAGTCTCAGCCACTTGGTGATGTGGGTCCTCTGGTTTGAGGCCACATGTGCTGGGTTCCTCACCTTACGCTGGTGTGGCCCCAGTGGAGTGAGTACACTCCTACCTGGTTCCGAACCTCGTGTTAATGTGGGCCCTCTGGTGAGAGTCTGATCCTGGTTGGGTTCCTCACCCTTCTGTGAGGTGGGCCCTCTTCTGTGAGGTCCCTCCTGCCTAGCTGGCACACGTCTCCTTGGCGAAGTGGGCCCGCTCCTGGCATTTGGTGCCTGCTGGGACCTCCTCCCCTTGGTGATTAGCGCCCTCTGGCGGCAGGCAATAATTTCTGGGCTCCCCACATTATCGGATGTGCGCCCAGTGGTGCGAGGACACTCCTGCCATGTTCCGATCCCCATGGGGATGTGGGCCTTCTGCTCTGAGGTCCCTTGTGCTGGGTTGCTCACAGTTTCATGATGTGGGCCCTCTGTTGTGAGTTCACTCCGGCCTGCATCCCATATCCTCGGTGCTCTGGGCGGCCTGCTGGGAGTTTCCAACTGCTGGATTCCTCACCATTTTTATTGTATGGGCCCTCTGTTTTGAGGCTACTCTTGCCTGCCTCACTCCCAGCCGCTTGGTGATGTGGTTCCTCTGGTTTGAGTCCACATGTGCTGGTGATGTGGTTCCTCTGGTTTGAGTCCACATGTGCTAGTTTCCTCACCTTGAGATGGTGTGGCCCCACTGGTGTGAAGAAACTCCTGCCTGGTTCCCGTCCCCTTGGTGTTTTGGGCCCTCTGGTGAGAGTCTGTGGCTGGATGGGTTCCTCACCCTTCTGTGAGGTGGGCCCTCTGATGTGAGGTCACTCCTGCCTGGCTCGCGTACATCGCCTGAGCGACGTGGGCCCTCTGGTGGCAGTTGGAGTCGGCTGGTAGCCTTCTCCCAGCGGTGATGAGGGCCCTCTGGCGTCAGGCCCTAAATTCTGGGCTCCCCACATTATCTGATTTGCGCCAAGTGGAGAGAGGACACTCCTGCCAGGTTCCCATCCCTTTGGGGCTGTGGGCCTTATGCTCTGAGGTTCCAACGGCTGGGTTGCTCACAGTTCCATGATGTGGGCCCTCTGGTGTGAGTTCACTCAGGCCTGGATCCCATAGCCTCCGTGCTCTGTGTCGCCTGCATCGGGGTTCCAACTGATGGATTCCTCACATTTTTTATTCTATGGGCCCTCTGTTGTGATGCTACTTCTGCCTGCATCACTCCCATCCCCTTGGTGATGTGGGCCCTCTGGTGAGAGTCTGACCGTGGCTGGGATCCTCACCCTTCTGTGAGGTGGGCCCTCTTCTGTGACGTCACTCCTGCCTAGCTGGCACACGTCTCCTTGGCGACGTGGGCCCTCTGGGGGCAGTTGGAGCCTGCTGGGCGCCTCCTACCCTGGGTGATGAGGGCCCTCTGGAGTCAGGCCCTAACTGCTGGGTTACCCAATTTTCTGATGGGTACCCAGTGTTGCGAGGATACTCCTGCCAGGGTCCCACCCCCATTGGGATGTGGGCCTTCTGCTCTGAGCTCCCAACGGCTAGGTTGCTCACAGTTCCATGGTGTGGGCTCTCTGACGTAAGTTCACTCCGACCAGGATACCATGGCCTCTGTGTTCCTGGCCGCCTGATGAGAGGTTCCAACTGCTGGATTCCTCACCTTTTTTATTCTATGGGCCCTCTGTGGTGAGGCTACTCCTGCCTGCCTCACTCCCAGCCCCTTGGTGATGTGGGTCCTCTGGTTTGAGGCCACATGTGCTGGGTTTCTTCCATTTCGATGATGTGGCCCAACTAGTGTGAGGACACGCCTGCCAGGTTCCCATCCCCTTGGTGATGTGGGCCCTCTGGTGGGAGTCTGATCCTGGCTGGGTTCCTCACCCTTTTGTGAGGTGGGCCCTCTGCTGTGAGGTCACTCCTGCCTGGCTGGCACGCTTCGCCTTGGCGACGTGGGACCTCTGATGGCAGTTGGAACCTGCTGGGGGCCTCCTCCCCTCGGTGATGAGGGCCCTCTCGCGTCAGGCCCTAACTGCTGGTCTCTCCACATTTCTTGAATGTGCCCCAGTGGTTCGAGGACAGTCCTGCCAGGTTCCCATTCCCATGGGGATGTGGGCCGTCTGGTTTGAGGTCCCAACGGCTGAGTTACTCACAGTTTCATGATGTGGGCATTCTGGTGTGAGTTTACTCCGGTCTGGATCCCATAGACTCGGTTCCCTGGGCCGCCTGCTAGGAGGTTCGATCTGCTGGTTTCCTCACCTTTTTAAATCTGTGTTCCCTCTGCTGTGAGTCTAGTCTTGCCTGCCACACTCCCAGCCCCTCGGTGATGTGGGTCCTCTGGTTTGAGGCCATATGTGCTGGGTTCCTCACCTTTCGACGATGTGGCCCCGCTGGTTTGAGAACACTCCTGCCTGCTTCCCATCCCCTTGGTAATGTGGGCCTTTTCGGTGTGCGTCTGATCCTGCCTGGGTCCCTCAACGTTCTCTGAGGTGGGCCCTCTGCTGTGAGGTCACTCCTGCCGGGCTGGCACTCGTCACCTTGGCGACGTGGGCCCTCTGGTCGCAGCGGGAGCCTGCTGGGAGCCTCCTCCCCTGGGTGATCAGGGCCCTCTGGCGTCAGGCCCTAAGTCCTGGGGTCCCCATATTTTCTACTGTGCACCCAGTGGTGCGAGGACACTCCTGCCAGGTTCCCATCCTCATGGGGATGTGGGCCTTCTGCTCTGAGGTCCCAAGGGCTGGCTTGCTCACAGTTGCATGGTGTGGGCCCTCTTGTGTGAGTTCACTCCGGCATTGATCCCATAGCCTCGTGGCCCTGGGCTGCCTGTTGGGAGGGCCCGGCTCCTGGATTCCTCACATTTTTTACTCTGTGGGCCCTCTGTTGTGAGGCTACTCCTGCCTGCCTCAGTCCCAGCCCGTTGGTGATGTGGGTTCTCTGGTTTGAGGCCACGTGTGCTGGGTGCCTCACCTTTCGATTATGTGGCCACAGTGGTGTGAGGCAACTGCTGCCGGTTTTCCATCCCCTTGGTGATGTGGGCCCTCTGGTGAGAGTCTGATCCTGTCTGGGTTCCTCATCCTTCTGGGACGTGGGCCCTCTGCTGTGAGGTCACTCCTGCTAGGCACATGTCGCCTTTGCGACGTGAGTCCTCTGGTGTCAGTTGGAGCCTGCTGGGAGCCTCCTCCCCTCGGTGATGAGGGCCCTGTGTCGTCAGGCCCTAACTGCTGGGCTCCCCACATTTTCGGATGTGCGTCCAGTGGTTCGAGGACACTCCTGGCAGGTTCCCATCCCCAAGGGGATGTGGGCCTTCTGCTCTGAGATCCCAGTTGTTGCGTAGCTCACAGTTTCATGAAATGAAACCTGTGGTGTGACATCACTCAGACCAGGATCCCATAGATTTGGTGCTGTGGGCCACATGCTGGGAGATTCCAAATGCTGGAGTCCTCACCTTTTTTATTCTATGGGCCCTCTGGTGTGAGGCTGCTCCTGCGTGCCTCACTCCCAGCCCCTTGGTGATGTGGGTCCTCTGGTTTGAGGCCATATGTGCTGGGTTCCTCACCTTTCGACGATGTGGCCCCGCTGGTTTGAGAACACTCCTGCCTGCTTCCCATCCCCTTGGTAATGTGGGCCTTTTCGGTGAGCGTCTGATCCTGCCTGGGTGTCTCAACGTTCTGTGAGGTGGGCCCTCGGCTGTGAGGTCACTCCTGCCTGGCTCGCACACGTTGCCTTGGCGACGTGGGCCCTCGGGTGGCAGCTGGAACCCGCCGGGCACCTCCTCCCCTGGTTGATGAGGTCCCTATGGCGTAAGACCCTAACTGCTGGGCTCGCCCCTTTTTCTGATGTGCAGCCAGTGATGCCAGGACACTCCTGCCAGGTTCCCATCCTCATGGGGATGTGGGCCTTCTGCTCTGAGGTCCCAAGGGCTGGCTTGCTCACAGTTGCATGGTGTGGGCCCTCTTGTGTGAGTTCACTCCGGCATTGATCCCATAGCCTTGTGGCCCTGGGCCGCCCGTTGGGAGGGCCCGGCTCCTGGATTCCTCACATTTTTTACTCTGTGGGCCCTCTGTTGTGAGGCTACTCCTGCCTGCCTCAGTCCCAGCCCGTTGGTGATGTGGGTTCTCTGGTTTGAGGCCACGTGAGCTGGGTGCCTCACCTTTCGATGATGTGGCCCCACTGGTGTGAGGACACTCCTGCCTGGTCCCCATCCCCTTCGTGATGTGGGCCCTCTGGTGAGAGTCTGATCCTGGCTGGGTTCCTCAGACTTCTGTGAGGTGGGCCCTCTGATGTGAGGTCACTCCTGCCTGGCTCGCACACGTCGCCTTGGCGACGTGGGCCCTCGGGTGGCAGCTGGAGCCCGCCGGGCACCTCCTCCCCTGGTTGATGAGGTCCCTATGGCGTAAGACCCTAACTGCTGGGCTCCCCCCGTTTTCTGATGTGCAGCCAGTGATGCCAGGACACTCCTGCCAGGTTCCCATCCTGCTGGGGATGTGGGCCTTCTGCTCTGAGCTCCCAACGGCTAGGTTGCTCACAGTTCCATGGTGTGGGCTCTCTGACGTAAGTTCACTCCGACCAGGATACCATGGCCTCTGTGTTCCTGGCCGCCTGATGAGAGGTTCCAACTGCTGGATTCCTCACCTTTTTTATTCTATGGGCCCTCTGTGGTGAGGCTACTCCTGCCTGCCTCACTCCCAGCCCCTTGGTGATGTGGGTCCTCTGGGTTGAGGCCACATGTGCTGGGTTTCTTCCATTTCGATGATGTGGCCCAACTAGTGTGAGGACACGCCTGCCAGGTTCCCATCCCCTTGGTGATGTGGGCCCTCTGGTGGGAGTCTGATCCTGGCTGGGTTCCTCACCCTTTTGTGAGGTGGGCCCTCTGCTGTGAGGTCACTCCTGCCTGGCTGGCACGCTTCGCCTTGGCGACGTGGGACCTCTGATGGCAGTTGGAACCTGCTGGGGGCCTCCTCCCCTCGGTGATGAGGGCCCTCTCGCGTCAGGCCCTAAATGCTGGTCTCTCCACATTTCTTGAATGTGCCCCAGTGGTTCGAGGACAGTCCTGCCAGGTTCCCATTCCCATGGGGATGTGGGCCGTCTGGTTTGAGGTCCCAACGGCTGAGTTACTCACAGTTTCATGATGTGGGCATTCTGGTGTGAGTTTACTCCGGTCTGGATCCCATAGACTCGGTTCCCTGGGCCGCCTGCTAGGAGGTTCGATCTGCTGGTTTCCTCACCTTTTTAAATCTGTGTTCCCTCTGCTGTGAGTCTAGTCTTGCCTGCCACACTCCCAGCCCCTCGGTGATGTGGGTCCTCTGGTTTGAGGGCATATGTGCTGGGTTCCTCACCTTTCGACGATGTGGCCCCGCTGGTTTGAGAACACTCCTGCCTGCTTCCCATCCCCTTGGTAATGTGGGCCTTTTCGGTGTGCGTCTGATCCTGCCTGGGTCCCTCAACGTTCTGTGAGGTGGGCCCTCTGCTGTGAGGTCACTCCTGCCTGGCTGGCACTCGTTGCCTTGGTGACGTTGGCCCTCTGGTCGCCGTTGGAGCCTGCTGGGAGCCTCCTCCCCTGGGTGATCAGGGCCCTCTGGCGTCAGGCCCTATGTCCTGGGCTCCCCATATTTTCTGCTGTGCGCCCAGTGGTGCAAGGACACTCCTGCCAGGTTCCCATCCTCATGGAGATGTGGGCCTTCTGCTCTGAGGTCCCAACGTCTGGGTTGGTCACAGTTCCATGGTGTGGGCCCTCTTGGGTGAGTTCACTCCGGCACTGATCCCATAGCCTCGTGGCCCTGGGCCGCCTGTTGGGAGGGTCCAGCTCCTGGATTCCTCACATTTTTTTTATTCTGTGGGCCCTCTGTTGTGAGGCTACTCTTGCCTGCCTCAGTCTCAGCCCGTCGGTGATGTGGGTTCTCTGGTTTGAGGCCACGTGTGCTGGGTGCCTCACCCTTCGATGATGTGGCCACACTGGTGTGAAGACACTCCTGCCTGGTTTCCCATCCTCTTCGTGATGTGGGCCCTCTGGTGAGAGTCTGATCGATGATGTGGCCCAACTAGTGTGCGGTCACGCCTGCCAGGTTCCCATCCCCTTTGTCTTGTGGGCCCTCTGGTGAGAGTCTGATCCTGGCTGGGTCCCTCACCCTTCTTTAAGTTGGGCCGTCTGCTGGGAGGTCATTCCCGCCTGCTTGGCACACTTCACCTTGGCGACGTGGGCCATCTGTTGGCAGTTGGAGCCTGCTAGGAGCCTCTTACCCTCGGAGATGAGGGCCCTCTGTCGTCAGGTCCTAACTGATGGGCTCCCCACATTTTCTTGTGTGCGCCCAGTTTTGCGAGGAAACTCCTACCAGCTTCCCATCCCCTTGGGGATGTGGGCCTTCTGCTCTGAGTTCCCAAAGGCTGGGTTGCTCAGCTCCATGATGTGGGCCCTCTGGTGTGAGTTCACTGCAGCCTGAATCCCGTAGCCTCGGTGCTCTGGACCACCTGCTGGGAGGTGCCAACTGCTAGATTCCTCACCTTTTTTATTCTGTGGGCCCTGAGTTTTGAGACTTCTCCAGCCAGCATGCCTCACTCAGAGCCCATTGGTGATATGGGTCTTCAGGTTTGAGTCTACATGTGCTGGGTTCCTCACCTTTCGATGGTGTGGCCCCACTGGTGTGAGGACACTCCCCTCTGGTTCCCATCCCCTTGGTGATGTGGTACCTGTGGTGGGAGTCTGATCCTGGCTGGGTTCCTCACCCTTTTGTGAGATGGGCCCTCTGCTGTGAGGTCACTCCTGCCTGGCTGGCACGCTTCGCCTTGGCGACGTGGGACCTCTGGTGGCAGTTGGAGCCTGCTGGGGGCCTCCTCCCCTCAGTGATGAGGGCCCTCTCGCGTCAGGCCCTAACTGCTGGTCTCTCCACATTTCCTGAATGTTCCCCCAGTGGTTCGAGGACAGTCCTGCCAGGTTCCCGTTCCCATGGTGATGTGGGCCGTCTGGTCTGAGGTCCCAACGGCTGAGTTACTCACAGTTTCATGATGTGGACCCTCTGGTGTGAGTTCGCTCCGGTCTGTATCCCATAGACTCGGTTCCCTGGGCCGCCTGCTAGGAGGTTCGATCTGCTGGATTCCTCACCTTTTTAAATCTGTGGTCCCTCTGTTGTGAGTCTACTCCTGCCTGCCACACTCCCAGCCCCTTGGTGATGCGGGTCCTCTGGTTTGACGCCACGTGTGCTGGGTTCCTCACCTTTCGATGATGTGGCCCCACTGGTGTGAGTACACTCCTGCCTGGTTCCCATACCCTTGTTGATGTGGGTCCTCTGGTGAGAACGTAATCCTGGCTGGGTTCCTTAACCTTCTGCGTGGTTGGCCCTGTGCTGTGAGGTCACTCCTGCCTGGCTGGCACACTTCGTCTTGGCGACGAGGGCCCTCTGGTGACAGTGAGGGCCTGCTGGGCACCTCCTCCCCTGGGTGATGCGGGCCCTCTGGCGTCATGCCCTAACTGCTGTCCTCCCCACATTTTCTGTTGTGTGCCTAGTGGTGCGAGGACACTCCTGCCAGGTTCCCATCCCCATTGGGATGTGGGCCTTCGGCTCTGACGTCCCATCTGCTGGGTTGCTCAGAGTTTCACGATGTGGGCCCTCTGGTGTGAGTTCATTCCGGCCTGGACCCCATAGCCTCCGTGCTCTGGGCCGCGTGCTGGGAGGTGCCAACTGATGGATTCCTCAACTTTTTTATTCTGTGGGCCCTCTGTTGTGAGGCTCCTCCTGCCTTCCTCACTCCAAGCCCCTTCGTGATGTAGGTTCTCTGATTAGAGTCCACGTTACTGGGTTTCGCATGTTTCGTTGATGTGGCCACACTGGTGTGAGGACACTCCTGCCGGGTTCCCATCCCCTTGGTGATGAGGGCCCTCTGGCGAGAGTCTTATCCTGGCTGGGTTCCTCACCCCTCTGTGAGGTAGGCCCTCTTCTGTGAGGTCACTCCTGCCTGGCTGGAACACGTCCCCTTGGCGACGTGGGCCCTCTGTTGGCAGTTGGAGCCTGCTGGGTGCCTCCTCCCCTCGGTGATGAGGGGCCTCTTGCTTCAGGACCTAACTGCTGTGCTCCCCACGTTTTCTGATGTGCGCCCAGTGGTGCGAGTACACTCCTGCCAGGTTTCCGTACCCATGGGGACGTGGGCCTTCTGCTCTGAGGTCTGAGCTGCTGGGTTGCTCACAGTTTCATGATGTGAGCTCTCTTGTGTGAGTTCACTCCGGCCTGGGCCCAATAGCCTCGGTGCTCTGGGTCACTTGCTGGAAGCTTCCAACTGCTGGATTCCTCACCTTACTTATTCTGTGGGCCCTCTCTTGTGAGGCTACTCCTGGCTGCTTCACTGCCAGCCCCATCGTGATTTGGGTCCTCAGGTTTGTCGCCACATGTGCTGGGTTCCTCACCTTTCGATGATGTGGCCCCACTGGTGTGAGGACACTACTGTCTGGTTCCCATCCCCTTGTTGACGTGGGCACTCTGGTGAGAGTCTGACCGTGGCTGGAATCCTCACCCTTTTGTGAGGTGGGCCCTCTTCTGTGAGGTCACTCCTGCCTAGCTGGCACACGTCTCCTTGGCGACGTGGGCCCTCTGGTGGCAGTTGGATCCTGCTTGGCGCCTCCTCCCCTAGGTGATGAGGGCCTTCTGTCGTCAGGCCCTAACTGCTGGGTTCCCCCAGTTTTCTGATGGGCACCCAGTGTTGCGAGGTTACTTCTGCCAGTGTCTCACCCCCATTGGGATGTGGGTCTTCTGCTCTGAGGTCCCAACGGCTGGGTTGATCACAGTTTCATGATGTGAGCCCACTGGTTTGAGTTCACTCTGGCCGGGATCCCATAGTCTTGCTGCTCTGTGCCATGTGCTGGGAGGTTCCAACTGCTGGATTCCTTATCTTTTTTATTCTATGGGCCTCTCTTGTGAGGTTCCTCCTGCCTGCCTCAGTCTCAGCCACTTGGTGATGTGGGTCCTCTGGTTTGAGGCCACATGTGCTGGGTTCCTCACCTTACGCTGGTGTGGCCCCAGTGGAGTGAGTACACTCCTACCTGGTTCCGAACCTCGTGGTAATGTGGGCCCTCTGGTGAGAGTCTGATCCTGGTTGGGTTCCTCACCCTTCTGTGAGGTGGGCCCTCTTCTGTGAGGTCCCTCCTGCCTAGCTGGCACACGTCTCCTTGGCAAAGTGGGCCCGCTCCTGGCATTTGGTGCCTACTGGGACCTCCTCCCCTTGGTGATTAGCGCCCTCTGGCGGCAGGCAATAATTTCTGGGCTCCCCACATTATCGGATGTGCGCCCAGTGGTGCGAGGACACTCCTGCCATGTTCCGATCCCCATGGGGATGTGGGCCTTCTGCTCTGAGGTCCCTTGTGCTGGGTTGCTCACAGTTTCATGATGTGGGCCCTCTGTTGTGAGTTCACTCCGGCCTGCATCCCATATCCTCGGTGCTCTGGGCGGCCTGCTGGGAGTTTCCAACTGCTGGATTCCTCACCATTTTTATTGTATGGGCCCTCTGTTTTGAGGCTACTCTTGCCTGCCTCACTCCCAGCCGCTTGGTGATGTGGTTCCTCTGGTTTGAGTCCACATGTGCTGGTGATGTGGTTCCTCTGGTTTGAGTCCACATGTGCTAGTTTCCTCACCTTGAGATGGTGTGGCCCCACTGGTGTGAAGAAACTCCTGCCTGGTTCCCGTCCCCTTGGTGTTTTGGGCCCTCTGGTGAGAGTCTGTGGCTGGATGGGTTCCTCACCCTTCTGTGAGGTGGGCCCTCTGATGTGAGGTCACTCCTGCCTGGCTCGCGTATATCGCCTGAGCGACGTGGGCCCTCTGGTGGCAGTTGGAGTCGGCTGGTAGCCTTCTCCCAGCGGTGATGAGGGCCCTCTGGCGTCAGGCCCTAAATTCTGGGCTCCCCACATTATCTGATTTGCGCCAAGTGGAGAGAGGACACTCCTGCCAGGTTCCCATCCCTTTGGGGCTGTGGGCCTTATGCTCTGAGGTTCCAACGGCTGGGTTGCTCACAGTTCCATGATGTGGGCCCTCTGGTGTGAGTTCACTCAGGCCTGGATCCCATAGCCTCCGTGCTCTGTGTCGCCTGCATCGGGGTTCCAACTGATGGATTCCTCACATTTTTTATTCTATGGGCCCTCTGTTGTGATGCTACTTCTGCCTGCATCACTCCCATCCCCTTGGTGATGTGGGCCCTCTGGTGAGAGTCTGACCGTGGCTGGGATCCTCACCCTTCTGTGAGGTGGGCCCTCTTCTGTGACGTCACTCCTGCCTAGCTGGCACACGTCTCCTTGGCGACGTGGGCCCTCTGGGGGCAGTTGGAGCCTGCTGGGCGCCTCCTACCCTGGGTGATGAGGACCCTCTGGAGTCAGGCCCTAACTGCTGGGTTACCCAATTTTCTGATGGGCACCCAGTGTTGCGAGGATACTCCTGCCAGGGTCCCACCCCCATTGGGATGTGGGTGTTCTGCTCTGAGGTCCCAACGGCTAGGTTGCTCACAGTTTCATGATGTGAGCCCACTGGTGTGAGTTCACTCCGGCCTGGATCCCATAGCCTTGCTGCTCTGGGCCATGTGCTGGGAGGTTCCAACTGCTTGATTCCTTATCTTTTTTATTCTATGGGCCTCTCTTGTGAGGAAACTCCTGACTGCCTCACTCTCAGCCACTTGGTGATGTGGGTTCTCTGGTTTGAGGCCACATGTGCTGGGTTCCTCACCTTACGCTGGTGTGGCCCCACTGGAGTGAGGACACTCCTGCCTGGTTCCGAACCTCGTGGTAATGGGGGCCCTCTGGTGAGAGTCTGATCCTGGCTGGGTTCCTCACCCTTCTGTGAGGTGGGCCCTCTTCTGTGACGTCACTCCTGCCTAGCTGGCACACATCTCCTTGGCGACGTGGGCCCTCTCGTGGCAGTTGGTGCCTGCTGGGAGCCTCCTCCCCTTGGTGATTAGTGCCCTCTGGCATCAGGCAATAATTTCTGAGCTCCCCACACTTTCTGATGTGCGCCCAGTGGTGTGGGGACACTCCTCCCTGGTTCCGATCCCCATGGGGATGTGGGCCTTCTGCTCTGAGGTCCCATGTGCTGGGTTGCTCACAGTTTCATGATGTGGGCCCTCTGGTGTGAGTTCATTCCGGCCTGCATCCCATAGCCTCTGTGCTCTGGGCCGCCTGCTGGGAGTTTCCAACTGCTGGATTCCTCACCATTTTATTGTGTGGGCCCTCTGTTGTGAGGCTACTCCTGACTGCCTCACTCCCAGCCCCTTGGTGGTGTGGTCCTCTGGTTTGAGGCCACATGTGCTGGGTTCCTCACCTTTCGATGATGTGGCCCCGCTGGTGTGAGGCCACTCCTATCTGGTTCCCATCCCCTTGGTGAGGTGGGCCCTCTGTTGAGAGTCTGATCCTTGCTGGGTTCCTCACCCTTCTGTGAGGTGAGCCCTGTGCTTTGAGGTCACTCCTGCCGAGTGGCTCATGTCGCCTTGGCGACATGGGCCCTCTGGGGTCAGTTGGAGCCTGCCGGGAGCCTCCTCCCCTCGGTGATGAGGGCCCTGTGTCGTCAGGCCCTAACTGCTGGGCTCCCCACATTTTCGGATGTGCGTCCAGTGGTTCGAGGACACTCCTGGCAGGTTCCCATCCCCAAGGGGATGTGGGCCTTCTGCTCTGAGGTCCCAAGGGCTGGCTTGCTCACAGTTGCATGGTGTGGGCCCTCTTGTGTGAGTTCACTCCGGCATTGATCCCATAGCCTTGTGGCCCTGGGCCGCCCGTTGGGAGGGCCCGGCTCCTGGATTCCTCACATTTTTTACTCTGTGGGCCCTCTGTTGTGAGGCTACTCCTGCCTGCCTCAGTCCCAGCCCGTTGGTGATGTGGGTTCTCTGGTTTGAGGCCACGTGTGCTGGGTGCCTCACCTTTCGATGATGTTTCCCCACTGGTGTGAGGACACTCCTGCCTGGTCCCCATCCCCTTCGTGATGTGGGCCCTCTGGTGAGAGTCTGATCCTGGCTGGGTTCCTCAGACTTCTGTGAGGTGGGCCCTCTGATGTGAGGTCACTCCTGCCTGGCTCGCACACGTCGCCTTGGCGACGTGGGCCCTCGGGTGGCAGCTGGAGCCCGCCGGGCACCTCCTCCCCTGGTTGATGAGGTCCCTATGGCGTAAGACCCTAACTGCTGGGCTCCCTCCGTTTTCTGATGTGCAGCCAGTGATGCCAGGACACTCCTGCCAGGTTCCCATCCTGCTGGGGATGTGGGCCTTCTGCTCTGAGGTCCCAACGGCTAGGTTGCTCACAGTTCCATGGTGTGGGCTCTCTGACGTAAGTTCACTCCGACCAGGATACCATGGCCTCTGTGTTCCTGGCCGCCTGATGAGAGGTTCCAACTGCTGGATTCCTCACCTTTTTTATTCTATGGGCCCTCTGTGGTGAGGCTACTCCTGCCTGCCTCACTCCCAGCCCCTTGGTGATGTGGGTCCTCTGGGTTGAGGCCACATGTGCTGGGTTTCTTCCATTTCGATGATGTGGCCCAACTAGTGTGAGGACACGCCTGCCAGGTTCCCATCCCCTTGGTGATGTGGGCCCTCTGGTGGGAGTCTGATCCTGGCTGGGTTCCTCAGCCTTTTGTGAGGTGGGCCCTCTGCTGTGAGGTCACTCCTGCCTGGCTGGCACGCTTCGCCTTGGCGACGTGGGACCTCTGATGGCAGTTGGAACCTGCTGGGGGCCTCCTCCCCTCGGTGATGAGGGCCCTCTCGCGTCAGGCCCTAACTGCTGGTCTCTCCACATTTCTTGAATGTGCCCCAGTGGTTCGAGGACAGTCCTGCCAGGTTCCCATTCCCATGGGGATGTGGGCCGTCTGGTTTGAGGTCCCAACGGCTGAGTTACTCACAGTTTCATGATGTGGGCATTCTGGTGTGAGTTTACTCCGGTCTGGATCCCATAGACTCGGTTCCCTGGGCCGCCTGCTAGGAGGTTCGATCTGCTGGTTTCCTCACCTTTTTAAATCTGTGTTCCCTCTGCTGTGAGTCTAGTCTTGCCTGCCACACTCCCAGCCCCTCGGTGATGTGGGTCCTCTGGTTTGAGGCCATATGTGCTGGGTTCCTCACCTTTCGACGATGTGGCCCCGCTGGTTTGAGAACACTCCTGCCTGCTTCCCATCCCCTTGGTAATGTGGGCCTTTTCGGTGTGCGTCTGATCCTGCCTGGGTCCCTCAACGTTCTCTGAGGTGGGCCCTCTGCTGTGAGGTCACTCCTGCCGGGCTGGCACTCGTCACCTTGGCGACGTGGGCCCTCTGGTCGCAGCGGGAGCCTGCTGGGAGCCTCCTCCCCTGGGTGATCAGGGCCCTCTGGCGTCAGGCCCTAAGTCCTGGGCTCCCCATATTTTCTGCTGTGCGCCCAGTGGTGCGAGGACACTCCTGCCAGGTTCCCATCCTCATGGGGATGTGGGCCTTCTGCTCTGAGGTCCCAAGGGCTGGCTTGCTCACAGTTGCATGGTGTGGGCCCTCTTGTGTGAGTTCACTCCGGCATTGATCCCATAGCCTCGTGGCCCTGGGCTGCCTGTTGGGAGGGCCCGGCTCCTGGATTCCTCACATTTTTTACTCTGTGGGCCCTCTGTTGTGAGGCTACTCCTGCCTGCCTCAGTCCCAGTCCGTTGGTGATGTGGGTTCTCTGGTTTGAGGCCACGTGTGCTGGGTGCCTCACCTTTCGATTATGTGGCCACAGTGGTGTGAGGCCACTGCTGCCGGTTTTCCATCCCCTTGGTGATGTGGGCCCTCTGGTGAGAGTCTGATCCTGTCTGGGTTCCTCATCCTTCTGGGACGTGGGCCCTCTGCTGTGAGGTCACTCCTGCTAGGCACATGTCGCCTTTGCGACGTGAGTCCTCTGGTGTCAGTTGGAGCCTGCTGGGAGCCTCCTCCCCTCGGTGATGAGAGTCCTGTGTCATCAGGCCCTAACTGCTGGGCTCCCCACGTTTTCCGATGTGCACCCAGTGGTTCCAGGACACTCCTGGCAGGTTCCCATCCCCAAGGGGACGTGGGCCTTCTGCTCTGAGGTCCCAGTTGCTGTGGGACCCACTTCATGAAGTGGAACTGGTGGTGTTGCATCACTCAGACCAGGGTCCCATAGATTTGGTGCTGTGGGCCACATGCTGGGAGATTCCAAATGCTGGAGTCCTCACCTTTTTTATTCTATGGGCCCTCTGTGGTGAGGCTACTCCTGCCTGCCTCACTCCCAGCCCCTTGGTGATGTGGGTCCTCTGGTTTGAGGCCATATGTGCTGTGTTCCTCACCTTTCGATGATGTGGCCCCGCTGGTTTGAGAACACTCCTGCCTTCTTCCAATCCGCTGGGTAATGTGGGCCTTTCGGTGAGCGTCTGATCCTGCCTGGGTCCCTCAACGTTCTGTGAGGTGGGCCCTCGGCTGTGAGGTCACTCCTGCCTGGCTGGCACTCGTTGCCTTGGTGACGTTGGCCCTCTGGTCGCCGTTGGAGCCTGCTGGGAGCCTCCTCCCCTGGGTGATCAGGGCCCTCTGGCGTCAGGCCCTATGTCCTGGGCTCCCCATATTTTCTGCTGTGCGCCCAGTGGTGCAAGGACACTCCTGCCAGGTTCCCATCCTCATGGAGATGTGGGCCTTCTGCTCTGAGGTCCCAACGTCTGGGTTGGTCACAGTTCCATGGTGTGGGCCCTCTTGGGTGAGTTCACTCCGGCACTGATCCCATAGCCTCGTGGCCCTGGGCCGCCTGTTGGGAGGGTCCAGCTCCTGGATTCCTCACATTTTTTTTATTCTGTGGGCCCTCTGTTGTGAGGCTACTCTTGCCTGCCTCAGTCTCAGCCCGTCGGTGATGTGGGTTCTCTGGTTTGAGGCCACGTGTGCTGGGTGCCTCACCCTTCGATGATGTGGCCACACTGGTGTGAAGACACTCCTGCCTGGTTTCCCATCCTCTTCGTGATGTGGGCCCTCTGGTGAGAGTCTGATCGATGATGTGGCCCAACGAGTGTGCGGTCACGCCTGCCAGGTTCCCATCCCCTTTGTCTTGTGGGCCCTCTGGTGAGAGTCTGATCCTGGCTGGGTCCCTCACCCTTCTTTAAGTTGGGCCGTCTGCTGGGAGGTCATTCCCGCCTGCTTGGCACACTTCACCTTGGCGACGTGGGCCATCTGTTGGCAGTTGGAGCCTGCTAGGAGCCTCTTACCCTCGGAGATGAGGGCCCTCTGTCGTCAGGTCCTAACTGATGGGCTCCCCACATTTTCTTGTGTGCGCCCAGTTTTGCGAGGAAACTCCTACCAGCTTCCCATCCCCTTGGGGATGTGGGCCTTCTGCTCTGAGTTCCCAAAGGCTGGGTTGCTCAGCTCCATGATGTGGGCCCTCTGGTGTGAGTTCACTGCAGCCTGAATCCCGTAGCCTCGGTGCTCTGGACTACCTGCTGGGAGGTGCCAACTGCTAGATTCCTCACCTTTTTTATTCTGTGGGCCCTGAGTTTTGAGACTTCTCCAGCCAGCATGCCTCACTCAGAGCCCATTGGTGATGTGGGTCTTCAGGTTTGAGTCTACATGTGCTGGGTTCCTCACCTTTCGATGGTGTGGCCCCACTGGTGTGAGGACACTCCCCTCTGGTTCCCATCCCCTTGGTGATGTGGTACCTGTGGTGGGAGTCTGATCCTGGCTGGGTTCCTCACCCTTTTGTGAGGTGGGCCCTCTGCTGTGAGGTCACTCCTGCCTGGCTGGCACGCTTCGCCTTGGCGACGTGGGACCTCTGGTGGCAGTTGGAGCCTGCTGGGGGCCTCCTCCCCTCAGTGATGAGGGCCCTCTCGCGTCAGGCCCTAACTGCTGGTCTCTCCACATTTCCTGAATGTTCCCCCAGTGGTTCGAGGACAGTCCTGCCAGGTTCCCGTTCCCATGGTGATGTGGGCCGTCTGGTCTGAGGTCCCAACGGCTGAGTTACTCACAGTTTCATGATGTGGACCCTCTGGTGTGAGTTCGCTCTGGTCTGTATCCCATAGACTCGGTTCCCTGGGCCGCCTGCTAGGAGGTTCGATCTGCTGGATTCCTCACCTTTTTAAATCTGTGGTCCCTCTGTTGTGAGTCTACTCCTGCCTGCCACACTCCCAGCCCCTTGGTGATGCGGGTCCTCTGGTTTGACGCCACGTGTGCTGGGTTCCTCACCTTTCGATGATGTGGCCCCACTGGTGTGAGTACACTCCTGCCTGGTTCCCATACCCTTGTTGATGTGGGTCCTCTGGTGAGAACGTAATCCTGGCTGGGTTCCTTAACCTTCTGCGTGGTTGGCCCTGTGCTGTGAGGTCACTCCTGCCTGGCTGGCACACTTCGTCTTGGCGACGAGGGCCCTCTGGTGACAGTGAGGGCCTGCTGGGCGCCTCCTCCCCTGGGTGATGCGGGCCCTCTGGCGTCATGCCCTAACTGCTGTCATCCCCACATTTTCTGTTGTGTGCCTAGTGGTGCGAGGACACTCCTGCCAGGTTCCCATCCCCATTGGGATGTGGGCCTTCGGCTCTGACGTCCCATCTGCTGGGTTGCTCAGAGTTTCACGATGTGGGGCCCTCTGGTGTGAGTTCATTCTGGCCTGGACCCCATAGCCTCCGTGCTCTGGGCCGCGTGCTGGGAGGTGCCAACTGATGGATTCCTCAACTTTTTTATTCTGTGGGCCCTCTGTTGTGAGGCTCCTCCTGCCTTCCTCACTCCAAGCCCCTTCGTGATGTAGGTTCTCTGATTAGAGTCCATGTTACTGGGTTTCGCATCTTTCGTTGATGTGGCCACACTGGTGTGAGGACACTCCTGCCGGGTTCCCATCCCCTTGGTGATGAGGGCCCTCTGGCGAGAGTCTTATCCTGGCTGGGTTCCTCACCCCTCTGTGAGGTAGGCCCTCTTCTGTGAGGTCACTCCTGCCTGGCTGGAACACGTCCCCTTGGCGACGTGGGCCCTCTGTTGGCAGTTGGAGCCTGCTGGGTGCCTCCTCCCCTCGGTGATGAGGGGCCTCTTGCTTCAGGACCTAACTGCTGTGCTCCCCACGTTTTCTGATGTGCGCCCAGTGGTGCGAGTACACTCCTGCCAGGTTTCCGTACCCATGGGGACGTGGGCCTTCTGCTCTGAGGTCTGAGCTGCTGGGTTGCTCACAGTTTCATGATGTGAGCTCTCTTGTGTGAGTTCACTCCGGCCTGGGCCCAATAGCCTCGGTGCTCTGGGTCACTTGCTGGAAGCTTCCAACTGCTGGATTCCTCACCTTACTTATTCTGTGGGCCCTCTCTTGTGAGGCTACTCCTGGCTGCTTCACTGCCAGCCCCATCGTGATTTGGGTCCTCAGGTTTGTCGCCACATGTGCTGGGTTCCTCACCTTTCGATGATGTGGCCCCACTGGTGTGAGGACACTCCTGTCTGGTTCCCATCCCCTTGTTGACGTGGGCACTCTGGTGAGAGTCTGACCGTGGCTGGAATCCTCACCCTTTTGTGAGGTGGGCCCTCTTCTGTGAGGTCACTCCTGCCTAGCTGGCACACGTCTCCTTGGCGACGTGGGCCCTCTGGTGGCAGTTGGATCCTGCTTGGCGCCTCCTCCCCTAGGTGATGAGGGCCTTCTGTCGTCAGGCCCTAACTGCTGGGTTCCCCCAGTTTTCTGATGGGCACCCAGTGTTGCGAGGATACTTCTGCCAGTGTCTCACCCCCATTGGGATGTGGGTCTTCTGCTCTGAGGTCCCAACGGCTGGGTTGATCACAGTTTCATGATGTGAGCCCACTGGTTTGAGTTCACTCTGGCCGGGATCCCATAGTCTTGCTGCTCTGTGCCATGTGCTGGGAGGTTCCAACTGCTGGATTCCTTATCTTTTTTATTCTATGGGCCTCTCTTGTGAGGTTCCTCCTGCCTGCCTCAGTCTCAGCCACTTGGTGATGTGGGTCCTCTGGTTTGAGGCCACATGTGCTGGGTTCCTCACCTTACGCTGGTGTGGCCCCAGTGGAGTGAGTACACTCCTGCCTGGTTCCGAACCTCGTGGTAATGTGGGCCCTCTGGTGAGAGTCTGATCCTGGTTGGGTTCCTCACCCTTCTGTGAGGTGGGCCCTCTTCTGTGAGGTCCCTCCTGCCTAGCTGGCACACGTCTCCTTGGCGAAGTGGGCCCGCTCCTGGCATTTGGTGCCTGCTGGGACCTCCTCCCCTTGGTGATTAGCGCCCTCTGGCGGCAGGCAATAATTTCTGGGCTCCCCACATTATCGGATGTGCGCCCAGTGGTGCGAGGACACTCCTGCCATGTTCCGATCCCCATGGGGATGTGGGCCTTCTGCTCTGAGGTCCCTTGTGCTGGGTTGCTCACAGTTTCATGATGTGGGCCCTCTGTTGTGAGTTCACTCCGGCCTGCATCCCATATCCTCGGTGCTCTGGGCAGCCTGCTGGGAGTTTCCAACTGCTGGATTCCTCACCATTTTTATTGTATGGGCCCTCTGTTTTGAGGCTACTCTTGCCTGCCTCACTCCCAGCCGCTTGGTGATGTGGTTCCTCTGGTTTGAGTCCACATGTGCTGGTGATGTGGTTCCTCTGGTTTGAGTCCACATGTGCTAGTTTCCTCACCTTGAGATGGTGTGGCCCCACTGGTGTGAAGAAACTCCTGCCTGGTTCCCATCCCCTTGGTGTTTTGGGCCCTCTGGTGAGAGTCTGTGGCTGGATGGGTTCCTCACCCTTCTGTGAGGTGGGCCCTCTGATGTGAGGTCACTCCTGCCTGGCTCGCGTACATCGCCTGAGCGACGTGGGCCCTCTGGTGGCAGTTGGAGTCGGCTGGTAGCCTTCTCCCAGCGGTGATGAGGGCCCTCTGGCGTCAGGCCCTAAATTCTGGGCTCCCCACATTATCTGATTTGCGCCAAGTGGAGAGAGGACACTCCTGCCAGGTTCCCATCCCTTTGGGGCTGTGGGCCTTATGCTCTGAGGTTCCAACGGCTGGGTTGCTCACAGTTCCATGATGTGGGCCCTCTGGTGTGAGTTCACTCAGGCCTGGATCCCATAGCCTCCGTGCTGTGTGTCGCCTGCATCGGGGTTCCAACTGATGGATTCCTCACATTTTTTATTCTATGGGCCCTCTGTTGTGATGCTACTTCTGCCTGCATCACTCCCATCCCCTTGGTGATGTGGGCCCTCTGGTGAGAGTCTGACCGTGGCTGGGATCCTCACCCTTCTGTGAGGTGGGCCCTCTTCTGTGACGTCACTCCTGCCTAGCTGGCACACGTCTCCTTGGCGACATGGGCCCTCTGGGGGCAGTTGGAGCCTGCTGGGCGCCTCCTACCCTGGGTGATGAGGGCCCTCTGGAGTCAGGCCCTAACTGCTGGGTTACCCAATTTTCTGATGGGCACCCAGTGTTGCGAGGATACTCCTGCCAGGGTCCCACCCCCATTGGGATGTGGGTGTTCTGCTCTGAGGTCCCAACGGCTAGGTTGCTCACAGTTTCATGATGTGAGCCCACTGGTGTGAGTTCACTCCGGCCTGGATCCCATAGCCTTGCTGCTCTGGGCCATGTGCTGGGAGGTTCCAACTGCTTGATTCCTTATCTTTTTTATTCTATGGGCCTCTCTTGTGAGGAAACTCCTGACTGCCTCACTCTCAGCCACTTGGTGATGTGGGTCCTCTGGTTTGAGGCCACATGTGCTGGGTTCCTCACCTTACGCTGGTGTGGCCCCACTGGAGTGAGGACACTCCTGCCTGGTACCGAACCTCGTGGTAATGGGGGCCCTCTGGTGAGAGTCTGATCCTGGCTGGGTTCCTCACCCTTCTGTGAGGTGGGCCCTCTTCTGTGACGTCACTCCTGTCTAGCTGGCACACATCTCCTTGGCGACGTGGGCCCTCTCGTGGCAGTTGGTGCCTGCTGGGAGCCTCCTCCCCTTGGTGATTAGTGCCCTCTGGCATCAGGCAATAATTTCTGAGCTCCCCACACTTTCTGATGTGCGCCCAGTGGTGTGGGGACACTCCTCCCTGGTTCCGATCCCCATGGGGATGTGGGCCTTCTGCTCTGAGGTGCCATGTGCTGGGTTGCTCACAGTTTCATGATGTGGGCCCTCTGGTGTGAGTTCATTCCGGCCTGCATCCCATAGCCTCTGTGCTCTGGGCCGCCTGCTGGGAGTTTCCAACTGCTGGATTCCTCACCATTTTATTGTGTGGGCCCTCTGTTGTGAGGCTACTCCTGACTGCCTCACTCCCAGCCCCTTGGTGGTGTGGTCCTCTGGTTTGAGGCCACATGTGCTGGGTTCCTCACCTTTCGATGATGTGGCCCCGCTGGTGTGAGGCCACTCCTATCTGGTTCCCATCCCCTTGGTGAGGTGGGCCCTCTGTTGAGAGTCTGATCCTTGCTGGGTTCCTCACCCTTCTGTGAGGTGAGCCCTGTGCTTTGAGGTCACTCCTGCCGAGTGGCTCATGTCGCCTTGGCGACATGGGCCCTCTGGGGTCAGTTGGAGCCTGCTGGGAGCCTCCTCCCCTCGGTGATGAGGGCCCTGTGTCGTCAGGCCCTAACTGCTGGGCTCCCCACATTTTCGGATGTGCGCCCAGTGGTTCGAGGACACTCCTGGCAGGTTCCCATCCCCAAGGGGATGTGGGCCTTCTGCTCTGAGATCCCAGTTGTTGCGTAGCTCACAGTTTCATGAAATGAAACCTGTGGTGTGACATCACTCAGACCAGGATCCCATAGATTTGGTGCTGTGGGCCACATGCTGGGAGATTCCAAATGCTGGAGTCCTCACCTTTTTTATTCTATGGGCCCTCTGGTGTGAGGCTGCTCCTGCGTGCCTCACTCCCAGCCCCTTGGTGATGTGGGTCCTCTGGTTTGAGGCCATATGTGCTGGGTTCCTCACCTTTCGACGATGTGGCCCCGCTGGTTTGAGAACACTCCTGCCTGCTTCCCATCCCCTTGGTAATGTGGGCCTTTTCGGTGAGCGTCTGATCCTGCCTGGGTGTCTCAACGTTCTGTGAGGTGGGCCCTCGGCTGTGAGGTCACTCCTGCCTGGCTGGCACTCGTTGCCTTGGCGACGTGGGCCCTCGGGTGGCAGCTGGAGCCCGCCGGGCACCTCCTCCCCTGGTTGATGAGGTCCCTACGGCGTAAGACCCTAACTGCTGGGCTCCCCCCTTTTTCTGATGTGCAGCCAGTGATGCCAGGACACTCCTGCCAGGTTCCCATCCTCATGGGGATGTGGGCCTTCTGCTCTGAGGTCCCAAGGGCTGGCTTGCTCACAGTTGCATGGTGTGGGCCCTCTTGTGTGAGTTCACTCCGGCAATGATCCCATAGCCTTGTGGCCCTGGGCCGCCCGTTGGGAGGGCCCGGCTCCTGGATTCCTCACATTTTTTACTCTGTGGGCCCTCTGTTGTGAGGCTACTCCTGCCTGCCTCAGTCCCAGCCCGTTGGTGATGTGGGTTCTCTGGTTTGAGGCCACGTGTGCTGGGTGCCTCACCTTTCGATGATGTGGCCCCACTGGTGTGAGGACACTCCTGCCTGGCCCCCATCCCCTTCGTGATGTGGGCCCTCTGGTGAGAGTCTGATCCTGGCTGGGTTCCTCAGACTTCTGTGAGGTGGGCCCTCTGATGTGAGGTCACTCCTGCCTGGCTCGCACACGTCGCCTTGGCGACGTGGGCCCTCGGGTGGCAGCTGGAGCCCGCCGGGCACCTCCTCCCCTGGTTGATGAGGTCCCTACGGCGTAAGACCCTAACTGCTGGGCTCCCCCCTTTTTCTGATGTGCAGCCAGTGATGCCAGGACACTCCTGCCAGGTTCCCATCCTGCTGGGGATGTGGGCCTTCTGCTCTGAGGTCCCAACGGCTAGGTTGCTCACAGTTCCATGGTGTGGGCTCTCTGACGTAAGTTCACTCCGACCAGGATACCATGGCCTCTGTGTTCCTGGCCACCTGATGAGAGGTTCCAATTGCTGGATTCCTCACCTTTTTTGTTCTATGGGCCCTCTGTGGTGAGGCTACTCCTGCCTGCCTCACTCCCAGCCCCTTGGTGATGTGGGTCCTCTGGGTTGAGGCCACATGTGCTGGGTTTCTTCCATTTCGATGATGTGGCCCAACTAGTGTGAGGACACGCCTGCCAGGTTCTCATCCCCTTGGTGATGTGGGCCCTCTGGTGGGAGTCTGATCCTGGCTGGGTTCCTCAGCCTTTTGTGTGGTGGGCCCTCTGCTGTGAGGTCACTCCTGCCTGGCTGGCACGCTTCGCCTTGGCGACGTGGGACCTCTGATGACAGTTGGAACCTGCTGGGGGCCTCCTCCCCTCGGTGATGAGGGCCCTCTCGCGTCAGGCCCTAACTGCTGGTCTCTCCACATTTCTTGAATGTGCCCCAGTGGTTCGAGGACAGTCCTGCCAGGTTCCCATTCCCATGGGGATGTGGGCCGTCTGGTTTGAGGTCCCAACGGCTGAGTTACTCACAGTTTCATGATGTGGGCATTCTGGTGTGAGTTTACTCCGGTCTGGATCCCATAGACTCGGTTCCCTGGGCCGCCTGCTAGGAGGTTCGATCTGCTGGTTTCCTCACCTTTTTAAATCTGTGTTCCCTCTGCTGTGAGTCTAGTCTTGCCTGCCACACTCCCAGCCCCTCGGTGATGTGGGTCCTCTGGTTTGAGGCCATATGTGCTGGGTTCCTCACCTTTCGACGATGTGGCCCCGCTGGTTTGAGAACACTCCTGCCTGCTTCCCATCCCCTTGGTAATGTGGGCCTTTTCGGTGTGCGTCTGATCCTGCCTGGGTCCCTCAACGTTCTGTGAGGTGGGCCCTCGGCTGTGAGGTCACTCCTGCCGGGCTGGCACTCGTTGCCTTGGCGACGTGGGCCCTCTGGTCACAGTTGGAGCCTGCTGGGAGCCTCCTCCCCTGGGTGATCAGGGCCCTCTGGCGTCAGGCCCTAAGTCCTGGGCTCCCCATATTTTCTGCTGTGCGCCCAGTGGTGCGAGGACACTCCTGCCAGGTTCCCATCCTCATAGGGATGTGGGCCTTCTGCTCTGAGGTCCCAAGGGCTGGCTTGCTCACAGTTGCATGGTGTGGGCCCTCTTGTGTGAGTTTACTCCGGCATTGATCCCATAGCCTCGTGGCCCTGGGCTGCCTGTTGGGAGGGCCCGGCTCCTGGATTCCTCACATTTTTTACTCTGTGGGCCCTCTGTTGTGAGGCTACTCCTGACTGCCTCAGTCCCAGCCCGTTGGTGATGTGGGTTCTCTGGTTTGAGGCCACGTGTGCTGGGTGCCTCACCTTTCGATTATGTGGCCACAGTGGTGTGAGGCCACTGCTGCCGGTTTTCCATCCCCTTGGTGATGTGGGCCCTCTGGTGAGAGTCTGATCCTGTCTGGGTTCCTCATCCTTCTGGGACGTGGGCCCTCTGCTGTGAGGTCACTCCTGCTAGGCACATGTCACCTTTGCGACGTGAGTCCTCTGGTGTCAGTTGGAGCCTGCTGGGAGCCTCCTCCCCTCGGTGATGAGAGCCCTGTGTCATCAGGTCCTAACTGCTGGGCTCCCCACGTTTTCCGATGTGCAGCCAGTGATGCCAGGACACTCCTGGCAGGTTCCCATCCCCAAGGGGACGTGGGCCTTCTGCTCTGAGGTCCCAGTTGCTGTGGGACCCACTTCATGAAGTGGAACTGGTGGTGTTGCATCACTCAGACCAGGATCCCATAGATTTGGTGCTGTAGGCCACAGGCTGGGAGATTCCAAATGCTGGAGTCCTCACCTTTTTTATTCTATGGGCCCTCTGTGGTGAGGCTACTCCTGCCTGCCTCACTCCCAGCCCCTTGGTGATGTGGGTCCTCTGGTTTGAGGCCATATGTGCTGTGTTCCTCACCTTTCGATGATGTGGCCCCGCTGGTTTGAGAACACTCCTGCCTTCTTCCAATCCGCTGGGTAATGTGGGCCTTTCGGTGAGCGTCTGATCCTGCCTGGGTCCCTCAACGTTCTGTGAGGTGGGCCCTCGGCTGTGAGGTCACTCCTGCCTGGCTGGCACTCGTTGCCTTTGTGACGTTGGCCCTCTGGTCGCCGTTGGAGCCTGCTGGGAGCCTCCTCCCCTGGGTGATCAGGGCCCTCTGGCGTCAGGCCCTATGTCCTGGGCTCCCCATATTTTCTGCTGTGCGCCCAGTGGTGCAAGGACACTCCTGCCAGGTTCCCATCCTCATGGAGATGTGGGCCTTCTGCTCTGAGGTCCCAACATCTGGGTTGGTCACAGTTCCATGGTGTGGGCCCTCTTGTGTGAGTTCACTCCGGCACTGATCCCATAGCCTCGTGGCCCTGGGCCGCCTGTTGGGAGGGTCCAGCTCCTGGATTCCTCACATTTTTTTTATTCTGTGGGCCCTCTGTTGTGAGGCTACTCTTGCCTGCCTCAGTCTCAGCCCGTCGGTGATGTGGGTTCTCTGGTTTGAGGCCACGTGTGCTGGGTGCCTCACCCTTCGATGATGTGGCCACACTGGTGTGAAGACACTCCTGCCTGGTTTCCCATCCTCTTCGTGATGTGGGCCCTCTGGTGAGAGTCTGATCGATGATGTGGCCCAACTAGTGTGCGGTCACGCCTGCCAGGTTCCCATCCCCTTTGTCTTGTGGGCCCTCTGGTGAGAGTCTGATCCTGGCTGGGTTCCTCACCCTTCTGTAAGTTGGGCCGTCTGCTGGGAGGTCATTCCCGCCTGCTTGGCACACTTCACCTTGGCGACGTGGGCCATCTGTTGGCAGTTGGAGCCTGCTAGGGGCCTCTTACCCTCGGAGATGAGGGCCCTCTGTCGTCAGGTCCTAACTGATGGGCTCCCCACATTTTCTTGTGTGCGCCCAGTTTTGCGAGGAAACTCCTACCAGCTTCCCATCCCCTTGGGGATGTGGGCCTTCTGCTCTGAGTTCCCAAAGACTGGGTTGCTCAGCTCCATGATGTGGGCCCTCTGGTGTGAGTTCACTGCGGCCTGAATCCCGTAGCCTCGGTGCTCTGGACCACCTGCTGGGAGGTGCCAACTGCTAGATTCCTCACCTTTTTTATTCTGTGGGCCCTGAGTTTTGAGACTTCTCCAGCCAGCATGCCTCACTCAGAGCCCATTGGTGATGTGGGTCCTCAGGTTTGAGTCTACATGTGCTGGGTTCCTCACCTTTCGATGGTGTGGCCCCACTGGTGTGAGGACACTCCCCTCTGGTTCCCATCCCCTTGGTGATGTGGTACCTGTGGTGGGAGTCTGATCCTGGCTGGGTTCCTCACCCTTTTGTGAGGTGGGCCCTCTGCTGTGAGGTCACTCCTGCCTGGCTGGCACGCTTCGCCTTGGCGACGTGGGACCTCTGGTGGCAGTTGGAGCCTGCTGGGGGCCTCCTCCCCTCAGTGATGAGGGCCCTCTCGCGTCAGGCCCTAACTGCTGGTCTCTCCACATTTCCTGAATGTTCCCCCAGTGGTTCGAGGACAGTCCTGCCAGGTTCCCGTTCCCATGGTGATGTGGGCCGTCTGGTCTGAGGTCCCAACGGCTGAGTTACTCACAGTTTCATGATGTGGACCCTCTGGTGTGAGTTCGCTCCGGTCTGTATCCCATAGACTCGTTTCCCTGGGCCGCCTGCTAGGAGGTTCGATCTGCTGGATTCCTCACCTTTTTAAATCTGTGGTCCCTCTGTTGTGAGTCTACTCCTGCCTGCCACACTCCCAGCCCCTTGGTGATGCGGGTCCTCTGGTTTGACGCCACGTGTGCTGGGTTCCTCACCTTTCGATGATGTGGCCCCACTGGTGTGAGTACACTCCTGCCTGGTTCCCATACCCTTGTTGATGTGGGTCCTCTGGTGAGAACGTAATCCTGGCTGGGTTCCTTAACCTTCTGCGTGGTTGGCCCTGTGCTGTGAGGTCACTCCTGCCTGGCTGGCACACTTCGTCTTGGCGACGAGGGCCCTCTGGTGACAGTGAGGGCCTGCTGGGCACCTCCTCCCCTGGGTGATGCGGGCCCTCTGGCGTCATGCCCTAACTGCTGTCCTCCCCACATTTTCTGTTGTGTGCCTAGTGGTGCGAGGACACTCCTGCCAGGTTCCCATCCCCATTGGGATGTGGGCCTTCGGCTCTGACGTCCCATCTGCTGGGTTGCTCAGAGTTTCACGATGTCGGGCCCTCTGGTGTGAGTTCATTCCGGCCTGGACCCCATAGCCTCCGTGCTCTGGGCCGCGTGCTGGGAGGTACCAACTGATGGATTCCTCAACTTTTTTATTCTGTGGGCCCTCTGTTGTGAGGCTCCTCCTGCCTTCCTCACTCCAAGCCCCTTCGTGATGTAGGTTCTCTGATTAGAGTCCACGTTACTGGGTTTCGCATCTTTCGTTGATGTGGCCACACTGGTGTGAGGACACTCCTGCCGGGTTCCCATCCCCTTGGTGATGAGGGCCCTCTGGCGAGAGTCTTATCCTGGCTGGGTTCCTCACCCCTCTGTGAGGTAGGCCCTCTTCTGTGAGGTCACTCCTGCCTGGCTGGAACACGTCCCCTTGGCGACGTGGGCCCTCTGTTGGCAGTTGGAGCCTGCTGGGTGCCTCCTCCCCTCGGTGATGAGGGGCCTCTTGCTTCAGGACCTAACTGCTGTGCTCCCCACGTTTTCTGATGTGCGCCCAGTGGTGCGAGTACACTCCTGCCAGGTTTCCGTACCCATGGGGACGTGGGCCTTCTGCTCTGAGGTCTGAGCTGCTGGGTTGCTCACAGTTTCATGATGTGAGCTCTCTTGTGTGAGTTCACTCCGGCCTGGGCCCAATAGCCTCGGTGCTCTGGGTCACTTGCTGGAAGCTTCCAACTGCTGGATTCCTCACCTTACTTATTCTGTGGGCCCTCTCTTGTGAGGCTACTCCTGGCTGCTTCACTGCCAGCCCCATCGTGATTTGGGTCCTCAGGTTTGTCGCCACATGTGCTGGGTTCCTCACCTTTCGATGATGTGGCCCCACTGGTGTGAGGACACTCCTGTCTGGTTCCCATCCCCTTGTTGACGTGGGCACTCTGGTGAGAGTCTGACCGTGGCTGGAATCCTCACCCTTTTGTGAGGTGGGCCCTCTTCTGTGAGGTCACTCCTGCCTAGCTGGCACACGTCTCCTTGGCGACGTGGGCCCTCTGGTGGCAGTTGGATCCTGCTTGGCGCCTCCTCCCCTGGGTGATGAGGGCCTTCTGTCATCAGGCCCTAACTGCTGGGTTCCCCAAGTTTTCTGATGGGCACCCAGTGTTGCGAGGATACTCCTGCCAGGGTCTCACCTCCATTGGGATGTGGGTCTTCTGCTCTGAGGTCCCAACGGCTGGGTTGATCACAGTTTCATGATGTGAGCCCACTGGTTTGAGTTCACTCTGGCCGGGATCCCATAGTCTTGCTGCTCTGTGCCATGTGCTGGGAGGTTCCAACTGCTGGATTCCTTATCTTTTTTATTCTATGGGCCTCTCTTGTGAGGTTCCTCCTGCCTGCCTCAGTCTCAGCCACTTGGTGATGTGGGTCCTCTGGTTTGAGGCCACATGTGCTGGGTTCCTCACCTTACGCTGGTGTGGCCCCAGTGGAGTGAGTACACTCCTACCTGGTTCCGAACCTCGTGGTAATGTGGGCCCTCTGGTGAGAGTCTGATCCTGGTTGGGTTCCTCACCCTTCTGTGAGGTGGGCCCTCTTCTGTGAGGTCCCTCCTGCCTAGCTGGCACACGTCTCCTTGGCGACGTGGGCCCTCTGGTGGCAGTTGGATCCTGCTGGGAGCCTCCTCCCCTGGGTGATCAGGGCCCTCTGGCGTCAGGCCCTATGTCCTGGGCTCCCCATATTTTCTGCTGTGCGCCCAGTGGTGCAAGGACACTCCTGCCAGGTTCCCATCCTCATGGAGATGTGGGCCTTCTGCTCTGAGGTCCCAACGTCTGGGTTGGTCACAGTTGCATGGTGTGGGCCCTCTTGTGTGAGTTCACTCCGGCACTGATCCCATAGCCTCGTGGCCCTGGGCCGCCTGTTGGGAGGGTCCAGCTCCTGGATTCCTCACATTTTTTTTATCCTGTGGGCCCTCTGTTGTGAGGCTACTCTTGCCTGCCTCAGTCTCAGCCCGTCGGTGATGTGGGTTCTCTGGTTTGAGGCCACGTGTGCTGGGTGCCTCACCCTTCGATGATGTGGCCACACTGGTGTGAAGACACTCCTGCCTGGTTCCCATCCCCTTCGTGATGTGGGCCCTCTGGTGAGAGTCTGATCCTGGCTGGGTTCCTCAGACTTCTGTGAGGTGGGCCCTCTGATGTGAGGTCACTCCTGCCTGGCTCGCACACATCGCCTTGGCGACGTGGGCCCTCGGGTGGCAGTTGGAGCCTGCTGGGCGCCTCCTCCCCTGGTTGATGAGGTCCCTATGGCTTAAGATCCTAACTGCTGGGCTCCCCACGTTTTCTGATGTGCAGCCAGTGATGCCAGGACACTCCTGACAGGTTCCCGTCCTGCTGGGGATGTGGGCCATCTGCTCTGAGGTCCCAATGGCTGGGTTGCTCACAGTTCCATGGTGTGGGCTCTCTGATGTAAGTAAGTTCACTCCTACCAGGATCCCATGGCCTCTGTGTTCCTGGCCGCCTGACGGGAGGTTCCAACTGCTGGATTCCTCACCTTTTTTATTCTATGGGCCCTCTGTGGTGAGGCTACTCCTGCCTGCCTCACTCCCAGCCCCTTGGTGATGTGGGTCCTCTGGATTGAGGCCACATGTGCTGGGTTTCTTAGATTTCGATGATGTGGCCCAACTAGTGTGCGGTCACGCCTGCCAGGTTCCCATCCCCTTTGTCTTGTGGGCCCTCTGGTGAGAGTCTGATCCTGGCTGGGTCCCTCACCCTTCTGTAAGTTGGGCCGTCTGCTGGGAGGTCATTCCCGCCTGCTTGGCCCACTTCACCTTGGCGCCGTGGGCCATCTGTTGGCAGTTGGAGCCTGCTAGGAGCCTCTTACCCTCGGAGATGAGGGCCCTCTGTCGTCAGGTCCTAACTGATGGGCTCCCCACATTTTCTTGTGTGCGCCCAGTTTTGCGAGGAAACTCCTACCAGCTTCCCATCCCCTTGGGGATGTGGGCCTTCTGCTCTGAGTTCCCAAAGGCTGGGTTGCTCAGCTCCATGATGTGGGCCCTCTGGTGTGAGTTCACTGCGGCCTGAATCCCGTAGCCTCGGTGCTCTGGACCACCTGCTGGGAGGTGCCAACTGCTAGATTCCTCACCTTTTTTATTCTGTGGGCCCTGAGTTTTGAGACTTCTCCAGCCAGCATGCCTCACTCAGAGCCCATTGGTGATGTGGGTCCTCAGGTTTGAGTCTACATGTGCTGGGTTCCTCACCTTTCGATGGTGTGGCCCCACTGGTGTGAGGACACTCCCCTCTGGTTCCCATCCCCTTGGTGATGTGGTACCTGTGGTGGGAGTCTGATCCTGGCTGGGTTCCTCACCCTTTTGTGAGGTGGGCCCTCTGCTGTGAGGTCACTCCTGCCTGGCTGGCACGCTTCGCCTTGGCGACGTGGGACCTCTGGTGGCAGTTGGAGCCTGCTGGGGGCCTCCTCCCCTCAGTGATGAGGGCCCTCTCGCGTCAGGCCCTAACTGCTGGTCTCTCCACATTTCCTGAATGTTCCCCCAGTGGTTCGAGGACAGTCCTGCCAGGTTCCCGTTCCCATGGTGATGTGGGCCGTCTGGTCTGAGGTCCCAACGGCTGAGTTACTCACAGTTTCATGATGTGGACCCTCTGGTGTGAGTTTGCTCCGGTCTGTATCCCATAGACTCGGTTCCCTGGGCCGCCTGCTAGGAGGTTCGATCTGCTGGATTCCTCACCTTTTTAAATCTGTGGTCCCTCTGTTGTGAGTCTACTCCTGCCTGCCACACTCCCAGCCCCTTGGTGATGCGGGTCCTCTGGTTTGACGCCACGTGTGCTGGGTTCCTCACCTTTCGATGATGTGGCCCCACTGGTGTGAGTACACTCCTGCCTGGTTCCCATACCCTTGTTGATGTGGGTCCTCTGGTGAGAACGTAATCCTGGCTGGGTTCCTTAACCTTCTGCGTGGTTGGCCCTGTGCTGTGAGGTCACTCCTGCCTGGCTGGCACACTTCGTCTTGGCGACGAGGGCCCTCTGGTGACAGTGAGGGCCTGCTGGGCGCCTCCTCCCCTGGGTGATGCGGGCCCTCTGGCGTCATGCCCTAACTGCTGTCCTCCCCACATTTTCTGTTGTGTGCCTAGTGGTGCGAGGACACTCCTGCCAGGTTCCCATCCCCATTGGGATGTGGGCCTTCGGCTCTGACGTCCCATCTGCTGGGTTGCTCAGAGTTTCACGATGTGGGCTCTCTGGTGTGAGTTCATTCCGGCCTGGACCCCATAGCCTCCGTGCTCTGGGCCGCGTGCTGGGAGGTGCCAACTGATGGATTCCTCAACTTTTTTATTCTGTGGGCCCTCTGTTGTGAGGCTCCTCCTGCCTTCCTCACTCCAAGCCCCTTCGTGATGTGGGTTCTCTGATTAGAGTCCACGTTACTGGGTTTCGCATCTTTCGTTGATGTGGCCACACTGGTGTGAGGACACTCCTGCCGGGTTCCCATCCCCTTGGTGATGAGGGCCCTCTGGCGAGAGTCTTATCCTGGCTGGGTTCCTCACCCCTCTGTGAGGTAGGCCCTCTTCTGTGAGGTCACTCCTGCCTGGCTGGAACACGTCCCCTTGGCGACGTGGGCCCTCTGTTGGCAGTTGGAGCCTGCTGGGTGCCTCCTCCCCTCGGTGATGAGGGGCCTCTTGCTTCAGGACCTAACTGCTGTGCTCCCCACGTTTTCTGATGTGTGCCCAGTGGTGCGAGTACACTCCTGCCAGGTTTCCGTACCCATGGGGACGTGGGCCTTCTGCTCTGAGGTCTGAGCTGCTGGGTTGCTCACAGTTTCATGATGTGAGCTCTCTTGTGTGAGTTCACTCCGGCCTGGGCCCAATAGCCTCGGTGCTCTGGGTCACTTGCTGGGAGCTTCCAACTGCTGGATTCCTCACCTTACTTATTCTATGGGCCCTCTCTTGTGAGGCTACTCCTGGCTGCTTCACTGCCAGCCCCATCGTGATTTGGGTCCTCAGGTTTGTCGCCACATGTGCTGGGTTCCTCACCTTTCGATGATGTGGCCCCACTGGTGTGAGGACACTCCTGTCTGGTTCCCATCCCCTTGTTGACGTGGGCACTCTGGTGAGAGTCTGACCGTGGCTGGAATCCTCACCCTTTTGTGAGGTGGGCCCTCTTCTGTGAGGTCACTCCTGCCTAGCTGGCACACGTCTCCTTGGCGACGTGGGCCCTCTGGTGGCAGTTGGATCCTGCTTGGCGCCTCCTCCCCTGGGTGATGAGGGCCTTCTGTCATCAGGCCCTAACTGCTGGGTTCCCCAAGTTTTCTGATGGGCACCCAGTGTTGCGAGGATACTCCTGCCAGGGTCTCACCTCCATTGGGATGTGGGTCTTCTGCTCTGAGGTCCCAACGGCTGGGTTGATCACAGTTTCATGATGTGAGCCCACTGGTTTGAGTTCACTCTGGCCGGGATCCCATAGTCTTGCTGCTCTGTGCCATGTGCTGGGAGGTTCCAACTGCTGGATTCCTTATCTTTTTTATTCTATGGGCCTCTCTTGTGAGGTTCCTCCTGCCTGCCTCAGTCTCAGCCACTTGGTGATGTGGGTCCTCTGGTTTGAGGCCACATGTGCTGGGTTCCTCACCTTACGCTGGCGTGGCCCCAGTGGAGTGAGTACACTCCTACCTGGTTCCGAACCTCGTGGTAATGTGGGCCCTCTGGTGAGAGTCTGATCCTGGTTGGGTTCCTCACCCTTCTGTGAGGTGGGCCCTCTTCTGTGAGGTCCCTCCTGCCTAGCTGGCACACGTCTCCTTGGCGACGTGGGCCCTCTGGTGGCAGTTGGATCCTGCTGGGAGCCTCCTCCCCTGGGTGATCAGGGCCCTCTGGCGTCAGGCCCTATGTCCTGGGCTCCCCATATTTTCTGCTGTGCGCCCAGTGGTGCAAGGACACTCCTGCCAGGTTCCCATCCTCATGGAGATGTGGGCCTTCTGCTCTGAGGTCCCAACGTCTGGGTTGGTCACAGTTGCATGGTGTGGGCCCTCTTGTGTGAGTTCACTCCGGCACTGATCCCATAGCCTCGTGGCCCTGGGCCGCCTGTTGGGAGGGTCCAGCTCCTGGATTCCTCACATTTTTTTTATCCTGTGGGCCCTCTGTTGTGAGGCTACTCTTGCCTGCCTCAGTCTCAGCCCGTCGGTGATGTGGGTTCTCTGGTTTGAGGCCACGTGTGCTGGGTGCCTCACCCTTCGATGATGTGGCCACACTGGTGTGAAGACACTCCTGCCTGGTTCCCATCCCCTTCGTGATGTGGGCCCTCTGGTGAGAGTCTGATCCTGGCTGGGTTCCTCAGACTTCTGTGAGGTGGGCCCTCTGATGTGAGGTCACTCCTGCCTGGCTCGCACACATCGCCTTGGCGACGTGGGCCCTCGGGTGGCAGTTGGAGCCTGCTGGGCGCCTCCTCCCCTGGTTGATGAGGTCCCTATGGCTTAAGATCCTAACTGCTGGGCTCCCCACGTTTTCTGATGTGCAGCCAGTGATGCCAGGACACTCCTGACAGGTTCCCGTCCTGCTGGGGATGTGGGCCATCTGCTCTGAGGTCCCAATGGCTGGGTTGCTCACAGTTCCATGGTGTGGGCTCTCTGATGTAAGTAAGTTCACTCCTACCAGGATCCCATGGCCTCTGTGTTCCTGGCCGCCTGACGGGAGGTTCCAACTGCTGGATTCCTCACCTTTTTTATTCTATGGGCCCTCTGTGGTGAGGCTACTCCTGCCTGCCTCACTCCCAGCCCCTTGGTGATGTGGGTCCTCTGGATTGAGGCCACATGTGCTGGGTTTCTTAGATTTCGATGATGTGGCCCAACTAGTGTGCGGTCACGCCTGCCAGGTTCCCATCCCCTTTGTCTTGTGGGCCCTCTGGTGAGAGTCTGATCCTGGCTGGGTCCCTCACCCTTCTGTAAGTTGGGCCGTCTGCTGGGAGGTCATTCCCGCCTGCTTGGCACACTTCACCTTGGCGCCGTGGGCCATCTGTTGGCAGTTGGAGCCTGCTAGGAGCCTCTTACCCTCGGAGATGAGGGCCCTCTGTCGTCAGGTCCTAACTGATGGGCTCCCCACATTTTCTTGTGTGCGCCCAGTTTTGCGAGGAAACTCCTACCAGCTTCCCATCCCCTTGGGGATGTGGGCCTTCTGCTCTGAGTTCCCAAAGGCTGGGTTGCTCAGCTCCATGATGTGGGCCCTCTGGTGTGAGTTCACTGCGGCCTGAATCCCGTAGCCTCGGTGCTCTGGACCACCTGCTGGGAGGTGCCAACTGCTAGATTCCTCACCTTTTTTATTCTGTGGGCCCTGAGTTTTGAGACTTCTCCAGCCAGCATGCCTCACTCAGAGCCCATTGGTGATGTGGGTCCTCAGGTTTGAGTCTACATGTGCTGGGTTCCTCACCTTTCGATGGTGTGGCCCCACTGGTGTGAGGACACTCCCCTCTGGTTCCCATCCCCTTGGTGATGTGGTACCTGTGGTGGGAGTCTGATCCTGGCTGGGTTCCTCACCCTTTTGTGAGGTGGGCCCTCTGCTGTGAGGTCACTCCTGCCTGGCTGGCACGCTTCGCCTTGGCGACGTGGGACCTCTGGTGGCAGTTGGAGCCTGCTGGGAGCCTCCTCCCCTCAGTGATGAGGGCCCTCTCGCGTCAGGCCCTAACTGCTGGTCTCTCCACATTTCCTGAATGTTCCCCCAGTGGTTCGAGGACAGTCCTGCCAGGTTCCCGTTCCCATGGTGATGTGGGCCGTCTGGTCTGAGGTCCCAACGGCTGAGTTACTCACAGTTTCATGATGTGGACCCTCTGGTGTGAGTTTGCTCCGGTCTGTATCCCATAGACTCGGTTCCCTGGGCCGCCTGCTAGGAGGTTCGATCTGCTGGATTCCTCACCTTTTTAAATCTGTGGTCCCTCTGTTGTGAGTCTACTCCTGCCTGCCACACTCCCAGCCCCTTGGTGATGCGGGTCCTCTGGTTTGACGCCACGTGTGCTGGGTTCCTCACCTTTCGATGATGTGGCCCCACTGGTGTGAGTACACTCCTGCCTGGTTCCCATACCCTTGTTGATGTGGGTCCTCTGGTGAGAACGTAATCCTGGCTGGGTTCCTTAACCTTCTGCGTGGTTGGCCCTGTGCTGTGAGGTCACTCCTGCCTGGCTGGCACACTTCGTCTTGGCGACGAGGGCCCTCTGGTGACAGTGAGGGCCTGCTGGGCGCCTCCTCCCCTGGGTGATGCGGGCCCTCTGGCGTCATGCCCTAACTGCTGTCCTCCCCACATTTTCTGTTGTGTGCCTAGTGGTGCGAGGACACTCCTGCCAGGTTCCCATCCCCATTGGGATGTGGGCCTTCGGCTCTGACGTCCCATCTGCTGGGTTGCTCAGAGTTTCACGATGTGGGCTCTCTGGTGTGAGTTCATTCCGGCCTGGACCCCATAGCCTCCGTGCTCTGGGCCGCGTGCTGGGAGGTGCCAACTGATGGATTCCTCAACTTTTTTATTCTGTGGGCCCTCTGTTGTGAGGCTCCTCCTGCCTTCCTCACTCCAAGCCCCTTCGTGATGTGGGTTCTCTGATTAGAGTCCACGTTACTGGGTTTCGCATCTTTCGTTGATGTGGCCACACTGGTGTGAGGACACTCCTGCCGGGTTCCCATCCCCTTGGTGATGAGGGCCCTCTGGCGAGAGTCTTATCCTGGCTGGGTTCCTCACCCCTCTGTGAGGTAGGCCCTCTTCTGTGAGGTCACTCCTGCCTGGCTGGAACACGTCCCCTTGGCGACGTGGGCCCTCTGTTGGCAGTTGGAGCCTGCTGGGTGCCTCCTCCCCTCGGTGATGAGGGGCCTCTTGCTTCAGGACCTAACTGCTGTGCTCCCCACGTTTTCTGATGTGTGCCCAGTGGTGCGAGTACACTCCTGCCAGGTTTCCGTACCCATGGGGACGTGGGCCTTCTGCTCTGAGGTCTGAGCTGCTGGGTTGCTCACAGTTTCATGATGTGAGCTCTCTTGTGTGAGTTCACTCCGGCCTGGGCCCAATAGCCTCGGTGCTCTGGGTCACTTGCTGGGAGCTTCCAACTGCTGGATTCCTCACCTTACTTATTCTATGGGCCCTCTCTTGTGAGGCTACTCCTGGCTGCTTCACTGCCAGCCCCATCGTGATTTGGGTCCTCAGGTTTGTCGCCACATGTGCTGGGTTCCTCACCTTTCGATGATGTGGCCCCACTGGTGTGAGGACACTCCTGTCTGGTTCCCATCCCCTTGTTGACGTGGGCACTCTGGTGAGAGTCTGACCGTGGCTGGAATCCTCACCCTTTTGTGAGGTGGGCCCTCTTCTGTGAGGTCACTCCTGCCTAGCTGGCACACGTCTCCTTGGCGACGTGGGCCCTCTGGTGGCAGTTGGATCCTGCTTGGCGCCTCCTCCCCTGGGTGATGAGGGCCTTCTGTCATCAGGCCCTAACTGCTGGGTTCCCCAAGTTTTCTGATGGGCACCCAGTGTTGCGAGGATACTCCTGCCAGGGTCTCACCTCCATTGGGATGTGGGTCTTCTGCTCTGAGGTCCCAACGGCTGGGTTGATCACAGTTTCATGATGTGAGCCCACTGGTTTGAGTTCACTCTGGCCGGGATCCCATAGTCTTGCTGCTCTGTGCCATGTGCTGGGAGGTTCCAACTGCTGGATTCCTTATCTTTTTTATTCTATGGGCCTCTCTTGTGAGGTTCCTCCTGCCTGCCTCAGTCTCAGCCACTTGGTGATGTGGGTCCTCTGGTTTGAGGCCACATGTGCTGGGTTCCTCACCTTACGCTGGCGTGGCCCCAGTGGAGTGAGTACACTCCTACCTGGTTCCGAACCTCGTGGTAATGTGGGCCCTCTGGTGAGAGTCTGATCCTGGTTGGGTTCCTCACCCTTCTGTGAGGTGGGCCCTCTTCTGTGAGGTCCCTCCTGCCTAGCTGGCACACGTCTCCTTGGCGACGTGGGCCCTCTGGTGGCAGTTGGATCCTGCTGGGAGCCTCCTCCCCTGGGTGATCAGGGCCCTCTGGCGTCAGGCCCTATGTCCTGGGCTCCCCATATTTTCTGCTGTGCGCCCAGTGGTGCAAGGACACTCCTGCCAGGTTCCCATCCTCATGGAGATGTGGGCCTTCTGCTCTGAGGTCCCAACGTCTGGGTTGGTCACAGTTGCATGGTGTGGGCCCTCTTGTGTGAGTTCACTCCGGCACTGATCCCATAGCCTCGTGGCCCTGGGCCGCCTGTTGGGAGGGTCCAGCTCCTGGATTCCTCACATTTTTTTTATCCTGTGGGCCCTCTGTTGTGAGGCTACTCTTGCCTGCCTCAGTCTCAGCCCGTCGGTGATGTGGGTTCTCTGGTTTGAGGCCACGTGTGCTGGGTGCCTCACCCTTCGATGATGTGGCCACACTGGTGTGAAGACACTCCTGCCTGGTTCCCATCCCCTTCGTGATGTGGGCCCTCTGGTGAGAGTCTGATCCTGGCTGGGTTCCTCAGACTTCTGTGAGGTGGGCCCTCTGATGTGAGGTCACTCCTGCCTGGCTCGCACACATCGCCTTGGCGACGTGGGCCCTCGGGTGGCAGTTGGAGCCTGCTGGGCGCCTCCTCCCCTGGTTGATGAGGTCCCTATGGCTTAAGATCCTAACTGCTGGGCTCCCCACGTTTTCTGATGTGCAGCCAGTGATGCCAGGACACTCCTGACAGGTTCCCGTCCTGCTGGGGATGTGGGCCATCTGCTCTGAGGTCCCAATGGCTGGGTTGCTCACAGTTCCATGGTGTGGGCTCTCTGATGTAAGTAAGTTCACTCCTACCAGGATCCCATGGCCTCTGTGTTCCTGGCCGCCTGACGGGAGGTTCCAACTGCTGGATTCCTCACCTTTTTTATTCTATGGGCCCTCTGTGGTGAGGCTACTCCTGCCTGCCTCACTCCCAGCCCCTTGGTGATGTGGGTCCTCTGGATTGAGGCCACATGTGCTGGGTTTCTTAGATTTCGATGATGTGGCCCAACTAGTGTGCGGTCACGCCTGCCAGGTTCCCATCCCCTTTGTCTTGTGGGCCCTCTGGTGAGAGTCTGATCCTGGCTGGGTCCCTCACCCTTCTGTAAGTTGGGCCGTCTGCTGGGAGGTCATTCCCGCCTGCTTGGCACACTTCACCTTGGCGCCGTGGGCCATCTGTTGGCAGTTGGAGCCTGCTAGGAGCCTCTTACCCTCGGAGATGAGGGCCCTCTGTCGTCAGGTCCTAACTGATGGGCTCCCCACATTTTCTTGTGTGCGCCCAGTTTTGCGAGGAAACTCCTACCAGCTTCCCATCCCCTTGGGGATGTGGGCCTTCTGCTCTGAGTTCCCAAAGGCTGGGTTGCTCAGCTCCATGATGTGGGCCCTCTGGTGTGAGTTCACTGCGGCCTGAATCCCGTAGCCTCGGTGCTCTGGACCACCTGCTGGGAGGTGCCAACTGCTAGATTCCTCACCTTTTTTATTCTGTGGGCCCTGAGTTTTGAGACTTCTCCAGCCAGCATGCCTCACTCAGAGCCCATTGGTGATGTGGGTCCTCAGGTTTGAGTCTACATGTGCTGGGTTCCTCACCTTTCGATGGTGTGGCCCCACTGGTGTGAGGACACTCCTGTCTGGTTCCCATCCCCTTGTTGACGTGGGCACTCTGGTGAGAGTCTGATCCTGTCTGGGTTCCTCATCCTTCTGTGACGTGGGCCCTCTGCTGTGAGGTCACTCCTGCCTAGCTGGCACACGTCTCCTTGGCGACGTGGGCCCTCTGGTGGCAGTTGGATCCTGCTTGGCGCCTCCTCCCCTGGGTGATGAGGGCCTTCTGTCGTCAGGCCCTAACTGCTGGGTTCCCCAAGTTTTCTGATGGGCACCCAGTGTTGCGAGGATACTCCTGCCAGGGTCTCACCCCCATTGGGATGTGGGTCTTCTGCTCTGAGGTCCCAACGGCTGGGTTGATCACAGTTTCATGATGTGAGCCCACTGGTTTGAGTTCACTCTGGCCGGGATCCCATAGTCTTGCTGCTCTGTGCCATGTGCTGGGAGGTTCCAACTGCTGGATGCCTTATCTTTTATATTCTATGGGCCTCTCTTGTGAGGTTCCTCCTGCCTGCCTCAGTCTCAGCCACTTGGTGATGTGGGTCCTCTGGTTTGAGGCCACATGTGCTGGGTTCCTCACCTTACGCTGGTGTGGCCCCAGTGGAGTGAGTACACTCCTGCCTGGTTCCGAACCTCGTGGTAATGTGGGCCCTCTGGTGAGAGTCTGATCCTGGTTGGGTTCCTCACCCTTCTGTGAGGTGGGCCCTCGTCTGTGAGGTCCCTCCTGCCTAGCTGGCACACGTCTGCTTGGCGAAGTGGGCCCGCTCCTGGCATTTGGTGCCTGCTGGGACCTCCTCCCCTTGGTGATTAGCGCCCTCTGGCGGCAGGCAATAATTTCTGGGCTCCCCACATTATCGAATGTGCGCCCAGTGGTGCGAGGACACTCCTGCCATGTTCCGATCCCCATGGGGATGTGGGCCTTCTGCTCTGAGGTCCCTTGTTCTGGGTTGCTCACAGTTTCATGATGTGGGCCCTCTGTTGTGAGTTCACTCCGGCCTGCATCCCATATCCTCGGTGCTCTGGGCCGCCTGCTGGGAGTTTCCAACTGCTGGATTCCTCACCATTTTTATTGTATGGGCCCTCTGTTTTGAGGCTACTCTTGCCTGCCTCACTCCCAGCCGCTTGGTGATGTGGTTCCTCTGGTTTGAGTCCACATGTGCTAGTTTCCTCACCTTGAGATGGTGTGGCCCCACTGGTGTGAAGAAACTCCTGCCTGGTTCCCGTCCCCTTGGTGTTTTGGGCCCTCTGGTGAGAGTCTGTGGCTGGATGGGTTCCTCACCCTTCTGTGAGGTGGGCCCTCTGATGTGAGGTCACTCCTGCCTGGCTCGCGTACATCGCCTGAGCGACGTGGGCCCTCTGGTGGCAGTTGGAGTCGGCTGGTAGCCTTCTCCCAGCGGTGATGAGGGCCCTCTGGCGTCAGGCCCTAAATTCTGGGCTCCCCACATTATCTGATTTGCGCCAAGTGGAGAGAGGACACTCCTGCCAGGTTCCCATCCCTTTGGGGCTGTGGGCCTTATGCTCTGAGGTTCCAACGGCTGGGTTGCTCACAGTTCCATGATGTGGGCCCTCTGGTGTGAGTTCACTCAGGCCTGGATCCCATAGCCTCCGTGCTCTGTGTCGCCTGCATCGGGGTTCCAACTGATGGATTCCTCACATTTTTTATTCTATGGGCCCTCTGTTGTGATGCTACTTCTGCCTGCATCACTCCCATCCCCTTGGTGATGTGGGCCCTCTGGTGAGAGTCTGACCGTGGCTGGGATCCTCACCCTTCTGTGAGGTGGGCCCTCTTCTGTGACGTCACTCCTGCCTAGCTGGCACACGTCTCCTTGGCGACGTGGGCCCTCTGGGGGCAGTTGGAGCCTGCTGGGCGCCTCCTACCCTGGGTGATGAGGGCCCTCTGGAGTCAGGCCCTAACTGCTGGTTTACCCAATTTTCTGATGGGCACCCAGTGTTGCGAGGATACTCCTGCCAGGGTCCCACCCCCATTGGGATGTGGGTGTTCTGCTCTGAGGTCCCAACGGCTAGGTTGCTCACAGTTTCATGATGTGAGCCCACTGGTGTGAGTTCACTCCGGCCTGGATCCCATAGCCTTGCTGCTCTGGGCCATGTGCTGGGAGGTTCCAACTGCTTGATTCCTTATCTTTTTTATTCTATGGGCCTCTCTTGTGAGGAAACTCCTGACTGCCTCACTCTCAGCCACTTGGTGATGTGGGTTCTCTGGTTTGAGGCCACATGTGCTGGGTTCCTCACCTTACGCTGGTGTGGCCCCACTGGAGTGAGGACACTCCTGCCTGGTTCCGAACCTCGTGGTAATGGGGGCCCTCTGGTGAGAGTCTGATCCTGGCTGGGTTCCTCACCCTTCTGTGAGGTGGGCCCTCTTCTGTGACGTCACTCCTGTCTAGCTGGCACACATCTCCTTGGCGACGTGGGCCCTCTCGTGGCAGTTGGTGCCTGCTGGGAGCCTCCTCCCTTTGGTGATTAATGCCCTCTGGCATCAGGCAATAATTTCTGAGCTCCCCACACTTTCTGATGTGCGCCCAGTGGTGTGGGGACACTCCTCCCTGGTTCCGATCCCCATGGGGATGTGGGCCTTCTGCTCTGAGGTGCCATGTGCTGGGTTGCTCACAGTTTCATGATGTGGGCCCTCTGGTGTGAGTTCATTCCGGCCTGCATCCCATAGCCTCTGTGCTCTGGGCCGCCTGCTGGGAGTTTCCAACTGCTGGATTCCTCACCATTTTATTGTGTGGGCCCTCTGTTGTGAGGCTACTCCTGACTGCCTCACTCCCAGCCCCTTGGTGGTGTGGTCCTCTGGTTTGAGGCCACATGTGCTGGGTTCCTCACCTTTCGATGATGTGGCTCCGCTGGTGTGAGGCCACTCCTATCTGGTGCCCATCCCCTTGGTGAGGTGGGCCCTCTGTTGAGAGTCTGATCCTTGCTGGGTTCCTCACCCTTCTGTGAGGTGAGCCCTGTGCTTTGAGGTCACTCCTGCCGAGTGGCTCATGTCGCCTTGGCGACATGGGCCCTCTGGGGTCAGTTGGAGCCTGCTGGGAGCCTCCTCCCCTCGGTGATGAGGGCCCTGTGTCGTCAGGCCCTAACTGCTGGGCTCCCCACATTTTCGGATGTGCGCCCAGTGGTTCGAGGACACTCCTGGCAGGTTCCCATCCCCAAGGGGATGTGGGCCTTCTGCTCTGAGATCCCAGTTGTTGCGTAGCTCACAGTTTCATGAAATGAAACCTGTGGTGTGACATCACTCAGACCAGGATCCCATAGATTTGGTGCTGTGGGCCACATGCTGGGAGATTCCAAATGCTGGAGTCCTCACCTTTTTTATTCTATGGGCCCTCTGGTGTGAGGCTGCTCCTGCGTGCCTCACTCCCAGCCCCTTGGTGATGTGGGTCCTCTGGTTTGAGGCCATATGTGCTGGGTTCCTCACCTTTCGACGATGTGGCCCCGCTGGTTTGAGAACACTCCTGCCTGCTTCCCATCCCCTTGGTAATGTGGGCCTTTTCGGTGAGCGTCTGATCCTGCCTGGGTGTCTCAACGTTCTGTGAGGTGGGCCCTCGGCTGTGAGGTCACTCCTGCCTGGCTGGCACTCGTTGCCTTGGCGACGTGGGCCCTCGGGTAGCAGCTGGAGCCCGCCGGGCACCTCCTCCCCTGGTTGATGAGGTCCCTACGGCGTAAGACCCTAACTGCTGGGCTCCCCCCTTTTTCTGATGTGCAGTCAGTGATGCCAGGACACTCCTGCCAGGTTCCCATCCTCATGGGGATGTGGGCCTTCTGCTCTGAGGTCCCAAGGGCTGGCTTGCTCACAGTTGCATGGTGTGGGCCCTCTTGTGTGAGTTCACTCCGGCATTGATCCCATAGCCTTGTGGCCCTGGGCCGCCCGTTGGGAGGGCCCGGCTCCTGGATTCCTCACATTTTTTACTCTGTGGGCCCTCTGTTGTGAGGCTACTCCTGCCTGCCTCAGTCCCAGCCCGTTGGTGATGTGGGTTTTCTGGTTTGAGGCCACGTGTGCTGGGTGCCTCACCTTTCGATGATGTGGCCCCACTGGTGTGAGGATACTCCTGCCTGGTCCCCATCCCCTTCGTGATGTGGGCCCTCTGGTGAGAGTCTGATCCTGGCTGGGTTCCTCAGACTTCTGTGAGGTGGGCCCTCTGATGTGAGGTCACTCCTGCCTGGCTCGCACACGTCGCCTTGGCGACGTGGGCCCTCGGGTGGCAGCTGGAGCCCGCCGGGCACCTCCTCCCCTGGTTGATGAGGTCCCTACGTCGTAAGACACTAACTGCTGGGCTCCCCCCGTTTTCTGATGTGCAGCCAGTGATGCCAGGACACTCCTGCCAGGTTCCCATCCTGCTGGGGATGTGGGCCTTCTGCTCTGAGGTCCCAACGGCTAGGTTGCTCACAGTTCCATGGTGTGGGCTCTCTGACGTAAGTTCACTCCGACCAGGATACCATGGCCTCTGTGTTCCTGGCCGCCTGATGAGAGGTTCCAACTGCTGGATTCCTCACCTTTTTTATTCTATGGGCCCTCTGTGGTGAGGCTACTCCTGCCTGCCTCACTCCCAGCCCCTTGGTGATGTGGGTCCTCTGGGTTGAGGCCACATGTGCTGGGTTTCTTCCATTTCGATGATGTGGCCCAACTAGTGTGAGGACACGCCTGCCAGGTTCCCATCCCCTTGGTGATGTGGGCCCTCTGGTGGGAGTCTGATCCTGGCTGGGTTCCTCACCCTTTTGTGAGGTGGGCCCTCTGCTGTGAGGTCACTCCTGCCTGGCTGGCACGCTTCGCCTTGGCGACGTGGGACCTCTGATGGCAGTTGGAACCTGCTGGGGGCCTCCTCCCCTCGGTGATGAGGGCCCTCTCGCGTCAGGCCCTAACTGCTGGTCTCTCCACATTTCTTGAATGTGCCCCAGTGGTTCGAGGACAGTCCTGCCAGGTTCCCATTCCCATGGGGATGTGGGCCGTCTGGTTTGAGGTCCCAACGGCTGAGTTACTCACAGTTTCATGATGTGGGCATTCTGGTGTGAGTTTACTCCGGTCTGGATCCCATAGACTCGGTTCCCTGGGCCGCCTGCTAGGAGGTTCGATCTGCTGGTTTCCTCACCTTTTTAAATCTGTGTTCCCTCTGCTGTGAGTCTAGTCTTGCCTGCCACACTCCCAGCCCCTCGGTGATGTGGGTCCTCTGGTTTGAGGCCATATGTGCTGGGTTCCTCACCTTTCGACGATGTGGCCCCGCTGGTTTGAGAACACTCCTGCCTGCTTCCCATCCCCTTGGTAATGTGGGCCTTTTCGGTGAGCGTCTGATCCTGCCTGGGTCCCTCAACGTTCTGTGAGGTGGGTCCTCTGCTGTGAGGTCACTCCTGCCGGGCTGGCACTCTTCACCTTGGCGACGTGGGCCCTCTGGTCGCAGCGGGAGCCTGCTGGGAGCCTCCTCCCCTGGGTGATCAGGGCCCTCTGGCGTCAGGCCCTAAGTCCTGGGGTCCCCATATTTTCTGCTGTGCGCCCAGTGGTGCGAGGACACTCCTGCCAGGTTCCCATCCTCATGGGGATGTGGGCCTTCTGCTCTGAGGTCCCAACGGCTGGCTTGCTCACAGTTGCATGGTGTGGGCCCTCTTGTGTGAGTTCACTCCGGCATTGATCCCATAGCCTCGTGGCCCTGGGCTGCCTGTTGGGAGGGCCTGGCTCCTGGATTCCTCACATTTTTTACTCTGTGGGCCCTCTGTTGTGAGGCTACTCCTGCCTGCCTCAGTCCCAGCCCGTTGGTGATGTGGGTTCTCTGGTTTGAGGCCACGTGTGCTGGGTGCCTCACCTTTCGATTATGTGGCCACAGTGGTGTGAGGCCACTGCTGCCGGTTTTCCATCCCCTTGGTGATGTGGGCCCTCTGGTGAGAGTCTGATCCTGTCTGGGTTCCTCATCCTTTTGGGACGTGGGCCCTCTGCTGTGAGGTCACTCCTGCTAGGCACATGTCGCCTTTGCGACGTGAGTCCTCTGGTGTCAGTTGGAGCCTGCTGGGAGCCTCCTCCCCTCGGTGATGAGAGCCCTGTGTCATCAGGCCCTAACTGCTGGGCTCCCCACGTTTTCCGATGTGCACCCAGTGGTTCCAGGACACTCCTGGCAGGTTCCCATCCCCAAGGGGACGTGGGCCTTCTGCTCTGAGGTCCCAGTTGCTGTGGGACCCACTTCATGAAGTGGAACTGGTGGTGTTGCATCACTCAGACCAGGATCCCATAGATTTGGTGCTGTGGGCCACAGGCTGGGAGATTCCAAATGCTGGAGTCCTCACCTTTTTTATTCTATGGGCCCTCTGTGGTGAGGCTACTCCTGCCTGCCTCACTCCCAGCCCCTTGGTGATGTGGGTCCTCTGGTTTGAGGCCATATGTGCTGTGTTCCTCACCTTTCGATGATGTGGCCCCGCTGGTTTGAGAACACTCCTGCCTTCTTCCAATCCGCTGGGTAATGTGGGCCTTTCGGTGAGCGTCTGATCCTGCCTGGGTCCCTCAACGTTCTGTGAGGTGGGCCCTCGGCTGTGAGGTCACTCCTGCCTGGCTGGCACTCGTTGCCTTGGTGACGTTGGCCCTCTGGTCGCCGTTGGAGCCTGCTGGGAGCCTCCTCCCCTGGGTGATCAGGGCCCTCTGGCGTCAGGCCCTATGTCCTGGGCTCCCCATATTTTCTGCTGTGCGCCCAGTGGTGCAAGGACACTCCTGCCAGGTTCCCATCCTCATGGAGATGTGGGCCTTCTGCTCTGAGGTCCCAACGTCTGGGTTGGTCACAGTTCCATGGTGTGGGCCCTCTTGGGTGAGTTCACTCCGGCACTGATCCCATAGCCTCGTGGCCCTGGGCCGCCTGTTGGGAGGGTCCAGCTCCTGGATTCCTCACATTTTTTTTATTCTGTGGGCCCTCTGTTGTGAGGCTACTCTTGCCTGCCTCAGTCTCAGCCCGTCGGTGATGTGGGTTCTCTGGTTTGAGGCCACGTGTGCTGGGTGCCTCACCCTTCGATGATGTGGCCACACTGGTGTGAAGACACTCCTGCCTGGTTTCCCATCCTCTTCGTGATGTGGGCCCTCTGGTGAGAGTCTGATCGATGATGTGGCCCAACTAGTGTGCGGTCACGCCTGCCAGGTTCCCATCCCCTTTGTCTTGTGGGCCCTCTGGTGAGAGTCTGATCCTGGCTGGGTCCCTCACCCTTCTTTAAGTTGGGCCGTCTGCTGGGAGGTCATTCCCGCCTGCTTGGCACACTTCACCTTGGCGACGTGGGCCATCTGTTGGCAGTTGGAGCCTGCTAGGAGCCTCTTACCCTCGGAGATGAGGGCCCTCTGTCGTCAGGTCCTAACTGATGGGCTCCCCACATTTTCTTGTGTGCGCCCAGTTTTGCGAGGAAACTCCTACCAGCTTCCCATCCCCTTGGGGATGTGGGCCTTCTGCTCTGAGTTCCCAAAGGCTGGGTTGCTCAGCTCCATGATGTGGGCCCTCTGGTGTGAGTTCACTGCAGCCTGAATCCCGTAGCCTCGGTGCTCTGGACCACCTGCTGGGAGGTGCCAACTGCTAGATTCCTCACCTTTTTTATTCTGTGGGCCCTGAGTTTTGAGACTTCTCCAGCCAGCATGCCTCACTCAGAGGCCATTGGTGATGTGGGTCTTCAGGTTTGAGTCTACATGTGCTGGGTTCCTCACCTTTCGATGGTGTGGCCCCACTGGTGTGAGGACACTCCCCTCTGGTTCCCATCCCCTTGGTGATGTGGTACCTGTGGTGGGAGTCTGATCCTGGCTGGGTTCCTCACCCTTTTGTGAGGTGGGCCCTCTGCTGTGAGGTCACTCCTGCCTGGCTGGCACGCTTCGCCTTGGCGACGTGGGACCTCTGGTGGCAGTTGGAGCCTGCTGGGGGCCTCCTCCCCTCAGTGATGAGGGCCCTCTCGCGTCAGGCCCTAACTGCTGGTCTCTCCACATTTCCTGAATGTTCCCCCAGTGGTTCGAGGACAGTCCTGCCAGGTTCCCGTTCCCATGGTGATGTGGGCCGTCTGGTCTGAGGTCCCAACGGCTGAGTTACTCACAGTTTCATGATGTGGACCCTCTGGTGTGAGTTCGCTCCGGTCTGTATCCCATAGACTCGGTTCCCTGGGCCGCCTGCTAGGAGGTTCGATCTGCTGGATTCCTCACCTTTTTAAATCTGTGGTCCCTCTGTTGTGAGTCTACTCCTGCCTGCCACACTCCCAGCCCCTTGGTGATGCGGGTCCTCTGGTTTGACGCCACGTGTGCTGGGTTCCTCACCTTTCGATGATGTGGCCCCACTGGTGTGAGTACACTCCTGCCTGGTTCCCATACCCTTGTTGATGTGGGTCCTCTGGTGAGAACGTAATCCTGGCTGGGTTCCTTAACCTTCTGCGTGGTTGGCCCTGTGCTGTGAGGTCACTCCTGCCTGGCTGGCACACTTCGTCTTGGCGACGAGGGCCCTCTGGTGACAGTGAGGGCCTGCTGGGCGCCTCCTCCCCTGGGTGATGCGGGCCCTCTGGCGTCATGCCCTAACTGCTGTCCTCCCCACATTTTCTGTTGTGTGCCTAGTGGTGCGAGGACACTCCTGCCAGGTTCCCATCCCCATTGGGATGTGGGCCTTCGGCTCTGACGTCCCATCTGCTGGGTTGCTCAGAGTTTCACGATGTGGGGCCTTCTGGTGTGAGTTCATTCCGGCCTGGACCCCATAGCCTCCGTGCTCTGGGCCGCGTGCTGGGAGGTGCCAACTGATGGATTCCTCAACTTTTTTATTCTGTGGGCCCTCTGTTGTGAGGCTCCTCCTGCCTTCCTCACTCCAAGCCCCTTCGTGATGTGGGTTCTCTGATTAGAGTCCACGTTACTGGGTTTCGCATCTTTCGTTGATGTGGCCACACTGGTGTGAGGACACTCCTGCCGGGTTCCCATCCCCTTGGTGATGAGGGCCCTCTGGCGAGAGTCTTATCCTGGCTGGGTTCCTCACCCCTCTGTGAGGTAGGCCCTCTTCTGTGAGGTCACTCCTGCCTGGCTGGAACACGTCCCCTTGGCGACGTGGGCCCTCTGTTGGCAGTTGGAGCCTGCTGGGTGCCTCCTCCCCTCGGTGATGAGGGGCCTCTTGCTTCAGGACCTAACTGCTGTGCTCCCCACGTTTTCTGATGTGCGCCCAGTGGTGCGAGTACACTCCTGCCAGGTTTCCGTACCCATGGGGACGTGGGCCTTCTGCTCTGAGGTCTGAGCTGCTGGGTTGCTCGCAGTTTCATGATGTGAGCTCTCTTGTGTGAGTTCACTCCGGCCTGGGCCCAATAGCCTCGGTGCTCTGGGTCACTTGCTGGAAGCTTCCAACTGCTGGATTCCTCACCTTACTTATTCTGTGGGCCCTCTCTTGTGAGGCTACTCCTGGCTGCTTCACTGCCAGCCCCATCGTGATTTGGGTCCTCAGGTTTGTCGCCACATGTGCTGGGTTCCTCACCTTTCGATGATGTGGCCCCACTGGTGTGAGGACACTCCTGTCTGGTTCCCATCCCCTTGTTGACGTGGGCACTCTGGTGAGAGTCTGACCGTGGCTGGAATCCTCACCCTTTTGTGAGGTGGGCCCTCTTCTGTGAGGTCACTCCTGCCTAGCTGGCACACGTCTCCTTGGCGACGTGGGCCCTCTGGTGGCAGTTGGATCCTGCTTGGCGCCTCCTCCCCTGGGTGATGAGGGCCTTCTGTCATCAGGCCCTAACTGCTGGGTTCCCCAAGTTTTCTGATGGGCACCCAGTGTTGCGAGGATACTCCTGCCAGGGTCTCACCTCCATTGGGATGTGGGTCTTCTGCTCTGAGGTCCCAACGGCTGGGTTGATCACAGTTTCATGATGTGAGCCCACTGGTTTGAGTTCACTCTGGCCGGGATCCCATAGTCTTGCTGCTCTGTGCCATGTGCTGGGAGGTTCCAACTGCTGGATTCCTTATCTTTTTTATTCTATGGGCCTCTCTTGTGAGGTTCCTCCTGCCTGCCTCAGTCTCAGCCACTTGGTGATGTGGGTCCTCTGGTTTGAGGCCACATGTGCTGGGTTCCTCACCTTACGCTGGTGTGGCCCCAGTGGAGTGAGTACACTCCTACCTGGTTCCGAACCTCGTGGTAATGTGGGCCCTCTGGTGAGAGTCTGATCCTGGTTGGGTTCCTCACCCTTCTGTGAGGTGGGCCCTCTTCTGTGAGGTCCCTCCTGCCTAGCTGGCACACGTCTCCTTGGCGACGTGGGCCCTCTGGTGGCAGTTGGATCCTGCTGGGAGCCTCCTCCCCTGGGTGATCAGGGCCCTCTGGCGTCAGGCCCTATGTCCTGGGCTCCCCATATTTTCTGCTGTGCGCCCAGTGGTGCAAGGACACTCCTGCCAGGTTCCCATCCTCATGGAGATGTGGGCCTTCTGCTCTGAGGTCCCAACGTCTGGGTTGGTCACAGTTGCATGGTGTGGGCCCTCTTGTGTGAGTTCACTCCGGCACTGATCCCATAGCCTCGTGGCCCTGGGCCGCCTGTTGGGAGGGTCCAGCTCCTGGATTCCTCACATTTTTTTTATCCTGTGGGCCCTCTGTTGTGAGGCTACTCTTGCCTGCCTCAGTCTCAGCCCGTCGGTGATGTGGGTTCTCTGGTTTGAGGCCACGTGTGCTGGGTGCCTCACCCTTCGATGATGTGGCCACACTGGTGTGAAGACACTCCTGCCTGGTTCCCATCCCCTTCGTGATGTGGGCCCTCTGGTGAGAGTCTGATCCTGGCTGGGTTCCTCAGACTTCTGTGAGGTGGGCCCTCTGATGTGAGGTCACTCCTGCCTGGCTCGCACACATCGCCTTGGCGACGTGGGCCCTCGGGTGGCAGTTGGAGCCTGCTGGGCGCCTCCTCCCCTGGTTGATGAGGTCCCTATGGCTTAAGATCCTAACTGCTGGGCTCCCCACGTTTTCTGATGTGCAGCCAGTGATGCCAGGACACTCCTGACAGGTTCCCGTCCTGCTGGGGATGTGGGCCATCTGCTCTGAGGTCCCAATGGCTGGGTTGCTCACAGTTCCATGGTGTGGGCTCTCTGATGTAAGTAAGTTCACTCCTACCAGGATCCCATGGCCTCTGTGTTCCTGGCCGCCTGACGGGAGGTTCCAACTGCTGGATTCCTCACCTTTTTTATTCTATGGGCCCTCTGTGGTGAGGCTACTCCTGCCTGCCTCACTCCCAGCCCCTTGGTGATGTGGGTCCTCTGGATTGAGGCCACATGTGCTGGGTTTCTTAGATTTCGATGATGTGGCCCAACTAGTGTGCGGTCACGCCTGCCAGGTTCCCATCCCCTTTGTCTTGTGGGCCCTCTGGTGAGAGTCTGATCCTGGCTGGGTCCCTCACCCTTCTGTAAGTTGGGCCGTCTGCTGGGAGGTCATTCCCGCCTGCTTGGCACACTTCACCTTGGCGCCGTGGGCCATCTGTTGGCAGTTGGAGCCTGCTAGGAGCCTCTTACCCTCGGAGATGAGGGCCCTCTGTCGTCAGGTCCTAACTGATGGGCTCCCCACATTTTCTTGTGTGCGCCCAGTTTTGCGAGGAAACTCCTACCAGCTTCCCATCCCCTTGGGGATGTGGGCCTTCTGCTCTGAGTTCCCAAAGGCTGGGTTGCTCAGCTCCATGATGTGGGCCCTCTGGTGTGAGTTCACTGCGGCCTGAATCCCGTAGCCTCGGTGCTCTGGACCACCTGCTGGGAGGTGCCAACTGCTAGATTCCTCACCTTTTTTATTCTGTGGGCCCTGAGTTTTGAGACTTCTCCAGCCAGCATGCCTCACTCAGAGCCCATTGGTGATGTGGGTCCTCAGGTTTGAGTCTACATGTGCTGGGTTCCTCACCTTTCGATGGTGTGGCCCCACTGGTGTGAGGACACTCCCCTCTGGTTCCCATCCCCTTGGTGATGTGGTACCTGTGGTGGGAGTCTGATCCTGGCTGGGTTCCTCACCCTTTTGTGAGGTGGGCCCTCTGCTGTGAGGTCACTCCTGCCTGGCTGGCACGCTTCGCCTTGGCGACGTGGGACCTCTGGTGGCAGTTGGAGCCTGCTGGGAGCCTCCTCCCCTCAGTGATGAGGGCCCTCTCGCGTCAGGCCCTAACTGCTGGTCTCTCCACATTTCCTGAATGTTCCCCCAGTGGTTCGAGGACAGTCCTGCCAGGTTCCCGTTCCCATGGTGATGTGGGCCGTCTGGTCTGAGGTCCCAACGGCTGAGTTACTCACAGTTTCATGATGTGGACCCTCTGGTGTGAGTTCGCTCCGGTCTGTATCCCATAGACTCGGTTCCCTGGGCCGCCTGCTAGGAGGTTCGATCTGCTGGATTCCTCACCTTTTTAAATCTGTGGTCCCTCTGTTGTGAGTCTACTCCTGCCTGCCACACTCCCAGCCCCTTGGTGATGCGGGTCCTCTGGTTTGACGCCACGTGTGCTGGGTTCCTCACCTTTCGATGATGTGGCCCCACTGGTGTGAGTACACTCCTGCCTGGTTCCCATACCCTTGTTGATGTGGGTCCTCTGGTGAGAACGTAATCCTGGCTGGGTTCCTTAACCTTCTGCGTGGTTGGCCCTGTGCTGTGAGGTCACTCCTGCCTGGCTGGCACACTTCGTCTTGGCGACGAGGGCCCTCTGGTGACAGTGAGGGCCTGCTGGGCGCCTCCTCCCCTGGGTGATGCGGGCCCTCTGGCGTCATGCCCTAACTGCTGTCCTCCCCACATTTTCTGTTGTGTGCCTAGTGGTGCGAGGACACTCCTGCCAGGTTCCCATCCCCATTGGGATGTGGGCCTTCGGCTCTGACGTCCCATCTGCTGGGTTGCTCAGAGTTTCACGATGTGGGCTCTCTCGTGTGAGTTCATTCCGGCCTGGACCCCATAGCCTCCGTGCTCTGGGCCGCGTGCTGGGAGGTGCCAACTGATGGATTCCTCAACTTTTTTATTCTGTGGGCCCTCTGTTGTGAGGCTCCTCCTGCCTTCCTCACTCCAAGCCCCTTCGTGATGTGGGTTCTCTGATTAGAGTCCACGTTACTGGGTTTCGCATCTTTCGTTGATGTGGCCACACTGGTGTGAGGACACTCCTGCCGGGTTCCCATCCCCTTGGTGATGAGGGCCCTCTGGCGAGAGTCTTATCCTGGCTGGGTTCCTCACCCCTCTGTGAGGTAGGCCCTCTTCTGTGAGGTCACTCCTGCCTGGCTGGAACACGTCCCCTTGGCGACGTGGGCCCTCTGTTGGCAGTTGGAGCCTGCTGGGTGCCTCCTCCCCTCGGTGATGAGGGACCTCTTGCTTCAGGACCTAACTGCTGTGCTCCCCACGTTTTCTGATGTGTGCCCAGTGGTGCGAGTACACTCCTGCCAGGTTTCCGTACCCATGGGGACGTGGGCCTTCTGCTCTGAGGTCTGAGCTGCTGGGTTGCTCGCAGTTTCATGATGTGAGCTCTCTTGTGTGAGTTCACTCCGGCCTGGGCCCAATAGCCTCGGTGCTCTGGGTCACTTGCTGGAAGCTTCCAACTGCTGGATTCCTCACCTTACTTATTCTGTGGGCCCTCTCTTGTGAGGCTACTCCTGGCTGCTTCACTGCCAGCCCCATCGTGATTTGGGTCCTCAGGTTTGTCGCCACATGTGCTGGGTTCCTCACCTTTCGATGATGTGGCCCCACTGGTGTGAGGACACTCCTGTCTGGTTCCCATCCCCTTGTTGACGTGGGCACTCTGGTGAGAGTCTGACCGTGGCTGGAATCCTCACCCTTTTGTGAGGTGGGCCCTCTTCTGTGAGGTCACTCCTGCCTAGCTGGCACACGTCTCCTTGGCGACGTGGGCCCTCTGGTGGCAGTTGGATCCTGCTTGGCGCCTCCTCCCCTGGGTGATGAGGGCCTTCTGTCATCAGGCCCTAACTGCTGGGTTCCCCAAGTTTTCTGATGGGCACCCAGTGTTGCGAGGATACTCCTGCCAGGGTCTCACCTCCATTGGGATGTGGGTCTTCTGCTCTGAGGTCCCAACGGCTGGGTTGATCACAGTTTCATGATGTGAGCCCACTGGTTTGAGTTCACTCTGGCCGGGATCCCATAGTCTTGCTGCTCTGTGCCATGTGCTGGGAGGTTCCAACTGCTGGATTCCTTATCTTTTTTATTCTATGGGCCTCTCTTGTGAGGTTCCTCCTGCCTGCCTCAGTCTCAGCCACTTGGTGATGTGGGTCCTCTGGTTTGAGGCCACATGTGCTGGGTTCCTCACCTTACGCTGGTGTGGCCCCAGTGGAGTGAGTACACTCCTACCTGGTTCCGAACCTCGTGGTAATGTGGGCCCTCTGGTGAGAGTCTGATCCTGGTTGGGTTCCTCACCCTTCTGTGAGGTGGGCCCTCTTCTGTGAGGTCCCTCCTGCCTAGCTGGCACACGTCTCCTTGGCGACGTGGGCCCTCTGGTGGCAGTTGGATCCTGCTGGGAGCCTCCTCCCCTGGGTGATCAGGGCCCTCTGGCGTCAGGCCCTATGTCCTGGGCTCCCCATATTTTCTGCTGTGCGCCCAGTGGTGCAAGGACACTCCTGCCAGGTTCCCATCCTCATGGAGATGTGGGCCTTCTGCTCTGAGGTCCCAACGTCTGGGTTGGTCACAGTTGCATGGTGTGGGCCCTCTTGTGTGAGTTCACTCCGGCACTGATCCCATAGCCTCGTGGCCCTGGGCCGCCTGTTGGGAGGGTCCAGCTCCTGGATTCCTCACATTTTTTTTATCCTGTGGGCCCTCTGTTGTGAGGCTACTCTTGCCTGCCTCAGTCTCAGCCCGTCGGTGATGTGGGTTCTCTGGTTTGAGGCCACGTGTGCTGGGTGCCTCACCCTTCGATGATGTGGCCACACTGGTGTGAAGACACTCCTGCCTGGTTCCCATCCCCTTCGTGATGTGGGCCCTCTGGTGAGAGTCTGATCCTGGCTGGGTTCCTCAGACTTCTGTGAGGTGGGCCCTCTGATGTGAGGTCACTCCTGCCTGGCTCGCACACATCGCCTTGGCGACGTGGGCCCTCGGGTGGCAGTTGGAGCCTGCTGGGCGCCTCCTCCCCTGGTTGATGAGGTCCCTATGGCTTAAGATCCTAACTGCTGGGCTCCCCACGTTTTCTGATGTGCAGCCAGTGATGCCAGGACACTCCTGACAGGTTCCCGTCCTGCTGGGGATGTGGGCCATCTGCTCTGAGGTCCCAATGGCTGGGTTGCTCACAGTTCCATGGTGTGGGCTCTCTGATGTAAGTAAGTTCACTCCTACCAGGATCCCATGGCCTCTGTGTTCCTGGCCGCCTGACGGGAGGTTCCAACTGCTGGATTCCTCACCTTTTTTATTCTATGGGCCCTCTGTGGTGAGGCTACTCCTGCCTGCCTCACTCCCAGCCCCTTGGTGATGTGGGTCCTCTGGATTGAGGCCACATGTGCTGGGTTTCTTAGATTTCGATGATGTGGCCCAACTAGTGTGCGGTCACGCCTGCCAGGTTCCCATCCCCTTTGTCTTGTGGGCCCTCTGGTGAGAGTCTGATCCTGGCTGGGTCCCTCACCCTTCTGTAAGTTGGGCCGTCTGCTGGGAGGTCATTCCCGCCTGCTTGGCACACTTCACCTTGGCGCCGTGGGCCATCTGTTGGCAGTTGGAGCCTGCTAGGAGCCTCTTACCCTCGGAGATGAGGGCCCTCTGTCGTCAGGTCCTAACTGATGGGCTCCCCACATTTTCTTGTGTGCGCCCAGTTTTGCGAGGAAACTCCTACCAGCTTCCCATCCCCTTGGGGATGTGGGCCTTCTGCTCTGAGTTCCCAAAGGCTGGGTTGCTCAGCTCCATGATGTGGGCCCTCTGGTGTGAGTTCACTGCGGCCTGAATCCCGTAGCCTCGGTGCTCTGGACCACCTGCTGGGAGGTGCCAACTGCTAGATTCCTCACCTTTTTTATTCTGTGGGCCCTGAGTTTTGAGACTTCTCCAGCCAGCATGCCTCACTCAGAGCCCATTGGTGATGTGGGTCCTCAGGTTTGAGTCTACATGTGCTGGGTTCCTCACCTTTCGATGGTGTGGCCCCACTGGTGTGAGGACACTCCCCTCTGGTTCCCATCCCCTTGGTGATGTGGTACCTGTGGTGGGAGTCTGATCCTGGCTGGGTTCCTCACCCTTTTGTGAGGTGGGCCCTCTGCTGTGAGGTCACTCCTGCCTGGCTGGCACGCTTCGCCTTGGCGACGTGGGACCTCTGGTGGCAGTTGGAGCCTGCTGGGAGCCTCCTCCCCTCAGTGATGAGGGCCCTCTCGCGTCAGGCCCTAACTGCTGGTCTCTCCACATTTCCTGAATGTTCCCCCAGTGGTTCGAGGACAGTCCTGCCAGGTTCCCGTTCCCATGGTGATGTGGGCCGTCTGGTCTGAGGTCCCAACGGCTGAGTTACTCACAGTTTCATGATGTGGACCCTCTGGTGTGAGTTTGCTCCGGTCTGTATCCCATAGACTCGGTTCCCTGGGCCGCCTGCTAGGAGGTTCGATCTGCTGGATTCCTCACCTTTTTAAATCTGTGGTCCCTCTGTTGTGAGTCTACTCCTGCCTGCCACACTCCCAGCCCCTTGGTGATGCGGGTCCTCTGGTTTGACGCCACGTGTGCTGGGTTCCTCACCTTTCGATGATGTGGCCCCACTGGTGTGAGTACACTCCTGCCTGGTTCCCATACCCTTGTTGATGTGGGTCCTCTGGTGAGAACGTAATCCTGGCTGGGTTCCTTAACCTTCTGCGTGGTTGGCCCTGTGCTGTGAGGTCACTCCTGCCTGGCTGGCACACTTCGTCTTGGCGACGAGGGCCCTCTGGTGACAGTGAGGGCCTGCTGGGCGCCTCCTCCCCTGGGTGATGCGGGCCCTCTGGCGTCATGCCCTAACTGCTGTCCTCCCCACATTTTCTGTTGTGTGCCTAGTGGTGCGAGGACACTCCTGCCAGGTTCCCATCCCCATTGGGATGTGGGCCTTCGGCTCTGACGTCCCATCTGCTGGGTTGCTCAGAGTTTCACGATGTGGGCTCTCTGGTGTGAGTTCATTCCGGCCTGGACCCCATAGCCTCCGTGCTCTGGGCCGCGTGCTGGGAGGTGCCAACTGATGGATTCCTCAACTTTTTTATTCTGTGGGCCCTCTGTTGTGAGGCTCCTCCTGCCTTCCTCACTCCAAGCCCCTTCGTGATGTGGGTTCTCTGATTAGAGTCCACGTTACTGGGTTTCGCATCTTTCGTTGATGTGGCCACACTGGTGTGAGGACACTCCTGCCGGGTTCCCATCCCCTTGGTGATGAGGGCCCTCTGGCGAGAGTCTTATCCTGGCTGGGTTCCTCACCCCTCTGTGAGGTAGGCCCTCTTCTGTGAGGTCACTCCTGCCTGGCTGGAACACGTCCCCTTGGCGACGTGGGCCCTCTGTTGGCAGTTGGAGCCTGCTGGGTGCCTCCTCCCCTCGGTGATGAGGGGCCTCTTGCTTCAGGACCTAACTGCTGTGCTCCCCACGTTTTCTGATGTGTTCCCAGTGGTGCGAGTACACTCCTGCCAGGTTTCCGTACCCATGGGGACGTGGGCCTTCTGCTCTGAGGTCTGAGCTGCTGGGTTGCTCACAGTTTCATGATGTGAGCTCTCTTGTGTGAGTTCACTCCGGCCTGGGCCCAATAGCCTCGGTGCTCTGGGTCACTTGCTGGGAGCTTCCAACTGCTGGATTCCTCACCTTACTTATTCTATGGGCCCTCTCTTGTGAGGCTACTCCTGGCTGCTTCACTGCCAGCCCCATCGTGATTTGGGTCCTCAGGTTTGTCGCCACATGTGCTGGGTTCCTCACCTTTCGATGATGTGGCCCCACTGGTGTGAGGACACTCCTGTCTGGTTCCCATCCCCTTGTTGACGTGGGCACTCTGGTGAGAGTCTGATCCTGTCTGGGTTCCTCATCCTTCTGTGACGTGGGCCCTCTGCTGTGAGGTCACTCCTGCCTAGCTGGCACACGTCTCCTTGGCGACGTGGGCCCTCTGGTGGCAGTTGGATCCTGCTTGGCGCCTCCTCCCCTGGGTGATGAGGGCCTTCTGTCGTCAGGCCCTAACTGCTGGGTTCCCCAAGTTTTCTGATGGGCACCCAGTGTTGCGAGGATACTCCTGCCAGGGTCTCACCCCCATTGGGATGTGGGTCTTCTGCTCTGAGGTCCCAACGGCTGGGTTGATCACAGTTTCATGATGTGAGCCCACTGGTTTGAGTTCACTCTGGCCGGGATCCCATAGTCTTGCTGCTCTGTGCCATGTGCTGGGAGGTTCCAACTGCTGGATTCCTTATCTTTTATATTCTATGGGCCTCTCTTGTGAGGTTCCTCCTGCCTGCCTCAGTCTCAGCCACTTGGTGATGTGGGTCCTCTGGTTTGAGGCCACATGTGCTGGGTTCCTCACCTTACGCTGGTGTGGCCCCAGTGGAGTGAGTACACTCCTGCCTGGTTCCGAACCTCGTGGTAATGTGGGCCCTCTGGTGAGAGTCTGATCCTGGTTGGGTTCCTCACCCTTCTGTGAGGTGGGCCCTCGTCTGTGAGGTCCCTCCTGCCTAGCTGGCACACGTCTGCTTGGCGAAGTGGGCCCGCTCCTGGCATTTGGTGCCTGCTGGGACCTCCTCCCCTTGGTGATTAGCGCCCTCTGGCGGCAGGCAATAATTTCTGGGCTCCCCACATTATCGAATGTGCGCCCAGTGGTGCGAGGACACTCCTGCCATGTTCCGATCCCCATGGGGATGTGGGCCTTCTGCTCTGAGGTCCCTTGTGCTGGGTTGCTCACAGTTTCATGATGTGGGCCCTCTGTTGTGAGTTCACTCCGGCCTGCATCCCATATCCTCGGTGCTCTGGGCCGCCTGCTGGGAGTTTCCAACTGCTGGATTCCTCACCATTTTTATTGTATGGGCCCTCTGTTTTGAGGCTACTCTTGCCTGCCTCACTCCCAGCCGCTTGGTGATGTGGTTCCTCTGGTTTGAGTCCACATGTGCTAGTTTCCTCACCTTGAGATGGTGTGGCCCCACTGGTGTGAAGAAACTCCTGCCTGGTTCCCGTCCCCTTGGTGTTTTGGGCCCTCTGGTGAGAGTCTGTGGCTGGATGGGTTCCTCACCCTTCTGTGAGGTGGGCCCTCTGATGTGAGGTCACTCCTGCCTGGCTCGCGTACATCGCCTGAGCGACGTGGGCCCTCTGGTGGCAGTTGGAGTCGGCTGGTAGCCTTCTCCCAGCGGTGATGAGGGCCCTCTGGCGTCAGGCCCTAAATTCTGGGCTCCCCACATTATCTGATTTGCGCCAAGTGGAGAGAGGACACTCCTGCCAGGTTCCCATCCCTTTGGGGCTGTGGGCCTTATGCTCTGAGGTTCCAACGGCTGGGTTGCTCACAGTTCCATGATGTGGGCCCTCTGGTGTGAGTTCACTCAGGCCTGGATCCCATAGCCTCCGTGCTCTGTGTCGCCTGCATCGGGGTTCCAACTGATGGATTCCTCACATTTTTTATTCTATGGGCCCTCTGTTGTGATGCTACTTCTGCCTGCATCACTCCCATCCCCTTGGTGATGTGGGCCCTCTGGTGAGAGTCTGACCGTGGCTGGGATCCTCACCCTTCTGTGAGGTGGGCCCTCTTCTGTGACGTCACTCCTGCCTAGCTGGCACACGTCTCCTTGGCGACGTGGGCCCTCTGGGGGCAGTTGGAGCCTGCTGGGCGCCTCCTACCCTGGGTGATGAGGGCCCTCTGGAGTCAGGCCCTAACTGCTGGTTTACCCAATTTTCTGATGGGCACCCAGTGTTGCGAGGATACTCCTGCCAGGGTCCCACCCCCATTGGGATGTGGGTGTTCTGCTCTGAGGTCCCAACGGCTAGGTTGCTCACAGTTTCATGATGTGAGCCCACTGGTGTGAGTTCACTCCGGCCTGGATCCCATAGCCTTGCTGCTCTGGGCCATGTGCTGGGAGGTTCCAACTGCTTGATTCCTTATCTTTTTTATTCTATGGGCCTCTCTTGTGAGGAAACTCCTGACTGCCTCACTCTCAGCCACTTGGTGATGTGGGTTCTCTGGTTTGAGGCCACATGTGCTGGGTTCCTCACCTTACGCTGGTGTGGCCCCACTGGAGTGAGGACACTCCTGCCTGGTTCCGAACCTCGTGGTAATGGGGGCCCTCTGGTGAGAGTCTGATCCTGGCTGGGTTCCTCACCCTTCTGTGAGGTGGGCCCTCTTCTGTGACGTCACTCCTGTCTAGCTGGCACACATCTCCTTGGCGACGTGGGCCCTCTCGTGGCAGTTGGTGCCTGCTGGGAGCCTCCTCCCTTTGGTGATTAATGCCCTCTGGCATCAGGCAATAATTTCTGAGCTCCCCACACTTTCTGATGTGCGCCCAGTGGTGTGGGGACACTCCTCCCTGGTTCCGATCCCCATGGGGATGTGGGCCTTCTGCTCTGAGGTGCCATGTGCTGGGTTGCTCACAGTTTCATGATGTGGGCCCTCTGGTGTGAGTTCATTCCGGCCTGCATCCCATAGCCTCTGTGCTCTGGGCCGCCTGCTGGGAGTTTCCAACTGCTGGATTCCTCACCATTTTATTGTGTGGGCCCTCTGTTGTGAGGCTACTCCTGACTGCCTCACTCCCAGCCCCTTGGTGGTGTGGTCCTCTGGTTTGAGGCCACATGTGCTGGGTTCCTCACCTTTCGATGATGTGGCCCCGCTGGTGTGAGGCCACTCCTATCTGGTGCCCATCCCCTTGGTGAGGTGGGCCCTCTGTTGAGAGTCTGATCCTTGCTGGGTTCCTCACCCTTCTGTGAGGTGAGCCCTGTGCTTTGAGGTCACTCCTGCCGAGTGGCTCATGTCGCCTTGGCGACATGGGCCCTCTGGGGTCAGTTGGAGCCTGCTGGGAGCCTCCTCCCCTCGGTGATGAGGGCCCTGTGTCGTCAGGCCCTAACTGCTGGGCTCCCCACATTTTCGGATGTGCGCCCAGTGGTTCGAGGACACTCCTGGCAGGTTCCCATCCCCAAGGGGATGTGGGCCTTCTGCTCTGAGATCCCAGTTGTTGCGTAGCTCACAGTTTCATGAAATGAAACCTGTGGTGTGACATCACTCAGACCAGGATCCCATAGATTTGGTGCTGTGGGCCACATGCTGGGAGATTCCAAATGCTGGAGTCCTCACCTTTTTTATTCTATGGGCCCTCTGGTGTGAGGCTGCTCCTGCGTGCCTCACTCCCAGCCCCTTGGTGATGTGGGTCCTCTGGTTTGAGGCCATATGTGCTGGGTTCCTCACCTTTCGACGATGTGGCCCCGCTGGTTTGAGAACACTCCTGCCTGCTTCCCATCCCCTTGGTAATGTGGGCCTTTTCGGTGAGCGTCTGATCCTGCCTGGGTGTCTCAACGTTCTGTGAGGTGGGCCCTCGGCTGTGAGGTCACTCCTGCCTGGCTGGCACTCGTTGCCTTGGCGACGTGGGCCCTCGGGTGGCAGCTGGAGCCCGCCGGGCACCTCCTCCCCTGGTTGATGAGGTCCCTACGGCGTAAGACCCTAACTGCTGGGCTCCCCCCTTTTTCTGATGTGCAGTCAGTGATGCCAGGACACTCCTGCCAGGTTCCCATCCTCATGGGGATGTGGGCCTTCTGCTCTGAGGTCCCAAGGGCTGGCTTGCTCACAGTTGCATGGTGTGGGCCCTCTTGTGTGAGTTCACTCCGGCATTGATCCCATAGCCTTGTGGCCCTGGGCCGCCCGTTGGGAGGGCCCGGCTCCTGGATTCCTCACATTTTTTACTCTGTGGGCCCTCTGTTGTGAGGCTACTCCTGCCTGCCTCAGTCCCAGCCCGTTGGTGATGTGGGTTTTCTGGTTTGAGGCCACGTGTGCTGGGTGCCTCACCTTTCGATGATGTGGCCCCACTGGTGTGAGGATACTCCTGCCTGGTCCCCATCCCCTTCGTGATGTGGGCCCTCTGGTGAGAGTCTGATCCTGGCTGGGTTCCTCAGACTTCTGTGAGGTGGGCCCTCTGATGTGAGGTCACTCCTGCCTGGCTCGCACACGTCGCCTTGGCGACGTGGGCCCTCGGGTGGCAGCTGGAGCCCGCCGGGCACCTCCTCCCCTGGTTGATGAGGTCCCTACGTCGTAAGACACTAACTGCTGGGCTCCCCCCGTTTTCTGATGTGCAGCCAGTGATGCCAGGACACTCCTGCCAGGTTCCCATCCTGCTGGGGATGTGGGCCTTCTGCTCTGAGGTCCCAACGGCTAGGTTGCTCACAGTTCCATGGTGTGGGCTCTCTGACGTAAGTTCACTCCGACCAGGATACCATGGCCTCTGTGTTCCTGGCCGCCTGATGAGAGGTTCCAACTGCTGGATTCCTCACCTTTTTTATTCTATGGGCCCTCTGTGGTGAGGCTACTCCTGCCTGCCTCACTCCCAGCCCCTTGGTGATGTGGGTCCTCTGGGTTGAGGCCACATGTGCTGGGTTTCTTCCATTTCGATGATGTGGCCCAACTAGTGTGAGGACACGCCTGCCAGGTTCCCATCCCCTTGGTGATGTGGGCCCTCTGGTGGGAGTCTGATCCTGGCTGGGTTCCTCACCCTTTTGTGAGGTGGGCCCTCTGCTGTGAGGTCACTCCTGCCTGGCTGGCACGCTTCGCCTTGGCGACGTGGGACCTCTGATGGCAGTTGGAACCTGCTGGGGGCCTCCTCCCCTCGGTGATGAGGGCCCTCTCGCGTCAGGCCCTAACTGCTGGTCTCTCCACATTTCTTGAATGTGCCCCAGTGGTTCGAGGACAGTCCTGCCAGGTTCCCATTCCCATGGGGATGTGGGCCGTCTGGTTTGAGGTCCCAACGGCTGAGTTACTCACAGTTTCATGATGTGGGCATTCTGGTGTGAGTTTACTCCGGTCTGGATCCCATAGACTCGGTTCCCTGGGCCGCCTGCTAGGAGGTTCGATCTGCTGGTTTCCTCACCTTTTTAAATCTGTGTTCCCTCTGCTGTGAGTCTAGTCTTGCCTGCCACACTCCCAGCCCCTCGGTGATGTGGGTCCTCTGGTTTGAGGCCATATGTGCTGGGTTCCTCACCTTTCGACGATGTGGCCCCGCTGGTTTGAGAACACTCCTGCCTGCTTCCCATCCCCTTGGTAATGTGGGCCTTTTCGGTGAGCGTCTGATCCTGCCTGGGTCCCTCAACGTTCTGTGAGGTGGGTCCTCTGCTGTGAGGTCACTCCTGCCGGGCTGGCACTCTTCACCTTGGCGACGTGGGCCCTCTGGTCGCAGCGGGAGCCTGCTGGGAGCCTCCTCCCCTGGGTGATCAGGGCCCTCTGGCGTCAGGCCCTAAGTCCTGGGGTCCCCATATTTTCTGCTGTGCGCCCAGTGGTGCGAGGACACTCCTGCCAGGTTCCCATCCTCATGGGGATGTGGGCCTTCTGCTCTGAGGTCCCAACGGCTGGCTTGCTCACAGTTGCATGGTGTGGGCCCTCTTGTGTGAGTTCACTCCGGCATTGATCCCATAGCCTCGTGGCCCTGGGCTGCCTGTTGGGAGGGCCTGGCTCCTGGATTCCTCACATTTTTTACTCTGTGGGCCCTCTGTTGTGAGGCTACTCCTGCCTGCCTCAGTCCCAGCCCGTTGGTGATGTGGGTTCTCTGGTTTGAGGCCACGTGTGCTGGGTGCCTCACCTTTCGATTATGTGGCCACAGTGGTGTGAGGCCACTGCTGCCGGTTTTCCATCCCCTTGGTGATGTGGGCCCTCTGGTGAGAGTCTGATCCTGTCTGGGTTCCTCATCCTTTTGGGACGTGGGCCCTCTGCTGTGAGGTCACTCCTGCTAGGCACATGTCGCCTTTGCGACGTGAGTCCTCTGGTGTCAGTTGGAGCCTGCTGGGAGCCTCCTCCCCTCGGTGATGAGAGCCCTGTGTCATCAGGCCCTAACTGCTGGGCTCCCCACGTTTTCCGATGTGCACCCAGTGGTTCCAGGACACTCCTGGCAGGTTCCCATCCCCAAGGGGACGTGGGCCTTCTGCTCTGAGGTCCCAGTTGCTGTGGGACCCACTTCATGAAGTGGAACTGGTGGTGTTGCATCACTCAGACCAGGATCCCATAGATTTGGTGCTGTGGGCCACAGGCTGGGAGATTCCAAATGCTGGAGTCCTCACCTTTTTTATTCTATGGGCCCTCTGTGGTGAGGCTACTCCTGCCTGCCTCACTCCCAGCCCCTTGGTGATGTGGGTCCTCTGGTTTGAGGCCATATGTGCTGTGTTCCTCACCTTTCGATGATGTGGCCCCGCTGGTTTGAGAACACTCCTGCCTTCTTCCAATCCGCTGGGTAATGTGGGCCTTTCGGTGAGCGTCTGATCCTGCCTGGGTCCCTCAACGTTCTGTGAGGTGGGCCCTCGGCTGTGAGGTCACTCCTGCCTGGCTGGCACTCGTTGCCTTGGTGACGTTGGCCCTCTGGTCGCCGTTGGAGCCTGCTGGGAGCCTCCTCCCCTGGGTGATCAGGGCCCTCTGGCGTCAGGCCCTATGTCCTGGGCTCCCCATATTTTCTGCTGTGCGCCCAGTGGTGCAAGGACACTCCTGCCAGGTTCCCATCCTCATGGAGATGTGGGCCTTCTGCTCTGAGGTCCCAACGTCTGGGTTGGTCACAGTTCCATGGTGTGGGCCCTCTTGGGTGAGTTCACTCCGGCACTGATCCCATAGCCTCGTGGCCCTGGGCCGCCTGTTGGGAGGGTCCAGCTCCTGGATTCCTCACATTTTTTTTATTCTGTGGGCCCTCTGTTGTGAGGCTACTCTTGCCTGCCTCAGTCTCAGCCCGTCGGTGATGTGGGTTCTCTGGTTTGAGGCCACGTGTGCTGGGTGCCTCACCCTTCGATGATGTGGCCACACTGGTGTGAAGACACTCCTGCCTGGTTCCCATCCTCTTCGTGATGTGGGCCCTCTGGTGAGAGTCTGATCCTGGCTGGGTTCCTCAGACTTCTGTGAGGTGGGCCCTCTGATGTGAGGTCACTCCTGCCTGGCTCGCACACATCGCCTTGGCGACGTGGGCCCTCGGTTGGCAGTTGGAGCCTGCTGGGCGCCTCCTCCCCTGGTTGATGAGGTCCCTATGGCTTAAGATCCTAACTGCTGGGCTCCCCACGTTTTCTGATGTGCAGCCAGTGATGCCAGGACACTCCTGCCAGGTTCCCGTCCTGCTGGGGATGTGGGCCATCTGCTCTGAGGTCCCAATGGCTGGGTTGCTCACACTTCCATGGTGTGGGCTCTCTGACGTAAGTAAGTTCACTCCTACCAGGATCCCATGGCCTCTGTGTTCCTGGCCGCCTGACGGGAGGTTCCAACTGCTGGATTCCTCACCTTTTTTATTCTATGGGCCCTCTGTGGTGAGGCTACTCCTGCCTGCCTCACTCCCAGCCCCTTGGTGATGTGGGTCCTCTGGATTGAGGCCACATGTGCTGGGTTTCTTAGATTTCGATGATGTGGCCCAACTAGTGTGCGGTCACGCCTGCCAGGTTCCCATCCCCTTTGTCTTGTGGGCCCTCTGGTGAGAGTCTGATCCTGGCTGGGTCCCTCACCCTTCTGTAAGTTGGGCCGTCTGCTGGGAGGTCATTCCCGCCTGCTTGGCACACTTCACCTTGGCGACGTGGGCCATCTGTTGGCAGTTGGAGCCTGCTAGGAGCCTCTTACCCTCGGAGATGAGGGCCCTCTGTCGTCAGGTCCTAACTGATGGGCTCCCCACATTTTCTTGTGTGCGCCCAGTTTTGCGAGGAAACTCCTACCAGCTTCCCATCCCCTTGGGGATGTGGGCCTTCTGCTCTGAGTTCCCAAAGGCTGGGTTGCTCAGCTCCATGATGTGGGCCCTCTGGTGTGAGTTCACTGCGGCCTGAATCCCGTAGCCTCGGTGCTCTGGACCACCTGCTGGGAGGTGCCAACTGCTAGATTCCTCACCTTTTTTATTCTGTGGGCCCTGAGTTTTGAGACTTCTCCAGCCAGCATGCCTCACTCAGAGCCCATTGGTGATGTGGGTCTTCAGGTTTGAGTCTACATGTGCTGGGTTCCTCACCTTTCGATGGTGTGGCCCCACTGGTGTGAGGACACTCCCCTCTGGTTCCCATCCCCTTGGTGATGTGGTACCTGTGGTGGGAGTCTGATCCTGGCTGGGTTCCTCACCCTTTTGTGAGGTGGGCCCTCTGCTGTGAGGTCACTCCTGCCTGGCTGGCACGCTTCGCCTTGGCGACGTGGGACCTCTGGTGGCAGTTGGAGCCTGCTGGGGGCCTCCTCCCCTCAGTGATGAGGGCCCTCTCGCGTCAGGCGAGAGGACTGCTGGTCTCTCCACATTTCCTGAATGTTCCCCCAGTGGTTCGAGGACAGTCCTGCCAGGTTCCCGTTCCCATGGTGATGTGGGCCGTCTGGTCTGAGGTCCCAACGGCTGAGTTACTCACAGTTTCATGATGTGGACCCTCTGGTGCGAGTTTGCTCCGGTCTGTATCCCATAGACTCGGTTCCCTGGGCCGCCTGCTAGGAGGTTCGATCTGCTGGATTCCTCACCTTTTTAAATCTGTGGTCCCTCTGTTGTGAGTCTACTCCTGCCTGCCACACTCCCAGCCCCTTGGTGATGCGGGTCCTCTGGTTTGACGCCACGTGTGCTGGGTTCCTCACCTTTCGATGATGTGGCCCCACTGGTGTGAGTACACTCCTGCCTGGTTCCCATACCCTTGTTGATGTGGGTCCTCTGGTGAGAACGTAATCCTGGCTGGGTTCCTTAACCTTCTGCGTGGTTGGCCCTGTGCTGTGAGGTCACTCCTGCCTGGCTGGCACACTTCGTCTTGGCGACGAGGGCCCTCTGGTGACAGGGCCTGCTGGGCGCCTCCTCCCCTGGGTGATGCGGGCCCTCTGGCGTCATGCCCTAACTGCTGTCCTCCCCACATTTTCTGTTGTGTGCCTAGTGGTGCGAGGACACTCCTGCCAGGTTCCCATCCCCATTGGGATGTGGGCCTTCGGCTCTGACGTCCCATCTGCTGGGTTGCTCAGAGTTTCACGATGTGGGGCCCTCTGGTGTGAGTTCATTCCGGCCTGGACCCCATAGCCTCCATGCTCTGGGCCGCGTGCTGGGAGGTGCCAACTGATGGATTCCTCAACTTTTTTATTCTGTGGGCCCTCTGTTGTGAGGCTCCTCCTGCCTTCCTCACTCCAAGCCCCTTCGTGATGTGGGTTCTCTGATTAGAGTCCACGTTACTGGGTTTCGCATCTTTCGTTGATGTGGCCACACTGGTGTGAGGACACTCCTGCCGGGTTCCCATCCCCTTGGTGATGAGGGCCCTCTGGCGAGAGTCTTATCCTGGCTGGGTTCCTCACCCCTCTGTGAGGTAGGCCCTCTTCTGTGAGGTCACTCCTGCCTGGCTGGAACACGTCCCCTTGGCGACGTGGGCCCTCTGTTGGCAGTTGGAGCCTGCTGGGTGCCTCCTCCCCTCGGTGATGAGGGGCCTCTTGCTTCAGGACCTAACTGCTGTGCTCCCCACGTTTTCTGATGTGCGCCCAGTGGTGCGAGTACACTCCTGCCAGGTTTCCGTACCCATGGGGACGTGGGCCTTCTGCTCTGAGGTCTGAGCTGCTGGGTTGCTCACAGTTTCATGATGTGAGCTCTCTTGTGTGAGTTCACTCCGGCCTGGGCCCAATAGCCTCGGTGCTCTGGGTCACTTGCTGGGAGCTTCCAACTGCTGGATTCCTCACCTTACTTATTCTGTGGGCCCTCTCTTGTGAGGCTACTCCTGGCTGCTTCACTGCCAGCCCCATCGTGATTTGGGTCCTCAGGTTTGTCGCCACATGTGCTGGGTTCCTCACCTTTCGATGATGTGGCCCCACTGGTGTGAGGACACTCCTGTCTGGTTCCCATCCCCTTGTTGATGTGGGCACTCTGGTGAGAGTCTGACCGTGGCTGGAATCCTCACCCTTTTGTGAGGTGGGCCCTCTTCTGTGAGGTCACTCCTGCCTAGCTGGCACACGTCTCCTTGGCGACGTGGGCCCTCTGGTGGCAGTTGGATCCTGCTTGGCGCCTCCTCCCCTGGGTGATGAGGGCCTTCTGTCGTCAGGCCCTAACTGCTGGGTTCCCCCAGTTTTCTGATGGGCACCCAGTGTTGCGAGGATACTCCTGCCAGGGTCTCACCCCCATTGGGATGTGGGTCTTCTGCTCTGAGGTCCCAACGGCTGGGTTGATCACAGTTTCATGATGTGAGCCCACTGGTTTGAGTTCACTCTGGCCGGGATCCCATAGTCTTGCTGCTCTGTGCCATGTGCTGGGAGGTTCCAACTGCTGGATTCCTTATCTTTTTTATTCTATGGGCCTCTCTTGTGAGGTTCCTCCTGCCTGCCTCAGTCTCAGCCACTTGGTGATGTGGGTCCTCTGGTTTGAGGCCACATGTGCTGGGTTCCTCACCTTACGCTGGTGTGGCCCCAGTGGAGTGAGTACACTCCTGCCTGGTTCCGAACCTCGTGGTAATGTGGGCCCTCTGGTGAGAGTCTGATCCTGGTTGGGTTCCTCACCCTTCTGTGAGGTGGGCCCTCTTCTGTGAGGTCCCTCCTGCCTAGCTGGCACACGTCTCCTTGGCGAAGTGGGCCCGCTCCTGGCATTTGGTGCCTGCTGGGACCTCCTCCCCTTGGTGATTAGCGCCCTCTGGCGGCAGGCAATAATTTCTGGGCTCCCCACATTATCGGATGTGCGCCCAGTGGTGCGAGGACACTCCTGCCATGTTCCGATCCCCATGGGGATGTGGGCCTTCTGCTCTGAGGTCCCTTGTGCTGGGTTGCTCACAGTTTCATGATGTGGGCCCTCTGTTGTGAGTTCACTCCGGCCTGCATCCCATATCCTCGGTGCTCTGGGCCGCCTGCTGGGAGTTTCCAACTGCTGGATTCCTCACCATTTTTATTGTATGGGCCCTCTGTTTTGAGGCTACTCTTGCCTGCCTCACTCCCAGCCGCTTGGTGATGTGGTTCCTCTGGTTTGAGTCCACATGTGCTGGTGATGTGGTTCCTCTGGTTTGAGTCCACATGTGCTAGTTTCCTCACCTTGAGATGGTGTGGCCCCACTGGTGTGAAGAAACTCCTGCCTGGTTCCCGTCCCCTTGGTGTTTTGGGCCCTCTGGTGAGAGTCTGTGGCTGGATGGGTTCCTCACCCTTCTGTGAGGTGGGCCCTCTGATGTGAGGTCACTCCTGCCTGGCTCGCGTACATCGCCTGAGCGACGTGGGCCCTCTGGTGGCAGTTGGAGTCGGCTGGTAGCCTTCTCCCAGCGGTGATGAGGGCCCTCTGGCGTCAGGCCCTAAATTCTGGGCTCCCCACATTATCTGATTTGCGCCAAGTGGAGAGAGGACACTCCTGCCAGGTTCCCATCCCTTTGGGGCTGTGGGCCTTATGCTCTGAGGTTCCAACGGCTGGGTTGCTCACAGTTCCATGATGTGGGCCCTCTGGTGTGAGTTCACTCAGGCCTGGATCCCATAGCCTCCGTGCTCTGTGTCGCCTGCATCGGGGTTCCAACTGATGGATTCCTCACATTTTTTATTCTATGGGCCCTCTGTTGTGATGCTACTTCTGCCTGCATCACTCCCATCCCCTTGGTGATGTGGGCCCTCTGGTGAGAGTCTGACCGTGGCTGGGATCCTCACCCTTCTGTGAGGTGGGCCCTCTTCTGTGACGTCACTCCTGCCTAGCTGGCACACGTCTCCTTGGCGACGTGGGCCCTCTGGGGGCAGTTGGAGCCTGCTGGGCGCCTCCTACCCTGGGTGATGAGGGCCCTCTGGAGTCAGGCCCTAACTGCTGGGTTACCCAATTTTCTGATGGGCACCCAGTGTTGCGAGGATACTCCTGCCAGGGTCCCACCCCCATTGGGATGTGGGTGTTCTGCTCTGAGGTCCCAACGGCTAGGTTGCTCACAGTTTCATGATGTGAGCCCACTGGTGTGAGTTCACTCCGGCCTGGATCCCATAGCCTTGCTGCTCTGGGCCATGTGCTGGGAGGTTCCAACTGCTTGATTCCTTATCTTTTTTATTCTATGGGCCTCTCTTGTGAGGAAACTCCTGACTGCCTCACTCTCAGCCACTTGGTGATGTGGGTTCTCTGGTTTGAGGCCACATGTGCTGGGTTCCTCACCTTACGCTGGTGTGGCCCCACTGGAGTGAGGACACTCCTGCCTGGTTCCGAACCTCGTGGTAATGGGGGCCCTCTGGTGAGAGTCTGATCCTGGCTGGGTTCCTCACCCTTCTGTGAGGTGGGCCCTCTTCTGTGACGTCACTCCTGCCTAGCGGGCACACATCTCCTTGGCGACGTGGGCCCTCTCGTGGCAGTTGGTGCCTGCTGGGAGCCTCCTCCCCTTGGTGATTAGTGCCCTCTGGCATCAGGCAATAATTTCTGAGCTCCCCACACTTTCTGATGTGCGCCCAGTGGTGTGGGGACACTCCTCCCTGGTTCCGATCCCCATGGGGATGTGGGCCTTCTGCTCTGAGGTGCCATGTGCTGGGTTGCTCACAGTTTCATGATGTGGTCCCTCAGGTGTGAGTTCATTCCGGCCTGCATCCCATAGCCTCTGTGCTCTGGGCCGCCTGCTGGGAGTTTCCAACTGCTGGATTCCTCACCATTTTATTGTGTGGGCCCTCTGTTGTGAGGCTACTCCTGACTGCCTCACTCCCAGCCCCTTGGTGGTGTGGTCCTCTGGTTTGAGGCCACATGTGCTGGGTTCCTCACCTTTCGATGATGTGGCCCCGCTGGTGTGAGGCCACTCCTATCTGGTTCCCATCCCCTTGGTGAGGTGGGCCCTCTGTTGAGAGTCTGATCCTTGCTGGGTTCCTCACCCTTCTGTGAGGTGAGCCCTGTGCTTTGAGGTCACTCCTGCCGAGTGGCTCATGTCGCCTTGGCGACATGGGCCCTCTGGGGTCAGTTGGAGCCTGCTGGGAGCCTCCTCCCCTCGGTGATGAGAGCCCTGTGTCGTCAGGCCCTAACTGCTGGGCTCCCCACATTTTCGGATGTGCGCCCAGTGGTTCGAGGACACTCCTGGCAGGTTCCCATCCCCAAGGGGACGTGGGCCTTCTGCTCTGAGATCCCAGTTGTTGCGTAGCTCACAGTTTCATGAAATGAAACCTGTGGTGTGACATCACTCAGACCAGGATCCCATAGATTTGGTGCTGTGGGCCACATGCTGGGAGATTCCAAATGCTGGAGTCCTCACCTTGTTTATTCTATGGGCCCTCTGATGTGAGGCTGCTCCTGCGTGCCTCACTCCCAGCCCCTTGGTGATGTGGGTCCTCTGGTTTGAGGCCATATGTGCTGGGTTCCTCACCTTTCGACGATGTGGCCCCGCTGGTTTGAGAACACTCCTGCCTGCTTCCCATCCCCTTGGTAATGTGGGCCTTTTCGGTGAGCGTCTGATCCTGCCTGGGTCCCTCAACGTTCTGTGAGGTGGGCCCTCTGCTGTGAGGTCACTCCTGCCTGGCTGGCACTCGTTGCCTTGGCGACGTGGGCCCTCTGGTCACAGTTGGAGCCTGCTGGGAGCCTCCTCCCCTGGGTGATCAGGGCCCTCTGGCGTCAGGCCCTAAGTCCTGGGCTCCCCATATTTTCTGCTGTGCGCCCAGTGGTGCGAGGACACTCCTGCCAGGTTCCCATCCTCATGGGGATGTGGGCCTTCTGCTCTGAGGTCCCAAGGGCTGGCTTGCTCACAGTTGCATGGTGTGGGCCCTCTTGTGTGAGTTCACTCCGGCATTGATCCCATAGCCTCGTGGCCCTGGGCCGCCCGTTGGGAGGGCCCGGCTCCTGGATTCCTCACATTTTTTACTCTGTGGGCCCTCTGTTGTGAGGCTACTCCTGCCTGCCTCAGTCCCAGCCCGTTGGTGATGTGGGTTCTCTGGTGTGAGGCCACGTGTGCTGGGTGCCTCACCTTTCGATGATGTGGCCCCACTGGTGTGAGGACACTCCTGCCTGGTCCCCATCCCCTTCGTGATGTGGGCCCTCTGGTGAGAGTCTGATCCTGGCTGGGTTCCTCAGACTTCTGTGAGGTGGGCCCTCTGATGTGAGGTCACTCCTGCCTGGCTCGCACACGTCGCCTTGGCGACGTGGGCCCTCGGGTGGCAGCTGGAGCCCGCCGGGCACCTCCTCCCCTGGTTGATGAGGTCCCTACGGCGTAAGACCCTAACTGCTGCGCTCCCCCCGTTTTCTGATGTGCAGCCAGTGATGCCAGGACACTCCTGCCAGGTTCCCATCCTGCTGGGGATGTGGGCCTTCTGCTCTGAGGTCCCAACGGCTAGGTTGCTCACAGTTCCATAGTGTGGGCTCTCTGATGTAAGTTCACTCCGACCAGGATACCATGGCCTCTGTGTTCCTGGCCGCCTGATGGGAGGTTCCAACTGCTGGATTCTTCACCTTTTTATTCTATGGGCCCTCTGTGGTGAGGCTACTCCTGCCTGCCTCACTCCCAGCCCCTTGGTGATGTGGGTCCTCTGGGTTGAGGCCACATGTGCTGGGTTTCTTCCATGTCGATGATGTGGCCCAACTAGTGTGAGGACACGCCTGCCAGGTTCCCATCCCCTTGGTGATGTGGGCCCTCTGGTGGGAGTCTGATCCTGGCTGGGTTCCTCACCCTTTTGTGAGGTGGGCCCTCTGCTGTGAGGTCACTCCTGCCTGGCTGGCACGCTTCGCCTTGGCGACGTGGGACCTCTGATGGCAGTTGGAACCTGCTGGGGGCCTCCTCCCCTCGGTGATGAGGGCCCTCTCGCGTCAGGCCCTAAATGCTGGTCTCTCCACATTTCTTGAATGTGCCCCAGTGGTTCGAGGACAGTCCTGCCAGGTTCCCATTCCCATGGGGATGTGGGCCGTCTTGTTTGAGGTCCCAACGGCTGAGTTACTCACAGTTTCATGATGTGGGCATTCTGGTGTGAGTTTACTCCGGTCTGGATCCCATAGACTCGGTTCCCTGGGCCGCCTGCTAGGAGGTTCGATCTGCTGGTTTCCTCACCTTTTTAAATCTGTGTTCCCTCTGCTGTGAGTCTAGTCTTGCCTGCCACACTCCCAGCCCCTCGGTGATGTGGGTCCTCTGGTTTGAGGCCATATGTGCTGGGTTCCTCACCTTTCGACGATGTGGCCCCGCTGGTTTGAGAACACTCCTACCTGCTTCCCATCCCCTTGGTAATGTGGGCCTTTTCGGTGAGCGTCTGATCCTGCCTGGGTCCCTCAACGTTCTGTGAGGTGGGCCCTCTGCTGTGAGGTCACTCCTGCCTGGCTGGCACTCGTCACCTTGGCGACGTGGGCCCTCTGGTCGCAGCGGGAGCCTGCTGGGAGCCTCCTCCCCTGGGTGATCAGGGCCCTCTGGCGTCAGGCCCTAAGTCCTGGGGTCCCCATATTTTCTGCTGTGCACCCAGTGGTGCGAGGACACTCCTGCCAGGTTCCCATCCTCATGAGGATGTGGGCCTTCTGCTCTGAGGTCCCAACGGCTGGCTTGCTCACAGTTGCATGGTGTGGGCCCTCTTGTGTGAGTTCACTCTGGCATTGATCCCATAGCCTCGTGGCCCTGGGCTGCCTGTTGGGAGGGCCCGGCTCCTGGATTCCTCACATTTTTTACTCTGTGGGCCCTCTGTTGTGAGGCTACTCCTGCCTGCCTCAGTCCCAGCCCGTTGGTGATGTGGGTTCTCTGGTTTGAGGCCACGTGTGCTGGGTGCCTCACCTTTCGATTATGTGGCCACAGTGGTGTGAGGCCACTGCTGCCGGTTTTCCATCCCCTTGGTGATGTGGGCCCTCTGGTGAGAGTCTGATCCTGTCTGGGTTCCTCATCCTTCTGGGACGTGGGCCCTCTGCTGTGAGGTCACTCCTGCTAGGCACATGTCGCCTTTGCGACGTGAGTCCTCTGGTGTCAGTTGGAGCCTGCTGGGAGCCTCCTCCCCTCGGTGATGAGAGCCCTGTGTCATCAGGCCCTAACTGCTGGGCTCCCCACGTTTTCCGATGTGCACCCAGTGGTTCCAGGACACTCCTGGCAGGTTCCCATCCCCAAGGGGACGTGGGCCTTCTGCTCTGAGGTCCCAGTTGCTGTGGGACCCACTTCATGAAGTGGAACCGGTGGTGTTGCATCACTCAGACCAGGATCCCATAGATTTGGTGCTGTGGGCCACAGGCTGGGAGATTCCAAATGCTGGAGTCCTCACCTTTTTTATTCTATGGGCCCTCTGTGGTGAGGCTACTCCTGCCTGCCTCACTCCCAGCCCCTTGGTGATGTGGGTCCTCTGGTTTGAGGCCATATGTGCTGTGTTCCTCACCTTTCGATGATGTGGCCCCGCTGGTTTGAGAACACTCCTGCCTTCTTCCAATCCGCTGGGTAATGTGGGCCTTTCGGTGAGCGTCTGATCCTGCCTGGGTCCCTCAACGTTCTGTGAGGTGGGCCCTCGGCTGTGAGGTCACTCCTGCCTGGCTGGCACTCGTTGCCTTGGTGACGTTGGCCCTCTGGTCGCCGTTGGAGCCTGCTGGGAGCCTCCTCCCCTGGGTGATCAGGGCCCTCTGGCGTCAGGCCCTATGTCCTGGGCTCCCCATATTTTCTGCTGTGCGCCCAGTGGTGCAAGGACACTCCTGCCAGGTTCCCATCCTCATGGAGATGTGGGCCTTCTGCTCTGAGGTCCCAACGTCTGGGTTGGTCACAGTTGCATGGTGTGGGCCCTTTTGTGTGAGTTCACTCCGGCACTGATCCCATAGCCTCGTGGCCCTGGGCCGCCTGTTGGGAGGGTCCAGCTCCTGGATTCCTCACATTTTTTTTATCCTGTGGGCCCTCTGTTGTGAGGCTACTCTTGCCTGCCTCAGTCTCAGCCCGTCGGTGATGTGGGTTCTCTGGTTTGAGGCCACGTGTGCTGGGTGCCTCACCCTTCGATGATGTGGCCACACTGGTGTGAAGACACTCCTGCCTGGTTCCCATCCCCTTCGTGATGTGGGCCCTCTGGTGAGAGTCTGATCCTGGCTGGGTTCCTCAGACTTCTGTGAGGTGGGCCCTCTGATGTGAGGTCACTCCTGCCTGGCTCGCACACATCGCCTTGGCGACGTGGGCCCTCGGGTGGCAGTTGGAGCCTGCTGGGCGCCTCCTCCCCTGGTTGATGAGGTCCCTATGGCTTAAGATCCTAACTACTGGGCTCCCCACGTTTTCTGATGTGCAGCCAGTGATGCCAGGACACTCCTGCCAGGATCCCGTCCTGCTGGGGATGTGGGCCATCTGCTCTGAGGTCCCAATGGCTGGGTTGCTCACAGTTCCATGGTGTGGGCTCTCTGACGTAAGTAAGTTCACTCCTACCAGGATCCCATGGCCTCTGTGTTCCTGGCCGCCTGACGGGAGGTTCCAACTGCTGGATTCCTCACCTTTTTTATTCTATGGGCCCTCTGTGGTGAGGCTACTCCTGCCTGCCTCACTCCCAGCCCCTTGGTGATGTGGGTCCTCTGGATTGAGGCCACATGTGCTGGGTTTCTTAGATTTCGATGATGTGGCCCAACTAGTGTGCGGTCACGCCTGCCAGGTTCCCATCCCCTTTGTCTTGTGGGCCCTCTGGTGAGAGTCTGATCCTGGCTGGGTCCCTCACCCTTCTGTAAGTTGGGCCGTCTGCTGGGAGGTCATTCCCGCCTGCTTGGCACACTTCACCTTGGCGACGTGGGCCATCTGTTGGCAGTTGGAGCCTGCTAGGAGCCTCTTACCCTCGGAGATGAGGGCCCTCTGTCGTCAGGTCCTAACTGATGGGCTCCCCACATTTTCTTGTGTGCGCCCAGTTTTGCGAGGAAACTCCTACCAGCTTCCTATCCCCTTGGGGATGTGGGCCTTCTGCTCTGAGTTCCCAAAGGCTGGGTTGCTCAGCTCCATGATGTGGGCCCTCTGGTGTGAGTTCACTGCGGCCTGAATCCCGTAGCCTCGGTGCTCTGGACCACCTGCTGGGAGGTGCCAACTGCTAGATTCCTCACCTTTTTTATTCTGTGGGCCCTGAGTTTTGAGACTTCTCCAGCCAGCATGCCTCACTCAGAGCCCATTGGTGATGTGGGTCTTCAGGTTTGAGTCTACATGTGCTGGGTTCCTCACCTTTCGATGGTGTGGCCCCACTGGTGTGAGGACACTCCCCTCTGGTTCCCATCCCCTTGGTGATGTGGTACCTGTGGTGGGAGTCTGATCCTGGCTGGGTTCCTCACCCTTTTGTGAGGTGGGCCCTCTGCTGTGAGGTCACTCCTGCCTGGCTGGCACGCTTCGCCTTGGCGACGTGGGACCTCTGGTGGCAGTTGGAGCCTGCTGGGGGCCTCCTCCCCTCAGTGATGAGGGCCCTCTCGCGTCAGGCCCTAACTGCTGGTCTCTCCACATTTCCTGAATGTTCCCCCAGTGGTTCGAGGACAGTCCTGCCAGGTTCCCGTTCCCATGGTGATGTGGGCCGTCTGGTCTGAGGTCCCAACGGCTGAGTTACTCACAGTTTCATGATGTGGACCCTCTGGTGTGAGTTCGCTCCGGTCTGTATCCCATAGACTCGGTTCCCTGGGCCGCCTGCTAGGAGGTTCGATCTGCTGGATTCCTCACCTTTTTAAATCTGTGGTCCCTCTGTTGTGAGTCTACTCCTGCCTGCCACACTCCCAGCCCCTTGGTGATGCGGGTCCTCTGGTTTGACGCCACGTGTGCTGGGTTCCTCACCTTTCGATGATGTGGCCCCACTGGTGTGAGTACACTCCTGCCTGGTTCCCATACCCTTGTTGATGTGGGTCCTCTGGTGAGAACGTAATCCTGGCTGGGTTCCTTAACCTTCTGCGTGGTTGGCCCTGTGCTGTGAGGTCACTCCTGCCTGGCTGGCACACTTCGTCTTGGCGACGAGGGCCCTCTGGTGACAGTGAGGGCCTGCTGGGCGCCTCCTCCCCTGGGTGATGCGGGCCCTCTGGCGTCATGCCCTAACTGCTGTCCTCCCCACATTTTCTGTTGTGTGCCTAGTGGTGCGAGGACACTCCTGCCAGGTTCCCATCCCCATTGGGATGTGGGCCTTCGGCTCTGACGTCCCATCTGCTGGGTTGCTCAGAGTTTCACGATGTGGGGCCCTCTGGTGTGAGTTCATTCCGGCCTGGACCCCATAGCCTCCGTGCTCTGGGCCGCGTGCTGGGAGGTGCCAACTGATGGATTCCTCAACTTTTTTATTCTGTGGGCCCTCTGTTGTGAGGCTCCTCCTGCCTTCCTCACTCCAAGCCCCTTCGTGATGTGGGTTCTCTGATTAGAGTCCACGTTACTGGGTTTCGCATGTTTCGTTGATGTGGCCACACTGGTGTGAGGACACTCCTGCCGGGTTCCCATCCCCTTGGTGATGAGGGCCCTCTGGCGAGAGTCTTATCCTGGCTGGGTTCCTCACCCCTCTGTGAGGTAGGCCCTCTTCTGTGAGGTCACTCCTGCCTGGCTGGAACACGTCCCCTTGGCGACGTGGGCCCTCTGTTGGCAGTTGGAGCCTGCTGGGTGCCTCCTCCCCTCGGTGATGAGGGGCCTCTTGCTTCAGGACCTAACTGCTGTGCTCCCCACGTTTTCTGATGTGCGCCCAGTGGTGCGAGTACACTCCTGCCAGGTTTCCGTACCCATGGGGACGTGGGCCTTCTGCTCTGAGGTCTGAGCTGCTGGGTTGCTCACAGTTTCATGATGTGAGCTCTCTTGTGTGAGTTCACTCCGGCCTGGGCCCAATAGCCTCGGTGCTCTGGGTCACTTGCTGGGAGCTTCCAGCTGCTGGATTCCTCACCTTACTTATTCTGTGGGCCCTCTCTTGTGAGGCTACTCCTGGCTGCTTCACTGCCAGCCCCATCGTGATTTGGGTCCTCAGGTTTGTCGCCACATGTGCTGGGTTCCTCACCTTTCGATGATGTGGCCCCACTGGTGTGAGGACACTCCTGTCTGGTTCCCATCCCCTTGTTGACGTGGGCACTCTGGTGAGAGTCTGACCGTGGCTGGAATCCTCACCCTTTTGTGAGGTGGGCCCTCTTCTGTGAGGTCACTCCTGCCTAGCTGGCACACGTCTCCTTGGCGACGTGGGCCCTCTGGTGGCAGTTGGATCCTGCTTGGCGCCTCCTCCCCTGGGTGATGAGGGCCTTCTGTCGTCAGGCCCTAACTGCTGGGTTCCCCAAGTTTTCTGATGGGCACCCAGTGTTGCGAGGATACTCCTGCCAGGGTCTCACCCCCATTGGGATGTGGGTCTTCTGCTCTGAGGTCCCAACGGCTGGGTTGATCACAGTTTCATGATGTGAGCCCACTGGTTTGAGTTCACTCTGGCCGGGATCCCATAGTCTTGCTGCTCTGTGCCATGTGCTGGGAGGTTCCAACTGCTGGATTCCTTATCTTTTTTATTCTATGGGCCTCTCTTGTGAGGTTCCTCCTGCCTGCCTCAGTCTCAGCCACTTGGTGATGTGGGTCCTCTGGTTTGAGGCCACATGTGCTGGGTTCCTCACCTTACGCTGGTGTGGCCCCAGTGGAGTGAGTACACTCCTGCCTGGTTCCGAACCTCGTGGTAATGTGGGCCCTCTGGTGAGAGTCTGATCCTGGTTGGGTTCCTCACCCTTCTGTGAGGTGGGCCCTCTTCTGTGAGGTCCCTCCTGCCTAGCTGGCACACGTCTCCTTGGCGAAGTGGGCCCGCTCCTGGCATTTGGTGCCTGCTGGGACCTCCTCCCCTTGGTGATTAGCGCCCTCTGGCGGCAGGCAATAATTTCTGGGCTCCCCACATTATCGGATGTGCGCCTAGTGGTGCGAGGACACTCCTGCCATGTTCCGATCCCCATGGGGATGTGGGCCTTCTGCTCTGAGGTCCCTTGTGCTGGGTTGCTCACAGTTTCATGATGTGGGCCCTCTGTTGTGAGTTCACTCCGGCCTGCATCCCATATCCTCGGTGCTCTGGGCCGCCTGCTGGGAGTTTCCAACTGCTGGATTCCTCACCATTTTTATTGTATGGGCCCTCTGTTTTGAGGCTACTCTTGCCTGCCTCACTCCCAGCCGCTTGGTGATGTGGTTCCTCTGGTTTGAGTCCACATGTGCTGGTGATGTGGTTCCTCTGGTTTGAGTCCACATGTGCTAGTTTCCTCACCTTGAGATGGTGTGGCCCCACTGGTGTGAAGAAACTCCTGCCTGGTTCCCGTCCCCTTGGTGTTTTGGGCCCTCTGGTGAGAGTCTGTGGCTGGATGGGTTCCTCACCCTTCTGTGAGGTGGGCCCTCTGATGTGAGGTCACTCCTGCCTGGCTCGCGTACATCGCCTGAGCGACGTGGGCCCTCTGGTGGCAGTTGGAGTCGGCTGGTAGCCTTCTCCCAGCGGTGATGAGGGCCCTCTGGCGTCAGGCCCTAAATTCTGGGCTCCCCACATTATCTGATTTGCGCCAAGTGGAGAGAGGACACTCCTGCCAGGTTCCCATCCCTTTGGGGCTGTGGGCCTTATGCTCTGAGGTTCCAACGGCTGGGTTGCTCACAGTTCCATGATGTGGGCCCTCTGGTGTGAGTTCACTCAGGCCTGGATCCCATAGCCTCCGTGCTCTGTGTCGCCTGCATCGGGGTTCCAACTGATGGATTCCTCACATTTTTTATTCTATGGGCCCTCTGTTGTGATGCTACTTCTGCCTGCATCACTCCCATCCCCTTGGTGATGTGGGCCCTCTGGTGAGAGTCTGACCGTGGCTGGGATCCTCACCCTTCTGTGAGGTGGGCCCTCTTCTGTGACGTCACTCCTGCCTAGCTGGCACACGTCTCCTTGGCGACGTGGGCCCTCTGGGGGCAGTTGGAGCCTGCTGGGCACCTCCTACCCTGGGTGATGAGGGCCCTCTGGAGTCAGGCCCTAACTGCTGGGTTACCCAATTTTCTGATGGGCACCCAGTGTTGCGAGGATACTCCTGCCAGGGTCCCACCCCCATTGGGATGTGGGTGTTCTGCTCTGAGGTCCCAACGGCTAGGTTGCTCACAGTTTCATGATGTGAGCCCACTGGTGTGAGTTCACTCCGGCCTGGATCCCATAGCCTTGCTGCTCTGGGCCATGTGCTGGGAGGTTCCAACTGCTTGATTCCTTATCTTTTTTATTCTATGGGCCTCTCTTGTGAGGAAACTCCTGACTGCCTCACTCTCAGCCACTTGGTGATGTGGGTCCTCTGGTTTGAGGCCACATGTGCTGGGTTCCTCACCTTACGCTGGTGTGGCCCCACTGGAGTGAGGACACTCCTGCCTGGTTCCGAACCTCGTGGTAATGGGGGCCCTCTGGTGAGAGTCTGATCCTGGCTGGGTTCCTCACCCTTCTGTGAGGTGGGCCCTCTTCTGTGACGTCACTCCTGCCTAGCGGGCACACATCTCCTTGGCGACGTGGGCCCTCTCGTGGCAGTTGGTGCCTGCTGGGAGCCTCCTCCCCTTGGTGATTAGTGCCCTCTGGCATCAGGCAATAATTTCTGAGCTCCCCACACTTTCTGATGTGCGCCCAGTGGTGTGGGGACACTCCTCCCTGGTTCCGATCCCCATGGGGATGTGGGCCTTCTGCTCTGAGGTGCCATGTGCTGGGTTGCTCACAGTTTCATGATGTGGGCCCTCTGGTGTGAGTTCATTCCGGCCTGCATCCCATAGCCTCTGTGCTCTGGGCCGCCTGCTGGGAGTTTCCAACTGCTGGATTCCTCACCATTTTATTGTGTGGGCCCTCTGTTGTGAGGCTACTCCTGACTGCCTCACTCCCAGCCCCTTGGTGGTGTGGTCCTCTGGTTTGAGGCCACATGTGCTGGGTTCCTCACCTTTCGATGATGTGGCCCCGCTGGTGTGAGGCCACTCCTATCTGGTGCCCATCCCCTTGGTGAGGTGGGCCCTCTGTTGAGAGTCTGATCCTTGCTGGGTTCCTCACCCTTCTGTGAGGTGAGCCCTGTGCTTTGAGGTCACTCCTGCCGAGTGGCTCATGTCGCCTTGGCGACATGGGCCCTCTGGGGTCAGTTGGAGCCTGCTGGGAGCCTCCTCCCCTCGGTGATGAGGGCCCTGTGTCGTCAGGCCCTAACTGCTGGGCTCCCCACATTTTCGGATGTGCGCCCAGTGGTTCGAGGACACTCCTGGCAGGTTCCCATCCCCAAGGGGATGTGGGCCTTCTGCTCTGAGATCCCAGTTGTTGCGTAGCTCACAGTTTCATGAAATGAAACCTGTGGTGTGACATCACTCAGACCAGGATCCCATAGATTTGGTGCTGTGGGCCACATGCTGGGAGATTCCAAATGCTGGAGTCCTCACCTTTTTTATTCTATGGGCCCTCTGGTGTGAGGCTACTCCTGCGTGCCTCACTCCCAGCCCCTTGGTGATGTGGGTCCTCTGGTTTGAGGCCATATGTGCTGGGTTCCTCACCTTTCGACGATGTGGCCCCGCTGGTTTGAGAACACTCCTGCCTGCTTCCCATCCCCTTGGTAATGTGGGCCTTTTCGGTGAGCGTCTGATCCTGCCTGGGTGTCTCAACGTTCTGTGAGGTGGGCCCTCGGCTGTGAGGTCACTCCTGCCTGGCTGGCACTCGTTGCCTTGGCGACGTGGGCCCTCTGGTCACAGTTGGAGCCTGCTGGGAGCCTCCTCCCCTGGGTGATCAGGGCCCTCTGGCGTCAGGCCCTAAGTCCTGGGCTCCCCATATTTTCTGCTGTGCGCCCAGTGGTGTGAGGACACTCCTGCCAGGTTCCCATCCTCATGGGGATGTGGGCCTTCTGCTCTGAGGTCCCAAGGGCTGGCTTGCTCACAGTTGCATGGTGTGGGCCCTCTTGTGTGAGTTTACTCCGGCATTGATCCCATAGCCTCGTGGCCCTGGGCCGCCCGTTGGGAGGGCCCGGCTCCTGGATTCCTCACATTTTTTACTCTGTGGGCCCTCTGTTGTGAGGCTACTCCTGCCTGCCTCAGTCCCAGCCCGTTGGTGATGTGGGTTCTCTGGTTTGAGGCCACGTGTGCTGGGTGCCTCACCTTTCGATGATGTGGCCCCACTGGTGTGAGGACACTCCTGCCTGGTCCCCATCCCCTTCGTGATGTGGGCCCTCTGGTGAGAGTCTGATCCTGGCTGGGTTCCTCAGACTTCTGTGAGGTGGGCCCTCTGATGTGAGGTCACTCCTGCCTGGCTCGCACACGTCGCCTTGGCGACGTGGGCCCTCGGGTGGCAGCTGGAGCCCGCCGGGCACCTCCTCCCCTGGTTGATGAGGTCCCTACGGCGTAAGACCCTAACTGCTGGGCTCCCCCCGTTTTCTGATGTGCAGCCAGTGATGCCAGGACACTCCTGCCAGGTTCCCATCCTGCTGGGGATGTGGGCCTTCTGCTCTGAGGTCCCAACGGCTAGGTTGCTCACAGTTCCATGGTGTGGGCTCTCTGATGTAAGTTCACTCCGACCAGGATACCATGGCCTCTGTGTTCCTGGCCGCCTGATGGGAGGTTCCAACTGCTGGGTTCCTCACCTTTTTTATTCTATGGGCCCTCTGTGGTGAGGCTACTCCTGCCTGCCTCACTCCTAGCCCCTTGGTGATGTGGGTCCTCTGGGTTGAGGCCACATGTGCTGGGTTTCTTCCATTTCGATGATGTGGCCCAACTAGTGTGAGGACACGCCTGCCAGGTTCCCATCCCCTTGGTCATGTGGGCCCTCTGTTGAGAGTCTGATCCTGGCTGGGTTCCTCACCCTTCTGTAAGTTGGGCCCTCTGCTGGGAGGTCATTCTTGCCTGCTTGGCACACGTCACCTTGGCGACATGGGCCATCTGTTGGCAGTTGGAGCCTGCTGGGAGCCTCTCACCCTCGGAGATGAGGGCCCTCTACCGTCAGGGCCTAACTGATGTGCGCCCAGTGGTGCGAGGAAACCCCTGCCAGCATCCCATCCCCTTGGAGAAGTGGGCCTTCTGCTCTGAGGTTCCAAAGTCTGGGTTGCTCAATTCCATGATGTGGGCCCTCTGGTGTGAGTTCACTGCGGCCTGAATGCCGTAGCCTCGGCGTTCTGGGCCACCTGCTGGGAGGTGCCAACTGCTAGTTTCCTCACCTTTTTTATTCTATGGGCCCTGAGTTGTGAGCTTTCTCCAGCATGCCTCGCTCAGAACCCCTTGGTGATGTGGGTCCTCAGGTTTGAGTCCACATGCGCTGTATTCCTCACCTTTCGATGGTGTGGCCGCAGTGGTGTGAGGACACTCCTGTCTGGTTCCCATCCCCTTGGTGATGTGGGCCCTCTGGTGGGAGTCTGATCCTTGCTGGGTATCTGAGCCTTTTATGAGGTAGGCCCTCTGCTGTGAGGTCACTCCTGCTTGGCTGGCACACTCCGCCTTTGCGACGTGGCTCCTCTCGTGTCAGTTGTAGCCTGCTGGGAGCCTCCTCCCCTCGGTAATGAGGGCCCTCTGGCGTCAGGCCCTAACTGCTTGGCTCCCCACATTGTCGGATGTGCACCCAGTGGTTCGAGGACACTCCTGGCAGGTTCCCATCCCCAAGGGGATGTGGGCCTTCTGCTCTGAGATCCCAGTTGTTGCGTAGCTCACAGTTTCATGAAATGAAACCTGTGGTGTGACATCACTCAGACCAGGATCCCATAGATTTGGTGCTGTGGGCCACATGCTGGGAGATTCCAAATGCTGGAGTCCTCACCTTTTTTATTCTATGGGCCCTCTGGTGTGAGGCTGCTCCTGCGTGCCTCACTCCCAGCCCCTTGGTGATGTGGGTCCTCTGGTTTGAGGCCATATGTGCTGGGTTCCTCACCTTTCGACGATGTGGCCCCGCTGGTTTGAGAACACTCCTGCCTGCTTCCCATCCCCTTGGTAATGTGGGCCTTTTCGGTGAGCGTCTGATCCTGCCTGGGTGTCTCAACGTTCTGTGAGGTGGGCCCTCGGCTGTGAGGTCACTCCTGCCTGGCTGGCACTCGTTGCCTTGGCGACGTGGGCCCTCGGGTGGCAGCTGGAGCCCGCCGGGCACCTCCTCCCCTGGTTGATGAGGTCCCTACGGCGTAAGACCCTAACTGCTGGGCTCCCCCCTTTTTCTGATGTGCAGCCAGTGATGCCAGGACACTCCTGCCAGGTTCCCATCCTGCTGGGGATGTGGGCCTTCTGCTCTGAGGTCCCAACGGCTAGGTTGCTCACAGTTCCATGGTGTGGGCTCTCTGATGTAAGTTCACTCCGACCAGGATACCATGGCCTCTGTGTTCCTGGCCGCCTGATGGGAGGTTCCAACTGCTGGATTCTTCACCTTTTTATTCTATGGGCCCGCTGTGGTGAGGCTACTCCTGCCTGCCTCACTCCCAGCCCCTTGGTGATGTGGGTCCTCTGGGTTGAGGCCATATGTGCTGGGTTCCTCACCTTTCGACGATGTGGCCCCGCTGGTTTGAGAACACTCCTGCCTGCTTTCCATCCCCTTGGTAATGTGGGCCTTTTCGGTGAGCGTCTGATCCTGCCTGGGTGTCTCAACGTTCTGTGAGGTGGGCCCTCGGCTGTGAGGTCACTCCTGCCTGGCTGGCACTCGTTGCCTTGGCGACGTGGGCCCTCTGGTCACAGTTGGAGCCTGCTGGGAGCCTCCTCCCCTGGGTGATCAGGGCCCTCTGGCGTCAGGCCCTAAGTCCTGGGCTCCCCATATTTTCTGCTGTGCGCCCAGTGGTGCGAGGACACTCCTGCCAGGTTCCCATCCTCATGGGGATGTGGGCCTTCTGCTCTGAGGTCCCAAGGGCTGGCTTGCTCACAGTTTTATGGTGTGGGCCCTCTTGTGTGAGTTCACTCCGGCATTCATCCCATAGCCTTGTGGCCCTGGGCCGCCCGTTGGGAGGGCCCGGCTCCTGGATTCCTCACATTTTTTACTCTGTGGGCCCTCTGTTGTGAGGCTACTCCTGCCTGCCTCAGTCCCAGCCCGTTGGTGATGTGGGTTCTCTGGTTTGAGGCCACGTGTGCTGGGTGCCTCACCTTTCGATGATGTGGCCCCACTGGTGTGAGGACACTCCTGCCTGGTCCCCATCCCCTTCGTGATGTGGGCCCTCTGGTGAGAGTCTGATCCTGGCTGGGTTCCTCAGACTTCTGTGAGGTGGGCCCTCTGATGTGAGGTCACTCCTGCCTGGCTCGCACACGTCGCCTTGGCGACGTGGGCCCTCGGGTGGCAGCTGGAGCCCGCCGGGCACCTCCTCCCCTGGTTGATGAGGTCCCTACGGCATAAGACCCTAACTGCTGGGCTCCCCCCGTTTTCTGATGTGCAGCCAGTGATGCCAGGACACTCCTGCCAGGTTCCCATCCTGCTGGGGATGTGGGCCTTCTGCTCTGAGGTCCCAACGTCTGGGTTGGTCACAGTTCCATGGTGTGGGCCCTCTTGGGTGAGTTCACTCCGGCACTGATCCCATAGCCTCGTGGCCCTGGGCCGCCTGTTGGGAGGGTCCAGCTCCTGGATTCCTCACATTTTTTTTATTCTGTGGGCCCTCTGTTGTGAGGCTACTCTTGCCTGCCTCAGTCTCAGCCCGTCGGTGATGTGGGTTCTCTGGTTTGAGGCCACGTGTGCTGGGTGCCTCATCCTTCGATGATGTGGCCACACTGGTGTGAAGACACTCCTGCCTGGTTTCCCATCCTCTTCGTGATGTGGGCCCTCTGGTGAGAGTCTGATCGATGATGTGGCCCAACTAGTGTGCGGTCACGCCTGCCAGGTTCCCATCCCCTTTGTCTTGTGGGCCCTCTGGTGAGAGTCTGATCCTGGCTGGGTTCCTCACCCTTCTGTAAGTTGGGCCGTCTGCTGGGAGGTCATTCCCGCCTGCTTGGCACACTCCACCTTGGCGACGTGGGCCATCTGTTGGCAGTTGGAGCCTGCTAGGAGCCTCTTACCCTCGGAGATGAGGGCCCTCTGTCGTCAGGTCCTAACTGATGGGCTCCCCACATTTTCTTGTGTGCGCCCAGTTTTGCGAGGAAACTCCTACCAGCTTCCCATCCCCTTGGGGATGTGGGCCTTCTGCTCTGAGTTCCCAAAGGCTGGGTTGCTCAGCTCCATGATGTGGGCCCTCTGGTGTGAGTTCACTGCGGCCTGAATCCCGTAGCCTCGGTGCTCTGGACCACCTGCTGGGAGGTGCCAACTGCTAGATTCCTCACCTTTTTTATTCTGTGGGCCCTGAGTTTTGAGACTTCTCCAGCCAGCATGCCTCACTCAGAGCCCATTGGTGATGTGGGTCTTCAGGTTTGAGTCTACATGTGCTGGGTTCCTCACCTTTCGATGGTGTGGCCCCACTGGTGTGAGGACACTCCCCTCTGGTTCCCATCCCCTTGGTGATGTGGTACCTGTGGTGGGAGTCTGATCCTGGCTGGGTTCCTCACCCTTTTGTGAGGTGGGCCCTCTGCTGTGAGGTCACTCCTGCCTGGCTGGCACGCTTCGCCTTGGCGACGTGGGACCTCTGGTGGCAGTTGGAGCCTGCTGGGGGCCTCCTCCCCTCAGTGATGAGGGCCCTCTCGCGTCAGGCGAGAGGACTGCTGGTCTCTCCACATTTCCTGAATGTTCCCCCAGTGGTTCGAGGACAGTCCTGCCAGGTTCCCGTTCCCATGGTGATGTGGGCCGTCTGGTCTGAGGTCCCAACGGCTGAGTTACTCACAGTTTCATGATGTGGACCCTCTGGTGTGAGTTCGCTCCGGTCTGTATCCCATAGACTCGGTTCCCTGGGCCGCCTGCTAGGAGGTTCGATCTGCTGGATTCCTCACCTTTTTAAATCTGTGGTCCCTCTGTTGTGAGTCTACTCCTGCCTGTCACACTCCCAGCCCCTTGGTGATGCGGGTCCTCTGGTTTGACGCCACGTGTGCTGGGTTCCTCACCTTTCGATGATGTGGCCCCACTGGTGTGAGTACACTCCTGCCTGGTTCCCATACCCTTGTTGATGTGGGTCCTCTGGTGAGAACGTAATCCTGGCTGGGTTCCTTAACCTTCTGCGTGGTTGGCCCTGTGCTGTGAGGTCACTCCTGCCTGGCTGGCACACTTCGTCTTGGCGACGAGGGCCCTCTGGTGACAGTGAGGGCCTGCTGGGCGCCTCCTCCCCTGGGTGATGCGGGCCCTCTGGCGTCATGCCCTAACTGCTGTCCTCCCCACATTTTCTGTTGTGTGCCTAGTGGTGCGAGGACACTCCTGCCAGGTTCCCATCCCCATTGGGATGTGGGTCTTCGGCTCTGACGTCCCATCTGCTGGGTTGCTCAGAGTTTCACGATGTGGGGCCCTCTGGTGTGAGTTCATTCCGGCCTGGACCCCATAGCCTCCGTGCTCTGGGCCGCGTGCTGGGAGGTGCCAACTGATGGATTCCTCAACTTTTTTATTCTGTGGGCCCTCTGTTGTGAGGCTCCTCCTGCCTTCCTCACTCCAAGCCCCTTCGTGATGTGGGTTCTCTGATTAGAGTCCACGTTACTGGGTTTCGCATCTTTCGTTGATGTGGCCACACTGGTGTGAGGACACTCCTGCCGGGTTCCCATCCCCTTGGTGATGAGGGCCCTCTGGCGAGAGTCTTATCCTGGCTGGGTTCCTCACCCCTCTGTGAGGTAGGCCCTCTTCTGTGAGGTCACTCCTGCCTGGCTGGAACACGTCCCCTTGGCGACGTGGGCCCTCTGTTGGCAGTTGGAGCCTGCTGGGTGCCTCCTCCCCTCGGTGATGAGGGGCCTCTTGCTTCAGGACCTAACTGCTGTGCTCCCCACGTTTTCTGATGTGCGCCCAGTGGTGCGAGTACACTCCTGCCAGGTTTCCGTACCCATGGGGACGTGGGCCTTCTGCTCTGAGGTCTGAGCTGCTGGGTTACTCACAGTTTCATGATGTGAGCTCTCTTGTGTGAGTTCACTCCGGCCTGGGCCCAACAGCCTCGGTGCTCTGGGTCACTTGCTGGGAGCTTCCAACTGCTGGATTCCTCACCTTACTTATTCTGTGGGCCCTCTCTTGTGAGGCTACTCCTGGCTGCTTCACTGCCAGCCCCATCGTGATTTGGGTCCTCAGGTTTGTCGCCACATGTGCTGGGTTCCTCACCTTTCGATGATGTGGCCCCACTGGTGTGAGGACACTCCTGTCTGGTTCCCATCCCCTTGTTGACGTGGGCACTCTGGTGAGAGTCTGACCGTGGCTGGAATCCTCACCCTTTTGTGAGGTGGGCCCTCTTCTGTGAGGTCACTCCTGCCTAGCTGGCACACGTCTCCTTGGCGACGTGGGCCCTCTGGTGGCAGTTGGATCCTGCTTGGCGCCTCCTCCCCTGGGTGATGAGGGCCTTCTGTCGTCAGGCCCTAACTGCTGGGTTCCCCCAGTTTTCTGATGGGCACCCAGTGTTGCGAGGATACTTCTGCCAGTGTCTCACCCCCATTGGGATGTGGGTCTTCTGCTCTGACGTCCCAACGGCTGGGTTGATCACAGTTTCATGATGTGAGCCCACTGGTTTGAGTTCACTCTGGCCGGGATCCCATAGTCTTGCTGCTCTGTGCCATGTGCTGGGAGGTTCCAACTGCTGGATTCCTTATCTTTTATATTCTATGGGCCTCTCTTGTGAGGTTCCTCCTGCCTGTGTAAGTCTCAGCCACTTGGTGATGTGGGTCCTCTTATTTGAGGCCACATGTGCTGGGTTCCTCACCTTACGCTGGTGTGGCCCCAGTGGAGTGAGTACACTCCTACCTGGTTCCGAACCTCGTGGTAATGTGGGCCCTCTGGTGAGAGTCTGATCCTGGTTGGGTTCCTCACCCTTCTGTGAGGTGGGCCCTCTTCTGTGAGGTCCCTCCTGCCTAGCTGGCACACGTCTCCTTGGCGAAGTGGGCCCGCTCCTGGCATTTGGTGCCTGCTGGGACCTCCTCCCCTTGGTGATTAGCGCCCTCTGGCGGCAGGCAATAATTTCTGGGCTCCCCACATTATCGGATGTGCGCCCAGTGGTGCGAGGACACTCCTGCCATGTTCCGATCCCCATGGGGATGTGGGCCTTCTGCTCTGAGGTCCCTTGTGCTGGGTTGCTCACAGTTTCATGATGTGGGCCCTCTGTTGTGAGTTCACTCCGGCCTGCATCCCATATCCTCGGTGCTCTGGGCGGCCTGCTGGGAGTTTCCAACTGCTGGATTCCTCACCATTTTTATTGTATGGGCCCTCTGTTTTGAGGCTACTCTTGCCTGCCTCACTCCCAGCCGCTTGGTGATGTGGTTCCTCTGGTTTGAGTCCACATGTGCTGGTGATGTGGTTCCTCTGGTTTGAGTCCACATGTGCTAGTTTCCTCACCTTGAGATGGTGTGGCCCCACTGGTGTGAAGAAACTCCTGCCTGGTTCCCGTCCCCTTGGTGTTTAGGGCCCTCTGGTGAGAGTCTGTGGCTGGATGGGTTCCTCACCCTTCTGTGAGGTGGGCCCTCTGATGTGAGGTCACTCCTGCCTGGCTCGCGTACATCGCCTGAGCGACGTGGGCCCTCTGGTGGCAGTTGGAGTCGGCTGGTAGCCTTCTCCCAGCGGTGATGAGGGCCCTCTGGCGTCAGGCCCTAAATTCTGGGCTCCCCACATTATCTGATTTGCGCCAAGTGGAGAGAGGACACTCCTGCCAGGTTCCCATCCCTTTGGGACTGTGGGCCTTATGCTCTGAGGTTCCAACGGCTGGGTTGCTCACAGTTCCATGATGTGGGCCCTCTGGTGTGAGTTCACTCAGGCCTGGATCCCATAGCCTCCGTGCTCTGTGTCGCCTGCATCGGGGTTCCAACTGATGGATTCCTCACATTTTTTATTCTATGGGCCCTCTGTTGTGATGCTACTTCTGCCTGCATCACTCCCATCCCCTTGGTGATGTGGGCCCTCTGGTGAGAGTCTGATCCTGGCTGGGTTCCTCACCCTTCTGTGAGGTGGGCCCTCTTCTGTGACGTCACTCCTGCCTAGCTGGCACACATCTCCTTGGCGACGTGGGCCCTCTCGTGGCAGTTGGTGCCTGCTGGGAGCCTCCTCCCCTTGGTGATTAGTGCCCTCTGGCATCAGGCAATAATTTCTGAGCTCCCCACACTTTCTGATGTGTGCCCAGTGGTGTGGGGACACTCCTCCCTGGTTCCGATCCCCATGGGGATGTGGGCCTTCTGCTCTGAGGTCCCATGTGCTGGGTTGCTCACAGTTTCATGATGTGGGCCCTCTGGTGTGAGTTCATTCCGGCCTGCATCCCATAGCCTCTGTGCTCTGGGCCGCCTGCTGGGAGTTTCCAACTGCTGGATTCCTCACCATTTTATTGTGTGGGCCCTCTGTTGTGAGGCTACTCCTGACTGCCTCACTCCCAGCCCCTTGGTGGTGTGGTCCTCTGGTTTGAGGCCACATGTGCTGGGTTCCTCACCTTTCGATGATGTGGCCCCGCTGGTGTGAGGCCACTCCTATCTGGTGCCCATCCCCTTGGTGAGGTGGGCCCTCTGTTGAGAGTCTGATCCTTGCTGGGTTCCTCACCCTTCTGTGAGGTGAGCCCTGTGCTTTGAGGTCACTCCTGCCGAGTGGCTCATGTCGCCTTGGCGACATGGGCCCTCTGGGGTCAGTTGGAGCCTGCTGGGAGCCTCCTCCCCTCGGTGATGAGGGCCCTGTGTCGTCAGGCCCTAACTGCTGGGCTCCCCACATTTTCGGATGTGCGCCCAGTGGTTCGAGGACACTCCTGGCAGGTTCCCATCCCCAAGGGGATGTGGGCCTTCTGCTCTGAGATCCCAGTTGTTGCGTAGCTCACAGTTTCATGAAATGAAACCTGTGGTGTGACATCACTCAGACCAGGATCCCATAGATTTGGTGCTGTGGGCCACATGCTGGGAGATTCCAAATGCTGGAGTCCTCACCTTTTTTATTCTATGGGCCCTCTGGTGTGAGGCTGCTCCTGCGTGCCTCACTCCCAGCCCCTTGGTGATGTGGGTCCTCTGGTTTGAGGCCACGTGTGCTGGGTGCCTCACCTTTCGATGATGTGGCCCCACTGGTGTGAGGACACTCCTGCCTGGTCCCCATCCCCTTCGTGATGTGGGCCCTCTGGTGAGAGTCTGATCCTGGCTGGGTTCCTCAGACTTCTGTGAGGTGGGCCCTCTGATGTGAGGTCACTCCTGCCTGGTTCGCACACGTCGCCTTGGCGACGTGGGCCCTCGGGTGGCAGCTGGAGCCCGCCGGGCACCTCCTCCCCTGGTTGATGAGGTCCCTACGGCGTAAGACCCTAACTGCTGGGTTCCCCCCTTTTTCTGATGTGCAGCCAGTGATGCCAGGACACTCCTGCCAGGTTCCCATCCTGCTGGGGATGTGGGCCTTCTGCTCTGAGGTCCCTTGTGCTGGGTTGCTCACAGTTTCATGATGTGGGCCCTCTGTTGTGAGTTCACTCCGGCCTGCATCCCATATCCTCGGTGCTCTGGGCGGCCTGCTGGGAGTTTCCAACTGCTGGATTCCTCACCATTTTTATTGTATGGGCCCTCTGTTTTGAGGCTACTCTTGCCTGCCTCACTCCCAGCCGCTTGGTGATGTGGTTCCTCTGGTTTGAGTCCACATGTGCTGGTGATGTGGTTCCTCTGGTTTGAGTCCACATGTGCTAGTTTCCTCACCTTGAGATGGTGTGGCCCCACTGGTATGAAGAAACTCCTGCCTGGTTCCCGTCCCCTTGGTGTTTAGGGCCCTCTGGTGAGAGTCTGTGGCTGGATGGGTTCCTCACCCTTCTGTGAGGTGGGCCCTCTGATGTGAGGTCACTCCTGCCTGGCTCGCGTACATCGCCTGAGCGACGTGGGCCCTCTGGTGGCAGTTGGAGTCGGCTGGTAGCCTTCTCCCAGCGGTGATGAGGGCCCTCTGGCGTCAGGCCCTAAATTCTGGGCTCCCCACATTATCTGATTTGCGCCAAGTGGAGAGAGGACACTCCTGCCAGGTTCCCATCCCTTTGGGACTGTGGGCCTTATGCTCTGAGGTTCCAACGGCTGGGTTGCTCACAGTTCCATGATGTGGGCCCTCTGGTGTGAGTTCACTCAGGCCTGGATCCCATAGCCTCCGTGCTCTGTGTCGCCTGCATCGGGGTTCCAACTGATGGATTCCTCACATTTTTTATTCTATGGGCCCTCTGTTGTGATGCTACTTCTGCCTGCATCACTCCCATCCCCTTGGTGATGTGGGCCCTCTGGTGAGAGTCTGATCCTGGCTGGGTTCCTCACCCTTCTGTGAGGTGGGCCCTCTTCTGTGACGTCACTCCTGCCTAGCTGGCACACATCTCCTTGGCGACGTGGGCCCTCTCGTGGCAGTTGGTGCCTGCTGGGAGCCTCCTCCCCTTGGTGATTAGTGCCCTCTGGCATCAGGCAATAATTTCTGAGCTCCCCACACTTTCTGATGTGCGCCCAGTGGTGTGGGGACACTCCTCCCTGGTTCCGATCCCCATGGGGATGTGGGCCTTCTGCTCTGAGGTCCCATGTGCTGGGTTGCTCACAGTTTCATGATGTGGGCCCTCTGGTGTGAGTTCATTCCGGCCTGCATCCCATAGCCTCTGTGCTCTGGGCCGCCTGCTGGGAGTTTCCAACTGCTGGATTCCTCACCATTTTATTGTGTGGGCCCTCTGTTGTGAGGCTACTCCTGACTGCCTCACTCCCAGCCCCTTGGTGGTGTGGTCCTCTGGTTTGAGGCCACATGTGCTGGGTTCCTCACCTTTCGATGATGTGGCCCCGCTGGTGTGAGGCCACTCCTATCTGGTGCCCATCCCCTTGGTGAGGTGGGCCCTCTGTTGAGAGTCTGATCCTTGCTGGGTTCCTCACCCTTCTGTGAGGTGAGCCCTGTGCTTTGAGGTCACTCCTGCCGAGTGGCTCATGTCGCCTTGGCGACATGGGCCCTCTGGGGTCAGTTGGAGCCTGCTGGGAGCCTCCTCCCCTCGGTGATGAGGGCCCTGTGTCGTCAGGCCCTAACTGCTGGGCTCCCCACATTTTCGGATGTGCGCCCAGTGGTTCGAGGACACTCCTGGCAGGTTCCCATCCCCAAGGGGATGTGGGCCTTCTGCTCTGAGATCCCAGTTGTTGCGTAGCTCACAGTTTCATGAAATGAAACCTGTGGTGTGACATCACTCAGACCAGGATCCCATAGATTTGGTGCTGTGGGCCACATGCTGGGAGATTCCAAATGCTGGAGTCCTCACCTTTTTTATTCTATGGGCCCTCTGGTGTGAGGCTGCTCCTGCGTGCCTCACTCCCAGCCCCTTGGTGATGTGGGTCCTCTGGTTTGAGGCCACGTGTGCTGGGTGCCTCACCTTTCGATGATGTGGCCCCACTGGTGTGAGGACACTCCTGCCTGGTCCCCATCCCCTTCGTGATGTGGGCCCTCTGGTGAGAGTCTGATCCTGGCTGGGTTCCTCAGACTTCTGTGAGGTGGGCCCTCTGATGTGAGGTCACTCCTGCCTGGCTCGCACACGTCGCCTTGGCGACGTGGGCCCTCGGGTGGCAGCTGGAGCCCGCCGGGCACCTCCTCCCCTGGTTGATGAGGTCCCTACGGCGTAAGACCCTAACTGCTGGGCTCCCCCCTTTTTCTGATGTGCAGCCAGTGATGCCAGGACACTCCTGCCAGGTTCCCATCCTGCTGGGGATGTGGGCCTTCTGCTCTGAGGTCCCAACGGCTAGGTTGCTCACAGTTCCATGGTGTGGGCTCTCTGATGTAAGTTCACTCCGACCAGGATACCATGGCCTCTGTGTTCCTGGCCGCCTGATGGGAGGTTCCAACTGCTGGATTCTTCACCTTTTTATTCTATGGGCCCGCTGTGGTGAGGCTACTCCTGCCTGCCTCACTCCCAGCCCCTTGGTGATATGGGTCCTCTGGGTTGAGGCCATATGTGCTGGGTTCCTCACCTTTCGACGATGTGGCCCCGCTGGTTTCAGAACACTCCTGCCTGCTTTCCATCCCCTTGGTAATGTGGGCCTTTTCGGTGAGCGTCTGATCCTGCCTGGGTGTCTCAACGTTCTGTGAGGTGGGCCCTCGGCTGTGAGGTCACTCCTGCCTGGCTGGCACTCGTCACCTTGGCGACGTGGGCCCTCTGGTCACAGTTGGAGCCTGCTGGGAGCCTCCTCCCCTGGGTGATCAGGGCCCTCTGGCGTCAGGCCCTAAGTCCTGGGCTCCCCATATTTTCTGCTGTGCGCCCAGTGGTGCGAGGACACTCCTGCCAGGTTCCCATCCTCATGGGGATGTGGGCCTTCTGCTCTGAGGTCCCAAGGGCTGGCTTGCTCACAGTTTTATGGTGTGGGCCCTCTTGTGTGAGTTCACTCCGGCATTGATCCCATAGCCTCGTGGCCCTGGGCCGCCCGTTGGGAGGGCCCAGCTCCTGGATTCCTCACATTTTTTACTCTGTGGGCCCTCTGTTGTGAGGCTACTCCTGCCTGCCTCAGTCCCAGCCCGTTGGTGATGTGGGTTCTCTGGTTTGAGGCCACGTGTGCTGGGTGCCTCACCTTTCGATGATGTGGCCCCACTGGTGTGAGGACACTCCTGCCTGGTCCCCATCCCCTTCGTGATGTGGGCCCTCTGGTGAGAGTCTGATCCTGGCTGGGTTCCTCAGACTTCTGTGAGGTGGGCCCTCTGATGTGAGGTCACTCCTGCCTGGCTCGCACACGTCGCCTTGGCGACGTGGGCCCTCGGGTGGCAGCTGGAGCCCGCCGGGCACCTCCTCCCCTGGTTGATGAGGTCCCTACGGCATAAGACCCTAACTGCTGGGCTCCCCCCGTTTTCTGATGTGCAGCCAGTGATGCCAGGACACTCCTGCCAGGTTCCCATCCTGCTGGGGATGTTGGCCTTCTGCTCTGAGGTCCCAACGTCTGGGTTGGTCACAGTTCCATGGTGTGGGCCCTCTTGGGTGAGTTCACTCCGGCACTGATCCCATAGCCTCGTGGCCCTGGGCCGCCTGTTGGGAGGGTCCAGCTCCTGGATTCCTCACATTTTTTTTATTCTGTGGGCCCTCTGTTGTGAGGCTACTCTTGCCTGCCTCAGTCTCAGCCCGTCGGTGATGTGGGTTCTCTGGTTTGAGGCCACGTGTGCTGGGTGCCTCATCCTTCGATGATGTGGCCACACTGGTGTGAAGACACTCCTGCCTGGTTTCCCATCCTCTTCGTGATGTGGGCCCTCTGGTGAGAGTCTGATCGATGATGTGGCCCAACTAGTGTGCGGTCACGCCTGCCAGGTTCCCATCCCCTTTGTCTTGTGGGCCCTCTGGTGAGAGTCTGATCCTGGCTGGGTTCCTCACCCTTCTGTAAGTTGGGCCGTCTGCTGGGAGGTCATTCCCGCCTGCTTGGCACACTCCACCTTGGCGACGTGGGCCATCTGTTGGCAGTTGGAGCCTGCTAGGAGCCTCTTACCCTCGGAGATGAGGGCCCTCTGTCGTCAGGTCCTAACTGATGGGCTCCCCACATTTTCTTGTGTGCGCCCAGTTTTGCGAGGAAACTCCTACCAGCTTCCCATCCCCTTGGGGATGTGGGCCTTCTGCTCTGAGTTCCCAAAGGCTGGGTTGCTCAGCTCCATGATGTGGGCCCTCTGGTGTGAGTTCACTGCGGCCTGAATCCCGTAGCCTCGGTGCTCTGGACCACCTGCTGGGAGGTGCCAACTGCTAGATTCCTCACCTTTTTTATTCTGTGGGCCCTGAGTTTTGAGACTTCTCCAGCCAGCATGCCTCACTCAGAGCCCATTGGTGATGTGGGTCTTCAGGTTTGAGTCTACATGTGCTGGGTTCCTCACCTTTCGATGGTGTGGCCCCACTGGTGTGAGGACACTCCCCTCTGGTTCCCATCCCCTTGGTGATGTGGTACCTGTGGTGGGAGTCTGATCCTGGCTGGGTTCCTCACCCTTTTGTGAGGTGGGCCCTCTGCTGTGAGGTCACTCCTGCCTGGCTGGCACGCTTCGCCTTGGCGACGTGGGACCTCTGGTGGCAGTTGGAGCCTGCTGGGGGCCTCCTCCCCTCAGTGATGAGGGCCCTCTCGCGTCAGGCGAGAGGACTGCTGGTCTCTCCACATTTCCTGAATGTTCCCCCAGTGGTTCGAGGACAGTCCTGCCAGGTTCCCGTTCCCATGGTGATGTGGGCCGTCTGGTCTGAGGTCCCAACGGCTGAGTTACTCACAGTTTCATGATGTGGACCCTCTGGTGCGAGTTTTCTCCGGTCTGTATCCCATAGACTCGGTTCCCTGGGCCGCCTGCTAGGAGGTTCGATCTGCTGGATTCCTCACCTTTTTAAATCTGTGGTCCCTCTGTTGTGAGTCTACTCCTGCCTGCCACACTCCCAGCCCCTTGGTGATGCGGGTCCTCTGGTTTGACGCCACGTGTGCTGGGTTCCTCACCTTTCGATGATGTGGCCCCACTGGTGTGAGTACACTCCTGCCTGGTTCCCATACCCTTGTTGATGTGGGTCCTCTGGTGAGAACGTAATCCTGGCTGGGTTCCTTAACCTTCTGCGTGGTTGGCCCTGTGCTGTGAGGTCACTCCTGCCTGGCTGGCACACTTCGTCTTGGCGACGAGGGCCCTCTGGTGACAGGGCCTGCTGGGCGCCTCCTCCCCTGGGTGATGCGGGCCCTCTGGCGTCATGCCCTAACTGCTGTCCTCCCCACATTTTCTGTTGTGTGCCTAGTGGTGCGAGGACACTCCTGCCAGGTTCCCATCCCCATTGGGATGTGGGCCTTCGGCTCTGACGTCCCATCTGCTGGGTTGCTCAGAGTTTCACGATGTGGGGCCCTCTGGTGTGAGTTCATTCCGGCCTGGACCCCATAGCCTCCATGCTCTGGGCCGCGTGCTGGGAGGTGCCAACTGATGGATTCCTCAACTTTTTTATTCTGTGGGCCCTCTGTTGTGAGGCTCCTCCTGCCTTCCTCACTCCAAGCCCCTTCGTGATGTGGGTTCTCTGATTAGAGTCCACGTTACTGGGTTTCGCATCTTTCGTTGATGTGGCCACACTGGTGTGAGGACACTCCTGCCGGGTTCCCATCCCCTTGGTGATGAGGGCCCTCTGGCGAGAGTCTTATCCTGGCTGGGTTCCTCACCCCTCTGTGAGGTAGGCCCTCTTCTGTGAGGTCACTCCTGCCTGGCTGGAACACGTCCCCTTGGCGACGTGGGCCCTCTGTTGGCAGTTGGAGCCTGCTGGGTGCCTCCTCCCCTCGGTGATGAGGGGCCTCTTGCTTCAGGACCTAACTGCTGTGCTCCCCACGTTTTCTGATGTGCGCCCAGTGGTGCGAGTACACTCCTGCCAGGTTTCCGTACCCATGGGGACGTGGGCCTTCTGCTCTGAGGTCTGAGCTGCTGGGTTGCTCACAGTTTCATGATGTGAGCTCTCTTGTGTGAGTTCACTCCGGCCTGGGCCCAATAGCCTCGGTGCTCTGGGTCACTTGCTGGGAGCTTCCAACTGCTGGATTCCTCACCTTACTTATTCTGTGGGCCCTCTCTTGTGAGGCTACTCCTGGCTGCTTCACTGCCAGCCCCATCGTGATTTGGGTCCTCAGGTTTGTCGCCACATGTGCTGGGTTCCTCACCTTTCGATGATGTGGCCCCACTGGTGTGAGGACACTCCTGTCTGGTTCCCATCCCCTTGTTGATGTGGGCACTCTGGTGAGAGTCTGACCGTGGCTGGAATCCTCACCCTTTTGTGAGGTGGGCCCTCTTCTGTGAGGTCACTCCTGCCTAGCTGGCACACGTCTCCTTGGCGACGTGGGCCCTCTGGTGGCAGTTGGATCCTGCTTGGCGCCTCCTCCCCTGGGTGATGAGGGCCTTCTGTCGTCAGGCCCTAACTGCTGGGTTCCCCCAGTTTTCTGATGGGCACCCAGTGTTGCGAGGATACTCCTGCCAGGGTCTCACCCCCATTGGGATGTGGGTCTTCTGCTCTGAGGTCCCAACGGCTGGGTTGATCACAGTTTCATGATGTGAGCCCACTGGTTTGAGTTCACTCTGGCCGGGATCCCATAGTCTTGCTGCTCTGTGCCATGTGCTGGGAGGTTCCAACTGCTGGATTCCTTATCTTTTTTATTCTATGGGCCTCTCTTGTGAGGTTCCTCCTGCCTGCCTCAGTCTCAGCCACTTGGTGATGTGGGTCCTCTGGTTTGAGGCCACATGTGCTGGGTTCCTCACCTTACGCTGGTGTGGCCCCAGTGGAGTGAGTACACTCCTGCCTGGTTCCGAACCTCGTGGTAATGTGGGCCCTCTGGTGAGAGTCTGATCCTGGTTGGGTTCCTCACCCTTCTGTGAGGTGGGCCCTCTTCTGTGAGGTCCCTCCTGCCTAGCTGGCACACGTCTCCTTGGCGAAGTGGGCCCGCTCCTGGCATTTGGTGCCTGCTGGGACCTCCTCCCCTTGGTGATTAGCGCCCTCTGGCGGCAGGCAATAATTTCTGGGCTCCCCACATTATCGGATGTGCGCCCAGTGGTGCGAGGACACTCCTGCCATGTTCCGATCCCCATGGGGATGTGGGCCTTCTGCTCTGAGGTCCCTTGTGCTGGGTTGCTCACAGTTTCATGATGTGGGCCCTCTGTTGTGAGTTCACTCCGGCCTGCATCCCATATCCTCGGTGCTCTGGGCGGCCTGCTGGGAGTTTCCAACTGCTGGATTCCTCACCATTTTTATTGTATGGGCCCTCTGTTTTGAGGCTACTCTTGCCTGCCTCACTCCCAGCCGCTTGGTGATGTGGTTCCTCTGGTTTGAGTCCACATGTGCTGGTGATGTGGTTCCTCTGGTTTGAGTCCACATGTGCTAGTTTCCTCACCTTGAGATGGTGTGGCCCCACTGGTGTGAAGAAACTCCTGCCTGGTTCCCGTCCCCTTGGTGTTTTGGGCCCTCTGGTGAGAGTCTGTGGCTGGATGGGTTCCTCACCCTTCTGTGAGGTGGGCCCTCTGATGTGAGGTCACTCCTGCCTGGCTCGCGTACATCGCCTGAGCGACGTGGGCCCTCTGGTGGCAGTTGGAGTCGGCTGGTAGCCTTCTCCCAGCGGTGATGAGGGCCCTCTGGCGTCAGGCCCTAAATTCTGGGCTCCCCACATTATCTGATTTGCGCCAAGTGGAGAGAGGACACTCCTGCCAGGTTCCCATCCCTTTGGGGCTGTGGGCCTTATGCTCTGAGGTTCCAACGGCTGGGTTGCTCACAGTTCCATGATGTGGGCCCTCTGGTGTGAGTTCACTCAGGCCTGGATCCCATAGCCTCCGTGCTCTGTGTCGCCTGCATCGGGGTTCCAACTGATGGATTCCTCACATTTTTTATTCTATGGGCCCTCTGTTGTGATGCTACTTCTGCCTGCATCACTCCCATCCCCTTGGTGATGTGGGCCCTCTGGTGAGAGTCTGACCGTGGCTGGGATCCTCACCCTTCTGTGAGGTGGGCCCTCTTCTGTGACGTCACTCCTGCCTAGCTGGCACACGTCTCCTTGGCGACGTGGGCCCTCTGGGGGCAGTTGGAGCCTGCTGGGCGCCTCCTACCCTGGGTGATGAGGGCCCTCTGGAGTCAGGCCCTAACTGCTGGGTTACCCAATTTTCTGATGGGCACCCAGTGTTGCGAGGATACTCCTGCCAGGGTCCCACCCCCATTGGGATGTGGGTGTTCTGCTCTGAGGTCCCAACGGCTAGGTTGCTCACAGTTTCATGATGTGAGCCCACTGGTGTGAGTTCACTCCGGCCTGGATCCCATAGCCTTGCTGCTCTGGGCCATGTGCTGGGAGGTTCCAACTGCTTGATTCCTTATCTTTTTTATTCTATGGGCCTCTCTTGTGAGGAAACTCCTGACTGCCTCACTCTCAGCCACTTGGTGATGTGGGTTCTCTGGTTTGAGGCCACATGTGCTGGGTTCCTCACCTTACGCTGGTGTGGCCCCACTGGAGTGAGGACACTCCTGCCTGGTTCCGAACCTCGTGGTAATGGGGGCCCTCTGGTGAGAGTCTGATCCTGGCTGGGTTCCTCACCCTTCTGTGAGGTGGGCCCTCTTCTGTGACGTCACTCCTGCCTAGCTGGCACACATCTCCTTGGCGACGTGGGCCCTCTCGTGGCAGTTGGTGCCTGCTGGGAGCCTCCTCCCCTTGGTGATTAGTGCCCTCTGGCATCAGGCAATAATTTCTGAGCTCCCCACACTTTCTGATGTGCGCCCAGTGGTGTGGGGACACTCCTCCCTGGTTCCGATCCCCATGGGGATGTGGGCCTTCTGCTCTGAGGTGCCATGTGCTGGGTTGCTCACAGTTTCATGATGTGGGCCCTCTGGTGTGAGTTCATTCCGGCCTGCATCCCATAGCCTCTGTGCTCTGGGCCGCCTGCTGGGAGTTTCCAACTGCTGGATTCCTCACCATTTTATTGTGTGGGCCCTCTGTTGTGAGGCTACTCCTGACTGCCTCACTCCCAGCCCCTTGGTGGTGTGGTCCTCTGGTTTGAGGCCACATGTGCTGCGTTCCTCACCTTTCGATGATGTGGCCCCGCTGGTGTGAGGCCACTCCTATCTGGTGCCCATCCCCTTGGTGAGGTGGGCCCTCTGTTGAGAGTCTGATCCTTGCTGGGTTCCTCACCCTTCTGTGAGGTGAGCCCTGTGCTTTGAGGTCACTCCTGCCGAGTGGCTCATGTCGCCTTGGCGACATGGGCCCTCTGGGGTCAGTTGGAGCCTGCTGGGAGCCTCCTCCCCTCGGTGATGAGGGCCCTGTGTCGTCAGGCCCTAACTGCTGGGCTCCCCACATTTTCGGATGTGCGCCCAGTTGTTCGAGGACACTCCTGGCAGGTTCCCATCCCCAAGGGGATGTGGGCCTTCTGCTCTGAGATCCCAGTTGTTGCGTAGCTCACAGTTTCATGAAATGAAACCTGTGGTGTGACATCACTCAGACCAGGATCCCATAGATTTGGTGCTGTGGGCCACATGCTGGGAGATTCCAAATGCTGGAGTCCTCACCTTTTTTATTCTATGGGCCCTCTGGTGTGAGGCTGCTCCTGCGTGCCTCACTCCCAGCCCCTTGGTGATGTGGGTCCTCTGGTTTGAGGCCATATGTGCTGGGTTCCTCACCTTTCGACGATGTGGCCCCGCTGGTTTGAGAACACTCCTGCCTGCTTCCCATCCCCTTGGTAATGTGGGCATTTTCGGTGAGCGTCTGATCCTGCCTGGGTGTCTCAACGTTCTGTGAGGTGGGCCCTCTGATGTGAGGTCACTCCTGCCTGGCTGGCACTCGTTGCCTTGGCGACGTGGGCCCTCGGGTGGCAGCTGGAGCCCTCCGGGCACCTCCTCCCCTGGTTGATGAGGTCCCTACGGCGTAAGACCCTAACTGCTGGGCTCCCCCCTTTTTCTGATGTGCAGCCAGTGATGCCAGGACACTCCTGCCAGGTTCCCATCCTGCTGGGGATGTGGGCCTTCTGCTCTGAGGTCCCAACGGCTAGGTTGCTCACAGTTCCATGGTGTGGGCTCTCTGATGTAAGTTCACTCCGACCAGGATACTATGGCCTCTGTGTTCCTGGCCGCCTGATGGGAGGTTCCAACTGCTGGATTCTTCACCTTTTTATTCTATAGGCCCTCTGTTGTGAGGCTACTCCTGCCTACCTCACTCCCAGCCCCTTGGTGATGTGGGTCCTCTGGGTTGAGGCCATATGTGCTGGGTTCCTCACCTTTCGACGATGTGGCCCCGCTGGTTTGAGAACACTCCTGCCTGCTTCCCATCCCCTTGGTAATGTGGGCCTTTTCGGTGAGCGTCTGATCCTGCCTGGGTGTCTCAACGTTCTGTGAGGTGGGCCCTCGGCTGTGAGGTCACTCCTGCCTTGCTGGCACTCGTTGCCTTGGCGACTTGGGCCCTCGGGTGGCAGCTGGAGCCCGCCGGGCACCTCCTCCCCTGGTTGATGAGGTCCCTACGGCGTAAGACCCTAACTGCTGGGCTCCCCCCTTTTTCTGATGTGCAGCCAGTGATGCCAGGACACTCCTGCCGGGTTCCCATCCTGCTGGGGATGTGGGCCTTCTGCTCTGAGGTCCCAACGGCTAGGTTGCTCACAGTTCCATGGTGTGGGCTCTCTGATGTAAGTTCACTCCGACCAGGATACCATGGCCTCTGTGTTCCTGGCCGCCTGATGGGAGGTTCCAACTGCTGGATTCTTCACCTTTTTATTCTATGGGCCCTCTGTGGTGAGGCTACTCCTGCCTGCCTCACTCCCAGCCCCTTGGTGATGTGGGTCCTCTGGGTTGAGGCCATATGTGCTGGGTTCCTCACCTTTCGACGATGTGGCCCCGCTGGTTTGAGAACACTCCTGCCTGCTTTCCATCCCCTTGGTAATGTGGGCCTTTTCGGTGAGCGTCTGATCCTGCCTGGGTGTCTCAACGTTCTGTGAGGTGGGCCCTCTGCTGTGAGGTCACTCCTGCCTGGCTGGCACTCGTTGCCTTGGTGACGTTGGCCCTCTGGTCGCCGTTGGAACCTGCTGGGAGCCTCCTCCCCTGGGTGATCAGGGCCCTCTGGCGTCAGGCCCTATGTCCTGGGCTCCCCATATTTTCTGCTGTGCGCGCAGTGGTGCAAGGACACTCCTGCCAGGTTCCCATCCTCATGGAGATGTGGGCCTTCTGCTCTGAGGTCCCAACGTCTGGGTTGGTCACAGTTCCATGGTGTGGGCCCTCTTGTGTGAGTTCACTCCGGCACTGATCCCATAGCCTCGTGGCCCTGGGCCGCCTGTTGGGAGGGTCCAGCTCCTGGATTCCTCACATTTTTTTTATCCTGTGGGCCCTCTGTTGTGAGGCTACTCTTGCCTGCCTCAGTCTCAGTTCGTCGGTGATGTGGGTTCTCTGGTTTGAGGCCACGTGTGCTGGGTGCCTCACCCTTCGATGATGTGGCCACACTGGTGTGAAGACACTCCTGCCTGGTTCCCATCCCCTTCGTGATGTGGGCCCTCTGGTGAGAGTCTGATCCTGGCTGGGTCCTCAGACTTCTGTGAGGTGGGCCCTCTGATGTGAGGTCACTCCTGCCTGGCTCGCACACATCGCCTTGGCGACGTGGGCCCTCGGGTGGCAGTTGGAGCCTGCTGGGCGCCTCCTCCCCTGGTTGATGAGGTCCCTATGGCTTAAGATCCTAACTGCTGGGCTCCCCACGTTTTCTGATGTGCAGCCAGTAATGCCAGGACACTCCTGCCAGGTTCCCGTCCTGCTGGGGATGTGGGCCATCTGCTCTGAGGTCCCAATGGCTGGGTTGCTCACACTTCCATGGTGTGGGCTCTCTGACGTAAGTAAGTTCACTCCTACCAGGATCCCATGGCCTCTGTGTTCCTGGCCGCCTGACGGGAGGTTCCAACTGCTGGATTCCTCACCTTTTTTATTCTATGGGCCCTCTGTGGTGAGGCTACTCCTGCCTGCCTCACTCCCAGCCCCTTGGTGATGTGGGTCCTCTGGATTGAGGCCACATGTGCTGGGTTTCTTAGATTTCGATGATGTGGCCCAACTAGTGTGCGGTCACGCCTGCCAGGTTCCCATCCCCTTTGTCTTGTGGGCCCTCTGGTGAGAGTCTGATCCTGGCTGGGTCCCTCACCCTTCTGTAAGTTGGGCCGTCTGCTGGGAGGTCATTCCCGCCTGCTTGGCACACTTCACCTTGGCGCCGTGGGCCATCTGTTGGCAGTTGGAGCCTGCTAGGAGCCTCTTACCCTCGGAGATGAGGGCCCTCTGTCGTCAGGTCCTAACTGATGGGCTCCCCAATTTTCTTGTGTGCGCCCAGTTTTGCGAGGAAACTCCTACCAGCTTCCCATCCCCTTGGGGATGTGGGCCTTCTGCTCTGAGTTCCCAAAGGCTGGGTTGCTCAGCTCCATGATGTGGGCCCTCTGGTGTGAGTTCACTGCAGCCTGAATCCCGTAGCCTCGGTGCTCTGGACCACCTGCTGGGAGGTGCCAACTGCTAGATTCCTCACCTTTTTTATTCTGTGGGCCCTGAGTTTTTAGACTTCTCCAGCCAGCATGCCTCACTCAGAGCCCATTGGTGATGTGGGTCCTCAGGTTTGAGTCTACATGTGCTGGGTTCCTCACCTTTCGATGGTGTGGCCCCACTGGTGTGAGGACACTCCCCTCTGGTTCCCATCCCCTTGGTGATGTGGTACCTGTGGTGGGAGTCTGATCCTGGCTGGGTTCCTCACCCTTTTGTGAGGTGGGCCCTCTGCTGTGAGGTCACTCCTGCCTGGCTGGCACGCTTCGCCTTGGCGACGTGGGACCTCTGGTGGCAGTTGGAGCCTGCTGGGAGCCTCCTCCCCTCAGTGATGAGGGCCCTCTCGCGTCAGGCCCTAACTGCTGGTCTCTCCACATTTCCTGAATGTTCCCCCAGTGGTTCGAGGACAGTCCTGCCAGGTTCCCGTTCCCATGGTGATGTGGGCCGTCTGGTCTGAGGTCCCAACGGCTGAGTTACTCACAGTTTCATGATGTGGACCCTCTGGTGTGAGTTCGCTCCGGTCTGTATCCCATAGACTCGGTTCCCTGGGCCGCCTGCTAGGAGGTTCGATCTGCTGGATTCCTCACCTTTTTAAATCTGTGGTCCCTCTGTTGTGAGTCTACTCCTGCCTGCCACACTCCCAGCCCCTTGGTGATGCGGGTCCTCTGGTTTGACGCCACGTGTGCTGGGTTCCTCACCTTTCGATGATGTGGCCCCACTGGTGTGAGTACACTCCTGCCTGGTTCCCATACCCTTGTTGATGTGGGTCCTCTGGTGAGAACGTAATCCTGGCTGGGTTCCTTAACCTTCTGCGTGGTTGGCCCTGTGCTGTGAGGTCACTCCTGCCTGGCTGGCACACTTCGTCTTGGCGACGAGGGCCCTCTGGTGACAGTGAGGGCCTGCTGGGCGCCTCCTCCCCTGGGTGATGCGGGCCCTCTGGCATCATGCCCTAACTGCTGTCCTCCCCACATTTTCTGTTGTGTGCCTAGTGGTGCGAGGACACTCCTGCCAGGTTCCCATCCCCATTGGGATGTGGGCCTTCGGCTCTGACGTCCCATCTGCTGGGTTGCTCAGAGTTTCACGATGTGGGCTCTCTGGTGTGAGTTCATTCCGGCCTGGACCCCATAGCCTCCGTGCTCTGGGCCGCGTGCTGGGAGGTGCCAACTGATGGATTCCTCAACTTTTTTATTCTGTGGGCCCTCTGTTGTGAGGCTCCTCCTGCCTTCCTCACTCCAAGCCCCTTCGTGATGTGGGTTCTCTGATTAGAGTCCACGTTACTGGGTTTCGCATGTTTCGTTGATGTGGCCACACTGGTGTGAGGACACTCCTGCCGGGTTCCCATCCCCTTGGTGATGAGGGCCCTCTGGCGAGAGTCTTATCCTGGCTGGGTTCCTCACCCCTCTGTGAGGTAGGCCCTCTTCTGTGAGGTCACTCCTGCCTGGCTGGAACACGTCCCCTTGGCGACGTGGGCCCTCTGTTGGCAGTTGGAGCCTGCTGGGTGCCTCCTCCCCTCGGTGATGAGGGGCCTCTTGCTTCGGGACCTAACTGCTGTGCTCCCCACGTTTTCTGATGTGCGCCCAGTGGTGCGAGTACACTCCTGCCAGGTTTCCTTACCCATGGGGACGTGGGCCTTCTGCTCTGAGGTCTGAGCTGCTGGGTTACTCACAGTTTCATGATGTGAGCTCTCTTGTGTGAGTTCACTCCGGCCTGGGCCCAACAGCCTCGGTGCTCTGGGTCACTTGCTGGGAGCTTCCAACTGCTGGATTCCTCACCTTACTTATTCTGTGGGCCCTCTCTTGTGAGGCTACTCCTGGCTGCTTCACTGCCAGCCCCATCGTGATTTGGGTCCTCAGGTTTGTCGCCACATGTGCTGGGTTCCTCACCTTTCGATGATGTGGCCCCACTGGTGTGAGGACACTCCTGTCTGGTTCCCATCCCCTTGTTGACGTGGGCACTCTGGTGAGAGTCTGACCGTGGCTGGAATCCTCACCCTTTTGTGAGGTGGGCCCTCTTCTGTGAGGTCACTCCTGCCTAGCTGGCACACGTCTCCTTGGCGACGTGGGCCCTCTGGTGGCAGTTGGATCCTGCTTGGCGCCTCCTCCCCTGGGTGATGAGGGCCTTCTGTCGTCAGGCCCTAACTGCTGGGTTCCCCCAGTTTTCTGATGGGCACCCAGTGTTGCGAGGATACTTCTGCCAGTGTCTCACCCCCATTGGGATGTGGGTCTTCTGCTCTGAGGTCCCAACGGCTGGGTTGATCACAGTTTCATGATGTGAGCCCACTGGTGTGAGTTCACTCCGGCCTGGATCCCATAGCCTTGCTGCTCTGGGCCATGTGCTGGGAGGTTCCAACTGCTTGATTCCTTATCTTTTTTATTCTATGGGCCTCTCTTGTGAGGAAACTCCTGACTGCCTCACTCTCAGCCACTTGGTGATGTGGGTTCTCTGGTTTGAGGCCACATGTGCTGGGTTCCTCACCTTACGCTGGTGTGGCCCCACTGGAGTGAGGACACTCCTGCCTGGTTCCGAACCTCGTGGTAATGGGGGCCCTCTGGTGAGAGTCTGATCCTGGCTGGGTTCCTCACCCTTCTGTGAGGTGGGCCCTCTTCTGTGACGTCACTCCTGCCTAGCGGGCACACATCTCCTTGGCGACGTGGGCCCTCTCGTGGCAGTTGGTGCCTGCTGGGAGCCTCCTCCCCTTGGTGATTAGTGCCCTCTGGCATCAGGCAATAATTTCTGAGCTCCCCACACTTTCTGATGTGCGCCCAGTGGTGTGGGGACACTCCTCCCTGGTTCCGATCCCCATGGGGATGTGGGCCTTCTGCTCTGAGGTCCCATGTGCTGGGTTGCTCACAGTTTCATGATGTGGGCCCTCTGGTGTGAGTTCATTCCGGCCTGCATCCCATAGCCTCTGTGCTCTGGGCCGCCTGCTGGGAGTTTCCAACTGCTGGATTCCTCACCATTTTATTGTGTGGGCCCTCTGTTGTGAGGCTACTCCTGACTGCCTCACTCCCAGCCCCTTGGTGGTGTGGTCCTCTGGTTTGAGGCCACATGTGCTGGGTTCCTCACCTTTCGATGATGTGGCCCCGCTGGTGTGAGGCCACTCCTATCTGGTGCCCATCCCCTTGGTGAGGTGGGCCCTCTGTTGAGAGTCTGATCCTTGCTGGGTTCCTCACCCTTCTGTGAGGTGAGCCCTGTGCTTTGAGGTCACTCCTGCCGAGTGGCTCATGTCGCCTTGGCGACATGGGCCCTCTGGGGTCAGTTGGAGCCTGCTGGGAGCCTCCTCCCCTCGGTGATGAGGGCCCTGTGTCGTCAGGCCCTAACTGCTGGGCTCCCCACATTTTCGGATGTGCGCCCAGTTGTTCGAGGACACTCCTGGCAGGTTCCCATCCCCAAGGGGATGTGGGCCTTCTGCTCTGAGATCCCAGTTGTTGCGTAGCTCACAGTTTCATGAAATGAAACCTGTGGTGTGACATCACTCAGACCAGGATCCCATAGATTTGGTGCTGTGGGCCACATGCTGGGAGATTCCAAATGCTGGAGTCCTCACCTTTTTTATTCTATGGGCCCTCTGGTGTGAGGCTGCTCCTGCGTGCCTCACTCCCAGCCCCTTGGTGATGTGGGTCCTCTGGTTTGAGGCCATATGTGCTGGGTTCCTCACCTTTCGACGATGTGGCCCCGCTGGTTTGAGAACACTCCTGCCTGCTTCCCATCCCCTTGGTAATGTGGGCCTTTTCGGTGAGCGTCTGATCCTGCCTGGGTGTCTCAACGTTCTGTGAGGTGGGCCCTCGGCTGTGAGGTCACTCCTGCCTGGCTGGCACTCGTTGCCTTGGCGACGTGGGCCCTCTGGTCACAGTTGGAGCCTGCTGGGAGCCTCCTCCCCTGGGTGATCAGGGCCCTCTGGCGTCAGGCCCTAAGTCCTGGGCTCCCCATATTTTCTGCTGTGCGCCCAGTGGTGCGAGGACACTCCTGCCAGGTTCCCATCCTCATGGGGATGTGGGCCTTCTGCTCTGAGGTCCCAAGGGCTGGCTTGCTCACAGTTGCATGGTGTGGGCCCTCTTGTGTGAGTTCACTCCGGCATTGATCCCATAGCCTCGTGGCCCTGGGCCGCCCGTTGGGAGGGCCCAGCTCCTGGATTCCTCACATTTTTTACTCTGTGGGCCCTCTGTTGTGAGGCTACTCCTGCCTGCCTCATTCCCAGCCCGTTGGTGATGTGGGTTCTCTGGTTTGAGGCCACGTGTGCTGGGTGCCTCACCTTTCGATGATGTGGCCCCACTGGTGTGAGGACACTCCTGCCTGGTCCCCATCCCCTTCGTGATGTGGGCCCTCTGGTGAGAGTCTGATCCTGGCTGGGTTCCTCAGACTTCTGTGAGGTGGGCCCTCTGATGTGAGGTCACTCCTGCCTGGCTCGCACACGTCGCCTTGGCGACGTGGGCCCTCGGGTGGCAGCTGGAGCCCGCCGGACACCTCCTCCCTTGGTAGATGAGGTCCCTACGGCATAAGACCCTAACTGCTGGGCTCCCCCCGTTTTCTGATGTGCAGCCAGTGATGCCAGGACACTCCTGCCAGGTTCCCATCCTGCTGGGGATGTGGGCCTTCTGCTCTGAGGTTCCAACGGCTAGGTTGCTCACAGTTCCATGGTGTGGGCTCTCTGACGTAAGTTCACTCCGACCAGGATACCATGGCCTCTGTGTTCCTGGCCGCCTGATGGGAGGTTCCAACTGCTGGATTCCTCACCTTTTTTATTCTATGGGCCCTCTGTGGTGAGGCTACTCCTGCCTGCCTCACTCCCAGCCCCTTGGTGATGTGGGTCCTCTGGGTTGAGGCCACATGTGCTGGGTTTCTTCCATTTCGATGATATGGCCCAACTAGTGTGAGGACACGCCTGCCAGGTTCCCATCCCCTTGGTGATGTGGGCCCTCTGGTGGGAGTCTGATCCTGGCTGGGTTCCTCAGCCTTTTGTGAGGTGGGCCCTCTGCTGTGAGGTCACTCCTGCCTGGCTGGCACGCTTCGCCTTGGCGACGTGGGACCTCTGATGGCAGTTGGAACCTGCTGGGGGCCTCCTCCCCTCGGTGATGAGGGCCCTCTCGCGTCAGGCCCTAACTGCTGGTCTCTCCACATTTCTTGAATGTGCCCCAGTGGTTCGAGGACAGTCCTGCCAGGTTCCCATTCCCATGGGGATGTGGGCCGTCTGGTTTGAGGTCCCAACGGCTGAGTTACTCACAGTTTCATGATGTGGGCATTCTGGTGTGAGTTTACTCCGTTCTGGATCCCATAGACTCGGTTCCCTGGGCCGCCTGCTAGGAGGTTCGATCTGCTGGTTTCCTCACCTTTTTAAATCTGTGTTCCCTCTGCTGTGAGTCTAGTCTTGCCTGCCACACTCCCAGCCCCTCGGTGATGTGGGTCCTCTGGTTTGAGGCCATATGTGCTGGGTTCCTCACCTTTCGACGATGTGGCCCCGCTGGTTTGAGAACACTCCTGCCTGCTTCCCATCCCCTTGGTAATGTGGGCCTTTTCGGTGAGCGTCTGATCCTGCCTGGGTCCCTCAACGTTCTGTGAGGTGGGCCCTCTGCTGTGAGGTCACTCCTGCCTGGCTGGCACTCGTTGCCTTGGTGACGTTGGCCCTCTGGTCGCCGTTGGAACCTGCTGGGAGCCTCCTCCCCTGGGTGATCAGGGCCCTCTGGCGTCAGGCCCTATGTCCTGGGCTCCCCATATTTTCTGCTGTGCGCGCAGTGGTGCAAGGACACTCCTGCCAGGTTCCCATCCTCATGGAGATGTGGGCCTTCTGCTCTGAGGTCCCAACGTCTGGGTTGGTCACAGTTCCATGGTGTGGGCCCTCTTGTGTGAGTTCACTCCGGCACTGATCCCATAGCCTCGTGGCCCTGGGCCGCCTGTTGGGAGGGTCCAGCTCCTGGATTCCTCACATTTTTTTTATCCTGTGGGCCCTCTGTTGTGAGGCTACTCTTGCCTGCCTCAGTCTCAGCTCGTCGGTGATGTGGGTTCTCTGGTTTGAGGCCACGTGTGCTGGGTGCCTCACCCTTCGATGATGTGGCCACACTGGTGTGAAGACACTCCTGCCTGGTTCCCATCCCCTTCGTGATGTGGGCCCTCTGGTGAGAGTCTGATCCTGGCTGGGTTCCTCAGACTTCTGTGAGGTGGGCCCTCTGATGTGAGGTCACTCCTGCCTGGCTCGCACACATCGCCTTGGCGACGTGGGCCCTCGGGTGGCAGTTGGAGCCTGCTGGGCGCCTCCTCCCGTGGTTGATGAGGTCCCTATGGCTTAAGATCCTAACTGCTGGGCTCCCCACGTTTTCTGATGTGCAGCCAGTGATGCCAGGACACTCCTGCCAGGTTCCCGTCCTGCTGGGGATGTGGGCCATCTGCTCTGAGGTCCCAATGGCTGGGTTGCTCACAGTTCCATGGTGTGGGCTCTCTGACGTAAGTAAGTTCACTCCTACCAGGATCCCATGGCCTCTGTGTTCCTGGCCGCCTGACGGGAGGTTCCAACTGCTGGATTCCTCACCTTTTTTATTCTATGGGCCCTCTGTGGTGAGGCTACTCCTGCCTGCCTCACTCCCAGCCCCTTGGTGATGTGGGTCCTCTGGATTGAGGCCACATGTGCTGGGTTTCTTAGATTTCGATGATGTGGCCCAACTAGTGTGCGGTCACGCCTGCCAGGTTCCCATCCCCTTTGTCTTGTGGGCCCTCTGGTGAGAGTCTGATCCTGGCTGGGTCCCTCACCCTTCTGTAAGTTGGGCCGTCTGCTGGGAGGTCATTCCCGCCTGCTTGGCACACTTCACCTTGGCGACGTGGGCCATCTGTTGGCAGTTGGAGCCTGCTAGGAGCCTCTTACCCTCGGAGATGAGGGCCCTCTGTCGTCAGGTCCTAACTGATGGGCTCCCCAATTTTCTTGTGTGCGCCCAGTTTTGCGAGGAAACTCCTACCAGCTTCCCATCCCCTTGGGGATGTGGGCCTTCTGCTCTGAGTTCCCAAAGGCTGGGTTGCTCAGCTCCATGATGTGGGCCCTCTGGTGTGAGTTCACTGCAGCCTGAATCCCGTAGCCTCGGTGCTCTGGACCACCTGCTGGGAGGTGCCAACTGCTAGATTCCTCACCTTTTTTATTCTGTGGGCCCTGAGTTTTGAGACTTCTCCAGCCAGCATGCCTCACTCAGAGCCCATTGGTGATGTGGGTCCTCAGGTTTGAGTCTACATGTGCTGGGTTCCTCACCTTTCGATGGTGTGGCCCCACTGGTGTGAGGACACTCCCCTCTGGTTCCCATCCCCTTGGTGATGTGGTACCTGTGGTGGGAGTCTGATCCTGGCTGGGTTCCTCACCCTTTTGTGAGGTGGGCCCTCTGCTGTGAGGTCACTCCTGCCTGGCTGGCACGCTTCGCCTTGGCGACGTGGGACCTCTGGTGGCAGTTGGAGCCTGCTGGGAGCCTCCTCCCCTCAGTGATGAGGGCCCTCTCGCGTCAGGCCCTAACTGCTGGTCTCTCCACATTTCCTGAATGTTCCCCCAGTGGTTCGAGGACAGTCCTGCCAGGTTCCCGTTCCCATGGTGATGTGGGCCGTCTGGTCTGAGGTCCCAACGGCTGAGTTACTCACAGTTTCATGATGTGGACCCTCTGGTGTGAGTTCGCTCCGGTCTGTATCCCATAGACTCGGTTCCCTGGGCCGCCTGCTAGGAGGTTCGATCTGCTGGATTCCTCACCTTTTTAAATCTGTGGTCCCTCTGTTGTGAGTCTACTCCTGCCTGCCACACTCCCAGCCCCTTGGTGATGCGGGTCCTCTGGTTTGACGCCACGTGTGCTGGGTTCCTCACCTTTCGATGATGTGGCCCCGCTGGTGTGAGTACACTCCTGCCTGGTTCCCATACCCTTGTTGATGTGGGTCCTCTGGTGAGAACGTAATCCTGGCTGGGTTCCTTAACCTTCTGCGTGGTTGGCCCTGTGCTGTGAGGTCACTCCTGCCTGGCTGGCACACTTCGTCTTGGCGACGAGGGCCCTCTGGTGACAGTGAGGGCCTGCTGGGCGCCTCCTCCCCTGGGTGATGCGGGCCCTCTGGCATCATGCCCTAACTGCTGTCCTCCCCACATTTTCTGTTGTGTGCCTAGTGGTGCGAGGACACTCCTGCCAGGTTCCCATCCCCATTGGGATGTGGGCCTTCGGCTCTGACGTCCCATCTGCTGGGTTGCTCAGAGTTTCACGATGTGGGCTCTCTGGTGTGAGTTCATTCCGGCCTGGACCCCATAGCCTCCGTGCTCTGGGCCGCGTGCTGGGAGGTGCCAACTGATGGATTCCTCAACTTTTTTATTCTGTGGGCCCTCTGTTGTGAGGCTCCTCCTGCCTTCCTCACTCCAAGCCCCTTCGTGATGTGGGTTCTCTGATTAGAGTCCACGTTACTGGGTTTCGCATCTTTCGTTGATGTGGCCACACTGGTGTGAGGACACTCCTGCCGGGTTCCCATCCCCTTGGTGATGAGGGCCCTCTGGCGAGAGTCTTATCCTGGCTGGGTTCCTCACCCCTCTGTGAGGTAGGCCCTCTTCTGTGAGGTCACTCCTGCCTGGCTGGAACACGTCCCCTTGGCGACGTGGGCCCTCTGTTGGCAGTTGGAGCCTGCTGGGTGCCTCCTCCCCTCGGTGATGAGGGGCCTCTTGCTTCGGGACCTAACTGCTGTGCTCCCCACGTTTTCTGATGTGCGCCCAGTGGTGCGAGTACACTCCTGCCAGGTTTCCGTACCCATGGGGACGTGGGCCTTCTGCTCTGAGGTCTGAGCTGCTGGGTTACTCACAGTTTCATGATGTGAGCTCTCTTGTGTGAGTTCACTCCGGCCTGGGCCCAACAGCCTCGGTGCTCTGGGTCACTTGCTGGGAGCTTCCAACTGCTGGATTCCTCACCTTACTTATTCTGTGGGCCCTCTCTTGTGAGGCTACTCCTGGCTGCTTCACTGCCAGCCCCATCGTGATTTGGGTCCTCAGGTTTGTCGCCACATGTGCTGGGTTCCTCACCTTTCGATGATGTGGCCCCACTGGTGTGAGGACACTCCTGTCTGGTTCCCATCCCCTTGTTGACGTGGGCACTCTGGTGAGAGTCTGACCGTGGCTGGAATCCTCACCCTTTTGTGAGGTGGGCCCTCTTCTGTGAGGTCACTCCTGCCTAGCTGGCACACGTCTCCTTGGCGACGTGGGCCCTCTGGTGGCAGTTGGATCCTGCTTGGCGCCTCCTCCCCTGGGTGATGAGGGCCTTCTGTCGTCAGGCCCTAACTGCTGGGTTCCCCCAGTTTTCTGATGGGCACCCAGTGTTGCGAGGATACTTCTGCCAGTGTCTCACCCCCATTGGGATGTGGGTCTTCTGCTCTGAGGTCCCAACGGCTGGGTTGATCACAGTTTCATGATGTGAGCCCACTGGTGTGAGTTCACTCCGGCCTGGATCCCATAGCCTTGCTGCTCTGGGCCATGTGCTGGGAGGTTCCAACTGCTTGATTCCTTATCTTTTTTATTCTATGGGCCTCTCTTGTGAGGAAACTCCTGACTGCCTCACTCTCAGCCACTTGGTGATGTGGGTTCTCTGGTTTGAGGCCACATGTGCTGGGTTCCTCACCTTACGCTGGTGTGGCCCCACTGGAGTGAGGACACTCCTGCCTGGTTCCGAACCTCGTGGTAATGGGGGCCCTCTGGTGAGAGTCTGATCCTGGCTGGGTTCCTCACCCTTCTGTGAGGTGGGCCCTCTTCTGTGACGTCACTCCTGCCTAGCGGGCACACATCTCCTTGGCGACGTGGGCCCTCTCGTGGCAGTTGGTGCCTGCTGGGAGCCTCCTCCCCTTGGTGATTAGTGCCCTCTGGCATCAGGCAATAATTTCTGAGCTCCCCACACTTTCTGATGTGCGCCCAGTGGTGTGGGGACACTCCTCCCTGGTTCCGATCCCCATGGGGATGTGGGCCTTCTGCTCTGAGGTGCCATGTGCTGGGTTGCTCACAGTTTCATGATGTGGGCCCTCTGGTGTGAGTTCATTCCGGCCTGCATCCCATAGCCTCTGTGCTCTGGGCCGCCTGCTGGGAGTTTCCAACTGCTGGATTCCTCACCATTTTATTGTGTGGGCCCTCTGTTGTGAGGCTACTCCTGACTGCCTCACTCCCAGCCCCTTGGTGGTGTGGTCCTCTGGTTTGAGGCCACATGTGCTGGGTTCCTCACCTTTCGATGATGTGGCCCCGCTGGTGTGAGGCCACTCCTATCTGGTTCCCATCCCCTTGGTGAGGTGGGCCCTCTGTTGAGAGTCTGATCCTTGCTGGGTTCCTCACCCTTCTGTGAGGTGAGCCCTGTGCTTTGAGGTCACTCCTGCCGAGTGGCTCATGTCGCCTTGGCGACATGGGCCCTCTGGGGTCAGTTGGAGCCTGCTGGGAGCCTCCTCCCCTCGGTGATGAGGGCCCTGTGTCGTCAGGCCCTAACTGCTGGGCTCCCCACATTTTCGGATGTGCGCCCAGTGGTTCGAGGACACTCCTGGCAGGTTCCCATCCCCAAGGGGATGTGGGCCTTCTGCTCTGAGATCCCAGTTGTTGCGTAGCTCACAGTTTCATGAAATGAAACCTGTGGTGTGACATCACTCAGACCAGGATCCCATAGATTTGGTGCTGTGGGCCACATGCTGGGAGATTCCAAATGCTGGAGTCCTCACCTTTTTTATTCTATGGGCCCTCTGGTGTGAGGCTGCTCCTGCGTGCCTCACTCCCAGCCCCTTGGTGATGTGGGTCCTCTGGTTTGAGGCCATATGTGCTGGGTTCCTCACCTTTCGACGATGTGGCCCCGCTGGTTTGAGAACACTCCTGCCTGCTTCCCATCCCCTTGGTAATGTGGGCCTTTTCGGTGAGCGTCTGATCCTGCCTGGGTGTCTCAACGTTCTGTGAGGTGGGCCCTCGGCTGTGAGGTCACTCCTGCCTGGCTGGCACTCGTTGCCTTGGCGACGTGGGCCCTCTGGTCACAGTTGGAGCCTGCTGGGAGCCTCCTCCCCTGGGTGATCAGGGCCCTCTGGCGTCAGGCCCTAAGTCCTGGGCTCCCCATATTTTCTGCTGTGCGCCCAGTGGTGCGAGGACACTCCTGCCAGGTTCCCATCCTCATGGGGATGTGGGCCTTCTGCTCTGAGGTCCCAAGGGCTGGCTTGCTCACAGTTGCATGGTGTGGGCCCTCTTGTGTGAGTTCACTCCGGCATTGATCCCATAGCCTCGTGGCCCTGGGCCGCCCGTTGGGAGGGCCCAGCTCCTGGATTCCTCACATTTTTTACTCTGTGGGCCCTCTGTTGTGAGGCTACTCCTGCCTGCCTCAGTCCCAGCCCGTTGGTGATGTGGGTTCTCTGGTTTGAGGCCACGTGTGCTGGGTGCCTCACCTTTCGATGATGTGGCCCCACTGGTGTGAGGACACTCCTGCCTGGTCCCCATCCCCTTCGTGATGTGGGCCCTCTGGTGAGAGTCTGATCCTGGCTGGGTTCCTCAGACTTCTGTGAGGTGGGCCCTCTGATGTGAGGTCACTCCTGCCTGGCTCGCACACGTCGCCTTGGCGACGTGGGCCCTCGGGTGGCAGCTGGAGCCCGCCGGGCACCTCCTCCCCTGGTTGATGAGGTCCCTACGGCATAAGACCCTAACTGCTGGGCTCCCCCCGTTTTCTGATGTGCAGCCAGTGATGCCAGGACACTCCTGCCATGTTCCCATCCTGCTGGGGATGTTGGCCTTCTGCTCTGAGGTCCCAACGGCTAGGTTGCTCACAGTTCCATGGTGTGGGCTCTCTGACGTAAGTTCACTCCGACCAGGATACCATGGCCTCTGTGTTCCTGGCCGCCTGATGGGAGGTTCCAACTGCTGGATTCCTCACCTTTTTTATTCTATGGGCCCTCTGTGGTGAGGCTACTCCTGCCTGCCTCACTCCCAGCCCCTTGGTGATGTGGGTCCTCTGGGTTGAGGCCACATGTGCTGGGTTTCTTCCATTTCGATGATATGGCCCAACTAGTGTGAGGACACGCCTGTCAGGTTCCCATCCCCTTGGTGATGTGGGCCCTCTGGTGGGAGTCTGATCCTGGCTGGGTTCCTCAGCCTTTTGTGAGGTGGGCCCTCTGCTGTGAGGTCACTCCTGCCTGGCTGGCACGCTTCGCCTTGGCGACGTGGGACCTCTGATGGCAGTTGGAACCTGCTGGGGGCCTCCTCCCCTCGGTGATGAGGGCCCTCTCGCGTCAGGCCCTAACTGCTGGTCTCTCCACATTACTTGAATGTGCCCCAGTGGTTCGAGGACAGTCCTGCCAGGTTCCCATTCCCATGGGGATGTGGGCCATCTGGTTTGAGGTCCCAACGGCTGAGTTACTCACAGTTTCATGATGTGGGCATTCTGGTGTGAGTTTACTCCGGTCTGGATCCCATAGACTCGGTTCCCTGGGCCGCCTGCTAGGAGGTTCGATCTGCTGGTTTCCTCACCTTTTTAAATCTGTGTTCCCTCTGCTGTGAGTCTAGTCTTGCCTGCCACACTCCCAGCCCCTCGGTGATGTGGGTCCTCTGGTTTGAGGCCATATGTGCTGGGTTCCTCACCTTTCGACGATGTGGCCCCGCTGGTTTGAGAACACTCCTGCCTGCTTCCCATCCCCTTGGTAATGTGGGCCTTTTCGGTGAGCGTCTGATCCTGCCTGGGTCCCTCAACGTTCTGTGAGGTGGGCCCTCTGCTGTGAGGTCACTCCTGCCTGGCTGGCACTCGTTGCCTTGGTGACGTTGGCCCTCTGGTCGCCGTTGGAACCTGCTGGGAGCCTCCTCCCCTGGGTGATCAGGGCCCTCTGGCGTCAGGCCCTATGTCCTGGGCTCCCCATATTTTCTGCTGTGCGCGCAGTGGTGCAAGGACACTCCTGCCAGGTTCCCATCCTCATGGAGATGTGGGCCTTCTGCTCTGAGGTCCCAACGTCTGGGTTGGTCACAGTTCCATGGTGTGGGCCCTCTTGTGTGAGTTCACTCCGGCACTGATCCCATAGCCTCGTGGCCCTGGGCCGCCTGTTGGGAGGGTCCAGCTCCTGGATTCCTCACATTTTTTTTATCCTGTGGGCCCTCTGTTGTGAGGCTACTCTTGCCTGCCTCAGTCTCAGCTCGTCGGTGATGTGGGTTCTCTGGTTTGAGGCCACGTGTGCTGGGTGCCTCACCCTTCGATGATGTGGCCACACTGGTGTGAAGACACTCCTGCCTGGTTCCCATCCCCTTCGTGATGTGGGCCCTCTGGTGAGAGTCTGATCCTGGCTGGGTTCCTCAGACTTCTGTGAGGTGGGCCCTCTGATGTGAGGTCACTCCTGCCTGGCTCGCACACATCGCCTTGGCGACGTGGGCCCTCGGGTGGCAGTTGGAGCCTGCTGGGCGCCTCCTCCCCTGGTTGATGAGGTCCCTATGGCTTAAGATCCTAACTGCTGGGCTCCCCACGTTTTCTGATGTGCAGCCAGTGATGCCAGGACACTCCTGCCAGGTTCCCGTCCTGCTGGGGATGTGGGCCATCTGCTCTGAGGTCCCAATGGCTGGGTTGCTCACAGTTCCATGGTGTGGGCTCTCTGACGTAAGTAAGTTCACTCCTACCAGGATCCCATGGCCTCTGTGTTCCTGGCCGCCTGACGGGAGGTTCCAACTGCTGGATTCCTCACCTTTTTTATTCTATGGGCCCTCTGTGGTGAGGCTACTCCTGCCTGCCTCACTCCCAGCCCCTTGGTGATGTGGGTCCTCTGGATTGAGGCCACATGTGCTGGGTTTCTTAGATTTCGATGATGTGGCCCAACTAGTGTGCGGTCACGCCTGCCAGGTTCCCATCCCCTTTGTCTTGTGGGCCCTCTGGTGAGAGTCTGATCCTGGCTGGGTCCCTCACCCTTCTGTAAGTTGGGCCGTCTGCTGGGAGGTCATTCCCGCCTGCTTGGCACACTTCACCTTGGCGCCGTGGGCCATCTGTTGGCAGTTGGAGCCTGCTAGGAGCCTCTTACCCTCGGAGATGAGGGCCCTCTGTCGTCAGGTCCTAACTGATGGGCTCCCCACATTTTCTTGTGTGCGCCCAGTTTTGCGAGGAAACTCCTACCAGCTTCCCATCCCCTTGGGGATGTGGGCCTTCTGCTCTGAGTTCCCAAAGGCTGGGTTGCTCAGCTCCATGATGTGGGCCCTCTGGTGTGAGTTCATTGCGGCCTGAATCCCGTAGCCTCGGTGCTCTGGACCACCTGCTGGGAGGTGCCAACTGCTAGATTCCTCACCTTTTTTATTCTGTGGGCCCTGAGTTTTGAGACTTCTCCAGCCAGCATGCCTCACTCAGAGCCCATTGGTGATGTGGGTCCTCAGGTTTGAGTCTACATGTGCTGGGTTCCTCACCTTTCGATGGTGTGGCCCCACTGGTGTGAGGACACTCCCCTCTGGTTCCCATCCCCTTGGTGATGTGGTACCTGTGGTGGGAGTCTGATCCTGGCTGGGTTCCTCACCCTTTTGTGAGATGGGCCCTCTGCTGTGAGGTCACTCCTGCCTGGCTGGCACGCTTCGCCTTGGCGACGTGGGACCTCTGGTGGCAGTTGGAGCCTGCTGGGAGCCTCCTCCCCTCAGTGATGAGGGCCCTCTCGCGTCAGGCCCTAACTGCTGGTCTCTCCACATTTCCTGAATGTTCCCCCAGTGGTTCGAGGACAGTCCTGCCAGGTTCCCGTTCCCATGGTGATGTGGGCCGTCTGGTCTGAGGTCCCAACGGCTGAGTTACTCACAGTTTCATGATGTGGACCCTCTGGTGTGAGTTCGCTCCGGTCTGTATCCCATAGACTCGGTTCCCTGGGCCGCCTGCTAGGAGGTTCGATCTGCTGGATTCCTCACCTTTTTAAATCTGTGGTCCCTCTGTTGTGAGTCTACTCCTGCCTGCCACACTCCCAGCCCCTTGGTGATGCGGGTCCTCTGGTTTGACGCCACGTGTGCTGGGTTCCTCACCTTTCGATGATGTGGCCCCACTGGTGTGAGTACACTCCTGCCTGGTTCCCATACCCTTGTTGATGTGGGTCCTCTGGTGAGAACCTAATCCTGGCTGGGTTCCTTAACCTTCTGCGTGGTTGGCCCTGTGCTGTGAGGTCACTCCTGCCTGGCTGGCACACTTCGTCTTGGCGACGAGGGCCCTCTGGTGACAGTGAGGGCCTGCTGGGCGCCTCCTCCCCTGGGTGATGCGGGCCCTCTGGCGTCATGCCCTAACTGCTGTCCTCCCCACATTTTCTGTTGTGTGCCTAGTGGTGCGAGGACACTCCTGCCAGGTTCCCATCCCCATTGGGATGTGGGCCTTCGGCTCTGACGTCCCATCTGCTGGGTTGCTCAGAGTTTCACGATGTGGGGCCCTCTGGTGTGAGTTCATTCCGGCCTGGACCCCATAGCCTCCGTGCTCTGGGCCGCGTGCTGGGAGGTGCCAACTGATGGATTCCTCAACTTTTTTATTCTGTGGGCCCTCTGTTGTGAGGCTCCTCCTGCCTTCCTCACTCCAAGCCCCTTCGTGATGTGGGTTCTCTGATTAGAGTCCACGTTACTGGGTTTCGCATCTTTCGTTGATGTGGCCACACTGGTGTGAGGACACTCCTGCCGGGTTCCCATCCCCTTGGTGATGAGGGCCCTCTGGCGGGAGTCTTATCCTGGCTGGGTTCCTCACCCCTCTGTGAGGTAGGCCCTCTTCTGTGAGGTCACTCCTGCCTGGCTGGAACACGTCCCCTTGGCGACGTGGGCCCTCTGTTGGCAGTTGGAGCCTGCTGGGTGCCTCCTCCCCTCGGTGATGAGGGGCCTCTTGCTTCAGGACCTAACTGCTGTGCTCCCCACGTTTTCTGATGTGCGCCCAGTGGTGCGAGTACACTCCTGCCAGGTTTCCGTACCCATGGGGACGTGGGCCTTCTGCTCTGAGGTCTGAGCTGCTGGGTTGCTCACAGTTTCATGATGTGAGCTCTCTTGTGTGAGTTCATTCCGGCCTGGGCCCAATAGCCTCGGTGCTCTGGGTCACTTGCTGGAAGCTTCCAACTGCTGGATTACTCACCTTACTTATTCTGTGGGCCCTCTCTTGTGAGGCTACTCCTGGCTGCTTCACTGCCAGCCCCATCGTGATTTGGGTCCTCAGGTTTGTCGCCACATGTGCTGGGTTCCTCACCTTTCGATGATGTGGCCCCACTGGTGTGAGGACACTCCTGTCTGGTTCCCATCCCCTTGTTGACGTGGGCACTCTGGTGAGAGTCTGAGCGTGGCTGGAATCCTCACCCTTTTGTGAGGTGGGCCCTCTTCTGTGACGTCACTCCTGCCTAGCTGGCACACGTCTCCTTGGCGACGTGGGCCCTCTGGTGGCAGTTGGATCCTGCTTGGCGCCTCCTCCCCTAGGTGATGAGGGCCTTCTGTTGTCAGGCCCTAACTGCTGGGTTCCCCCAGTTTTCTGATGGGCACCCAGTGTTGCGAGGATACTTCTGCCAGTGTCTCACCCCCATTGGGATGTGGGTCTTCTGCTCTGAGGTCCCAACGGCTGGGTTGATCACAGTTTCATGATGTGAGCCCACTGGTTTGAGTTCACTCTGGCCGGGATCCCATAGTCTTGCTGCTCTGTGCCATGTGCTGGGAGGTTCCAACTGCTGGATTCCTTATCTTTTTTATTCTATGGGCCTCTCTTGTGAGGTTCCTCCTGCCTGCCTCAGTCTCAGCCACTTGGTGATGTGGGTCCTCTGGTTTGAGGCCACATGTGCTGGGTTCCTCACCTTACGCTGCTGTGGCCCCAGTGGAGTGAGTACACTCCTACCTGGTTCCGAACCTCGTGGTAATGTGGGCCCTCTGGTGAGAGTCTGATCCTGGTTGGGTTCCTCACCCTTCTGTGAGGTGGGCCCTCTTCTGTGAGGTCCCTCCTGCCTAGCTGGCACACGTCTCCTTGGCGAAGTGGGCCCGCTCCTGGCATTTGGTGCCTGCTGGGACCTCCTCCCCTTGGTGATTAGCGCCCTCTGGCGGCAGGCAATAATTTCTGGGCTCCCCACATTATCGGATGTGCGCCCAGTGGTGAGAGGACACTCCTGCCATGTTCCGATCCCCATGGGGATGTGGGCCTTCTGCTCTGAGGTCCCTTGTGCTGGGTTGCTCACAGTTTCATGATGTGGGCCCTCTGTTGTGAGTTCACTCCGGCCTGCATCCCATATCCTCGGTGCTCTGGGCAGCCTGCTGGGAGTTTCCAACTGCTGGATTCCTCACCATTTTTATTGTATGGGCCCTCTGTTTTGAGGCTACTCTTGCCTGCCTCACTCCCAGCCGCTTGGTGATGTGGTTCCTCTGGTTTGAGTCCACATGTGCTGGTGATGTGGTTCCTCTGGTTTGAGTCCACATGTGCTAGTTTCCTCACCTTGAGATGGTGTGGCCCCACTGGTGTGAAGAAACTCCTGCCTGGTTCCCGTCCCCTTGGTGTTTTGGGCCCTCTGGTGAGAGTCTGTGGCTGGATGGGTTCCTCACCCTTCTGTGAGGTGGGCCCTCTGATGTGAGGTCACTCCTGCCTGGCTCGCGTACATCGCCTGAGCGACGTGGGCCCTCTGGTGGCAGTTGGAGTCGGCTGGTAGCCTTCTCCCAGTGGTGATGAGGGCCCTCTGGCGTCAGGCCCTAAATTCTGGGCTCCCCACATTATCTGATTTGCGCCAAGTGGAGAGAGGACACTCCTGCCAGGTTCCCATCCCTTTGGGGCTGTGGGCCTTATGCTCTGAGGTTCCAACGGCTGGGTTGCTCACAGTTCCATGATGTGGGCCCTCTGGTGTGAGTTCACTCAGGCCTGGATCCCATAGCCTCCGTGCTCTGTGTCGCCTGCATCGGGGTTCCAACTGATGGATTCCTCACATTTTTTATTCTATGGGCCCTCTGTTGTGATGCTACTTCTGCCTGCATCACTCCCATCCCCTTGGTGATGTGGGCCCTCTGGTGAGAGTCTGACCGTGGCTGGGATCCTCACCCTTCTGTGAGGTGGGCCCTCTTCTGTGACGTCACTCCTGCCTAGCTGGCACACGTCTCCTTGGCGACGTGGGCCCTCTGGGGGCAGTTGGAGCCTGCTGGGCGCCTCCTACCCTGGGTGATGAGGGCCCTCTGGAGTCAGGCCCTAACTGCTGGGTTACCCAATTTTCTGATGGGCACCCAGTGTTGCGAGGATACTCCTGCCAGGATCCCACCCCCATTGGGATGTGGGTGTTCTGCTCTGAGGTCCCAACGGCTAGGTTGCTCACAGTTTCATGATGTGAGCCCACTGGTGTGAGTTCACTCCGGCCGGGATCCCATATCCTTGCTGCTCTGGGCCATGTGCTGGGAGGTTCCAACTGCTGGATTCCTTATCTTTTTTATTCTATGGGCCTCTCTTGTGAGGAAACTCCTGACTGCCTCACTCTCAGCCACTTGGTGATGTGGGTTCTCTGGTTTGAGGCCACATGTGCTGGGTTCCTCACCTTACGCTGGTGTGGCCCCACTGGAGTGAGGACACTCCTGCCTGGTTCCGAACCTCGTGGTAATGGGGGCCCTCTGGTGAGAGTCTGATCCTGGCTGGGTTCCTCACCCTTCTGTGAGGTGGGCCCTCTTCTGTGACGTCACTCCTGCCTAGCTGGCACACATCTCCTTGGCGACGTGGGCCCGCTCGTGGCAGTTGGTGCCTGCTGGGAGCCTCCTCCCCTTGGTGATTAGTGCCCTCTGGCATCAGGCAATAATTTCTGAGCTCCCCACACTTTCTGATGTGCCCCCAGTGGTGTGGGGACACTCCTGCCATGTTCCGATCCCCATGGGGATGTGGGCCTTCTGCTCTGAGGTCCCTTGTGCTGGGTTGCTCACAGTTTCATGATGTGGGCCCTCTGTTGTGAGTTCACTCCGGCCTGCATCCCATATCCTCGGTGCTCTGGGCGGCCTGCTGGGAGTTTCCAACTGCTGGATTCCTCACCATTTTTATTGTATGGGCCCTCTGTTTTGAGGCTACTCTTGCCTGCCTCACTCCCAGCCGCTTGGTGATGTGGTTCCTCTGGTTTGAGTCCACATGTGCTGGTGATGTGGTTCCTCTGGTTTGAGTCCACATGTGCTAGTTTCCTCACCTTGAGATGGTGTGGCCCCACTGGTGTGAAGAAACTCCTGCCTGGTTCCCGTCCCCTTGGTGTTTTGGGCCCTCTGGTGAGAGTCTGTGGCTGGATGGGTTCCTCACCCTTCTGTGAGGTGGGCCCTCTGATGTGAGGTCACTCCTGCCTGGCTCGCGTACATCGCCTGAGCGACGTGGGCCCTCTGGTGGCAGTTGGAGTCGGCTGGTAGCCTTCTCCCAGCGGTGATGAGGGCCCTCTGGCGTCAGGCCCTAAATTCTGGGCTCCCCACATTATCTGATTTGCGCCAAGTGGAGAGAGGACACTCCTGCCAGGTTCCCATCCCTTTGGGGCTGTGGGCCTTATGCTCTGAGGTTCCAACGGCTGGGTTGCTCACAGTTCCATGATGTGGGCCCTCTGGTGTGAGTTCACTCAGGCCTGGATCCCATAGCCTCCGTGCTGTGTGTCGCCTGCATCGGGGTTCCAACTGATGGATTCCTCACATTTTTTATTCTATGGGCCCTCTGTTGTGATGCTACTTCTGCCTGCATCACTCCCATCCCCTTGGTGATGTGGGCCCTCTGGTGAGAGTCTGACCGTGGCTGGGATCCTCACCCTTCTGTGAGGTGGGCCCTCTTCTGTGAGGTCCCTCCTGCCTAGCTGGCACACGTCTCCTTGGCGAAGTGGGCCCGCTCCTGGCATTTGGTGCCTGCTGGGACCTCCTCCCCTTGGTGATTAGCGCCCTCTGGCGGAAGGCAATAATTTCTGGGCTCCCCACATTATCGGATGTGCGCCCAGTGGTGCGAGGACACTCCTGCCATGTTCCGATCCCCATGGGGATGTGGGCCTTCTGCTCTGAGGTCCCTTGTGCTGGGTTGCTCACAGTTTCATGATGTGGGCCCTCTGTTGTGAGTTCACTCCGGCCTGCATCCCATATCCTCGGTGCTCTGGGCGGCCTGCTGGGAGTTTCCAACTGCTGGATTCCTCACCATTTTTATTGTATGGGCCCTCTGTTTTGAGGCTACTCTTGCCTGCCTCACTCCCAGCCGCTTGGTGATGTGGTTCCTCTGGTTTGAGTCCACATGTGCTGGTGATGTGGTTCCTCTGGTTTGAGTCCACATGTGCTAGTTTCCTCACCTTGAGATGGTGTGGCCCCACTGGTGTGAAGAAACTCCTGCCTGGTTCCCGTCCCCTTGGTGTTTTGGGCCCTCTGGTGAGAGTCTGTGGCTGGATGGGTTCCTCACCCTTCTGTGAGGTGGGCCCTCTGATGTGAGGTCACTCCTGCCTGGCTCGCGTACATCGCCTGAGCGACGTGGGCCCTCTGGTGGCAGTTGGAGTCGGCTGGTAGCCTTCTCCCAGCGGTGATGAGGGCCCTCTGGCGTCAGGCCCTAAATTCTGGGCTCCCCACATTATCTGATTTGCGCCAAGTGGAGAGAGGACACTCCTGCCAGGTTCCCATCCCTTTGGGGCTGTGGGCCTTATGCTCTGAGGTTCCAACGGCTGGGTTGCTCACAGTTCCATGATGTGGGCCCTCTGGTGTGAGTTCACTCAGGCCTGGATCCCATAGCCTCCGTGCTCTGTGTCGCCTGCATCGGGGTTCCAACTGATGGATTCCTCACATTTTTTATTCTATGGGCCCTCTGTTGTGATGCTACTTCTGCCTGCATCACTCCCATCCCCTTGGTGATGTGGGCCCTCTGGTGAGAGTCTGACCGTGGCTGGGATCCTCACCCTTCTGTGAGGTGGGCCCTCTTCTGTGACGTCACTCCTGCCTAGCTGGCACACGTCTCCTTGGCGACGTGGGCCCTCTGGGGGCAGTTGGAGCCTGCTGGGCACCTCCTACCCTGGGTGATGAGGGCCCTCTGGAGTCAGGCCCTAACTGCTGGGTTACCCAATTTTCTGATGGGCACCCAGTGTTGCGAGGATACTCCTGCCAGGGTCCCACCCCCATTGGGATGTGGGTGTTCTGCTCTGAGGTCCCAACGGCTAGGTTGCTCACAGTTTCATGATGTGAGCCCACTGGTGTGAGTTCACTCCGGCCTGGATCCCATAGCCTTGCTGCTCTGGGCCCTGTGCTGGGAGGTTCCAACTGCTTGATTCCTTATCTTTTTTATTCTATGGGCCTCTCTTGTGAGGAAACTCCTGACTGCCTCACTCTCAGCCACTTGGTGATGTGGGTTCTCTGGTTTGAGGCCACATGTGCTGGGTTCCTCACCTTACGCTGGTGTGGCCCCACTGGAGTGAGGACACTCCTGCCTGGTTCCGAACCTCGTGGTAATGGGGGCCCTCTGGTGAGAGTCTGATCCTGGCTGGGTTCCTCACCCTTCTGTGAGGTGGGCCCTCTTCTGTGACGTCACTCCTGCCTAGCTGGCACACATCTCCTTGGCGACGTGGGCCCTCTCGTGGCAGTTGGTGCCTGCTGGGAGCCTCCTCCCCTTGGTGATTAGTGCCCTCTGGCATCAGGCAATAATTTCTGAGCTCCCCACACTTTCTGATGTGCGCCCAGTGGTGTGGGGACACTCCTCCCTGGTTCCGATCCCCATGGGGATGTGGGCCTTCTGCTCTGAGGTCCCATGTGCTGGGTTGCTCACAGTTTCATGATGTGGGCCCTCTGGTGTGAGTTCATTCCGGCCTGCATCCCATAGCCTCTGTGCTCTGGGCCGCCTGCTGGGAGTTTCCAACTGCTGGATTCCTCACCATTTTATTGTGTGGGCCCTCTGTTGTGAGGCTACTCCTGACTGCCTCACTCCCAGCCCCTTGGTGGTGTGGTCCTCTGGTTTGAGGCCACATGTGCTGGGTTCCTCACCTTTCGATGATGTGGCCCCGCTGGTGTGAGGCCACTCCTATCTGGTGCCCATCCCCTTGGTGAGGTGGGCCCTCTGTTGAGAGTCTGATCCTTGCTGGGTTCCTCACCCTTCTGTGAGGTGAGCCCTGTGCTTTGAGGTCACTCCTGCCGAGTGGCTCATGTCGCCTTGGCGACATGGGCCCTCTGGGGTCAGTTGGAGCCTGCTGGGAGCCTCCTCCCCTCGGTGATGAGGGCCCTGTGTCGTCAGGCCCTAACTGCTGGGCTCCCCACATTTTCGGATGTGCGCCCAGTGGTTCGAGGACACTCCTGGCAGGTTCCCATCCCCAAGGGGATGTGGGCCTTCTGCTCTGAGATCCCAGTTGTTGCGTAGCTCACAGTTTCATGAAATGAAACCTGTGGTGTGACATCACTCAGACCAGGATCCCATAGATTTGGTGCTGTGGGCCACATGCTGGGAGATTCCAAATGCTGGAGTCCTCACCTTTTTTATTCTATGGGCCCTCTGGTGTGAGGCTGCTCCTGCGTGCCTCACTCCTAGCCCCTTGGTGATGTGGGTCCTCTGGTTTGAGGCCATATGTGCTGGGTTCCTCACCTTTCGACGATGTGGCCCCGCTGGTTTGAGAACACTCCTGCCTGCTTCCCATCCCCTTGGTAATGTGGGCCTTTTCGGTGAGCGTCTGATCCTGCCTGGGTGTCTCAACGTTCTGTGAGGTGGGCCCTCGGCTGTGAGGTCACTCCTGCCTGGCTGGCACTCGTTGCCTTGGCGACGTGGGCCCTCGGGTGGCAGCTGGAGCCCGCCGGGCACCTCCTCCCCTGGTTGATGAGGTCCCTACGGCGTAAGACCCTAACTGCTGGGCTCCCCCCTTTTTCTGATGTGCAGCCAGTGATGCCAGGACACTCCTGCCAGGTTCCCATCCTCATGGGGATGTGGGCCTTCTGCTCTGAGGTCCCAAGGGCTGGCTTGCTCACAGTTGCATGGTGTGGGCCCTCTTGTGTGAGTTCACTCCGGCATTGATCCCATAGCCTTGTGGCCCTGGGCCGCCCGTTGGGAGGGCCCGGCTCCTGGATTCCTCACATTTTTTACTCTGTGGGCCCTCTGTTGTGAGGCTACTCCTGCCTGCCTCAGTCCCAGCCCGTTGGTGATGTGGGTTCTCTGGTTTGAGGCCACGTGTGCTGGGTGCCTCACCTTTCGATGATGTGGCCCCACTGGTGTGAGGACACTCCTGCCTGGTCCCCATCCCCTTCGTGATGTGGGCCCTCTGGTGAGAGTCTGATCCTGGCTGGGTTCCTCAGACTTCTGTGAGGTGGGCCCTCTGATGTGAGGTCACTCCTGCCTGGCTCGCACACGTCGCCTTGGCGACGTGGGCCCTCGGGTGGCAGCTGGAGCCCGCCGGGCACCTCCTCCCCTGGTTGATGAGGTCCCTATGGCGTAAGACCCTAACTGCTGGGCTCCCTCCGTTTTCTGATGTGCAGCCAGTGATGCCAGGACACTCCTGCCAGGTTCCCATCCTGCTGGGGATGTGGGCCTTCTGCTCTGAGCTCCCAACGGCTAGGTTGCTCACAGTTCCATGGTGTGGGCTCTCTGACGTAAGTTCACTCCGACCAGGATACCATGGCCTCTGTGTTCCTGGCCGCCTGATGAGAGGTTCCAACTGCTGGATTCCTCACCTTTTTTATTCTATGGGCCCTCTGTGGTGAGGCTACTCCTGCCTGCCTCACTCCCAGCCCCTTGGTGATGTGGGTCCTCTGGGTTGAGGCCACATGTGCTGGGTTTCTTCCATTTCGATGATGTGGCCCAACTAGTGTGAGGACACGCCTGCCAGGTTCCCATCCCCTTGTTGATGTGGGCCCTCTGGTGGGAGTCTGATCCTGGCTGGGTTCCTCACCCTTTTGTGAGGTGGGCCCTCTGCTGTGAGGTCACTCCTGCCTGGCTGGCACGCTTCGCCTTGGCGACGTGGGACCTCTGATGTCAGTTGGAACCTGCTGGGGGCCTCCTCCCCTCGGTGATGAGGGCCCTCTCGCGTCAGGCCCTAACTGCTGGTCTCTCCACATTTCTTGAATGTGCCCCAGTGGTTCGAGGACAGTCCTGCCAGGTTCCCATTCCCATGTGGATGTGGGCCGTCTGGTTTGAGGTCCCAACGGCTGAGTTACTCACAGTTTCATGATGTGGGCATTCTGGTGTGAGTTTACTCCGGTCTGGATCCCATAGACTCGGTTCCCTGGGCCGCCTGCTAGGAGGTTCGATCTGCTGGTTTCCTCACCTTTTTAAATCTGTGTTCCCTCTGCTGTGAGTCTAGTCTTGCCTGCCACACTCCCAACCCCTCGGTGATGTGGGTCCTCTGGTTTGAGGCCATATGTGCTGGGTTCCTCACCTTTCGACGATGTGGCCCCGCTGGTTTGAGAACACTCCTGCCTGCTTCCCATCCCCTTGGTAATGTGGGCCTTTTCGGTGTGCGTCTGATTCTGCCTGGGTCCCTCAACGTTCTGTGAGGTGGGCCCTCTGCTGTGAGGTCACTCCTGCCGGGCGGGCACTCGTCACCTTGGCGACGTGGGCCCTCTGGTCGCAGCGGGAGCCTGCTGGGAGCCTCCTCCCCTGGGTGATCAGGGCCCTCTGGCGTCAGGCCCTAAGTCCTGGGCTCCCCATATTTTCTGCTGTGCGCCCAGTGGTGCGAGGACACTCCTGCCAGGTTCCCATCCTCATGGGGATGTGGGCCTTCTCCTCTGAGGTCCCAAGGGCTGGCTTGCTCACAGTTGCATGGTGTGGGCCCTCTTGTGTGAGTTCACTCCGGCATTGATCCCATAGCCTCGTGGCCCTGGGCTGCCTGTTGGGAGGGCCCGGCTCCTGGATTCCTCACATTTTTTACTCTGTGGGCCCTCTGTTGTGAGGCTACTCCTGCCTGCCTCAGTCCCAGCCCGTTGGTGATGTGGGTTCTCTGGTTTGAGGCCACGTGTGCTGGGTGCCTCACCTTTCGATTATGTGGCCACAGTGGTGTGAGGCCACTGCTGCCGGTTTTCCATCCCCTTGGTGATGTGGGCCCTCTGGTGAGAGTCTGATCCTGTCTGGGTTCCTCATCCTTCTGGGACGTGGGCCCTCTGCTGTGAGGTCACTCCTGCTAGGCACATGTCGCCTTTGTGACGTGAGTCCTCTGGTGTCAGTTGGAGCCTGCTGGGAGCCTCCTCCCCTCGGTGATGAGAGCCCTGTGTCATCAGGCCCTAACTGCTGGGCTCCCCACGTTTTCCGATGTGCACCCAGTGGTTCCAGGACACTCCTGGCAGGTTCCCATCCCCAAGGGGACGTGGGCCTTCTGCTCTGAGGTCCCAGTTGCTGTGGGACCCACTTCATGAAGTGGAACTGGTGGTGTTGCATCACTCAGACCAGGATCCCATAGATTTGGTGCTGTGGGCCACAGGCTGGGAGATTCCAAATGCTGGAGTCCTCACCTTTTTTATTCTATGGGCCCTCTGTGGTGAGGCTACTCCTGCCTGCCTCACTCCCAGCCCCTTGGTGATGTGGGTCCTCTGGTTTGAGGCCATATGTGCTGTGTTCCTCACCTTTCGATGATGTGGCCCCGCTGGTTTGAGAACACTCCTGCCTTCTTCCAATCCGCTGGGTAATGTGGGCCTTTCGGTGAGCGTCTGATCCTGCCTGGGTCCCTCAACGTTCTGTGAGGTGGGCCCTCGGCTGTGAGGTCACTCCTGCCTGGCTGGCACTCGTTGCCTTGGTGACGTTGGCCCTCTGGTCGCCGTTGGAGCCTGCTGGGAGCCTCCTCCCCTGGGTGATCAGGGCCCTCTGGCGTCAGGCCCTATGTCCTGGGCTCCCCATATTTTCTGCTGTGCGCCCAGTGGTGCAAGGACACTCCTGCCAGGTTCCCATCCTCATGGAGATGTGGGCCTTCTGCTCTGAGGTCCCAACGTCTGGGTTGGTCACAGTTCCATGGTGTGGGCCCTCTTGGGTGAGTTCACTCCGGCACTGATCCCATAGCCTCGTGGCCCTGGGCCGCCTGTTGGGAGGGTCCAGCTCCTGGATTCCTCACATTTTTTTTATTCTGTGGGCCCTCTGTTGTGAGGCTACTCTTGCCTGCCTCAGTCTCAGCCCGTCGGTGATGTGGGTTCTCTGGTTTGAGGCCACGTGTGCTGGGTGCCTCACCCTTCGATGATGTGGCCACACTGGTGTGAAGACACTCCTGCCTGGTTTCCCATCCTCTTCGTGATGTGGGCCCTCTGGTGAGAGTCTGATCGATGATGTGGCCCAACTAGTGTGCGGTCACGCCTGCCAGGTTCCCATCCCCTTTGTCTTGTGGGCCCTCTGGTGAGAGTCTGATCCTGGCTGGGTCCCTCACCCTTCTTTAAGTTGGGCCGTCTGCTGGGAGGTCATTCCCGCCTGCTTGGCACACTTCACCTTGGCGACGTGGGCCATCTGTTGGCAGTTGGAGCCTGCTAGGAGCCTCTTACCCTCGGAGATGAGGGCCCTCTGTCGTCAGGTCCTAACTGATGGGCTCCCCACATTTTCTTGTGTGCGCCCAGTTTTGCGAGGAAACTCCTACCAGCTTCCCATCCCCTTGGGGATGTGGGCCTTCTGCTCTGAGTTCCCAAAGGCTGGGTTGCTCAGCTCCATGATGTGGGCCCTCTGGTGTGAGTTCACTGCAGCCTGAATCCCGTAGCCTCGGTGCTCTGGACCACCTGCTGGGAGGTGCCAACTGCTAGATTCCTCACCTTTTTTATTCTGTGGGCCCTGAGTTTTGAGACTTCTCCAGCCAGCATGCCTCACTCAGAGCCCATTGGTGATGTGGGTCTTCAGGTTTGAGTCTACATGTGCTGGGTTCCTCACCTTTCGATGGTGTGGCCCCACTGGTGTGAGGACACTCCTCTCTGGTTCCCATCCCCTTGGTGATGTGGTACCTGTGGTGAGAGTCTGACCGTGGCTGGAATCCTCACCCTTTTGTGAGGTGGGCCCTCTTCTGTGAGGTCACTCCTGCCTAGCTGGCACACGTCTCCTTGGCGACGTGGGCCCTCTGGTGGCAGTTGGATCCTGCTTGGCGCCTCCTCCCCTAGGTGATGAGGGCCTTCTGTCGTCAGGCCCTAACTGCTGGGTTCCCCCAGTTTTCTGATGGGCACCCAGTGTTGCGAGGATACTTCTGCCAGTGTCTCACCCCCATTGGGATGTGCGTCTTCTGCTCTGAGGTCCCAACGGCTGGGTTGATCACAGTTTCATGATGTGAGCCCACTGGTTTGAGTTCACTCTGGCCGGGATCCCATAGTCTTGCTGCTCTGTGCCATGTGCTGGGAGGTTCCAACTGCTGGATTCCTTATCTTTTTTATTCTATGGGCCTCTCTTGTGAGGTTCCTCCTGCCTGCCTCAGTCTCAGCCACTTGGTGATGTGGGTCCTCTGGTTTGAGGCCACATGTGCTGGGTTCCTCACCTTACGCTGGTGTGGCCCCAGTGGAGTGAGTACACTCCTACCTGGTTCCGAACCTCGTGTTAATGTGGGCCCTCTGGTGAGAGTCTGATCCTGGTTGGGTTCCTCACCCTTCTGTGAGGTGGGCCCTCTTCTGTGAGGTCCCTCCTGCCTAGCTGGCACACGTCTCCTTGGCGAAGTGGGCCCGCTCCTGGCATTTGGTGCCTGCTGGGACCTCCTCCCCTTGGTGATTAGCGCCCTCTGGCGGCAGGCAATAATTTCTGGGCTCCCCACATTATCGGATGTGCGCCCAGTGGTGCGAGGACACTCCTGCCATGTTCCGATCCCCATGGGGATGTGGGCCTTCTGCTCTGAGGTCCCTTGTGCTGGGTTGCTCACAGTTTCATGATGTGGGCCCTCTGTTGTGAGTTCACTCCGGCCTGCATCCCATATCCTCGGTGCTCTGGGCGGCCTGCTGGGAGTTTCCAACTGCTGGATTCCTCACCATTTTTATTGTATGGGCCCTCTGTTTTGAGGCTACTCTTGCCTGCCTCACTCCCAGCCGCTTGGTGATGTGGTTCCTCTGGTTTGAGTCCACATGTGCTGGTGATGTGGTTCCTCTGGTTTGAGTCCACATGTGCTAGTTTCCTCACCTTGAGATGGTGTGGCCCCACTGGTGTGAAGAAACTCCTGCCTGGTTCCCGTCCCCTTGGTGTTTTGGGCCCTCTGGTGAGAGTCTGTGGCTGGATGGGTTCCTCACCCTTCTGTGAGGTGGGCCCTCTGATGTGAGGTCACTCCTGCCTGGCTCGCGTACATCGCCTGAGCGACGTGGGCCCTCTGGTGGCAGTTGGAGTCGGCTGGTAGCCTTCTCCCAGCGGTGATGAGGGCCCTCTGGCGTCAGGCCCTAAATTCTGGGCTCCCCACATTATCTGATTTGCGCCAAGTGGAGAGAGGACACTCCTGCCAGGTTCCCATCCCTTTGGGGCTGTGGGCCTTATGCTCTGAGGTTCCAACGGCTGGGTTGCTCACAGTTCCATGATGTGGGCCCTCTGGTGTGAGTTCACTCAGGCCTGGATCCCATAGCCTCCGTGCTCTGTGTCGCCTGCATCGGGGTTCCAACTGATGGATTCCTCACATTTTTTATTCTATGGGCCCTCTGTTGTGATGCTACTTCTGCCTGCATCACTCCCATCCCCTTGGTGATGTGGGCCCTCTGGTGAGAGTCTGACCGTGGCTGGGATCCTCACCCTTCTGTGAGGTGGGCCCTCTTCTGTGACGTCACTCCTGCCTAGCTGGCACACGTCTCCTTGGCGACGTGGGCCCTCTGGGGGCAGTTGGAGCCTGCTGGGCGCCTCCTACCCTGGGTGATGAGGGCCCTCTGGAGTCAGGCCCTAACTGCTGGGTTACCCAATTTTCTGATGGGTACCCAGTGTTGCGAGGATACTCCTGCCAGGGTCCCACCCCCATTGGGATGTGGGCCTTCTGCTCTGAGCTCCCAACGGCTAGGTTGCTCACAGTTCCATGGTGTGGGCTCTCTGACGTAAGTTCACTCCGACCAGGATACCATGGCCTCTGTGTTCCTGGCCGCCTGATGAGAGGTTCCAACTGCTGGATTCCTCACCTTTTTTATTCTATGGGCCCTCTGTGGTGAGGCTACTCCTGCCTGCCTCACTCCCAGCCCCTTGGTGATGTGGGTCCTCTGGTTTGAGGCCACATGTGCTGGGTTTCTTCCATTTCGATGATGTGGCCCAACTAGTGTGAGGACACGCCTGCCAGGTTCCCATCCCCTTGGTGATGTGGGCCCTCTGGTGGGAGTCTGATCCTGGCTGGGTTCCTCACCCTTTTGTGAGGTGGGCCCTCTGCTGTGAGGTCACTCCTGCCTGGCTGGCACGCTTCGCCTTGGCGACGTGGGACCTCTGATGGCAGTTGGAACCTGCTGGGGGCCTCCTCCCCTCGGTGATGAGGGCCCTCTCGCGTCAGGCCCTAACTGCTGGTCTCTCCACATTTCTTGAATGTGCCCCAGTGGTTCGAGGACAGTCCTGCCAGGTTCCCATTCCCATGGGGATGTGGGCCGTCTGGTTTGAGGTCCCAACGGCTGAGTTACTCACAGTTTCATGATGTGGGCATTCTGGTGTGAGTTTACTCCGGTCTGGATCCCATAGACTCGGTTCCCTGGGCCGCCTGCTAGGAGGTTCGATCTGCTGGTTTCCTCACCTTTTTAAATCTGTGTTCCCTCTGCTGTGAGTCTAGTCTTGCCTGCCACACTCCCAGCCCCTCGGTGATGTGGGTCCTCTGGTTTGAGGCCATATGTGCTGGGTTCCTCACCTTTCGACGATGTGGCCCCGCTGGTTTGAGAACACTCCTGCCTGCTTCCCATCCCCTTGGTAATGTGGGCCTTTTCGGTGTGCGTCTGATCCTGCCTGGGTCCCTCAACGTTCTCTGAGGTGGGCCCTCTGCTGTGAGGTCACTCCTGCCGGGCTGGCACTCGTCACCTTGGCGACGTGGGCCCTCTGGTCGCAGCGGGAGCCTGCTGGGAGCCTCCTCCCCTGGGTGATCAGGGCCCTCTGGCGTCAGGCCCTAAGTCCTGGGGTCCCCATATTTTCTACTGTGCACCCAGTGGTGCGAGGACACTCCTGCCAGGTTCCCATCCTCATGGGGATGTGGGCCTTCTGCTCTGAGGTCCCAAGGGCTGGCTTGCTCACAGTTGCATGGTGTGGGCCCTCTTGTGTGAGTTCACTCCGGCATTGATCCCATAGCCTCGTGGCCCTGGGCTGCCTGTTGGGAGGGCCCGGCTCCTGGATTCCTCACATTTTTTACTCTGTGGGCCCTCTGTTGTGAGGCTACTCCTGCCTGCCTCAGTCCCAGCCCGTTGGTGATGTGGGTTCTCTGGTTTGAGGCCACGTGTGCTGGGTGCCTCACCTTTCGATTATGTGGCCACAGTGGTGTGAGGCAACTGCTGCCGGTTTTCCATCCCCTTGGTGATGTGGGCCCTCTGGTGAGAGTCTGATCCTGTCTGGGTTCCTCATCCTTCTGGGACGTGGGCCCTCTGCTGTGAGGTCACTCCTGCTAGGCACATGTCGCCTTTTCGACGTGAGTCCTCTGGTGTCAGTTGGAGCCTGCTGGGAGCCTCCTCCCCTCGGTGATGAGGGCCCTGTGTCGTCAGGCCCTAACTGCTGGGCTCCCCACATTTTCGGATGTGCGTCCAGTGGTTCGAGGACACTCCTGGCAGGTTCCCATCCCCAAGGGGATGTGGGCCTTCTGCTCTGAGATCCCAGTTGTTGCGTAGCTCACAGTTTCATGAAATGAAACCTGTGGTGTGACATCACTCAGACCAGGATCCCATAGATTTGGTGCTGTGGGCCACATGCTGGGAGATTCCAAATGCTGGAGTCCTCACCTTTTTTATTCTATGGGCCCTCTGGTGTGAGGCTGCTCCTGCGTGCCTCACTCCCAGCCCCTTGGTGATGTGGGTCCTCTGGTTTGAGGCCATATGTGCTGGGTTCCTCACCTTTCGACGATGTGGCCCCGCTGGTTTGAGAACACTCCTGCCTGCTTCCCATCCCCTTGGTAATGTGGGCCTTTTCGGTGAGCGTCTGATCCTGCCTGGGTGTCTCAACGTTCTGTGAGGTGGGCCCTCGGCTGTGAGGTCACTCCTGCCTGGCTCGCACACGTTGCCTTGGCGACGTGGGCCCTCGGGTGGCAGCTGGAACCCGCCGGGCACCTCCTCCCCTGGTTGATGAGGTCCCTATGGCGTAAGACCCTAACTGCTGGGCTCGCCCCTTTTTCTGATGTGCAGCCAGTGATGCCAGGACACTCCTGCCAGGTTCCCATCCTCATGGGGATGTGGGCCTTCTGCTCTGAGGTCCCAAGGGCTGGCTTGCTCACAGTTGCATGGTGTGGGCCCTCTTGTGTGAGTTCACTCCGGCATTGATCCCATAGCCTTGTGGCCCTGGGCCGCCCGTTGGGAGGGCCCGGCTCCTGGATTCCTCACATTTTTTACTCTGTGGGCCCTCTGTTGTGAGGCTACTCCTGCCTGCCTCAGTCCCAGCCCGTTGGTGATGTGGGTTCTCTGGTTTGAGGCCACGTGAGCTGGGTGCCTCACCTTTCGATGATGTGGCCCCACTGGTGTGAGGACACTCCTGCCTGGTCCCCATCCCCTTCGTGATGTGGGCCCTCTGGTGAGAGTCTGATCCTGGCTGGGTTCCTCAGACTTCTGTGAGGTGGGCCCTCTGATGTGAGGTCACTCCTGCCTGGCTCGCACACGTCGCCTTGGCGACGTGGGCCCTCGGGTGGCAGCTGGAGCCCGCCGGGCACCTCCTCCCCTGGTTGATGAGGTCCCTATGGCGTAAGACCCTAACTGCTGGGCTCCCCCCGTTTTCTGATGTGCAGCCAGTGATGCCAGGACACTCCTGCCAGGTTCCCATCCTGCTGGGGATGTGGGCCTTCTGCTCTGAGCTCCCAACGGCTAGGTTGCTCACAGTTCCATGGTGTGGGCTCTCTGACGTAAGTTCACTCCGACCAGGATACCATGGCCTCTGTGTTCCTGGCCGCCTGATGAGAGGTTCCAACTGCTGGATTCCTCACCTTTTTTATTCTATGGGCCCTCTGTGGTGAGGCTACTCCTGCCTGCCTCACTCCCAGCCCCTTGGTGATGTGGGTCCTCTGGGTTGAGGCCACATGTGCTGGGTTTCTTCCATTTCGATGATGTGGCCCAACTAGTGTGAGGACACGCCTGCCAGGTTCCCATCCCCTTGGTGATGTGGGCCCTCTGGTGGGAGTCTGATCCTGGCTGGGTTCCTCACCCTTTTGTGAGGTGGGCCCTCTGCTGTGAGGTCACTCCTGCCTGGCTGGCACGCTTCGCCTTGGCGACGTGGGACCTCTGATGGCAGTTGGAACCTGCTGGGGGCCTCCTCCCCTCGGTGATGAGGGCCCTCTCGCGTCAGGCCCTAAATGCTGGTCTCTCCACATTTCTTGAATGTGCCCCAGTGGTTCGAGGACAGTCCTGCCAGGTTCCCATTCCCATGGGGATGTGGGCCGTCTGGTTTGAGGTCCCAACGGCTGAGTTACTCACAGTTTCATGATGTGGGCATTCTGGTGTGAGTTTACTCCGGTCTGGATCCCATAGACTCGGTTCCCTGGGCCGCCTGCTAGGAGGTTCGATCTGCTGGTTTCCTCACCTTTTTAAATCTGTGTTCCCTCTGCTGTGAGTCTAGTCTTGCCTGCCACACTCCCAGCCCCTCGGTGATGTGGGTCCTCTGGTTTGAGGGCATATGTGCTGGGTTCCTCACCTTTCGACGATGTGGCCCCGCTGGTTTGAGAACACTCCTGCCTGCTTCCCATCCCCTTGGTAATGTGGGCCTTTTCGGTGTGCGTCTGATCCTGCCTGGGTCCCTCAACGTTCTGTGAGGTGGGCCCTCTGCTGTGAGGTCACTCCTGCCTGGCTGGCACTCGTTGCCTTGGTGACGTTGGCCCTCTGGTCGCCGTTGGAGCCTGCTGGGAGCCTCCTCCCCTGGGTGATCAGGGCCCTCTGGCGTCAGGCCCTATGTCCTGGGCTCCCCATATTTTCTGCTGTGCGCCCAGTGGTGCAAGGACACTCCTGCCAGGTTCCCATCCTCATGGAGATGTGGGCCTTCTGCTCTGAGGTCCCAACGTCTGGGTTGGTCACAGTTCCATGGTGTGGGCCCTCTTGGGTGAGTTCACTCCGGCACTGATCCCATAGCCTCGTGGCCCTGGGCCGCCTGTTGGGAGGGTCCAGCTCCTGGATTCCTCACATTTTTTTTATTCTGTGGGCCCTCTGTTGTGAGGCTACTCTTGCCTGCCTCAGTCTCAGCCCGTCGGTGATGTGGGTTCTCTGGTTTGAGGCCACGTGTGCTGGGTGCCTCACCCTTCGATGATGTGGCCACACTGGTGTGAAGACACTCCTGCCTGGTTTCCCATCCTCTTCGTGATGTGGGCCCTCTGGTGAGAGTCTGATCGATGATGTGGCCCAACTAGTGTGCGGTCACGCCTGCCAGGTTCCCATCCCCTTTGTCTTGTGGGCCCTCTGGTGAGAGTCTGATCCTGGCTGGGTCCCTCACCCTTCTTTAAGTTGGGCCGTCTGCTGGGAGGTCATTCCCGCCTGCTTGGCACACTTCACCTTGGCGACGTGGGCCATCTGTTGGCAGTTGGAGCCTGCTAGGAGCCTCTTACCCTCGGAGATGAGGGCCCTCTGTCGTCAGGTCCTAACTGATGGGCTCCCCACATTTTCTTGTGTGCGCCCAGTTTTGCGAGGAAACTCCTACCAGCTTCCCATCCCCTTGGGGATGTGGGCCTTCTGCTCTGAGTTCCCAAAGGCTGGGTTGCTCAGCTCCATGATGTGGGCCCTCTGGTGTGAGTTCACTGCAGCCTGAATCCCGTAGCCTCGGTGCTCTGGACCACCTGCTGGGAGGTGCCAACTGCTAGATTCCTCACCTTTTTTATTCTGTGGGCCCTGAGTTTTGAGACTTCTCCAGCCAGCATGCCTCACTCAGAGCCCATTGGTGATGTGGGTCTTCAGGTTTGAGTCTACATGTGCTGGGTTCCTCACCTTTCGATGGTGTGGCCCCACTGGTGTGAGGACACTCCCCTCTGGTTCCCATCCCCTTGGTGATGTGGTACCTGTGGTGGGAGTCTGATCCTGGCTGGGTTCCTCACCCTTTTGTGAGATGGGCCCTCTGCTGTGAGGTCACTCCTGCCTGGCTGGCACGCTTCGCCTTGGCGACGTGGGACCTCTGGTGGCAGTTGGAGCCTGCTGGGGGCCTCCTCCCCTCAGTGATGAGGGCCCTCTCGCGTCAGGCCCTAACTGCTGGTCTCTCCACATTTCCTGAATGTTCCCCCAGTGGTTCGAGGACAGTCCTGCCAGGTTCCCGTTCCCATGGTGATGTGGGCCGTCTGGTCTGAGGTCCCAACGGCTGAGTTACTCACAGTTTCATGATGTGGACCCTCTGGTGTGAGTTCGCTCCGGTCTGTATCCCATAGACTCGGTTCCCTGGGCCGCCTGCTAGGAGGTTCGATCTGCTGGATTCCTCACCTTTTTAAATCTGTGGTCCCTCTGTTGTGAGTCTACTCCTGCCTGCCACACTCCCAGCCCCTTGGTGATGCGGGTCCTCTGGTTTGACGCCACGTGTGCTGGGTTCCTCACCTTTCGATGATGTGGCCCCACTGGTGTGAGTACACTCCTGCCTGGTTCCCATACCCTTGTTGATGTGGGTCCTCTGGTGAGAACGTAATCCTGGCTGGGTTCCTTAACCTTCTGCGTGGTTGGCCCTGTGCTGTGAGGTCACTCCTGCCTGGCTGGCACACTTCGTCTTGGCGACGAGGGCCCTCTGGTGACAGTGAGGGCCTGCTGGGCACCTCCTCCCCTGGGTGATGCGGGCCCTCTGGCGTCATGCCCTAACTGCTGTCCTCCCCACATTTTCTGTTGTGTGCCTAGTGGTGCGAGGACACTCCTGCCAGGTTCCCATCCCCATTGGGATGTGGGCCTTCGGCTCTGACGTCCCATCTGCTGGGTTGCTCAGAGTTTCACGATGTGGGCCCTCTGGTGTGAGTTCATTCCGGCCTGGACCCCATAGCCTCCGTGCTCTGGGCCGCGTGCTGGGAGGTGCCAACTGATGGATTCCTCAACTTTTTTATTCTGTGGGCCCTCTGTTGTGAGGCTCCTCCTGCCTTCCTCACTCCAAGCCCCTTCGTGATGTAGGTTCTCTGATTAGAGTCCACGTTACTGGGTTTCGCATGTTTCGTTGATGTGGCCACACTGGTGTGAGGACACTCCTGCCGGGTTCCCATCCCCTTGGTGATGAGGGCCCTCTGGCGAGAGTCTTATCCTGGCTGGGTTCCTCACCCCTCTGTGAGGTAGGCCCTCTTCTGTGAGGTCACTGCTGCCTGGCTGGAACACGTCCCCTTGGCGACGTGGGCCCTCTGTTGGCAGTTGGAGCCTGCTGGGTGCCTCCTCCCCTCGGTGATGAGGGGCCTCTTGCTTCAGGACCTAACTGCTGTGCTCCCCACGTTTTCTGATGTGCGCCCAGTGGTGCGAGTACACTCCTGCCAGGTTTCCGTACCCATGGGGACGTGGGCCTTCTGCTCTGAGGTCTGAGCTGCTGGGTTGCTCACAGTTTCATGATGTGAGCTCTCTTGTGTGAGTTCACTCCGGCCTGGGCCCAATAGCCTCGGTGCTCTGGGTCACTTGCTGGAAGCTTCCAACTGCTGGATTCCTCACCTTACTTATTCTGTGGGCCCTCTCTTGTGAGGCTACTCCTGGCTGCTTCACTGCCAGCCCCATCGTGATTTGGGTCCTCAGGTTTGTCGCCACATGTGCTGGGTTCCTCACCTTTCGATGATGTGGCCCCACTGGTGTGAGGACACTACTGTCTGGTTCCCATCCCCTTGTTGACGTGGGCACTCTGGTGAGAGTCTGACCGTGGCTGGAATCCTCACCCTTTTGTGAGGTGGGCCCTCTTCTGTGAGGTCACTCCTGCCTAGCTGGCACACGTCTCCTTGGCGACGTGGGCCCTCTGGTGGCAGTTGGATCCTGCTTGGCGCCTCCTCCCCTAGGTGATGAGGGCCTTCTGTCGTCAGGCCCTAACTGCTGGGTTCCCCCAGTTTTCTGATGGGCACCCAGTGTTGCGAGGTTACTTCTGCCAGTGTCTCACCCCCATTGGGATGTGGGTCTTCTGCTCTGAGGTCCCAACGGCTGGGTTGATCACAGTTTCATGATGTGAGCCCACTGGTTTGAGTTCACTCTGGCCGGGATCCCATAGTCTTGCTGCTCTGTGCCATGTGCTGGGAGGTTCCAACTGCTGGATTCCTTATCTTTTTTATTCTATGGGCCTCTCTTGTGAGGTTCCTCCTGCCTGCCTCAGTCTCAGCCACTTGGTGATGTGGGTCCTCTGGTTTGAGGCCACATGTGCTGGGTTCCTCACCTTACGCTGGTGTGGCCCCAGTGGAGTGAGTACACTCCTACCTGGTTCCGAACCTCGTGGTAATGTGGGCCCTCTGGTGAGAGTCTGATCCTGGTTGGGTTCCTCACCCTTCTGTGAGGTGGGCCCTCTTCTGTGAGGTCCCTCCTGCCTAGCTGGCACACGTCTCCTTGGCAAAGTGGGCCCGCTCCTGGCATTTGGTGCCTACTGGGACCTCCTCCCCTTGGTGATTAGCGCCCTCTGGCGGCAGGCAATAATTTCTGGGCTCCCCACATTATCGGATGTGCGCCCAGTGGTGCGAGGACACTCCTGCCATGTTCCGATCCCCATGGGGATGTGGGCCTTCTGCTCTGAGGTCCCTTGTGCTGGGTTGCTCACAGTTTCATGATGTGGGCCCTCTGTTGTGAGTTCACTCCGGCCTGCATCCCATATCCTCGGTGCTCTGGGCGGCCTGCTGGGAGTTTCCAACTGCTGGATTCCTCACCATTTTTATTGTATGGGCCCTCTGTTTTGAGGCTACTCTTGCCTGCCTCACTCCCAGCCGCTTGGTGATGTGGTTCCTCTGGTTTGAGTCCACATGTGCTGGTGATGTGGTTCCTCTGGTTTGAGTCCACATGTGCTAGTTTCCTCACCTTGAGATGGTGTGGCCCCACTGGTGTGAAGAAACTCCTGCCTGGTTCCCGTCCCCTTGGTGTTTTGGGCCCTCTGGTGAGAGTCTGTGGCTGGATGGGTTCCTCACCCTTCTGTGAGGTGGGCCCTCTGATGTGAGGTCACTCCTGCCTGGCTCGCGTATATCGCCTGAGCGACGTGGGCCCTCTGGTGGCAGTTGGAGTCGGCTGGTAGCCTTCTCCCAGCGGTGATGAGGGCCCTCTGGCGTCAGGCCCTAAATTCTGGGCTCCCCACATTATCTGATTTGCGCCAAGTGGAGAGAGGACACTCCTGCCAGGTTCCCATCCCTTTGGGGCTGTGGGCCTTATGCTCTGAGGTTCCAACGGCTGGGTTGCTCACAGTTCCATGATGTGGGCCCTCTGGTGTGAGTTCACTCAGGCCTGGATCCCATAGCCTCCGTGCTCTGTGTCGCCTGCATCGGGGTTCCAACTGATGGATTCCTCACATTTTTTATTCTATGGGCCCTCTGTTGTGATGCTACTTCTGCCTGCATCACTCCCATCCCCTTGGTGATGTGGGCCCTCTGGTGAGAGTCTGACCGTGGCTGGGATCCTCACCCTTCTGTGAGGTGGGCCCTCTTCTGTGACGTCACTCCTGCCTAGCTGGCACACGTCTCCTTGGCGACGTGGGCCCTCTGGGGGCAGTTGGAGCCTGCTGGGCGCCTCCTACCCTGGGTGATGAGGACCCTCTGGAGTCAGGCCCTAACTGCTGGGTTACCCAATTTTCTGATGGGCACCCAGTGTTGCGAGGATACTCCTGCCAGGGTCCCACCCCCATTGGGATGTGGGTGTTCTGCTCTGAGGTCCCAACGGCTAGGTTGCTCACAGTTTCATGATGTGAGCCCACTGGTGTGAGTTCACTCCGGCCTGGATCCCATAGCCTTGCTGCTCTGGGCCATGTGCTGGGAGGTTCCAACTGCTTGATTCCTTATCTTTTTTATTCTATGGGCCTCTCTTGTGAGGAAACTCCTGACTGCCTCACTCTCAGCCACTTGGTGATGTGGGTTCTCTGGTTTGAGGCCACATGTGCTGGGTTCCTCACCTTACGCTGGTGTGGCCCCACTGGAGTGAGGACACTCCTGCCTGGTTCCGAACCTCGTGGTAATGGGGGCCCTCTGGTGACAGTCTGATCCTGGCTGGGTTCCTCACCCTTCTGTGAGGTGGGCCCTCTTCTGTGACGTCACTCCTGCCTAGCTGGCACACATCTCCTTGGCGACGTGGGCCCTCTCGTGGCAGTTGGTGCCTGCTGGGAGCCTCCTCCCCTTGGTGATTAGTGCCCTCTGGCATCAGGCAATAATTTCTGAGCTCCCCACACTTTCTGATGTGCGCCCAGTGGTGTGGGGACACTCCTCCCTGGTTCCGATCCCCATGGGGATGTGGGCCTTCTGCTCTGAGGTCCCATGTGCTGGGTTGCTCACAGTTTCATGATGTGGGCCCTCTGGTGTGAGTTCATTCCGGCCTGCATCCCATAGCCTCTGTGCTCTGGGCCGCCTGCTGGGAGTTTCCAACTGCTGGATTCCTCACCATTTTATTGTGTGGGCCCTCTGTTGTGAGGCTACTCCTGACTGCCTCACTCCCAGCCCCTTGGTGGTGTGGTCCTCTGGTTTGAGGCCACATGTGCTGGGTTCCTCACCTTTCGATGATGTGGCCCCGCTGGTGTGAGGCCACTCCTATCTGGTTCCCATCCCCTTGGTGAGGTGGGCCCTCTGTTGAGAGTCTGATCCTTGCTGGGTTCCTCACCCTTCTGTGAGGTGAGCCCTGTGCTTTGAGGTCACTCCTGCCGAGTGGCTCATGTCGCCTTGGCGACATGGGCCCTCTGGGGTCAGTTGGAGCCTGCCGGGAGCCTCCTCCCCTCGGTGATGAGGGCCCTGTGTCGTCAGGCCCTAACTGCTGGGCTCCCCACATTTTCGGATGTGCGTCCAGTGGTTCGAGGACACTCCTGGCAGGTTCCCATCCCCAAGGGGATGTGGGCCTTCTGCTCTGAGGTCCCAAGGGCTGGCTTGCTCACAGTTGCATGGTGTGGGCCCTCTTGTGTGAGTTCACTCCGGCATTGATCCCATAGCCTTGTGGCCCTGGGCCGCCCGTTGGGAGGGCCCGGCTCCTGGATTCCTCACATTTTTTACTCTGTGGGCCCTCTGTTGTGAGGCTACTCCTGCCTGCCTCAGTCCCAGCCCGTTGGTGATGTGGGTTCTCTGGTTTGAGGCCACGTGTGCTGGGTGCCTCACCTTTCGATGATGTTTCCCCACTGGTGTGAGGACACTCCTGCCTGGTCCCCATCCCCTTCGTGATGTGGGCCCTCTGGTGAGAGTCTGATCCTGGCTGGGTTCCTCAGACTTCTGTGAGGTGGGCCCTCTGATGTGAGGTCACTCCTGCCTGGCTCGCACACGTCGCCTTGGCGACGTGGGCCCTCGGGTGGCAGCTGGAGCCCGCCGGGCACCTCCTCCCCTGGTTGATGAGGTCCCTATGGCGTAAGACCCTAACTGCTGGGCTCCCTCCGTTTTCTGATGTGCAGCCAGTGATGCCAGGACACTCCTGCCAGGTTCCCATCCTGCTGGGGATGTGGGCCTTCTGCTCTGAGGTCCCAACGGCTAGGTTGCTCACAGTTCCATGGTGTGGGCTCTCTGACGTAAGTTCACTCCGACCAGGATACCATGGCCTCTGTGTTCCTGGCCGCCTGATGAGAGGTTCCAACTGCTGGATTCCTCACCTTTTTTATTCTATGGGCCCTCTGTGGTGAGGCTACTCCTGCCTGCCTCACTCCCAGCCCCTTGGTGATGTGGGTCCTCTGGGTTGAGGCCACATGTGCTGGGTTTCTTCCATTTCGATGATGTGGCCCAACTAGTGTGAGGACACGCCTGCCAGGTTCCCATCCCCTTGGTGATGTGGGCCCTCTGGTGGGAGTCTGATCCTGGCTGGGTTCCTCAGCCTTTTGTGAGGTGGGCCCTCTGCTGTGAGGTCACTCCTGCCTGGCTGGCACGCTTCGCCTTGGCGACGTGGGACCTCTGATGGCAGTTGGAACCTGCTGGGGGCCTCCTCCCCTCGGTGATGAGGGCCCTCTCGCGTCAGGCCCTAACTGCTGGTCTCTCCACATTTCTTGAATGTGCCCCAGTGGTTCGAGGACAGTCCTGCCAGGTTCCCATTCCCATGGGGATGTGGGCCGTCTGGTTTGAGGTCCCAACGGCTGAGTTACTCACAGTTTCATGATGTGGGCATTCTGGTGTGAGTTTACTCCGGTCTGGATCCCATAGACTCGGTTCCCTGGGCCGCCTGCTAGGAGGTTCGATCTGCTGGTTTCCTCACCTTTTTAAATCTGTGTTCCCTCTGCTGTGAGTCTAGTCTTGCCTGCCACACTCCCAGCCCCTCGGTGATGTGGGTCCTCTGGTTTGAGGCCATATGTGCTGGGTTCCTCACCTTTCGACGATGTGGCCCCGCTGGTTTGAGAACACTCCTGCCTGCTTCCCATCCCCTTGGTAATGTGGGCCTTTTCGGTGTGCGTCTGATCCTGCCTGGGTCCCTCAACGTTCTGTGAGGTGGGCCCTCTGCTGTGAGGTCACTCCTGCCGGGCTGGCACTCGTCACCTTGGCGACGTGGGCCCTCTGGTCGCAGCGGGAGCCTGCTGGGAGCCTCCTCCCCTGGGTGATCAGGGCCCTCTGGCGTCAGGCCCTAAGTCCTGGGCTCCCCATATTTTCTGCTGTGCGCCCAGTGGTGCGAGGACACTCCTGCCAGGTTCCCATCCTCATGGGGATGTGGGCCTTCTGCTCTGAGGTCCCAAGGGCTGGCTTGCTCACAGTTGCATGGTGTGGGCCCTCTTGTGTGAGTTCACTCCGGCATTGATCCCATAGCCTCGTGGCCCTGGGCTGCCTGTTGGGAGGGCCCGGCTCCTGGATTCCTCACATTTTTTACTCTGTGGGCCCTCTGTTGTGAGGCTACTCCTGCCTGCCTCAGTCCCAGTCCGTTGGTGATGTGGGTTCTCTGGTTTGAGGCCACGTGTGCTGGGTGCCTCACCTTTCGATTATGTGGCCACAGTGGTGTGAGGCCACTGCTGCCGGTTTTCCATCCCCTTGGTGATGTGGGCCCTCTGGTGAGAGTCTGATCCTGTCTGGGTTCCTCATCCTTCTGGGACGTGGGCCCTCTGCTGTGAGGTCACTCCTGCTAGGCACATGTCGCCTTTGCGACGTGAGTCCTCTGGTGTCAGTTGGAGCCTGCTGGGAGCCTCCTCCCCTCGGTGATGAGAGTCCTGTGTCATCAGGCCCTAACTGCTGGGCTCCCCACGTTTTCCGATGTGCACCCAGTGGTTCCAGGACACTCCTGGCAGGTTCCCATCCCCAAGGGGACGTGGGCCTTCTGCTCTGAGGTCCCAGTTGCTGTGGGACCCACTTCATGAAGTGGAACTGGTGGTGTTGCATCACTCAGACCAGGATCCCATAGATTTGGTGCTGTGGGCCACATGCTGGGAGATTCCAAATGCTGGAGTCCTCACCTTTTTTATTCTATGGGCCCTCTGTGGTGAGGCTACTCCTGCCTGCCTCACTCCCAGCCCCTTGGTGATGTGGGTCCTCTGGTTTGAGGCCATATGTGCTGTGTTCCTCACCTTTCGATGATGTGGCCCCGCTGGTTTGAGAACACTCCTGCCTTCTTCCAATCCGCTGGGTAATGTGGGCCTTTCGGTGAGCGTCTGATCCTGCCTGGGTCCCTCAACGTTCTGTGAGGTGGGCCCTCGGCTGTGAGGTCACTCCTGCCTGGCTGGCACTCGTTGCCTTGGTGACGTTGGCCCTCTGGTCGCCGTTGGAGCCTGCTGGGAGCCTCCTCCCCTGGGTGATCAGGGCCCTCTGGCGTCAGGCCCTATGTCCTGGGCTCCCCATATTTTCTGCTGTGCGCCCAGTGGTGCAAGGACACTCCTGCCAGGTTCCCATCCTCATGGAGATGTGGGCCTTCTGCTCTGAGGTCCCAACGTCTGGGTTGGTCACAGTTCCATGGTGTGGGCCCTCTTGGGTGAGTTCACTCCGGCACTGATCCCATAGCCTCGTGGCCCTGGGCCGCCTGTTGGGAGGGTCCAGCTCCTGGATTCCTCACATTTTTTTTATTCTGTGGGCCCTCTGTTGTGAGGCTACTCTTGCCTGCCTCAGTCTCAGCCCGTCGGTGATGTGGGTTCTCTGGTTTGAGGCCACGTGTGCTGGGTGCCTCACCCTTCGATGATGTGGCCACACTGGTGTGAAGACACTCCTGCCTGGTTTCCCATCCTCTTCGTGATGTGGGCCCTCTGGTGAGAGTCTGATCGATGATGTGGCCCAACTAGTGTGCGGTCACGCCTGCCAGGTTCCCATCCCCTTTGTCTTGTGGGCCCTCTGGTGAGAGTCTGATCCTGGCTGGGTCCCTCACCCTTCTTTAAGTTGGGCCGTCTGCTGGGAGGTCATTCCCGCCTGCTTGGCACACTTCACCTTGGCGACGTGGGCCATCTGTTGGCAGTTGGAGCCTGCTAGGAGCCTCTTACCCTCGGAGATGAGGGCCCTCTGTCGTCAGGTCCTAACTGATGGGCTCCCCACATTTTCTTGTGTGCGCCCAGTTTTGCGAGGAAACTCCTACCAGCTTCCCATCCCCTTGGGGATGTGGGCCTTCTGCTCTGAGTTCCCAAAGGCTGGGTTGCTCAGCTCCATGATGTGGGCCCTCTGGTGTGAGTTCACTGCAGCCTGAATCCCGTAGCCTCGGTGCTCTGGACTACCTGCTGGGAGGTGCCAACTGCTAGATTCCTCACCTTTTTTATTCTGTGGGCCCTGAGTTTTGAGACTTCTCCAGCCAGCATGCCTCACTCAGAGCCCATTGGTGATGTGGGTCTTCAGGTTTGAGTCTACATGTGCTGGGTTCCTCACCTTTCGATGGTGTGGCCCCACTGGTGTGAGGACACTCCCCTCTGGTTCCCATCCCCTTGGTGATGTGGTACCTGTGGTGGGAGTCTGATCCTGGCTGGGTTCCTCACCCTTTTGTGAGATGGGCCCTCTGCTGTGAGGTCACTCCTGCCTGGCTGGCACGCTTCGCCTTGGCGACGTGGGACCTCTGGTGGCAGTTGGAGCCTGCTGGGGGCCTCCTCCCCTCAGTGATGAGGGCCCTCTCGCGTCAGGCCCTAACTGCTGGTCTCTCCACATTTCCTGAATGTTCCCCCAGTGGTTCGAGGACAGTCCTGCCAGGTTCCCGTTCCCATGGTGATGTGGGCCGTCTGGTCTGAGGTCCCAACGGCTGAGTTACTCACAGTTTCATGATGTGGACCCTCTGGTGTGAGTTCGCTCTGGTCTGTATCCCATAGACTCGGTTCCCTGGGCCGCCTGCTAGGAGGTTCGATCTGCTGGATTCCTCACCTTTTTAAATCTGTGGTCCCTCTGTTGTGAGTCTACTCCTGCCTGCCACACTCCCAGCCCCTTGGTGATGCGGGTCCTCTGGTTTGACGCCACGTGTGCTGGGTTCCTCACCTTTCGATGATGTGGCCCCACTGGTGTGAGTACACTCCTGCCTGGTTCCCATACCCTTGTTGATGTGGGTCCTCTGGTGAGAACGTAATCCTGGCTGGGTTCCTTAACCTTCTGCGTGGTTGGCCCTGTGCTGTGAGGTCACTCCTGCCTGGCTGGCACACTTCGTCTTGGCGACGAGGGCCCTCTGGTGACAGTGAGGGCCTGCTGGGCGCCTCCTCCCCTGGGTGATGCGGGCCCTCTGGCGTCATGCCCTAACTGCTGTCCTCCCCACATTTTCTGTTGTGTGCCTAGTGGTGCGAGGACACTCCTGCCAGGTTCCCATCCCCATTGGGATGTGGGCCTTCGGCTCTGACGTCCCATCTGCTGGGTTGCTCAGAGTTTCACGATGTGGGGCCCTCTGGTGTGAGTTCATTCTGGCCTGGACCCCATAGCCTCCGTGCTCTGGGCCGCGTGCTGGGAGGTGCCAACTGATGGATTCCTCAACTTTTTTATTCTGTGGGCCCTCTGTTGTGAGGCTCCTCCTGCCTTCCTCACTCCAAGCCCCTTCGTGATGTAGGTTCTCTGATTAGAGTCCATGTTACTGGGTTTCGCATCTTTCGTTGATGTGGCCACACTGGTGTGAGGACACTCCTGCCGGGTTCCCATCCCCTTGGTGATGAGGGCCCTCTGGCGAGAGTCTTATCCTGGCTGGGTTCCTCACCCCTCTGTGAGGTAGGCCCTCTTCTGTGAGGTCACTCCTGCCTGGCTGGAACACGTCCCCTTGGCGACGTGGGCCCTCTGTTGGCAGTTGGAGCCTGCTGGGTGCCTCCTCCCCTCGGTGATGAGGGGCCTCTTGCTTCAGGACCTAACTGCTGTGCTCCCCACGTTTTCTGATGTGCGCCCAGTGGTGCGAGTACACTCCTGCCAGGTTTCCGTACCCATGGGGACGTGGGCCTTCTGCTCTGAGGTCTGAGCTGCTGGGTTGCTCACAGTTTCATGATGTGAGCTCTCTTGTGTGAGTTCACTCCGGCCTGGGCCCAATAGCCTCGGTGCTCTGGGTCACTTGCTGGAAGCTTCCAACTGCTGGATTCCTCACCTTACTTATTCTGTGGGCCCTCTCTTGTGAGGCTACTCCTGGCTGCTTCACTGCCAGCCCCATCGTGATTTGGGTCCTCAGGTTTGTCGCCACATGTGCTGGGTTCCTCACCTTTCGATGATGTGGCCCCACTGGTGTGAGGACACTCCTGTCTGGTTCCCATCCCCTTGTTGACGTGGGCACTCTGGTGAGAGTCTGACCGTGGCTGGAATCCTCACCCTTTTGTGAGGTGGGCCCTCTTCTGTGAGGTCACTCCTGCCTAGCTGGCACACGTCTCCTTGGCGACGTGGGCCCTCTGGTGGCAGTTGGATCCTGCTTGGCGCCTCCTCCCCTAGGTGATGAGGGCCTTCTGTCGTCAGGCCCTAACTGCTGGGTTCCCCCAGTTTTCTGATGGGCACCCAGTGTTGCGAGGATACTTCTGCCAGTGTCTCACCCCCATTGGGATGTGGGTCTTCTGCTCTGAGGTCCCAACGGCTGGGTTGATCACAGTTTCATGATGTGAGCCCACTGGTTTGAGTTCACTCTGGCCGGGATCCCATAGTCTTGCTGCTCTGTGCCATGTGCTGGGAGGTTCCAACTGCTGGATTCCTTATCTTTTTTATTCTATGGGCCTCTCTTGTGAGGTTCCTCCTGCCTGCCTCAGTCTCAGCCACTTGGTGATGTGGGTCCTCTGGTTTGAGGCCACATGTGCTGGGTTCCTCACCTTACGCTGGTGTGGCCCCAGTGGAGTGAGTACACTCCTGCCTGGTTCCGAACCTCGTGGTAATGTGGGCCCTCTGGTGAGAGTCTGATCCTGGTTGGGTTCCTCACCCTTCTGTGAGGTGGGCCCTCTTCTGTGAGGTCCCTCCTGCCTAGCTGGCACACGTCTCCTTGGCGAAGTGGGCCCGCTCCTGGCATTTGGTGCCTGCTGGGACCTCCTCCCCTTGGTGATTAGCGCCCTCTGGCGGCAGGCAATAATTTCTGGGCTCCCCACATTATCGGATGTGCGCCCAGTGGTGCGAGGACACTCCTGCCATGTTCCGATCCCCATGGGGATGTGGGCCTTCTGCTCTGAGGTCCCTTGTGCTGGGTTGCTCACAGTTTCATGATGTGGGCCCTCTGTTGTGAGTTCACTCCGGCCTGCATCCCATATCCTCGGTGCTCTGGGCAGCCTGCTGGGAGTTTCCAACTGCTGGATTCCTCACCATTTTTATTGTATGGGCCCTCTGTTTTGAGGCTACTCTTGCCTGCCTCACTCCCAGCCGCTTGGTGATGTGGTTCCTCTGGTTTGAGTCCACATGTGCTGGTGATGTGGTTCCTCTGGTTTGAGTCCACATGTGCTAGTTTCCTCACCTTGAGATGGTGTGGCCCCACTGGTGTGAAGAAACTCCTGCCTGGTTCCCATCCCCTTGGTGTTTTGGGCCCTCTGGTGAGAGTCTGTGGCTGGATGGGTTCCTCACCCTTCTGTGAGGTGGGCCCTCTGATGTGAGGTCACTCCTGCCTGGCTCGCGTACATCGCCTGAGCGACGTGGGCCCTCTGGTGGCAGTTGGAGTCGGCTGGTAGCCTTCTCCCAGCGGTGATGAGGGCCCTCTGGCGTCAGGCCCTAAATTCTGGGCTCCCCACATTATCTGATTTGCGCCAAGTGGAGAGAGGACACTCCTGCCAGGTTCCCATCCCTTTGGGGCTGTGGGCCTTATGCTCTGAGGTTCCAACGGCTGGGTTGCTCACAGTTCCATGATGTGGGCCCTCTGGTGTGAGTTCACTCAGGCCTGGATCCCATAGCCTCCGTGCTGTGTGTCGCCTGCACCGGGGTTCCAACTGATGGATTCCTCACATTTTTTATTCTATGGGCCCTCTGTTGTGATGCTACTTCTGCCTGCATCACTCCCATCCCCTTGGTGATGTGGGCCCTCTGGTGAGAGTCTGACCGTGGCTGGGATCCTCACCCTTCTGTGAGGTGGGCCCTCTTCTGTGACGTCACTCCTGCCTAGCTGGCACACGTCTCCTTGGCGACGTGGGCCCTCTGGGGGCAGTTGGAGCCTGCTGGGCGCCTCCTACCCTGGGTGATGAGGGCCCTCTGGAGTCAGGCCCTAACTGCTGGGTTACCCAATTTTCTGATGGGCACCCAGTGTTGCGAGGATACTCCTGCCAGGGTCCCACCCCCATTGGGATGTGGGTGTTCTGCTCTGAGGTCCCAACGGCTAGGTTGCTCACAGTTTCATGATGTGAGCCCACTGGTGTGAGTTCACTCCGGCCTGGATCCCATAGCCTTGCTGCTCTGGGCCATGTGCTGGGAGGTTCCAACTGCTTGATTCCTTATCTTTTTTATTCTATGGGCCTCTCTTGTGAGGAAACTCCTGACTGCCTCACTCTCAGCCACTTGGTGATGTGGGTCCTCTGGTTTGAGGCCACATGTGCTGGGTTCCTCACCTTACGCTGGTGTGGCCCCACTGGAGTGAGGACACTCCTGCCTGGTACCGAACCTCGTGGTAATGGGGGCCCTCTGGTGAGAGTCTGATCCTGGCTGGGTTCCTCACCCTTCTGTGAGGTGGGCCCTCTTCTGTGACGTCACTCCTGTCTAGCTGGCACACATCTCCTTGGCGACGTGGGCCCTCTCGTGGCAGTTGGTGCCTGCTGGGAGCCTCCTCCCCTTGGTGATTAGTGCCCTCTGGCATCAGGCAATAATTTCTGAGCTCCCCACACTTTCTGATGTGCGCCCAGTGGTGTGGGGACACTCCTCCCTGGTTCCGATCCCCATGGGGATGTGGGCCTTCTGCTCTGAGGTGCCATGTGCTGGGTTGCTCACAGTTTCATGATGTGGGCCCTCTGGTGTGAGTTCATTCCGGCCTGCATCCCATAGCCTCTGTGCTCTGGGCCGCCTGCTGGGAGTTTCCAACTGCTGGATTCCTCACCATTTTATTGTGTGGGCCCTCTGTTGTGAGGCTACTCCTGACTGCCTCACTCCCAGCCCCTTGGTGGTGTGGTCCTCTGGTTTGAGGCCACATGTGCTGGGTTCCTCACCTTTCGATGATGTGGCCCCGCTGGTGTGAGGCCACTCCTATCTGGTTCCCATCCCCTTGGTGAGGTGGGCCCTCTGTTGAGAGTCTGATCCTTGCTGGGTTCCTCACCCTTCTGTGAGGTGAGCCCTGTGCTTTGAGGTCACTCCTGCCGAGTGGCTCATGTCGCCTTGGCGACATGGGCCCTCTGGGGTCAGTTGGAGCCTGCTGGGAGCCTCCTCCCCTCGGTGATGAGGGCCCTGTGTCGTCAGGCCCTAACTGCTGGGCTCCCCACATTTTCGGATGTGCGCCCAGTGGTTCGAGGACACTCCTGGCAGGTTCCCATCCCCAAGGGGATGTGGGCCTTCTGCTCTGAGATCCCAGTTGTTGCGTAGCTCACAGTTTCATGAAATGAAACCTGTGGTGTGACATCACTCAGACCAGGATCCCATAGATTTGGTGCTGTGGGCCACATGCTGGGAGATTCCAAATGCTGGAGTCCTCACCTTTTTTATTCTATGGGCCCTCTGGTGTGAGGCTGCTCCTGCGTGCCTCACTCCCAGCCCCTTGGTGATGTGGGTCCTCTGGTTTGAGGCCATATGTGCTGGGTTCCTCACCTTTCGACGATGTGGCCCCGCTGGTTTGAGAACACTCCTGCCTGCTTCCCATCCCCTTGGTAATGTGGGCCTTTTCGGTGAGCGTCTGATCCTGCCTGGGTGTCTCAACGTTCTGTGAGGTGGGCCCTCGGCTGTGAGGTCACTCCTGCCTGGCTGGCACTCGTTGCCTTGGCGACGTGGGCCCTCGGGTGGCAGCTGGAGCCCGCCGGGCACCTCCTCCCCTGGTTGATGAGGTCCCTACGGCGTAAGACCCTAACTGCTGGGCTCCCCCCTTTTTCTGATGTGCAGCCAGTGATGCCAGGACACTCCTGCCAGGTTCCCATCCTCATGGGGATGTGGGCCTTCTGCTCTGAGGTCCCAAGGGCTGGCTTGCTCACAGTTGCATGGTGTGGGCCCTCTTGTGTGAGTTCACTCCGGCAATGATCCCATAGCCTTGTGGCCCTGGGCCGCCCGTTGGGAGGGCCCGGCTCCTGGATTCCTCACATTTTTTACTCTGTGGGCCCTCTGTTGTGAGGCTACTCCTGCCTGCCTCAGTCCCAGCCCGTTGGTGATGTGGGTTCTCTGGTTTGAGGCCACGTGTGCTGGGTGCCTCACCTTTCGATGATGTGGCCCCACTGGTGTGAGGACACTCCTGCCTGGTCCCCATCCCCTTCGTGATGTGGGCCCTCTGGTGAGAGTCTGATCCTGGCTGGGTTCCTCAGACTTCTGTGAGGTGGGCCCTCTGATGTGAGGTCACTCCTGCCTGGCTCGCACACGTCGCCTTGGCGACGTGGGCCCTCGGGTGGCAGCTGGAGCCCGCCGGGCACCTCCTCCCCTGGTTGATGAGGTCCCTACGGCGTAAGACCCTAACTGCTGGGCTCCCCCCGTTTTCTGATGTGCAGCCAGTGATGCCAGGACACTCCTGCCAGGTTCCCATCCTGCTGGGGATGTGGGCCTTCTGCTCTGAGCTCCCAACGGCTAGGTTGCTCACAGTTCCATGGTGTGGGATCTCTGACGTAAGTTCACTCCGACCAGGATACCATGGCCTCTGTGTTCCTGGCCGCCTGATGAGAGGTTCCAACTGCTGGATTCCTCACCTTTTTTATTCTATGGGCCCTCTGTGGTGAGGCTACTCCTGCCTGCCTCACTCCCAGCCCCTTGGTGATGTGGGTCCTCTGGGTTGAGGCCACATGTGCTGGGTTTCTTCCATTTCGATGATGTGGCCCAACTAGTGTGAGGACACGCCTGCCAGGTTCCCATCCCCTTGGTGATGTGGGCCCTCTGGTGGGAGTCTGATCCTGGCTGGGTTCCTCACCCTTTTGTGAGGTGGGCCCTCTGCTGTGAGGTCACTCCTGCCTGGCTGGCACGCTTCGCCTTGGCGACGTGGGACCTCTGATGGCAGTTGGAACCTGCTGGGGGCCTCCTCCCCTCGGTGATGAGGGCCCTCTCGCGTCAGGCCCTAAATGCTGGTCTCTCCACATTTCTTGAATGTGCCCCAGTGGTTCGAGGACAGTCCTGCCAGGTTCCCATTCCCATGGGGATGTGGGCCGTCTGGTTTGAGGTCCCAACGGCTGAGTTACTCACAGTTTCATGATGTGGGCATTCTGGTGTGAGTTTACTCCGGTCTGGATCCCATAGACTCGGTTCCCTGGGCCGCCTGCTAGGAGGTTCGATCTGCTGGTTTCCTCACCTTTTTAAATCTGTGTTCCCTCTGCTGTGAGTCTAGTCTTGCCTGCCACACTCCCAGCCCCTCGGTGATATGGGTCCTCTGGTTTGAGGGCATATGTGCTGGGTTCCTCACCTTTCGACGATGTGGCCCCGCAGGTTTGAGAACACTCCTGCCTGCTTCCCATCCCCTTGGTAATGTGGGCCTTTTCGGTGTGCGTCTGATCCTGCCTGGGTCCCTCAACGTTCTGTGAGGTGGGCCCTATGCTGTGAGGTCACTCCTGCCTGGCTGGCACTCGTTGCCTTGGTGACGTTGGCCCTCTGGTCGCCGTTGGAGCCTGCTGGGAGCCTCCTCCCCTGGGTGATCAGGGCCCTCTGGCGTCAGGCCCTATGTCCTGGGCTCCCCATATTTTCTGCTGTGCGCCCAGTGGTGCAAGGACACTCCTGCCAGGTTCCCATCCTCATGGAGATGTGGGCCTTCTGCTCTGAGGTCCCAACGTCTGGGTTGGTCACAGTTCCATGGTGTGGGCCCTCTTGGGTGAGTTCACTCCGGCACTGATCCCATAGCCTCGTGGCCCTGGGCCGCCTGTTGGGAGGGTCCAGCTCCTGGATTCCTCACATTTTTTTTATTCTGTGGGCCCTCTGTTGTGAGGCTACTCTTGCCTGCCTCAGTCTCAGCCCGTCGGTGATGTGGGTTCTCTGGTTTGAGGCCACGTGTGCTGGGTGCCTCACCCTTCGATGATGTGGCCACACTGGTGTGAAGACACTCCTGCCTGGTTTCCCATCCTCTTCGTGATGTGGGCCCTCTGGTGAGAGTCTGATCGATGATGTGGCCCAACTAGTGTGCGGTCACGCCTGCCAGGTTCCCATCCCCTTTGTCTTGTGGGCCCTCTGGTGAGAGTCTGATCCTGGCTGGGTCCCTCACCCTTCTTTAAGTTGGGCCGTCTGCTGGGAGGTCATTCCCGCCTGCTTGGCACACTTCACCTTGGCGACGTGGGCCATCTGTTGGCAGTTGGAGCCTGCTAGGAGCCTCTTACCCTCGGAGATGAGGGCCCTCTGTCGTCAGGTCCTAACTGATGGGCTCCCCACATTTTCTTGTGTGCGCCCAGTTTTGCGAGGAAACTCCTACCAGCTTCCCATCCCCTTGGGGATGTGGGCCTTCTGCTCTGAGTTCCCAAAGGCTGGGTTGCTCAGCTCCATGATGTGGGCCCTCTGGTGTGAGTTCACTGCAGCCTGAATCCCGTAGCCTCGGTGCTCTGGACCACCTGCTGGGAGGTGCCAACTGCTAGATTCCTCACCTTTTTTATTCTGTGGGCCCTGAGTTTTGAGACTTCTCCAGCCAGCATGCCTCACTCAGAGCCCATTGGTGATGTGGGTCTTCAGGTTTGAGTCTACATGTGCTGGGTTCCTCACCTTTCGATGGTGTGGCCCCACTGGTGTGAGGACACTCCCCTCTGGTTCCCATCCCCTTGGTGATGTGGTACCTGTGGTGGGAGTCTGATCCTGGCTGGGTTCCTCACCCTTTTGTGAGATGGGCCCTCTGCTGTGAGGTCACTCCTGCCTGGCTGGCACGCTTCGCCTTGGCGACGTGGGACCTCTGGTGGCAGTTGGAGCCTGCTGGGGGCCTCCTCCCCTCAGTGATGAGGGCCCTCTCGCGTCAGGCCCTAACTGCTGGTCTCTCCACATTTCCTGAATGTTCCCCCAGTGGTTCGAGGACAGTCCTGCCAGGTTCCCGTTCCCATGGTGATGTGGGCCGTCTGGTCTGAGGTCCCAACGGCTGAGTTACTCACAGTTTCATGATGTGGACCCTCTGGTGTGAGTTCGCTCCGGTCTGTATCCCATAGACTCGGTTCCCTGGGCCGCCTGCTAGGAGGTTCGATCTGCTGGATTCCTCACCTTTTTAAATCTGTGGTCCCTCTGTTGTGAGTCTACTCCTGCCTGCCACACTCCCAGCCCCTTGGTGATGCGGGTCCTCTGGTTTGACGCCACGTGTGCTGGGTTCCTCACCTTTCGATGATGTGGCCCCACTGGTGTGAGTACACTCCTGCCTGGTTCCCATACCCTTGTTGATGTGGGTCCTCTGGTGAGAACGTAATCCTGGCTGGGTTCCTTAACCTTCTGCGTGGTTGGCCCTGTGCTGTGAGGTCACTCCTGCCTGGCTGGCACACTTCGTCTTGGCGACGAGGGCCCTCTGGTGACAGTGAGGGCCTGCTGGGCACCTCCTCCCCTGGGTGATGCGGGCCCTCTGGCGTCATGCCCTAACTGCTGTCCTCCCCACATTTTCTGTTGTGTGCCTAGTGGTGCGAGGACACTCCTGCCAGGTTCCCATCCCCATTGGGATGTGGGCCTTCGGCTCTGACGTCCCATCTGCTGGGTTGCTCAGAGTTTCACGATGTGGGCCCTCTGGTGTGAGTTCATTCCGGCCTGGACCCCATAGCCTCCGTGCTCTGGGCCGCGTGCTGGGAGGTGCCAACTGATGGATTCCTCAACTTTTTTATTCTGTGGGCCCTCTGTTGTGAGGCTCCTCCTGCCTTCCTCACTCCAAGCCCCTTCGTGATGTAGGTTCTCTGATTAGAGTCCACGTTACTGGGTTTCGCATGTTTCGTTGATGTGGCCACACTGGTGTGAGGACACTCCTGCCGGGTTCCCATCCCCTTGGTGATGAGGGCCCTCTGGCGAGAGTCTTATCCTGGCTGGGTTCCTCACCCCTCTGTGAGGTAGGCCCTCTTCTGTGAGGTCACTGCTGCCTGGCTGGAACACGTCCCCTTGGCGACGTGGGCCCTCTGTTGGCAGTTGGAGCCTGCTGGGTGCCTCCTCCCCTCGGTGATGAGGGGCCTCTTGCTTCAGGACCTAACTGCTGTGCTCCCCACGTTTTCTGATGTGCGCCCAGTGGTGCGAGTACACTCCTGCCAGGTTTCCGTACCCATGGGGACGTGGGCCTTCTGCTCTGAGGTCTGAGCTGCTGGGTTGCTCACAGTTTCATGATGTGAGCTCTCTTGTGTGAGTTCACTCCGGCCTGGGCCCAATAGCCTCGGTGCTCTGGGTCACTTGCTGGAAGCTTCCAACTGCTGGATTCCTCACCTTACTTATTCTGTGGGCCCTCTCTTGTGAGGCTACTCCTGGCTGCTTCACTGCCAGCCCCATCGTGATTTGGGTCCTCAGGTTTGTCGCCACATGTGCTGGGTTCCTCACCTTTCGATGATGTGGCCCCACTGGTGTGAGGACACTACTGTCTGGTTCCCATCCCCTTGTTGACGTGGGCACTCTGGTGAGAGTCTGACCGTGGCTGGAATCCTCACCCTTTTGTGAGGTGGGCCCTCTTCTGTGAGGTCACTCCTGCCTAGCTGGCACACGTCTCCTTGGCGACGTGGGCCCTCTGGTGGCAGTTGGATCCTGCTTGGCGCCTCCTCCCCTAGGTGATGAGGGCCTTCTGTCGTCAGGCCCTAACTGCTGGGTTCCCCCAGTTTTCTGATGGGCACCCAGTGTTGCGAGGTTACTTCTGCCAGTGTCTCACCCCCATTGGGATGTGGGTCTTCTGCTCTGAGGTCCCAACGGCTGGGTTGATCACAGTTTCATGATGTGAGCCCACTGGTTTGAGTTCACTCTGGCCGGGATCCCATAGTCTTGCTGCTCTGTGCCATGTGCTGGGAGGTTCCAACTGCTGGATTCCTTATCTTTTTTATTCTATGGGCCTCTCTTGTGAGGTTCCTCCTGCCTGCCTCAGTCTCAGCCACTTGGTGATGTGGGTCCTCTGGTTTGAGGCCACATGTGCTGGGTTCCTCACCTTACGCTGGTGTGGCCCCAGTGGTGTGAGTACACTCCTACCTGGTTCCGAACCTCGTGGTAATGTGGGCCCTCTGGTGAGAGTCTGATCCTGGTTGGGTTCCTCACCCTTCTGTGAGGTGGGCCCTCTTCTGTGAGGTCCCTCCTGCCTAGCTGGCACACGTCTCCTTGGCAAAGTGGGCCCGCTCCTGGCATTTGGTGCCTACTGGGACCTCCTCCCCTTGGTGATTAGCGCCCTCTGGCGGCAGGCAATAATTTCTGGGCTCCCCACATTATCGGATGTGCGCCCAGTGGTGCGAGGACACTCCTGCCATGTTCCGATCCCCATGGGGATGTGGGCCTTCTGCTCTGAGGTCCCTTGTGCTGGGTTGCTCACAGTTTCATGATGTGGGCCCTCTGTTGTGAGTTCACTCCGGCCTGCATCCCATATCCTCGGTGCTCTGGGCGGCCTGCTGGGAGTTTCCAACTGCTGGATTCCTCACCATTTTTATTGTATGGGCCCTCTGTTTTGAGGCTACTCTTGCCTGCCTCACTCCCAGCCGCTTGGTGATGTGGTTCCTCTGGTTTGAGTCCACATGTGCTGGTGATGTGGTTCCTCTGGTTTGAGTCCACATGTGCTAGTTTCCTCACCTTGAGATGGTGTGGCCCCACTGGTGTGAAGAAACTCCTGCCTGGTTCCCGTCCCCTTGGTGTTTTGGGCCCTCTGGTGAGAGTCTGTGGCTGGATGGGTTCCTCACCCTTCTGTGAGGTGGGCCCTCTGATGTGAGGTCACTCCTGCCTGGCTCGCGTATATCGCCTGAGCGACGTGGGCCCTCTGGTGGCAGTTGGAGTCGGCTGGTAGCCTTCTCCCAGCGGTGATGAGGGCCCTCTGGCGTCAGGCCCTAAATTCTGGGCTCCCCACATTATCTGATTTGCGCCAAGTGGAGAGAGGACACTCCTGCCAGGTTCCCATCCCTTTGGGGCTGTGGGCCTTATGCTCTGAGGTTCCAACGGCTGGGTTGCTCACAGTTCCATGATGTGGGCCCTCTGGTGTGAGTTCACTCAGGCCTGGATCCCATAGCCTCCGTGCTCTGTGTCGCCTGCATCGGGGTTCCAACTGATGGATTCCTCACATTTTTTATTCTATGGGCCCTCTGTTGTGATGCTACTTCTGCCTGCATCACTCCCATCCCCTTGGTGATGTGGGCCCTCTGGTGAGAGTCTGACCGTGGCTGGGATCCTCACCCTTCTGTGAGGTGGGCCCTCTTCTGTGACGTCACTCCTGCCTAGCTGGCACACGTCTCCTTGGCGACGTGGGCCCTCTGGGGGCAGTTGGAGCCTGCTGGGCGCCTCCTACCCTGGGTGATGAGGACCCTCTGGAGTCAGGCCCTAACTGCTGGGTTACCCAATTTTCTGATGGGCACCCAGTGTTGCGAGGATACTCCTGCCAGGGTCCCACCCCCATTGGGATGTGGGTGTTCTGCTCTGAGGTCCCAACGGCTAGGTTGCTCACAGTTTCATGATGTGAGCCCACTGGTGTGAGTTCACTCCGGCCTGGATCCCATAGCCTTGCTGCTCTGGGCCATGTGCTGGGAGGTTCCAACTGCTTGATTCCTTATCTTTTTTATTCTATGGGCCTCTCTTGTGAGGAAACTCCTGACTGCCTCACTCTCAGCCACTTGGTGATGTGGGTTCTCTGGTTTGAGGCCACATGTGCTGGGTTCCTCACCTTACGCTGGTGTGGCCCCACTGGAGTGAGGACACTCCTGCCTGGTTCCGAACCTCGTGGTAATGGGGGCCCTCTGGTGAGAGTCTGATCCTGGCTGGGTTCCTCACCCTTCTGTGAGGTGGGCCCTCTTCTGTGACGTCACTCCTGCCTAGCTGGCACACATCTCCTTGGCGACGTGGGCCCTCTCGTGGCAGTTGGTGCCTGCTGGGAGCCTCCTCCCCTTGGTGATTAGTGCCCTCTGGCATCAGGCAATAATTTCTGAGCTCCCCACACTTTCTGATGTGCGCCCAGTGGTGTGGGGACACTCCTCCCTGGTTCCGATCCCCATGGGGATGTGGGCCTTCTGCTCTGAGGTCCCATGTGCTGGGTTGCTCACAGTTTCATGATGTGGGCCCTCTGGTGTGAGTTCATTCCGGCCTGCATCCCATAGCCTCTGTGCTCTGGGCCGCCTGCTGGGAGTTTCCAACTGCTGGATTCCTCACCATTTTATTGTGTGGGCCCTCTGTTGTGAGGCTACTCCTGACTGCCTCACTCCCAGCCCCTTGGTGGTGTGGTCCTCTGGTTTGAGGCCACATGTGCTGGGTTCCTCACCTTTCGATGATGTGGCCCCGCTGGTGTGAGGCCACTCCTATCTGGTTCCCATCCCCTTGGTGAGGTGGGCCCTCTGTTGAGAGTCTGATCCTTGCTGGGTTCCTCACCCTTCTGTGAGGTGAGCCCTGTGCTTTGAGGTCACTCCTGCCGAGTGGCTCATGTCGCCTTGGCGACATGGGCCCTCTGGGGTCAGTTGGAGCCTGCCGGGAGCCTCCTCCCCTCGGTGATGAGGGCCCTGTGTCGTCAGGCCCTAACTGCTGGGCTCCCCACATTTTCGGATGTGCGTCCAGTGGTTCGAGGACACTCCTGGCAGGTTCCCATCCCCAAGGGGATGTGGGCCTTCTGCTCTGAGGTCCCAAGGGCTGGCTTGCTCACAGTTGCATGGTGTGGGCCCTCTTGTGTGAGTTCACTCCGGCATTGATCCCATAGCCTTGTGGCCCTGGGCCGCCCGTTGGGAGGGCCCGGCTCCTGGATTCCTCACATTTTTTACTCTGTGGGCCCTCTGTTGTGAGGCTACTCCTGCCTGCCTCAGTCCCAGCCCGTTGGTGATGTGGGTTCTCTGGTTTGAGGCCACGTGTGCTGGGTGCCTCACCTTTCGATGATGTTTCCCCACTGGTGTGAGGACACTCCTGCCTGGTCCCCATCCCCTTCGTGATGTGGGCCCTCTGGTGAGAGTCTGATCCTGGCTGGGTTCCTCAGACTTCTGTGAGGTGGGCCCTCTGATGTGAGGTCACTCCTGCCTGGCTCGCACACGTCGCCTTGGCGACGTGGGCCCTCGGGTGGCAGCTGGAGCCCGCCGGGCACCTCCTCCCCTGGTTGATGAGGTCCCTATGGCGTAAGACCCTAACTGCTGGGCTCCCTCCGTTTTCTGATGTGCAGCCAGTGATGCCAGGACACTCCTGCCAGGTTCCCATCCTGCTGGGGATGTGGGCCTTCTGCTCTGAGGTCCCAACGGCTAGGTTGCTCACAGTTCCATGGTGTGGGCTCTCTGACGTAAGTTCACTCCGACCAGGATACCATGGCCTCTGTGTTCCTGGCCGCCTGATGAGAGGTTCCAACTGCTGGATTCCTCACCTTTTTTATTCTATGGGCCCTCTGTGGTGAGGCTACTCCTGCCTGCCTCACTCCCAGCCCCTTGGTGATGTGGGTCCTCTGGGTTGAGGCCACATGTGCTGGGTTTCTTCCATTTCGATGATGTGGCCCAACTAGTGTGAGGACACGCCTGCCAGGTTCCCATCCCCTTGGTGATGTGGGCCCTCTGGTGGGAGTCTGATCCTGGCTGGGTTCCTCAGCCTTTTGTGAGGTGGGCCCTCTGCTGTGAGGTCACTCCTGCCTGGCTGGCACGCTTCGCCTTGGCGACGTGGGACCTCTGATGGCAGTTGGAACCTGCTGGGGGCCTCCTCCCCTCGGTGATGAGGGCCCTCTCGCGTCAGGCCCTAACTGCTGGTCTCTCCACATTTCTTGAATGTGCCCCAGTGGTTCGAGGACAGTCCTGCCAGGTTCCCATTCCCATGGGGATGTGGGCCGTCTGGTTTGAGGTCCCAACGGCTGAGTTACTCACAGTTTCATGATGTGGGCATTCTGGTGTGAGTTTACTCCGGTCTGGATCCCATAGACTCGGTTCCCTGGGCCGCCTGCTAGGAGGTTCGATCTGCTGGTTTCCTCACCTTTTTAAATCTGTGTTCCCTCTGCTGTGAGTCTAGTCTTGCCTGCCACACTCCCAGCCCCTCGGTGATGTGGGTCCTCTGGTTTGAGGCCATATGTGCTGGGTTCCTCACCTTTCGACGATGTGGCCCCGCTGGTTTGAGAACACTCCTGCCTGCTTCCCATCCCCTTGGTAATGTGGGCCTTTTCGGTGTGCGTCTGATCCTGCCTGGGTCCCTCAACGTTCTGTGAGGTGGGCCCTCTGCTGTGAGGTCACTCCTGCCGGGCTGGCACTCGTCACCTTGGCGACGTGGGCCCTCTGGTCGCAGCGGGAGCCTGCTGGGAGCCTCCTCCCCTGGGTGATCAGGGCCCTCTGGCGTCAGGCCCTAAGTCCTGGGCTCCCCATATTTTCTGCTGTGCGCCCAGTGGTGCGAGGACACTCCTGCCAGGTTCCCATCCTCATGGGGATGTGGGCCTTCTGCTCTGAGGTCCCAAGGGCTGGCTTGCTCACAGTTGCATGGTGTGGGCCCTCTTGTGTGAGTTCACTCCGGCATTGATCCCATAGCCTCGTGGCCCTGGGCTGCCTGTTGGGAGGGCCCGGCTCCTGGATTCCTCACATTTTTTACTCTGTGGGCCCTCTGTTGTGAGGCTACTCCTGCCTGCCTCAGTCCCAGTCCGTTGGTGATGTGGGTTCTCTGGTTTGAGGCCACGTGTGCTGGGTGCCTCACCTTTCGATTATGTGGCCACAGTGGTGTGAGGCCACTGCTGCCGGTTTTCCATCCCCTTGGTGATGTGGGCCCTCTGGTGAGAGTCTGATCCTGTCTGGGTTCCTCATCCTTCTGGGACGTGGGCCCTCTGCTGTGAGGTCACTCCTGCTAGGCACATGTCGCCTTTGCGACGTGAGTCCTCTGGTGTCAGTTGGAGCCTGCTGGGAGCCTCCTCCCCTCGGTGATGAGAGTCCTGTGTCATCAGGCCCTAACTGCTGGGCTCCCCACGTTTTCCGATGTGCACCCAGTGGTTCCAGGACACTCCTGGCAGGTTCCCATCCCCAAGGGGACGTGGGCCTTCTGCTCTGAGGTCCCAGTTGCTGTGGGACCCACTTCATGAAGTGGAACTGGTGGTGTTGCATCACTCAGACCAGGATCCCATAGATTTGGTGCTGTGGGCCACATGCTGGGAGATTCCAAATGCTGGAGTCCTCACCTTTTTTATTCTATGGGCCCTCTGTGGTGAGGCTACTCCTGCCTGCCTCACTCCCAGCCCCTTGGTGATGTGGGTCCTCTGGTTTGAGGCCATATGTGCTGTGTTCCTCACCTTTCGATGATGTGGCCCCGCTGGTTTGAGAACACTCCTGCCTTCTTCCAATCCGCTGGGTAATGTGGGCCTTTCGGTGAGCGTCTGATCCTGCCTGGGTCCCTCAACGTTCTGTGAGGTGGGCCCTCGGCTGTGAGGTCACTCCTGCCTGGCTGGCACTCGTTGCCTTGGTGACGTTGGCCCTCTGGTCGCCGTTGGAGCCTGCTGGGAGCCTCCTCCCCTGGGTGATCAGGGCCCTCTGGCGTCAGGCCCTATGTCCTGGGCTCCCCATATTTTCTGCTGTGCGCCCAGTGGTGCAAGGACACTCCTGCCAGGTTCCCATCCTCATGGAGATGTGGGCCTTCTGCTCTGAGGTCCCAACGTCTGGGTTGGTCACAGTTCCATGGTGTGGGCCCTCTTGGGTGAGTTCACTCCGGCACTGATCCCATAGCCTCGTGGCCCTGGGCCGCCTGTTGGGAGGGTCCAGCTCCTGGATTCCTCACATTTTTTTTATTCTGTGGGCCCTCTGTTGTGAGGCTACTCTTGCCTGCCTCAGTCTCAGCCCGTCGGTGATGTGGGTTCTCTGGTTTGAGGCCACGTGTGCTGGGTGCCTCACCCTTCGATGATGTGGCCACACTGGTGTGAAGACACTCCTGCCTGGTTTCCCATCCTCTTCGTGATGTGGGCCCTCTGGTGAGAGTCTGATCGATGATGTGGCCCAACTAGTGTGCGGTCACGCCTGCCAGGTTCCCATCCCCTTTGTCTTGTGGGCCCTCTGGTGAGAGTCTGATCCTGGCTGGGTCCCTCACCCTTCTTTAAGTTGGGCCGTCTGCTGGGAGGTCATTCCCGCCTGCTTGGCACACTTCACCTTGGCGACGTGGGCCATCTGTTGGCAGTTGGAGCCTGCTAGGAGCCTCTTACCCTCGGAGATGAGGGCCCTCTGTCGTCAGGTCCTAACTGATGGGCTCCCCACATTTTCTTGTGTGCGCCCAGTTTTGCGAGGAAACTCCTACCAGCTTCCCATCCCCTTGGGGATGTGGGCCTTCTGCTCTGAGTTCCCAAAGGCTGGGTTGCTCAGCTCCATGATGTGGGCCCTCTGGTGTGAGTTCACTGCAGCCTGAATCCCGTAGCCTCGGTGCTCTGGACCACCTGCTGGGAGGTGCCAACTGCTAGATTCCTCACCTTTTTTATTCTGTGGGCCCTGAGTTTTGAGACTTCTCCAGCCAGCATGCCTCACTCAGAGCCCATTGGTGATGTGGGTCTTCAGGTTTGAGTCTACATGTGCTGGGTTCCTCACCTTTCGATGGTGTGGCCCCACTGGTGTGAGGACACTCCCCTCTGGTTCCCATCCCCTTGGTGATGTGGTACCTGTGGTGGGAGTCTGATCCTGGCTGGGTTCCTCACCCTTTTGTGAGGTGGGCCCTCTGCTGTGAGGTCACTCCTGCCTGGCTGGCACGCTTCGCCTTGGCGACGTGGGACCTCTGGTGGCAGTTGGAGCCTGTTGGGGGCCTCCTCCCCTCAGTGATGAGGGCCCTCTCGCGTCAGGCCCTAACTGCTGGTCTCTCCACATTTCCTGAATGTTCCCCCAGTGGTTCGAGGACAGTCCTACCAGGTTCCCGTTCCCATGGTGATGTGGGCCGTCTGGTCTGAGGTCCCAACGGCTGAGTTACTCACAGTTTCATGATGTGGACCCTCTGGTGTGAGTTCGCTCCGGTCTGTATCCCATAGACTCGTTTCCCTGGGCCGCCTGCTAGGAGGTTCGATCTGCTGGATTCCTTACCTTTTTAAATCTGTGGTCCCTCTGTTGTGAGTCTACTCCTGCCTGCCACACTCCCAGCCCCTTGGTGATGCGGGTCCTCTGGTTTGACACCACGTGTGCTGGGTTCCTCACCTTTCGATGATGTGGCCCCACTGGTGTGAGTACACTCCTGCCTGGTTCCCATACCCTTGTTGATGTGGGTCCTCTGGTGAGAACGTAATCCTGGCTGGGTTCCTTAACCTTCTGCGTGGTTGGCCCTGTGCTGTGAGGTCACTCCTGCCTGGCTGGCACACTTCGTCTTGGCGACGAGGGCCCTCTGGTGACAGTGAGGGCCTGCTGGGCACCTCCTCCCCTGGGTGATGCGGGCCCTCTGGCGTCATGCCCTAACTGCTGTCCTCCCCACATTTTCTGTTGTGTGCCTAGTGGTGCGAGGACACTCCTGCCAGGTTCCCATCCCCATTGGGATGTGGGCCTTCGGCTCTGACGTCCCATCTGCTGGGTTGCTCAGAGTTTCACGATGTCGGGCCCTCTGGTGTGAGTTCATTCCGGCCTGGACCCCATAGCCTCCGTGCTCTGGGCCGCGTGCTGGGAGGTACCAACTGATGGATTCCTCAACTTTTTTATTCTGTGGGCCCTCTGTTGTGAGGCTCCTCCTGCCTTCCTCACTCCAAGCCCCTTCGTGATGTAGGTTCTCTGATTAGAGTCCACGTTACTGGGTTTCGCATCTTTCGTTGATGTGGCCACACTGGTGTGAGGACACTCCTGCCGGGTTCCCATCCCCTTGGTGATGAGGGCCCTCTGGCGAGAGTCTTATCCTGGCTGGGTTCCTCACCCCTCTGTGAGGTAGGCCCTCTTCTGTGAGGTCACTCCTGCCTGGCTGGAACACGTCCCCTTGGCGACGTGGGCCCTCTGTTGGCAGTTGGAGCCTGCTGGGTGCCTCCTCCCCTCGGTGATGAGGGGCCTCTTGCTTCAGGACCTAACTGCTGTGCTCCCCACGTTTTCTGATGTGCGCCCAGTGGTGCGAGTACACTCCTGCCAGGTTTCCGTACCCATGGGGACGTGGGCCTTCTGCTCTGAGGTCTGAGCTGCTGGGTTGCTCACAGTTTCATGATGTGAGCTCTCTTGTGTGAGTTCACTCCGGCCTGGGCCCAATAGCCTCGGTGCTCTGGGTCACTTGCTGGAAGCTTCCAACTGCTGGATTCCTCACCTTACTTATTCTGTGGGCCCTCTCTTGTGAGGCTACTCCTGGCTGCTTCACTGCCAGCCCCATCGTGATTTGGGTCCTCAGGTTTGTCGCCACATGTGCTGGGTTCCTCACCTTTCGATGATGTGGCCCCACTGGTGTGAGGACACTCCTGTCTGGTTCCCATCCCCTTGTTGACGTGGGCACTCTGGTGAGAGTCTGACCGTGGCTGGAATCCTCACCCTTTTGTGAGGTGGGCCCTCTTCTGTGAGGTCACTCCTGCCTAGCTGGCACACGTCTCCTTGGCGACGTGGGCCCTCTGGTGGCAGTTGGATCCTGCTTGGCGCCTCCTCCCCTGGGTGATGAGGGCCTTCTGTCATCAGGCCCTAACTGCTGGGTTCCCCAAGTTTTCTGATGGGCACCCAGTGTTGCGAGGATACTCCTGCCAGGGTCTCACCTCCATTGGGATGTGGGTCTTCTGCTCTGAGGTCCCAACGGCTGGGTTGATCACAGTTTCATGATGTGAGCCCACTGGTTTGAGTTCACTCTGGCCGGGATCCCATAGTCTTGCTGCTCTGTGCCATGTGCTGGGAGGTTCCAACTGCTGGATTCCTTATCTTTTTTATTCTATGGGCCTCTCTTGTGAGGTTCCTCCTGCCTGCCTCAGTCTCAGCCACTTGGTGATGTGGGTCCTCTGGTTTGAGGCCACATGTGCTGGGTTCCTCACCTTACGCTGGTGTGGCCCCAGTGGAGTGAGTACACTCCTACCTGGTTCCGAACCTCGTGGTAATGTGGGCCCTCTGGTGAGAGTCTGATCCTGGTTGGGTTCCTCACCCTTCTGTGAGGTGGGCCCTCTTCTGTGAGGTCCCTCCTGCCTAGCTGGCACACGTCTCCTTGGCGACGTGGGCCCTCTGGTGGCAGTTGGATCCTGCTGGGAGCCTCCTCCCCTGGGTGATCAGGGCCCTCTGGCGTCAGGCCCTATGTCCTGGGCTCCCCATATTTTCTGCTGTGCGCCCAGTGGTGCAAGGACACTCCTGCCAGGTTCCCATCCTCATGGAGATGTGGGCCTTCTGCTCTGAGGTCCCAACGTCTGGGTTGGTCACAGTTGCATGGTGTGGGCCCTCTTGTGTGAGTTCACTCCGGCACTGATCCCATAGCCTCGTGGCCCTGGGCCGCCTGTTGGGAGGGTCCAGCTCCTGGATTCCTCACATTTTTTTTATCCTGTGGGCCCTCTGTTGTGAGGCTACTCTTGCCTGCCTCAGTCTCAGCCCGTCGGTGATGTGGGTTCTCTGGTTTGAGGCCACGTGTGCTGGGTGCCTCACCCTTCGATGATGTGGCCACACTGGTGTGAAGACACTCCTGCCTGGTTCCCATCCCCTTCGTGATGTGGGCCCTCTGGTGAGAGTCTGATCCTGGCTGGGTTCCTCAGACTTCTGTGAGGTGGGCCCTCTGATGTGAGGTCACTCCTGCCTGGCTCGCACACATCGCCTTGGCGACGTGGGCCCTCGGGTGGCAGTTGGAGCCTGCTGGGCGCCTCCTCCCCTGGTTGATGAGGTCCCTATGGCTTAAGATCCTAACTGCTGGGCTCCCCACGTTTTCTGATGTGCAGCCAGTGATGCCAGGACACTCCTGACAGGTTCCCGTCCTGCTGGGGATGTGGGCCATCTGCTCTGAGGTCCCAATGGCTGGGTTGCTCACAGTTCCATGGTGTGGGCTCTCTGATGTAAGTAAGTTCACTCCTACCAGGATCCCATGGCCTCTGTGTTCCTGGCCGCCTGACGGGAGGTTCCAACTGCTGGATTCCTCACCTTTTTTATTCTATGGGCCCTCTGTGGTGAGGCTACTCCTGCCTGCCTCACTCCCAGCCCCTTGGTGATGTGGGTCCTCTGGATTGAGGCCACATGTGCTGGGTTTCTTAGATTTCGATGATGTGGCCCAACTAGTGTGCGGTCACGCCTGCCAGGTTCCCATCCCCTTTGTCTTGTGGGCCCTCTGGTGAGAGTCTGATCCTGGCTGGGTCCCTCACCCTTCTGTAAGTTGGGCCGTCTGCTGGGAGGTCATTCCCGCCTGCTTGGCACACTTCACCTTGGCGCCGTGGGCCATCTGTTGGCAGTTGGAGCCTGCTAGGAGCCTCTTACCCTCGGAGATGAGGGCCCTCTGTCGTCAGGTCCTAACTGATGGGCTCCCCACATTTTCTTGTGTGCGACCAGTTTTGCGAGGAAACTCCTACCAGCTTCCCATCCCCTTGGGGATGTGGGCCTTCTGCTCTGAGTTCCCAAAGGCTGGGTTGCTCAGCTCCATGATGTGGGCCCTCTGGTGTGAGTTCACTGCGGCCTGAATCCCGTAGCCTCGGTGCTCTGGACCACCTGCTGGGAGGTGCCAACTGCTAGATTCCTCACCTTTTTTATTCTGTGGGCCCTGAGTTTTGAGACTTCTCCAGCCAGCATGCCTCACTCAGAGCCCATTGGTGATGTGGGTCCTCAGGTTTGAGTCTACATGTGCTGGGTTCCTCACCTTTCGATGGTGTGGCCCCACTGGTGTGAGGACACTCCCCTCTGGTTCCCATCCCCTTGGTGATGTGGTACCTGTGGTGGGAGTCTGATCCTGGCTGGGTTCCTCACCCTTTTGTGAGGTGGGCCCTCTGCTGTGAGGTCACTCCTGCCTGGCTGGCACGCTTCGCCTTGGCGACGTGGGACCTCTGGTGGCAGTTGGAGCCTGCTGGGGGCCTCCTCCCCTCAGTGATGAGGGCCCTCTCGCGTCAGGCCCTAACTGCTGGTCTCTCCACATTTCCTGAATGTTCCCCCAGTGGTTCGAGGACAGTCCTGCCAGGTTCCCGTTCCCATGGTGATGTGGGCCGTCTGGTCTGAGGTCCCAACGGCTGAGTTACTCACAGTTTCATGATGTGGACCCTCTGGTGTGAGTTTGCTCCGGTCTGTATCCCATAGACTCGGTTCCCTGGGCCGCCTGCTAGGAGGTTCGATCTGCTGGATTCCTCACCTTTTTAAATCTGTGGTCCCTCTGTTGTGAGTCTACTCCTGCCTGCCACACTCCCAGCCCCTTGGTGATGCGGGTCCTCTGGTTTGACGCCACGTGTGCTGGGTTCCTCACCTTTCGATGATGTGGCCCCACTGGTGTGAGTACACTCCTGCCTGGTTCCCATACCCTTGTTGATGTGGGTCCTCTGGTGAGAACGTAATCCTGGCTGGGTTCCTTAACCTTCTGCGTGGTTGGCCCTGTGCTGTGAGGTCACTCCTGCCTGGCTGGCACACTTCGTCTTGGCGACGAGGGCCCTCTGGTGACAGTGAGGGCCTGCTGGGCGCCTCCTCCCCTGGGTGATGCGGGCCCTCTGGCGTCATGCCCTAACTGCTGTCCTCCCCACATTTTCTGTTGTGTGCCTAGTGGTGCGAGGACACTCCTGCCAGGTTCCCATCCCCATTGGGATGTGGGCCTTCGGCTCTGACGTCCCATCTGCTGGGTTGCTCAGAGTTTCACGATGTGGGCTCTCTGGTGTGAGTTCATTCCGGCCTGGACCCCATAGCCTCCGTGCTCTGGGCCGCGTGCTGGGAGGTGCCAACTGATGGATTCCTCAACTTTTTTATTCTGTGGGCCCTCTGTTGTGAGGCTCCTCCTGCCTTCCTCACTCCAAGCCCCTTCGTGATGTGGGTTCTCTGATTAGAGTCCACGTTACTGGGTTTCGCATCTTTCGTTGATGTGGCCACACTGGTGTGAGGACACTCCTGCCGGGTTCCCATCCCCTTGGTGATGAGGGCCCTCTGGCGAGAGTCTTATCCTGGCTGGGTTCCTCACCCCTCTGTGAGGTAGGCCCTCTTCTGTGAGGTCACTCCTGCCTGGCTGGAACACGTCCCCTTGGCGACGTGGGCCCTCTGTTGGCAGTTGGAGCCTGCTGGGTGCCTCCTCCCCTCGGTGATGAGGGGCCTCTTGCTTCAGGACCTAACTGCTGTGCTCCCCACGTTTTCTGATGTGTGCCCAGTGGTGCGAGTACACTCCTGCCAGGTTTCCGTACCCATGGGGACGTGGGCCTTCTGCTCTGAGGTCTGAGCTGCTGGGTTGCTCACAGTTTCATGATGTGAGCTCTCTTGTGTGAGTTCACTCCGGCCTGGGCCCAATAGCCTCGGTGCTCTGGGTCACTTGCTGGGAGCTTCCAACTGCTGGATTCCTCACCTTACTTATTCTATGGGCCCTCTCTTGTGAGGCTACTCCTGGCTGCTTCACTGCCAGCCCCATCGTGATTTGGGTCCTCAGGTTTGTCGCCACATGTGCTGGGTTCCTCACCTTTCGATGATGTGGCCCCACTGGTGTGAGGACACTCCTGTCTGGTTCCCATCCCCTTGTTGACGTGGGCACTCTGGTGAGAGTCTGACCGTGGCTGGAATCCTCACCCTTTTGTGAGGTGGGCCCTCTTCTGTGAGGTCACTCCTGCCTAGCTGGCACACGTCTCCTTGGCGACGTGGGCCCTCTGGTGGCAGTTGGATCCTGCTTGGCGCCTCCTCCCCTGGGTGATGAGGGCCTTCTGTCATCAGGCCCTAACTGCTGGGTTCCCCAAGTTTTCTGATGGGCACCCAGTGTTGCGAGGATACTCCTGCCAGGGTCTCACCTCCATTGGGATGTGGGTCTTCTGCTCTGAGGTCCCAACGGCTGGGTTGATCACAGTTTCATGATGTGAGCCCACTGGTTTGAGTTCACTCTGGCCGGGATCCCATAGTCTTGCTGCTCTGTGCCATGTGCTGGGAGGTTCCAACTGCTGGATTCCTTATCTTTTTTATTCTATGGGCCTCTCTTGTGAGGTTCCTCCTGCCTGCCTCAGTCTCAGCCACTTGGTGATGTGGGTCCTCTGGTTTGAGGCCACATGTGCTGGGTTCCTCACCTTACGCTGGCGTGGCCCCAGTGGAGTGAGTACACTCCTACCTGGTTCCGAACCTCGTGGTAATGTGGGCCCTCTGGTGAGAGTCTGATCCTGGTTGGGTTCCTCACCCTTCTGTGAGGTGGGCCCTCTTCTGTGAGGTCCCTCCTGCCTAGCTGGCACACGTCTCCTTGGCGACGTGGGCCCTCTGGTGGCAGTTGGATCCTGCTGGGAGCCTCCTCCCCTGGGTGATCAGGGCCCTCTGGCGTCAGGCCCTATGTCCTGGGCTCCCCATATTTTCTGCTGTGCGCCCAGTGGTGCAAGGACACTCCTGCCAGGTTCCCATCCTCATGGAGATGTGGGCCTTCTGCTCTGAGGTCCCAACGTCTGGGTTGGTCACAGTTGCATGGTGTGGGCCCTCTTGTGTGAGTTCACTCCGGCACTGATCCCATAGCCTCGTGGCCCTGGGCCGCCTGTTGGGAGGGTCCAGCTCCTGGATTCCTCACATTTTTTTTATCCTGTGGGCCCTCTGTTGTGAGGCTACTCTTGCCTGCCTCAGTCTCAGCCCGTCGGTGATGTGGGTTCTCTGGTTTGAGGCCACGTGTGCTGGGTGCCTCACCCTTCGATGATGTGGCCACACTGGTGTGAAGACACTCCTGCCTGGTTCCCATCCCCTTCGTGATGTGGGCCCTCTGGTGAGAGTCTGATCCTGGCTGGGTTCCTCAGACTTCTGTGAGGTGGGCCCTCTGATGTGAGGTCACTCCTGCCTGGCTCGCACACATCGCCTTGGCGACGTGGGCCCTCGGGTGGCAGTTGGAGCCTGCTGGGCGCCTCCTCCCCTGGTTGATGAGGTCCCTATGGCTTAAGATCCTAACTGCTGGGCTCCCCACGTTTTCTGATGTGCAGCCAGTGATGCCAGGACACTCCTGACAGGTTCCCGTCCTGCTGGGGATGTGGGCCATCTGCTCTGAGGTCCCAATGGCTGGGTTGCTCACAGTTCCATGGTGTGGGCTCTCTGATGTAAGTAAGTTCACTCCTACCAGGATCCCATGGCCTCTGTGTTCCTGGCCGCCTGACGGGAGGTTCCAACTGCTGGATTCCTCACCTTTTTTATTCTATGGGCCCTCTGTGGTGAGGCTACTCCTGCCTGCCTCACTCCCAGCCCCTTGGTGATGTGGGTCCTCTGGATTGAGGCCACATGTGCTGGGTTTCTTAGATTTCGATGATGTGGCCCAACTAGTGTGCGGTCACGCCTGCCAGGTTCCCATCCCCTTTGTCTTGTGGGCCCTCTGGTGAGAGTCTGATCCTGGCTGGGTCCCTCACCCTTCTGTAAGTTGGGCCGTCTGCTGGGAGGTCATTCCCGCCTGCTTGGCACACTTCACCTTGGCGCCGTGGGCCATCTGTTGGCAGTTGGAGCCTGCTAGGAGCCTCTTACCCTCGGAGATGAGGGCCCTCTGTCGTCAGGTCCTAACTGATGGGCTCCCCACATTTTCTTGTGTGCGCCCAGTTTTGCGAGGAAACTCCTACCAGCTTCCCATCCCCTTGGGGATGTGGGCCTTCTGCTCTGAGTTCCCAAAGGCTGGGTTGCTCAGCTCCATGATGTGGGCCCTCTGGTGTGAGTTCACTGCGGCCTGAATCCCGTAGCCTCGGTGCTCTGGACCACCTGCTGGGAGGTGCCAACTGCTAGATTCCTCACCTTTTTTATTCTGTGGGCCCTGAGTTTTGAGACTTCTCCAGCCAGCATGCCTCACTCAGAGCCCATTGGTGATGTGGGTCCTCAGGTTTGAGTCTACATGTGCTGGGTTCCTCACCTTTCGATGGTGTGGCCCCACTGGTGTGAGGACACTCCCCTCTGGTTCCCATCCCCTTGGTGATGTGGTACCTGTGGTGGGAGTCTGATCCTGGCTGGGTTCCTCACCCTTTTGTGAGGTGGGCCCTCTGCTGTGAGGTCACTCCTGCCTGGCTGGCACGCTTCGCCTTGGCGACGTGGGACCTCTGGTGGCAGTTGGAGCCTGCTGGGAGCCTCCTCCCCTCAGTGATGAGGGCCCTCTCGCGTCAGGCCCTAACTGCTGGTCTCTCCACATTTCCTGAATGTTCCCCCAGTGGTTCGAGGACAGTCCTGCCAGGTTCCCGTTCCCATGGTGATGTGGGCCGTCTGGTCTGAGGTCCCAACGGCTGAGTTACTCACAGTTTCATGATGTGGACCCTCTGGTGTGAGTTCGCTCCGGTCTGTATCCCATAGACTCGGTTCCCTGGGCCGCCTGCTAGGAGGTTCGATCTGCTGGATTCCTCACCTTTTTAAATCTGTGGTCCCTCTGTTGTGAGTCTACTCCTGCCTGCCACACTCCCAGCCCCTTGGTGATGCGGGTCCTCTGGTTTGACGCCACGTGTGCTGGGTTCCTCACCTTTCGATGATGTGGCCCCACTGGTGTGAGTACACTCCTGCCTGGTTCCCATACCCTTGTTGATGTGGGTCCTCTGGTGAGAACGTAATCCTGGCTGGGTTCCTTAACCTTCTGCATGGTTGGCCCTGTGCTGTGAGGTCACTCCTGCCTGGCTGGCACACTTCGTCTTGGCGACGAGGGCCCTCTGGTGACAGTGAGGGCCTGCTGGGCGCCTCCTCCCCTGGGTGATGCGGGCCCTCTGGCGTCATGCCCTAACTGCTGTCCTCCCCACATTTTCTGTTGTGTGCCTAGTGGTGCGAGGACACTCCTGCCAGGTTCCCATCCCCATTGGGATGTGGGCCTTCGGCTCTGACGTCCCATCTGCTGGGTTGCTCAGAGTTTCACGATGTGGGCTCTCTGGTGTGAGTTCATTCCGGCCTGGACCCCATAGCCTCCGTGCTCTGGGCCGCGTGCTGGGAGGTGCCAACTGATGGATTCCTCAACTTTTTTATTCTGTGGGCCCTCTGTTGTGAGGCTCCTCCTGCCTTCCTCACTCCAAGCCCCTTCGTGATGTGGGTTCTCTGATTAGAGTCCACGTTACTGGGTTTCGCATCTTTCGTTGATGTGGCCACACTGGTGTGAGGACACTCCTGCCGGGTTCCCATCCCCTTGGTGATGAGGGCCCTCTGGCGAGAGTCTTATCCTGGCTGGGTTCCTCACCCCTCTGTGAGGTAGGCCCTCTTCTGTGAGGTCACTCCTGCCTGGCTGGAACACGTCCCCTTGGCGACGTGGGCCCTCTGTTGGCAGTTGGAGCCTGCTGGGTGCCTCCTCCCCTCGGTGATGAGGGGCCTCTTGCTTCAGGACCTAACTGCTGTGCTCCCCACGTTTTCTGATGTGTTCCCAGTGGTGCGAGTACACTCCTGCCAGGTTTCCGTACCCATGGGGACGTGGGCCTTCTGCTCTGAGGTCTGAGCTGCTGGGTTGCTCACAGTTTCATGATGTGAGCTCTCTTGTGTGAGTTCACTCCGGCCTGGGCCCAATAGCCTCGGTGCTCTGGGTCACTTGCTGGGAGCTTCCAACTGCTGGATTCCTCACCTTACTTATTCTATGGGCCCTCTCTTGTGAGGCTACTCCTGGCTGCTTCACTGCCAGCCCCATCGTGATTTGGGTCCTCAGGTTTGTCGCCACATGTGCTGGGTTCCTCACCTTTCGATGATGTGGCCCCACTGGTGTGAGGACACTCCTGTCTGGTTCCCATCCCCTTGTTGACGTGGGCACTCTGGTGAGAGTCTGATCCTGTCTGGGTTCCTCATCCTTCTGTGACGTGGGCCCTCTGCTGTGAGGTCACTCCTGCCTAGCTGGCACACGTCTCCTTGGCGACGTGGGCCCTCTGGTGGCAGTTGGATCCTGCTTGGCGCCTCCTCCCCTGGGTGATGAGGGCCTTCTGTCGTCAGGCCCTAACTGCTGGGTTCCCCAAGTTTTCTGATGGGCACCCAGTGTTGCGAGGATACTCCTGCCAGGGTCTCACCCCCATTGGGATGTGGGTCTTCTGCTCTGAGGTCCCAACGGCTGGGTTGATCACAGTTTCATGATGTGAGCCCACTGGTTTGAGTTCACTCTGGCCGGGATCCCATAGTCTTGCTGCTCTGTGCCATGTGCTGGGAGGTTCCAACTGCTGGATTCCTTATCTTTTATATTCTATGGGCCTCTCTTGTGAGGTTCCTCCTGCCTGCCTCAGTCTCAGCCACTTGGTGATGTGGGTCCTCTGGTTTGAGGCCACATGTGCTGGGTTCCTCACCTTACGCTGGTGTGGCCCCAGTGGAGTGAGTACACTCCTGCCTGGTTCCGAACCTCGTGGTAATGTGGGCCCTCTGGTGAGAGTCTGATCCTGGTTGGGTTCCTCACCCTTCTGTGAGGTGGGCCCTCTTCTGTGAGGTCCCTCCTGCCTAGCTGGCACACGTCTGCTTGGCGAAGTGGGCCCGCTCCTGGCATTTGGTGCCTGCTGGGACCTCCTCCCCTTGGTGATTAGCGCCCTCTGGCGGCAGGCAATAATTTCTGGGCTCCCCACATTATCGAATGTGCGCCCAGTGGTGCGAGGACACTCCTGCCATGTTCCGATCCCCATGGGGATGTGGGCCTTCTGCTCTGAGGTCCCTTGTGCTGGGTTGCTCACAGTTTCATGATGTGGGCCCTCTGTTGTGAGTTCACTCCGGCCTGCATCCCATATCCTCGGTGCTCTGGGCCGCCTGCTGGGAGTTTCCAACTGCTGGATTCCTCACCATTTTTATTGTATGGGCCCTCTGTTTTGAGGCTACTCTTGCCTGCCTCACTCCCAGCCGCTTGGTGATGTGGTTCCTCTGGTTTGAGTCCACATGTGCTAGTTTCCTCACCTTGAGATGGTGTGGCCCCACTGGTGTGAAGAAACTCCTGCCTGGTTCCCGTCCCCTTGGTGTTTTGGGCCCTCTGGTGAGAGTCTGTGGCTGGATGGGTTCCTCACCCTTCTGTGAGGTGGGCCCTCTGATGTGAGGTCACTCCTGCCTGGCTCGCGTACATCGCCTGAGCGACGTGGGCCCTCTGGTGGCAGTTGGAGTCGGCTGGTAGCCTTCTCCCAGCGGTGATGAGGGCCCTCTGGCGTCAGGCCCTAAATTCTGGGCTCCCCACATTATCTGATTTGCGCCAAGTGGAGAGAGGACACTCCTGCCAGGTTCCCATCCCTTTGGGGCTGTGGGCCTTATGCTCTGAGGTTCCAACGGCTGGGTTGCTCACAGTTCCATGATGTGGGCCCTCTGGTGTGAGTTCACTCAGGCCTGGATCCCATAGCCTCCGTGCTCTGTGTCGCCTGCATCGGGGTTCCAACTGATGGATTCCTCACATTTTTTATTCTATGGGCCCTCTGTTGTGATGCTACTTCTGCCTGCATCACTCCCATCCCCTTGGTGATGTGGGCCCTCTGGTGAGAGTCTGACCGTGGCTGGGATCCTCACCCTTCTGTGAGGTGGGCCCTCTTCTGTGACGTCACTCCTGCCTAGCTGGCACACGTCTCCTTGGCGACGTGGGCCCTCTGGGGGCAGTTGGAGCCTGCTGGGCGCCTCCTACCCTGGGTGATGAGGGCCCTCTGGAGTCAGGCCCTAACTGCTGGTTTACCCAATTTTCTGATGGGCACCCAGTGTTGCGAGGATACTCCTGCCAGGGTCCCACCCCCATTGGGATGTGGGTGTTCTGCTCTGAGGTCCCAACGGCTAGGTTGCTCACAGTTTCATGATGTGAGCCCACTGGTGTGAGTTCACTCCGGCCTGGATCCCATAGCCTTGCTGCTCTGGGCCATGTGCTGGGAGGTTCCAACTGCTTGATTCCTTATCTTTTTTATTCTATGGGCCTCTCTTGTGAGGAAACTCCTGACTGCCTCACTCTCAGCCACTTGGTGATGTGGGTTCTCTGGTTTGAGGCCACATGTGCTGGGTTCCTCACCTTACGCTGGTGTGGCCCCACTGGAGTGAGGACACTCCTGCCTGGTTCCGAACCTCGTGGTAATGGGGGCCCTCTGGTGAGAGTCTGATCCTGGCTGGGTTCCTCACCCTTCTGTGAGGTGGGCCCTCTTCTGTGACGTCACTCCTGTCTAGCTGGCACACATCTCCTTGGCGACGTGGGCCCTCTCGTGGCAGTTGGTGCCTGCTGGGAGCCTCCTCCCTTTGGTGATTAATGCCCTCTGGCATCAGGCAATAATTTCTGAGCTCCCCACACTTTCTGATGTGCGCCCAGTGGTGTGGGGACACTCCTCCCTGGTTCCGATCCCCATGGGGATGTGGGCCTTCTGCTCTGAGGTGCCATGTGCTGGGTTGCTCACAGTTTCATGATGTGGGCCCTCTGGTGTGAGTTCATTCCGGCCTGCATCCCATAGCCTCTGTGCTCTGGGCCGCCTGCTGGGAGTTTCCAACTGCTGGATTCCTCACCATTTTATTGTGTGGGCCCTCTGTTGTGAGGCTACTCCTGACTGCCTCACTCCCAGCCCCTTGGTGGTGTGGTCCTCTGGTTTGAGGCCACATGTGCTGGGTTCCTCACCTTTCGATGATGTGGCCCCTCTGGTGTGAGGCCACTCCTATCTGGTGCCCATCCCCTTGGTGAGGTGGGCCCTCTGTTGAGAGTCTGATCCTTGCTGGGTTCCTCACCCTTCTGTGAGGTGAGCCCTGTGCTTTGAGGTCACTCCTGCCGAGTGGCTCATGTCGCCTTGGCGACATGGGCCCTCTGGGGTCAGTTGGAGCCTGCTGGGAGCCTCCTCCCCTCGGTGATGAGGGCCCTGTGTCGTCAGGCCCTAACTGCTGGGCTCCCCACATTTTCGGATGTGCGCCCAGTGGTTCCAGGACACTCCTGGCAGGTTCCCATCCCCAAGGGGATGTGGGCCTTCTGCTCTGAGATCCCAGTTGTTGCGTAGCTCACAGTTTCATGAAATGAAACCTGTGGTGTGACATCACTCAGACCAGGATCCCATAGATTTGGTGCTGTGGGCCACATGCTGGGAGATTCCAAATGCTGGAGTCCTCACCTTTTTTATTCTATGGGCCCTCTGGTGTGAGGCTGCTCCTGCGTGCCTCACTCCCAGCCCCTTGGTGATGTGGGTCCTCTGGTTTGAGGCCATATGTGCTGGGTTCCTCACCTTTCGACGATGTGGCCCCGCTGGTTTGAGAACACTCCTGCCTGCTTCCCATCCCCTTGGTAATGTGGGCCTTTTCGGTGAGCGTCTGATCCTGCCTGGGTGTCTCAACGTTCTGTGAGGTGGGCCCTCGGCTGTGAGGTCACTCCTGCCTGGCTGGCACTCGTTGCCTTGGCGACGTGGGCCCTCGGGTGGCAGCTGGAGCCTGCCGGGCACCTCCTCCCCTGGTTGATGAGGTCCCTACGGCGTAAGACCCTAACTGCTGGGCTCCCCCCTTTTTCTGATGTGCAGTCAGTGATGCCAGGACACTCCTGCCAGGTTCCCATCCTCATGGGGATGTGGGCCTTCTGCTCTGAGGTCCCAAGGGCTGGCTTGCTCACAGTTGCATGGTGTGGGCCCTCTTGTGTGAGTTCACTCCGGCATTGATCCCATAGCCTTGTGGCCCTGGGCCGCCCGTTGGGAGGGCCCGGCTCCTGGATTCCTCACATTTTTTACTCTGTGGGCCCTCTGTTGTGAGGCTACTCCTGCCTGCCTCAGTCCCAGCCCGTTGGTGATGTGGGTTTTCTGGTTTGAGGCCACGTGTGCTGGGTGCCTCACCTTTCGATGATGTGGCCCCACTGGTGTGAGGATACTCCTGCCTGGTCCCCATCCCCTTCGTGATGTGGGCCCTCTGGTGAGAGTCTGATCCTGGCTGGGTTCCTCAGACTTCTGTGAGGTGGGCCCTCTGATGTGAGGTCACTCCTGCCTGGCTCGCACACGTCGCCTTGGCGACGTGGGCCCTCGGGTGGCAGCTGGAGCCCGCCGGGCACCTCCTCCCCTGGTTGATGAGGTCCCTACGTCGTAAGACACTAACTGCTGGGCTCCCCCCGTTTTCTGATGTGCAGCCAGTGATGCCAGGACACTCCTGCCAGGTTCCCATCCTGCTGGGGATGTGGGCCTTCTGCTCTGAGGTCCCAACGGCTAGGTTGCTCACAGTTCCATGGTGTGGGCTCTCTGACGTAAGTTCACTCCGACCAGGATACCATGGCCTCTGTGTTCCTGGCCGCCTGATGAGAGGTTCCAACTGCTGGATTCCTCACCTTTTTTATTCTATGGGCCCTCTGTGGTGAGGCTACTCCTGCCTGCCTCACTCCCAGCCCCTTGGTGATGTGGGTCCTCTGGGTTGAGGCCACATGTGCTGGGTTTCTTCCATTTCGATGATGTGGCCCAACTAGTGTGAGGACACGCCTGCCAGGTTCCCATCCCCTTGGTGATGTGGGCCCTCTGGTGGGAGTCTGATCCTGGCTGGGTTCCTCACCCTTTTGTGAGGTGGGCCCTCTGCTGTGAGGTCACTCCTGCCTGGCTGGCACGCTTCGCCTTGGCGACGTGGGACCTCTGATGGCAGTTGGAACCTGCTGGGGGCCTCCTCCCCTCGGTGATGAGGGCCCTCTCGCGTCAGGCCCTAACTGCTGGTCTCTCCACATTTCTTGAATGTGCCCCAGTGGTTCGAGGACAGTCCTGCCAGGTTCCCATTCCCATGGGGATGTGGGCCGTCTGGTTTGAGGTCCCAACGGCTGAGTTACTCACAGTTTCATGATGTGGGCATTCTGGTGTGAGTTTACTCCGGTCTGGATCCCATAGACTCGGTTCCCTGGGCCGCCTGCTAGGAGGTTCGATCTGCTGGTTTCCTCACCTTTTTAAATCTGTGTTCCCTCTGCTGTGAGTCTAGTCTTGCCTGCCACACTCCCAGCCCCTCGGTGATGTGGGTCCTCTGGTTTGAGGCCATATGTGCTGGGTTCCTCACCTTTCGACGATGTGGCCCCGCTGGTTTGAGAACACTCCTGCCTGCTTCCCATCCCCTTGGTAATGTGGGCCTTTTCGGTGAGCGTCTGATCCTGCCTGGGTCCCTCAACGTTCTGTGAGGTGGGTCCTCTGCTGTGAGGTCACTCCTGCCGGGCTGGCACTCTTCACCTTGGCGACGTGGGCCCTCTGGTCGCAGCGGGAGCCTGCTGGGAGCCTCCTCCCCTGGGTGATCAGGGCCCTCTGGCGTCAGGCCCTAAGTCCTGGGGTCCCCATATTTTCTGCTGTGCGCCCAGTGGTGCGAGGACACTCCTGCCAGGTTCCCATCCTCATGGGGATGTGGGCCTTCTGCTCTGAGGTCCCAACGGCTGGCTTGCTCACAGTTGCATGGTGTGGGCCCTCTTGTGTGAGTTCACTCCGGCATTGATCCCATAGCCTCGTGGCCCTGGGCTGCCTGTTGGGAGGGCCTGGCTCCTGGATTCCTCACATTTTTTACTCTGTGGGCCCTCTGTTGTGAGGCTACTCCTGCCTGCCTCAGTCCCAGCCCGTTGGTGATGTGGGTTCTCTGGTTTGAGGCCACGTGTGCTGGGTGCCTCACCTTTCGATTATGTGGCCACAGTGGTGTGAGGCCACTGCTGCCGGTTTTCCATCCCCTTGGTGATGTGGGCCCTCTGGTGAGAGTCTGATCCTGTCTGGGTTCCTCATCCTTTTGGGACGTGGGCCCTCTGCTGTGAGGTCACTCCTGCTAGGCACATGTCGCCTTTGCGACGTGAGTCCTCTGGTGTCAGTTGGAGCCTGCTGGGAGCCTCCTCCCCTCGGTGATGAGAGCCCTGTGTCATCAGGCCCTAACTGCTGGGCTCCCCACGTTTTCCGATGTGCACCCAGTGGTTCCAGGACACTCCTGGCAGGTTCCCATCCCCAAGGGGACGTGGGCCTTCTGCTCTGAGGTCCCAGTTGCTGTGGGACCCACTTCATGAAGTGGAACTGGTGGTGTTGCATCACTCAGACCAGGATCCCATAGATTTGGTGCTGTGGGCCACAGGCTGGGAGATTCCAAATGCTGGAGTCCTCACCTTTTTTATTCTATGGGCCCTCTGTGGTGAGGCTACTCCTGCCTGCCTCACTCCCAGCCCCTTGGTGATGTGGGTCCTCTGGTTTGAGGCCATATGTGCTGTGTTCCTCACCTTTCGATGATGTGGCCCCGCTGGTTTGAGAACACTCCTGCCTTCTTCCAATCCGCTGGGTAATGTGGGCCTTTCGGTGAGCGTCTGATCCTGCCTGGGTCCCTCAACGTTCTGTGAGGTGGGCCCTCGGCTGTGAGGTCACTCCTGCCTGGCTGGCACTCGTTGCCTTGGTGACGTTGGCCCTCTGGTCGCCGTTGGAGCCTGCTGGGAGCCTCCTCCCCTGGGTGATCAGGGCCCTCTGGCGTCAGGCCCTATGTCCTGGGCTCCCCATATTTTCTGCTGTGCGCCCAGTGGTGCAAGGACACTCCTGCCAGGTTCCCATCCTCATGGAGATGTGGGCCTTCTGCTCTGAGGTCCCAACGTCTGGGTTGGTCACAGTTCCATGGTGTGGGCCCTCTTGGGTGAGTTCACTCCGGCACTGATCCCATAGCCTCGTGGCCCTGGGCCGCCTGTTGGGAGGGTCCAGCTCCTGGATTCCTCACATTTTTTTTATTCTGTGGGCCCTCTGTTGTGAGGCTACTCTTGCCTGCCTCAGTCTCAGCCCGTCGGTGATGTGGGTTCTCTGGTTTGAGGCCACGTGTGCTGGGTGCCTCACCCTTCGATAATGTGGCCACACTGGTGTGAAGACACTCCTGCCTGGTTTCCCATCCTCTTCGTGATGTGGGCCCTCTGGTGAGAGTCTGATCGATGATGTGGCCCAACTAGTGTGCGGTCACGCCTGCCAGGTTCCCATCCCCTTTGTCTTGTGGGCCCTCTGGTGAGAGTCTGATCCTGGCTGGGTCCCTCACCCTTCTTTAAGTTGGGCCGTCTGCTGGGAGGTCATTCCCGCCTGCTTGGCACACTTCACCTTGGCGACGTGGGCCATCTGTTGGCAGTTGGAGCCTGCTAGGAGCCTCTTACCCTCGGAGATGAGGGCCCTCTGTCGTCAGGTCCTAACTGATGGGCTCCCCACATTTTCTTGTGTGCGCCCAGTTTTGCGAGGAAACTCCTACCAGCTTCCCATCCCCTTGGGGATGTGGGCCTTCTGCTCTGAGTTCCCAAAGGCTGGGTTGCTCAGCTCCATGATGTGGGCCCTCTGGTGTGAGTTCACTGCAGCCTGAATCCCGTAGCCTCGGTGCTCTGGACCACCTGCTGGGAGGTGCCAACTGCTAGATTCCTCACCTTTTTTATTCTGTGGGCCCTGAGTTTTGAGACTTCTCCAGCCAGCATGCCTCACTCAGAGGCCATTGGTGATGTGGGTCTTCAGGTTTGAGTCTACATGTGCTGGGTTCCTCACCTTTCGATGGTGTGGCCCCACTGGTGTGAGGACACTCCCCTCTGGTTCCCATCCCCTTGGTGATGTGGTACCTGTGGTGGGAGTCTGATCCTGGCTGGGTTCCTCACCCTTTTGTGAGGTGGGCCCTCTGCTGTGAGGTCACTCCTGCCTGGCTGGCACGCTTCGCCTTGGCGACGTGGGACCTCTGGTGGCAGTTGGAGCCTGCTGGGGGCCTCCTCCCCTCAGTGATGAGGGCCCTCTCGCGTCAGGCCCTAACTGCTGGTCTCTCCACATTTCCTGAATGTTCCCCCAGTGGTTCGAGGACAGTCCTGCCAGGTTCCCGTTCCCATGGTGATGTGGGCCGTCTGGTCTGAGGTCCCAACGGCTGAGTTACTCACAGTTTCATGATGTGGACCCTCTGGTGTGAGTTCGCTCCGGTCTGTATCCCATAGACTCGGTTCCCTGGGCCGCCTGCTAGGAGGTTCGATCTGCTGGATTCCTCACCTTTTTAAATCTGTGGTCCCTCTGTTGTGAGTCTACTCCTGCCTGCCACACTCCCAGCCCCTTGGTGATGCGGGTCCTCTGGTTTGACGCCACGTGTGCTGGGTTCCTCACCTTTCGATGATGTGGCCCCACTGGTGTGAGTACACTCCTGCCTGGTTCCCATACCCTTGTTGATGTGGGTCCTCTGGTGAGAACGTAATCCTGGCTGGGTTCCTTAACCTTCTGCGTGGTTGGCCCTGTGCTGTGAGGTCACTCCTGCCTGGCTGGCACACTTCGTCTTGGCGACGAGGGCCCTCTGGTGACAGTGAGGGCCTTCTGGGCGCCTCCTCCCCTGGGTGATGCGGGCCCTCTGGCGTCATGCCCTAACTGCTGTCCTCCCCACATTTTCTGTTGTGTGCCTAGTGGTGCGAGGACACTCCTGCCAGGTTCCCATCCCCATTGGGATGTGGGCCTTCGGCTCTGACGTCCCATCTGCTGGGTTGCTCAGAGTTTCACGATGTGGGGCCCTCTGGTGTGAGTTCATTCCGGCCTGGACCCCATAGCCTCCGTGCTCTGGGCCGCGTGCTGGGAGGTGCCAACTGATGGATTCCTCAACTTTTTTATTCTGTGGGCCCTCTGTTGTGAGGCTCCTCCTGCCTTCCTCACTCCAAGCCCCTTCGTGATGTGGGTTCTCTGATTAGAGTCCACGTTACTGGGTTTCGCATCTTTCGTTGATGTGGCCACACTGGTGTGAGGACACTCCTGCCGTGTTCCCATCCCCTTGGTGATGAGGGCCCTCTGGCGAGAGTCTTATCCTGGCTGGGTTCCTCACCCCTCTGTGAGGTAGGCCCTCTTCTGTGAGGTCACTCCTGCCTGGCTGGAACACGTCCCCTTGGCGACGTGGGCCCTCTGTTGGCAGTTGGAGCCTGCTGGGTGCCTCCTCCCCTCGGTGATGAGGGGCCTCTTGCTTCAGGACCTAACTGCTGTGCTCCCCACGTTTTCTGATGTGCGCCCAGTGGTGCGAGTACACTCCTGCCAGGTTTCCGTACCCATGGGGACGTGGGCCTTCTGCTCTGAGGTCTGAGCTGCTGGGTTGCTCGCAGTTTCATGATGTGAGCTCTCTTGTGTGAGTTCACTCCGGCCTGGGCCCAATAGCCTCGGTGCTCTGGGTCACTTGCTGGAAGCTTCCAACTGCTGGATTCCTCACCTTACTTATTCTGTGGGCCCTCTCTTGTGAGGCTACTCCTGGCTGCTTCACTGCCAGCCCCATCGTGATTTGGGTCCTCAGGTTTGTCGCCACATGTGCTGGGTTCCTCACCTTTCGATGATGTGGCCCCACTGGTGTGAGGACACTCCTGTCTGGTTCCCATCCCCTTGTTGACGTGGGCACTCTGGTGAGAGTCTGACCGTGGCTGGAATCCTCACCCTTTTGTGAGGTGGGCCCTCTTCTGTGAGGTCACTCCTGCCTAGCTGGCACACGTCTCCTTGGCGACGTGGGCCCTCTGGTGGCAGTTGGATCCTGCTTGGCGCCTCCTCCCCTGGGTGATGAGGGCCTTCTGTCGTCAGGCCCTAACTGCTGGGTTCCCCAAGTTTTCTGATGGGCACCCAGTGTTGCGAGGATACTCCTGCCAGGGTCTCACCTCCATTGGGATGTGGGTCTTCTGCTCTGAGGTCCCAACGGCTGGGTTGATCACAGTTTCATGATGTGAGCCCACTGGTTTGAGTTCACTCTGGCCGGGATCCCATAGTCTTGCTGCTCTGTGCCATGTGCTGGGAGGTTCCAACTGCTGGATTCCTTATCTTTTTTATTCTATGGGCCTCTCTTGTGAGGTTCCTCCTGCCTGCCTCAGTCTCAGCCACTTGGTGATGTGGGTCCTCTGGTTTGAGGCCACATGTGCTGGGTTCCTCACCTTACGCTGGTGTGGCCCCAGTGGAGTGAGTACACTCCTACCTGGTTCCGAACCTCGTGGTAATGTGGGCCCTCTGGTGAGAGTCTGATCCTGGTTGGGTTCCTCACCCTTCTGTGAGGTGGGCCCTCTTCTGTGAGGTCCCTCCTGCCTAGCTGGCACACGTCTCCTTGGCGACGTGGGCCCTCTGGTGGCAGTTGGATCCTGCTGGGAGCCTCCTCCCCTGGGTGATCAGGGCCCTCTGGCGTCAGGCCCTATGTCCTGGGCTCCCCATATTTTCTGCTGTGCGCCCAGTGGTGCAAGGACACTCCTGCCAGGTTCCCATCCTCATGGAGATGTGGGCCTTCTGCTCTGAGGTCCCAACGTCTGGGTTGGTCACAGTTGCATGGTGTGGGCCCTCTTGTGTGAGTTCACTCCGGCACTGATCCCATAGCCTCGTGGCCCTGGGCCGCCTGTTGGGAGGGTCCAGCTCCTGGATTCCTCACATTTTTTTTATCCTGTGGGCCCTCTGTTGTGAGGCTACTCTTGCCTGCCTCAGTCTCAGCCCGTCGGTGATGTGGGTTCTCTGGTTTGAGGCCACGTGTGCTGGGTGCCTCACCCTTCGATGATGTGGCCACACTGGTGTGAAGACACTCCTGCCTGGTTCCCATCCCCTTCGTGATGTGGGCCCTCTGGTGAGAGTCTGATCCTGGCTGGGTTCCTCAGACTTCTGTGAGGTGGGCCCTCTGATGTGAGGTCACTCCTGCCTGGCTCGCACACATCGCCTTGGCGACGTGGGCCCTCGGGTGGCAGTTGGAGCCTGCTGGGCGCCTCCTCCCCTGGTTGATGAGGTCCCTATGGCTTAAGATCCTAACTGCTGGGCTCCCCACGTTTTCTGATGTGCAGCCAGTGATGCCAGGACACTCCTGACAGGTTCCCGTCCTGCTGGGGATGTGGGCCATCTGCTCTGAGGTCCCAATGGCTGGGTTGCTCACAGTTCCATGGTGTGGGCTCTCTGATGTAAGTAAGTTCACTCCTACCAGGATCCCATGGCCTCTGTGTTCCTGGCCGCCTGACGGGAGGTTCCAACTGCTGGATTCCTCACCTTTTTTATTCTATGGGCCCTCTGTGGTGAGGCTACTCCTGCCTGCCTCACTCCCAGCCCCTTGGTGATGTGGGTCCTCTGGATTGAGGCCACATGTGCTGGGTTTCTTAGATTTCGATGATGTGGCCCAACTAGTGTGCGGTCACGCCTGCCAGGTTCCCATCCCCTTTGTCTTGTGGGCCCTCTGGTGAGAGTCTGATCCTGGCTGGGTCCCTCACCCTTCTGTAAGTTGGGCCGTCTGCTGGGAGGTCATTCCCGCCTGCTTGGCACACTTCACCTTGGCGCCGTGGGCCATCTGTTGGCAGTTGGAGCCTGCTAGGAGCCTCTTACCCTCGGAGATGAGGGCCCTCTGTCGTCAGGTCCTAACTGATGGGCTCCCCACATTTTCTTGTGTGCGCCCAGTTTTGCGAGGAAACTCCTACCAGCTTCCCATCCCCTTGGGGATGTGGGCCTTCTGCTCTGAGTTCCCAAAGGCTGGGTTGCTCAGCTCCATGATGTGGGCCCTCTGGTGTGAGTTCACTGCGGCCTGAATCCCGTAGCCTCGGTGCTCTGGACCACCTGCTGGGAGGTGCCAACTGCTAGATTCCTCACCTTTTTTATTCTGTGGGCCCTGAGTTTTGAGACTTCTCCAGCCAGCATGCCTCACTCAGAGCCCATTGGTGATGTGGGTCCTCAGGTTTGAGTCTACATGTGCTGGGTTCCTCACCTTTCGATGGTGTGGCCCCACTGGTGTGAGGACACTCCCCTCTGGTTCCCATCCCCTTGGTGATGTGGTACCTGTGGTGGGAGTCTGATCCTGGCTGGGTTCCTCACCCTTTTGTGAGGTGGGCCCTCTGCTGTGAGGTCACTCCTGCCTGGCTGGCACGCTTCGCCTTGGCGACGTGGGACCTCTGGTGGCAGTTGGAGCCTGCTGGGAGCCTCCTCCCCTCAGTGATGAGGGCCCTCTCGCGTCAGGCCCTAACTGCTGGTCTCTCCACATTTCCTGAATGTTCCCCCAGTGGTTCGAGGACAGTCCTGCCAGGTTCCCGTTCCCATGGTGATGTGGGCCGTCTGGTCTGAGGTCCCAACGGCTGAGTTACTCACAGTTTCATGATGTGGACCCTCTGGTGTGAGTTCGCTCCGGTCTGTATCCCATAGACTCGGTTCCCTGGGCCGCCTGCTAGGAGGTTCGATCTGCTGGATTCCTCACCTTTTTAAATCTGTGGTCCCTCTGTTGTGAGTCTACTCCTGCCTGCCACACTCCCAGCCCCTTGGTGATGCGGGTCCTCTGGTTTGACGCCACGTGTGCTGGGTTCCTCACCTTTCGATGATGTGGCCCCACTGGTGTGAGTACACTCCTGCCTGGTTCCCATACCCTTGTTGATGTGGGTCCTCTGGTGAGAACGTAATCCTGGCTGGGTTCCTTAACCTTCTGCGTGGTTGGCCCTGTGCTGTGAGGTCACTCCTGCCTGGCTGGCACACTTCGTCTTGGCGACGAGGGCCCTCTGGTGACAGTGAGGGCCTGCTGGGCGCCTCCTCCCCTGGGTGATGCGGGCCCTCTGGCGTCATGCCCTAACTGCTGTCCTCCCCACATTTTCTGTTGTGTGCCTAGTGGTGCGAGGACACTCCTGCCAGGTTCCCATCCCCATTGGGATGTGGGCCTTCGGCTCTGACGTCCCATCTGCTGGGTTGCTCAGAGTTTCACGATGTGGGCTCTCTCGTGTGAGTTCATTCCGGCCTGGACCCCATAGCCTCCGTGCTCTGGGCCGCGTGCTGGGAGGTGCCAACTGATGGATTCCTCAACTTTTTTATTCTGTGGGCCCTCTGTTGTGAGGCTCCTCCTGCCTTCCTCACTCCAAGCCCCTTCGTGATGTGGGTTCTCTGATTAGAGTCCACGTTACTGGGTTTCGCATCTTTCGTTGATGTGGCCACACTGGTGTGAGGACACTCCTGCCGGGTTCCCATCCCCTTGGTGATGAGGGCCCTCTGGCGAGAGTCTTATCCTGGCTGGGTTCCTCACCCCTCTGTGAGGTAGGCCCTCTTCTGTGAGGTCACTCCTGCCTGGCTGGAACACGTCCCCTTGGCGACGTGGGCCCTCTGTTGGCAGTTGGAGCCTGCTGGGTGCCTCCTCCCCTCGGTGATGAGGGGCCTCTTGCTTCAGGACCTAACTGCTGTGCTCCCCACGTTTTCTGATGTGTGCCCAGTGGTGCGAGTACACTCCTGCCAGGTTTCCGTACCCATGGGGACGTGGGCCTTCTGCTCTGAGGTCTGAGCTGCTGGGTTGCTCGCAGTTTCATGATGTGAGCTCTCTTGTGTGAGTTCACTCCGGCCTGGGCCCAATAGCCTCGGTGCTCTGGGTCACTTGCTGGAAGCTTCCAACTGCTGGATTCCTCACCTTACTTATTCTGTGGGCCCTCTCTTGTGAGGCTACTCCTGGCTGCTTCACTGCCAGCCCCATCGTGATTTGGGTCCTCAGGTTTGTCGCCACATGTGCTGGGTTCCTCACCTTTCGATGATGTGGCCCCACTGGTGTGAGGACACTCCTGTCTGGTTCCCATCCCCTTGTTGACGTGGGCACTCTGGTGAGAGTCTGACCGTGGCTGGAATCCTCACCCTTTTGTGAGGTGGGCCCTCTTCTGTGAGGTCACTCCTGCCTAGCTGGCACACGTCTCCTTGGCGACGTGGGCCCTCTGGTGGCAGTTGGATCCTGCTTGGCGCCTCCTCCCCTGGGTGATGAGGGCCTTCTGTCATCAGGCCCTAACTGCTGGGTTCCCCAAGTTTTCTGATGGGCACCCAGTGTTGCGAGGATACTCCTGCCAGGGTCTCACCTCCATTGGGATGTGGGTCTTCTGCTCTGAGGTCCCAACGGCTGGGTTGATCACAGTTTCATGATGTGAGCCCACTGGTTTGAGTTCACTCTGGCCGGGATCCCATAGTCTTGCTGCTCTGTGCCATGTGCTGGGAGGTTCCAACTGCTGGATTCCTTATCTTTTTTATTCTATGGGCCTCTCTTGTGAGGTTCCTCCTGCCTGCCTCAGTCTCAGCCACTTGGTGATGTGGGTCCTCTGGTTTGAGGCCACATGTGCTGGGTTCCTCACCTTACGCTGGTGTGGCCCCAGTGGAGTGAGTACACTCCTACCTGGTTCCGAACCTCGTGGTAATGTGGGCCCTCTGGTGAGAGTCTGATCCTGGTTGGGTTCCTCACCCTTCTGTGAGGTGGGCCCTCTTCTGTGAGGTCCCTCCTGCCTAGCTGGCACACGTCTCCTTGGCGACGTGGGCCCTCTGGTGGCAGTTGGATCCTGCTGGGAGCCTCCTCCCCTGGGTGATCAGGGCCCTCTGGCGTCAGGCCCTATGTCCTGGGCTCCCCATATTTTCTGCTGTGCGCCCAGTGGTGCAAGGACACTCCTGCCAGGTTCCCATCCTCATGGAGATGTGGGCCTTCTGCTCTGAGGTCCCAACGTCTGGGTTGGTCACAGTTGCATGGTGTGGGCCCTCTTGTGTGAGTTCACTCCGGCACTGATCCCATAGCCTCGTGGCCCTGGGCCGCCTGTTGGGAGGGTCCAGCTCCTGGATTCCTCACATTTTTTTTATCCTGTGGGCCCTCTGTTGTGAGGCTACTCTTGCCTGCCTCAGTCTCAGCCCGTCGGTGATGTGGGTTCTCTGGTTTGAGGCCACGTGTGCTGGGTGCCTCACCCTTCGATGATGTGGCCACACTGGTGTGAAGACACTCCTGCCTGGTTCCCATCCCCTTCGTGATGTGGGCCCTCTGGTGAGAGTCTGATCCTGGCTGGGTTCCTCAGACTTCTGTGAGGTGGGCCCTCTGATGTGAGGTCACTCCTGCCTGGCTCGCACACATCGCCTTGGCGACGTGGGCCCTCGGGTGGCAGTTGGAGCCTGCTGGGCGCCTCCTCCCCTGGTTGATGAGGTCCCTATGGCTTAAGATCCTAACTGCTGGGCTCCCCACGTTTTCTGATGTGCAGCCAGTGATGCCAGGACACTCCTGACAGGTTCCCGTCCTGCTGGGGATGTGGGCCATCTGCTCTGAGGTCCCAATGGCTGGGTTGCTCACAGTTCCATGGTGTGGGCTCTCTGATGTAAGTAAGTTCACTCCTACCAGGATCCCATGGCCTCTGTGTTCCTGGCCGCCTGACGGGAGGTTCCAACTGCTGGATTCCTCACCTTTTTTATTCTATGGGCCCTCTGTGGTGAGGCTACTCCTGCCTGCCTCACTCCCAGCCCCTTGGTGATGTGGGTCCTCTGGATTGAGGCCACATGTGCTGGGTTTCTTAGATTTCGATGATGTGGCCCAACTAGTGTGCGGTCACGCCTGCCAGGTTCCCATCCCCTTTGTCTTGTGGGCCCTCTGGTGAGAGTCTGATCCTGGCTGGGTCCCTCACCCTTCTGTAAGTTGGGCCGTCTGCTGGGAGGTCATTCCCGCCTGCTTGGCACACTTCACCTTGGCGACGTGGGCCATCTGTTGGCAGTTGGAGCCTGCTAGGAGCCTCTTACCCTCGGAGATGAGGGCCCTCTGTCGTCAGGTCCTAACTGATGGGCTCCCCACATTTTCTTGTGTGCGCCCAGTTTTGCGAGGAAACTCCTACCAGCTTCCCATCCCCTTGGGGATGTGGGCCTTCTGCTCTGAGTTCCCAAAGGCTGGGTTGCTCAGCTCCATGATGTGGGCCCTCTGGTGTGAGTTCACTGCGGCCTGAATCCCGTAGCCTCGGTGCTCTGGACCACCTGCTGGGAGGTGCCAACTGCTAGATTCCTCACCTTTTTTATTCTGTGGGCCCTGAGTTTTGAGACTTCTCCAGCCAGCATGCCTCACTCAGAGCCCATTGGTGATGTGGGTCCTCAGGTTTGAGTCTACATGTGCTGGGTTCCTCACCTTTCGATGGTGTGGCCCCACTGGTGTGAGGACACTCCCCTCTGGTTCCCATCCCCTTGGTGATGTGGTACCTGTGGTGGGAGTCTGATCCTGGCTGGGTTCCTCACCCTTTTGTGAGGTGGGCCCTCTGCTGTGAGGTCACTCCTGCCTGGCTGGCACGCTTCGCCTTGGCGACGTGGGACCTCTGGTGGCAGTTGGAGCCTGCTGGGAGCCTCCTCCCCTCAGTGATGAGGGCCCTCTCGCGTCAGGCCCTAACTGCTGGTCTCTCCACATTTCCTGAATGTTCCCCCAGTGGTTCGAGGACAGTCCTGCCAGGTTCCCGTTCCCATGGTGATGTGGGCCGTCTGGTCTGAGGTCCCAACGGCTGAGTTACTCACAGTTTCATGATGTGGACCCTCTGGTGTGAGTTTGCTCCGGTCTGTATCCCATAGACTCGGTTCCCTGGGCCGCCTGCTAGGAGGTTCGATCTGCTGGATTCCTCACCTTTTTAAATCTGTGGTCCCTCTGTTGTGAGTCTACTCCTGCCTGCCACACTCCCAGCCCCTTGGTGATGCGGGTCCTCTGGTTTGACGCCACGTGTGCTGGGTTCCTCACCTTTCGATGATGTGGCCCCACTGGTGTGAGTACACTCCTGCCTGGTTCCCATACCCTTGTTGATGTGGGTCCTCTGGTGAGAACGTAATCCTGGCTGGGTTCCTTAACCTTCTGCGTGGTTGGCCCTGTGCTGTGAGGTCACTCCTGCCTGGCTGGCACACTTCGTCTTGGCGACGAGGGCCCTCTGGTGACAGTGAGGGCCTGCTGGGCGCCTCCTCCCCTGGGTGATGCGGGCCCTCTGGCGTCATGCCCTAACTGCTGTCCTCCCCACATTTTCTGTTGTGTGCCTAGTGGTGCGAGGACACTCCTGCCAGGTTCCCATCCCCATTGGGATGTGGGCCTTCGGCTCTGACGTCCCATCTGCTGGGTTGCTCAGAGTTTCACGATGTGGGCTCTCTGGTGTGAGTTCATTCCGGCCTGGACCCCATAGCCTCCGTGCTCTGGGCCGCGTGCTGGGAGGTGCCAACTGATGGATTCCTCAACTTTTTTATTCTGTGGGCCCTCTGTTGTGAGGCTCCTCCTGCCTTCCTCACTCCAAGCCCCTTCGTGATGTGGGTTCTCTGATTAGAGTCCACGTTACTGGGTTTCGCATCTTTCGTTGATGTGGCCACACTGGTGTGAGGACACTCCTGCCGGGTTCCCATCCCCTTGGTGATGAGGGCCCTCTGGCGAGAGTCTTATCCTGGCTGGGTTCCTCACCCCTCTGTGAGGTAGGCCCTCTTCTGTGAGGTCACTCCTGCCTGGCTGGAACACGTCCCCTTGGCGACGTGGGCCCTCTGTTGGCAGTTGGAGCCTGCTGGGTGCCTCCTCCCCTCGGTGATGAGGGGCCTCTTGCTTCAGGACCTAACTGCTGTGCTCCCCACGTTTTCTGATGTGTGCCCAGTGGTGCGAGTACACTCCTGCCAGGTTTCCGTACCCATGGGGACGTGGGCCTTCTGCTCTGAGGTCTGAGCTGCTGGGTTGCTCACAGTTTCATGATGTGAGCTCTCTTGTGTGAGTTCACTCCGGCCTGGGCCCAATAGCCTCGGTGCTCTGGGTCACTTGCTGGGAGCTTCCAACTGCTGGATTCCTCACCTTACTTATTCTATGGGCCCTCTCTTGTGAGGCTACTCCTGGCTGCTTCACTGCCAGCCCCATCGTGATTTGGGTCCTCAGGTTTGTCGCCACATGTGCTGGGTTCCTCACCTTTCGATGATGTGGCCCCACTGGTGTGAGGACACTCCTGTCTGGTTCCCATCCCCTTGTTGACGTGGGCACTCTGGTGAGAGTCTGATCCTGTCCGGGTTCCTCATCCTTCTGTGACGTGGGCCCTCTGCTGTGAGGTCACTCCTGCCTAGCTGGCACACGTCTCCTTGGCGACGTGGGCCCTCTGGTGGCAGTTGGATCCTGCTTGGCGCCTCCTCCCCTGGGTGATGAGGGCCTTCTGTCGTCAGGCCCTAACTGCTGGGTTCCCCCAGTTTTCTGATGGGCACCCAGTGTTGCGAGGATACTCCTGCCAGGGTCTCACCCCCATTGGGATGTGGGTCTTCTGCTCTGAGGTCCCAACGGCTGGGTTGATCACAGTTTCATGATGTGAGCCCACTGGTTTGAGTTCACTCTGGCCGGGATCCCATAGTCTTGCTGCTCTGTGCCATGTGCTGGGAGGTTCCAACTGCTGGATTCCTTATCTTTTATATTCTATGGGCCTCTCTTGTGAGGTTCCTCCTGCCTGCCTCAGTCTCAGCCACTTGGTGATGTGGGTCCTCTGGTTTGAGGCCACATGTGCTGGGTTCCTCACCTTACGCTGGTGTGGCCCCAGTGGAGTGAGTACACTCCTGCCTGGTTCCGAACCTCGTGGTAATGTGGGCCCTCTGGTGAGAGTCTGATCCTGGTTGGGTTCCTCACCCTTCTGTGAGGTGGGCCCTCGTCTGTGAGGTCCCTCCTGCCTAGCTGGCACACGTCTGCTTGGCGAAGTGGGCCCGCTCCTGGCATTTGGTGCCTGCTGGGACCTCCTCCCCTTGGTGATTAGCGCCCTCTGGCGGCAGGCAATAATTTCTGGGCTCCCCACATTATCGAATGTGCGCCCAGTGGTGCGAGGACACTCCTGCCATGTTCCGATCCCCATGGGGATGTGGGCCTTCTGCTCTGAGGTCCCTTGTGCTGGGTTGCTCACAGTTTCATGATGTGGGCCCTCTGTTGTGAGTTCACTCCGGCCTGCATCCCATATCCTCGGTGCTCTGGGCCGCCTGCTGGGAGTTTCCAACTGCTGGATTCCTCACCATTTTTATTGTATGGGCCCTCTGTTTTGAGGCTACTCTTGCCTGCCTCACTCCCAGCCGCTTGGTGATGTGGTTCCTCTGGTTTGAGTCCACATGTGCTGGTGATGTGGTTCCTCTGGTTTGAGTCCACATGTGCTAGTTTCCTCACCTTGAGATGGTGTGGCCCCACTGGTGTGAAGAAACTCCTGCCTGGTTCCCGTCCCCTTGGTGTTTTGGGCCCTCTGGTGAGAGTCTGTGGCTGGATGGGTTCCTCACCCTTCTGTGAGGTGGGCCCTCTGATGTGAGGTCACTCCTGCCTGGCTCGCGTACATCGCCTGAGCGACGTGGGCCCTCTGGTGGCAGTTGGAGTCGGCTGGTAGCCTTCTCCCAGCGGTGATGAGGGCCCTCTGGCGTCAGGCCCTAAATTCTGGGCTCCCCACATTATCTGATTTGCGCCAAGTGGAGAGAGGACACTCCTGCCAGGTTCCCATCCCTTTGGGGCTGTGGGCCTTATGCTCTGAGGTTCCAACGGCTGGGTTGCTCACAGTTCCATGATGTGGGCCCTCTGGTGTGAGTTCACTCAGGCCTGGATCCCATAGCCTCCGTGCTCTGTGTCGCCTGCATCGGGGTTCCAACTGATGGATTCCTCACATTTTTTATTCTATGGGCCCTCTGTTGTGATGCTACTTCTGCCTGCATCACTCCCATCCCCTTGGTGATGTGGGCCCTCTGGTGAGAGTCTGACCGTGGCTGGGATCCTCACCCTTCTGTGAGGTGGGCCCTCTTCTGTGACGTCACTCCTGCCTAGCTGGCACACGTCTCCTTGGCGACGTGGGCCCTCTGGGGGCAGTTGGAGCCTGCTGGGCGCCTCCTACCCTGGGTGATGAGGGCCCTCTGGAGTCAGGCCCTAACTGCTGGGTTACCCAATTTTCTGATGGGCACCCAGTGTTGCGAGGATACTCCTGCCAGGGTCCCACCCCCATTGGGATGTGGGTGTTCTGCTCTGAGGTCCCAACGGCTAGGTTGCTCACAGTTTCATGATGTGAGCCCACTGGTGTGAGTTCACTCCGGCCTGGATCCCATAGCCTTGCTGCTCTGGGCCATGTGCTGGGAGGTTCCAACTGCTTGATTCCTTATCTTTTTTATTCTATGGGCCTCTCTTGTGAGGAAACTCCTGACTGCCTCACTCTCAGCCACTTGGTGATGTGGGTTCTCTGGTTTGAGGCCACATGTGCTGGGTTCCTCACCTTACGCTGGTGTGGCCCCACTGGAGTGAGGACACTCCTGCCTGGTTCCGAACCTCGTGGTAATGGGGGCCCTCTGGTGAGAGTCTGATCCTGGCTGGGTTCCTCACCCTTCTGTGAGGTGGGCCCTCTTCTGTGACGTCACTCCTGCCTAGCGGGCACACATCTCCTTGGCGACGTGGGCCCTCTCGTGGCAGTTGGTGCCTGCTGGGAGCCTCCTCCCCTTGGTGATTAGTGCCCTCTGGCATCAGGCAATAATTTCTGAGCTCCCCACACTTTCTGATGTGCGCCCAGTGGTGTGGGGACACTCCTCCCTGGTTCCGATCCCCATGGGGATGTGGGCCTTCTGCTCTGAGGTGCCATGTGCTGGGTTGCTCACAGTTTCATGATGTGGTCCCTCAGGTGTGAGTTCATTCCGGCCTGCATCCCATAGCCTCTGTGCTCTGGGCCGCCTGCTGGGAGTTTCCAACTGCTGGATTCCTCACCATTTTATTGTGTGGGCCCTCTGTTGTGAGGCTACTCCTGACTGCCTCACTCCCAGCCCCTTGGTGGTGTGGTCCTCTGGTTTGAGGCCACATGTGCTGGGTTCCTCACCTTTCGATGATGTGGCCCCGCTGGTGTGAGGCCACTCCTATCTGGTTCCCATCCCCTTGGTGAGGTGGGCCCTCTGTTGAGAGTCTGATCCTTGCTGGGTTCCTCACCCTTCTGTGAGGTGAGCCCTGTGCTTTGAGGTCACTCCTGCCGAGTGGCTCATGTCGCCTTGGTGACATGGGCCCTCTGGGGTCAGTTGGAGCCTGCTGGGAGCCTCCTCCCCTCGGTGATGAGGGCCCTGTGTCGTCAGGCCCTAACTGCTGGGCTCCCCACATTTTCGGATGTGCGCCCAGTGGTTCGAGGACACTCCTGGCAGGTTCCCATCCCCAAGGGGACGTGGGCCTTCTGCTCTGAGATCCCAGTTGTTGCGTAGCTCACAGTTTCATGAAATGAAACCTGTGGTGTGACATCACTCAGACCAGGATCCCATAGATTTGGTGCTGTGGGCCACATGCTGGGAGATTCCAAATGCTGGAGTCCTCACCTTGTTTATTCTATGGGCCCTCTGGTGTGAGGCTGCTCCTGCGTGCCTCACTCCCAGCCCCTTGGTGATGTGGGTCCTCTGGTTTGAGGCCATATGTGCTGGGTTCCTCACCTTTCGACGATGTGGCCCCGCTGGTTTGAGAACACTCCTGCCTGCTTCCCATCCCCTTGGTAATGTGGGCCTTTTCGGTGAGCGTCTGATCCTGCCTGGGTCCCTCAACGTTCTGTGAGGTGGGCCCTCTGCTGTGAGGTCACTCCTGCCTGGCTGGCACTCGTTGCCTTGGCGACGTGGGCCCTCTGGTCACAGTTGGAGCCTGCTGGGAGCCTCCTCCCCTGGGTGATCAGGGCCCTCTGGCGTCAGGCCCTAAGTCCTGGGCTCCCCATATTTTCTGCTGTGCGCCCAGTGGTGCGAGGACACTCCTGCCAGGTTCCCATCCTCATGGGGATGTGGGCCTTCTGCTCTGAGGTCCCAAGGGCTGGCTTGCTCACAGTTGCATGGTGTGGGCCCTCTTGTGTGAGTTCACTCCGGCATTGATCCCATAGCCTCGTGGCCCTGGGCCGCCCGTTGGGAGGGCCCGGCTCCTGGATTCCTCACATTTTTTACTCTGTGGGCCCTCTGTTGTGAGGCTACTCCTGCCTGCCTCAGTCCCAGCCCGTTGGTGATGTGGGTTCTCTGGTGTGAGGCCACGTGTGCTGGGTGCCTCACCTTTCGATGATGTGGCCCCACTGGTGTGAGGACACTCCTGCCTGGTCCCCATCCCCTTCGTGATGTGGGCCCTCTGGTGAGAGTCTGATCCTGGCTGGGTTCCTCAGACTTCTGTGAGGTGGGCCCTCTGATGTGAGGTCACTCCTGCCTGGCTCGCACACGTCGCCTTGGCGACGTGGGCCCTCGGGTGGCAGCTGGAGCCCGCCGGGCACCTCCTCCCCTGGTTGATGAGGTCCCTACGGCGTAAGACCCTAACTGCTGCGCTCCCCCCGTTTTCTGATGTGCAGCCAGTGATGCCAGGACACTCCTGCCAGGTTCCCATCCTGCTGGGGATGTGGGCCTTCTGCTCTGAGGTCCCAACGGCTAGGTTGCTCACAGTTCCATAGTGTGGGCTCTCTGATGTAAGTTCACTCCGACCAGGATACCATGGCCTCTGTGTTCCTGGCCGCCTGATGGGAGGTTCCAACTGCTGGATTCTTCACCTTTTTATTCTATGGGCCCTCTGTGGTGAGGCTACTCCTGCCTGCCTCACTCCCAGCCCCTTGGTGATGTGGGTCCTCTGGGTTGAGGCCACATGTGCTGGGTTTCTTCCATGTCGATGATGTGGCCCAACTAGTGTGAGGACACGCCTGCCAGGTTCCCATCCCCTTGGTGATGTGGGCCCTCTGGTGGGAGTCTGATCCTGGCTGGGTTCCTCACCCTTTTGTGAGGTGGGCCCTCTGCTGTGAGGTCACTCCTGCCTGGCTGGCACGCTTCGCCTTGGCGACGTGGGACCTCTGATGGCAGTTGGAACCTGCTGGGGGCCTCCTCCCCTCGGTGATGAGGGCCCTCTCGCGTCAGGCCCTAAATGCTGGTCTCTCCACATTTCTTGAATGTGCCCCAGTGGTTCGAGGACAGTCCTGCCAGGTTCCCATTCCCATGGGGATGTGGGCCGTCTTGTTTGAGGTCCCAACGGCTGAGTTACTCACAGTTTCATGATGTGGGCATTCTGGTGTGAGTTTACTCCGGTCTGGATCCCATAGACTCGGTTCCCTGGGCCGCCTGCTAGGAGGTTCGATCTGCTGGTTTCCTCACCTTTTTAAATCTGTGTTCCCTCTGCTGTGAGTCTAGTCTTGCCTGCCACACTCCCAGCCCCTCGGTGATGTGGGTCCTCTGGTTTGAGGCCATATGTGCTGGGTTCCTCACCTTTCGACGATGTGGCCCCGCTGGTTTGAGAACACTCCTACCTGCTTCCCATCCCCTTGGTAATGTGGGCCTTTTCGGTGAGCGTCTGATCCTGCCTGGGTCCCTCAACGTTCTGTGAGGTGGGCCCTCTGCTGTGAGGTCACTCCTGCCTGGCTGGCACTCGTCACCTTGGCGACGTGGGCCCTCTGGTCGCAGCGGGAGCCTGCTGGGAGCCTCCTCCCCTGGGTGATCAGGGCCCTCTGGCGTCAGGCCCTAAGTCCTGGGGTCCCCATATTTTCTGCTGTGCGCGCAGTGGTGCGAGGACACTCCTGCCAGGTTCCCATCCTCATGAGGATGTGGGCCTTCTGCTCTGAGGTCCCAACGGCTGGCTTGCTCACAGTTGCATGGTGTGGGCCCTCTTGTGTGAGTTCACTCTGGCATTGATCCCATAGCCTCGTGGCCCTGGGCTGCCTGTTGGGAGGGCCCGGCTCCTGGATTCCTCACATTTTTTACTCTGTGGGCCCTCTGTTGTGAGGCTACTCCTGCCTGCCTCAGTCCCAGCCCGTTGGTGATGTGGGTTCTCTGGTTTGAGGCCACGTGTGCTGGGTGCCTCACCTTTCGATTATGTGGCCACAGTGGTGTGAGGCCACTGCTGCCGGTTTTCCATCCCCTTGGTGATGTGGGCCCTCTGGTGAGAGTCTGATCCTGTCTGGGTTCCTCATCCTTCTGGGACGTGGGCCCTCTGCTGTGAGGTCACTCCTGCTAGGCACATGTCGCCTTTGCGACGTGAGTCCTCTGGTGTCAGTTGGAGCCTGCTGGGAGCCTCCTCCCCTCGGTGATGAGAGCCCTGTGTCATCAGGCCCTAACTGCTGGGCTCCCCACGTTTTCCGATGTGCACCCAGTGGTTCCAGGACACTCCTGGCAGGTTCCCATCCCCAAGGGGACGTGGGCCTTCTGCTCTGAGGTCCCAGTTGCTGTGGGACCCACTTCATGAAGTGGAACCGGTGGTGTTGCATCACTCAGACCAGGATCCCATAGATTTGGTGCTGTGGGCCACAGGCTGGGAGATTCCAAATGCTGGAGTCCTCACCTTTTTTATTCTATGGGCCCTCTGTGGTGAGGCTACTCCTGCCTGCCTCACTCCCAGCCCCTTGGTGATGTGGGTCCTCTGGTTTGAGGCCATATGTGCTGTGTTCCTCACCTTTCGATGATGTGGCCCCGCTGGTTTGAGAACACTCCTGCCTTCTTCCAATCCGCTGGGTAATGTGGGCCTTTCGGTGAGCGTCTGATCCTGCCTGGGTCCCTCAACGTTCTGTGAGGTGGGCCCTCGGCTGTGAGGTCACTCCTGCCTGGCTGGCACTCGTTGCCTTGGTGACGTGGGCCCTCTGGTCGCCGTTGGAGCCTGCTGGGAGCCTCCTCCCCTGGGTGATCAGGGCCCTCTGGCGTCAGGCCCTATGTCCTGGGCTCCCCATATTTTCTGCTGTGCGCCCAGTGGTGCAAGGACACTCCTGCCAGGTTCCCATCCTCATGGAGATGTGGGCCTTCTGCTCTGAGGTCCCAACGTCTGGGTTGGTCACAGTTGCATGGTGTGGGCCCTTTTGTGTGAGTTCACTCCGGCACTGATCCCATAGCCTCGTGGCCCTGGGCCGCCTGTTGGGAGGGTCCAGCTCCTGGATTCCTCACATTTTTTTTATCCTGTGGGCCCTCTGTTGTGAGGCTACTCTTGCCTGCCTCAGTCTCAGCCCGTCGGTGATGTGGGTTCTCTGGTTTGAGGCCACGTGTGCTGGGTGCCTCACCCTTCGATGATGTGGCCACACTGGTGTGAAGACACTCCTGCCTGGTTCCCATCCCCTTCGTGATGTGGGCCCTCTGGTGAGAGTCTGATCCTGGCTGGGTTCCTCAGACTTCTGTGAGGTGGGCCCTCTGATGTGAGGTCACTCCTGCCTGGCTCGCACACATCGCCTTGGCGACGTGGGCCCTCGGGTGGCAGTTGGAGCCTGCTGGGCGCCTCCTCCCCTGGTTGATGAGGTCCCTATGGCTTAAGATCCTAACTACTGGGCTCCCCACGTTTTCTGATGTGCAGCCAGTGATGCCAGGACACTCCTGCCAGGATCCCGTCCTGCTGGGGATGTGGGCCATCTGCTCTGAGGTCCCAATGGCTGGGTTGCTCACAGTTCCATGGTGTGGGCTCTCTGACGTAAGTAAGTTCACTCCTACCAGGATCCCATGGCCTCTGTGTTCCTGGCCGCCTGACGGGAGGTTCCAACTGCTGGATTCCTCACCTTTTTTATTCTATGGGCCCTCTGTGGTGAGGCTACTCCTGCCTGCCTCACTCCCAGCCCCTTGGTGATGTGGGTCCTCTGGATTGAGGCCACATGTGCTGGGTTTCTTAGATTTCGATGATGTGGCCCAACTAGTGTGCGGTCACGCCTGCCAGGTTCCCATCCCCTTTGTCTTGTGGGCCCTCTGGTGAGAGTCTGATCCTGGCTGGGTCCCTCACCCTTCTGTAAGTTGGGCCGTCTGCTGGGAGGTCATTCCCGCCTGCTTGGCACACTTCACCTTGGCGACGTGGGCCATCTGTTGGCAGTTGGAGCCTGCTAGGAGCCTCTTACCCTCGGAGATGAGGGCCCTCTGTCGTCAGGTCCTAACTGATGGGCTCCCCACATTTTCTTGTGTGCGCCCAGTTTTGCGAGGAAACTCCTACCAGCTTCCTATCCCCTTGGGGATGTGGGCCTTCTGCTCTGAGTTCCCAAAGGCTGGGTTGCTCAGCTCCATGATGTGGGCCCTCTGGTGTGAGTTCACTGCGGCCTGAATCCCGTAGCCTCGGTGCTCTGGACCACCTGCTGGGAGGTGCCAACTGCTAGATTCCTCACCTTTTTTATTCTGTGGGCCCTGAGTTTTGAGACTTCTCCAGCCAGCATGCCTCACTCAGAGCCCATTGGTGATGTGGGTCTTCAGGTTTGAGTCTACATGTGCTGGGTTCCTCACCTTTCGATGGTGTGGCCCCACTGGTGTGAGGACACTCCCCTCTGGTTCCCATCCCCTTGGTGATGTGGTACCTGTGGTGGGAGTCTGATCCTGGCTGGGTTCCTCACCCTTTTGTGAGGTGGGCCCTCTGCTGTGAGGTCACTCCTGCCTGGCTGGCACGCTTCGCCTTGGCGACGTGGGACCTCTGGTGGCAGTTGGAGCCTGCTGGGGGCCTCCTCCCCTCAGTGATGAGGGCCCTCTCGCGTCAGGCCCTAACTGCTGGTCTCTCCACATTTCCTGAATGTTCCCCCAGTGGTTCGAGGACAGTCCTGCCAGGTTCCCGTTCCCATGGTGATGTGGGCCGTCTGGTCTGAGGTCCCAACGGCTGAGTTACTCACAGTTTCATGATGTGGACCCTCTGGTGTGAGTTCGCTCCGGTCTGTATCCCATAGACTCGGTTCCCTGGGCCGCCTGCTAGGAGGTTCGATCTGCTGGATTCCTCACCTTTTTAAATCTGTGGTCCCTCTGTTGTGAGTCTACTCCTGCCTGCCACACTCCCAGCCCCTTGGTGATGCGGGTCCTCTGGTTTGACGCCACGTGTGCTGGGTTCCTCACCTTTCGATGATGTGGCCCCACTGGTGTGAGTACACTCCTGCCTGGTTCCCATACCCTTGTTGATGTGGGTCCTCTGGTGAGAACGTAATCCTGGCTGGGTTCCTTAACCTTCTGCGTGGTTGGCCCTGTGCTGTGAGGTCACTCCTGCCTGGCTGGCACACTTCGTCTTGGCGACGAGGGCCCTCTGGTGACAGTGAGGGCCTGCTGGGCGCCTCCTCCCCTGGGTGATGCGGGCCCTCTGGCGTCATGCCCTAACTGCTGTCCTCCCCACATTTTCTGTTGTGTGCCTAGTGGTGCGAGGACACTCCTGCCAGGTTCCCATCCCCATTGGGATGTGGGCCTTCGGCTCTGACGTCCCATCTGCTGGGTTGCTCAGAGTTTCACGATGTGGGGCCCTCTGGTGTGAGTTCATTCCGGCCTGGACCCCATAGCCTCCGTGCTCTGGGCCGCGTGCTGGGAGGTGCCAACTGATGGATTCCTCAACTTTTTTATTCTGTGGGCCCTCTGTTGTGAGGCTCCTCCTGCCTTCCTCACTCCAAGCCCCTTCGTGATGTGGGTTCTCTGATTAGAGTCCACGTTACTGGGTTTCGCATCTTTCGTTGATGTGGCCACACTGGTGTGAGGACACTCCTGCCGGGTTCCCATCCCCTTGGTGATGAGGGCCCTCTGGCGAGAGTCTTATCCTGGCTGGGTTCCTCACCCCTCTGTGAGGTAGGCCCTCTTCTGTGAGGTCACTCCTGCCTGGCTGGAACACGTCCCCTTGGCGACGTGGGCCCTCTGTTGGCAGTTGGAGCCTGCTGGGTGCCTCCTCCCCTCGGTGATGAGGGGCCTCTTGCTTCAGGACCTAACTGCTGTGCTCCCCACGTTTTCTGATGTGCGCCCAGTGGTGCGAGTACACTCCTGCCAGGTTTCCGTACCCATGGGGACGTGGGCCTTCTGCTCTGAGGTCTGAGCTGCTGGGTTGCTCACAGTTTCATGATGTGAGCTCTCTTGTGTGAGTTCACTCCGGCCTGGGCCCAATAGCCTCGGTGCTCTGGGTCACTTGCTGGGAGCTTCCAGCTGCTGGATTCCTCACCTTACTTATTCTGTGGGCCCTCTCTTGTGAGGCTACTCCTGGCTGCTTCACTGCCAGCCCCATCGTGATTTGGGTCCTCAGGTTTGTCGCCACATGTGCTGGGTTCCTCACCTTTCGATGATGTGGCCCCACTGGTGTGAGGACACTCCTGTCTGGTTCCCATCCCCTTGTTGACGTGGGCACTCTGGTGAGAGTCTGACCGTGGCTGGAATCCTCACCCTTTTGTGAGGTGGGCCCTCTTCTGTGAGGTCACTCCTGCCTAGCTGGCACACGTCTCCTTGGCGACGTGGGCCCTCTGGTGGCAGTTGGATCCTGCTTGGCGCCTCCTCCCCTGGGTGATGAGGGCCTTCTGTCGTCAGGCCCTAACTGCTGGGTTCCCCAAGTTTTCTGATGGGCACCCAGTGTTGCGAGGATACTCCTGCCAGGGTCTCACCCCCATTGGGATGTGGGTCTTCTGCTCTGAGGTCCCAACGGCTGGGTTGATCACAGTTTCATGATGTGAGCCCACTGGTTTGAGTTCACTCTGGCCGGGATCCCATAGTCTTGCTGCTCTGTGCCATGTGCTGGGAGGTTCCAACTGCTGGATTCCTTATCTTTTTTATTCTATGGGCCTCTCTTGTGAGGTTCCTCCTGCCTGCCTCAGTCTCAGCCACTTGGTGATGTGGGTCCTCTGGTTTGAGGCCACATGTGCTGGGTTCCTCACCTTACGCTGGTGTGGCCCCAGTGGAGTGAGTACACTCCTGCCTGGTTCCGAACCTCGTGGTAATGTGGGCCCTCTGGTGAGAGTCTGATCCTGGTTGGGTTCCTCACCCTTCTGTGAGGTGGGCCCTCTTCTGTGAGGTCCCTCCTGCCTAGCTGGCACACGTCTCCTTGGCGAAGTGGGCCCGCTCCTGGCATTTGGTGCCTGCTGGGACCTCCTCCCCTTGGTGATTAGCGCCCTCTGGCGGCAGGCAATAATTTCTGGGCTCCCCACATTATCGGATGTGCGCCCAGTGGTGCGAGGACACTCCTGCCATGTTCCGATCCCCATGGGGATGTGGGCCTTCTGCTCTGAGGTCCCTTGTGCTGGGTTGCTCACAGTTTCATGATGTGGGCCCTCTGTTGTGAGTTCACTCCGGCCTGCATCCCATATCCTCGGTGCTCTGGGCCGCCTGCTGGGAGTTTCCAACTGCTGGATTCCTCACCATTTTTATTGTATGGGCCCTCTGTTTTGAGGCTACTCTTGCCTGCCTCACTCCCAGCCGCTTGGTGATGTGGTTCCTCTGGTTTGAGTCCACATGTGCTGGTGATGTGGTTCCTCTGGTTTGAGTCCACATGTGCTAGTTTCCTCACCTTGAGATGGTGTGGCCCCACTGGTGTGAAGAAACTCCTGCCTGGTTCCCGTCCCCTTGGTGTTTTGGGCCCTCTGGTGAGAGTCTGTGGCTGGATGGGTTCCTCACCCTTCTGTGAGGTGGGCCCTCTGATGTGAGGTCACTCCTGCCTGGCTCGCGTACATCGCCTGAGCGACGTGGGCCCTCTGGTGGCAGTTGGAGTCGGCTGGTAGCCTTCTCCCAGCGGTGATGAGGGCCCTCTGGCGTCAGGCCCTAAATTCTGGGCTCCCCACATTATCTGATTTGCGCCAAGTGGAGAGAGGACACTCCTGCCAGGTTCCCATCCCTTTGGGGCTGTGGGCCTTATGCTCTGAGGTTCCAACGGCTGGGTTGCTCACAGTTCCATGATGTGGGCCCTCTGGTGTGAGTTCACTCAGGCCTGGATCCCATAGCCTCCGTGCTCTGTGTCGCCTGCATCGGGGTTCCAACTGATGGATTCCTCACATTTTTTATTCTATGGGCCCTCTGTTGTGATGCTACTTCTGCCTGCATCACTCCCATCCCCTTGGTGATGTGGGCCCTCTGGTGAGAGTCTGACCGTGGCTGGGATCCTCACCCTTCTGTGAGGTGGGCCCTCTTCTGTGACGTCACTCCTGCCTAGCTGGCACACGTCTCCTTGGCGACGTGGGCCCTCTGGGGGCAGTTGGAGCCTGCTGGGCACCTCCTACCCTGGGTCATGAGGGCCCTCTGGAGTCAGGCCCTAACTGCTGGGTTACCCAATTTTCTGATGGGCACCCAGTGTTGCGAGGATACTCCTGCCAGGGTCCCACCCCCATTGGGATGTGGGTGTTCTGCTCTGAGGTCCCAACGGCTAGGTTGCTCACAGTTTCATGATGTGAGCCCACTGGTGTGAGTTCACTCCGGCCTGGATCCCATAGCCTTGCTGCTCTGGGCCATGTGCTGGGAGGTTCCAACTGCTTGATTCCTTATCTTTTTTATTCTATGGGCCTCTCTTGTGAGGAAACTCCTGACTGCCTCACTCTCAGCCACTTGGTGATGTGGGTCCTCTGGTTTGAGGCCACATGTGCTGGGTTCCTCACCTTACGCTGGTGTGGCCCCACTGGAGTGAGGACACTCCTGCCTGGTTCCGAACCTCGTGGTAATGGGGGCCCTCTGGTGAGAGTCTGATCCTGGCTGGGTTCCTCACCCTTCTGTGAGGTGGGCCCTCTTCTGTGACGTCACTCCTGCCTAGCGGGCACACATCTCCTTGGCGACGTGGGCCCTCTCGTGGCAGTTGGTGCCTGCTGGGAGCCTCCTCCCCTTGGTGATTAGTGCCCTCTGGCATCAGGCAATAATTTCTGAGCTCCCCACACTTTCTGATGTGCGCCCAGTGGTGTGGGGACACTCCTCCCTGGTTCCGATCCCCATGGGGATGTGGGCCTTCTGCTCTGAGGTGCCATGTGCTGGGTTGCTCACAGTTTCATGATGTGGGCCCTCTGGTGTGAGTTCATTCCGGCCTGCATCCCATAGCCTCTGTGCTCTGGGCCGCCTGCTGGGAGTTTCCAACTGCTGGATTCCTCACCATTTTATTGTGTGGGCCCTCTGTTGTGAGGCTACTCCTGACTGCCTCACTCCCAGCCCCTTGGTGGTGTGGTCCTCTGGTTTGAGGCCACATGTGCTGGGTTCCTCACCTTTCGATGATGTGGCCCCGCTGGTGTGAGGCCACTCCTATCTGGTGCCCATCCCCTTGGTGAGGTGGGCCCTCTGTTGAGAGTCTGATCCTTGCTGGGTTCCTCACCCTTCTGTGAGGTGAGCCCTGTGCTTTGAGGTCACTCCTGCCGAGTGGCTCATGTCGCCTTGGCGACATGGGCCCTCTGGGGTCAGTTGGAGCCTGCTGGGAGCCTCCTCCCCTCGGTGATGAGGGCCCTGTGTCGTCAGGCCCTAACTGCTGGGCTCCCCACATTTTCGGATGTGCGCCCAGTGGTTCGAGGACACTCCTGGCAGGTTCCCATCCCCAAGGGGATGTGGGCCTTCTGCTCTGAGATCCCAGTTGTTGCGTAGCTCACAGTTTCATGAAATGAAACCTGTGGTGTGACATCACTCAGACCAGGATCCCATAGATTTGGTGCTGTGGGCCACATGCTGGGAGATTCCAAATGCTGGAGTCCTCACCTTTTTTATTCTATGGGCCCTCTGGTGTGAGGCTACTCCTGCGTGCCTCACTCCCAGCCCCTTGGTGATGTGGGTCCTCTGGTTTGAGGCCATATGTGCTGGGTTCCTCACCTTTCGACGATGTGGCCCCGCTGGTTTGAGAACACTCCTGCCTGCTTCCCATCCCCTTGGTAATGTGGGCCTTTTCGGTGAGCGTCTGATCCTGCCTGGGTGTCTCAACGTTCTGTGAGGTGGGCCCTCGGCTGTGAGGTCACTCCTGCCTGGCTGGCACTCGTTGCCTTGGCGACGTGGGCCCTCTGGTCACAGTTGGAGCCTGCTGGGAGCCTCCTCCCCTGGGTGATCAGGGCCCTCTGGCGTCAGGCCCTAAGTCCTGGGCTCCCCATATTTTCTGCTGTGCGCCCAGTGGTGCAAGGACACTCCTGCCAGGTTCCCATCCTCATGGAGATGTGGGCCTTCTGCTCTGAGGTCCCAACGTCTGGGTTGGTCACAGTTGCATGGTGTGGGCCCTTTTGTGTGAGTTCACTCCGGCACTGATCCCATAGCCTCGTGGCCCTGGGCCGCCTGTTGGGAGGGTCCAGCTCCTGGATTCCTCACATTTTTTTTATCCTGTGGGCCCTCTGTTGTGAGGCTACTCTTGCCTGCCTCAGTCTCAGCCCGTCGGTGATGTGGGTTCTCTGGTTTGAGGCCACGTGTGCTGGGTGCCTCACCCTTCGATGATGTGGCCACACTGGTGTGAAGACACTCCTGCCTGGTTCCCATCCCCTTCGTGATGTGGGCCCTCTGGTGAGAGTCTGATCCTGGCTGGGTTCCTCAGACTTCTGTGAGGTGGGCCCTCTGATGTGAGGTCACTCCTGCCTGGCTCGCACACATCGCCTTGGCGACGTGGGCCCTCGGGTGGCAGTTGGAGCCTGCTGGGCGCCTCCTCCCCTGGTTGATGAGGTCCCTATGGCTTAAGATCCTAACTACTGGGCTCCCCACGTTTTCTGATGTGCAGCCAGTGATGCCAGGACACTCCTGCCAGGATCCCGTCCTGCTGGGGATGTGGGCCATCTGCTCTGAGGTCCCAATGGCTGGGTTGCTCACAGTTCCATGGTGTGGGCTCTCTGACGTAAGTAAGTTCACTCCTACCAGGATCCCATGGCCTCTGTGTTCCTGGCCGCCTGACGGGAGGTTCCAACTGCTGGATTCCTCACCTTTTTTATTCTATGGGCCCTCTGTGGTGAGGCTACTCCTGCCTGCCTCACTCCCAGCCCCTTGGTGATGTGGGTCCTCTGGATTGAGGCCACATGTGCTGGGTTTCTTAGATTTCGATGATGTGGCCCAACTAGTGTGCGGTCACGCCTGCCAGGTTCCCATCCCCTTTGTCTTGTGGGCCCTCTGGTGAGAGTCTGATCCTGGCTGGGTCCCTCACCCTTCTGTAAGTTGGGCCGTCTGCTGGGAGGTCATTCCCGCCTGCTTGGCACACTTCACCTTGGCGACGTGGGCCATCTGTTGGCAGTTGGAGCCTGCTAGGAGCCTCTTACCCTCGGAGATGAGGGCCCTCTGTCGTCAGGTCCTAACTGATGGGCTCCCCACATTTTCTTGTGTGCGCCCAGTTTTGCGAGGAAACTCCTACCAGCTTCCTATCCCCTTGGGGATGTGGGCCTTCTGCTCTGAGTTCCCAAAGGCTGGGTTGCTCAGCTCCATGATGTGGGCCCTCTGGTGTGAGTTCACTGCGGCCTGAATCCCGTAGCCTCGGTGCTCTGGACCACCTGCTGGGAGGTGCCAACTGCTAGATTCCTCACCTTTTTTATTCTGTGGGCCCTGAGTTTTGAGACTTCTCCAGCCAGCATGCCTCACTCAGAGCCCATTGGTGATGTGGGTCTTCAGGTTTGAGTCTACATGTGCTGGGTTCCTCACCTTTCGATGGTGTGGCCCCACTGGTGTGAGGACACTCCCCTCTGGTTCCCATCCCCTTGGTGATGTGGTACCTGTGGTGGGAGTCTGATCCTGGCTGGGTTCCTCACCCTTTTGTGAGGTGGGCCCTCTGCTGTGAGGTCACTCCTGCCTGGCTGGCACGCTTCGCCTTGGCGACGTGGGACCTCTGGTGGCAGTTGGAGCCTGCTGGGGGCCTCCTCCCCTCAGTGATGAGGGCCCTCTCGCGTCAGGCCCTAACTGCTGGTCTCTCCACATTTCCTGAATGTTCCCCCAGTGGTTCGAGGACAGTCCTGCCAGGTTCCCGTTCCCATGGTGATGTGGGCCGTCTGGTCTGAGGTCCCAACGGCTGAGTTACTCACAGTTTCATGATGTGGACCCTCTGGTGTGAGTTCGCTCCGGTCTGTATCCCATAGACTCGGTTCCCTGGGCCGCCTGCTAGGAGGTTCGATCTGCTGGATTCCTCACCTTTTTAAATCTGTGGTCCCTCTGTTGTGAGTCTACTCCTGCCTGCCACACTCCCAGCCCCTTGGTGATGCGGGTCCTCTGGTTTGACGCCACGTGTGCTGGGTTCCTCACCTTTCGATGATGTGGCCCCACTGGTGTGAGTACACTCCTGCCTGGTTCCCATACCCTTGTTGATGTGGGTCCTCTGGTGAGAACGTAATCCTGGCTGGGTTCCTTAACCTTCTGCGTGGTTGGCCCTGTGCTGTGAGGTCACTCCTGCCTGGCTGGCACACTTCGTCTTGGCGACGAGGGCCCTCTGGTGACAGTGAGGGCCTGCTGGGCGCCTCCTCCCCTGGGTGATGCGGGCCCTCTGGCGTCATGCCCTAACTGCTGTCCTCCCCACATTTTCTGTTGTGTGCCTAGTGGTGCGAGGACACTCCTGCCAGGTTCCCATCCCCATTGGGATGTGGGCCTTCGGCTCTGACGTCCCATCTGCTGGGTTGCTCAGAGTTTCACGATGTGGGGCCCTCTGGTGTGAGTTCATTCCGGCCTGGACCCCATAGCCTCCGTGCTCTGGGCCGCGTGCTGGGAGGTGCCAACTGATGGATTCCTCAACTTTTTTATTCTGTGGGCCCTCTGTTGTGAGGCTCCTCCTGCCTTCCTCACTCCAAGCCCCTTCGTGATGTGGGTTCTCTGATTAGAGTCCACGTTACTGGGTTTCGCATCTTTCGTTGATGTGGCCACACTGGTGTGAGGACACTCCTGCCGGGTTCCCATCCCCTTGGTGATGAGGGCCCTCTGGCGAGAGTCTTATCCTGGCTGGGTTCCTCACCCCTCTGTGAGGTAGGCCCTCTTCTGTGAGGTCACTCCTGCCTGGCTGGAACACGTCCCCTTGGCGACGTGGGCCCTCTGTTGGCAGTTGGAGCCTGCTGGGTGCCTCCTCCCCTCGGTGATGAGGGGCCTCTTGCTTCAGGACCTAACTGCTGTGCTCCCCACGTTTTCTGATGTGCGCCCAGTGGTGCGAGTACACTCCTGCCAGGTTTCCGTACCCATGGGGACGTGGGCCTTCTGCTCTGAGGTCTGAGCTGCTGGGTTGCTCACAGTTTCATGATGTGAGCTCTCTTGTGTGAGTTCACTCCGGCCTGGGCCCAATAGCCTCGGTGCTCTGGGTCACTTGCTGGGAGCTTCCAGCTGCTGGATTCCTCACCTTACTTATTCTGTGGGCCCTCTCTTGTGAGGCTACTCCTGGCTGCTTCACTGCCAGCCCCATCGTGATTTGGGTCCTCAGGTTTGTCGCCACATGTGCTGGGTTCCTCACCTTTCGATGATGTGGCCCCACTGGTGTGAGGACACTCCTGTCTGGTTCCCATCCCCTTGTTGACGTGGGCACTCTGGTGAGAGTCTGACCGTGGCTGGAATCCTCACCCTTTTGTGAGGTGGGCCCTCTTCTGTGAGGTCACTCCTGCCTAGCTGGCACACGTCTCCTTGGCGACGTGGGCCCTCTGGTGGCAGTTGGATCCTGCTTGGCGCCTCCTCCCCTGGGTGATGAGGGCCTTCTGTCGTCAGGCCCTAACTGCTGGGTTCCCCAAGTTTTCTGATGGGCACCCAGTGTTGCGAGGATACTCCTGCCAGGGTCTCACCCCCATTGGGATGTGGGTCTTCTGCTCTGAGGTCCCAACGGCTGGGTTGATCACAGTTTCATGATGTGAGCCCACTGGTTTGAGTTCACTCTGGCCGGGATCCCATAGTCTTGCTGCTCTGTGCCATGTGCTGGGAGGTTCCAACTGCTGGATTCCTTATCTTTTTTATTCTATGGGCCTCTCTTGTGAGGTTCCTCCTGCCTGCCTCAGTCTCAGCCACTTGGTGATGTGGGTCCTCTGGTTTGAGGCCACATGTGCTGGGTTCCTCACCTTACGCTGGTGTGGCCCCAGTGGAGTGAGTACACTCCTGCCTGGTTCCGAACCTCGTGGTAATGTGGGCCCTCTGGTGAGAGTCTGATCCTGGTTGGGTTCCTCACCCTTCTGTGAGGTGGGCCCTCTTCTGTGAGGTCCCTCCTGCCTAGCTGGCACACGTCTCCTTGGCGAAGTGGGCCCGCTCCTGGCATTTGGTGCCTGCTGGGACCTCCTCCCCTTGGTGATTAGCGCCCTCTGGCGGCAGGCAATAATTTCTGGGCTCCCCACATTATCGGATGTGCGCCCAGTGGTGCGAGGACACTCCTGCCATGTTCCGATCCCCATGGGGATGTGGGCCTTCTGCTCTGAGGTCCCTTGTGCTGGGTTGCTCACAGTTTCATGATGTGGGCCCTCTGTTGTGAGTTCACTCCGGCCTGCATCCCATATCCTCGGTGCTCTGGGCCGCCTGCTGGGAGTTTCCAACTGCTGGATTCCTCACCATTTTTATTGTATGGGCCCTCTGTTTTGAGGCTACTCTTGCCTGCCTCACTCCCAGCCGCTTGGTGATGTGGTTCCTCTGGTTTGAGTCCACATGTGCTGGTGATGTGGTTCCTCTGGTTTGAGTCCACATGTGCTAGTTTCCTCACCTTGAGATGGTGTGGCCCCACTGGTGTGAAGAAACTCCTGCCTGGTTCCCGTCCCCTTGGTGTTTTGGGCCCTCTGGTGAGAGTCTGTGGCTGGATGGGTTCCTCACCCTTCTGTGAGGTGGGCCCTCTGATGTGAGGTCACTCCTGCCTGGCTCGCGTACATCGCCTGAGCGACGTGGGCCCTCTGGTGGCAGTTGGAGTCGGCTGGTAGCCTTCTCCCAGCGGTGATGAGGGCCCTCTGGCGTCAGGCCCTAAATTCTGGGCTCCCCACATTATCTGATTTGCGCCAAGTGGAGAGAGGACACTCCTGCCAGGTTCCCATCCCTTTGGGGCTGTGGGCCTTATGCTCTGAGGTTCCAACGGCTGGGTTGCTCACAGTTCCATGATGTGGGCCCTCTGGTGTGAGTTCACTCAGGCCTGGATCCCATAGCCTCCGTGCTCTGTGTCGCCTGCATCGGGGTTCCAACTGATGGATTCCTCACATTTTTTATTCTATGGGCCCTCTGTTGTGATGCTACTTCTGCCTGCATCACTCCCATCCCCTTGGTGATGTGGGCCCTCTGGTGAGAGTCTGACCGTGGCTGGGATCCTCACCCTTCTGTGAGGTGGGCCCTCTTCTGTGACGTCACTCCTGCCTAGCTGGCACACGTCTCCTTGGCGACGTGGGCCCTCTGGGGGCAGTTGGAGCCTGCTGGGCACCTCCTACCCTGGGTCATGAGGGCCCTCTGGAGTCAGGCCCTAACTGCTGGGTTACCCAATTTTCTGATGGGCACCCAGTGTTGCGAGGATACTCCTGCCAGGGTCCCACCCCCATTGGGATGTGGGTGTTCTGCTCTGAGGTCCCAACGGCTAGGTTGCTCACAGTTTCATGATGTGAGCCCACTGGTGTGAGTTCACTCCGGCCTGGATCCCATAGCCTTGCTGCTCTGGGCCATGTGCTGGGAGGTTCCAACTGCTTGATTCCTTATCTTTTTTATTCTATGGGCCTCTCTTGTGAGGAAACTCCTGACTGCCTCACTCTCAGCCACTTGGTGATGTGGGTCCTCTGGTTTGAGGCCACATGTGCTGGGTTCCTCACCTTACGCTGGTGTGGCCCCACTGGAGTGAGGACACTCCTGCCTGGTTCCGAACCTCGTGGTAATGGGGGCCCTCTGGTGAGAGTCTGATCCTGGCTGGGTTCCTCACCCTTCTGTGAGGTGGGCCCTCTTCTGTGACGTCACTCCTGCCTAGCGGGCACACATCTCCTTGGCGACGTGGGCCCTCTCGTGGCAGTTGGTGCCTGCTGGGAGCCTCCTCCCCTTGGTGATTAGTGCCCTCTGGCATCAGGCAATAATTTCTGAGCTCCCCACACTTTCTGATGTGCGCCCAGTGGTGTGGGGACACTCCTCCCTGGTTCCGATCCCCATGGGGATGTGGGCCTTCTGCTCTGAGGTGCCATGTGCTGGGTTGCTCACAGTTTCATGATGTGGGCCCTCTGGTGTGAGTTCATTCCGGCCTGCATCCCATAGCCTCTGTGCTCTGGGCCGCCTGCTGGGAGTTTCCAACTGCTGGATTCCTCACCATTTTATTGTGTGGGCCCTCTGTTGTGAGGCTACTCCTGACTGCCTCACTCCCAGCCCCTTGGTGGTGTGGTCCTCTGGTTTGAGGCCACATGTGCTGGGTTCCTCACCTTTCGATGATGTGGCCCCGCTGGTGTGAGGCCACTCCTATCTGGTGCCCATCCCCTTGGTGAGGTGGGCCCTCTGTTGAGAGTCTGATCCTTGCTGGGTTCCTCACCCTTCTGTGAGGTGAGCCCTGTGCTTTGAGGTCACTCCTGCCGAGTGGCTCATGTCGCCTTGGCGACATGGGCCCTCTGGGGTCAGTTGGAGCCTGCTGGGAGCCTCCTCCCCTCGGTGATGAGGGCCCTGTGTCGTCAGGCCCTAACTGCTGGGCTCCCCACATTTTCGGATGTGCGCCCAGTGGTTCGAGGACACTCCTGGCAGGTTCCCATCCCCAAGGGGATGTGGGCCTTCTGCTCTGAGATCCCAGTTGTTGCGTAGCTCACAGTTTCATGAAATGAAACCTGTGGTGTGACATCACTCAGACCAGGATCCCATAGATTTGGTGCTGTGGGCCACATGCTGGGAGATTCCAAATGCTGGAGTCCTCACCTTTTTTATTCTATGGGCCCTCTGGTGTGAGGCTACTCCTGCGTGCCTCACTCCCAGCCCCTTGGTGATGTGGGTCCTCTGGTTTGAGGCCATATGTGCTGGGTTCCTCACCTTTCGACGATGTGGCCCCGCTGGTTTGAGAACACTCCTGCCTGCTTCCCATCCCCTTGGTAATGTGGGCCTTTTCGGTGAGCGTCTGATCCTGCCTGGGTGTCTCAACGTTCTGTGAGGTGGGCCCTCGGCTGTGAGGTCACTCCTGCCTGGCTGGCACTCGTTGCCTTGGCGACGTGGGCCCTCTGGTCACAGTTGGAGCCTGCTGGGAGCCTCCTCCCCTGGGTGATCAGGGCCCTCTGGCGTCAGGCCCTAAGTCCTGGGCTCCCCATATTTTCTGCTGTGCGCCCAGTGGTGTGAGGACACTCCTGCCAGGTTCCCATCCTCATGGGGATGTGGGCCTTCTGCTCTGAGGTCCCAAGGGCTGGCTTGCTCACAGTTGCATGGTGTGGGCCCTCTTGTGTGAGTTCACTCCGGCATTGATCCCATAGCCTCGTGGCCCTGGGCCGCCCGTTGGGAGGGCCCGGCTCCTGGATTCCTCACATTTTTTACTCTGTGGGCCCTCTGTTGTGAGGCTACTCCTGCCTGCCTCAGTCCCAGCCCGTTGGTGATGTGGGTTCTCTGGTTTGAGGCCACGTGTGCTGGGTGCCTCACCTTTCGATGATGTGGCCCCACTGGTGTGAGGACACTCCTGCCTGGTCCCCATCCCCTTCGTGATGTGGGCCCTCTGGTGAGAGTCTGATCCTGGCTGGGTTCCTCAGACTTCTGTGAGGTGGGCCCTCTGATGTGAGGTCACTCCTGCCTGGCTCGCACACGTCGCCTTGGCGACGTGGGCCCTCGGGTGGCAGCTGGAGCCCGCCGGGCACCTCCTCCCCTGGTTGATGAGGTCCCTACGGCGTAAGACCCTAACTGCTGGGCTCCCCCCGTTTTCTGATGTGCAGCCAGTGATGCCAGGACACTCCTGCCAGGTTCCCATCCTGCTGGGGATGTGGGCCTTCTGCTCTGAGGTCCCAACGGCTAGGTTGCTCACAGTTCCATGGTGTGGGCTCTCTGATGTAAGTTCACTCCGACCAGGATACCATGGCCTCTGTGTTCCTGGCCGCCTGATGGGAGGTTCCAACTGCTGGGTTCCTCACCTTTTTTATTCTATGGGCCCTCTGTGGTGAGGCTACTCCTGCCTGCCTCACTCCTAGCCCCTTGGTGATGTGGGTCCTCTGGGTTGAGGCCACATGTGCTGGGTTTCTTCCATTTCGATGATGTGGCCCAACTAGTGTGAGGACACGCCTGCCAGGTTCCCATCCCCTTGGTCATGTGGGCCCTCTGTTGAGAGTCTGATCCTGGCTGGGTTCCTCACCCTTCTGTAAGTTGGGCCCTCTGCTGGGAGGTCATTCTTGCCTGCTTGGCACACGTCACCTTGGCGACATGGGCCATCTGTTGGCAGTTGGAGCCTGCTGGGAGCCTCTCACCCTCGGAGATGAGGGCCCTCTACCGTCAGGGCCTAACTGATGTGCGCCCAGTGGTGCGAGGAAACCCCTGCCAGCATCCCATCCCCTTGGAGACGTGGGCCTTCTGCTCTGAGGTTCCAAAGTCTGGGTTGCTCAATTCCATGATGTGGGCCCTCTGGTGTGAGTTCACTGCGGCCTGAATGCCGTAGCCTCGGCGCTCTGGGCCACCTGCTGGGAGGTGCCAACTGCTAGTTTCCTCACCTTTTTTATTCTATGGGCCCTGAGTTGTGAGCTTTCTCCAGCATGCCTCGCTCAGAACCCCTTGGTGATGTGGGTCCTCAGGTTTGAGTCCACATGCGCTGGATTCCTCACCTTTCGATGGTGTGGCCGCAGTGGTGTGAGGACACTCCTGTCTGGTTCCCATCCCCTTGGTGATGTGGGCCCTCTGGTGGGAGTCTGATCCTTGCTGGGTATCTCAGCCTTTTATGAGGTAGGCCCTCTGCTGTGAGGTCACTCCTGCTTGGCTGGCACACTCCGCCTTTGCGACGTGGCTCCTCTCGTGTCAGTTGTAGCCTGCTGGGAGCCTCCTCCCCTCGGTAATGAGGGCCCTCTGACGTCAGGCCCTAACTGCTTGGCTCCCCACATTGTCGGATGTGCACCCAGTGGTTCGAGGACACTCCTGACAGGTTCCCATCAACATGGGGATGTGGGCCTTCTGCTGTGAGCTCCCAACGGCTGGGTTTCGCACAGTTTCATGATGTGGGCCTTCTGGTGTGAGTTCACTCCGGCCTGGATCCCATAGCCTCGGTTTGCTGGGCCACCAGCACGGAGGTTCCAACTGCTGGATTCCTCACCTTTTTTATTCTATCGGCCCTCTTTTTTGAGGCTCCTCCTGCCTGCTTCACTCCAAGCACATTGCTGTTGTGGGTCCTCTGCTTTGAGGTCACATGTGCTGGGTTCTTCAACTTTTGATGATGTGGCCCCACTGGTGTGAGGACACTCCTGCCTCGTTCTCATCCCCTTGGTGATGTGGGCCCTCTGGTGAGAATCTGATCCAGGCTGCGTTTCTCACCGTTCTGTGAGGTGGGCCCTCTGCTCTGAGGTCATTCCTCCCTGGCACATGTCGCCTTGGTGACGTGAGCCCTCAGGTGTCAGTTGGAACCTGCTGGGAGCCTCTTCTCCTCGGTGATGAGGATCCTCTGGCGTCAGGCCCTAACTGATGGCCTCCCCATATTTTCTCATGTGGGCCCAGTGGTGCGAGGACAGTCCTGCCAGGTTCCCATCCCCATGGGAATGCCGGCCTTGTGCTCTGAGGTCCAACCTTCTGGGTTGCTCACAGTTTCATGATGTGGGCCCTCTGGTGTTAGTTCACTGTGGCCTAGATCCCATAGCTACAGTGCTCCGGGCCACCCACTCTAGGGTTTCTAGTGTTGCATACGGACAGCCTCAGGGCCTCACTTAGGGACAGCATCAGGGCTTATTTTGGGACAGTTTCAGGACCTTGGTTAGACTTGGGTCATAATATTATCTCCGGATAATATCATGACATTAAATATCGACGGCAGCCGGGGCATAGTTACACACAGTGTCAGGGCCTGCGTTAGGACTAGCATCTGGACCTCTCTTAGGTACCGTGTCAGGGCGTGAGTTAGGAATAATGTTAGGGCTTTCGTAAGGGACAGTTCTGGGCCAGAATTAGGACGAGCATCTAGGCCTCAGTTAGGGACTGTTTCATGGCCTTGGCCCTAAATTCAGTGTCTGTGGTAGGCACAGAGTAAGGGCTTCAATTAGCATAAGAGGCAGGACAGTTGCTAGGGCTAAGTTTAGGATAAAGTTTATGAATCGTGTCAAGAAATGACCTAGGGTTGGTGAAAAGACCTTAGTCAGTGAGAGTATCGGGGCCTTATGTAGAAACAGTATCATTTCTTCAGGTAGGGACAGCTCCATTGCTTGACTTAGGGAGAGCAACAGGGCCTGAGTGAGGCCTAGCGTCAGGTCCTTAGCTGGGCACCCTGTCAGGGCATGATGTAGGAGCTGCATCAGGGCCTTTGTTGGGTCAGCAATAGGGTCTTAGTTAAAGACATGATCAGAGCCTGATGTGGTCACAGCTTCAAGGCCTCAAGTAGGCCTTGCTTCAGGGCCTGAGTTAGGTACAGCCTCAGACCTTCACTTAGGGACAGTGACAGGGCTTTCTTAGGGAGAGTGTCAGGCCCTTGGTTAGAGACGGGTCAGGATATTAGCTGAGGATAGTGTCCGGATTTCAGTTATTGCCGGGAACAGGACCTATATTAGGAACAGATTCCCGGCCTTATTTAGAGACAGTGTCAGGGCCCTAGTTAGGACTAGTCTGGGCCTTATTTAGGGAGAGCAGTAGGGCTTCTGTGAGGATAAGGGGCAGGAAATTAGCTCGGATCAGAGTCGGCTTCCAGGACAGGGATAGTGTCAGGAAATGAGCTAGGGATAGCGTGAAGACCTTAGTTATTGAGAGCATCAGGGCATTAGTGAAGACCAGTGTCAGGGCCTTAATCAGGACCAGTATCAGGGCTTGATGTAGTGACAGCGTCAGAGCCTAACTAAGGGTACGGCAAGAGGGCCTAAGTGAGGCTTATCTTTAGGGCCTGAGTGAGGGACAGTGTTAGGGCATGACGTAGGAGTAGTATAAGTGCCTCTGTAGGATCAGCCTTAGGGTCTTCGTAAAAGACATTCTCTGGGCCTCTGATCGGGACATCCTCAGGGCCTCACTTAGGGACAGCGTCAGGGGTTACTTTGGGACAGTTTCAGGAACTTCTTAATATATGGGTCAGGATATCAGCTCAGGATAATGTCAGGACTTTAGAGATTGATGGCTGCAGGGCCTTAGAGACAGTGTCAGGGCCTGACTTAGGACGAGCATCAGAGCCTTTGTTAGGTACAGTGTCAGGGACTGAGTTAGGGGTTGTGTCAGGGCCTGAGTTACGAGAAGCCTCAAGGCCTCAGTTAGGGGCAGCGTCACGGCATCGGGACTAATTTCTGGGCCTTAGTTAGGGACAGCATCAGGGATTTAGTTAGCATAAGAGGCTCGACATTAGTTAAAGGCAAGGTTAGGTTAAGGTCTAGGGATTGTGTCAGGACATGACCTAGGAATAGTGCCAAGACTTCAGTTACTTAGAGCATCAGGGCCTAATTTAGGACCAGTATCAGGACTTCAGGTAGGGACAGGGTCAGAGCCGGACTTAGGAAGAGTGACAGGGCTTGAGTGAGGCCTAGTGTCAGGGCCTTAGCTAGGGATAATATCAGGGCATGACTTCGGAGCAGCATAAGGGCCTCAGTAGGATCAGCCTCAGGGGCTTTGTTAAAGCCATTATCAGGGCCTCTGTTAGGGACAGCCTCAGGGTTGCACTTAGGAACAGCGTCAGGGCTTACTTTCAGAGAGTTTCAGGATCTTGGTAAGAGATGGGTGAGGAAATGAGCTCAGCATAGTGTCAGGACATTTGATATTAATGGTATGAGGGCCTTAGTTAGAGACAGTGTCAGGGCCTGTGTTAGGACTAGCATCTGGGCCTCTGTTAGGTACCGTGTCAGGGCCTGAGTTAGGAATAGTGTTAGGGTTTCGTGAGGGACAGTTCTGGGCCGGATTTAGGACGAGCATCTAGGCCTTAGTTAGTGACAGTGTCATGGCCCTGGGCCTAAATTCAGTGTCTGTGTTAGGCACAGAGTAAGGGCTTCAATTAGCATAAGGGGCAGGACATTTTTTAAGCCAAGTTTTAGGTTAAAGTTTACGGATCGTGTCAGGAAATGAGCTAGGGATAGTGTCAAGACCTTAGTCACTGAGAGTATCAGGGCCTTATTTAGAAGCAGTATCGTGGCTGCAGGTAGAGACAGCGCCAGTGCCTGACGTAGGGAGAGTGACAGGGCCTGAGTGAGGCCTAGCGTCAGGCCCTTAGCTGGGCACCCTGTCAGGGCATGATGTAGGAGCTGCATCAGGGCCTTTGTTGGGTCAGCAATAGGGTCTTAGTTGAAGACATGATCAGGGCCTGAGGTTGTCACACCCTCAAGGCCTCAGGTAGGCATAGCTTCAGGGCCTGAGTTAGGCATAGCCTCAGGCCTTCACTTAGGGAAAGCGACAGGGCTTTCTTAGGGACAGTTTCAGGCCCTTGGTTAGAAATGGGCCAGGATATTAGCTCAGGATAGTGTCCGGATTTTACTTATTGCCGGAAGCAGGGCCTATATTAGGGACAGATTCCGGGCATTAGTTAGAGACAGTGGGAGGGCCCGAGTTAGGACTAGTCTTGGCATTAGTTAGGGAGAGCATTAGGGCTTCTGTGAGGATAAGAGGCAGGAAATTACCTCGGGACACAGTCAGGTTCCAGGCCAGGGATAATGTGTGGAAATGAGCTAGGGATAGCGTGAAGACCTTAGTGATTGAGAGCATCAGTCCCTTAGATAGGACCAGTGTCAGGAACTTAACCAGTACCAGTGTCAGGGCTTGACGTAGGGATAGCGTCAGAGCCTAACTAAGATACGGCAACAGGGCCTAAGTGAGGCCTATGTTTAGGGCCTGAGTGAGGGACAGTGTCAGGGCATGAGTTAGGAGTAGTATAAGGGCCTCTGTAGGATCAGCATTAGGGTCTTCGTTAAAGACCTTCTCAGGGCCTCTGATAGGGACAGCCTCAGGGCTTACTTTGGGATAGTTTCAGGACCTCGGTAAGACATGGCTCAGGATATTAGGTCAGGATAATGTCAGGACTTCAGATATTGTCGGCAGCAGGGCCTTAGATAGACACATGTCAGGGCCTGTATTAGGACTAGCATCTGGGCCTCTATTAGGTACCGTGTCAGGGCCTGAGTTAGGAGTAGTGTTAGGGTTTAGTGAGGGACAGTTATGGGCCAGATTTAGGAAGAGCATCTAGGCCTCAGTTAGGGACAGAGTCACGGCCTTGGGACTAAATTCAGGGCCTGAGTTAGTCACAGCATAATGGCTTCAGTTAGCATAAGAGTCAGGACAGTTACAAGAGCCAGGCTTAGCGTGAAGTCTAGGGATCGTGTCAGGAAATGACCTAGGGGTAGTGTCAAGGCCTTAGTCCCTGAGAGTATCTGGGGCTTAATTAGAACAAGTGTCAGGGCTTCAGGTGGGGACAGCATCAGAGCCTGACTTAGGGAGAGCCATAGGGCCTGAGTGAGGCCTAGCGTCAGACCCTTAGCTGGGGACACTGTCAGGGCATGATCTAGGAGCTGCATCAGGGCCTTTGTTGGGTCAGCAACAGGGCCTTAGTTAAAGGCATGATAAGGGCCAAATGTAGTCACAGCCTCAAGGCCTCAGGTAGGCATAGCTTCAGGGTCTGAGTTAGGCAGAGCCTCAGACCTTCACTTAGGGACAGAGACAGGGCTTTCTTAGGGACAGCGTCAGGACCTTGGTTAGAAATGGGTCAGATTCTTAACTCAGGATAGTGTCCGGATTTTAGTTATTGCCGGCAGCAGGTCCTATATTAGGGATATATTCCGGGCCTTAGTTAGAGACAGTGTGGGGGCCTGAGTTAGGACTAATCTCGGCCTTAGTTAGGGAGAGCATTAGGACTTCTGTGAGGATAAGAGGCAGGAAATTAGCTCACGACAGAGTCACCTTCCAGGCCAGGGACAGTGTCAGGAAATGAGCTAGGGATAGCGTGAAGACCTTAGTGATTGAGAGCAACAGGGCCTTAATTAGGTCCAGTGTCAGGGGCTTAATCAGGACCAGTGTCAGGCCTTGATGTAGGGTCAGCGTCAGACCCTAACTAAGGTACGGAAACAGGGCCTAAGTGAGGCCTATCTTTAGAGCCTGAGTGAAGGACAGTGTCAGGGCATGACGTAGGAGTAGTATAAGGGCCTCTGTAAGATCAGCCTTAGGGTCTTTGTAAAAGACATTCTCAGGGCCTCTGTTAGGGACATCCTCAGGGCCTCACTTAGGGACAGCGTCAGGGCTTACTTTGGGACAGTTTCACGACCTTGGTAAGACATGGGTCAGGATTTAGCTCAAGGTAATGTCAGGACTTTAGATATTGATGGCCGCAGGGTCTTAGAGACAGTGTCAGGGTCTGACTTAGGAGGAGCATCAGAGCCTTTGTTAGGTACAGTTGTTGTCTTTTGGACGATAGCCAAATTTTTAGGTGTGAGGTGATAATCTCATTGTTCTTTTGATGTGCGTTTCCCTGATGATAAGTGATATTGGTCATCTTTTCGTATGTCTCTTGGCCATCTGTAAGTACTCTTTGGAAAAATGTTCGGTCCCATGTTTTAATTGGGTTTTGGGTTTTTGGAGGTTCAGTTGTGTGAGTTCTTCATCTATTTTGGATATGGACCCCTTTTCAGACATATTGTTTGCAACTATTTTCTCACGTTCGGTAGGCTGCCTCTTCATTTTGTGGATGGTTTCCTTTGCCATTGAAAAGCTTTAAAGTTGGATGGAGTCCCATTGGTTTATTCTGCTTTTGTTCCTCTTGTTGAGGAGACAGATCCAGAAAATATTGCTAAGACGGATGTCAAAGAGCAGACTACTTATGTTTTCTTCAAGGAGCTTTATGGCTTCAGGTCTTACATTGAAGTATTTGATTCATTTTGAGGTTGCTTGTGTAGGTGGTATAAGAAAGGATTCCAGTTTGATTCTTGTGCATGTAGTTGTCCAGTTTTCCCACCACCATTCATTGAAGAGGCTATCTTTTCCCCATTGTATAGTCTCACCTCCTTTGTCATAGATGAATTGACCATATATGCCTATGTTTATTTTGGGGCTCTCAGTTCTGTTCCATGGATGTTTATTTTGGGGCTCTCAGTTCTGTTCCATGGTTCTATGGATCTGTTTCTTTTGTTCCTATACCATACTGTCTTGATTACTCTACATATGTCGTCTAGTTTGAAACAGGGAGTGTGATATGTCCAAGTTTGTTCTTCTTTCTTAAGATCGTATTGACTATTCAGGTTCTTTTCTGTTTCCTTACACATATCAGAATTCTTTGTTCTGGTTCTCATACAATTCCATTGGTATTTTGATAAGAATGGCATCAAATCTCTAGATTGCTCTGGGGTGTGGAATCATTTTAACAATATGAATTCTCCCAGTCCATGAACACATTATATCTGTCCATTTGTGTCGTCTCCAGTTTCTTTCATCAGTGTCTTCCAGTTTTCTGAGTACAGGTCTTTTACCTCCTGGGTTAGATGTATTCCTAGGTATTTCATTTTTGTTAATACCACTGTCAATGGGTTTGTTTTCTTAATTTCTCATTCTGAAAGTTTGTTGCCAGTGGATAGAGATGCAACTGATTTCTATAGGTTAATTTTGTATCCTGCAACTTAACTGAATTTTCCAATGAATTCTATTTGTTTTGGGGGGTCATCTGAAGGATTTTCTAAATAAAATATCATGTCGGGACTTCCCCAGTGGTCCAGAGGTTAATACTCCGCACTCCCAATGGAGGGGGCGTGGGTTCAATCCCTGGTCAGGGAACTAGATCCCACATGCATGCCACAACTAAGAGTTCGCATGCCACAACTAAGGAGCCTGCCTGCCACAACTAAGGAGCTCACCTGTCACAACTAAGACCCAGCGAAACCAGAATAAATAAATGAATGAATAAATAAATGAAATATAAAGCATCATCTCATCTACAAACAGTGACAGTTTTACTTTTTCCTCTGCCATTGGATTCCTTTTATTTCTTTTTCGCATGTAATTATATGTCTAGGACTTCCTAGACCATGTTGAATGAAAGTGGTGAGAGTGGTCGGGGTTAGAGTTAGGTTTAAGCAGAATCCGCCCTCTTCCCCTTCCTCCCTCCCCATCACTCTGAGGCCTCCAGGAAGGACAGGACTAGTCCTGGGTCACACATGACTCAGGGAGTTGAACTGGACCACTGTTTCTCTGTTCCCCTGTCCTGGGCATAGTTTTGTATACTATCTCTGTACCTTCTTTGACCAGGTGTCTATTTAGAGCTTTCCCTATTTTTAATGGGGTTGTGTTGTAGTTCTTTGTATATTTTGAGACAAATTCTTTATTAGATATGTTTGCAGTTTTTTTCCCCCAGTGTGTGTTGTCTTTTGATTTTCTGAATGAGGTTTTTCACACAGTAGAAATCTTTAATTTTATAAAGTCCACAGAATCCCTTGTTTTTCTTTCTGGACTCCTTTTTTGTGTTGTGTGTTAAAACCACAAAGCTTGTGATGGCCATGACCAAGCCCAAGCTCATATCAATTTTCTTTTATGTTTTCTCCTATAATTTTGAATAGTTTTGCATTTCAAACTTCTCTCTGAATCATTTTGAGTGAATTTGGTGTAAGTTGTAAAGCTCGTGTCTACATTCATCTTATTCCATATGGTTTCCAATTCATTGTTCCCTAACTACTTTGGAGAAGCTATGGGATATTGTCTTCATTTGTTTCATTTCCACCATTTAATGGGTTCAGCAGTTCTGCCAGCAGGGTCTCTGTCTCCAGTGACCCGTGAGGGAGGGGCGGCCTGCACTTCCCGCACCGACCACAGGGTGGCGCTGATCCCGCCTCTGTGACCCACAGCGCATGCGCGTTCCCCGCGGACTCCGCTCTGAGTGCAGCTGAGGGGAGTTGTGTCTCCTCAGGCACCGCCGTGTTGTGGCTGCTGACGGGCGCTCGGTCTCCTTAAGGAGTCGCTGTGGTTTCGGCTTCAGGACAACGTGGGGCTGCGTCCACGCTGGCGGGAGCTGGATTTCCTGAGGACGCAGGCAACACCGGAGGAACAGGTGAGGAGACAGTGAGGAACAGTGGGGAGAAGCTTCCTGGGGGCGACTGATGGCTGCGGGGGTCAGTCTTCATGCGACCCAGGAAGGCCTTGGTGTGCAAAGCTGGGTTTTTGGTCAGGCTGGCGTGCGGTGGAGCTGCGTGGGTTATGGGGTGTGCAATCTTCCCCGCGCCGTTTACCGTGGGGCTGCCCTTCCGCTTGGTGTGTCCTTGGCCCCCTTGTCGTAACTTAATGGACCCCTCCCCCCCCCCACACCGTGCAGGATGTGTTCTGGGCTCTCCGTCCCGTCGCTCTGGTCTGTGCGCCTGTTTTGCGCCACTTCCGCACTGTTTTGGGGACTGTAGCTTCGTGATGAAGTGTGAAGTCAGGGAGGGAGATGCCTGCGGCCTGTTCTCCTTTCTCAGGGTCGCCTTGGCTCTTCGGGGTCCTTTGTGGCTCCACACACATCTTAGGAGGATTTGCTCCATTTCTGTGAAAAACACCATTGGAATTTCAGGACGGCCTGCCTTCCCTGTGTGCACCGCTTTGGGTAGAATGGACATTTTAGCAACAGTACTTCTTGCATTCCGTGAGCACGGGGAGTCTTTCCACCGACTTGTGTCTTCTTCAATGTCTTCATGAGTGTCTTAAAGTTTTCAGGTCTTTCACATCCTCGGTTAAATTTATTCCTTGGTATTTTGTTCTTTTTGATGCGGTTGTAAATAGGGTTTTTTTCTCTTTCTGATGGTTCATTATTAGTGTTTAGAGATGCAGTTGAGTTGTGTGTACTGATTTTGTGTCTTTACTGAATTCATTTATTATTTCTAACAGTATTTTTTGGTGGAATGATGTGGAAAATTGAACTTCCAAAATCCCGCCGTTTCGACCACATCCAAGTCATCCACAACAGGGAGGAAAGGGAAGTCCTTTATATTGGGAAGTCCTAGGACCCTTGCGGGGCTCCCCACCTGCTCACCCTTGGTTGGTGTACTCAGTCCACCTGTGCAGACAGGTGAGGATCCCCTCCAGAGGCTCCCAAACGCTTCACCCCTACATCCCCCCCAGGGTCGGCCCGTGTCCTGTCGGGATGTTCCACCCTCAGGAAGCCCCCAAGTACATGGCAAGGGCAGGCATCAGGCCTGCTGCGTGCACTGCTGTGTGTCCTGCTGTATACACGGGAATGACACTGCCCAGGGTGCAGGAAAGGTAGCTTTACCTCGGGACGTGGGGAGAGGAGCTGCCCATAGGGTGGACGTCAGCTCTCGGCTCACCAGGCAAGGGCAGCCGGGTTCTCGCTCCTTGGACCCTTTCTCACCCGGCCAGACCATGACCCGGCTTTGTTCCCACCCCTGTTGTCCCTCCATTGGCCTCGCTCTTGTGAGCAGAGCAGGACAGTGTGGTCTGTGGTTACAGGCTGAGACACACAGACACTGGCTGACCTGCGTGCGCCCACCAGACCCCACGGAACGGGTACTGCACCAGAGCCTGTGCGGTGTGGGTTTGCCTGCCCACAGAGAGGCCGGGCCTCTGTCCTGGCTCCAGAGGTCACCTTGAGTCTGACCGGAGTGTCCGTGCTCCTACAATGTTGTGTTAATTTCTACTGTACAGCAAAGTGATTCATATATACAAACATACATATATACATATTTTTCATATTCTTTTCCATTATGGTTAATTACAGGGTATTGAATACAGTTCCCTGTGCTGTACAGTAAGACCTTGTTTATCCATCCTATATATAATAATTTGCATCTACTAATCCCAAACTCCCAATCCATCCCTCTCCCCTGTCTTCCCCTTGACAACCACAAGCCTGTTTTCTATATTTGTGAGTGTGTTTTTGTTCTGTAGATAGGTTCATTTGTGTCTCATTTTATAATCCGCATATAAGTGATATCACATGGTATGTGTTGTTCTCTGTCTGACTTACTAAACTTTGTATGATAATCTCTAGGTCCATCCATGTAGCCCCAGATGGCATTATTTCATTCTGTTTTATGGCTGAGTAATATTCCACTGTATATATGTACCACATCTTCTATATCCATTCATCTGTTGAGGGACATTCAGGTTGCTTCCGTGTCTTGGCTATTGTGAAGAGTGCTGCTGTGAATGCTGGGGTACACGTACCTTTTCGAATTATAGTTTTGTCTGGATGTGTGCCCAGGAGTGAGATTGCTGGTTCATATGGTAATTCTATTTTTAGTTTTTGAGGAACCTCCATACTGTTTTCCATAGCGGCTGCATCAATTTACATTCCCACCAGTAGTGTAGGAGGGTTCCCTTTTCTCCACACCCCTTCCAGCATTTATTTCTAGACATTTTAATGATGGCCATTCTGACCACTACGGGGTGATAACTCACTGTAGTTTTGATTTGCATTCTCTCATAATTAGCGATGTGGAGCATCTTTTCACGTGCCTCTTGGCCATCTGTATGTCCTTGGAGAAATGTCTATTTAGACCTTCTAAAATTCTGCCTATTTTTTGATTTTTTTTCTCTTTTGAGTTGTATGAGCTGTTTGTATACTTTAGAATTAAGCCCTTGTTGGTCACGTCATTTGCAGGTATTTTCTCCCAAACAGGGAGCACAGGTTCTGGAACAACTGGATACCCACATGCAGAAGAGTAAAGTTGGACCCTTACCTCCCCCCACCTCATATACAAAATCAACCGAAGGCCTAGATGTAAGAACCAAAATTAGAAAACTCCTAGAAGAAAACATGAGAGTAAATCTTCATGACCTTGGATTTGGTCATGATTTCTTAGATCTACCAAAAGCACAAGCAACAAAAGACAAAATAGATGAACTGGACTTCCTCAAGATGAAAAACAGTTGTGTATAAAAGGAGCAAGGAATAAGATAATCCACCATCCAAAATGGCCCAAGATGTTTGCAAACCATGTATCTGATAAAGGACTGTAGCCCAGCAGCCAAGCCCCCGGTGGTGCAGTGGAGTGTCTGTGCGACCCCTCCCGTCCTCAGTGATCAGGGGGTTTCAGGCCCCACAGCACCCGAGGGGTGGACACGGGTCATCCTCAGCACCCTCAGGGAGTGAGTGCTGGATGGTTTTGAGCCCAGATGCACTCCCATTACTGCCCTCAAAGGCTGAAGGCTTCAGCATGCCTCCAGAAGGACACAGAGTATTTGCAAGTCTTTGAGAACCAAGAGAACAGTCTTCACTTTTCTGAAAGGGCACCTTATTATTTCACAGCATGACCATTTTCAATCTGGCTCTCAGGGGTGCCCTCCCACCTCCCTGATTTCTCTGAGAGTGGCCATGGGGGGTTGGCTGTCCCCAGTCCCCACACCAGGTGACAAGGCCAGTGGAGCCAGACCCTGGTGGTCCTTAGCTTCGCTGGAGACTAACCCAGAGTCTCAGCCTGCGATTGAACGTAGGACGCCCCTGCTTCTCCCCGTCACCAATTCTCATCTCCTCCTCTGTCTGTCTTTCTCTTGCTTTTCAGTCTCAGATTTACCTGACGGCCACCACTCACAGCTCCTGAAGAGCCCAGAGATTTCTCCTGGAAGGAAAGGTTCTGGAAAATCAGAGGGATAAATAAAGGATGCGGCTGATTCCCGCCTTGTGCTGACGCCCAAGAGGGTGAGGAGAGTGAGTGTTTTCTCATTAGAATTTTAAATCCTCCAAGTAATAGATCATTGGGGGGGCATCCAGTGTTCTCCTGCTCGTTCTAAGAATGTCATTCCTGGATTTTAATGTGGTAAATAATTTATATTATAAATATGCAGAGGGGGCGATATCCATTCAAAAATGTTAGAGGTAACTCCAAGGGAATTACAACAAACAAGGACACAGAACCCTGTGTCCAGACACTGGCTGTGAGGCTCCTACCCTGAGCCGCAGTCCCCTGGAAGGTGGAGCGGCCATGACTCTCCTCCCGCAGGTGAGCCTACACAGGCACATCCCACGTGGGACCACTGTATCGCAGAATCTTAGAGTGGCCGATGGCAGGCAGCTGGCTAGAGATGCGGACAAGAGAAAACCGCCCAGCAGCCTGGGACAACCCTGGGGTGAGGCCTTAGGAAGGGCCAGTGTCAGAGCCTCAGAGATAACTTGAAGAGAGTTCAGGCTGTTAAGGACATCGTCAGAGATGCACTTAGGGACATATTGAGGACCTTACTTAGGGACAGGATCAGGGTATTATTTAGTGACAGCTTAGACTATAAGGGACAGAATCATGGACTAAGTTAGGGACAGTGTCAGTGCTTTACTTAGAAATAACGTGAGAGCCTTAGTTAGACACAGTTCAGGCTGTTACTTAGGGATATCTTCAGGGCCTTAGAGCCAGCATCATGGCCATAATTAGAACCAGTGTCAGGGTTTTAGGTAGGGACAGCGGCAAGTCCTTAGTTAAGAAGAGTGTCAGAGCCTCACTTAGGAGCAGCGTCAGGATGTTAGTTAGGGAGAGTCAGGACATTAGAATTTCAGATTCTGAGGTAGAGACAGCATCAGGGCCTTAGTTAGGGACAGGGTCAGAGACTTACCTAGGGACATATTCAGGGCCTTAGCTATGGACAGGATCAGGGTCATAGAGAGGAACACCTAAGCGTATTAGCGACATCTTCAGGGCCTCAATTAGCGATAACATCAGGGTATTAGTTAGGGAAAGAGTCAGGCCATTATTATAGATAGTGTCAGTGCCTTACATAGAGAGAGCATCAGGGCCTTAGTTAAGGACAGCGTCAGAGACATACTTAGGGACATATTCAGGGCCTTAGTTATGGACAGGATCAGGGCATTATTGAGAGATACATGAGGCTATTAGGGACAGCATCAGGCTGTTAGGGAAAGAGTCGGCCGTTATTATAGACAGTGACAGTGCCTCAGGTAGAGACATCATCACAGCCTTAGTTAGGAAGAGGGTCAGGGCCTTGGTGAGGGACAGGTTCAGGCCAACAGTAAGGGACATCTAAGTCTATTAGGGACATCGTCAGGGCCTTAGATAGGGTCAGCATCAGGGCCGTAGTTAGGACCAGTGTCAGGGCCTTATTTAGGGACAAAATTAGGATGTTAATTAAGGAAAAAGCCAGAAAATTAGTTACAGACAGTGTCAGCTTCTCAGGTAGAGACTTCAGGGTCTAAGTGAGAGCATCAGCATCTCAGGTAGGAGCTGCATCAGGCCATTACTTACAGACAGTGTCAAGGCCTTAATTAGGGAGAGTTTCCTGGCCTCAGAGAAAACCTTGAGGGCCTTAGTAAGAGAGGCTTCAGGCTGTTCGTTAGGGACATCATCAGGGCATTAGTTATGGACAGGGTCAGGGTATTAGTGAAAGACAGCTCAGGCAGTTAGGCACACCGTCAGGGCCTTGAGTAGGGGCAGCATCAGGGAGTAGTTGGGGAAAGAGTGAGGCCGTTAGGTAAAGACAGACTCAGGGCCTTAGTTAGAGACAGTGTCAGGTTCTTTGTTAGGGACACTGTCATGGCCTCAGTTAAAGATAACTTGAGGGTCTTAGTTCGAGATAGTGTCAGGGCCTTAGTTATGGACATCTTTAGGGCCTCAGTTAGAGGTAATTTGAGGGCCTTAGTAAGAGACATGTTGGGTCATTAGTGACATCATCTGGACATTCGTGCCGTCTTCAGTACATCATTTATGGGCCACATCAGGGCAGTAATAAGGGACAGCTCAAGTTATTAGGGATCGTGTCAGGGTCTTAGTTAGGGAAAGTTTCAGGACCTTTGTTAGGGAAAGAGTGAGGCCAGTAGTTAAAGAGAGACTCAGGGCCTTAGTCAGAGACAGCCTCAGTCCTTAATTAGGGAGAGTGTCAGGGCCTCAGTTAAAGATAAGTTGAGGGCCTTTGTTAAGGACAGCCTCCAGGCCTCAGTTAGAGACAGGCTTACGGGCTTGGGACTAAATTCAGGGTCTTAGTTAGGGACAGCATCAGGGATTTAGTTAGCATAAGAGACTCGACATTAGCTAAAGACAAGGTTAGGTTAAGGTCTAGGAATAGCGTCAGGAAATGACGTAGGGATAGTGTCAAGACCATAGCTACTTAGAGCATCAGTGCCTAATTTAGAACCAGTGTCAGGGCTTCAGGTAGGGACAGCATCAGAGCCTGACTTAGGGAGAGCGACAGGGACTGAGTGAGGCGTAGAGTCAGTGCCTTAGCTGGGGACAGTGTCAGGGCATGACTTAGGAGCAGCATAAGGGCCTTGGTAGGAACAGCCTAAGGGGTTTGTTAAAGACATTCTCAGGGCCTCTGTGAGAGACAGCCTCACAGCCTCACGTAGGGACAGCGTCAAGGCTTACTTTGGGACAGTTTGAGGACCTTAATAAAACATGGGCCAGGATATAATAAGCTCAGGATACTGTCAGGACTTTAAATATTGACGGCAGTAGGGCCTTAGTTAGGGACAGTGTCAAGGCCTTAGATAGGATCTGGGTCTCTGTTAGGTACCGTGTCAGGGCCTGTGTTAGCAAGAGTGTTAGGGCCATAGTTAGGGACAGTATCAGGGCCGGATTTAGGATGAGCATCTAGGCCTTAATTAGGGACAGTGTCACGGCCTTGGGACTAAATTCAGGGCCTGAGGTATTCACAGCATCAGGGCTTCAGTTAGCATAAGAGGCAGAAGAGTTGCTAGGGACAGGCTTAGGGTAAAGTTTAGGGATCGTGTCAGGAAATGACCTAGGGATACTGTCAAAACCTTAGTCACTGAGAGTATCAGGGCCTAAATTAGAACCAGTGTCAGGGCTTCAGGTAAGGACAGCGTCAGAGCCTGACTTAGAGCCACAGGGACTGAGTGAGGCCTAGAGTCACGCCCTTAGCTGGGGACACTGTCAGGGCACGATGTAGGAGCTGCATCAGGGCCTTTGTTGGGTCAGCATTAGGGTCTTCCTTAAAGACATTCTCAGGGCCTCTGATAGGGACAGCCTCAGGGCCTCACTTAGGGACAGCGTCAGGGCTTACTTTGGGACAGTTTCAGGACCTTGGTAAGACATGGCTCAGGATATTAGGTCAGGATAATGTCAGGACTTTAGATATTGATGGCAGCAGTGGCTTAGTTAGACACAGTGTCAGGGCCTGAATTAGGACTAGCATCTCGGCCTCTGTTAGGTACCGTGTCAGGGCCTGAGTTAGGAATAGTGTTAGGGCTTGAGTGAGGGACAGTTCTGGGCCAGATTTAGGAAGAACATCTAGGCCTCAGTTAGGGACAGTGTCACAGCCTTGGGACTGAATTCAGGGCCTGAGTTAGGCACAGCAAAAGTGCTTCAGTTAGCATAAGATGCAGGACAGTTGCAAGGAACAGGCTTAGGGTAAATTATAGGGATCATGTCAGGAAATGACCTAGGGGTAGTGTCAAGACCTTAGTCACTGAGAGTATCAGGGCCTTAATTAGGACCAGTGTCAGGGCTTCAGGTAGGGACAGCGTCAGAGCCTGACTTAAGGAGAGCCACAGGGCCTGAGTGAGGCCTAGCGTCAGGCCCTTAGCTGGGGACACTGTCAGGGCATGATGTAGGAGGTGCATCAGGGCCTTCGTTGGGTCAGCAATAGGATCTTAGTTAAAGACATGATCAGGTTCTGAGTTAGGTACAGCCTCAGGACTTCACATAGGGACAGCGAGAGAGCTTTATTAGGGACAGTGATAGGACCTTGGTTAGAAATGTGTCAGTTTATTAACTCAGGATAGTGTCCGGATTTTGTTGTTGCCAGCAGGAAGTCCTATATTAGGGACAGATTCCGGGCTTAGTTAGAGACAGTGTCAGGGCCTTAGTTAGGACTACTCTGGGCCTTTGTTAGGGAGAGCATAAGGGTTTCAGTGAGGATAAGATGCAGGAAATTATCTCGGGACAAAGTCAGGTTCCAGGCCAGGGATAGTGTCAGTAAATGAGCCAGGGATAGCGTGAAGACCTTAGTTATTGAAAGCATCAGGGCCTTAGTTAGGACCAGTGTGAGGGGCTTAATCAAGAACAGTGTCAGGGCTTGATGTAGGGACAGCGTCAGAGCCTAACTAAGGTGCAGCAACAGGGCCTAAGTGAGGCCTATCTTTAGAGCCTGAGTGAGGGGCAGTGTCAGGGCATGACTTAGTAGTATAATGGCCTCTGTAGTATCAGTATTAGGGTCTTCATTAAAGACCTTCTCAGGGCCTCTGATAGGCACAGCTTCAGGGCCTCACTTAGGGACAGCGTCAGGGCATACTTTAGGACAATTTCAAGACCTTGGTAAGACTTGGTTCAGGATATTACCTCAGGATAATGTCAGGACTTTAGACATTGATGGCAGCAGGGCCTTAGTTAGAGACAGTGTCAGAGCCTGCATTAGGACTAGCATCTGGGCCTCTGTTAGGTACCGTATCAGGACCTGAGTTAGGAATAGTGTTAGGGCTTTAGTGAGGGACAGTTCTGGGCCAGATTTAGGAAGAGCATCTAGGCCTCAGTTAGGAACAGTGCCACGGCCTTGGGACTAAATTCAGGGCCTGAGTTAGACACATCATAATGGCATCAGCATAAGAGGCAAGACTGTTGCCCTAACTGCTGGGCTCCCCCCACGTTTCCTGATGTGTGCCCAGTGTTGCCAGGACACCCCTGCCAGGTTCCCATCCCCATGGGGTTGTGAGCCTTATGCTCTGAGGTCTCAACGGCTGGCTTTCTCACACTTTCATGGTGTGGGGCCCTCTGGTGTGAGTTCACTGCAGCCTGGATCCCATAGCCTCGGTGCTCTGTGCCGCCTGCTGGGGGATTCCAACTGCTGGATTCCTCACCTTTTTATTCCGTGAGCCCTCTGTTGTGAGGCTCCTCCTGCCTGCCTCACTCCCAGCCCCTTGGTGATGTGGGTCCTCTGGTTTGAGGCCACATGTGCTGGGTTCCACAACTTTCGATGATGTGGATGTGGCCCCACTGGTGTGAGGACACTCCTGCCTGGTTCCCATCCCCTTGGTAATGTGGGCCCTGTGGTGAGAGTCTGATCCTGCCTGGGTTCCTCACCTTTCTGCGCATTCACCTTGATTCCAGCCCCGTGTCCCAAGCAACGATCCTTCCCTGGAGGGTACTTAACCCACCCAGGGATTCAAGCAGGGAGTTTGCCTTGTCCAACTTGCACAGGAAACTGGCATGAGAGGTAGGGCTCATCAACTTGCATTCACACTACGTGGCCCAGAGGAGTTCTCACGGAGCCGAATCCAGCACCCTTCCACCACCACGTGTGTACACCAAAGGAGCGCTGGGCAGTGGGTGTTCTCAGGCCAAGAGAGAAGTCCTTGTTCTGTGCTGCACCTGCTGGGTGGTTCAAAGGTTCTCTGACCTTCCTCCTCTGGAAGCTTTTCAGAGCTGAGGCTACCCCTGGGCTGCAAAAGCAGAGAGACGTAGAGGCCTTTCACACTGAAGGCGTGGGCTTGTTTCCCAGGGAGAAAGTGTACGTCACCCACCCCCCACCCCACCCCCAGCTGGAGGCGTGCAGGTGGACACCATTTTGTTCTGCCCATGGAAAATACAATGAGGCGGACACGATTTGGGCTGCCTGGTGAAAGAATTTTGAATCGGCGGCACCCTGAGTACGTTTCCTGAAGTTTGCTTCCTAGCTGCTTAAACTCGGGGTTCAGAGGCGAGATGAGAACAAACTTGCTCAGCGTGCGGCCAAGAGCCTTGATGCCCTGCCCTAAATGTTTGTGCTTCTGGCCAGCGTCACACAAGTACTTTGACACGCAGGATTCTTACCTTTACTCTAAGCTGTCCCTGTTGGCTGAAGCAGTCGGCGTGTCTGTTTCACAGCCTGGGAGGCAGGGCGTTGGGGGAGTCTGCCAAGTGACTGGCCTCCATTATATAGCTAACTGAGAAAAATGCGTCGAGGCTTTCGGGAGCCACTTACAGGGAAAGGTTCCAATTCGGAATTGGAGACTGTGCTGGCAAACGTCAGCAGCTCCTCTCCCTCGGAGTGGTCTTGGTGTGCCGACGCCTAACAGCCACCACGGTCCCCAGCTTGTGAACCGTCCCATTGCCAGCCGGTTTCGTCGGTGAAAGATCCACGTGAGGCTGATCTCCAACAATCGGGCTCCACACCTTGAGCCTTTGGGACAGGGCAGTCCTGAGCCGATGTGCCCACCAAGGGATGCAACCAAAGTTTACTTACCACAGGAAAGAGCATCAAGGCCTTGTGTTCTCTCCATGAAATGAACGTGAGCTTGAAGGGAGATGCGTCATAGCACACTGTGAACAGCTCGCTGGTACGCCTGTCTTGCCCCCTCTCACGGTCTCACGCACCCGGGCTCAGTTCCGTGTAGGAATGTTGCGTGGGAGCGCCAGCCTCCCTTCTGGACTCTGAAACCTTCCACCCCTAATGGCAAGTCTGTGTGTCTCTTACGTGGGGGGAGGGATGAGGTCGCCCACAGAGGTTCTGACATGAAAGAACTAAAGACGCATGGTGCTGAGGGCCTTGTTCCTCATGGAGGGAGCCAAAGGGCCAGAATGCCAAAGGTCTCTTTCAAAGCTGCCGGACGCTCTGCTGTTCTAGGCCTGAGATATGGACCTTGTGACGGCTGGAAACCCTGCGAGATTTAGGAGACACTGCCAGTGCAAGTGGCAATCCGGAAGGAAGAACCTTCAAGGCGGAGTGTCCCTTCCTGTACAAAACTGCGCCCAAGTGGCTGAGGCAGGTAGCATTTTACTTCACAGAACCGGTATCCTCGTATGCCTGTGGGTTACTCTAAGGAAACGACACTGTGAGCAACCTCTTCCAAAAAGCCTTTGCAAACGGCTTGGAGACAACAACAGCGCAGTGGAGGCACAGACCGTTATCCTAGATACCAGCACAGTGTCTCTAGCAGCGACCGCTTCCCGGAGGATACTTACGCCACACCGAGATTCCGGCAGGGAGTTTTGCCTTGTAGCAGTACAACTCACTCAAGAAACAGGGATGAGGTGTAGGGCTAATCTACGTGCGCTCATTCTATGTGTCCGCTAGAAGGTTTCATGTAGCAGAATGCATCACCGACCGCCACCACGTGTGTGCACCCAAGAAGCCCTGTGCCGTGGGTGTTCTCAGGCCGACAGAGAAGACCTAGGTGTGTGCTGCACCCGCTCGGTGGTTCACACGTTGTGTGACCCTGTGCCTTTGGAAGATTTTCAGAGCTGGTGGCACCTCTGTGCTGTGAGCCTGAAGAGGAGTAGAGGCCTTTCACACTGAAGGAAGGGCTTGCATCTTATGGAGAAAATTTGTACGTCACCCGGCAGATGGAGGCGTGCTGTTGACACCATTTCTTCTGCCCGTTTAATACACAAGTATTTGTACTCGATCTGGGCTGCCTGGTGAAGTACTTGGCAGTCCGAACCACCCTGAGTACGTTTTCTGAAATTTGATTCGTTGCTGGGTAAACTCGGGCTTCAGAGGCTCGATGAGACCAAACGTGTTCAGCTTGTGGCGAAAGCCTTTGACCAGAGGCCTATACGCTTGTGCTTGTGGCGAAGGCTAGGCAAGAACGTTTACACACTGGGTTTTTACCTTTACTCTAAGCTGTCCCTTTTGGCTGCAGCAGGCAGCGTTTCCGTATCCCAGCCAGGGAAGCAGGCCACTGGGGGAGTCTGCCAGGCGACAGGCCTCCACGCTAGATAACCGCGAAAATGCATCAAGGCCTTTGGAAGCCCCTTTAAAGGAAAGGCTCCTCTTCGGATTAGAAGACTTTGGTAGCTGACTTCAGCAGCTCCTCTCCTTCAGGGTGCTCGGGCTGTGAAGACTAGTGAAAGCCACCATGGTCCCCAGCTTTTGAACGGCTCTTTCCCGAGTTGGTTTCATCCTTGGAAGCGCCGAGGGGGCTGATCTCAACCAATCGGGCTGTGCACTGTGAGTCTCTGGGGTAGGGCAGTCCTGAGCCAGTGTGCCACCCAAGGAATGAAAGGCAAAGTTCCCTTACCCACAAGAAGGCACACCGAGGGCCGGTGTGTTCTCTATGACATTTACGTGGGCTTGAAGGGTGATGCCTATACTATATTGTGGAAAAGTTCGGGTTAGTGTAGAGTTGCTTTTATCAGGTTTCTGGCCTTGTGAAAAAGCCAATCTGAAAGAATGGAGCCAATATGCAGAGAGAAGCAAGAGTGAAAGCTGGAGAGGCTTGGTGGCCTGAGTTCTCGGTTCCAGCTATCCAAAGATATCTACATCTCTCGCCCTCTTTGTGATTTGCTGAATCAGTCCTTCCTGTGATTTTAAGAGCTATTACATTCCCGATTTAACTCTCCTAATTTCTGTTAGGTTTCAGCTAAGAGAGTCCTATGCTGTTCACTCACTAGTAGTGACTCCCCAGTCAACCAGACCAGTATTCCTTTCTTAGTCCTCAGCCTCTTTGAAAGCCTGAAAATATAACACTGTTAATCATACACTAGGGGGAGGAGTCAAGATGACAGAATAGGAAGTCGTGGAGTTCACCTCTCCTCACAAGCGCATGAAGAATATATCTACAAAAGGAACAGTTCTCACAGAGCACCTGTTGAACACTAGCGGAGGACCTTGGACACCTAAAAGGACAAGAAAAATCCCCACACAACTGGGTAGGATGAAAGAAAGAAAGAAAAATCGGAAATGGCATGGGAGCAGCACCCCTGGGGGTTGCTGAAAGAGAGGAGAGATTCCTGGATGCAGGGAAGCATCCTCACAGCAGGGAGATCAACTGGAAGCAAGAGGGAGCTTCAAGAGATTGGAGTGGAATGCAACAACTGGTCTGTGGAAGGCAGGACAGAGTAAGACCTAGGTGCATGGCCCATGCCGCATCCCTGAGCATCCCAGCTTGAATTGTGTGTCTCCTGGTGTGTGTGGGGGTGCTGGAATGTGGGATTTCGAGAGTGGGCCCAGGAAGGGGACAGTGTTGGCTGTGAAGAGACAGCCTGAAGGGATGGGAGTAAGGAGCTCCACAACTGGGTAATTTGCAGAAGAAGCCAGGGACACCATAGAAGCAAGATGCCATTTTTGAGTAGTGCGCAAGAGGCAGGGTTGCCATTGCAACCCCCTTCCCCATGCACCAGCCCCTGCCTCTGCAGGTACTAGTAAGCGTGCCTGCCTGAGCAGTCTCACCCACCCCTCAAGCCAAAGCCTCCTCCAACTGTGCAGGCCCTGGCGGCCCAAGTGCCAACCCCACGAAACTCCTTGGGCCATGCCTGTCCCAGCGGTCATGGCTAATGACGCCTCCACCCCTGCCTGCCTGTGTGGGCATGTGTGCTCTGGGGCATCCTTGGGAAGAGATGCTGGTAGGAGGAACAAACACAGAGGAGGTGCTGAAACCACAGCTGAGCCCCAGAGGTCGTGCAACTAAGGAAGAAGCTGAAATCTCTCCTAGCAGCTACATGAACCACAGAGTTACACCTCTGCTGACAGCTTCCTATACTCAGAACCTGTAGAACATCTGAATGGACAAAACAAGCACTCCTGTAGCTGAGACAAGTCTGGCTTTAACAGCTGTAGGCTTTGTGGGCATGTACACATGGAGGTTGAGACAGTCCAAAGTCTGAGCTACCTCCATTGCTCCCACAGCAGGTCCACGTGCATGACAAATGCAATCCTGGGACCTGACCTCAGTGGATCTGCACTGGTGGCCTGGTGAAAACAACACCTGAGAACAATTTGCCTGCCTTCTCACAGTTAAGGTGGGACTGAGCAGTGTCAGCAACAGTGTACTTTGTGAGACTGCACAATGGGAAAAAGGGGTCACAACAGAGCACACTCGGAGGTGAACAATCCCAGAGAAGGAATACTTGGAGCCTTCTCTCCCAGTGGGAGTGCTCCAATCCCACCTAATTCACATGGAAGATCAGAAACACAGCTAAGAAACAAATCTTGAGGCCTCTACTTCAACAACTAGGGACAACACCACGCCTCTGACAGGGCAGTGACAACCACAGAGCAAAGGGGAGACCTCGCTCAATATCTACCTCAACCACAAGGGGGCAGACAGCAGAAGGAAGAGGAGCTACAATCCAGCAGCCTGCAGAAAGACCACAAACACAATAAGTTAGACAAAATTAGATGACAGAGAAATCTCTTGTGGACAAAGGAACAAGATTAAAACTTACAAGAACAAATAAATGAAGAGGAGATAGGAAATCTATCTGAAATGGAATTCAGCATAATGATAGTAAAGATGATCCAAGATCTCAGAAAAAGAATGGAGGCATAGATTGAGAAGATGTAAGGCAAGTTTAACAAATACCTAGAAGAACTAAAGAACAAACAGAGATGAACAACACAATAACTGAAATGAAAAAAATACTCTAGAAGGAATCAATAGCAGAATAACTGAGGCAAAAAAAAAACAGATAAGTGAGCTGGAAGACAGAATGGTGGGAATCACTGCCATGGAACAGAATAAAGAAAAATAAGAAGAAATGAGGACAGTCTCAGAGACCTTTGGGACGTTAAATGCACTAACATTTGAATTATAGGTGTCCAAGAACAAGAGAAAGAGAAAGGGTCTGAGAAAATATTTGAGGAGATTATAGTCAAAAACTTCCTGAACTTGGGAAAGGAAATAGTCACCCAAGTCCAAGAAGTGCAGAAAGTCCCATGCAGGATAAACCCAAGGAGGAAAATGCCGAGACACATATTAATCAAACTAACAAAAATTAAATGCAAAGAAAATATATTAAAAGCAACAAGGGAAAATCAACAAATAACATATAAGGGAGTCACCATAAGATTATCAACTGATTTTTCAGCAGAAACTCTGCAGGCCAGAAGGAAGTGGTATGATATAATTCAAGTAGTAAAAGGGAAAACCTACAACCAAGAATACTCTAACAAGAAAGCTCTCATTCAGATTTGACAGAGAAATCAAAACATTTACAAACAATCAAAAACTAAGAGAATTCAGCACCACTAAACCAGTCCTACAACAAATGCCAAAGGAACTCCTTTAGGCAGGGGGGAAAAAAAGACCACAACTAGAAACAAGAAAATCACAAATGGGAACGCTAACTGGTAAAGGCAAACATACAGTAAAAACAGGAAATCAACCAAACACAAATATGATATAAAAACCAGCAACAGTGAGAAGAGTACAAATGCAGGAAAAGGGAATTGCATTTGAAACGAAGAGACCAGCAAATTAAAACAAGCTTGTATACATATAGACTGCTTTATCAAAACCTCATGAGATTTGTTTTTCTCTTTCTGACATACTTCACTCTGTATGACAGACTCTAGAAAACAAATACCATATGTTAACACATATATATGGAATTTTAAAAAATGGTTCTGATGAACCTACGGGTAGGACAGGAATAAAGACACAGACATAGAGATTGGACTTGAGGACACGGAGAGGGGAAGTGTAAGCTGGGACAAAATGAGAGAGTAGCATTGACATATATACACTACCAAATGTAAAATAGATAGCTAGTGGGAAACAGCTGCATAGCACAGAGAGATCAGCTCAGTGCTTTGTGACCACCTAAAGAGGTGGGATAGGGAGGGTGGGAGGGAGGCACAAGGGGGAGGAGATATGGGGCTATATGTATACATATAGCTGATTCACTTTTTTATACAATAGAAACTAACACAACATTGTAAACAAATTATACTCCAATAAAGATGTTAAAAGAAGGAAAAAAAAACCTCATGGGGAATGCAAACCAAACAACTACAATAGATATGCACACACAAAAGAAAAAAAGAACCCAAACACAGCACTAAAAATAATCATCACACCACAAGAGAAGAGAACAAAAGAGGAGGGAAGAAAGAAGACCTACAAAAACGAACCCAAAACAATTAAGAAAATGACAATAGGAACATACATGTTGATAATTACCTTAAATGTAAATTGATTAAATGCTCCAACTGAAAGACTGGCTGAATGGATACCAAAACAAGACCCCTATATATGCTGTCTACAAGAGACCTACTTCAGAACTAGGGACACATAACAGACTGAGGGGATGGAAAAAGATATGCCATGCAAATGGAAATCAAAAGAAAGCTGGAGTAGCAGTACTCATATCAGACAAAAACACTTTAAAATTAAGACTGTTACAAGAGACAAGGAAGGTCACTACATAATGATCAATGGATCAATACAAGAAGAAAATATAACAATTGTAAATATATAGGCACCCAACATAGGAGCACCTTAATACATAAGGCAAATGCTAACAGCCATAAAAGGGGAAATCAACAATAACACAATAATAGTGGGAGACTTTAACACCCCGCTAACACCAATGGACAGATCATCCAGACAGAAAAATTAATAAGGAAACACAACCCTTAAATGACACATTAGACCAAATAGAATTAATTGATATTAATAGGGCTTTCCATCCAAAGCAGCAGAATACACTTTCTTCTCAAGTACACCAGAATGTTCTGGAAGGTAGATCACATCTTGGGACACAAATCAAGCCTTGATAAATTTAAGAAAATTGAAATTATATCAAGCATCTTTTCTGACCACAGCACTATGAGATATGAAATCAATTAAAGGAAAAAAAGAACTGTAAAAACACAAACACATTGACGCTAAACAATGTTATTAAATACCCAATGGGTCACTGAGGAAATCAAAAAATGCCTAGAGACAAATGACAATGAAAGCACGTCAATCCAAAACCTATGGGACTCAGCAAAAGCAGTTCTAAGAGGGAAGTTTATAGCAATACCAGCTTACTTCAAGAAACAAGAAAAATCTCAAAAAAACCCACAAAAAACAATAAGACCCCATAGCACAGGGAGATCAGCTCGGTGCTTTGTGACCACCTGGAGGGGTGGGATAGGGAGGTGGGAGGGAGGGAGACACAAGAGGGAAGAGATATGGGAACATATGTATATGTATAACTGATTCACTTTGTAATAAAGCAGAAACTAACACACCATTGCAAAGCAATTATACTCCAATAACGATGTAAAAAATTTAAAAACCCAAAACAATCAAACTTTACATCTAATGTAACTAGAGAAAGAAGAACAAGCAAGACCCAAACAGTACAATAGAAGGAAAGAAATCATAAAGATCAGAGCAGAAATAAATGAAATAGAGATGAAGAAAACAATAGAAAAGATCAATGAAACTAACTGCTGGTTCTTTGAGAAGAAAAACAAAATTGATAAACCTTTAGCCAGACTCATCAAGAAAAAAAGGGAGAGGACTCATATCAATAAAATTTGAAATGAAAAAGGAGAAGTTACAACAGACACCACAGACATAGAAAGGATCATAAGAGACTACTACAAGCGACTATACACCAATAAAATGGACAACCTAGAAGAAATGGAAAAATTCCTAGAAAGGTAAAACCTTCCAAGACTGAAGGAGGAAGAAATAGAAAATATAAACAGACCAATCACAAGCAACGAAATGGAAACTGTGGTTAAAACACTCCCAAAAAAGAAAAGTCCAGGACCACGTGCTTCACAGGTGAATTCTATCAAACATTTAGAGAAGCGTTAACGCCTACCCTTCTGAAACTCTTCCAAAAAATTGCATTGGGAGGAATACCCCCAAGTTCATTCTGTGAGGCAACCATCGCCCTGATACCAAACCAGAATAAGATATCACAAAAAAGGAATTTACAGGCCAATATCACTGATGAACATAGACGCAAATATCCTCAACATAATACTAACGAACTGAATCCAATAACACATTAAAATGTTCATACACCGTGATTAAGCAGTATTTATCCCAGGGAAGCAAGGATTCTTCAATATATACAAATCAATCAATGTGATACACATCATTAACAAATTGGAGAATAAAAAACATATAATCTGGTCCCATTTGTTTGTTTTTATTATCATTACTCTAGGAGGTGGGTCAAAAACGATCTTGCTGTGATTTATATGAAAGTGTTTTTCCTATGTTTTCCTATTAGAGTTTTATAGTGTCTGCCTTATATTTAGGTCTTTAATCCGTTTTGAGTTTTTGTGTGGTGTTAGGTAGTGTTCCAATTTCATTCTTTTACAAGAGCTGTCTAGTTTTCCCAGCACCAATTATTGAAGAGACTGTCTTTTTTTCCATTGTATATTCTTGCCTCCCTTTTCATATTTTAGGTGACCATAGGTGTGTGGGTTTATCTCTGGGCTTTCTATCCTGTACCATTGATATATAATTAAAATGTTTTGCACAGCAAAGGAAATGATAAACAAGACGAAAAGACAACCCTCAGTTGGGAGAGAGTATTTGCAAATGAAGGAATGGACAAAAGATTAATCTCTAAAATATACAAACAGCTCATGCAGCTCAATATTAAAAAATAAAAACACAAAATAACCCAGTCAAAAAATGGGCAGAAGACCTAAATAGACAATTCTCCAAAGAAGACATACAGATGGCCAAGAGGCACATGAAAAGATGCTCAACGTCACTAATTGTTAGAGAAATGCAAATCAAAACTACAATGATGCATCACCTCACACTGGTCAAATGGCCATCATCAAAAAATCTACAAACAATAAATACTGGAGAGGGTGTGGAGAAAAGGGAACACTCTTGCACTGTTGGTGGGAATGTAAATTGATACAGCCACTATGGAGAACAGTATGGAAGTTCCTTTAAAAAATAAAAATAGAACTAACATATGACCCAGAAAGCGCTCTACTGGGCGTATACCCTGAGAAAACCATAATTCAAAAAAACACATGTACCCCAGTGTTCACTGCAGCACTATTTACAATAGCCAGGTCATGGAAGCAACCTATATGTCCATTGACAGATAAATGGATAAAGATGTGGTACATATATACAATGGAATATTACTCAGCCATAAAAAGGAATGAAACAGGGTCATTTGTAGAGATGTGAATGGACCTAGAGTCTGTCATACAGGGTGAAGTAAGAAAGAGAAAAAATTTTTCATATATTAAGGTATATATGTAGAATCTAGAAAAATGGTACAGATGAGTTTATTTGCAGGGCAGGAACAGAGGTCAGTTGTAGAGGATGGACATGTGGACATGGGGGTTTGGGGGAAGGGAAGTGTGAGATGAATTGGGAAATTAGGATTGACATATATACACTTACCATGTGTAAAATAGATAGCTAGTGGGAACATGCAGTATAGTACAGGGAGCTCAGCCTGGTGCTCTGTGATGACCTAGATGGGTGGGGAGTGGGAAGGAGGTCCAAGAGGGAGGATATATATTTATACATATAGCTATTTCACTTCACTGTACAACAGAAACTAACACAACATTGTAAATCAACTATACTCCAATAAATATATATATATTATTGTAAAAAAATACAGTCATCTCAATAGATGCAGAAAAAGCTTTTGACAAAATTCAACACCGATTTTTGATAATAACTCTCTGGAAAGTGGGCTTAGAGGGAACCTACCTCAATGTAATAAACGCCGTATATGACAAACCTACAGCTAACATCATACTCAATGGTGAAAAGTTGAAAGCATTTCCTCTAGGGTCAGGATCAAGACAAGGATGTCCACTCTCACCACTTTTATTCAACGTAGCTTTGGAAGTCCTAGCCATGGCAATCAGAAAAGAAAAAGAAACAAAAGGAATCCAAATTGAAAAAGAAGAAGTAAAACTGTCACTGCTTGCAGATGACATGATACTATACATAGAAAATCCTAAAGATGCCACCAGAAAATTACTAGAGCTAATCAATGCATTTGGTAAAGTTGCAGGATACAAAATTAATACACAGAAATCTCTTGCATTCCTATACACTAACAACAAAAAGATCAGAAAGAGAAATTAGGGAAACAATCTCATTTACCATTGAAACAAAAAGAATAAAATACCTAAGAATAAACCTACCTAAGGAAGCAAAAGACCTGTACTCGGAAAACTGTAAGAAACTGACGAAAGAAATCAAAGATGACATAAACAGATAGATACCATGTTCTTGGATGGGAAAAATCAACATTGTAAAAATGACTATACTACCCAAAGCAATCTACAGATTCAATGCAATCCCTATCAAATTACCAATGGCATTTTTCACAGAATTAGAACAAAAAATTTTACAATTTGCGTGGAAACACAAAAGACCCTGAATAGCCAAAGCAATCTTTAGAAAGAAGAACAGAGCTAGAAGAGTCATTCTCCCTGACTTCAGACTCTACCAGAAGTTACAGTAATTGAGACAGTATGGTATTGGCACACACATAAAAAAAAGAAACATAGATCAGTGGAGCAAGATAGAAAGTCCAGAAATAAAACCACGCACCTATGGCCACCTAATCTATGACAAAGTAGGCAAGAATATACAATGGAAAAAAGACAGTCTCTTCAATAAGTGTTGCTGGGAAAACTGGACAGCTACATGTTAAAGAATGAAATTAGAACACTCCCTAACACCATACACAAAAATAAACTCAAAATGGACTAAAGACCTAAATGTAAGGCTGGATACTATAAAACTCTTAGAGGAAAACATAGGCAGAACACTCTTTGAAGAAAATTGCAGCAAGATCTTTTTCTGATCCACCTCTTAGAGTAATGAAAATAAAAACAAAAATAAACAAATGGGCCTAATTAAACTTAAAAGCTTTTGCACAGCAAAGGAAATCATAAACAAAATGAAAAGACAATCCACAGAATGGGAGAAAATATTTGCAAATGAAGAAACTGACAAGGTTTTAATCTCCAATATATACAAACAGCTCATGCAGTTCAATATGAAAAAAAACAAATAACCCAATCGACATATGGGCAGAAGATCTAAATAGACATTTCTCCGAAGAAGACATACAGAGGGGCAAAAAGCACATGAAAAGATACTTATCACCACTATTTTCTAGAGAGATGCAAATCAAAACTACAAGGAGGTATCATCTTACACCGGTTAGAATGGCCATCATCAAAAAGTCTACAAACAATAGGACCTCCGTGGTGGCGCAGTGCTTAAGAATCCACCTGCCAATGAAAGGGACATGAGTTGAAGCCGTGGTCCAGGAAGATCCCACATGCCGTGGAGCAACTAAGCTCGTGTGCCACAACTACTGAGCCTGCATGCCATAGCTACTGAAGCCCATATGCCATAACCACTGAAGCCCATGCACCTAGAGCCCATGCTTGGCAACAAAAGAAGCCACCACAATGAGAAGCCTGCACTCCAAAACAAAGAGTAGCCCTCAATTGCACAACTAGAGAAAGCCTGCACACAGCAATGAAGACCCAATATAGCAAAAAATAAATAATTAAATTTATATTAAAAAAATCTTCAAACAATAAATGCTGGAGAGAGTGTGGAGAAAAGAGAACTCCTACACTGTTGGTGGGAATGTAAATTGGTACAGCCACTATGGAGAACAGTATGGAGGTTCCTTTAAAACTAAAGATAGAGCTACCATATGATACAGCAATCCCACTCCTGGGCATATGTCCGGAGAAAACCATAATTCGAAAGGATGCATGCACCCCAGTGTTCATTGCAGCACTATTTACAATAACCAGGACATGGAAGCAGCCTAAATGTCCATCAACAGAGGAATGGATAAAGAAGTGGTACATATATACAATGGAATATTACTCAGCCATAAAAAGGAATGAAATAATGCCATTTGAAGTGACATGGATGGACCTAGACATTGTCATACAGAGTGAAGTAAGTCAGAAAGAGAAAGACAATTATTGTATAATATCATATATGGAATCTAGAAAAATTGTACAGATGAACTTATTTGCAAAGCAGAAATGGAGTGACAGATGTAGAAAACAAACTTATGGTTACCAAGTGGAGAAGGGGGTGGTGGTGGAATGAATTGGGAGACTGGGTTGACATTTATGCACTACCTTGTATAAAATGGATAACTAATGAGAACCTACTGTATAGCACAATGGTCTGTGGTGTCCTAAATGGGAAGGAAGTCTAAAAAAGAGTGGATATATGCATATGCATGACTGATTCACTTTGCTGTACAGCAGTAACTACCACAACATTATAAAGCAACTATACTCCAATAAAAATTAATAAAAAAAATCATACACTCAGTCCATGAATCCACACCTTGGTGGCTTTCCTTCTTCCCCTCTTTGACCCCTCTGGCTCTAAATCACTCTCTTGAATTCCTTTGATAACCCTATAAATCCTTCCATTACCTGGCTTCCCCTCCTTATCCAAGTTCTGTCTCAAGCATCTGCTCTTTCTCTGCATACTTTTCTTCTCAGGTATCATCCATTCTATGGCCCCAGTAAATACTTAGTGGCTCCCACATTCATAGCCCCAGCCCTGATTTTCCTCTTAATTGTGCTTCGGGGTTACTTACCCAACTCTCCATCTCTCCAGCAGTCTCAGCACGTCTCAAGAGGAGCTCAGCAATTTACACAGAAAATGTGGCATTTCTATCAGTAACTGGGCTTCAGTTTTGCTACTGCCAAGCCTGGAAATTTGAAGTCATCTCTGGGTATCTTCCCATATCCTCTTTTATCTCATCAGTAGACATGGCAGAAATTTTCATTGTCACAGGAAACAGAGAGCTTAGAGAACTTTCTCAATGTCAGAAAGATAATGAGCAGAAGAGCCAGCACCCCCAGGTTTGGCACTGATGGTGTTTCCCAACGTGTGCTGAGGAAGCCTTATTTAACCACAGTGAATCATCCCTAAAATAGAACGGCTGCCTGATAGGGTTAGGATACATATCCAACTGCCCCAGCAGTGACAACCTCACTTCCCAAGCTAGAGGACTAGAGCCTAAAAATCTTACAAATGCAATGTATTGTCTTTTCTTTGGTTTATCTCAACTGTTATCCCCAAGAGTAGCCCAAAAAAAGTTGTGTAAATTGCCAGATCATATCTAACAGGTATGTTTCTCTGTTTAAACCTAATTCATAGAATTTGAGGCTTTCATGTTTAAAGGGAACCCAGAGGCCGCCTAATATAGACCTCTGCACAACACACACTGTCTTGTTATACAGTGGGGTAAATGGTCCTCAGACATCAGCTCCAACGGCTCAGTGATGGGAATTCAAGTACTTCAATGATTTTGTTTGTTAGAAACACTTCCTTATGTTAGGACAGCATGATTTCTGCATAGCTTCCACTCACTCTTAATTATTCCTCTGCAACTACATGGCAGCCTTTCCAAAACATGAAGACTGACCTAGGTATGTCCCAGTGATGTCTCTTTTTTAAAAAGAGGCACAGCATCCTTAGTTCTTCAGGTGGCATGATTTTCAGGCCCTTTTCCTCCTGGTCCTTCTCCATCCAGATTGTCAACCACCAACTTAATTGATGCTTTCCTAACTGACTATAACACTTCATCTGGTATCTGAACAGCAACAGGAAAAGTGGGGTTACTCCTCCCTTATTCTGGACACTCTATTTATTAGTACAAAGATCCCATTAACTACTTTAAGATCTTGATGAATTTGGATAGAATCCAAGGCTGCTAATGCAACCTTGTCAGCAAGAACAAAAGCTGGTGGCAGCAGCAATCTTTCTTCCACAGGAAGTTTATAAAGGCTCTTTTGAGTGGTGCTTTCAGATAATTAAGCTTCTCTGATGTGACAGACACAAGTCCTAGCCTGTAGCAAGGACATATTTTGAGATTATCAGGACTATCATCAGATCTAACTCACCATCTTAGATCAAGATACCCACAACCTCAATGTATGGTGGTATTATAGGAACTCTGTTCAGTCTCTGAATTTTAAATCTCTTTACTGACTGATTAAAAACAGAGAGATGGGTTTGCATATTTCAAGTTTATTTTGCTTACTGGCAACAAAATCCACCCCAGTTGGCCTCAGCAAAATGTCTAGAAATATGCTAGAGTATTTCATGAATATGAGAGAAAGGTAGTAGGGAATACACAGATATCTTCCTTTCACATTTTAAATTCTAGGGTATCCTAGTTCATGTTTCCTAAAAGCAAAGACTAAGATGATAATTCTTGTATAAGTGACTTACTGAGGGATATTCTCAGGAAAGATTGTTAGGAAGTGAAAGAAGGAGAAGAAGCATAGCAATGATGTGTTTTTAGGAGAAGTCTATCTTTAACCTGGTTCTATGGGGTGCTCTAGAGTGTGAATGCACTAGAGATGTTTGCTAGGTCCATTCCTGTGAGGCGTGTTAGGAGGTGGCAGCACATAAACCCCCCTAGACATCACCAGACAAGACAGCGCTTGTCAGCTGAGAATAATCCTCCTGAAAAAGGTGCAAGTGTGAGCCATTTCCATCCAACACCCACAGAAGATGGGGAAGACACTGGCCAGATAAAAAGGTTCTGGGAAGGACACCAACAGTGTGGGTTGCAGGAAGAGATCTGTCCCTGAGCTAAGGCAAAAGGGCAGGATCTTCCAGCATAGCCATGGCCACTGGGATCCTTCCATTTTGCAACAGGGGGTCTGCATTCCTCCAACATCCCGTCAATAGGCATTAATGAATGTGTACAATGTCCCAGGCACTGCACCAAATTCTGGGGACACGACAGTAACATGACCCATGTAGCTTGCATTGCAGAGAAGTAGAAATTATTGTACAGAGGCCACCCCAATAGGAACTTCAAGACATTGCAGTAGAGCATCATGGTTATGAACATGCATGGTCCCTGGAATCCTGGTTCCTTCTGGTTTCTTATGTATATGACCTCAGGTGGTGACTCAAATTTTTTAATGTCTGTTTCATCGTAGAGGGAAAAAATGGCTTCATGGACTTCATAGACTGTGTATATAAGTATTAAGCCTGATAATGCATGTAAAGTACTTAGCCTAGGACCTGGCCCAGAGTAGTTTCTCAGTAATGTCAAATAATAATAATAATGTTATTATTGTCACAACACTGGTTAAGATTTACAAGAAAATAGCTAATCAATGACTCTCTTATTCATATTTTATTGTATATGCATTAAATCATTCCTTGTGGCTGGCATTGTGTGGGCCTAGGTTAAGGTGGGGTGGGGGTAGACAGCAGTGATGCTTTGAATCAGGACCAAAGTGTCTGACTCCTCTCCTTTCTCTAAAATCCTCTTTGAATCTGCCACCATCTAGCTCTCCTTTCCCTGACTTGGCCACCAGCAACTCTGAGACTCTCTAGCAGTTTCCCTTAAACATTAATTTCAGTTTCTAGGAAATGAAGCTGGAATAACAACTCTGATCCAGCACTTCTGGTATATATGTGGAGACAGAGAGGGGTGCTAGGTGTTCCCAAGTAGGTCTTAAACTACTCACAGACTGGGGTAGGCAGTTCCCTTCACATCTTCAAAAAGTAATGTGGCTCCTCACTCCACCAAGGAAGTCTCAAGCACAGTGTTCCCAAGGCACTGCCCCCAGGCTAAGACCACTCCAGCACCAGTCACTCCACTAAGTTGTCCTTGGGTGTAGCACTGTGTGTTTCCAAGTAGGGGCCATAAGCCAAAAGTCAAACAAAATAAGGAGACAGATGAATATATTCCAAATGAAAGAAAAAAAGTCCAGGGGAAAAAACCCCTAATAAACAGAGATAAGTAATTTACTTGATAAAGAGTTCAAAGAAACGGTCATAAGGATGCTCACCAAACTCACGAAAAGAATGGAGGAACTTGGTGAGAATTTCAACAAAGACTTTAAAATATAATAAAAAATCAGTCAGAACCAAAGAATAAAGTATCTTAAGTAAAAATTATTCTAGAGGAAATAAACAGCAGATTAGATAATACAGAAGAGAAAACTGACCTGGAATAAGAACAGTGGAAATCGTTCCATCAGAACTGCAAAAAGAAGAAAGAATTTTTTTTTAATGAGGAAAGTTTAAGAGACCTCTGGGATAACATTAAGTGTACTAATATTTGCATCCATTAACTGCAATGACATTTTAATGAATGTCAGCATCAAGCAGTAATCCCCAGATTTTCTAGCAAAATGCAACAGAAAGGTTAATTTACCAAACATCACATTTGTTTCAAAAACTCATAAGAAGTGGAATCTAGATGATCTGTGCATCTAGAATATTTAAAATAATTGTCCATATTACTGGTTGCTTTTCTCATAATATTTCATTGTAGCAGGATGCTTGGAGTCCATTTCCCCCCATCCAAAGGTGGAAAATAGTCTATGATTTCTGAATTACAGTGCCTCCAGGAAAAGCTTCCACAGAGAACACAACCCTTTGTTAAATGCCTCAAGGAGCCTGAGCCTGTAAAATTGACGCTGACAAACTGCTACAGAAAAACATGAAACACAAATAGGAAATGAGTATTCCATCAAGCAGCAATACCATGGTCTGGGGATGAATGGCCTCACCCCACCTCGTAAATCCAACAGAAAGTTCATTACTTTGCATGAAAGATCTGTTTGTACAGGCTGATCATTCACATGACCACTTAAGTCCAATTCCAATTCACCACTAGTTTCAAACTGCTATTAAATGTGACAGACAGGTTTGTTTCCAGCTCCTGGTATATGGAATGGTCTGTTTTACAACTGAACAGACAACAAAAGAGATCAGGATTGAGGGACGTCAGAGAAATGAAAATACTTTCTACAAGATGGCAGAGTAGGGGGACACAGAGTTTGCATCTCCTCACAACTAGGGCACCTACCAGGAACTGCTGGGGGACCTCAGACACCTAAGGGTATGGAAAGAACCCCCATGTGACTGGGTAGAAGGGGGGCTGAGAGAGGGAGGATAAGTGGAGGCAGGATGGGACCAGCACCCCTGAGGGGCAGCTGGGGGAGGGGAGGGGTTCCCATGCTTGGAGAGGCCCACTCACGGCAAGGGGATCAACAGGGACAAGGAGAGACCTTCAGGGGAATCAGAGGATTGGAAGGGAATGTGGACAGTGTTTCCCCACCTGCTCAGGCCCTGAGGAGAGTGTTGGGGTCCCAGAACTGAGCCTCCAACTTCCGAGGCCCCATCTGTCTGTGCAGTCCTAGGGGCATGGAAGGAGGGAAGAGGGGAGGAAAAGAAGAGGTAAGATGGACCAGTGCCCCTAAGGGGTAGCAGGGGGAGGTGAGGGGTTCCCATGCTCTGGAGGAGCCCACTTACGGTGAGAGGATCAGCATGGAAGGTGAGAGACATTTGGGCAATTAGGGGATCAGAGGGAAATGCAGCCAGCATTTCTCTTGCCCACACGGTCACCAGCAAGCCTTGTGGTGTCCTGGGCCTAAACCTTCACACTCCGAGGGCCCCTATGGTCACACTGAGACTAAGCCCCATGCCTACCACACACCCAGGACCTTTACCTGATGTGCTGGTCCTGAACTAGGCCCCATCCCCCACAGCCAGACCTTTTCTGGCCCCTTGTGGTTTTTTTGCTGTTGTGGTTCTGTTTTGCCTTCTTCTTGTTTTTCATTAATAGTTTTATTTTTTCTAATATATAATATTTTTTATTTTTCTAATTTTATTTTATTTTTTATTCTTTGTTACTGTTCTGCTTTTTTTCAGTGCCACTTGGTTTGCAGAATTTTGGTTCCCAAGCTGGGAGTCAGGTCTGAGCTCCTATAGTGAGAGTGCTGAGCCCAAACTACTGGACTAACAGAGAATCTCAGACCCCAGGGAATATTAATCAGAGTGAGGTCTTACAGAGGTTCTCATTTCAGCACCAAGACCTCGCTCTACATACTTACCTGCAAACTCCACTGCTGGACACCTCAGGTCAAATAACCAGTAAGATGGGAAAACAGCCCCACACAATAAAAAAATGAGATGACAAAAAATATGTTACAGATGAAGGAGTAAGATAAAAAACCTACAAGACCAAATAAATCAAGAGGAAATAGGCAACCTACCTGAAAAAGAATTCAGAGTAATGATAGTAAAGATGATCCAGAATCTCGGAAATGGAATGTAGGTATGGATTGAGAAAATACAAGAGATATTTAACAAGAACCTAAAAGAACTACAGAACAAAGAGTGATGAACAAAAACATAAATGAAATGAAAAAATACACAAGAAGGAATCAATAGCAGAATAACTGAAGCAGAAGAATGAATAAGTGAACTGGAAGATAGAATGGTGAAAATAACTGCTGAGAAGCAGAATAAAAAAAAAAAAAACAATGAAAAGTATTGAGGACAGTCTCAGAGACTTGTGGAACAATATTAAACACACCAACATTCGAATTGAAGGGGTCCCAGAAGAAGAAGAGAAAGAGAAATGGCCTGAGAAAAGATTTGAAGAGATTATAGTAGGAAAGTTCCCTAACATGGGAAAGGAAATAGTCACTGAAGTACAGAAAGTGAAGAGAGTCACACAGAGGATAAACTCAAGGAGAAACACAATAAGACATGTATTAATCAAACTAACAAAAATTAAATACAAAGAAAAATATTAAAAGCAACAAGGAAACAAATAACATATAAGGGAATCCCCATAACATTATTAGCTGATTTTTCAGCAGAAAAATTTCAGACTAGAAGGGAATACAGGATATATTTAAAGTGATGAAAGGGAAAAATCTACAGCCAAGATTACTCTACCCAGCAAGAATCTCATTCAGATTCAATGGAGAAAAAAAAGCTTTACAGACAGACAAGCAAAAGCTAAGAGGATTCAGCACCATCAAACCAGATCTACAACAAATGCTGAAAGAACTTCTCTAAGTGGGAAATGCAAGAGAAGAAAAGGACCTACAAAAAGAAACCCAAAACAATTAAGAAAATGGTCATAGGAACATACATATCGATAATTACCTTAAACGTGAATGGATTAAATGCTCCAACCAAAAGACACAGGCTTGCTGAATGGATACAAAAACAAGACCCATATATGTTGTCTACAAGAGACCCACTTCAGACCTAGGGACACATACAGACTGAAAGTGAGGGGATGGAAAAAGATATTCCATGCAAATGGAAATCAAATGAAAGCTGGAGTAGCAATACTAATATCAGATAAAATAGACTTTAAAATAAAGACTGTTACAAGAGACAAGGAACGACACTACATAATGATCAAGGGATCAATCCAAGAAGAAGACATAACAATTATAAATATATATGCGCCCAACATAGGAGCACCTCAATACGTAAGGCAACTGCTAACAGCTAAAAAAGGGGAAATCGATAGTAACACAATAGTAGTGGGAGACTTTAACTCCTCACTTAAACCAATGGACAGATCATCCAAACAGAAAATTAATAAGGAAACACAAGCTTTAAATGACATAATAGACCAGATAGATTTAATTGATATTTATAGGACGTTCCATCCAAAACCAGCAGATTACACTTTCTTCTGAAGTGTGCACAGAACATTCTCCAGGATAGATCACATCTTGGGTTACAAATCAAGCCTTGGTAAATTTAAGAAAATTGAAATCATATCAAACATCTTTTCCAACCACAATGTTATGAGATTAGAAATCAATTACAGGGAAAAAAAAGTATAAAACACAAACACATGGAGGCTAAACAATACGTTACTAAATAACCAAAAGATCACTGAAGAAACCAAAGGTGAAATAAAAAAATACCTAGAGAAAAATTACAAAGAAAACACGATGATACAAAACCTATGGGATGTAGCAAAAGCAGTTCTAAGAGGGAAGTTTATAGCAATACAAGCCTGCTTCAAGAAACAAGAAGAATCTAAAATAAACAATCTAACATTATACCTGAAGGAACTAGAGAAAGAAGAACAAACAAAACCCAAAGTTGGTAGAAGGAAAGAAATCATAAAGATTAGAACTGAAATAAATGAAATAGAAATGAAGAAAATAATAGCAAAGATCAAAAAAATGAAAGCTGATTCTTTGAGAAGATAGATAAAATTGATAAACCTTTAACCAGAATCATCAAGGAAAAAGGTGAAGACTCAAATCAATAAAATTAGAAATGAAAAAAGAGAAATTACAACTGACACCACAGAAATATAAAAGATCATAAGAGACTACTACAAGCAACTATATGACAATAAAATGGGCAACCTGGAAGAAATGGACAAACTCTTGGCAAGATAAAACTTTCCAAGACTGAACCAGGAAGAATTAGAAAATAGAAACAGACAAATAACAAGTAATGAAATTGAAACTGTAATTTAAAATCTTCCAACAAAAAAATGTCTAGGACCAGATACCTTCACAAGTGCATTCTATCAAACATTTAGAGGAGAACTAACACCCATCCTTCTCAAATTCTTCCAAAACATTGCAGAAGGAGGAAAACTCCCATACTCATTCTACAAAGCCACCATCACCGTTATACCCAACCAGACAAAGAGATCACAAAAAAGAAGTTACAGACCAATATCACTGAGGAAGATAGATGCAAAAATCCTCAACAAAATACTAGCAAACAGAATCCAACAACACATTAAAAGGATCATACATCATTATAAAGTGGGATTTATCCCAGGGAAGCAAGGATTCTTCAATATATGCAAATCAATCAATGTGATACACTATATTAAAAAATTAAAGAATAAAAACCATATGATCATCTCAGTAGATGCAGAAAAACTTTTGACAAAATTCAACACCCATTTATGATAAAAACTTTCCAGAGTGGGCTCAGAGGGAACTTAGCTCAGCATAATAAAGGTCAAATAAGATAAACCCACAGCAAACTCATTCTCAATGGTGAAAACCTAAAAGTGTATCCTCTAAGATCAGGAACAAGACAAGGGTGTCCAGTCTTGCCACTGTTATTCAGCATAGTTTTGGAATTCCTAGGCATGGAAATCAGAGAAGAAAAAGGAATAAAAAATCCAAATTGGAAAAGAAGAAGTAAAACTGTCATGGTTTGCAGATGACATGACACTATACATAGAAAATCTTAAAGATGTCACCAGATAACTACTAGAGTTCATCAATGAATTTGGTAAAGTGGCACAATACACAGTTAATGCACAGAAATCTCTTGCATTCCTATACACTAACAACTAAAGATCAGAAAGAGAGATTAAGGAAACAATCCCCTTTACCATCACAACAAAAAGAATAAAATACTTAAGAATAAACCTACCTAAGAAGGCAAAATATCTGTTCTCAGAAAACGGTAAAACACTGATGAAAGAAATCAAAGGTGACACAAACAGAGATATACCATGTTCTTGGATTGGAAGAATCAATATTGTCAAAATGACTATATTACCCAAAGCAATCTATAGATTCAATGCAATCCCTATCAAATTACCAATGATATTTTTTTCACAGAATTTGAAAAAAAGATTTTACAATTTGTATGGAAACACAAAAGACCCTGAAAAACTAAAGCATTCTTGAGAAAGAAAAACTGAGCTGGAGGAATCAGTCTTCCTGACTTCATACTATACTACAAAGCTACAGTAATCAAGACAGTATGGCATTTGCACAAAAACAAAAATATAGATCAATGGTACAGGATAGAAAGCACAGAGATAAACCCACACACCTATGGTCACCTAATCTATGACAAAGGAGGCAAGAACATACAATGTAGAAAAGACAGTCTCTTCAATAGCTGGTGCTGAGAAAACTGGACAGGTACATGTAGAAGAATGAAATTAGAACACTACTTAACACCATTCAGAAAAATAAACACAAAATGGATTAAAGACCTAAAAGTAAGACCGGACACTATAAAACTGTTAGAGGAAAACATAGGAAAAACACTCTTTGACATAAATCACAGCAAGGTCTTTTTTGACCCACTTCCTAGAATAATGAAAATAAAAACAAAAATAAACACATGGGACCTAATTAAACTTAAAAGGTTTTGCACAACAAAGGAAACCATAAACAAGATGAAAAGACAACCCTCAGAATGGGAGGAAGTATTTGCAAATGAAGCAATGGACAAAGGATTAATCTCCAAAATATATAAACAGCTCATGCAGCTCAATAACAAAAAAAGAAAAAAAAAAACAATCAAAACATGGGCAGAAGACATAAATAGACATTTCCCCAAAGAGGACATACAGATGGCCAAGAGGCACATGAAAAGGTGCTCAACATCACTAATTATTAGAGAAACGCAAATCAAAACTCCAGTGAGGTATCACCTCACACCAGTCAGAATGGCCATCATCAAAAAATCTACAAACAATAAATGCTGGAGAGGGTGTGGTGAAAAGGGAACACTCTTGCACTGTTGGTGGGGTTTTAAATTGATACAGCAACTATGGAGAACAGTATGGAGATTCCTTAAAGAACAAAAAATAGAACTACCATGTGACCCAGCAATCCCAGTACTGGGCATATACCCTGAGAAAACCATAATTCAAAAACAGTCATGTACCACAATGTTCATTGCAGCACTATTTACAATAGCCAGGACATGCAAGCAACCTAAGTGTCCATTGACAAATGAATGGATAAAGAAGATTTGGTACATATGTACAATGGAATATTATTCAGCCATAAAAGAAAACGAAAATGAGTTATTTGTAGTGAGGTGGATGGACCTAGAGTCTGTCATACAGAGTGAAGTAAGTCAGAAAGAGAAAGACAAATACTGTATGCTAACACATAATATGAAATCTACAAAAATGGTTCTAATGAACCTAGGGGCAGGACAGGAATAAAGATGCAGACGTAGAGAATGGACTTGAGGACACAGGGAAGGGGAAGCGTAAGCTAGGACGAAGTGAGAGAGTAACATTGACATAAGAAAAATAAACCGAGGGAAGTAAGTCAGAAATAGAAAAAAAATCAAATATTAACACATGTATGTGGAATGTAGAAAAGTGTTACAGATGAACCTAGTTCCAGGGCAGGAATAGAGACATAGATGTAGATAATTGATGTGTGGACACAGTAGGGGGAAGGAGAGTGTGGGATCAATTGGGAAATTAGGATTAACATATATACACTACCGTATGTAAAATAAATAGCTAGTGGGAACCTGCGGTATAGCACAAGGAGCTCAGCACGGTGCTCTCTGATGACCTAGATGGGTGGGAAGGGTTGGGTAGGAGGGAGGTTCAAGAGGGAGGGTATATATATATACACATAGCACATTCATTTTGTTGTACAGCAGAATATAACACAACATTATAAAGCAATTATACTCCAAGAAAAAATAATAAAGAACATACTTTCTAACTTCCAAATGACCAAGCTAAACTTTTGCCCCTCTGTCAGTTTACTCCTCAATTAAACATGTGAAAGCAGAAACACTGGCTCACAGCCACACCTCACCATGCTGGATTTGCGCATTTCACACCAGTTTCATAGCCAGCCCTAGAGGTTCCAGAAATCCCTATTCAACATCCTCCCATGCAGGTCTGGGCAGGGATTTCATTTCAGAAATTCTTAATTACTAGAAATATACTTTCCTTTCTAGAAATAGCAGGGGAATCCTTCATCAGGTCCTTTACACCATCATTCTTTCTTTCCACCTGGAAATTTTAATCTTTTAAAGAAAAAGTCAATCTGCCTAGAATTCCAACCACAAATTTATTCTGACTGACACTAAGCACATTTTCAAGGATACCTAGCTTTGTCTGAAATCCCCATCTGTTTTCAAGCAGTGACAATCTCTACATCTTTAAGAGACTTGAAGTTAAAATATGAATTATAGCGTCCCCCTTAGGTGCACAAAAGAACTAAAATATAACATATTCAAAACTGATGCTCTTCAAACTCTCTTCTCTTGACACAGTATAAGTGATCCTAGGCATCCCTCCAGGGTTAGGGCAGGTGTAATGGGGTAGAGATAGCTGGCATTGTACAATGTCAATATCAATTTAAACCACCTGCTATTTCTTATTTACTATTATCATTGATTCTACAAAGTTTTGCTCATACCGTGAAGTTAAATTCTTTCTAATATGACAAGTCCCTAAGGATTTATATACATTTCTTTCATGATATAACAAATTACTGTTCTTGTTAGAGTTCTGGCAACAACCCCCAGTGGAAAATGGTACCAAAAAAAAATGAAGATACTATCAGAGTGATCCTGGCTGCTGAGATGGAAATGCACATGAGTTATTTTTATTTAAGTCAGAATGAAAAAGTTAAGTTGTACCCACATCTCAGACTATAAGATAAAAATAAATCTAAGTTCCTTTCTATGCTGTCAGTGCTGAAAGATTAAATCTTGGGGGGGGGGAAGGGGAGCAAATAGAAATGTGAATGTGTTTGTACTATGTGCTCTGTACACATTTCTCTGACCAATGCAGGGACTGAGTTATTTCTCAATAAATCTGCACCCCTTTCCTGGTCACTATATTGGACCTTAATTTTTACTTTAATATTAATATTCATATGTTGACTAACATACAGATGCTCTTCTACAGACTTAGGATCTGGGAGAGTTGGTTGAAACCATCTTTCTTTTCTTCCAGATGTTCCCAGACTCTGTGGGCTTAGATATTGCCGTGCCAGTTGCTAGAAATAAGTGTTTTTATGAGCTAATAACAGGATTTAAAGGAGAAACTCATGTTTTCCATCACCACCATCACCCAGCCCTACTCCACACTCTTGCTCTTCTTTCAAGAACCAGTTCACAGTTCACTCTCTCCAGCAGGCTCTCCCAGATTGCCCCAGACAAGATTAGCTTCTCTGTCACTGTAATTGCTGAGCTCGGCCATGGGCCTTCTCCTGGTTGGCCATAAACAGGGCTGTTTCTGGAGGGAAGAGTCCAGATCTGATTCAGCCTTGTTTCTTCACATGTCACCCTAGTCCAATAGGGCAAAGTCAGCTCTTAGTTATTTTAGTTATTTTTTTAATAGTAAATTAATTAATTAAATCTTTATTGAAGTATAGTTGATGTACAATATTATATAAGTTGCAGGTGCACAATATAGTGATTCACAATTTTTAAGTTTATACTCCATTTATAGTTATTATAAAATATTGTCTATATTCCCTGTGTGGTACAATATGTCTTTGTACTTTATTTTATATATAATACTTTGTACCTCCTAATCTCCTACCCTTATATTGTCCCTCCCCGCTTCTTTCTCCCCACTGCTAACCGCTAGTTTGTGCTCTATATCTGTGAGTTGGCTTCTTTTTTATATATTCACTAGTTTGTTTTATTTTTTGGATTCCACATATAAATGATGTCATACAGTATTTGTCTTCCTCTGTCTGACTTATTTCATTTGGCATAATACTCTCCAAATCCACCCATGTTGTTACAAATGGCAAAATTCCATTGTTTATGGCTGAGTAGTATTCCAATGTGCATCTCACATCTTCTTCATCCATTCATCTGTTGATGGACACTTAGGTTGCTTCCATATCTTGGCAACTGTAAATAATGCTGCTATGAACATTGAGATACATGTATCTTTTCAAATTATTATTTTTGGTTTTTTTGAACATATACCCAGGAGTGGAATTGCACAACTATATGTCAATAAAATGGACAACCTAGAAGAAATGGACAAATTCTTAGAAATCTCCCAAGACTGAACCAGGAAAAAATAGAAATTAACAGACTAATTACCATAATGAAATTGAATAAGTAATTTAAAAACTAACAAACAGGGCTTCCCTGGTGGCGCAGTGGTTGAGAGTCCGCCTGCCGATGCAGGGGACACGGGTTCGTGCCCTGGTCCGGGAAGATCCCACATGCCGCAGAGCGGCTGGGCCCGTGAGCCATGGCCGCTGAGCCTGCGCGTCCGGAGCCTGTGCTCTGCAACAGGAGAGGCCACAGCGGTGAGGGGTCTGCGTACCGCAAAAAAAAAAAAAAAAAAAAAACAAATGTCCAGGACCAGATAGTTTCACAGGTGAATTCTACCAAACATTTAGAGAAGAGTTAACACCTACCCTTCTCAAACTATTCCAAAAGATTTCAGAGGAAGGAACACTCGCAAACCCGTTCTATGAAGACACCACTACCCTGATACCAAAACTAGACAAAGATACCAAAAAACAAAAGGAAAGAATGAGAGAAAATCACAGGCCAATATTACTAATGAACATAGATACAAAAATTATCAACAAAGTACTAGCAAACTGACTCCAAAAATACATTAAAAGAATCATACACCATGATCAAGTGAGATTTATCCCAGGGATGCAAAGATTTTTCAATATCTGCAAATCAATCAGTGTGATACACCACATTAACAAATTGAAGAATAAAAACGATAGGATCATCTCAATAGATGCAAAAAAAAGCTTTTGACAAAATTCAATATCCATTTATGGTATTTAAAAAAAACTCTCCAGAAAATGAACATATTGGGAACATATCTCAACATAATAAAGGCCATATATGACAAACCCACATAATACTCAATGGTGAAAAGCTGAAAACATTTCCTCTAAGATCAGGAACAAGACAAGGATGCCCACTCTCATCACTTTTATTCAACATAGTATTGGAAGTCCTAGCCGCAGCATCAGACAAGGAAAATAAATAACAGGAATCCAAGTTGGAAAGGAAGAAGTAAAACTGTCACTGTTTGTAAGTGGCATGACACTATACATAGAAAATCTTAAAGATGCCACCAGAAAACTACCAGAGTTCATCAATAAATTCAGTAAAGTTGCAGGATACAAAATTAATAGTTTTTGTTTTAATATTCATTGTGCTATAGACTAAATGTTTGTGTTCCCCCAAATTCATAAGTTGGAATCCTAACTCCCAGTGTGATGGTATTAGGAAGTGGTAACCTTTGGGAAATGATTAGGCCATGAAGGTGGACTCCTCATAAATGGGATTAGTGCCCTTGTGAAAAAGGCCCCAGAGGGATCCCTTACCCCTTCCACCATGTGAGGGAATAGCAAGAAGATGACCAGTACGAAACAGGAAGTGGGTTCTCACTAGCCAATAAATTGGCCAGGCTCTAGAACTGTAAAAGATAAATAGATATTGTTTAAAAGACACACAGTTTGTCGTATTCTATTATAGCAACGTAAACAGACTAAAACAAGTTGGAATCATATGCTATTGCCAATATTCTGTCATCTTTTACTTACAGAAATGATAATTTTATATCATTTGTTCTAATAGATGAAACAAAACCAGCAACACTGTCATCCATTTCTTTGAATGCTGACATTCTCCCTCACCCAGAGTCGAATTTCTTTTAGGATCCATGGAATTTTATACATATTCTGAGATTACACACACTCTCATTTATTTGCTTGAATAATAAGTTGCCAGTAACCGAAGATTGTCAGGTTGACAGGTTGACAACCAGAATGCTGTAAACACACTGCAGTGGCAAAAGTCTATATCAGGCTCCCATGTCAGTTGTCCCTGCTCAATAACTTGTTTTGCTTGTTAATAGGAAAGGGTCAAACCCCCCACTCTGTTGCTGTTGCAAAAAACAAAAACAAAAATCACAATTTCCTTAATAAACTTTTTACTTTCTTCTCACTTCCTATCTTCCTTCCATTCTTGGGGCCAAAATGAATTTCTTTAAAAAATGTCCTCTGATTGAAGGCAATTTTCTTCATTATGAAAACAATTTAAATTTTCTTCAATATTTTTATTGTGTAAAAATAATAGGTTGTTGTGGCTTTTAATGTTACCATTGTTAATCTGTGATCTTAAACATAACACTTACAACTTTCAAATACACCATCTCATTTGATTGCCAAATAACTATCTAATAGTTGACTCTCTTCATTTTATAATTAAGGCAACTGAGGAATTGAGAGTTTAAGTGACTTTCTGAAAGCCACACCAGCCCTTAAATGTGAAAACAAACCTTCTGTTTCCAAGGTCAGTGCCATCTTAGCTGGGTTGCATTGCTGTTTTGGGGAAGAGAGAGAACACACTAGAAATAGCCTTTTCATGAGCATGGACCTGTATTCACAAACTCAAATGCTCACAGGGGATCAGCAGGTACAGATTTGAGAAAGTGATATGGAGCAGAGAGCACTGAGGTGAATTGGGAAGCACATGAGCACAGGTGCTCCTTAACTTCTGCAACTTCTCTCACCAGGCCATATAGGCTCAATCACACCAGATCTTCTAAATTTCAATAGAAATTTAGCAAGAAGCCAGGAATCTAGGTTTTTAAAATGTAAACCTATGAGGTTTAAGTGCTGACAATACCTTTTTTATTTTATTTTATTTATTATCATTATTTTTTGCGGTACGCGGGCCTCTCACGTTGCGGAGCACAGGCTCCGGACGCACAAGCCCAGCGGCCATGGCTCACGGGCCTAGCCACTCCGCGGCATGTGGGATCTTCCCGGAGTGGGGCATGAACCGGTGTCCCCTGCATTGGCAGGCGGACTCCCAACCACTGCGCCACCAGGGAAGCCCGACAATACCTTTTTTAAACACATGCACATTGTGGGCTAATAGTATCCTAGCTAAACATACCACTATTGTGTATCAGATGCTGCCCACAGTGTGCCACCTCTGTCTGTAGCACAAATGACAAGTGTGCAGTGAGTGACCACACCTCCACCCATAGAAGACATGAGCAATCAATCTCTGCATTTGCTTACTGAGCTCAGATGCAACTTAATATGTTTCACACTTCTGACCTATTGGAGGTGGCCTACCTGGCCTGTGAAACAAATGATATGTGAATCACCAAAAAAAAGATATTGGCCATTCTTAAGGGTCATGAGTTATACACCTGGTCACTTACATGCCTAAGCACAGAGAAGACACTTGAAAAGTATGATGAAAAAGAAAAAAGAGTCAAGATGGCAGAGGAGTAGGAGGACATGGAGTTCATCTCTCCCCACAAATGCACCAAGAATACATTCACAAATGGAACAATTCTCACAGAGTACCAGCTGAACACTAACAGAGGACCTTGGACACCTAAAAGGACAAGGAAGATCCCTGTGTAACCAGGTAGGATGAAAGAAAGAAGAAGGGAAAAGGAAGAAGAGAAGAAGCGGGATGGGACCTGTGCCCCTGGTGGGCAGCTGAAGGAGAAGAGAGGTTCCTACATCTGGGAAGACCCCTCACCAGCAGATAGATCAGTTGGGACAGAAGGGGACCTTTGGGAGCTATCAGAGGAGAACACAGCAACTGGTCTGTGGCAGACAAGGCAGATTGAGACCTACAAAGACGGTCTGTGTTACAGCCCTGCAGGCCCCAGCCTGAGACATGTGTCTACCAGTGTGAACAAGAGCTGGGTGCTTGAACATGGTGTTTGGAGAGCAAACGAGTGGAGAGGACTGCTGTTGGATGTGAGGAGAAAGCCTGAGGGGATGGGAGTGAGAAAATTCGCAAGCAGGAATGCTCCTAGAGGAAGCCCAGACTGCCATAGAAGTAAAGCACAACTGTTGAATCATGCAGAATGGGTGGAGCCACTATGGCAGCCTCTCTCCCCACATGATGACCCCTGCCTCCCCAGGCACTAGGAAGGGCTCTCACTGGGACTGGCTCTCTCACGCCCATGGCTGCCAGCTTCCCTGCATGACACATCCCCACTGGGGTTCACACAACCCCAGCTGATGCTGCTTCCACACTGGGGTGGACTCGTGTGCTCCTGGGCAGCCTCAGGATCATACTTCTGTGGATGGCACACATGTAGAGGTGGGACTGAAACCACAGTTGAGACCCAGGGGCCATGCAACTAAGGAAGAAAAGCTAAAATCTTTCCTCATTGCTGTGCAAACTGAGAACTGATATCCCTGTGACCAGCTTTGTAAACTCAGTGCCTACAGAACATCTGAACAGACAACGAGTGCTCCAGCAGCCAAGACAGGTCTAGTTTTAGCAGTTGTAGACTTTGTGGGCACATACATGTGGGGCTTGGGCCAAGCCAGAGTCTCAGCTGCCCCAGTAGTGACCACAGCAGGTCCAGATCCATGATTACTGCAATCCTAAGACCTGACTTCAGTGCATCTATGCTGATGGCCTGGTGAAAACAATGTCTGAGACACACCAGGGCCAATTGCCAGCATACCCACAGTTAAGGTGGGACTTAGAACAGTGCCAAGAACAGTGTAACCTGAGAGCTCACACAATGGGTGAAAGGTGACACAACAGGACACACCTGTGTCCTGAACAGATCCAGAGGAGGAATAGTCAGTGGCTTCCCTCCAACTGGGAGTGCTTCAATCCCATCTACCTTGCACTGCAGATCAGATACACAGCTAAGAAACATATCTGGGGCCCTCTACTCCAACAACTAGGGAGCAGACCCCAAATATGACAGGGCAGTGACAACCACAGAGTAAAGGGGAGGCCCTGCTCAATATCCAGTGCAGGCTCTGATCACCACACCATCAGTCACACCTTCTATCATGGGGGTAATGACCAGCATACGCTGAGGAAAGAGGTGGTGAGATTTATACTAAAAACAGCCCTTGTACCAAAAAATATTAAACTACTCAGGCTACACAGGGACTTTCCCACATAAAAATAGCACTCCAAGACAGTCTGAGGGTCTGGCATCAGGAGGAAGAACCCCAAGAGCATTTAGCCTTGAAGGCCAGCAGGGCTTGAGTGCAGGAGCTCCACAGGGGTGGGGGAAATAAAGACTCCATTCTTGGAGGGCACACACAAGGTCTCACATGAACTGGGACCCAACACAAAGCAGTATCTCCATAGGAACCAGGATTACACATACCTAGCGGTCATGGAGGATCTCCTAGGGAGGCAAAAGTCGACTATAGCTCACTGTGGGGACAAAGACACTGGTAGCAGAAGCCCCAGGGAATATTGATCTGTGTGAGCTCTCCTACAGGTCCACATTTCAGCACCAAGACCCATTCCCACCCAACAACCTGCAGGCTCCAGTGCTGGAAAGCCTCAGGCCACACAACCAAGATAGGAACACAGCTCCATCCATCAGCAGACAGGCTGCCTAAAGTCATAATGAGTTCACAGCCACCTCAAAACAAACCCCTTGACAAGGCTTTGTCCACTAGAGGGACAAGACCCAGCTCCACCCACCAGAGGGCAGGAACCAGCCCCTCCCATAGGAAGCCTGTACAAGCCCCTGGACCAACCTCATTAATCAGGGACAGACACCAGAAACAAAAAGAACTATGATCCTACAGCTTGAGGAAAGGAGACCACAAACACAGAAAGTTAGACAAAGTGAGATGACAGAGAAATATGCTGCAAATGAAGAAACAAGATAAAAACCCACAAGAACAACTAAATGAAGAGGAGATAGGCAAACTACCTGAAAAAGAATTCATAGTAATCATAGTAAAGTTCATCCAAAATCTTGCAAAAGATTGGAGGCATAGATTGAGAAGATACAAGAAATGTTTAACAAGGAGCTAGAAGATTGAAAGAACGGAGATGAACAGTACAATAATTGGAATGAAAAATACACTAGAAGGAGTCAATAGCAGAATAACTGAGGCAGAAAAACGAATAAGTGATTGGGAAATCAGAGTGGTGGAAATCACTGCCACAGAAGAGAATAAAGAAAAAATAATGAAAACAAATGAGGACAGCCTCAGAGACTTCTGGGGCAATGTTAAATGCACTAACATTTGAATTATAAGGGTCCCAGAAGAAGAGAAAGAGAAACGGTCTGAGAAAATATTTGAAGAGCTTATAGTCAAAAACTTCCCTAACATGGGAGAGAAAATGGTCTCCCAGGTCCAAAAAGTGCAGAAATTCCCATGCAAGATTAAACCCAAGGAGGAACACTCTGAGACAAATATTAATCAAACTGACAAAAATTAAAGACAAAGAAAAAACATTAAAAGCAACAAGGGAAAAGCAACAAATAACATACAAGGGAATCCCCATAAGGTTATCAGCTGATTTTTCAGCAGAAACTCTGCAAGCCAGAAGGGAATGGCACAACATATTTCAAGTAATAAAAGGGAAAAACCTATAACCAAAAATACTCTATCCAGTAAGGCTCTCAGTCAGATTTGACAGAGAAATCAAAAACTTTACAGACAAGCAAAAGCTAAGAGAATTCAACACCACCAAATCAGCTTTACAACAAATGCTAAAGGAACTTCTCTAGGTGGAAAAGGGACCAGCAACTTAAAACAACCTGGTACATATATAGACTGCTATATCAAAACCTCATGGGAAGAGCAAACCCCAAAACTACAGTAGATACACACACAAAAAAGAAAAAGCAACCCAAACACAACATTAAAGATTGTTATCAAACCACAAGGTAAGAGAACAAAAGAGGAAGGGAAGAAAAAATATCTTCAAAAACAAACTTAAAATAATTAAGAAAATGGTAATAGAGACATACATATCGATAATTACATTAAATGTGAATGGATTAAATGCTCCAACCAAGGACATAAACTGGCTGAGTGGATACAAAAACAAGGCCTCTGGATAAGCTGTCTACAAGAGACCCACTTCAGACCTAGGGACACATACAGACTAAAAGTGAGGGGATGGAGAAAAATATTCCATGCAAATGGAAATCAAAAGAAAGCTGGAGTAGCAACACTCACATCAAACAAAATAAACTTTAAAAAAAAGGCAAAGAAGGACACTAAATAGTGATCAAGGAATCAACCCAAGAAGAAGATACAACAATTGTAAATATATACACACGCAATATAGGAGCACGTCAATATATAAGGCAAATACTAACAGTTATAAAAGGGGAAATCAACAGTAACACAGTAATAGTGGAGAACTTTAACACCCCAGTTACACCAGTGGACAGATCATCCAGACAGAAAATTAAGAAGGAAACAAAAGCCTTAAATGACACATTAGACCAAATAGACTAAATTGATATTTATAGGGCATTCCATCTGAAAGCAGCAGAATACACATTCTTCTCAGGTACACATGGAACATCCTCCAGGATAGACCATATGTTGGGACAAAAATTCAAGCCTCAGTAAATTTAAGAAAATTGAAAACGTATCAAGCATCTTTTCCAACCACAATGCTATGAGATTTGAAATCAATTACAGGGGAAAAAACGTATAAAACACAAACACATGGAGGCTAAACAATGTGTTACTAAACAACCAATAGATCACTGAAGAAATCAGAGTGGAAATCAAAAAATACCTGAGACAAATGACAATGAAAACACGATGGTCCAAAACGTATGCAATGCAACAAAAGCAGTTCTAAGAGGGAAGTTTATAGCAACACAATCTTACCTCAGGAAACAAGGAAAATCTCAAATAAACAACCTAACTGTACACCTAAAGCAACTAGAGAAAGAAGAAACAAAAACTAGTAGAAGGAAAGAAAGCATAAATATCAGAGCAGAAATAAATGAAATAGAGATGAAGAAAACAATAGGAAAGATCAATGAAACTAAAAGCTGGTTCTTTGAGAAGATAAACAAAATTGATAATCCTATAGCCAGACTCATCAAGAAAAAAAGGGAGAGGACTCAAATCAATAAAATTTGAAATGAAAAAGAAGAAATTACAATGGATATCACAGAAATACAAAGCATCATAAGAGACTACTACAAGCAACTATATGCCAATAAAATGGACAATCTAGAAGAAATGGACAAATTCCTAGAAAGCTAAAACCTTCCAAGACTGAACGAGGAAGAAATAGAAAATATAAACAGACCAATCACAAGTACTGAAATTGAAACTGTGTTAAAAAAAAAAAAAAAAACTGCCAACAAACAAAAGTCCGGGACCAAATGGCTTCACAAGTGAATTCTATCAAATTGTTAGAGAAGAGCTAACACCTACACTTCTCAAACTCTTCCAAAAAAAATTTCAGAGGAAGGAAAACTGTCAAACACATTGTATGAGGTCACCATCACCCTGATACCAAAACCAGAAAAAGACACCACAAAAAAAGGAAATTAGATGCCAATATCACTGATGAACATAGACGCAAAAATCCTCAACCAAATACTAGCAATCTGAATCCAACAATACCTTAAAAGGATCATACACCATTACCAAGTGGGATTTATCCCAGGGATGCAAGGATTTTTCAGTACCTGCCAATCACATTAACAAATTGAAGAATAAAAACTATATGATCATCTCAATAAATGCATAAAAATCTTCTGACAATAGTCACATCCATTTATGATAAAAACTCCCCATAAAATGGGCTTGGAGGGAACCTACCTCAACATAATAAAGGTCATATACAACAAATCCCACAGCAAACATCCTTCTCAATGGTGAAAAGCTGAAAGCATTTCCTCTAAGATCAGGAACAAGATAAGGATTCCAATTCCCCCACTTTTATTCAACATAGTTTTGGAAGTCCTAGCCATGGCTATCAAAGATAAAGAAATAAAAGAATCCAAATTGGAAAAAACAGAAGTAAAATTGTCACTGTTTGCAGATGACATGATACTATATATAGAAAATCCTAAAGATGCTACCAGAAAACTACTAGAGCTCATCAATGAATTTGGTAAAGTGGCACAATACACGATTAATGCACAGAAATCTCCTGCATTCCTATACACTAACAACAAGAAATCAGAAAGAGAAATGAAGGAAACAATCCCATTTACTGTCACATCAAAAAGAATAAAATGCCTAGGAATAAACCTACCTAAGAAGGCAAAAGACCTGTACTCAGAAATCTATTAGATATTGATTGAAGAAATCAAAGATGACACAAATGGGTGGAGACATATACCATGTTCGTGGATTGGAAGAATCAATATTGTCAAAATGACTATACTACCCAAAGTAATCTACAGATTCAGTACAACCCCTATCAAATTACCAACAGACTTTTTCAAAGAGCTAGAACCAAAAATTTTACAATTTTTGTGGATACACAAAAGATTCCAAATAGCCAAAGCAATCTTGAGAAAGAAAAACGGAGCTGGAGGAGTCAGGCTACATGACTTCAGACTATATTACAAAACTGCAGTAATCAACACAGTATGGTACTGACACAGAAACAGAAATATACATCAATGGAACAGGATAGAAGTTCCAGAGATAACCCATGCACCTATGGTCACCTAATCTATGAAAATGGAGGCAAGAATTTACATTAGAGAAAAGACAGTCTCTTCAATAAGTGGTGCTGAGAAAAACTGGACAGGTACATGTAAAAGAATAAAACTAGAACATTCTCTAACACAGGGGTCCCCACCCACTGGGCCACGGAACAGTACCAGTCTGTGGCCTGTTAGGAACCAGGCCACACAGCAAGAGGTGAGTTGTGGGCAAGCGAGCAAAGCTTCATCTGTATTTACATCCACTCCCTATCACTTGCATTACTGTCTGAGCTCCACCTCCTGTTAGATCAACAGTGGCATTAGATTCTCATAGGATCACAAACCCTACTGTGAACTCCAGGTGCGAGGGATCTAGGTTGCACGTTCCTTATGAGAATCTAATGCCTGATGATCTGAGGTGGAGCTGAGGCAGTGATGCTATCACTGGGGAGCAGCTGCAAATACAGATTATCATTAGCAGAGAGGTTTGACTGCACAGAGATAATAATAAATCAATTGCCTGCAGACTCATCAAAACCCTATCAGTGAGTGGCAAGTGAAAAAAAGCTCAGGGCTCCCACTGATTCTGCATAATTATTTCATTATATATTACAATGTAATAGTAATAGAAATAAAGTGCACAATAAATGTAATGCACTTGTTCTTCCCAAAACCATCCCCCGACCCTGGTCCATGGAAAAATTGTCTTCCAAGAAACCTGTCCCTGGTGCCAAAATGGTTGGGGACAACTACTCTAATACCATACACAAAGGTAAGCTCAAAATGGATTAAAGACCTAAATGTAAGACTGGATACTATAAAACTCTTAGAGGAAAACATAGGCAGAACACTCTCTGACATAAATCACAGCAAGATCTTTTTTGATCTTCCACCTAGAGTAATGGAAATAAAAACAAAAATAAACAAATGGGACCTAATTAAACATAAAAGATTTTGCACAGCAAAGGAAACCACAAAGAAAATGAAAAGGCAACCCTCAGAAAGGCAGAAAATATATGCAAATGAAGCAACCAACAATGGATTAATCTCCAAAATATACAAAGAGCTCATGTATCTCAATATCAAAAAAACAAACAACCCAATCAAAAAATAGGCAGAAGATCTAAATAGACATTTCTCCAAAGAAGACACACAGATGGCCAAGAGGCACAAGAAAAGCTGCTCAACATCACTAATTATTAGAAAAATACAAATCAAAAATACAATGAGGTATCACCTCACACTGGTCAGAATGGCTATAAATCAAAAAATCTACAAACAGTAAATGCTGGAGAGGGTGTGGAGAAAAGGGAACCTTCCTACACTGTTGGCGGGAATGTAAATTGGTACAGCCACTATGGGGAACAGTATGGAGATTCCTTAAAAAAACTGAAAATAGAACTGCCATATGACTCAGCAATCCCACTCCTGGGCATATATCTGGATAAAACCATAATTCGAAAAGTTACGTGGATCCCAATGTTCACTGCAGCACTATTTACAATAGCCAGGACATGGGAGCAACCTAAATGTCCAACAACAGCAGAACGGGTAACGTGGTACATATATACAATGGAATATTACTCAGCCATAAAAAAGAACAAAATAATGCCATTTGCAGCAACATGGTTGGAACTATAGACTGTCATACTGAGTGAAGTAAGTCAGACAGAGGATGACAAATATCATATGATATCGTTTATATGTGGAATCTAAAAAATGGTAAAAATGAACTTATTTACAAAACAAAAATAGAGTCACAGATGTAGAAAACAAACTATGGTTACCAAAGTGGGGGGGAGGGATAAACTGGGAGATTGGGATTAACTTATATACACTACTATATATAAAATAGATACCTAATAAGAACCTACTGTATAGCATAGGAAAAGAGTTCAATAGTCTGTAATGAGCTATGTGGGAAAAGAATCTAAAAAAGAGTGGATATATGTGTAGGTATAACTGATTCACTTTGCTGTACAGCAGAAGCTAATGCAACATTGTAAATCAACTATACTCTAATAAAAATTAACTTTAGAAAAAAGAAAAAGAAAAAAGAGCAAGGCAGGTAGCAGTAGAAAAAGAAAAAAGGGAAATCTTTGAGTCAAAACAGAGCAGCTGCAGGGGTTTTTAAAACATTATTTATTTTATTTACATTTATGTTTGGTTGTTTTGGGTCTGCGCGTGGGCTTTCTCTAGTTGCAGCGAGCGGGGCTACTCTTCATTGTGGTGTGCGGGCTTCTCATTGTGGTGGCTTCTCTTGTTGCCAAACATGGGCTCTAGGTGCACAGGCTTCAGTAGTTGTGGCACATGGGCTTAGTAGTTGTGGCACGCAGGCTCTAGAGCACAGGCTCCGTAGTCGTGGTGCACGGGCTTAGTCACTCCGCAGTATGTGGGATCCTCCCAGACCAAGGCTAGAACCCATGTCCCCTGCATTGGCAGGTGAATTCTTAACCACTGCACCACCAGAGAAGCCCATGGTTGCAGTTCTGATTTAATCCTTTTGATCATTAATATACATCTGAGGCCAGGCTCCCCACTTTCAGGATGCACCTTTAAATCTCAGATACTTATCTTTAACTAATTGCAACTCACTTAATTGCCTTTAGGAGAACGTAGTGAAAAGTGGGACATGTTGCCGTTCGGAATTACAGCTACATTTTCTTTTTATTATTTGTTTTCTCTCTACAAAACCTAGAGTCCCAGAACCTATGAAATGATCTCTCCTGGATCCAGCAGCCAAATCGGTGCTTCAGAAAATAAGGTAATGCTGTGATTCTAAAGGCTCACACATCTACCGTGACATAATTAGTCACAGCAGATATGCCTTGGAACTCTAGTGACCACTTAGGTCACACTCTCATTAAGCATTTGTTTAGAGGCTATAGGAAACTGGCCTTGGTGTGAGTTTTACAAAAGAGGAGGTTCCAATGAATTCTAAATTATAGTCTTATTTCAATCCCAGCAGCTTTCTTAAGGCTCAGAAACCGTCAAGAAAGCTTAAGAACAGTAACACTTAATTTAGATATTTTTACTTTTTATTCATTCATTTATTATTCTATTAAAGCAGAGCTTGAAATCTCAGATGCCTACAGAAATATAATGTAAACGGGCAAAGTGTGCTGAGTTATTATTTCAACAGTGACACAATTTGTTCAAGTAAAGACTATTCCTATATGTTTAATATGCTAATAAAGAAATAGTCTCACTCCCATTTTCTTGAAACATATGATTCATAAATTCTTTCCTTTACTTATGATAGAAACAAGGGTGCTCAGTTTGAGTTTCCGGAAAGGCAAAACCTGAGACAAATGTTTGAGAACAAGTGGTTTCTTTGGGAGGTGATCCTAGGACTCTCTGGTCGGGGGGGGGGTGAATGTGTAGGACAAGAAGGGAAGGAAGCCAATAAAGGGTGTGCTATTAAGAACTGTGGGCAACTGTGGGCTCAACCTGCTGGGGACTCTGGGAAATGAAATGGAACATGCCTCAGAGAATTCCACCTGAGAGTCAAGGAGGCTGGGCTTCTTACCCCCCAGCTTCTTGTTATTGGTTGTGGGCCACTTCTAGGAGTGTTAACTTTCTAGCACTCTGGCCTGCCCTGCTGCAGCCATGACTGTTACTAAGCAGCCTTGGGCATAAGAGGTGAATGCAGCGGGGAAATATTTAAGGCACAAAGAGCAACTGCTATAGGTTCAATAAATAAAACCAAAAGGACATGTATGATGATAAATGACCACCTGATACTCAGTCTTATATCAGGGATCCCAAAGGAAGTGGTGAGGACTGGGACAGAGTGCCCAGTCAAGAATGGCAGCCAGGAGTCACCTCCAGCTGATAGTTGCTATGCAGGAATGCAGGCTAGGTCTAGGTTTTCCATATCTTCTCTTTTTTAAGAACGTTGGGAATCTGGCTCCTGATGCAGCATCTCCTGACTTTTAAATGTTGGAAACTGATGAAGAAAAAGTAGACTTCGGGCATATAGAAATGTTATACAGATGTATAGCACTACAAGCTTATATATCTCAGGGCTGAATTTTCCCATACATGGCCAGTTTTCACCCTCCAATTTAAAGTTTTGTTTTAGTACTCATTCTGTGCTCAGAATTTTTCTGGGTGATATAGGGAGTTCAGAGGTGCCCTAGATCCAGCCCTGCTTTCAGGGAGCTTATGGATGGACTAGTGGGTGATGAAGACAATTGCAGAATGATCTGGAATATAGCAAATACATTCATGCAACAGATATAAAACAAAAGCTGTCGAGTTGGAAAATGCATAAGATTTAAAGAGAGAGAAACAACATTAAGCTCTTCATTACTAAATTTAAAGGCAGCAAAACAATATAAATTGACATTAAATGCTACTGTTCAACAAATATGGGTTACTATGTCTAGTACACAGTACCATTTAATTCAAAAACCATGTTAAAGGTCAGAACATCAGGCAGAAGAAAAAATGTTTAGCTCACATCAAAATTATGATGCAGGTGAAGCTTACCTATTTTTTGTATTTTTTATTTTATTTTATTTTGTTAACATCTTTATTGGAGTATAATTGCTTTACAATGGTGTGTTAGTTTCTGCTTTATAACAAAGTGAATCAGTTATACATATACATATGTCCCCATATCTCTTCCCTCTTGCATCTCCCTCCCTCCCACACTCCCTATCCCACCCCTCTAGGTGGTCACAAAGCACTGAGCTGATCTCCCTGTGCTATGTGGCTGCTTCCCACTACCTATCTATTTTAGGTTTGGTAGTGTATATACGTCCATGCCACTCTCTCACCTTGTCCCAGCTTACCCATTCCCTTCCCGGTATCCTCAAGTACATTCTCTAGTAGGTCTGCATCTTTATTCCCGTCTTGGCCCTAGCTTCTTCTGACCATTTTTTTTCTTTTTCTTTTTCTTCTTCTTTTTTTTTTTTTAGATTACATATATATGTGTTAGCATATGGTATTTGTTTTTCTCTTCCTGACGCACTTCACTCTGTATGACAGTCTCTAGGTCCATCCACCTCACTACAAATAACTCACTTTCATTCCTTTTTATGGCTGAGTAATATTCCATTGTGTATATGTGCCACATCTTCTTTATCCATTCATCTGTCGATGGACAGTTTGGTTGCTTCCATGCACTGGTTATTGTAAATAGAGCTGTAATGAACATTTTGGTACATGACTCTTTTTGAATTATGGTTTTCTCATGGTATATGCCCAGTACTGGGATTGCTGGGTCATATGGTAGTTCTATTTTTAGTTTTTTAAGGAACCTCCATACTGTTCTCCATAGTGGCTGTATTAATTTACATTCCCACCAACAGTGCAAGAGGGTTCCCTTTTTTCCACACCCTCTCCAGAATTTATTGTTTGTAGATTTTTTGATGATGGCCATTCTGCCCAGTGTGACATGGTATCTCATTGTACTTTTGATTTGCAGTTCTCTAATGATTAATGATGTTAGCATTCTTTCATATGTTTGTTGGAAATCTGTATATCTTCTTTGCAGAAATGTCTATTTAGTTCTTCTGCCCATTTTTGGATTGTGTTTTTTGTTTATTTGATATTGAACTGCATGAGTTGCTTGTATTTTTGGAGATTAATCCTTTGTCAGTTGCTTCATTTGCAAATATTTTCTCCCATTCTGAGGGTTGTCTTTTCATCTTGTTTATGGTTGCCTTAGCAGGATACAAAATCAATGCACAGAAATCTCTTGTATTCCTATACACTAATGATGAAAAATCTGAAACTGAAATTAAGAAAGCACTCCCATTTACCACTGCAACAACAACAAAAAATATCTAGGAATAAACCTACCTAAGGGGAAAAAAGACCTGTATGCAGAAAATTATAAGACACTGATGAAAGAAATTAAAAATGATATAAATAGGTGGAGAGATATACCATGTTCTTGGATTGGAAGAATCAACATTGTGAAAATGATTCTACTACCCAAAGCATTCTACAGATTCAATGCAATCCCTATGAAACTACCACTGGTATTGTTCATAGAACTAGAAGAAATAATTTCACAATTTGTATGGAAACAGAAAAGATCCCAAATAGCCAAAGCAATCTTGAGAAAGAAAAATGGAGCTGGAGGAATCAGGCTCCCTGACTTCAGACTATACTACAAAGCTACAGTAATCAAGATAGTATGGTACTGGCACAAGAACAGAAATATAGATCAACGGAACAGGATAGAAAGCCCAGAGATAAACCCACGCACATATGGTCACATTATCTTTGATAAAGGAGGCAAGAATATACAGTGGAGAAAAGACAGCCTCTTCAATTAATGGTGCTGGGAAAACTGGACAGCTACATGTAAAAGAATGAAATTCGAACACTCTCTAACACCATACACAAAAATAAACTCAAAATGGATTAAAGATCTAAATGTAAGGCCAGACACCATCAAACTCTTAGAGGAAAACATAGGCAGAACACCCTATGACATAAATCACAGCAAGATCCTTTTTGACCCACCTCCTAGAGAAATGGAAATAAAAACAAAAATAAACAAATGGGGCCTAATGAAACTTAAAAGCTTTTGCTCAGCAAAGGAAACCATAAACAAGACGAAAAGACAACCCTCAGAATGGGAGAAAATATTTGCAAAAGAAGCAACTGACAAAGGATTAATCTCCAAAACATTCAAGCAACTCATGCAGCTCAATATCAAAAAAACAAACAACCCAATCCAAAAATGGGCAGATCTAAATAGACGTTTATCGAAAGAAGATATACAGATTGCCAACAAACACATGAAAGCATGCTCAACATCATTAATCATTAGAGAACTGCAAATCAAAAGTACAACGAGATATCATCTCACACTGGTGAGAATGGCCATCATCAAAAAATCTACAAACAGTATGTGCTGGAGAGGGTGTGGAGAGAACGGAACCATCTTGCACTGTTGGTGGGAATGTAAATTGATACAGCCACTATGGAGAACAGTATGGAGGTTCTTTAAAAAACTAAAAATAGAACTACCATATGACCCAGCAATCCCAGTACTGGGCATATACCATGAGAAAACCATAATTCAAAAAGAGTCATGTACCAAAATATTCATTGCAGCTCTATTTACAATAGCCAGAACATGGAGGCAACCTAAGTGTCCATCAACAGATGAATGGATAAAGAAGATGTGGCACATATATACAATGGAATATTACTCAGCCATAAAAAGGAACGAAAGTGAGTTACTTGTAGTGAAGTGGATGGACCTAGAAACTGTCATACAGAGTGAAGTATGTCAGAAAGAGAAAAACAAATACCATATGCTAACACATATGTATGGAATCTAAAAAAAAAAAAAAGAAGAAAAAGAAAAAAAATGGTCAGAAGAAGCTAGGGCCAAGACAGGAATAAACGCAGACCTATAGAGAATGGACTTGAGGATACGGGGAGGGAGAAGGATATGCTGGGAGAAAGTGAGAGAGTGGCATGGACGTATATACACTACCAAATGTAAAATAGATAGGTAGTGGGAAGCAGCCACATAGCACAGGGAGATCAGCTCTGTGCTTTGTGACCACTTAGAGGGGTGGGATAGGGAGTGTGGGAGGGAGGGAGATGCAAGAGGGAAGAGATATGGGAACATATGTGTATGTATAACTGATTCACTTTGTTATAAAGCAGAAACTGACACAACATTGTAAAGCAATTATACTCTAATAAAGATGTTAAAAATTAAATAAGTAAATAAAATAAACAAATGGGACCTAATGAAGGTTACCTTTGACACTTTGACATACCACATGCTCCTTTCTGAAGCCACTTTCACATCAGGAATTTTGTCACCTCATGGCTCAACCCCTGCTAGTCCTATATCTCCCCCTGCCTCAGACAAGGTCCCCAAACTGGGTCCTCAGATCCAGCAAAGTTCTGCAGGTTTCAGACACTGTCTTGAAAACCATTATATGCCCTCCCAGGATGCATGCACAGGACAATCCACTGGGGTACAGGAGAGAAACATTAGAAATAATAAGAAAAAAATAAGTTTACTAATAGTTAATGCATGATTGTCCCTGAATCCCTCTCCTAGGTTGTCAGATGGCACATGTCCTATGAATTCCATGAGGTACCTTGAGAGGAATGAAGAGTTTCACAGATCGGAACTGAGTGTTCCTTCTGCAATTTACTTGTGCTTGGTTAGTGGATTTGAGGATGGCAATGTCTTGTTTTAATCAAACCAATACTGACCAATGAACAGAAGGCTTCAGAAGTTTCCTACAGAGGAACTGCAAAATGGAGATAATACTGATGAAGTGAGAAGAAGGGATCAATAAGATAATGGGGTGACAGAACTCCATCTCATAGTTTGAGCTCTTTGTCTGCCACATTACAAGGCTAAAATCATCATTATCTAACTAGAGTGGTCAAAATATCAACAAAAACAAACAAAACAATCAGTAATTTTTTTATATATACTGTCATTAATGATAAACCTCACCCTAAGGGTCAATGGTGCCTTCAGCTATTAGCTAAAGATAGAACATATTTATAATTTATAAATAAATACTGATATATTGCGGGGGGGGCAGGCTTCAAAGGCTTTACTAATGGACTGTATGATGAAACTCAGATATCACTGAGGTAAATAACTAAATTTAATTTGAACAAATTAATGAGAACAATATAAAAGAAATAATTCAATAGCAGGTTTATTTCATCATGAGGCCCAAAAGACAGAATTTATTACACATATTTAACCTATAAAGCAAAATAGGAAAGAGAGGAAAACTATTGATTGTTTCATTATAGAAAACAGACAAGCACATAAAAGCAGGAATTTGTCAGAGTTCTAGCCAGTCCCTGAAAAATGTCATAATGAAATCCACCTGCACCCAATTAGTGAGCTTGGCCCTGACTTGGGGAGGTTGGTGAGTTGATACAAGCAGAGAGGCCCTACACGCTGGGCCCTATTTTTCACAGTACTTTCCCCCAGGTAAGTGCCTGATTCTAGGCAAAGAAGCACATTTGCTGTAGAGCCCCAGGACACACTGCATTGGGAGGAAGCGCCCTCTGCACCAGGCTTTAGCTGTCTCGCCCATCCTGCTGACTGGCTCTGTAAGGCTGGTTAACTTTTCAGTTTGAATCATGCACACAAGTTCATCTGAGTGTTTGACAGCCAAATGCCTATGCCTAGCTGTCACAGTAGCTCGGAGCCAGATTGTGCAGCTGAATGGAACTTGAAATGACTTTTCAAAGACAGGACTCCAAGTTTCTTTAACCTATTTGTTCTCTTCTCAGCTTAACAGAAAAATGGTTTCCCATTCTCCTTCTGTATTTGTACATTTTTCTCTCATCTGCTGAAATCTTACCTGTAAAACAGCAAAGGCCAAGAATAATACCCAAGAAAAAGTATCTAATTTCAAAAAATTACAAGTATTGTCTGTGCGCATTAGTACATTAAAGGTCTGTGTCTCTTTATTATCAAACAAACAAAAAAAGTTTAAAGATCTCATGACTCCCTAGGGGAATTATCCCCAGCAGAACCCAAATACAAAGAGAGGAGGAGCTGGCTCAGGAGGTCTGATTAGGTCCCAGTGGTCATCTCTCCTATCTTTTAATGCATCCACTCAACCAGAGTCCAGAAAAGAGGCACTGACAACTACAGGCCCACAAGGCTCATGCCCTTATGGTTCTCCGATTCTCTAAAATCCGGTTTTTAGCAATTTCCAGAGATTTTGAATTTTGACATAATTGTTTGCTAAAATACTGCAGAATTCCATTGTTTAAAATCATCTGAAAAGAAATTAGCAAGTTGTGACCACGTTTTACAGGATGATTTCTTGACAAGTACTTTTCTTCCTTCTGTTTAGTTTTGAAAACTTACCTTCCTTAAAAGAAGCAAGGTCTAACAAATATTCTGTACTAAACTTATTGAGCGCCCCCTCCCTCTTCCTGCTACCTTTGAACTTCTCAAATATCAGATTTATGTCTTGATCATCTTTGTATCTATCATCTCTTGAGAGTGACAATTGCCTAAGAAATGTGCAAAGATGAAGACAGAATGAATGGGTAAAAAGTTGATTTCTATCTCAAAATATCTCGTTAGGTACATCACGGTAGGAGAGAGAACACAAACTTGAAGTTCATCCCAACCTGGGCTCTAACTATACACCTTGGGCAGGTTACTTAACCTCCCTGAATTTCTGTTTCCTCATCTTTAAAATAGAGATGATAACAGTGCTTACCTCACAGGGTTGTTGTGATAATTAAATAAGACAATGCATGTAATAGCTTTCCCTGATTCAGCCCAACTTCCTATCCACCTCTGCCCTCCTACCAGAACTCACTCTTTGGGGAGGTGACTGTAGGTGTGATAACCTCAGCTTATGAAAAGGGCAACAGGGCCAATCCTAGGGAGCCTGGCCATGGGGCACTAAGGGTTGGGAGAAAAGACATTTACTGCTTCAATCTGTTCACCCTTGTATATTTTATTTTTTAGATGGCAAATATTTGTTTTGAAGGATATGGACAATTTAAATCAGACTACATTTTGTATTATATAAATACAGTCATCCCCCAGTACCTGGGTAGGGGAGATTAGTTCCAGAACCTCATGTGAATACCAAAATCTGCAGATGTTCAAGTCCCCTATATGTGATGGCTTAGTATTTACATGTAACCTATGCACATTCTCCCTTACGCTTTAAATCATCTCTACATTACATACAATACCTAATACAATGTATTGTAAATGCTATGTAAATAGTTGCTGGAATGCAGCAAATTCAAGTTTTGCATTTTAGAACGTTCTGAGATTTTTTTTTTTTTTTTTTTTTTGGTGGTACGCAGGCCTCTCACTGTTGTGGCCTCTCCCGCTGCGGAGCAACAGGCTCCGGACGCGCAGGCTCAGCGGCCATGGCTCACGGGCACAGCCGCTCCGCGGCATGCGGGATCCTCCCGGACCGGGGCACGAACCCGTGTCCCCTGCATCGGCAGGCGGACTCTCAACCACTGCACCACTAGGGAAGCCCGGAGTTTTTTTTTTTCAAACATTTTTGATCCACAGTTGGTTGAATCTGCAGATGTAGAACGCTTTGGTATGAAGGAGTGACTGCAGATCAAATTATAAACTTTTACTATTATTAATTTTTTTCTTTTTCAATATCATCCAAAATTATAGTACAACTGAGGTCTAAAGTGGACACTTACTTTCTCTCTCTGTATAAGAGGTTAGTTAACTATGTCACAAAGAGATTAAATAACTTCCCTGAGATTACATGAATCTCAAATCCTTATCTAACACAGAACTTTTAAATGGGGATAATATTAACATAATGGGACAAGCTTGAGAATGAAACTGGATAATTTATGTCAGGTATGTGTACAGTATATCACATACCTCAATAAATGTCACTTCCCTCACTCACCAACAAATAAGCCCTCCAGCCATGGTCCCTCCAATATTTCCTCACATGAAGTATTGTGCTCACCATTTTAAAGCTCTTACCCAATGGGCCTGTTTGCAGGCTGATACAATATCTGCCCCAGCCTCTGTCCCAGTCCTGTGCCATTCCTGGCACAGAGGGTGGACAAGGCAGAGCAAGGCCTCAGCTCTGGGGTGGCCCAGGTCTCACCCAGCACAGCAAGCTGACCATCATCCAGCTACCACTTGGAAGTGGACCCACTGGTCATGTCTTCATGCTGAAACTAGTCACAGTGGTCAGAGAGACATGGCCTACTGAGCTGAGAGAACAGAAAGAGTGGTTCTCTCCCACAAATTGGGTGCTTTTGCTAAGAGACAAGGTAATGGCTGCTATCTGCCCCACCCAGCTCCAGGGACCAGGCCAGAGTTGCACAAAGGGATACCTCAGGCAGAAGCCAAAGAAGTCATCTTCAGAGAGGTCCCCTGGACCCTGAGGCAGCCCTGCCTCTGATGTTGGGTTGGACAAACTGTGAGCCATAATGGACAAGAGGGGATCAATTATCTGTGGAGGAAAATGAGACTGGGCTTTGAAAGCCCATGGTGGCAATCTCTTGAGCAATGTGCCAGCATTCTTCCCACAGGTCTTGAGAGCACTGCAGGCAGTGGGCCCTGGCTTCCAAGGAGGAGGAGAAGACAATAATGAGGGGGCTGTGTATGCAGTCAGAAACTCCAGCTGAGATTCAACATAAATCAGGAGGGGACAAATACATTTGAATTTTTTATTCCACCATCATCAATTAATTCCTCTTCCTAAGGGAAGTTAGGGCTATACACTGTATATTTTTTTCTTGCTGTCCCACCTCCTGATCCCAGGGCCTTTCTGAGTGGTAGTGACTCCAGTGACAATAATAGCTGTCATTTACTGTGTACTGTATGAGTACTTTCATTATCTCATTTAATTGCCTCTGCAATCTAAAGTAAATACTACTTTATTCCTATTCTATAAGATGCAAAAATGGAGGCTCAGTATGGTAAAGTGGCTTGCTCAAGATATTGCCAGCCAAGAAGCAGCAGAGCCAACTTCCACTCCAGATCTGTCTACCTAGCAGTCTCTGCTCTCACCGGTTGACTGTGCCGCCTCTCCACAGAACTGCCCAGCATCTCTGACATGACCCTCTCCTCTGTACAGTCTTAAAAGATGCTTCATTTCCATTGAGACTGGCCTCCAGAAAAGGAAACCTGAAAGAATATGAGCCTCTCAACAGGAACAGAAATGAAGCTGCCTTGCTTAAGGAGGGAAGGACAGTAAGCAGACATCACTGTGCAGGCAGTGACCACGCCAGGGAGGCATGTTGGGGAACTGCTTCCCACCTCTCTTGGTAGGACAAGGGTGGGCCCTTCACCCTTGTGTCTTGTTATGGAGAGAACAAACGGCTCTTCTTTCTAACAAGGCTAACTCTTTGGGGAAGGAGCCGTCTCCAAGCAACTAAGACTGAAAAAGTAATTGAAGTTCCAACTGGACAGCAATTTGGGGCGGGGGGAGGGTGTGGTATTGCATCTTGCTAAAAAGGAATTATGACAAGTAGCCCAAATAGAAACATTTTTTCCCTCCATTACAACCTTCAAATTAAAAACCACTCTACTGAATGGATTTAAGGACACAGGGAGGGGAAGGGTAAGCTGGGATGAAGTGAGAGAGTGGCATTGACATATATACACTACCAAATGTAAAATAGATAGCTAGTGGGGTGCAGCTACATAGCACAGGGAGATCAGCTCGGTGCTTTGTGACCACCTAGAGGGGTGGGATAGGGAGGGTGGGAGGGAGACACAAGAGGGTGGGGATATGGGTATATATGTATACGTATAGCTGATTCACTTTGTTATACAACAGCAACAAACACAACAATGTAAAGCAATTATACTCCAATAAAGATGTTAAAAAATACAACACTCTACTGTAATGATTTATTCCATTTTCACAGGTGCAGTAATAATTGCACCGAAGATAATGGGGTCCATGTAAGATAGAAGGAAGAACTGCCCTGGTTCTAAGTGCTTATTAATGAACAGTACTGCATAGTCCATTAAGGCCCAGGAAAGAACCATGGCAGCCAGTGATTGGTGGGCTGGTCACAGGATCTAATTTTTGTTACTGGTCAGTAAAAGCAGGAAGAAAAGCCTCCTCAAATGGGAGGGAAGGAAATTACAAGTTTGATAAAAATAAATCACCTTTGAGCTTTCAAGCCTTTTCAGTTGAGGCTTTGGTTAGTGTGGGTGACAGCGCTTTCTGTCTGCTACTTGGCATGCGGTTATCGGGAGCCATTTGTAACACTCCCATTTTGTCTGTGAAAAGTCATTTTAATTGAAAAATCATTTACCCATAAAATTATTATCATCAATACACATTCCACCAAAGGCCTACATTATGACCATAAAACAATTTGTAAGTAGATTCATTTTACCCACTAAATCACTTTACTTTATGTTATGAACAGAATGATTAAAGCAAGTTAGCATTTTGTTGGCAAAGTAATTACATTATTATGCATTTCATCCACACAGATACTTATACTACTGAGTCCATTTGTCTTGTTGACAGAACATCTATATGTATTGGACAGAATGCATTTTATTTAGTTGATGAGATTAATTTTATTCACCAAATGCTTTTAAACTTAAGCTTAATTTTTTTTTTTGTCACAGGAATAGATTTGATTATGGGACAAAATTAATCTTGGCTACATGATCTGTACTCATAAAATTTCTCCAAACAACCTACACAAGTATGCAAACAAAGTAAGTAAACAAGTAAATAAACAAAAACAGGCAGAAAATAATGGACAAGATCAAAGCAAAAGCCTTAAAAAATGTTCCGGGGCTTCCCTGGTGGCGCAGTGGATGGGGGTCAGCCTGCTGATGCAGGGGACACGGGTTCGTGCCCCGGTCTGGGAAGATTCCACATGCCGCGGAGCGGCTGGGCCCGTGAGTCATGGCCGCTGGGCCTGCACGTCCGGAGCCTGTGCTCCGCAACGGGAGAGGCCGCAGCGGTGAGAGGCCTGCGTACCGCAAAAAAATAAAAATAAAAAAATAAAGTTCCTCTTGAGGGCTTCCCTGGTGGCACAGTGGTTGAGAATCCACCTACCGATGCAGGGGATATGGGTTCGTGCCCCGGTCCAGGAACATCCCACATGCTGCGGAGCAGCTGGTCCTGTGAGCCATGGCCGCTGGGTCTGCGTGTCCGGAGCCTGTGCTCCGCAACGGGAGAGGCCACAACAGTAAGAGGCCCGCGTACCGCAAAAAAAAATAAAATAAAATAATATTCCTATTGAGTCAGTTTCTTAACTCTTTTATGTATCCGGGTGGTAGAGGGAGGATAAAATCCAAACATATCTTGAAAATATGGGGGTTGGAAATGATGGTGGAAGAAGATGGGCTCTTCCACTCTGAATAATTGTTCTGGGAAAAGGGTGAGCACAGAGTTCTTAAAAAGATCCACCCCAGCTGCTTGAACAGCTTGTTAGCTAGTGTCTACATCACTGACTTCCTTCAGTGCCAAAACACTGCCATAAGAGGTGACCAAATGGGTTTCCTAAAACCAACATGAAGACCAGAAAATGACTTGTGGGCATCTGGGGCTTCAAGCCCACATGTTTGCCCCTGGAAGTTCTAAGCTTTTTTTTTTTTACATCTTTATTGGAGTATAATTGCTTTACAATGGTGTGTTAGTTTCTGCTTTATAACAAAGTGAATCAGTTATACATATACATATGTTCCCATCTCTCTTCCCTCTTGCGTCTCCCTCCCTCCCACCCCTCTATGTGGTCACAAAGCACTGAGCTGATCTCCCTGTGCCATGCCGCTGCTTCCCACTAGCTATCTACCTTACGTTTGTTAGTGTATATATGTCCATGCCACTCTCTCGCTTTGTCACAGCTTCCCCTTCCCCCTCCCCATATCCTCAAGTCCATTCTCTAGTAGGTCTGTGTCTTTATTCCTGTCTTACCCTTAGGTTCTTCATGACATTTTTTTTTCTTAAATTCCATATGCATGTGTTAGCATATGGTATTTGTCTTTCTCTTTCTGACTTACTTCACTCTGTATGACAGACTCTAGGTCCATCCACCTCATTACAAATAGCTCAATTTCGTTTCTTTTTATGGCTGAATAATATTCCATTGTATATATGTGCCACATCATCTTTATCCATTCATCCGATGATGGACACTTAGGTTGTTTCTATCTCCGGGCTTTGAAGTGCAGAATCTTTCCTACCCAAGGCCAGCCTCTTTCCCCAGGTCCTCAGCAGCCACTAGAGGGCAGGAAATCACGTTCTGGTGCCTCTGACACCCCCGCAGCACAGTGCTGAGCATGCAGCAGTCATTCCAGAATGACTCTGGAGTCAGTCACCCATTATTCAACTTATATTTTCTGAGCACCTTACTCTGTTTCATATGAGATTCAGGGGTGAACAAAACTCTACCCTGAGGGGTCTGACCATCTGCTGGAGGCATCAGACAAGTATGAGGAGAAGATACTGTGTGGAGAGAGAATCCCTGGAAGTGAGGGAAAGTTCTGTATCTGATTGTGGTGATGCTTATAGTAATCTTTATTTTTAAAGAAAAAGCATTTATTCTTTACACTTATTTAAATGATAAGACAGACTTTATTCAGGCAGACTATCATGATAGAAATTGGGACTACTAAAATGACTTTGCTGTAGGGGAAAGAGATTGAGCTCAACTCTGAATATAACAAGGAAAAGTAGGAATTTATAGCCAAGGAGCAGGGTTGGGGAGAGGCAGAGCATTGATGGATGGAAAATTACTAAAAGGACACATCAAGTGTAAAGGGAGGGAGATTCTGCTGAAGGCTGGTCAGTGTGATCAGACATCCCCCAGGGGTTGTTGAGAGGTGAGGAGTTTGGTCAGCTATCAAGAGTTATCAGGTAGGGAGGGTTGGGGATTCTGTTCAGCAGGATTCTTGCTAACATTGGGCTCTTGAGAACATGTCCAAGGATACGGCGTAGTTGAAAAGACCTCAGAGGAGCATGACTAGAATTTGGTCAAGGAGAGAGTCTTTATCACTATACATGTGATAAAATGTCATATAACTATACACAGAAACATACACACAAATGAGTGCATGTAAGAACTGGTGAAACCAAGTAAGATCTGTAGTCCAGTAGTTAACTACATCATGCTAATGTCAATGTCCTGTTTTTGAGAATGTTCTATAGTTATATAAAATATTACCATTGGGGGAAGCTGGATGATAGATATATCTCTCTGTACCATTTTTGCAACTTTTATGAATCTATAACTATTTCCAGGTAAAACTACAGAAAAAATATTGTGTCAGAAGCACTGTGATGAAGAAATAGATAGTGCTGTAGAAATACAGAGAAGTGCTTGATTCTTGGAGGCTACAGTGAAGACTCCCTGAAGGAAATCATACCTTCCCAAAGGCAATAGATTTAAGTGCCAAGAGGGTCAGGCAGGAGGGGAAAATAGTGAAGCCTGGGGTTGCCAGAGCTAGGAATGGAGGCAACTGAATATATACCCAGTCTCAAGGCATTCAGAATGAAATTATTTTAAAAGGCTGGCAAAGCTCTGGATAAGCTGAGACTTAAAGGACACTTAGGACAAAGGGGTGTCAGGAGATAGGAAAAAGAGTCCTTAAGGCCTGAGGAATCTGGAAGGACAAGGGGAAGAACCTACATTGCAGTCATATGACCACAGGGCACCTTCTGTGAATGGAGTGTGGGGGGAGCTGGGCTACAGTGGTGATGGCATCACAGCAGGGTCTTTGTTGCCCTTCTTGGTTCACTGGCTCCACTGGACTCACAGCACTCATGTCTCCATGCTTCTCCCCCACAAAACACATACATCTTATTCTCCCAGGACTCTGCCAGGTGGTGCCAGTTTTCATTCAGGAGAACTGCCCCCCCATGCCCTCACCTAACCTGCATGTCTTAAGGGTGGAATACTGGACACTCCAGCGAGCTGGTAGGGTGTGTAGTTGAGAGGCTTTTGTCCATCAGCTCCCCACTCTAATCCATCTATCCAAATCACATATATCATCTCAGGCAATTGACACTCCCTGAAATGCCTACCTAACCTCACCATGCCAGGAGTTTTTCTCCCTTCCTTCCTTCCTTCCTTCCTTCCTTCCTCCCTTCCTTCCTTTCTTTCTTTCTTTCTCTCTCTCTTTCTTTCTTTCTTTCTCTCTCTTTCTTTCTTTCTTTCTTTCTTTCTTTCTTTCTTTCTTTCTTTCTTTCTTTCTTTCTTTCTTTCTTTCTTTCTTTCTTTCTTTCTTTCTTTCTTTCTTTCTTTCTTTCTTTCTTTCTTCTTTCTTTCTTTTTCTTTTCCCACAGAGTAATCTAGCTTTTCTGCCTTATAAAAACCATCCATATGTAGACAAAAGCTGAATAAGACAGCAAGTTATACATTGTAAAAGCTTCATAGTCAAATGCTCATGGGGTCCACTGGGAAAGGTCTGGGGCGTCTACAGCACCAGATAATTTAAAAATTGACAGTTGATTGTACTGGGTGTGCAGCTTGATGTACCTTGGCATGGAACACATACAGCAGCCCCATGGAGGCTGATACTATACTCATGCTCATTTTACAGACGAGAAAGTGGATGCACAGCAGGCTAGATAGCTTGCCCAAGGGCACATGCCCAGGATCCAAACCAGGAACTGTTTGACTCCATTCCACCAAAGAATCAGCTCCTCAGTTGTCATCCACAAGCAAGTATTGGCCATTTCCCCACTCTCCATCCTGGAACTAAGGGAGCCTGAAGTAGACAGAGTTTAGGTCCCTGCAATTCATCCGGACACATCTTCCTGACCTTTATGATACACCTGGAAGGCAAATGCACTCACTTGGTCAAGGAAATCCCTTGTACCAAGGGCAAAATCCCTCAGTACCCCTTGGTCTTTCTGGAGACATATGGAAGCTTTTCAACAGTAACATTAATGCAATCTTGGATGACATTTCTCTCACTTAAGAAAACAAATGGGGAAAAGGGCTTTTGCTTACAGTATATTAAGTTACTTCAAATTACTAGAAGCCATTTTGCCAGTGGGTTTTCTGGCAAATTTGAATATGGATAAGGACATTTTACTCATCTGCCTGACACTTTGATAAAATACTCTCCAAATGGAATGCCAGCAAGCAGAGCAGCATGTATTTTCATCTCCAGTGTGGGTTTTTTATGAAATGTAAGCACCACATTATTACTGATCCCTGGAAAAATAGGTCATAATGAGTCTTGAAGAATTTATAAAGTTGAAAATTAGGTTTTAAAAGAAACTATGCTCCCTCTGTCCCATCTCCATCATTGAAAAATTAAATGAGAAATTCCAAAATCCAAACTCATGAACAAGAGGAATTCTGTGAGTCTAATTAGATGTATTGTAGTCTTGATTTTCATGGAAATAAAAACAGTCATCATAGAAAGAATTGCACAGTTATATGTGAAAATAGTTTTGTATAAGTATTGGCTAAGTCTTCATGACACCAAACCATCTGGTCAATGCATTCAGAGGTCTAGTTCATCACTCACATATTGGACAGATAAGACAATGAAGGTGAAAGTTTTCTACAAACCACTGCTGCCAGGGGTTTTAGAGACATCAACCCTGGTTACTCATCAGCATCATCAGAAGTGTATGTTAAAAACAAAAGGCCTTGGCACCATCCCCCAAAATTCTGGTTTAGTAACCTTAGTGTAGGATTGAGGAATCTGCATTTTTATGAAGCACTTAATCCATTCACATTGCAGATGGCCCTGATCGGGGTACCACTGATCTATACACTGTGCTTTTTGCTCAAATACTTAACTTATCTGGGGACACAAGACCACAGATGCCCTGTCTCTGTCTTAACCCAACCTGCCAATTTCCACCCATTTTGAATTTCTACACTTGAGTCTATGATCATTGAAGAATATGATCTTACATTACTTTTGTGCTTAGTATTTAAAATATCTTTCCTATGTCTACTCATCTTTAAAAAAAAAAGAGATACCAATAGTGCCTATCTTATAAGATGTTAATAAGAATTAATAAGATAATGCAATAAAGAGCTTGCACAGGACTTGGGACACAATATATGTTTAATAAATGTTGCCTATTATATTGTTCTTGTTTCTGAGCCATCATATAAGAGGAGGTATTCACTGTCTCCACTGCAAAGGAGCATTCATCCAGCATAGATAAATTGCTTAACTTTGTGTAAGACCCAGGAATTTTCATAATTTCTGCCATATGGAGTTCTGCTGAAAACCAGAGTGCACCTTTGCTTATCTTTCAGACTTGACATGCGGCTTTAGTCCACAAATTCCAAATCCCTACCTTCCTGGCCACTCACAAAGGGCCCACCAAATATTCAAGCATATTTCCAATATCCACTTTATTCATAATAGCCAAAAATTGGAAAAAATGCCTATCAGCAGGAAAATGGATAAATTTAGTATATTCATCTAATGGCATATGACATAGAAAATAAGAAAGGGTAAACTACTGACATATAGTAACATGGATAATTCTCACAGACTTTAAGTTATGCAAAATAACCCAGACACAAAAGAGTACACACTGTATGATTCCTTTTATGTAAATTTCAAAAACTGGCAAAGCTAATCCATGGAGATACAATTCAGGACATGATTATCTCTAGGGCTTATTAGTTGGGAAGAGACAAAAAGGGAAGCCTCTGTGGTGCTAGAAAGGTTTTATGTCTTTTTCTGGTGATGCCTACAAAGATAAAAATTAATTCAGTTGTATATTTAAGATCAGTGCAGTTTGTAAATTTTACCACATGTATTATACTTTAACTTAAAAATTTAAAGCATAAGATGCATTTTAATGCTGGTTTTAAGTGAAATTTTACACCCCTCTAAACTTATCTGTGTGTGAGCCTCAGCTTCCCTTTGAAGCAGAAGTGGTCCAAAGTTGATGATAGGAACAAGCAGAATGAGAAGGTTTTCTTGTCTCATCTTCTCCCTCAATTTCTCATTCACTCTCCCCTCAGTATTTCTAGCCTTGTTTTCAAAGCAGCAAACAATTATTTCATGTTCATTAATAGGATCATTCCACTGCCTGATTTATCTGACAAAGCAGTCTTTTTCCTGAATGCCTAAATCAAATTTATTCCTTTTCGATGCTGGCCAATTACTCCTTCTCCTAGCGCCCTGTCCAGCACACACAATGAATCGTACTTGGCTCAAAGTTGGATGCAGTTTCCTTCCAGAAGCTAATTAGAGAATTGCATTTGTTTAGTCTTCTGACAACCAAAATCGACCATAGACCCTCTGATGACTTATTAAATAGCCAAAATTGAAAATTTTGCCTCAGGAAAGATTTCCAGCTGAAGTTAAGGAAAGTAGTAAAAGTCTCCTTTTATCCACCACAGAGTTGTATCCCTGTTTACTTCATTCAAACCTTGACTCATCTCAGAGGCTTTCCAGAAGAAGTAGTCTGAGCTGGAGTCTCAAAATCTGTCTGCTTCCTGGGCAAAGTAGACCCACCTGACCAGCTGCCTCTATCATGGCAGGTATGGCCCCTGCAGTTCATTCATTTACTCACTCATTCATTCACTTAAGAAACATTTATTGAGAACCTACTGCACTCTGTGTAAACAGCAAACAAAACAGAGTCTCTGGCCTTGCAGAGCATATATTTTAACTGGAGAGATATAAAATAAATGAGATAATTTCATAAACTGATAAATTATGTGAATAAATAAAATTGGGAAGTAGAATTAAGAATGCCCAGGAGAATAGAGCCACTTTCTACAGCATGGTCAGGGAAAGCCTCTTTGAGAAAACAACATTTGAGCAGAGACTTGAATGAGGAGAAGCAGTCATCTATGCGTGTGCTGAGGAAATCATTGCCAGCAAAGAAAAAATCAGTTTCAAGGACCCGAAGGTAAAAACACTTTTTTGTGAGTTCTAAGAACAGAGAGAAAGGGAACCCAAAAAGGAATCCCTGATCTTATCCCACTGCCAGGACTTCCTGGCAGGACCTTCTTTTTTGATATTCAGCAGTGGCCCTGGACAAGACCATGGCATCATCTCCTCCAGAAAAAAATGACAACTAAAATATCAGCATCCACTTATGATTCCTTTTCCAAAGTCCTGTTGGTAAAACTCCTGCCCTCCCTGTCCCAATTCAGGCTCATCTGAGACCTCTACCCTCTGAAGACCAACAGCAAGGCTTCGATTAGGCTGGATTGTTTCTGCAGACACCCCACAAAGAGAGCTGTCCTCTGGAAGGAAGTGCTGAAAAAATCTCTAAGGCTGAGTCAACACAGCAGGGAAAATCAATAAGCCAAGATCAATGGTATCCTAAGCCATGAATTAGGATACTATTTACAATTCTTTTTGCAAGATTAATTGTAGGCTCGCTTTTAAGTAACATGCCCTTTCTAATCAGAAGCATCACTGCCCAGAAGAAGATAATATGCTGGGGTTTCACATCTGGCATTCCACATAATTAAGATTTCACAGTTCAAACAACTGTTTGATATTTTATTCCTTAAACTGAAGCTGTTGATCAACTTAAACAGGACTGTGGACATGAATAGATACTCAGCAGGGATTTGGTGACATCACACATTCAGTTTCTAATGTTTCTCCCCAGTTTTCATGTCTCATACAAACTGGCTAAATCCATTTTGAGTGTTCACAGCCGTTAGATTCCCTAAGCATACCAGAAAATATCAAAGCTTCACAGATGCTCAACAAGCATCTTATGTTTCTCGAGCAATGAATGATGCAATAATAGGACTGCAAAAGAAGTAGAAAGGCCAGTCCTAGTGCTTAAAGAAGCATTAAGTCCTATAAGGGAAAGAAGCTCTGGAAATCAAGAGAGGCAGTATAGAGCAGTGGTTAAGAGCACAGATCTTGAGGTCCAAATCTTAGTTCTGTCCCTGAAAAGCTGCTTGACCTTACTCAGGTGATATCACATCTCTAAATCTGCTTCCTCATCTGTAAACAAGGAGCAATTTCAGAAACTATCTATGATGATTCTTTTGCATTTTCCCCTCCAGATTGATTCTTCACCCTTCTCTGCCCAGCTCTCTGGCCCAGAAAGGTGATCTTCCACTCATGCTGCAGTTTCTACTTGTGTTTCGCTGATGCAAGGCAGCTGCAGGAGGATGGAGAGTGAGAGAAAAGAGAGGTCAGTGCATTTGTGCCTCTCCCCATCCCCTGAAGGAGTAATGTGGGTGAGTTTCTTCATCTCTGACAATAACTTCTGTTATGCAGCTCCCCTCCAATAGCTACAGATTCACTGACTCTGGTATTATCCCTCCTTCTACTTGCATCTTCAGGCCAAGAGGATGCTTTAAGTTAGGTTCTCCAGGAAGCAGACTCTGAAATGAGATTCATGTGCAAGTAGTTTATTAGTAAGACTCAGGATCAACCCCTGTGGGGAAAGGAAGGAATCAGGATTGGGCAGAGAGAGTTTACAGTCTTAAAGATTTCTGCTGACTCTATGGACACCTCTGAAGCTGGGACAGACCTTCAGAGTTGTCCCAAGGGGACCAGGCTCCTGTCCCTCTCATATAGATCAGACATTGGATGCAGGTGGTTTTCTTCAGCCAAGGCAGTTCCCAGAGTGGTGGCTGCTAATGGCTGGCAGCTGGCAGCACTACCACCAGCTGCCTAGAATTTCTCCTGGCCTGATGAGGGACTTGGACAGAGCACTCTGCATCCACTACAGAGTGATGACAGCTTTCCTCCACTGTCAATGCCTTGGACATCCCCACTTAACTTTTTATTCCCACTCACATCTCTGTACATAGCCACTTACTTAAATTCCCTTTGAATTTCTATTGGTTTTGTTGGAACTCTGATGAATACAACCCCTCATCGGTTCATTGTGAGAGTTACACACAGTGCCTAGTGCACAGTCAGGATTCCATAAGCACTAATTATTATCCAGAAGTGAGTCCTAAACATTTTCTGGCAGTGAGCATTTCTCTACCCCAGGACTTCCATGAGTTAGTGGCCAGGTTGACAAGAAGTCCCTCAAGGGAGCCCAGTGGTGGGGTAACTTGAAGTTGAGGATGTTTTCCTAAAGGAGCTGATTTTGAGCAGGCTTTTAAGTGTCCAAAACAACGTGTTAGTTTAAGCTTATTCTATCAAAACAATGGATGCACTTCATTCATTCAAAGATGAAATTTGAAAGACATGACCCCTGCTCTCACAGAGTTTAAAGTCCAGGGGCAGAGAAAAAATATATAAGGAATCAAGCAAAACTGTAATTGCAAATTGTGGTACAGGCAATGAAGGAAATGTACTGTTTACAGAGAGAGAGAATAACAGGGACAAGGGAACTAAATAGACAGGTGGACAGGGAAGTCTGTAAGGAATCAACATTTAAGCTGAGATAACTAATGAATATGTTAGTCTCAGGGTCATGCTAGTTGGGGCAATCTACTCATAGTGCTCAGAAGGTGCAGAGAACCTGAGGTGACAGAGGAGCAGAGAGGACATGGGGGAGGGAATGGTCATGGAGGGCATGTGACATGAGGTAAGATCACAGAAGGAGGCAGGGACCAGGTTGCAGGGCCTTGTAAGCCATGACAGAGATGTGAGTTTTTCCTCCAAGTGCAATGGGAAGTCACTGGAAGGTATTAAGCAGGGAAGAGATATCACCTAATTTATGTTTATAAGAAATTGTGGTGACTATTATGTAGAAAAGGGACTAGGAATGGGCAGAGCAGATGATTTTGTATCAAAAGATCAGCGGCGATGGTTTGGACAAGCATGGTGGCATTGGATTTGGAGGGAAGAGGACAGGTTCAAGTTATATTTGGAATTGATAATTATCGGGGAACAAGGGGAGATAGAGAGGGAGAAAACAAGGACCATTCCCTGGCTTAAAAAATGAAGTGGCTGGTAGTGACATGTACTGGTTGGGAAACATGGCAGAAACGGGTCTGGGAGAGAAGTCAAAGGTTTCATTTTGCACATGAGTTTCAGATGTCTTCAGGCAGAGATGGCAAGCAGGTGGATCATAAGAGGCATCCAGCTTGGGAACGTGGGCATCAGTGGTGACCAGAAGGTATTGAAAACAGAAATGAATTAGATAAACTGGTAAAAGAGTGGAAAAGAAGATAGTAATTCCCCTAACCCAGGGAAATTCAACATTTAGAGGTTTAATTCAATATTTATTGAATATTATTTGTGTGCAAATCTTAAATGTTGCTGCATGAATTATTTTATCATGCCTATTTCATGAATATTTCTATTTAAATTGTTCAACATTTTTCCTGGCTACAAATATAACTGTTTGCCTCTATATCTGAAATGTCTGGACCACTTCTGGCCTGCATGCCATATCCATACCTTTCATAGGTGACTATGAGTTGTTTAATGCCCTTGCAGGAAGTAGCAAACAACCATCTTCAGTGTGATGTTGAATGCCATAAGGATCAAGACCAAGGGGATTTCCAGACCAAGAGACACTATTTCTAGAGATACCCCACCGGCCAGAAGCCTCAGTGGTCATCTCTGGCTAAATTCCACCCCCCGGCCCCATATGGGTGTATGGCTCAGCTTGATAAGCTTTGGAGCTCTGTGCAAGTCAAAGCCTGTGGCCCTTTCCTCCATTAGTGTTCCCCTTGCCAACAGACCCCAGTTTGTCTCAGATGTTCACACCATCTGGTTTCCGGAGAGATCCTGTAAGCAGAGCCACCTGTTTCTTGTTACAGTGTCATTAGAACAATTATGGCAAAGGTAAAACATGAACATGCATAAATCAAGTCTCTTTCACACGGCTTTCCCACGGAGGGTATATACTGTCTTCTTGATAATTTTTCACTGACACCCTCTATCTCCAAGCTCCTAACTCCAGACCAGTCTGGAAATCAACCAAGTAACTCCCAAAATTCAATCAAAGACAATGTAAAAGCAGGTCCTAGAAGTGAGGGAAAAATACTTGGGGTGTAAGAAAAAAATACTTGGGGTGCATTACCCCTCCCAGGAGCATTTGTAGCCTATAAGAGATCTTGCTAGGAAGCAATAAATGCGAAGACGTTAATTGCAGATGGAAGACTCTCAACCATCAACATGTAAGAAATTTGAGATCTAGAACACCATCTAATGCCAATTAATCAAAACATTCAGGGACCACCGACTTTCCAATAAAAAATAGCCTCACATGCAAAGAACTCCTCTCCAAGAGCTGGGCCTGAGACATACAGACAAGTCAACATCCCGTCCATCTTAGAGAAATCAGCCTTTCAGAATACAGAAGGGGAAAAGGTAGGAAAAAGAGCTTATCTTTCTTTATCAGATACTTGAGATTTACAAGACATTTCTGACCACCCAGGAGGCCTCAGTGTATTAATTCTAGATTGGAATGGAATGATATGCAGAGCTTTCCACAAACATTTTGCTAGTGCGGTAGCCCTCCCTCCCGCCTCAATCTAGGCTGAGACCAAACACTAAAATATCCCAGGACCTAAGAGCAACCTGCTTGCCAATGGATAAATATTTGATACAAGTGTTTCCTTTTTTAAGAGATGAGTAATCAAATCAGACCTGAATTATCCAGATTTCACACATTTTAGCATAAAATTAATTAGTTTGAAGAATTATGCAGTAGATAAACACACCAAACAGCTAGGCCTCCCCAGTTGCATGTTTACATTTTACACCCTGCTCCTTTCATTATCCCAAGGAGTTGCCTGTAGCATGACTTTCCCATTAAGGGAGAGGAACCTACCAAATAATTTCATTTTTATGTCTGCAGAGCTCCTGATAAACTGACAGAGGCATCGAAGCTCTCTAAACACATTTTATTTTCATTAAAAAGCTAATCTAAAACCAATCAACCAAGACATATATAGAATGGCTGCACAGAATAAAAATGTGTGGTTCCTCTAGAATACATGTTAAAACAAATCCACAGTAATTATTGAAGTAGACAATACCTGCTAAAGAGGATCTGACTTTAATGCAGTTGACACTGTAGTGTGTTTGCAGTAATGATGGACAGACTGTAAGCTTGCATCTGTCTCACTTATATTGCAACATTAGCAACATAGGTGTTTGTGTATAAATTGAATTACTCTTTGCAAATAACCCAAATATGAAAAGGATTCAAAACCCTGGAAGAATGAATCAAATCTCTCATTGCCCAACATAAATTGGTCACTTTTGTGGTCACTGCTGTGCCTGAATGAACCCAGAAGCATGTCAGAACCAGGCTAAATCTATGAAGGAAATTATTGATGAGAAATAGCAATGAGAAATGAGATATCAAACTGGGTGTTGGTGGTATTAATTGATAACTGGTAATAAAGAAAGAAAATATTAGTTCCCTTCATATCAGCAGAAGGGCTATGTGTGAACCCCCACAGTTAGTGACAAGCTTTCAATGATAGCTTTATTGTTGGTCATAATTTGCAAATGGAAGTGGTGAGTAGATCTCGAGCTCTGTCATGGTAGAAGCAAGCACAGTTGTTGTGGCATGACCCCATATCCCACCAGCACTTGGCTACCGTGTCCCGCTCTTCCCAACTGTGCTCAGAATGGAACCCAGAATTCCTGGAAATGTTCCCGCATCAGCGCCTGGTATGAGGGCATTTACTCTATTTCCAGAATGGCTTAGCTAGGAGTGGAAAAGCCTCTACCTAGTCAACGCAATCCATCCCCTTCATGACTGTGTTAACCACACAGGCATGTTTATGGAGCACTTATCCTCTCTGGGAGCAAGTCCTCCCAGCAGCAAATCACCGCAAGAGAAAGGACAAAGGGAAGCCATTTCTCCCTCTGAATATAGAGCCATTGTCACTCTGACAGACCCACACATCATTTCATTTGAGACCCAGCCGACTCTTTTGCTCTCCCTGGTTGCCATCATATAAAATAAAATAAAGGAAACCTCAGTGGAACAATTAACTGTCTGAATATATGAAATGCTTCAGAGGAAAGTAAGACCTTATAAACAAGTCTTCCCTTCACAGCACACTCTCCTCCTCGATTTCAGTGAATAAACGGAAATGTATTTTCCACCTCATAATTGGAACGAATATTTTATGTTCTGAAATGAAGCTAATGCATGCTATAAATAAAATCTGACTGTGCTTATCTCCCTATTTTTGGTAGCCTGTGTATCTCCCAGGAGCCTAGGAAAATTCCTGGCTGAACCAAGAACATCTGGCTCTGAGGATGGTATGGATGGCACACCTGCTCTGTGGGCATAATGTGCCTCCTGAATCATTTTAGATGCCTTGGTCTGGAACATGTGGGCTCTCAAACCCAAGATCTATCTTGTAAAAAATAATAAAGGTAGGGACTTCCCTGGTGGCACAGTGGTTGGGAGTCCACCTGCCATTGCAGGGGACATGGGTTCGAGCCCTGGTCCTGGAAGATCCCACATGCCATGGAGCAACTAAGCCCGTGCACCACAACTACTAAGCCTGCACTCCAGAGCCTCTGTGCCACAACTGCTGAAGCCCGCGCACCTAGAGCCTGTGCTTTACAAAGAAGAGAAGCCCCTGCTCTCCACAACTAGAGAAAGCCAGCACACAGCAATGAAGACCTAAAGCAGTCAAAAATCAAATTAATTAATTAATTTTTAAAAATTAAAGATATTTTTCATATCAAAAATCCAGATTTTTATCTTCTTTTAAAAAAAAGCATTTGTCAACACTGGGCCCACATTCCTTCTCAACTACAAAAAATGCTGGCTCCAGCTGACCTTGAGCCCTCCAGATGAAGAGTCCTGGGAACTCCCAACTGTCTTCCAGTGTCAGTTGTCCAATGCCAATTGCCATTTGTCATTACACTTATGCTATTGTAAGGATAAAAGGAAAACTGACATGTTTTTTGGTCCCCACCTCTCTGTCAAAACTGGTGAATAGGAAGGTAGTCTGAGGAAGTTGCCTGAGTCAATAAGATTGGAAAAGAGTTTATTCCTAAAATGTGGAATTCACCTACTAGTATCCTGCTTCATCACTTATGTCGCCTTTCTGGGGAAGTGCACATTTCTATTGGAGGAGACCTCACAAAGTGTGCTCTGACTCAGAACAGAAGGCACAGTCACCAACACACAACCTCTTGTCCATTGTCAGAGGCAGAAAGTACCAGGCAAGGCTGGGAGAGAAAGAAATGATTTCTAGTTCAGTCTTTCACCAAATTTAATACCCTTACCCTAAGCCAAGCTTCCTCTTTCACTCAGCTTAGATGTCTTATAGTTTATATAAAAGTACACTATGTGGTTCATGACTACTACAATTACACTGGTTAGTTGTTAGCTTCAACCAATCTTCCAAAGTTTGAATGGGTTGTTCTAGGTGTGAGGTGAAGAGAATGCAGCAGAGGGACAGAGAAATGCACTGGAAAATGGAGATACCAAAAATCCTTCTCTTCTGTACACTATGGTCTCAGGGGATCTAAAACAAAACAAATACAAGTGTGACTCCAGAGGGAGAATTCCTGGACTTGTTTTCCTAATTGGATAAAGCCTTCCAAATGAAGAGGCCTCCTGATACTGCTCCCTGCTCTTCTCTGTCTCCTAGTCACTTTTCATTGCTTCTTCCCTTCAAATCCAACTGATTGGATTGTCAACACTTTTGTCAAAAGCTAGAAGGCTGACATGTTGCCAGAGGAACTTAGATCATGAATCTCAAAGTAATTTAAATTACTTTTGCTGCTGGTAAAAATTAAACCCACATTTCTGGCACTGTCAGAAACAAAGCCTTCCTCTCAAAGCATGTGTTCTAAGCTTTATTGGAACTTATGTATGTAAGATTCATTGAATTTTTCCAGATGATGTGGAAATGGAGACTGGAGAGACTGGTGACCCATGGATGCTCCAAGGGGATGAGACTTGTAACTAATTGTTATAAGTTACCCAACTTTCCACTTCTCATATCAATTTCAGGACCACAAAACCATTATCTAGAGATGATTGGCCAGGCATGAAAATCAACAAGCCCACCCTGAAAATGAAAGTTAAAAAAAATGTATTAGAAGTAATTAATAAGGTATAACATACACCCATGCTGGTGTGTTATCTCTCAAAGAAATATGCTTAAAGGACATTTGCCTTTCCTCCAAGGCTTCCCAGACAGATCATGGAGCTTGGCAGGTCATAACACTAGGACAACAGACAGGACCAGCTGGCTCAACACTTACTAATAGCATCAGGAAATGTATCAACTAGCTTTTGCTACATAGTAAATTAGCCCAAAGCTTACTGGCTTAGATCAACAAATGTTTATCATTTCTCATGATTCTGTGGCTGGCTGGGTGGTTCTTCTGGTCCAGATTAGGTTCGCTGATCTCTGCTGTACTCTATCATCTGTGGATGGTCTAGGATGGCTTCACTCAGGATGGAGACAAGTTCCACCCCATGTGGCCTCTCATCCTCCAGCAAGCTAGCTCAGGTTCATTCACATGGTGGCCTCAGGGGTCTAACAACAGCAAGAGATGGAGCTGCAATGCACAACTGTTTCTCAAATCTCTGCTTGTGTCACTTTTTGCTAATGTGCCATTGGCCAAAACAAGTTACATGGTGAATAAGGTCCATAATTTGTGGCCAGTTTTGCAATTTACCCTACGGAATTATTAGATTACCTGCTTAGGACTCGAAGGGAGTCAGACAATTGAAACATGAAATATCAAAAAATATTCAAAACAGAGGTAGGAAGAATTGTCAGAGTCTAAGGCTAGGTTTCCCCCAAAACAGACTGAGACAAAGATTCGGGTGCCAGTAGTATATTTGGGAGGAAATCTCAGATAACAGGGAAGCAGGGAAATGAAGAAGGTAAAGGGAAAAAGTGTGTTAGTGAGCAGGTTATCACTGTGAGCAACTGGGTGTCCCATCCCATTGGATACCTCTGGGAGATGATGTAGACAGCATGCCTTAGAATTCTCCAGCCCAATGGGCAAGAGTGCTGGAATATTGATACTGCTTTCTGCCCATTGTTAATTTAGGGATGCTCCAGGGGGCAAAAATTCCTAGAGCTTCTGGCCAGTCTGCATGTAACCCGAGCAGGTTAGTGGCCAAGAAAGCCCTCAGGCAAAGAGTAGGAAGTCCTGGGTAGAGTCAGCATGCAAGGATACAGGTAAGACATCGACAGCCTCTGCTATGGTGAAATGACCTGGATGAGGCAGTTGGGTTCACATCCCAGCTTCAGTACTTATGGTGTGGCCTTGGATAAGTTACTTCATCTCTCCATGCCTCAGTTTCCTCATAATAGTACCTACCTAGACTTAGGTAGTACCTAGACTTGTTAAGAGAGTTAAAGAGATTCTTCTATATAAAGTGTTTAGAACAATTCTTGGCCATGCTAAGTGTTAATGCTATTGTCACATAAATTTGTGTGTGTGTGTGTGTGTGTGTGTGTGTGTGTCAGGATCCACCAGAGCTTTCCTGCCTAGAGCAGACTGTGGTTCCAAGAAAGCATTTCAGTAACACAGAGGGAAAGAAATCCAAGAACACTCTTGCTCTCTGAGCTGAAATAATTAAACTCTTAAATACAGAAGCTAAGACCATTTTTATTAATAAGTTTTTAGCAGTAATGAAAAACAAGTTGCAGAGCATACGTAAATAAGTAGGAGAGAAAGCCTGATGCCAGGGGAGAAACTTAAATTAAATTTCAGTAGGAATCATCATCTCAGCATTTATATCCTGGAGCCAGGCAAGCTCACGAGATACAGTACAGGGGAGAGGGCTGCCAGGGCAGGGCGGCCACCTGTGCCCCATCTCCATCCCAGGGTAGTTAGCCTAGCTTTTCCCTCCTTTCCTTGATCCCTACAGGAATGTATCCACTGAGAGCTGGATACATTATCATCCACACATTTCAGCGTTTGCCCCATCGAACAGCTAAAGACTTAGAGGCTCTCCTAACACTGTTTGCATTAACTTGGGTTTATGAGAATTTGTTTGGGGTGAGAAGTCTGCAAAGAAGCCTAAGCCAGCCTCAGAACTGAAAACACTAAATAGACTATGAGAGGAGCCCGTCCTTCACAGCACATTTCCAGAGGTCTGCTGCCTGAAGCCTTTCCTGCTTTCACCCCACTTTCTCTGCACCCAGCCAGACTCCATGCAGTCAGAATCCCTGAGCAAATAGGACAACACATATGAAAATTTCAAAACATAATTAAAACTCATGTAATATATTAATTCAATGTGTTCACTGTTAGAGCTAGAAGGACTGAACTTGTCCAACAATTTGTAGGGGAAAATGTAGGCCCATCCTCTAATAACAAATTCTATGTTTCAAGCAAGCCCTAAAAACCTTATCAGCGCTTTATGGGACCAGCAGTGAGCTCATCTTTTCATGCCTGTAGTTGACACCAGTTGTTCTGGCTGCCCATCATTCTTTCACCCTTCTTTTAATGAAGTGAACCTCTGGGTAATCATACCTCCCTCATTCTCACTCCATGTCAGTTAGGAAATATTGACCCAACCCCCCAGCCCCAGAGGATGACAATAATGGGCTTTAACCAAACAGCATATCCTTTCTTTTTGCCACAGTGATTGATTCTTGGATGGGCATTAGACCTAAATCAGGTCAGTGAAGGTCAAGCCTAAAATTTCTCTTCAGCTACCTCTTTTCTGCTGTAAATGCAAAGAAAGCTGTAGCTCTTGAATTAGTGACAGTCATCTTGAAGCCATGAGGAAAGAACCATCAAGAGAATGGAGCCAACATCAATGAAGTTGAGCCAAGAAATAAACAAAGAAAGTAAATCCTGGGCATACTGTCTGAGGCTGGATCAAACTATCCCTGAAGGGAGACTAACTCTGTATTTTTCAATTACACAAGCCAATGAATTCTCAGTATTGCTTAAACCAGCCTGGTTTTTAATATGTACCAAAATATATACCTGAAATAGAAGACCCTTCTGGATTAAGTCCTCTATGTCACTGCCCATCTTTTCTCCCTCTCCTTGTATAACTGCTGAGATAGAACTGCAGGGAACAACAGTTCAGCCATTCCCAAACAGTGTGTAAGACTCCATGAGCATGGTGCTAACCGTAAAGTCCCCTTCCTTATAAAATGGAGAGAGTAGAATCTACCTTACTGAGTTGTTTTGAAGATTAAAGAAGGTATTGTGCATAAATTGCTCTGCACATTGCATAACACATATTACGTATGCAGCACATTTTTCTTTCATTATCCAAAGGCACTGTTCTACTGCATCCCCATCATGTGACAACGGCTCTGACTTCAATCACAGTAAGTTACAAGTGAAAAATAAGAATTAAGATTGAGCCACAAATAAGCAATCTACAGGGACGGGCAAATGAGGAAATGCCCTTGAGCACAATATTACCTTTTCCATGAGTGTCAATCCTGGCTCCTTGAAGCTGAGAAGTTAAAGGCTGGCATTGCCATGGAACAGCTGGGGTTTTTTTGTTTTTTTGCGGGGTAGGGGAGAGAGGACTTTGAAACTTGGCAAATTTCCAGAACTTTGGTTTTACTGACTTCTATTCCTCTCTCCCAATGTCCCTGAAAATTCCTTCTCCTACCCTTCCCTAGCTGAAGAAGTACCTAAGCAGTTATCACCACCCTTCAGATGGCCTTAGCCAGACAGGAAGAGTGATGCCTTTCTTGAGTGTCAGGGGCTAAAGGAGTTTGTGCACTCCAGGGTTCTGATGCTAACCTCTCTCTGCCTGTCCTTTTCAAGTTGCTCCCCCTTCTCTTCAGGAGATACCAGAGTCCACAGATGTTGCCTCACACCTCCTGCCCATCCCAATGTTCTTCTTTCCTCCAGAGGCCCCTTCTGGCCCCAGGACATACAATAACTGCCCCTGCATTGATCACTAAACACTTCACTATATACGACTCGACACAGTGAGTTTATAGTAGTGTCTAACTTACCTCCTGGGGAAAGAGACCATGTCCTCTACGTGTTTGTATTTTAGGAGCTTAAAGAGTAAAATTTCCATGTGTCTTAACATCATAAAGTCACCATTTTCTGAGTCTCAGCAAATCCTCTATCATCATCATCACTATCATTTACCATCATCAAAACCACATCCACTTGGGTTTCCCAGAAAAACCACTTTCCTACCAGCTCTAAGTGAAAACATCTCTTTCAAATTCTATTTGCTTTGACCCGCTATGCAAAGATCATAGATTAACCCAACTACTTTACTTAACTACTTGACCAAATAAAACTTTTACACTTTCACAAGGGATGTTCAGATGTGTCCATTCATTTAAATATAATCTGAGTCCTTAGAAAATAGAATTCCTTTCAGTAGGAAGATCTGTTTTGTACTAACTGTGGGCATGTGCTCCCGAAGTATGCAGAGAAAGGAGTAGGAGAGAAGTATGCAGAGAAAGGAGTGGAGAGATATAGTCAGGGAAGAAATGGAGGAGGGAGAGGAAGAGGAAAAGGAGAAAGATATGAAGGAAGTTTTTTCATGAACACTACTATTTAGTGGAAAGTTAATGAAAGTGCAACATTTTTGAGACTATATTTCATCAAACACACTTTCAAATAGCCAATTATAATGATAAAATGGTGTTTGCTGTCATAGAGGAAAATACTAGATTTAATTTTTTTTAAAGAAATTGTATTTCTCCATCTGCCTTATTTCAAATGAAAAGCAAAAAAAAAAAAAAAATTTTTAAACTTCATCTCGGTTTCTCTCAACTTGAAAAAAAATAATGCACATACATTGTCTATCTCTAAAAATAATATAAAAACATTTATTCAGTATTAAAAAATTGTCAAGCAAAAGGGCAGTAATGCAGATAAAAGATAATATTCTGGGATGTCATAATCCAATCACTCCAATCTTAGAAATTGCAGGACCATAAGCATTTCAGGGCATATTTTTTATTGAGGTATAACTGACAAATAAAATTGTATATGTTTATTTATTTATTATCATCAAAATTGTATATGTTTAAAGTGTACAATGTGATGATTTTATATATATTGTGAAATGAGTACCAAAATCAAGTTAATCAACAAACATCTATCACCACAAATAATTATCTTTTTTTTGGTGAAAAAATTTTAAGATCTACTCTCTTAGCAATTTCAATATACAATACAGTATTATTAACTATAGTCACCATGCTGTACATTGGATCATCAAAATTTATTCATCTTGTAACTAAAACTTTGTATCCTTTGACAAACATCTCCCCATTTTCCCCACCCCCTTGTCCCTGGCAACCACCATTCTAATCTGTTTCCATGAGCTCAGTTGTTTTTTTTTTCATTCCACATAGAACAGATACAATATTTGTCTTTCTCTTTCTAGCTTATTTTGCTTAGTATAATGCCTCCCAGGTTTATCCATCTTGTTGTAAATGGCAGGATTGCCTTCTTCTTATGCATTAATAATATATATATCCACTCCTCTTTATCCATTCATCCATCAATGGACATCTGGATTGTTTCCATATCTTGGCTATTGTGAATAATGCTGCAATGAACATGAGAGTGCAGATAGCTCTTCAAGACATTGATTTCACTTCCTTCAGATATATTACCAGAAGTGGGATTGCTGGATCATATGATAGTTTTATTTTTAAACTTTTGAGGAACTTCAATATCATTTTCCATGATGGCTATAACAATTCACATTTCCACTGAGAGTGCACAGGGTTCGTTTTTCTCTACATCCTCACCTACACTTGTTGTCTCTTGTCTTTTTGATAATAATGATCCTAACACGTGTGTGGTTTTGATTTACATTTCCACAACGATTAGTGATGCTGAACACCTTTTCATGTAACTGTTGAACATTTGTATATCTTCTTTGGAAAAATGTCTATTCAGTTCCTTTGATTATTTTTAAATTGGATTATTTATTTTTGGCTCCTGAATTGTATGAGTTCCTTATATATATTGGACATTACCCTTTCTTTGACATATGATTTGTACATATATTCTCCCATTCTGTAGGCTGCCTTTTCATTTATTATTTTCTTTACTGTACAGAGGCATTTTAGTTTGATGTAATTCCACTTATTTACTTTTGCTTTTGGTGTCATATATAAAAAATCATTGCCAAGACCAATATCAAATAGCTTTTTGCCTAATTTACTCTGGAGTTTTATGATTTCAGGTCTTAAAATTATTCTATTTTGAGTTAATTTTTGTGAGTAGTGTAAGATGGGGTTCAGTTTGATTTTTTGCATGTGGATATCCATTTTTAAAATACCTTTTATTGTAGAGACTATCTTTCACCATATATTCTTGGCATCATTGTCAAATATTAGTTAACTAAGATGTGTGTTTATTTCTGGGATATCTATTCTGTTTCACTGGTCTATGTGTCTGTTTGTTTTTTTTTTTTACCAATACATAATGTTATGATTACTATAGCTTTATAATATAATTTGAAATTAGGATGTCTATGCAGCATTATTTACAATAGCCAAGACATAGAAACAACCTAAGTACCTAAGTGTTCATCAAAAGATAAATTAATTTTTAAAATATGATATATAGCTACCCACCAGCAGTCCCTCCCATCAGGAAACTTACACAAGCCTCTTAGATAGCCTCATCCACCAGAGGGCAGACAGAAGCAGCAAGAAGAACTACAATCCTGCAGTCTGTGGGAAAAAACCACATTCACAGAAAGATGAAAAGGCAGAGAGCTATGTACCAGATGAAGGAACAAGATAAAACCCCAGAAAAACAATTAAATGAAGTGGAGATAGGCAACCTTCCAGAAAAAGTATTCAGAATAATGAGAGTGAAGATGATCCAGGACCTTGGAAAAAGAATGGAGGCAAAGATCGAGAAGATGCAAAAATGTTTAACAAAGACCTAGAAGAATTAAAGAACAAACAAACAGGGCTTCCCTGGTGGCACAGTGGTTGAGAGTCCGCCTGCTGATGCAGGGGACATGGGTTTGTGCCCCGGTCTGGGAAGATCCCACATGCCGCGGAGCGGCTAGGCCCATGAGCCATGGCCACTGAGCCTGTGCGTCCAGAGCCTGTGCTCCACAATGGGAGAGGCCACAACAGTGAGAGGCCCGCGTATCGCAAAAAAAAAAAAAAAAAAAAAGAAAAAGAAAAAAGAACAAGCAAACAGAGATGAAAATACAAGAACTGAAATGAAAACTACACTAGAAGGAATAAATAGCAGAATAACTGAGGTAGAAGAATGGATAAGTGACCTGGAAGACAGAATGGTGGAATTCACTGCTGCAGAACAGAATAAAGAAAAAAGAATGAAAAGAAATGAAGACAGCCTAAGAGACCTCTGGGACAACATTAAACACAACAATATTCTCAGTATAGGGGGCCCAGAAGGAGAAGAGAGAGAGAAAGGACCTGAGAAAATATTTGAAGAGATTATAGTTGAAAACTTCCATAACACAGGAAACGAAATAGCCACCAAAGTCCAGGAAGTGCAGCAAGTCCCATACAGGATAAACCCAAGGAGAAACACACTGAGACACATAATAATCAAATTGGCAAGAATTGAAGACAGAAAAAAATTATTGAAAGCAGCAAGGGAAAAAGAACAAATAACATACGAGGGAATTCCCATAAGGTTAACAGCTGAGATTAGAAATCAGTTACAGGGAAGAAACGTAAAAAACACAAACACATAGAGGCTAAACAATACGTTACTAAATAACCAAGAAATCACTGAAGAAATCAAAGAGGAAATTGAAAAATACCTAAGACAAATGACAATGAAAACATAATGATTCAAAACCAATGGGATACAGCAAAAGCAGTTCCAAGAGGGAAGTTTATAGCTATACAAGCCTACCTCAAGCAACAAGAAAAGTCTCAAATAAACAATGTAACATTACACCTAAAGGAACTAGAGAAAGAAGAACAAACAAAACCCAAAGTTAGTAGACGGAAAGAAATCATAAAGATCAGAGCAGAAATAAATGAAATAGAAACAAAGAAAACAATAGCAAAGATCAATAAAACTAAAATCTGGTTCTTTGAGAAGATAAACAAAATTGATAAACCATTAACCAGACTCATCAAGAAAAAGAGGGAGAGGACTCAAATCAATAAAATTAGAAATGAAAAAGGAAAAGTTACAACAGACACCACAGAATATAAAGCATCCTAATACTACAAGCAACTTTATGTCAATAAAATGGACAAACTGGAAGAAATGGACAAATTTTTAGAAAGGTATAAACTTACAAGACTGAATCAGGAAGAAATAGAAAATATGAACAGACCAATCACAATTAATGAAATCAAAACTGTGATCTAAAATCTTCCAACAAACAAAACTCCAGGACCAGATGGCTTCACAGGTGAATTCTATCAAACATTTAGAGAACTCTTCCAAAAAATTGTGGAGGAAGGAACACTCCCAAACTCATTCTATCTGGCCACCATCACCCTGATACTAAAACCAGACAAAGATACTAAAAAAAAAGAAAATTAAGACCAATATCATTGAAGAATATAGATTCAAAAATCCTCAACAAAATACTAGCAAACAGAATCCAACAACACAGTAAAAGGATCATACACCATGATCAAGTAGGATTTATACCAGGGATGCAAGGATTCTTCAATATACGCAAACCAATCAATATTAAAAAAATTGAAGAATAAATACCATATAAGCATCTCAATAGATGCAGAAAAAGCTTTTGACAAAATTCAACACCCATTTATGATTAAAAAAACTCTCCAGAAAGTGGGCATAGAGGGAACCTACCTCAACATAATAAAGGCCATATATGACAAACCCACAGCAAACATCATTCTCAAGGGTGAAAAACTGAAAACCTTTCCTGTAAGATCAGGAACAAGACAAGGATGTCCACTGTCACCACTATTATTCAACATAGTTTTGTAAGTCCTAGACTCAGCAATCAGAGGGAAAAAAAAGGAATACAAATTGGAAAAGAAGAAGTAAAACTGTCAGTGTTTGCAGATGACATGATACTATACATACAGAATCCTAAAGATGCTACCAGAAAACTACTAGAGCTAATCAATGAATTTGGTAACGCAGCAGGATACAAAATTCATGCCCAGAAATCTCTTGCATTCCTATACATTAATGATGAAATATCTGAAAGAGAAATTAAGGCAACACTCCCATTTACCATTGCAACAAAAAGAATAGAATACCTAGGAATAAACCCACCTAGGGATACAAAAGACCTGTATGCAGAAAACTATAAGACACTGATGAAAGAAATTAAAGATGATACCAACAGGTGGAGAGATATACCATGTTCTTGGATTGGAAGAATCAATATTGTGAAATGACTATACTACCCGAAGCAATCTACAGATTCAATGCAATCCCTATCAAATTACCAATGGCCTTTTTTACAGAGCTAGAAGAAAAAATCTTAAAATTTGTATAGAGACAGAAAAAGACCCCAAATAACCACAACAGTCTTGAGGGAAAAAAAACAGAGCTGGAGGAATCAGGCTCCCTGACTTCAGACTACACTACAAAGCTACAGTAATCAAGACAATATGGTACTGGCACAAAAACAGAAACATAGATCAATGGAACAAGATAGAAAGCCCAGAGATAAACCCACGCACCTCTGGTCAACTAATCTATGAAAAAGGAGGCAAGGATATACAATGGAGAGAAGACAGTCTCTTCAATAAGTGGTGCTGGGAAAATTGGACAGCTACATGTAAAAGAATGAAATTAGAACATTCCCTAACACCATACACAAAAATAAACTCAAAATGGATTAGAGACCTAAATGTAAGACCAGACACTATAAAACTCTTAGAGGAAAACTTAGGAAGAACACTCTATGACATAAATCACAGCAAGATCCTCTTTGATCCACCTGCTAGAGTAATGGAAATAGAAACAAAAATAAACAAATGGGACCTAATGAAACTTAAAAGCTTTTGCACAGCAAAGGAGACCATAAACAAGACAAAAAGACAACCCTCAGAATGGGAGAAAATATTTGCAAACAAATCAACAGACAACGGATTAATCTCCAAAATATATAAACAGCTCATGCAGCTCAGTATTAAAAAAACAAACAACCCAATCCAAAAATGGGCAGAAGACCTAAATTGACATTTCTCCAAAGAAGACATACAGATGTCCAAGAAGCACATGAAAAGCTGCTCAACATCACTAATTATTAGAGAAATGCAAATCAAAACTACAATGAGGTATCACCTCACACCAGGTAGAATGAGCATCATCAGAAAATCTACAAACAAATGCTGGAGAGGGTGTGGAGAAAAGGGAACCCTCTTATACTGTTGGTGGGAATATAAATTGATACAGCCACTATGGAGAACAGTATGGAGGTTCCTTAAAAAACTAAAAATAGAATTACCATATGATCCAGCAATCCCACTACTGGGCATATACCTAGAGAAAACCATAATTCAAAAAGACACATGCACCCCAATGTTCATTGAAGCAATATTTACAATAGCCAGGTCATGGAAGCAACCCAAATGCCCAACACCAGATGAATGGATAAAGAAGATTTGGTACTTGCATACAAGGGAATGTTACTGAGGCATAAAAAGGAATGCAATTGGGTCATTTGTAGAGACGTGGAAGGATCTAGAGACTGTCATACAGAGTGAAGTAAGTCAGAAAGAGAAAAACAAATATCGTATATTAACACATATATGTGGAACCTAGAAAAATGGCACAGATGATCCGGTTTGCAGGGCAGAAATTGAGACACAGATGTAGAGGACATATGTATGGACACCAAGAGGAGAAAGGCAGGGGTGGTGGTGGTGGTGGCATGACGAATTGGGGAATTGGGATTGACATGTATACACTGATGTGTATAAAATTGATGACTAAAAAGAAGCTGCTGCTCAAATAAATAAATAAAATTAAATTAAAAAAGTTTTTAAATTATATATATAGAGAGAGAGAGACAGAGACAGAGAGACACAGAGAGAGAGAGAGACAGAGAGAGATACACAGTGGAATACTTTCAGTCATAAAAATGAAGAAATCCTGCCAATTATGACAACATTGCTGGATCTTGAAGGCATTATGCTAAGTGAAATATGTCAGAGAAAGCCAAATACTGTATGATCTCACTTACATGTGAAATCTAAAAAAAAAAAAAAAGAAAAAAATCAAGACATGTAATACCTCTAGCTTTGTTCTTTTTTTCTCAGGATTGCTTTGGCTATCCAGGATCTGTTGTAGTTTCATACACACAATTTTAGGATTTTTTTTCTATTTCTGTGAAAAATGCCATTGGAATTTTGATAGGAATTATACTGAATCTATAGACACTTTTGGGTAGTATGGACATTTTAACAATGTTAATTCTTCCAATCAATGAACACAGGAGATATTTCCACTTATTTGTGACTTCGCCAATTTCTTTCACCAATGTCTTTAATTTTCAGTTGTACAGGTCTTTCACCTTCTCGGTTAAGTAAGTATTCCTAAGCATTATGTTGTTCTTGATGCTGTTGTAAATAGGAATGTTTTATTAATTTCTCTTTCTGATAGTTCGTTTTTAGTTATAGACATGCCACTGACTTGTGTGTTGATTTGGTCCTGCGATTTTACTGAATTTGTTTATTAGTTCTAACAGGATTTTTGGGTTTTTTGTGGTTTTTTTTGGTGCAGTCTTTAGAGTTTCTATATGTAAGATCATGTTATATGCTAACAGAAATGATTTTACTTTTTCCTTCCCAATTTGGATGAATTTTTTTCTTTTTCTTGCCTAACTGCTCTGGCTAGAACTTTCACTGCTGTGTTGAATAGAAGTGGTGCAAGTGGACATCTTTCTTCCTAATCTTAGAAGAAAAGTTTCAGCTTTTAACCATTGAGAATGATACTAGCTGTGGACTTTTCATAAATGGTCTTTAGTATGTTGAGGTACATTCCCATTTGATGGAGGTCTATGATCATTTTAATATGCTACTGAATTCAGCTTCATAATATTTAATTTAGGATTTTTGCCTATATTCATCAAGGATATTGACCTGTAACTTTCTTTGTCTGGCTATGGTAGCAGGGTAATGTTGGTCTTGCAAAATTAGTTTGGAAGTATACCCTCCTTTTCAATTTTTTGGAAGAGTTTGAAAAAGTTTGTCATTAATTCGTCTCCAAATGTTTGGTAGAATTCATCCATGAAACCATGTGGTCCTGGACTTTTCTTTGTTGGGAGAGTTTTGATTACTGATTCAATCTATTTTCTATAACTTCATGATTCAGTTTAAGCAGGTTTTATTTTTCTAGGAATTTATGCATTTTTCTAGGTTATCCAGCTTGTTAGTCTCTTATGATCCTTGTATTTCTGCTATATTAGTTGTAATGCTTCCTCTTTCATTTCTGATTTTAAGTCTTCTCTCTTTCTTTCATAGTTCATACAATTCTACATACAATTCCAACATGTGGGTTTTATCCTCACACCACCAAGCAACTCTCCAACATCAGCTGTGTGTCCTACAATTTAACTCAATTCTGATACCTTCTACCGAGAGATACTGTCAGATTCCACAGGATAAGGGCTCAGTCCTACAGGACTGCCCCCTTCCCACTTCAGATTTCAATTACAAATTCAGGTTTTTATCTGTGCTTCTGACTCACTGGCTATAGATTGGAGGTTCCAATGACTCCCTCCTTGTGTTCAATTAATTTGCTAGAGCAGATCACAGAACACAGTAAAACGCTTTACTTACTAGGTTACTGGTCTATTACAAAGGATATTAAAGGATATGAATCCACAGCCAGATGATAGAGATACAAAGGGCAGGATTCTGAAAAAGGAGGTTCTGTCACTGTGAAATTTGGGGTCAAGTATGGCAAAACGTGTGTACATGTATTACAATTGTATCTTCTTGATTACTTGATTCTTTTATCATATATAATGACTATGTTTCTTATTACAGTTTTTGACTTAACATCTATTTTAGCTGATACAAATATAAATACTTCTGTTCTCCTTTGGTTTCCATTTACATGGGATTAGCTTATCCATTTTTTCCCTTTCAGGCTATGTGTGTTATTAAAGCTAAAGTGAGACTTTCTTAGGCATTATGTAGGTGGGTCTTGTTTTTATCTGTTCAGCCACTGTATATCTTTTAATTGGATAATTTAGTCCATTTATATTTAAATTAATTATTGATAGGTAAGAACTTATTGTTGCCATCTTGTTAATTGTTTTCTGGCTGTTTTGTAGTTTCTTTGTTCCTTTCTTCCAGTGGGCCCTTTCCACTGGAGTGACAGTCAGGCAGGGTGTCATGAGATGGCATCATATATATAATGGGCCATGATCTTGACATAATTATGCTTTATGGATTTTAAAGGGATCTCCTCTCCTGGAGCCCACCATTAGCAGCTTTCTCAAGGTGCTTGGCTCTGAGCAGAATGGTTCACAACAAGTTTGGGTAAAACACAAAGGATGAGACAGCCAAAGCTCTCTGGCCAGAGAGCTAGAAGGAATGACAGAGAGGCCACAACCTCAGGCTCCATGTCATACACCTCCACCACTAATGTCTGTCAAGTTTTATCACTCCACTGAGATTATTCAACTTGCAAAATAGGGAAAAATAAAAGCACCTACGCTTTGATGTTTTGTGACAATTGTATAAGAAAGTGGGTGCATAAGAAGCCTTCAGATAATGTTAAGCATTACCATTATCATTATTTATTCTCCATATATTAGACCACAAATCTCAGCATATTTGCCTGGTTAAGAAAAAGGCAGTAAATTCACATATGTACTTTTTTTTTTTTTAACATCTTTATTGGGGTATAATTGCTTTACAATGGTGTGTTAGTTTCTGCTTTATAACAAAGCGAATCAGTCATACATAAACATATGTTCCCATATGTCTTCCCTGTTGCGTCTCCCTCCCTCCCACCCTCCCCATCCCACCCCTCCAGGCTGTCACAAAGCACCGAGCCAATATCCCTGTGCCATGCGGCTGCTTCCCACTAGCTATCTACCTTACTGCGTTTGTTACTGTGTATATGCCCATGACTCTCTCTCGCCCTGTCACAGCTCACCCTTCCCCCTCCCCATAACCTCAAGTCCGTTCTCTAAGAGGTCTGCGTCTTTATTCCTGCTTTACCCCTAGGTTCTTCCTGACATTTTTTTCTTAAATTCCATATATATGTGTTAGCATACGGTATTTGTCTTTTTCTTTCTGACTTACTTCACTCTGTATGACAGACTCTAGGTCTATCCACCTCATTACAAATAGCTCAATTTCGTTTCTTTTTATGGCTGAGTAATATTCCATTGTATATATGTGCCACATCTTCTTTATCCATTCATCCGATGACGGGCACTTAGGTTGTTTCCATCTCCGGGCTATTGTAAATAGAGCTGCAATGAACATTTTGGTACATGACTCTTTTTGAATTTTGGTTTTCTCAGGGTATATGCCCAGTAGTGGGATTGCTGGGTCATATGGTAGTTCTATTTGTAGTTTTTTAAGGAACCTCCATACTGTTCTCCATAGTGGCTGAACCAATTCACATTCCCACCAGCAGTGCAAGAGTGTTCCCTTTTCTCCACACCCTCTCCAGCATTTATTGTTTCTAGATTTTTTGATGATGGCCATTCTGACTGGTGTGAGATGATATCTCATTGTAGTTTTGATTTGCATTTCTCTAATGATTAATGATGTTGAGCATTCTTTCATGTGTTTGTTGGCAGTCTGTATATCTTCTTTGGAGAAATGTCTATTTAGGTCTTCTGCCCATTTTTGGATTGGCTTGTTTGTTTTCTTGTTATTGAGCTGCATGAGCTGCTTGTAAATTTTGGAGATTAATCCTTTGTCGGTTGCTTCATTTGCAAATATTTTCTCCCATTCTGAGGGTTGTCTTTTGGTCTTGTTTATGGTTTCCTTTGCTGTGCAAAAGCTTTGAAGTTTCATTAGGTCCCATTTGTTTATTTTTGTTTTTATTTCCATTACTCTAGGAGGTGGGTCAGAAAGGATCTTGCTTTGATTTATGTCATAGAGTGTTCTGCCTATGTTTTCCTCTAAGAGTTTGATAGTTTCTGGCCTTACATTTAGGTCTTTAATCCATTTTGAGCTTATTTTTGTGTATGGTGTTAGGGAGTGATCTAATCTCATACTTTTACATGTACCTGTCCAGTTTTCCCAGCACCACTTATTGAAGAGGCTGTCCTTTCTCCATTGTACATTACTGCCACCTTTATCAAAGATAAGTTGTCCATATGTGCATGGGTTTATCTCTGGGCTTTCTATCCTGTTCCATTGATCTATCTTTCTGTTTTTGTGCCAGTACCATACCGTCTTGATGACTGTAGCTTTGTAGTATAGTCTGAAGTCAGGGAGCCTGATTCCTCCAGTTCCTTCTTTCGTTCTCAAGATTGCTTTGGCTATTCGGGGTCTTTTGTGTTTCCATACAAATTGTGAAATTTTTTCTTCTAGTTCTGTGAAAAATGCCAGTGGTAGTTTGATAGAGATTGCATTGAATCTGTAGATTGCTTTGGGTAGTAGAGTCATTTTCACAATGTTGATTCTTCCAATCCAAGAACATGGTATATCTCTCCATCTATTTATATCATCTTTAATTTCTTTCATCAGTGTCTTATAATTTTCTGCATACAGGTCTTTTGTCTCCTTAGGTAGGTTTATTCCTAGATATTTTATTCTTTTTGTTGCAATGGTAAATGGGAGTGTTTTCTTGATTTCACTTTCAGATTTTTCATCATTAGTATATAGGAATGCCAGAGATTTCTGTGCATTAATTTTGTATCCTGCCACTTTACCAAATTCATTGATTAGCTCTAGTAGTTTTCTGGTAGCATCTTTAGGGTTCTCTATGTATAGGATCATGTCATCTGCAAACAGTGACAGCTTTACTTCTTCTTTTCCAATTTGGATTCCTTTTATTTCCTTTCCTTCTCTGATTGCTGTGGCTAAAACTTCCAAAACAATGTTGAATAATAGTGGTGAGAGTGGGCAACCTTGTCTTGTTCCTGATCTTAGTGGAAATGCTTTCAGTTTTTCACCATTGAGGATGATGTTTGCTGTGGGCTTGTCATATATGGCCTTTATTATGTTGAGGAAAGTTCCCTCTATGCCTACTTTCTGCAGGGTTTTTATCATAAATGGGTGTTGAATTTTGTCAGAAACTTTCTCTGCATCTATTGAGATGATCATATGGTTTTTCTCCTTCAATTTGTTAATATGGTTTATCACATTGATAGATTTGCGTATATTGAAGAATCCTTGCATTCCTGGAATAAACCCCACTTGATCATGGTGTATGATCCTTTTAATGTGCTGTTGGATTCTGTTTGCTAGTATTTTGTTGAGGATTTTTGCATCTATGTTCATCAGTGATATTGGCCTGTAGTTTTCTTTCTTTGTGACATCCTTGTCTGGTTTTGGTATCAAGGTGATGGTGGCCTCATAGAAGGAGTTAGGGAGTGGTCCTCCCTCTGCTATATTTTGGAAGAGTTTGAGAAGGATAGGTGTTAGCTCTTCTCTAAATGTTTGATAGAATTCGCCTGTGAAGCCATCTGGTCCTGGGCTTTTCTTTGTTGGAAGATTTTTAATCACAGTTTCACTTTCAGTGCTTGTGATTGGTCTGTTCATATTTTCTATTTCTTCCTGATTCAGTCTTGGCAGGTTGTGCATTTCTAAGAATTTGTCCATTTCTTCCAGATTGTCCATTTTATTGGCATAGAGTTGCTTGTAGTAATCTCTCATGATCTCTTTTATCTCTGCAGTGTCAGTTGTTACCTCTCCTTTTTCATTTCTAATTCTATTGATTTGAGTCTTCTCCCTTTCTTTCTTGTTGAGTCTGGCTAGTGGTTTATCTATTTTGTTTATCTTCTCAAAGAACCAGCTTTTAATTTTATTGATCTTTGCTATTGTTTCCTTCATTTCTTTTTCATTTATTTCTGATCTGATTTTTATGATTTCTTTCCTTCTGCTAGCTTTGGGTTTTTTTTGTTCTTCTTTCTCTAATTGCTTGAGGTGCAAGGTTAGGTTGTTTATTCGAGATGTTTCCTGCTTCTTAAGGTGGGCTTGTATTGCTATAAACTTCCCCCTTAGAACTGCTTTTGCTGCATCCCACAGGTTTTGGGTTGTTGTGTCTCCATTGTCATTTGTCTCTAGGTATTTTTTGATTTCCTCTTTGATTTCTTCAGTGATCTCTTCATTATTAAGTAGTGTATTGTTTAGCCTCCATGTGTTTGTATTTTTTACAGATCTTTTCCTGTAATTGATATCTAGTCTCATGGCGTTGTGGTCAGAAAAGATACTTGATACAATTTCAATTTTCTTAAATTTACCAAGGCTTCATTTGTGACCTAAGATATGATCTATCCTGGAGAATGTTCCATGAGCACTTGAGAAAAATGTGTATTCTGTTGTTTTTGGATGGAGTGTCCTATAAATATCAATTAAGTCCATCTTGTTTAATGTATCATTTAAAGCTTGTGTTTCCTTATTTATTTTCATTTTGGATGATCTGTCCATGGGTGAAAGTGGGGTGTTAAAGTCCCCTACTATGAATGTGTTACTGTCGATTTCCCCTTTTATGGCTGTTAGTATTTGCCTTATGTATTGAGGTGCTCCTATGTTGGGTGCATAAATATTTACAATTGTTATATCTTCTTCTTGGATCGATCCCTTGATCATTATGTAGTGTCCTTCTTTGTCTCTTTTAATAGTCCTTATTTTAAAGTCTATTTTGTCTGATATGAGAATTGCTACTCCAGCTTTCTTTTGGCTTCCATTTGCATGGAATATCTTTTTCCATCCCCTTACTTTCAGTCTGTATGTGTCTCTAGGTCTGAAGTGGGTCTCTTGTAGACAGCATATATAAGGGTCTTGTTTTTGTATCCATTTAGCTAATCTGTGTCTTTTGGTGGGAGCATTTAGTCCATTTACATTTAAGGTAATTATCGATATGTATGTTCCTATTCCCATTTTCTAAATTGTTTTGGGTTCGTTATTATAGGTCTTTTCCTTCTCTTGTGTTTCTTGCCTAGAGAAGATCCTTTAGCATTTGTTGTAAAGCTGGTTTGGTGGTGCTGAACTCTCTCAGCTTTTGCTTGTCTGTAAAGGTTTTAATTTCTCCATCAAATCTAAATGAGATCCTTGCTGGGTAGAGTAGTCTTGGCTGCATGTTTTTCTCCTTCATCACTTTCAGTATGTCCTGCCACTCCCTTCTGGCTTGTAGGGTTTCTGCTGAGAGATCAGCTGTTAACCTTATGGGGATTCCCTTATGTGTTATTTGTTGTTTTTCCCTTGCTGCTTTTAATATGCTTTCTTTGTATTTAATTTTTGACAGTTTGATTAATATGTGTCTTGGCGTATTTCTCCTTGTATTTATCTTGTATGGGACTCTCTGTGCTTCCTGGACTTGATTAACTATTTCCTTTCCCATATTAGGGAAGTTTTCAACTATAATCTCTTCAAATATTTTCTCAGTCCCTTTCTTTTTCTCTTCTTCTTCTGGAACCCCTATAATTCGAATGTTGGTGCGTTTAATGTTGTCCCAGAGGTCTCTGAGACTGTCCTCAGTTCTTTTCATTCTTTTTTCTTTATTCTGCTCTGCAGTAGTTATTTCCATTATTTTATCTTCCAGGTCACTTATCCGTTCTTCTGCCTCAGTTATTCTGCTATTGATCCCATCTAGAGTACTTTTAATTTCATTTATTGTGTTGTTCATCGTTGCTTGTTTCATCTTTAGTTCTTCTAGGTCCTTGTTAACTGATTCTTGCATTTTGTCCAATCTATTGTCCATTCTATCTCCAAGATTTCGGATCAACCTTACTATCATTATTCTGAATTCTCTTTCAGGTAGACTGCCTATTTCCTCTTCATTTGTTAGGTCTGGTGCATTTTTATCTTGCTCCTTTATCTGCTGTGTGTTTTTCTGTCTTCTCATTTTGCTTATCTTACTGTGTTTGGGGTCTCCTTTTTGCAGGCTGCAGGTTTGTAGTTCCTCCTGTTTTTGATGTCTGTCTCCAGTGGCTAAGGTTGGTTCAGTGGGTTGTGTAGGCTTCCTGGTGGAGGGGGCTAGTGCCTGTGTTGTGGTGGATGAGGCTGGATCTTGTCTCTCTAGTGGGCAGGTTCACGTCTGGTGGTGTGTTTGGGGGTGTCTGTGGCCTTATTATGATTTTAGGCAGCCTCTCTGCTAATGGGTGGGGTTGTGTTCCTGTTTTGCTAGTTGTTTGGCATAGGTTTTCCAGCACTGTGGCTTGCTGGTCGTTGAGTGAAGCTGGGTGCTGGTGTTAAGATGGAGGTCTCTGGGAGATTTTCGCCGTTTGATATTATGTGGAGCTGGGAGGTCTCTTGTTGATCAGTGTCCTGAAGTTGGCTGTCCTACCTCAGAGGCAGAGCCCTGCCTCCTGGCTGGAGCACCAAAAGCTTTTCATCCACAGGCTCAGGATAAAAGGGAGAAAAAGTAGAGGGAATTAGTAGAAGTATGAGGAAAGAAAGAAGGAAAGGAGGGTAGGAAGGAAGGAAGAAAGAAAGAAAGAAGCAAAGAAGGAAAGAAGGCAAGAAGGAAAGAAAGGAGGGAGGGAGGGAGGAAGGAAGGAAGGAGGGAAAGAAGGAAAAAAGACAGAAAGAAAGAAGATACAGTAAAAATAAAATAAAGTATAATAAAGTTATTGAATTAAAAACTTCTTATTTAGAAAAAAAAAAAAAGGGACGGAAAGAACCTTAGGACAAATGTTGGAAGCAAAGCTATACAGACAAAATCTTACACAGAAGCATACACATACACCCTCACTAAAAGAGGTAAATGGGGAAAAATCCTAAATCTTGCTGTCAGAGACCACCTCCTCAATTTGGGATGATTCGTTGTCTAAAGGAGGGAAGGAAAGAAGGAAAGAAAGAAAGAAAGAACGAAGGTAAAGTATAATAAGGTTATTAAAATTAATTATTAAGAAAAAAAATTTAAAAAAAACCATGGACGGATAGAACCCTAGGACAAATGGTGGAAGCAAGACTATACAGACAAGATCTCACACAGAAGCATACACATACACATTCACAAAAAGAGGAAAGGGGAAAAAATCATAGATCTTGCTCCTAAAGTCCACTTCCTTAATTTGGGATGATTGGTTGTCTATTCAGGTATTCCACAGATGCAGGGTACATCAAGTTGATTGTGGAGCTTTAATCCGCTGCTTCTGAGGCTGCTGGGAGAGATTTCCCTTTCTCTTCTTTGTTCTCACAGCTCCCAGGGCTAAGCTTTGGATTTGGCCCTGCCACTGCGTGTAGATCGCTGGAGGGCGTCTGTTTTTTGCTCAGACAGGATGGGGTTAAAAGAGCCGCTGATTGGGGGCTCTGGCGCACTCAGGCCGGCGGGGACGGAGGGGCACAGAGTGCGGGGCGGGCCTGCGGTGGCAAAGGCCGGCGTGACTTTGCACCAGCCTGAGGCGCGCTGTGCGCTCTCCCGGGGAAGTTGTCCCTGGATCCCGGGAACCCGGCAGTGGCGGGTTGCACAGGCTCCGCGGAGGAGGGGTGTGGAGAGTGACCTGTGCTCGCACACAGGCCCCTCGGTGGCGGCAGCAGCAGCCTTAACGTCTCCCGCCCGCCTCTGGGGTCCGCGCTTTTAGCCGCGGCTTGCGCCCGTCTCTGGATTCCGTGCTTTCAGCCGCGGCTCGCGCCCGTCTCTGGATTCCGCGCTTTCAGCCGCGGCTCGCGCCCGTCTCTGGATTCCGCGCTTTCAGCCGCGGCTCGCGCCCGTCTCTGGGGTCCGCGCTTTCAGCCGCGGCTCGCGCCCGTCTCTGGGGTTCGCGCTTTTAGCCGCGGCTCGCGCCCGTCTCTGGAGTTCCTTTAAGCAGCGTTCTTAAACCCCTCTCCTCACGCCCCAGGAAACAAAGAGGGAAGGAAAAGTCTCCTGCCTCTTCTGCAGGTGCAGGCTTTTCCCCGGACTCCCTCCCGGCTAGCTGTGGTGCACTAACCCCTTCAGGCTATGTTCAAGCCGCCAACCCCAGTCCTCTCCCTGCGCTCCGGCCTCAGCTCGCAGCCCCGCCCGCCCCGGCGGGTGAGCAGACAAGCCTCTCGGGCTGGTGAGTGCCGGTCGGCACCGATCCTCTGTGCGGGAATCTCCCCGCTTTGCCCTCCGCACCCGTTGCTGTGCACTCCTCCGCAGCTTCGAAGCTCCCCCCTCCGCCTCCCGCAGTCTCCGCCCGCGAAGGGGCTTCCTAGAGTGTGGAAACTTTTCCTCCTTCACAGCTCCCTCCCACTGGTGCAGGTGCCGTCCCTATTCTTTTGTCTCTGTTTTTTCTTTTGCCCTACCCAGGTACGTGGGGAGTTTCTTGCCTTTTGGGAGGTCTGAGGTCTTCTGCCAGCCTTCAGTAGGTGTTCTGTAGGAGTTGTTCCACGTGTAGATGTATTTCTGGTGTATCTGTGGGGAGGAAGGTGATCTCCGCGTCTTACTCTTCCGCCATCTTCCGCCTTCTCCACATATGTACTTTATTTTTCATCAATGGTAAAAAAAAAAAAACCTAACCTGCTTCACCTTGTAAGATTTTACAAAAAGGGTATATACTTCCAAACATATGTACAATAAATTTTTTTTTACACAATCAGAGGAACCAACAAAATATCCACAAATGTTACATGCTAATTGCTCATCAGCTAGCTCTACACACTTTTTCATGGATTTGCTTCACTGTCTCCACCTTCTCTTTGTGTAAAAGCACCACACTCAGAGCCAGTTGTTCCCCTGGCTCTTCTGCAGGTTTACATGTGGGCTGGATATCTTCCATTGGCTCCTCCAGATCTGCTCACCATACTTTCTGCCCAGCTCTCTGGTGAAAGACTGCAGGTTCCCATACCCTCTGCTTCCCAGCCAAGAAGCACAGCAAAGGAGGAAAGCAAGGTCAGGTTATGCATCTTGTGGCCTCCTCATTCAGGCTCCATAGAGGCACCACTCATCTCAAGGAGAGCTTCCCTACAGGCCCTCTCCTTCCAGGGTTCTGTCAATTGCTCCCTCCCTTTCTCCCTTAGGATCTGGGGGTGATAAGAGCTCCCTATGCAGCTGGTTTCCAGATTTCCCTACACCTCATCCACACTTTTGTAAATAGTCTCTTCTTGAATTAGCTTAATTATCTGTTTACTCACTGACATATTTTGCTTTGTCATGTGTCCTTTTGATATAAGACTTCCATTATATTAGTCAGCATTCTTGCAGTTGAAAATGATAAAAATCCAATTCAAACTAGTCTAAGTAAAAATATAATAACAAAAAGCAATGCAATCTTTGGGTATGAATCCAGGGGCTCAGACAAAGTCATAGGGACTCTGTTTCTCCATTTCTTATTTCTACTCTCCTCAGTAATGGATTCTCCCTAAGCAGCTTCATCCACATGGTAGCAAAGACAACTACCAATAATTGTGGACTTACACCATCCTCACAAAACAAATTTGAGAAAAAAGATAGTTCTTCTTTACCAGAAGTTCCAGCAGAAGCCCTGGGAGGGCTCTAATTGGTTTGTCTTGGGTCACCTGACCAGGGATGGTACCCTGATTGGCCAGGTGTGAGTCAAATGCCTTGTAACCGGGAGATGGAGTGAGCCCCACCTGGACCACAAGGACTGAGAATAATGGGGAAAGAGGTAGTTCTCTAAAGAGATGCTAGTCCGAGAAAATACGCATATAACCATAAAGTTATAAACTCTTTTTTGATAACTCTGACTTTACAAAGTGACCCCAAAAGTCCTCAGAAATGTTGCATATACTCTCACTTCATCCCAACTTACCTTTCCCCCTTCCTGTGTCAGAGTAGCATTGACATATATACACTACCAAATGTAAAATATATAGCTAGTGGGAAGCAGCTGCATAGCACAGGGAGATAAGCTCGGTGCTTTGTGACCACCTAGAGGGGTGGGATAGGGAGTGTGGGAGAGAGACGCAAGACGGAGGGGATATGGGGATATATGTATACGTACAGCTGATTCACTTTTTTATACAGCAGAAACTAACACAACATTGTAAAGCAATTATACTCCAATAAAGATGTTTAAAAAAATGTAAAAAAAAAGAATGTTACATACAAACCCCACATGGAGCTAGTCTCCTTTCTATACTCTTCTCTTAGGTGAGAGCTACCTTTTTCTCTTGTACAGAAAAGAACATCACCAAAGAACTATCAGGCAGGCACAGAGAGACCAAGGGATTTACATTCTTCATATCCCACAGCAAGACACCTGGTGAATTTAGATACACAGATGGATTCAGCCTACCTGCTCCGGGATGGTACTCTTTCAGGACCAAAGCTAATTCCTATGGCTCATACTGTACCCAGGAGATTTCCTGGGGCCAATGCTCATGAGTAAAGTATGAAGGAAGGAGAAACAATTGCTACAGTAGGCCTTCTGAGGAAAAGGAGCACTTTAGGAGACAAGAGTTGAGTTCAGTGTCTCAAGTATGAAAGTCAAAGGATGTAGGGCATAAAATTTAATGAGCACCAAAAGACAATATTACCTACCAGGGACCTTGTGCACAATGGTCTAGATTCATGGGATCATACTGTGTGCCAGCCATTGTGCAGGTTCTGAGGTACAACAAAGTGGAAGGCAGCTAGCATTCCTGCACTCACTGAGCTCATGGGCAGAGAATCAAACAGGCCAGGACAATGAATTGTGATAAGCACCTTGATAGAGGGCATACAGCTGGGGTGGGAACACACACAAGGGCATCTAACTGAAGCTGAAGGAATCAGTGAAGACTTCTCAAGGGAATGATGTCAAGGCCTAAAGGGGGAGGAAGAGTACAGCAGCAGGCCCAGGAGCCTGGAAGAAGAAAGAACAGGGAGCAAAGGGAAAATTAATAGTCCAGCGTTCCATCATTCTTCAATAAATGTTTATCAAGGGCCACTCTGAGCTAAGCATCAAGAGTGCAGTAGTGAACAGGCCAGATGCCTTCAGAGAGTTCATGGAAAATAATGAGGAATCCAAAAATAGAGCAGTTAAGTACAGACTGTGGTGAATCCCGTGATGAGAGAGAGAGAGTATGGAGATGAGGGATGGAAGGATTGCACAGTAAGACAGTGGTCAGGAAACATTTTTGGCAAAGCCTAGAGGATAAAGGTCAGCAGTCCTCTCAGAGCTGGGGAAGAGCGCATCAAAAAGAGGAAATGGTATGAGGGCAGAGAGGACTTGGTCCATTTGAAGAAGAGAGAATAGACCAATTTGAAGAAGAGAAAGGAGGCCAACATGTGTGGAGTGTAGAGAGCAAAGGAGTGTTTGGAGGTGAGGTGGGTAGGCTAATCTCATGAGGGGCCAGGAGGCCAAGGTTTCATTCCATGTGCATGGGGAACCTTTGGGAAGCTTTAAATTGGGAGTTCTATGTTAGACAGATTGCTCTAGCTGCTTGGTGGAGAAAGGATTGTAGGAAGATCCATTAGGATGTTACCTTAGTAGTCCAGGAGAGAAATGACAGTGGCATGAACACAGTTGGTGGTTGTAGAGAAAAAGAGAAGTGGTGTGATTGGAAATATATCCATAGGTAGAACAAGCAATACCAGCAGTACTGGGTGAGGGAAAAGTAAAAGGAAAAATAACTTGTAGGTTGAGCACAAGTGGATTGAGCTGGAGTCCAACATACGTGACAAGTGTTGAGGGATGAGGCAGGCAGGTGTACAGAGTCAGATCAGAAAGCTCCTTAGACATCCTATTAAGCAGTACACTTTATCATGAGGGTGGTGGGGAGCTCCCTGAAAAGTTTGGAGAGATTATTTTGTTGTTTTAGACATATCACTCTGGAGATCCTATTAGAAAGGGGAAGGAAGATGATGAGGGGAAAATTGGGATGAGGGGGTGCTGATGGGCTAATGCAGGCAGGGGTAGTGATGCCCTTTGAAATTTAAGTGGCTGTGTTGTTGTTGCCTCTTTTAGTGATATAGAGAGTATGAAGTGCACTTAGCACCTGGGAACCTGCCTGGTGGTTCATGCGGGTCCCCATTAGGGGACTGAGGATAGAGATAGATCCTTGCGATGTCTCCACTCCCATCCCCACAATCTGGGGACTGCAGAATTCCATCCTCCTAGCAAGCCACACAGGACTCCACTTTCCTACCTAGTCTGACTGTAGGAAACTCCCCCAGGAAATACCAAGAAAAAGATCTTGCAAGGCAAGCTACTCCGGAAAGGGGGTAATACTAATTCATGGTAATTTCAAGTTTCAATTTCTTTTGTATTTTCTTTAACAATTGAATTTTTCTTTAAAAAAGTCAACATTAATTAAGCACTGTACTCCTACTCCCAGCAGTCTAATTATCACAACCATGCAATCTATTAAAAGTGCTGGATTCAAATGTTTGATTTTAACACCTGACTTTCTAGGACACAGTTTTCTAAGTGCCCTACATTTGCTAATTGAAGGGGGGAAATGACCATTTTCTGGCTTAAATATTGCTAGAAAATAATCAGCCAGGTCCACCCCTCTCACCACACCCCTCTAACATCCCCCCAGAATCCAACCTCCATCCACATTGAGAGGTTTTCAGAGTTTATTCTGAAGCTCCACATCCTGACAGCACCACAAAAATCCCAGTTCCAGCTACCATGTGCTTTTATGTCCTGCCTAATGCATGAGATAAGGGCACTTGCAAATTTGAGTCTTGGCCTTGCTACTTATCTCACTGGGATTTAATTACCTCAGAGAGTTTGTATATTCCCCTTACACTGTTGGTGGAATGTAAATTGGTGCAGCACTATGGAAAACAGTATGGAGGTTCCTCAAACTAAAAATAGAGCTACCATATGATCCAGCAATCCAACTTCTGGGCATATATTCAGAAAAGACAAAATGCAAAAAGATACACACATCCCAATGTTCATGGCAGCACTATTTACAACAGCCAAGACATGGAAACAAGCCAAGTGCCCAAAAACAGACGATTGGTTTAAGAAGATGTGGTGTGTGTGTATATATATACACATACATTATATATATATATATACACACATATATATATATATATGGAATATCATACTAAGTGAAATAAGTCAGACAAAGACAGACAGATATTATACAATATCACATGTGGAATCTAAAAACTAATACAAATGAATCTGTATACAAAACAGAAACAGAGGGACTTCCCTGGTGGTGCAGTGGTTAAGAATCCGCCTGCCAATGCAGGGACACAGGTTCGAGCCCTGGTCCAGGAGGATCCCACAGGCTGTGGAGCAACTGAGCCTGTGTGCCACAACTACTGAGCCTTTGCTCTAGAGCCCGGGAGCAACAACTACTGAACCTGCATGCTGCAATTACTGAAGCCCACATGCCTAGAGCCCGTGCTCTGCAACAAGAGAAACCACCGCAGTGAGAAGCCCGCACACTGCAACAAAGAGTAGCCCCCACTCACCACAACTAGAGAAAAGCCTGCATGCAGCAACAAAAACCCAACACAGCCAAAAATAAATAAATAAATATTTTTTTAAATAAATAAAATTTAAAACAAACAAACAAACAGAAACAGACTCACAGACATAGAAAACAAACTAACGGTTACCAAAGGGAAAGAAAGACAGGTAGGGACAAATTAGGAGTATGGGATTAATAGATATTCACCACTATATATAAAATAGATAAACAACAAGAATTTACTGTACAGCACAGGGAACTATACTCAATGTCTTATAATAGTCTGTAATGGAAAAGAGTCTGAATATATATATATATATATATATATATATATATGAAACTCAATCACTTTGCTGTACACCTAAAACTAACACACTCTTGTAAATCAACTATACTTCAAATAAATAAATAAATAAAGAGTTGATAGATTATGCGAGTTAACCTATTTACACATTTAGAACAGTCTTAGAAATTGGTAAGAGCTATAGAAGAGTTTGCTATTATTATTAGTAGTAGTAGTCCTATTTTTACAACTCTGCTAAGGCTTCCTCATGGGAGGTATGATTGGTCACTTGCTCCGTGTTGTGAATTTAAGACACCGGTTTGCTCTCTCATGGGAATCTGCAATAAAGCCCTAGTCTTAATGGTGAAACAAAAAGACATCTCAGGCTGAAGGGAGGTGGAGAGAAGGCCCCACAGGAGTGAGTTTTTCTGCCTGAGGGAAGCTTCCTGGGTGAGCTCTGTGTGCCTGGCCCCCACACAGAGGGAGCCTGGCCTGCATTCGCTTGCCCATCTCCAGTCAGAGGAGCCGCCCCTGATGAGGCACCTGAGGAGCCTACTGTGCTGGAGCTGAGGTTCTCAGGGGAGGAGTGAGTGTGAGAAATGCTCCATTCCCACTGATTTTTCAATCAGAAGATCCAGAGAGGAGTTACTTAATTTCAGCATTTTGTGAATTTTGTGTCATTTGGAAGGAAAAATATCTACACATACACACACACACACACACACACACACACACACACACACACAAACATTCGGCTCAACTCTGAGCAAATGTACCCAGAGCAGGAGGAATATTCGTGGGCTATGAACATGTGAACAGGTAGTAGAAACCTCTTATTAATCCAGCCGCCCAGAGTGAAGCAGGAATGTCACCAGCCAGAACACCAACAGAGGTTACTGGCCCTTCTGGAGTCTGCAGAGCCTTGGGCAGGAGCAGGGCAGGAGGCTCCATCTCTCAGCTGGAGGCCAGGCCAGCCAGGCACAAAGGCAGCTACAAAGCCCTAGATCAGAGCAGAAAAACGTAGAGCGACAGAGTCGGGGGCTCTTATGTTAATGAACCTAAGCCATGATGAACCACTGTTTAGAAAAATAATTTGGGTTTTCTTTCTTTTTCTTTTTTATTCAATCAGTGATTTAATTATGAGAAAAGTGAATAGTGTTAAAGCTGTGTGAGGTACCAATTGTCCCAGAGGCCTGAAAGAGTGAATACAACTACACATTGTAATGAAACCTAGTGGAGCGCCTTCTAGCCGCTGGTTTAAAGCACTCAGCTATGCTTTTGGAGAGGCATAAACAATGCAAAAACCTATAATTGCTGTGTCAGTCACGAAGTCCATGCAGAATACCAAGTACCGAGCTTCCTGGCATTGGAAGGGGGCACACAGCTACACTGTGATCTGCTGGGAGGACCCCAGGGACTGGATGGCTGTTTGTCCCCAGCACCCGCAGGACACCTGTCCAGTCCCTGGCCTCCATCACCCCCCAGACATGCTGGCAATCACAGCCCACCTGCCCCATTTCTCACTACTCACAGAGCTGGCAGAGATGGGGCTTAGGTCGCACCTTGCTTTCTCAGCTGCACCTAGAGGCCTCTAACCAGTGGCTTCATGGACATCATCCTCCCTAGAGCAGGATTGAATAAAAATAAAATGAGTACCACGTGTGTCATTTTAAATGTTCTAGTAACCAGTAACCACATTAAAAAAACAGTAAAAAGAAACAGGTGAAATTAATTGTAATGGTATATTTTATTTGACCTAATATATCCAAAATATTGTAATTTCAACATGTAATTAATATAAAAAAGTATTAATGAAATATTTGACATTTTGTACTAAGTATTTGAAATCAGGCATGTGTACTTGAGTACATCTCGATCAGACTAGCCACATTTCTAGTGCTCAATAACCACATGTAGCTAATGGAACAGCCCAGCTCAGGGAACAAAATAGACCACTGCTTCCCTGAGTCACCTTGCATCCCAGGCCCCATGGGCCCTGTGAGCCTGGAGCCCACATGCACCCCAACGTAGAGGAGAACCCATCCTGGCTTGGGAGGTCCCAATCATCTGTCTGCCTGGCATCACCCCTGGGCCTCTCCCATCTGCCCAGCAGTACTGAAACCTCTCCAAGCTGGAGAAAATGGCCCAGAGGGCCCAAGCCAGCTCTTGCAACTTGCTGAGGTTGGAGAAAAGACTTCTCTGTGTACAATGGCAGCAACTAAGAACCCAAGGAGACCAGAGGTTCAACAAACATGTGGGATTCTGGAGGCTGGGAGAAAGGAATGTCAGGGACTTTTTTCCAGGGCCTCTGGAGATAGAGGCAGGGAGGCATGGGACTCGCAGATAGCTTGTGAGTCCAGCTGTCCACAGGAGGGTCTGCCCAAAACACCTCGGGGCCTGGCATGTTATTCACATTAGAAGTGGAGCCTTGATAGCCCCTCCCACGAGGTACAGGAGGAGGTAGAGTTGCTCTCTGCCCTCACCCCTCCTGCCAGGCAGCAGAGGAGCTTTTCTTGAAATGCTATTCAGCCTGCCCTCTACTCCCCTGCAGACCCCCACCCAACAAAGAGGCCTCACTGGGCAGTTTCATTTCCAGTGGTGTAAATCACTGTGGTTGGTGTTCCAGGTGAGAGGAGAGAGGGGCCCAGCCTCTCCACTCTCAGGGAAGAGCTGAAAACCCCACACATTCATGTCTTTCCCTGGTGGATCAGCTTAAAGAAGAGTCCCCTTCTGCCCTCAGGACCACCCCCCACCAACTCTGCCCCCTTTAACTCTAAGGACCCTGAGATCACCTTCCCTCCTCTCTCTACCACACAAACGTCCTTTTTCTCTACCCAACTTTTCCTCCTTTCTTCCCATCTCCTAGGGAAAAATGTCCCTTTTCTGGTCCAGAGTAAACCCTACCCTTTGAGGCCCTGGTCCCACCCTCTCACTTCACCAGGCCTCCCTCACCTCAGTCTCCACTCTCTTGCACCTTCAGTCTCTGCTTCTCCCCATCTTACCATTTCTGCAGCCCACAAAGAAGCCTCCTCCCTCAGGCACCTCCACCAACTCCTCCTATATTGCGTATTCCTCCCCTGGTCACACCTGCTTCCTCCACTCTCCTTCCTCCCTGTTCCTTTGCAACATGACTTCCCTGCCATTGCTCCTGGCACCACTCTCTGAGGTCACCAGGGCCCTGAGCACACCATTTCTAATGCTCACCCACCTCTCAGAACCAGCTGCACGTGGGTCCACACTCTTTCCCTCACCTCCATCTTTGGACAGCTTGCAGGCCCCTAGGTCTTCTCCAGGTGGCCTCTGTAATGGGATCTAGACTCTGTCCTGGTAAGCCTACCACTTGCTGAGGTTGTGGGTTTCTTTATTTCAGGGAACCTGACACCCATCCATTCAGTTACTCATCCAGCATATATTTTTTGAACACCCACCATGTGACAAGCTTGGGTCAGGCTCCAGAAACCCAGCAGTGAAAAAAACAGCAAGGTCTCTGCCCTCCTGGAGCTTACATTCTAGATGAGGTTATGTTAAATAGGCAAAAATTAAATTTTAAAAATAAAAATAATTGTAGATAGTGGCAAGCATTATGGAGATTAAAACGGGGTGATATGATGAAAGAGAGAGGTTTATGGGGGGAAGGCACTTTAGAGTGGTTGGTCAGGGAATGCTCTCTGAGCGGGGAGACATTTAATCTGAGGCTCGAATGAGATAAGGCTGCAGCTGGGGGCATAGACGTCAGTGTTGTCCACACCACTGTCCTTCCTGACTGGTCAGCCCAGCTGTACTGGTTGTTAAGTATTTTTAGTATCTATCTCTCTGGCTCAGGCAAGAGAAGACAAAAGGTCAGAGCATGAGTTATAAAGACCCTGTGAGGAGAGGGAACAGAGAGAGAGCTGGCATCACGGAAGCATGGGGAGCATGGAGGCCCAGGACGTGGTCAGGATGTCACTCTGTATGTCTAGTCCACCTCAGTAAGGTATCTGGATTTTATTCTCAGCGTGTGGGGCAGTTTTAAGCAGAACGGTGACATGCTCTAATTTGTACTTTAGAAGAGTACTCCAGCTGCTTCGTGAAGCATGGATTTTAGATGAGAGTGAAATCAGAGAGCTGGGATAGGAGGCTGTCTTCATTTACATTTCCTAGCAGTAGACTTTGATGAAGTGAAAGTAGTTTATTTGGGAGGTGATATCAGAAAACTGGTAGGAAAGGGGAGAAGTGAGATAGGCAAGGAGAGGCAGCCAATCCAGGGCGTGTTCTCAAGCAGGTCACCACTGTGGACAACTGGATCCTGATGCCACTGGGAACTTTGGAAGGCAGTGTAGACATGCATCTCAGATTATCCCACCAAGGTTTGAGAGAGCTAGAGTATTGTGATAACAGTGGTTAATTCCCAGCACTTCTGGCCTGATGTATCTGTAAGCCGAGTGGGCTCTGCAAAGAGAAGCCAGGGCATATGGGTGGGACACTGAGTGCATCTGCCACAAAGGCTTTCTGTCATGCAGAGGAGCAGGCACGCTGGCTGGGCAGCGAGCAGTAGAAGTAGTGACTAATAGAGAAGTGAGGCATGAAGTTCTGACACAGACTACAGCATGGATGAGCCTTGAAAACATTCCGCTAAGTGAAATGAGCTAGACACAAAAGAAGAAATATTGTATAATTCCATTTATATGAAGTAAACACTTAGAACAGGCAAGTTAGTAGAGACAGAAAGTAGATTAGAGATTACCAGGGAGAATGGGGAGTTATTGATTACAGAGCTTCTGTTTGGGGTGATGAAAAAGTTTGGGGAAAAAAATACATGGTGGCACAACATTGTGAATGTAATTAATGCCACTGAATTGTACACTTAAAATGGCAAATTTTTTTTTCTTTCCTCATTTTATATTTATTTTAAGGCTGAAGTTCAGAGTTAGAAACAGGACACTTTGGACATTTTCTGAATTCCAAAGAGAAGGTGCCATATAAATTTGTGACCTTGATTATTTTAAAAGCAATTTAAGTATTTTGCAGGACTACGAAAATTTTCAAGAGATACTGGATAAAATTGACATGGATAAAATTTACAGGATTTATTCAGTAAAGTATTTCAACTTAGTTATATCAAATCAAAATATTTTTTCCACTTGTAGGTTTCATCGTATATAATATTTAATATTTTTATTAACAAAATTATACCCACTTATATATAAAAACATATTAAATGTCAACTTAAAATGTGCTAAGCATTGAACAAAATCAGAGCCATTCTCCATAATTTCAAAGGTGTTTAATCACACTGATTCTGGCACTAAGGACAGCAGCTGGAATTGTAGTTTTCTTATCCCTTTGAAGCTATCCATTTTTGTCTGCAAGCCTTACAAAATCTCTTGTAGTTTTTGCATTATAATCTTGCTGTTACTAGTGGCTTTACCCAACAATTGTATTAAAATAAATGATTTTATGGTATATATTTTACCACAATTTTAAAAAATTAATAATAACAAAAACCATTTAATTGTATACTCTGAGTGAATTGTGTAGTATATAAATTATATCTCAGTAAAGCTTTTTATAAAGGAGAGAAAAGTGAAGAAAATCTGAATATGAGTTAAGCCTGTGGTCCTGGCTGATGGCGGGGATGCTGTGGGTGAGGGAGAGACATCAAGGATGACTGCTGGGCACTGAAAAAATGCTTTATCAGCTGCTGGGGCATAACCAATTGCTTAAACCAAACTGATTGGAAGCTTCCCAGTAACAAAGGTTGAATGGCTTCTTCAGGCTTGGAGGATCACAGGAAACGCACCACAGGAAGGGCTGGAGAGTTTGGCAGTTGCATGCATAGCCAGCTCTAAAATTTAATGTCTTCAGTTTCTCTTCCCCAGGTACACCCTTAACACAAAGTTTAATAGTAGCTCTTAGGTCAACTGTGATGTGCTACATTCCAGGGAACTGGGTACCCTCAGATGTCAGCCCTTCTTTCTCAATCAACTTTTCACCAGTTCACAAAGGACTGGCATTCATAAACAACCAGGTGCTGCAGCTAGAAGCTAGTGAGGAGGATACAGACAGTCTGCTGAACAACACGCATGTCACCATTTCCCTTCCACGTCTGTGGATTGGGGGACAGGCCAGGGTTTCATTCTTAACTGACTTTCAGAAAGTCTGCTTTAGCTTATTGTAGTTGGTTAAATCAGTAAGTCTACATTTTATTTGATCTTCTTTTAACGAGCTGAGCTTGTAAAGCTGTATGTGAGCCAAGCTAAAAATGTCACCATTTGCATGTTCTTGAATCACATCTCATTGAACCAATACAATTTTCTCTGTTGACTTAATTCCCAGGCAAAGATTTCTAATCTGTTTTAAAGAATGATGCCTTGATTCAATCATAGGTTGAGGCCATGGCAATATGGCAGAGTGACAAATGGTGAAACTGTAATGGGCCAGATGGTTGAGGAGATAACTCAGCCAGCCAGAAACTGGCCCTTAGTATGCGAGCAGAAATCCCACGGGGTACCACACCTCTTCACGTACAGAGACAGTCTGATTTTTATAGTCACTCTTATAGAGCCATTAAATGTCACCCCTGAAGAAGACCTTGAAAACATTTAGTTCATTTCTCTAATGGAGCATTTCTATAATGTGGAATTTTCAACCTAGAGAGACTTGGTGTCTTGCTCAAGGTCACACAGCCAGTAGGTGTGATTAGGTGAGACTCCAGGTCTCCTGATTCTCCATCCACTGTCCTTTCCTTTGCATCACACTGCTTTTCACTGCCAACAAAGATTTACCAGTTAAGCCTAGGGTTATAAAATAATAACGAACTTTGGCAGGATGCGTAAAATGTGACAACCAGAAATAATGGCCCAAGTGTATGGAGTAGGTACCCTGTGCCAGATGTGTATTGTCTCACTCTGCCACTCTGCTTGCTAAGCCCACATGTGTAGGGTGTGGGGGGGTGTACATTTTGACCCTCCATGTCTGCATGTCTCCCTGATCCAGAAGGGCAGATGAGAAGGAAACACACAGCAAGGAGTGAAGGGAGGAAGTCTGATCAGGATGCGAAGCCAAGAAATAGTAAAGGAGAAATTGGCTGGCAAATGTGGGTAGGAAGATGGCCTGAGCCTGTGGTCCATGGGCTGCTTCCACCCCAGCTACACCTCACTATTAATTAAGGACTATTAATCATCTCCACAGAGTTGGGCTTAAATATGTCCATGAACAAATACCAGCTGAACAACTCCATGCAGAAACCTGACAATACACAAATGTCCAACTTCTCCAAGTAGGCTTTTCATGTCAGTCATTTAAAAGCCCATCCAATCCTGGCACCTCCTTCATTATGAAACTGTTGCATGTGCATACACCACAATACTCACCTCCCACCATCTCACCCTCCATCCACCCTGGCAGATAGGTGGGTATGAGAGAAGCCTGCATATTTCTTTATCACCCAGAGTGAGAATTTCTCATTCATCCACAAAACGAAGCTGCTTAGTGCCAGCATTGAGGTAAGGGCTGATAGAAGATTTGACTTGAGTGTCAGGAGAGAGTTTAGGGATGTCCTGGCACCCATGTTGAGGGACCCAGTGGGCAGCAATCTTAGACTTGTTGAGTCTCCAGGCACAGAGCAGAGAACATAGGGAAGGGCAGGAGCCCAACATTCTCCCTGATCTTCCCCACCAACCTCAGCCCTATCCACTCTTCAAGGCTCAGCTCATGCCTTGAAGATGATAATATTTATCATTTTATGAACCCTCATGTTGTGGTGTTTCTCTTCAGGGTAGTTCATTCCAGCCTGGGAGTGGGGACTGTTGGAGACAAAGGCTGCAAAGTGCATCAAACTGCTATGACTGTTGCTGATGTCCACGGAGGAGAGGTGGGCTGGGAAGGCTTCACAAAGGATGGCTTCCAGATGCCATGACACTGAATGGAGATGCCTCTTTGGCTTCTCCATATTGTTGGGTTTTAAAGTTGATGCAAAAAGAAAAACCATGGATGGTCAAAATTAATCTTGAAACTCTCTTAGAAAGATGTTGTGCAGGAGATCACCACACACTCCCAGTCAGCCTTCTGTCCAGCACCAGGACAGATCTGCTCCCTCAGTTGTCTTGTGTTCTATTAACCATGTCTCATGGAAAATTGTGTCATTAATTACCAGAGTCACAATCAGTGATGTGAGATGCTCATATCTATAGGCACCTGAGACCAACCTGAGCAGGGAAATAGTTAGTAGGTCCATAGCTCTTTCCCTTGCTTCATTTGGGCAAATACTCCCTGGGAGTCACTGGCACAAGTGTCAATATTATTTGAACTGCTCTCTCTGACTCTCACTGTGGCTTTTGCTCTCTCTCAGTTAAACTTTTAACGTTTAAACTTTTAAAACCTAAACATTTGGGGCTGGACTTCTCTGCCTAGCCCCATACATGAACCTCTGGTCATATTTATGGGAAACCTGCTTTGTCTCTGGAATGTTTGTTAACTGACTGAAAAACTTTTGGGATTGAGGGGACAGAGTCTTCTCCCATCCCATATCCCAAACAGTGGACACACAGGTCAAGGCACAGAGCAGGAGCCCAACTCCTGGCCCAGGAGCTCTCTGAGGTCCTTCTGCAGGCCCCTCTGGAGATCCGTGCTTCACTCACAGCCCAGCTCTGCAGCCGCCTCCCAGGAACACTGCCCAGAAGGTAGGCACATGTGTGGGAGGCTGACTGCTGGACGCTGCTTCCTGCAACGTGAGCTACAGCTGGTGAAGTGACTACACACACTCAAGACTCATCTGGCCAGGCCACTCCCTGTCTCAGTCAGATTTCCCAAAGAAAGGCTCTAAGGAATGAGGCAGGGCTTGGATCATCATCATGCCGCCAGGCTCTGCTGTTAGGGGAGTTCCAGGGGAAAGTGGGATGAAGAAGCTGGGAGGATTTAAGGGCACATTCTCTGAACAGATTTTCCTAACTTGTTTTTAAACAGGTTGGAATAGCTCACTTTTAGTCGCAGTTTAGCTTCCTTCATCCCTCACATTAGAGCTGAACTAAAATGAAAAGAGCAAAATCATTGAACTGGTCAGGGCCTCAGTTTTTCTCTTCTGTAAACTGGGAACAATAACAATATCTCATACTATGTTTCTGAGAACGAAAAAGGATAAGTTAAATGTGTGGCAAGCTGTAAAGTTCACAAATGCTGGTGGGCAAAATCTTACCCTCCAGGAAAGACACAAAAGAGCTGGCAGGAGCCATGCCTCAGAAGGCAGTTGGTGCAGAGCCTAAGAAAACAGACCTGGGCATCAGACAGAGCCGACTCCACCTGCCAAGCAGGAGCCTGGAACATCTGCTCCTGCTTGTGCAGCACCCACCCCCGGCTCCTGGTAACTTTTCTTAGAGACACCCCCTCTTCTGCTCTCAGTCCATGTACTGGGGGATGGCAGGATGTTATAAGATGCCCTGCACCCCAGTCCTAGGATTTTTCAGTTATGTAAGCCAATAAATGGCTTTTCTGGTTAGGCCAGTTGGCGATGGGTTCAAGTTACTGGTAATCAGCAGTCCTCTCTAACACAGCACATTTTCAAAAGTCGTGGCACACGGGGGGGTGCCAAATCAGCCAAGGCCTTGGGCGTCCAGGACTAATTAGCTGTGCTGTGCTAAGCGTAGAGAGTTCCATGAACTTGTCCCACCAGATGTTTTTGAATCCTTCTCAGGCTGACTGGTGGGCTCAGACACAGGGCCACCCATGCTGACATAAGCACTCACCTCCCCTGCTTCTGTCTTTCTCTCAGACAGCCCAAGGGAAGCAATAAAAGTCCAAGGAAAATGTGAACGCAGCATATTCTTAGGTGATTCACACTGGGTCTCCAGAGCTGAGATGTCTCTGACCAAGGAAACCAATGTTCTGAGACTCTTGTCTTATAAGAAAAAAGGTAGCAATTTCAGCAGCTGCAAATATTCCACTAACATGCCAAAGAGTTGCATATGAAAATTTTGAGAACCGTAAACATTTCTGATTGTGAAATGTTCTGCCATTGCTGCAAGATGGAGAGATAGTTTCAGAGCCTAGAATGACCCATAATAGATTGTCTCATTACCTCCTGGGAACCTGGTCCTTTTCAGGTAGAAAACTATTCCATTTTCAACTCTAGCAGTCAGATCTCCTGGGCCACTGGTGCCAATCACAGTAGTTCTGGGTTTTAACATAACAGGCACCACCCTTGGGTTTTTCTCCCTTACCTCTGCTACATTTCATTTCCAGCCTGCTACAAACCAAAGAGAGACCTTTATTAAGTCATGTTTTATAACCATTAAGGTGATTGGAGGGGAAAAATCAGCATTGTCATCTCACTGTGCTTTCATAAACTGTTTCCATTTCTTTCTACCCAGAAGAACTGAATCCTTCAAGCTGAGGAGTTTTAAAGGCCACATAATCACGTTTCAGTGATTTATGTATTTGCCAAAATCACTCCCCGTCAGTCCAGTCTAAACATATGGCAGGGAGAGAACCTGAGCATTTGCACCAAACTGTTCAGACTCTGAAGTTTTCTTCCCAATCATATTTCTCATGCATTACTCCTCTTATCAGGAAGGCAGGTTTGAGAGCTGCAGATAATCCAGGATCCCACACAAAACCACAGAGGCTCACTCTAGGCTTGCTTGATGGCTCAGTCACCAAAACCAGACACTCGAAGATTTCCTTCCATGCCAGGGAAAGTGGACCCACAGTGCCAAGGAGTACAGACTTCAACAAAACTGACATCAACTAGAGTGTCTTGAGTGCACCCTCTTTCTGTGACCCTTTCCTAGATTTCTAGTCTCCCTTTCCTTCCTAGGAGACTAGAATCTTCTCTCCATTCTGTCAGCACAATCACAAGTGGTGAGATCCTACTTCAACTCCTTCTTTCTCACACAGACCCCTGACCAGCAGAGAAGAACATCTACTCCCCCAGGTGCTTCCTCTACCCAGCCCACAAAATAACACACTCAAAACACAGGCAGAACACTCTATGACGTAAATCACAGCAAGATCCTTTCTGACCCACCTCCTAGAGAAATGGAAACAAAAACAAAAATAAACAAATGAGACCTAATGAAACTTAAAATTTTTGCACAGCAAAGGAAAACATAAACAAGAGGAAAAGACAGCCCTCAGGATGGGAGAAAATATTTGCAAATGAAGCAACTGACAAAGGATTAATCTCCAAAATTTATAAGCAGCTCATGCAGCTCAATGTCAAAAGAACAAACAACACAATCCAAAACTGGGCAGAAGATCTAAACGGACATTTCTCCAAAGAAGATACACAGATTGACAACAAACACATGAAAAGATGCTCAACATCACTAATCATTAGAGAAAGACAAATCAAAACTCCAGTGAGGTATCACCTCACACCAGTCAGAATGGCCATCATCAAAAAATCTACAAACAGTACATGCTGGAGAAGGTGTGAAGAAAAGGGAACCCTCTTGCACTGCTGATGGGAATGTGAATTGGCACAGCCACTATGGAGAACAGTATGGAGGTTCCATAAAATACTAAACATAGAACTACCATACAACCCAGCAATCCCACTACTGGGCATATACCCTGAGACAACCATAATTCAAAAACAGTCATGTACCACAATGTTCATTGCAGCTCTATTTACAATAGCCAGGACATGGAAGCAACCTAAGTGTCTATTGATAGATGAATGGATAAAGAAGATGTGGCACATATATACAATGGAATATTTCTCAGCCATAAAAAGAAACAAAATTGAGTCATTTCTAGTGAGGTGGATGGACCTAGAGTCTGTCATACAGAGTGAAGTAAGTCAGAAAGAGAAAGACAAATACCGTATGCTAACACATATATATGGAAACTAAAAATATATATATGGTTCTGAAAAACCTAGGGGCAGGACAGGAATAAAGACACAGACATAGAGAATGAACTTGAGGATATGGGGAGGGGAAAGGGTAAGCTGGGACGAAGTGAGAAAGTGGCATGGACTTATATACACTACCAAATGTAAACTAGATAGCTAGTGGGAAGCAGCCACATAGCACAGGGAGATCAGCTCGGTGCTTTGTGACCACCTAGAGGGGTGGGAAAGGGAGGGTGGGAGTGAGGTGCAAGAGGGAAGAGATATGGGGACATATATATACATATAGCTGATTCACTTTGTTATACAGCAGAAACTAACACACCATTGTAAAGCAATTATACTCCAATAGAGATGTTAAAAATAAACAAAATTTCAAAAAATAAAATAATAAAAGGTTGCCAGAGAAGGAAGCACAGAAGTAAGCCTGCTCGAGTTGCTATCAACTCAAGAGCTTAAGTCAACCTCTAAAGAAGCCAGACTCAGGGGAATGCAAGCCCTCCATTCTTCTTCTTATTTCACGTTAGTAGAGGATCAACCAACATATACCTGCCTGGACCTCACTGCTTAGTCTCCGTGGAAATGATAATGCTTCCTTTGAATGACTCTATTGTTTTCCACCTCAAATTCTGGCTATATTTTGGAGACTGTATGTTTCACGGTTGCAGCAGAGGCTTTGCTCCAACTTCAGCTCTGAGTTCCAGCCTCAGCTCCACTTCTTACTACCTGTGAGACCTTAGGCACATCTCTGAACTTGCCTGAGCTGTGGTATCTGCATCTGTAAAAACTCTCTATCCTAAAAGTGATGGCATATATCCATCTAACAGATGAGTGGATATCCATAGCTTTTGCCTGCCTAGTCTCAATTTTCCCTCTCCTGGTAGCAGTACCTCAGTTTTCTTTTAGAAAAACCATGCCTCCCTACTCTCAGTTTTGGGGAAATGGTGAGGACAAGGTGTGACTCCACTAATTTCTAATTTAGGCATAAGACCCAGGCCTAGCCAATCAGGTTTTCCACCCATCTGGTCACGTGGTTGGTGCAGATGTGGATGCATGACCCAAATGGGTCTAAAGAGAATCAGCCCCAAGATTTTTGTTCTCTGATGTGTCCTGACCTAGGCTCGGTCAGAGTAGGTGCTCTTTCAATGAGATGTAGTCCAAGTCATTCCTGCTGCTGAGCTCACCATTCTGAAATGGCCTTTGAATGTTTCTACTTCATCCTGATACTATTGAAATGGGGATGCAAATACAGCCCCGGGTCATGGGGAGCAACCTAGACCACAGAAGATGTTGAGCCCTCTAGAGACTTTGTAGGTGCCCCGTCCAGTTCCCCACGGTAACCGGGCTTCCTACTGTGCTGAGAGCTTCCTACTGTGAGCACTTGAGAATGTTCACCCAAGAGCTGACTAAGTCATCTCTGGGCCCTAAGCAAGGAAGACAGGAAGTGTTGAGGATCTGCTGCCCTCAGCAAAACCATCAGCCAAGGATAGACAAGACTGAAGGATAAATACCCCAGATTTCTCATAGAGGAATGGAATAAAGAGCTGCGTATCCCTCAGGAGGCATCACTCTGAGGCATGTATTCTATACTTTTTCCAAAGCCCTCAACAGCCTTGAGCCCCAGCTATCCACAGCAGTCCCCTGCTCTTCAGCACACGCTGTACTGTTTCTTCCCTCCTCTATCTCTTTTCTCCCTTCTCAACTGCGCTTTCTGGAATCACCTCCCATATAAGTTACTTGCACTAAAATCCTTGTTTCAGGGTCCATGACTGGGAGAACCCAGCCTAAAATAAGTGCCTTCAGATTCACCCTGCATTGAAACACACAGTGGAATACTAGGTTGGCCCTGATGCGTCATCTTGGTAAACTTCTTGTTTCACAAACTCACTCCAGGACCCAAACATGAAATTCTGTCAAGCTCTTTTACCAACATGTCTTGTACTTTAAAGTCATAGCATCTTACATCTGGAAACTTATCTAACCCATTGAAACTCTTTTTCTCTTGCAGTGATTTTTTTTCAAATGAAATATTATTAACAGGAGGAAATGTTTATTGAGCTCTTTTCTCTTCACTATCTTTGTGCAGAGAACTTTCCACATACTTTGTCAGCTTTCTCAATAATATGATGATGTTGTTCCCATTATTTTACACCAAAAGGAGTTGAAACCTTACATAGACAGCCCCTACTACCACCATATGAAGTGAATAGAATTTGTGACCGAAGACAGAATCCACATGATGGGTGACTTTTGTGGACAGGAACATGCTACTGGAAGACTGTAAGAATATGGAACCCATCTCCCCCAGGAATGGAGACACAGCAGGACAGAACCTTTCTTTGAAACTTTAGAAAATACCCCTTCGTGGGTCATCTGCCAGCCCTCCCTCTCCTTCCTTCAGCCTCACTCTCTCACCAGCATTCCCCAAAGCCCATTTCCAAAGCTCAGTACATGTGTCCACATAGACCCACATCCAAAGGCTTGGCTGTGCCAGTCAACAGGCCCAGGATGTCATACTTACTCTGCATGTGTAATTAGGGGCATATCCTTGGCTCCCAAGGAAAAAGGATACAGCAATATTTTGCTAACAGTTAAAGGAATGTCTTTTGCCTTAATATCCCTCGATTTCTCGGTAATCTTAAATCCCGCCTCCCATGCCTGCTCCTACCAACAGTGTGGTAATGGATATAGCCAATCTCAGGTCTCCCTACTGCTTAAATTCCACCCAATAGCTGACTTTCTCTGCCCGTTATCACTTACGGGCATGGTCATTGTCCAGTGCTTATACTGGCCAATATGTGACAAGAAGCTATTTTAAATGACAGATCTCCAGTTCTGCGATTATAAATTGTGCCTAAGTAAGTTGAGAGAGTCTTCAGGTCAGGGACTAGACATCAGCGTGATGTGTTGCCATCAGCACCCTCAGCTGCACTTGGGATCTGCATACAGGACCAATGAGGACTGTGCAGCAATTGTGAGAAAACGCAGCTTGACATAAGATGTTGGTCATCTGCTGCAGCCACCACAATGTGGGCCCCTTTTTGCTGATGTGAATAATGGACCAGTGGTTAAAAGGGCTTTTTGCTGAGAAATAATGTTTCTCCTCCTGGACAGTGGCTGGGATTTTTACTTTTGCTTTTGGAAATCTCATAAAGGAAACATAAACCTGTCTTCAGTCATTCAGCTAATATTTATTGAACTCTGTCAAGCACAGTTATATGTGCTGTGAAGTCATGGATTCATGGATGGTGATCCTGCTCTCATGCAGTTTGAATGCTAACTAGGGAAGATGGACAATAAGCAAATAAAAAGATTATTTCACATTGCCTTAAGTGCTCTAAAGAAAATTAAACAGGATAATGAAAAACAGGGTGCAATGGGATGGGGGGAGTGGTGTGAATTATGAACTGGCCAGGAAGGTTCTCTCTGAAGAGGCAACTCTGTAGGTGAGACCAAAATGATTGGAACTAGTTATGAAGGCCATTGTCTGCCCTCCAACATCACGTTCAACTCTGTATGTTCATTAGTCACACACACTGATTCCCCTCACAGGAGCACATCTCCTTGAGGGCAAAGATTCTTCCAGACTGTCTCTCTCTATCACAACCCAAACAAGAGAGAGCAGAGGGTTGGGTGATGTTATGCACTGAAAGAACAAATAATGGTGAGTTGAATGTGTGTCCACATGAATGAAAGAATGAATACATGAATAAAAAAGTCCTGATACTTAGCAGCTCTACAGATAGGAAACAGAATAATTCAAAACCTTTTCTATAGCTATAAATAAGCTTTAAGTCCCTATGGATATTTGTACTTTAAGTAATCAGAAAAGGGATGTAAGAAACAAGTAAAAGACCCAGTCACGTTAAAACAATTAACAGAGCAATCCCAAGACAAAATCCAAAAGAGGCCAGCTCTCCCCTTCGACTCAGTCAGACGGGTTTATAGAATGCACTCAGAAACTGCAATATGCCTCCTACAGGAAACCTGATAGGAGCCCTCATCCTGAGCCCCACCATCCTTAGCACTCACTGAACACCAAAGGTACATATTTGAGCACATACATCTGTATCTCATCACCCTATCGAAGACTGCAGTGATTTTTAAACACAAGAACAAAGCCCCCTCCCCCAGGGAGGCCCAGCACACCCTCTGTGGGCAGTCGATGATGCCTGCCCTCCATACTGCATCTGGAGTTTGTCGAATGCTACATGGAGTCAGGTGTGCAGAGAACTTAAAGCCATTTTCTGATATTCACCACTTTTCTGAGACTTTCCAATCCTTCCCCCCCCAGTTGTGAGGTTCTGCTTCTGATGTCACTGTCCCTCCTCTTATATGTCTTATAACGACATGGCTTGCAGCCAGCTCCACGGAAAAAGGACACCTTCACTCCTGACCTGACCTCTGTGTGCTGTCTGCTTAGGACATGGAAGCGGGTATGTGTTCCAGGCCCTGGTGGTAGAGAGAGCCCATGGATGTGCAAATAGCACAGCGCCAACCAGGGTCAAGGCAGGAGTCACCCTGTTCTTGGGAAAAAGCCAGTCATGTTTCCAAATCACACTCTCCATCCATAGCTGGAATTATTGAGGCTTGGTGAGTTTGCAGAATTTGTTTTATTCATTTGACACACTCCCATACTCTGTGGCAAACACTGCTCTTAGCAATTTATAAATATTAGCTAATTTAATTCTCATAACAATCCTACAAGGTAGGTACTATTGTTATCTTCATTTTGCAAATGGAGAACTGAGGCCCAGCTAAGTTAAGTCACCCACCCATGGTCATTCAGCTAGTAAGTGGCAGACCCTGGATTTGAACCCAGTCTGTCTGTGTTCTTAACTCCATATGATTCTGACTATATAAATAAAGGGCAAAACTCCTGGGTGTAGGACCTAAGACCCAGAAGTTGACTGTCCCTCCTTCTCTCCATTCCCCTCCAAAAGCTCTGTTAGTCTAGGACATTTTGATGCCCAAGAGAACAACAAAGAGCTCTATGACACTAATTAGCCCAGAGGTCACTGTAGCACTGTCTGGCTTTGGAGGCAGGTTGCTTTCCCTTGGGCCTCTCTGAATCTGTCTCCTTGTTTGTACAGGTAACTTACAAATCCTGTGTGGGATAACTAGGATATATTCCACAGAGGTGTTAATGGGATTTCACCAAGATAACACGTGTAAAGTGCTTAAGGCAAGGCCTGGGATCTAGTTAAGTGCTCCATTAGCTGCTGTTGCTGTTTGTCTGTATCCTTCTAAACAAGGGTTCTTAATCTGGTAGTCTATGTAATTTACCATGCATAAAAATAACCAGGAGAGTTTGGTAAATGCACATTCCTGAGTCCCACTCCTGAAATAGTGATTTGGTAGGTTTCAGAGGGGCCCAGGAATCCAAACAGGATCCTGATACAGTAGTTCTCAGATTCTGAGGCATCCATGACCTCAAAGAATGTTATAACAATTTGCATTTAAGTTCTCTGACACTATCAGAAGTATCCATTGCAGAAGTAGTCAATGGGCTTTGGCCTCCTTAAAAGAAGTACAAATGGCAAGGGAAATCAGTGGCAGTGGGAGTTAGTGGAATGGTCTCTAACAGCTGTTCACTTTGCTCTTTCTATAAGCACAGACACTTCCCAGGCAGTCCCTGGGTTGACTGCAATAGTGATTAATGCTGAATGCCTCCTAGGAGAAAGCCACGTTCCTAAATGCTTTTTATATATTTCCATTGAGTTCTCCCAACTACTGTCTATTATTATCTCATTTTATAGATGAGAGAAATGAGGCTTTAGGGGTTCTCCAAGGTCATCCAATCAGATTAAGTTTTAATTCTTGCTCCATCACCTACTGTTCAATTCTGAAGCCTAATGCTCTCAATTGGTATGCCACCAGGTGTTAAAATTGGTGCATGAGGAGGGACCCAACATTTCCAGCCATGCCATATATCTGCACCATATGATCCTCCCAGAAATAACTTGAATATGGGCTCTTGACTCAGTTATTGTCCCCAAAACAAACCCCAGTATAACTCAGTTTTTAAAGAATTGAAGGAAGATGACATATAATAGAAGGTGTGTATACAGAGTCTATTAATGTGTTTGGTTCTTAACAAATATAAAAAAGTAGATAGTCAATGAGTGCTGTCCTTCAGAGATGTCACCGTGAGAACTTGTTCCAAAGGTGTGGCCTTTTTACGTGATATGTTAGGACCTCTTCTCTTGACAGATTCCAGGCCAGCTTTTAGCCTCATAAAGAAACCAATATATTATTCCATAGTTAATTCTTCTGTTAAATCAAACACAATATTATTCAGTTTAGATAACCTCATTTTTGATTGTTTCTCAATATTAAATCCTCTCTCAAAAGGTGCACATTTATCTTCAAGGATCAAAGGCCCAAAAATGACCAATAGGCAGTGATGTACTTAAGTTTGATGCTAAATCTGTTAGAATGTTTTGGGCTACAAATAAGAGAGAACCCAAATCATGTAGCTTAAACAGTAAGGGAACTGCTGTCTTATGCCACGAGCAGAATGGGGCAGGGCACTTTCTAAGTTGTATAATTCAAATGAATTATAGTATTATCAAGGACCTGTGTTCTCTCCACCTTAATATTCTGCCATTCTCATTTTATTGGAGTTGACTTCAGCTGGCTCCCTTTTTCATGCCAAGATGGCTGTATCTGCTTCAGGCATCACAATGCTCACACTCCAATGCTCAAGGATGTCACACTCCATTGCTCAAGGACCTATTTCTTTAATATGTCTGTTCTTAAGAGCCAAGAAGCCCTTTTCTAGATGCCTGCCAGCCACCATCATTCTTTCACACCCCACTGTCCATATGTATAACCCCTGCCCTTCTTAAGCCTGACACTAGCAAAGGGAATGGAATTAGCATGATTGCCCTAGACTAGTGAAGTTCATTCAGTGGAAACAGCAAAAGGATTCCTTCCCCAAGTAAATGACGTTATGGAGAAAAATAAGCACCTAAACAAACCTGAAAATGAAGATGCGGAAATTATAAGGGTATTGATAGACCACCTGTAGTGTCTGCTATAAGAGCCAATGATAGATTATGCAACACTTCAGAACTTATAAACCTTTAAAGAAGACATGCTTGGGTATTTAAGTTCTGGGGAGTTTCTTTTAAAATCAAAATTACTTTATGGCTACACACAGAAAAGTTCCAGTAGTCATCAAAATGAAAGACCATGATTCAGTAAGGATTATAAGGTTGTAAAAATAGAAACTGTGGCCAATTTAAACAGAAACAAAAAAAGATCTATTGAGACTACATGATGAAGCTCACAAAACTGAGGCTGAAAATCCATGATGTACGCAGAGCCCACTCACCGGCCTGGGAAGGGCAGTGCTTCTTGACTGAGAGCCCCACCAAGACTGCCCTTAAGGAAAAAAAAAAAAGACTGCCCTTAAGGACTGAGATGTGATTCCTCAAAACGAAAGCATGATATTGTTGCACAAGAAGGGAACTTGGAGGCCAGGAGTCCCCATGTAACAAATATGGATAGTACAAACACCAAGGATCCTTGTCTGAGAGGGCAGATCCTGCAGATGCTAACAGCAGATCTATCCTTGGAGCTAGAGATGTTAAGACTGACCAGACCTCTTTTTAGCCCCAGAGACTCACCATCAGTCCTCTGGAAATCCTGCTTAGTAGATGCCGTTGCCCCCCCAGGGTACCCCTTTATCAGGCCTGTGAGCTCTCCTTTGGAGAACTATCTTATCCAACAGGATTCACCTCATTTAAAAATGCTGGAGCAGTCACACCCTGTCCCTGGGTGCATTAATCTGCATTCTGTGAAAAGCCAGAAGTGAAAGATCTCTCTAAACATTTGCTCCCAAAGAAGAGGAAAATAGAGTCTATCGTTTTCTCTAAGAATCAATGAGGTAAATAAAATATTTACAATCCTGTGGAGATGTTTCCACATTCCAAATAACATGAAAGAGGCTAAAAGCTAACATTTTGGCCCATTTGCCCAGCACTGAATGGAGTAATCAAGTAACCATCACTTCGGGAGGTAACCCAGAAGACTGTCACACAAAACTCATCTGGTAACCATAGCAACCTGTATACATTTCACCACAACTTTGACTAAATGGTTATTTGAATAAGATTTTTTTAAATTATGGGATTCACCTTAACTTTAAGAAGCAAACAAGACATCTTACCTTAGAAAATAGGCCTTCAAGGGCTTCCCTGCTGGCGCAGTGGCTGAGAGTCTGCCTGCCGATGCAGGGGACACGGGTTCGCGCCCCGGTCCAGGAAGATCCCACATGCCGCGGAGCGGTTGGGCCCGTGAGCCATGGCCACTGGGCCTGTGCGTCCGGAGCCTGTGCTCCGCAACGGGAGAGGCCACAACAGTGAGAGGCCCGCGTTCTGCAAAAAAAAAAAAAAAAAGCTTACGAAGGAACCCAAGAAGTTAGTTTTTATGAACTGGACCTCCAAGGACAGACATTTTTTGGAAGTAAAAGTAGGACAAGGGAATTACCTGTTACCTGACCCATAACATCTCAAAAGTACAAAGCATTTTAGCACATGCTGAGAGAGCCTCGCTTGTTAAGCACCCCAGGAAACCAATAGAGTCCTCTAACTTCAGTTTCCCTCTCCTCAGGGTAAAAATTCAACTATTTTGGCATCTAAAATGAACATCCTGAATTATCCACCTGGAGCATTCAAGTTATTAATTTTCCAGAGGAAAAATAATTCCCAGTGCTCTTGCTGCAATGATAAAGAAGTCTGTTTTTTCAGCTGGAATGGATTCCATAAAAGTTTGATGTTTCTGCCTTGGCTAATGGAATGAGAGGGCAGTGGTTCTGTCTGCCAGTTAAGTAAGGCACCACTGCTACCATCACTTACTTTGAATCAGAGCCAGGCCTTGGAGATCCCCTAAGGCTGCTTGCCGAGGCCCGGAATAAATGATTTCCCCTCTTTATTTTCTATGCCAAGGAGGGAGAATGCAGCACATTCTTTTAACATTTGTCACTGAAGCACAGTCCCCTCCAGGAATAATATGTGGTAGTAGCAAGGACCTAGTGTTTCCAATTAATCAGGGCCAGGATTACTCACACAAGAAATGAAAGGGGAATTTTAATATTTGGAAATCAAGTAAAAGCAGTAGCCAAGTCTAATTAAAATACACTTTCTGCTTTTAATTTACATAGCAAGCTCCATTTTATCAGTCACCTTAATTCTTACTGCATTTCTTTTGGTCCCAGGAACTACCCTAGGCAAAAGTGCCCAGGAGTTTATACTTGCACTAGGTGATTTCTTCCCAATGCCCTCATGTGAAGCCTGAAGGCAAGACTCGTCAAAAGCAATGAGAGTCTGTGGTGAGTCTGCCTGGCTGGTGGCCATGTTCTCTTTCTTCTTGGGTTTAAGCAAGGCCTTGAATTCTTTATCCATGCCCTAGATTACACCCTGGTGTCTTATGTGTCAAGCACTGTTCTTTATTCCCAGATGTAGCACCCAGAACTCTGCTATTGGCTTCAAGATGCAAACCTGATAGCTTCAGCCAGGGCACAGCTCTGTGAATAGTCAGTGGGTTGAAGCAGACTTTTACCTTGAATGCAGTATTTGTCTCACCTTCGTTCTGGTCAGGGCTGGAGCAGTCCAGCTTGGGCCCTCGGGATTGCAGCCAAGAGGATCCAACTGAGAGATAAACTAATACACAAGATGTCATCCTGAGCAAACTAAGCATAGACAGGATTTGTTGTGGTTAATTAGTTTTATTACTTCATAAAATAAAAGCCTAGGCCCCTGGTTTTCAGGGAAATAATTACAATTGCAAATGAAGTGACATCACTGAAAGAGAAGGTCTTCAATGCAAAAGTAACTATAGATCCCACAGCATCACCACTGCAGTTCAAGCCCTGCCCAGGCCCAGCTCTTGGCACTTGGAAGCCCTGTTATCTCCCCAGGATGCCAACACACACATGGTGGATGACACATTACACACCTCCATTAGCCTTTGTCTCTCTGTGAGCTCACAAAAGATGTCTCAGAAGGTCAAATCTTTTATATGGCCCTGGACCGGATAACCTGGTATATCCTGGTTGACCCACCAGGCCTCAAAACACAACAAGTATCCATAAATGTGTGCAGATGGGAGCATTGGGAAGATATAGAAATTTCAGTCACATATAGACAAGGCCACAGGCAGGGTCATTTCCCGTGTGACCTACTGAAGATTCCTGAACTTTCAGGATGGTAACGGGTAAAAGAAGACAGACAAGAAGGAAAGAATAAGCTCCCCTTCTGTTGCTGAGTAAATTAGACATTTAAAAAATACTCTAACTATAAATACTTGGAGTACATGAAGTTAAATAACTAGCTTAAGATGAGTTTTTATTTTTCAAATGATGCTTTTTTTTTTAACAACCTTTTTGGAGTATAATTGTTTTACAATGGTGTGTTAGTTTCTGCTTTATAACAAAGTGAATCAGTTATACATATACACATGTTCCCATATCTCTTCTCTCCTGCATCTCCCTCCCTCCCACCCTCCCTATCCCACCCCTCTAGTCGGTCACAAACCACCTAGCTGATCTCCCTGTGCTACGCAGCTTCTTCCCACTAGCTATCCACTTTATGCTTGGTAGTGTATATATGTCCATGCCACTCTCTCACCTCGTCACAGCCTACCCCACCCCCTCCCCATATCCTCAAGTCCATGCTCTAGTAGGTCTGTGTCTTTATTCCCGTCTTACCCCTAGGTTCTTCATGACCTTTTTTTTTTTCTTAGATTCCATATATATGTGTTAACATACGGTATTTGTTTTTCTCTTTCTGACTTACTTCGCTCTGTCTGACAGACTCTAGGTCCATCCACCTCACCACAAATAACTCAATTTCGTTTCTTTTTATGGCTGAGTACTATTCCATTGTATATATGTGCCACATCTTCTTTATCTATTAATCTGTCAAAGGACACTTAGGTTACTTCCATGTCCTGGTTATTGTAAATAGTGCAGCAGTGAACATCGTGGTACCTGTCTCTTTTTGAATTATGTTTTTCTCAGGGTATATGCCCAGTAGCGGGATTGCTGGGTGGTATGGTAGTTCTATTTTCAGTTTTTTAAGGAACCTCCATACTGTTCTCCATAGTGGCTGTATCAATTTACATTCCCACCAACAGTGCAAGAGTGTTCCCTTTTCTCCACACCCTCTCCAGCATTTATTGTTTCTAGATTTTTTGATGATGGCCATTCTGACCAGTGTGATCTTTTAGACTAACCATGAGTACAAAGAAAGCAACAGCTATGGACATCTATTTATGTCTATATACCCATGAGTAACTATGTCTGTATGACTATAGATGGATATATACCCATTTCCATCTCTATATATCTGTGTGAACCCTCTTCTCAATTAAAATTAGTATTACTGCCACCAGGCACATCTCCTTTAACAATGCCTGTGTTTGCGAGTATACAGGCATGGTCATGTGCTCTGTAGGGAGCACATCCCCACGATGGGTTATCATTTAAAATGTGTCTTTGTCATCTGTTTCTCTGAGTCTTAAGAGTAGCTCCTTTGCTCTGTATCTAGGTTCAGCCCCAACCTAGTTTCACTTCTTGTTTTAAGCAGTAACATCAAACCCTTGGACAATTCCTTTGCTGTCACAAAGACCCACAAGTTGTAGACTGTAGTTTTAACAGCCCAGCAAACATCTTAACCCATCTTGACCAGATCAGAGCAGAACTGGTTTGGTAGAAAAAGTCAGTCAGGGAGAAAAAGCTGTATTGACCACAGCCCCTGGTTAGAGAAAACCCCGTATCATTCATTTGAATGTAAAACAGGAGGAAATAGGGACACTGACATTCAGTATCCCCATGTATGGGAAAAGGCCCTTGACTTTGACCTCTGTCTTCCCCAGACAGGGAGCAACTCCCTTGCCACCCCCACTTTTGTAATTAGAAGTGCCTCTCCCAGCACAAGATTGCTTAGGCTGCCTGAGCCCATTATCTAAGGCCTTAGATCTGACGTTCTCCCAAAGCAAAGATTCATGAACCTTCCCTGTGCCCCAAACCCACTGGCCTCCTAGCACCATGTCCCCAGTGGCTGCTATTTTATAGCATTGTAGAAACCTTTGTCTCCTTGGCCTGTCTGCTCCATCCAAATAGACAGCAACCAAGGCCGGGGGAAAGGGGTTGTGACCTTCTCAGGATGTGCCTTCATGGTACACAGCCTTTGGGGTTGAGCTCTGGGAATCATAGCACCTCAAATCCTGCCTGCACCAAGGAGCAATAGAGAGACAGGACAGATGAGATTTACTCTTGACAAGTAGTGTCTCAGAGACTTCCCATTAGAGAATATGTCTTCGAGGGGAAAATGAAAAAGCCTAGACTTGGAGATTCAAGTTTAAAATTTGACTATGTTGAAGAATGTTGGGAAAGCTCACTATCTCTGTTTCCTCGTACCACTCATTGTGATTACACTCATTACCCTGGAGCAGCCAATTTTATCCTCTTAACCTTTCAGTGTCTGGACCCAGTTCTCCTCAGGGATTTCAGAGTGCTGTGGTCAAACTAACGAGGTGATGTTTGTTGCAGCGGCCAAAGATCTCAGTCTTTGTCTCTGTCTGTGTTTTCATAGATCTCAGTCCTTTTCTGCCCTGTCCCTGCTGTGCAGCTCAGCTGCAGTCTCTCCCTAGCCTGGGAATGTCTTGCTCAGCAAGCTCCCATCCATCCCTGTCAAGTGGAGGTGGCAGACTGGTCCTCTGGTATTGAGCTTTATACCAAAACCATTTCTTTCTTCACACTCTCTGGATACAACAATTTGAATTAATTTCAATAGCTTGTACTTCCTGGGCTCTGCTGACTGCCTGTAAATCAGAATGCTGTGAGGAGAGGAGAGACAGCTTTCCTGAAATCAAGATAAATTTCATCTATGGTTTCACCTTTGTTTACACGTTTAATAATGCACTCCCTATACCTGATTGCACAGGCCACACTGCAGCATCCATCACCTATAACTCTGCCATCGCCCATTCGATTTACAAACAAATTCCACATCTTGACTTTGCAAAGTGGCCTGTGTACTGCTCCATGTGCTGGACCTTAGAGAAGCCTCCTCCCAAAGGCTGGCTTTTCCCAGGTGACACCCATCCTTCCTGCTTTGCCATTTCCCTCTTCCTCAAATCATGTTTCATGTCTCAGACATGAGAGGTGTTCATGACATGAAATCCCTTTCCAGGGTACCTCTGAACCCCATCTAGAAAGCTCTTTGGTGCCTCTGTCAACTCAACACATTCACCTCTATGGGTTTGGGCCCTATTCCAGAACATGTAGAGAAGTATCGAGTAATGACACTGGAGAGGTGGAACCGTACTTATGAGGTCTGGGAAGTACTGCAGGCAATTACCTACACAAAAACATACACAAGCACACACACAAGCAACCACATAAAGTCACACACACACACACACAGAGGAACAAACACATACAACCTCCACTGACTCCTTGAGAAATTTTGCTTTTGTGATAGGATGACATTCTTCTTCTGGGTCTCTTTATAAGAGATATTTGTCTACTCTCAGGAATCAGTCTGGTTCTTTTTTTCTGACAAGTTGGTAAGAAGGTATAATTCCTCCCCATGCATGTTTGTATTGTTTTACTCACAGGCCTTCTAAGCCACCTCTTTTCCAGTCATTGCTAATTTGGCAGCTCTTCTATTATTTCATTAATTTAAATTTAAAAAAATAATAAGACAATGTTTTCTTATCCTTTCTAAAAATAAATTTATTATTTATTTTTGGTTGCGTTGGTCTTTGTTGCTGAACATGGGCTTTCTCTAGTTGTGGCAAGCAGGGAGCTACTCTTCGTTGCAGTGCGCAGGCTTCTTATTGCAGTGGCTTCTCTTGTTGCAGAGCATGGGCTCTAGGTGTGCAGGCTTCAGTAGTTGTGGCTCATGGACTCTAGAGCACAGGCTCAGTAGTTGTGGCACACAGGCTTAGATGCTCCGTGGCATGTGGGATCTTCCCAGACCAGGGCTTGAACCTGTGTCCCCGGTATTGGCAGGCGGATTCTTTACCACTGCGTCACCAGGGAAGTCCCTAAGACAATGTTTAATACTTGAAAATAGAAAAATGAGTAGGTGATTTTTCTCTCTGGGCTGTTTGCTTCAAAGTGCTAGCCCACATCATCCAGGAAAGAAGAGCTGAGAACCTTTCGGTTCAAAGTTCTCTGGACCCTGTCCTCACTGATGACAACGAAGGGCAGCTCCAACCACAGAGAGGAGAACAGGCCCAGAGTCCTCTCAATCCCTCTATACATATGCAGGGCCTTGCTCTGTAACGCAGCTCATGAGCCTGAAAAATTGCCCTGTTCCCTCGGTCAACCAAGCCTGGCCCAGAGTCGGGGTGGGTGTATGCAGGGCATGGGGCAGGGGTACAAATGAGGCAAAGAAACCTGGGCAATGAGGGAGCACTTCCTAACATGTGTCTTCTACCGGTTTATTCATTCACTCAACAAATACTGATTGAGTACCAACCATGTGCAGGACTGGTCTGAGCACTGGGAACAAAAGAATAAATAAGGCAGTGAGGTGCCTTGTCCTCGGGGTTTGTATTCAAGTGGATGTGGGGACAGAAAGCAAGGAGCAGACAATAAATAAGCAAGTAAATAAGGCATTTTTCGATGACCACAAAGTCTAGGAAGATAATTAGAAGGCAGTGGGGGTAGTCATGGGGAAAGAGACTGCTTTTATTGGATACTCAAGGAGGGCCTCTCTGTATTGAGATCTGAATGAAGAGAAGGGATCCAGGTATGTGAAGCAAGAAAGTTCCAGGAGGAAAGAAGAGCAAGGATAAAAACCCTGAGTCAGGAATATATGTCAAATGGTTTTGCCCAAACCCATTCAGCCCAAATGCCACCTCATTCAGGGGGTCTGTGAGGGATATGGCAGGCCCCTTCCTTTGAGGTCTGTGAGGCACTGGGCCTCCCTGTCGCCTCCCTCACCTCTTCTAGATGGCAGCCACTATAATTGACACCAGCTATTCAATAGAGATTTACTGAGTGAATGGATCAATGACAGCATTGGCCCGGAGTGACATGTTTGATACTTAATTGGAGATTATGACAATTTTAACTTTGGAGCACCCTCCCACTTACAGTTTAATTTAAGGTTATAGTTCACCCTTATTAATAGATTGTGAGGTAAAAATCAATTTTGTTTTGGAAATTCCTCTGCACCTTTAGGGGATAATGAGATACTGGTGGTTGTGTCTTGTAGCCAAAGTCAGTGTTACATTAGTCTCACTGATCTAAACTGACAGGATGTCTGGTATGTGTAGACATGACTCCAACACTGCTAAATAGGTTTCACAGCAACTTCAAAAAGAAAAGAGTAGGTGATCACCAGTGGAAATGGCACAGTATAGATCTCTGAAAGTTCACTCCTCCATAAAAGCAATTAAAAAACTGACAAAAATTGTCAGAATTAACTTTTTCAGAACTTTGAAAATTAACCAAAGGCTTAGAGCAAGCACCCCAGGGAGTGTTTATGCAATAGAAACAGCTGAATCTCAGTAAGAACAAGGAGCAGGGTAGCATTTTAATTTACCTTAGTCCCATCCTCCTCTCCAGCTCAGTGGTAGCCTTGAAATAGCAGTCTGCATTCCTGGTACTGAAGGGAGCAGAACAGACCTCATTCCCAAAGAATTGCCATTCTTTGACCTGTCTGCTGGTTCCCTGGAAGATCCAATTGGAAAGGCCTGTCTTTATCAGTGGCCCAATGTGAAAGCCTTGTGAGAGGGAAAACATTTGGCTAAAACATTTACGGGCAAGTGTTTTAAGAGTTCCGCTGCCTGTGGTGATGGGAAACAGCTGAGGCAAACAATAGGCTAACCAAAAATCTTAAAAGGAAAAGCTGAGGGTTTTGAAAAGCTCAACCATACTCTTGGGAATCTAGAAGACCCTGCGAATCTGCCTCAGAAGGCTGTGCTCAAGCCCAGGAAACCCAAGAAGGCCCATGCCCTCTTCTCTGGCTGAGCTTGACACTCTGCACAAGTGGGAAGAAAAGGTCAAGGCAGACTTGTGAGCTGTCTGGATGAGCACTGAAGGTGTGCCCAAAACACAGCACCTGCAAAAGACTAGGAGACTTTTTGCTTCCAGGCATTTAAGGAAATCTCTGTCCATAATTAGCTGACCACTAAACTGAGTAGAGACTTAAGTGGCCACACACAACAGAAAATACACACTGTATAGAATTAGTTCAGGAAAAAACACTAAACAAACAACAGCTACAGCAAGCCACGGCAATAATAAATCCTAAAGTGAGGGGAGAATCTGATTTCTAGTATTGCCACATTACATTCTATTATTTAAAGTGTCCACATTTTACCAAAAAAAATTGTTAGATATGCAAAGAGACAAGGAAGTATGGCCCATGCACAAGAAAAAAAATCAATCAATAAAGACTGTTCCTTGGAAACTCAATATTGGACTTATTAAACAAAGACTTTAAATCAGTGTGAACTCAGGTTTGGCTACTCACCACTCAAAAGCCAATAATCAAGGGGTGAGTGTCAGCAGAAAGGAAAGATGTTTTATTCAGAAAAGCCAGCAATCTGGGGAGAAGGAGGATTCACATCTGGAGACCAATTCCAAAGATTCTGCTCAGCCATGACAATTTTTAAAGGGAAAAAGGGGAAACAATCTCAGTTAATCATTAAGGTAGGAGGTCATATTCTTCATCATTTTTCTATTGTGTGCAGACCTGCTGAATTCTCCTGATCTTCCTTTGGAGGTTATCTTGCCCACATGGTCCACCTGCAAATTTGCTAAGAGGGGAAGATGGGAATAGAGAGTCAGTCATTCTTTAACTACTTAATTCTTCATTCTTACTCCTTTTAATCCAGGAAAGGAATCAACTGGTTAGGCAAGGCATTCTGTACATTCAGTAGAGTAGAAGTCATGAGTTAGGTCAAATGTTACCTACTGATCTCATTTTTATAATTAAGGTTTAAGGGGAGCAGAAATAGGCAAACAGGAAAGGGGCAAATGAGCTGCTTACAAATCTCCACTTGTCAGACATCATTCCATTCCCATGGGATTAGGGGTGAAGGTCTGTCTTCTGTAAATTCTTCATGCTGACCTAAGATGCTATATTTTCAGAGTGGAAGATGTCGACATGGGCCTATAGCATCTCTTTGCTGACAATTTTAGTTGCCTGCTTACATATATGGGCAGACCAAGCTACAATTATTCTAATGTCCACAAAGATATAGATTATTATGAGCTATAGTGTAATCCCATTCTTTCATCAGACACTGAGTCTGTGACTCTATTATCCTAATCATTAGCTGCTTGGGCCTGCTCTTTTGTGACTCAGGGAGGCCTGGGAGACTTCACCTTTTCTACAAACAAGAGGCAGGGGATGTGGAGGGGACTTTCTACTTGGTGGGTATTTGGGGGGGATGCTGCAGGATCCTGGTCAGTTCCATCAGGAATTTCAAATATAATTTAAAAACCTAAAGGAAATCATGTCAAAGAATTAAAGTATAAGAATGATATCTCATCAAATAGAGAATATCAATAAAGACAAATAATGAAAAGGAACAAGTAGAAATTATGGAGTTGAAAAGTAAAATAATTGAAAGGGAAAATTCACTAGGGGGGCTCAACAGCAGATTTGGACAGGCAGAGAAAGAATCAGCACACTTGAACATAAATCAACTGAGATAACCCAGTCTGAGAAACAGAAAAGAAAAATGAAGAAAAAGGAACAGAACCTCAGAGATCTGTGGGACACTATCGGGTATAGGTTTGTTTTGGACTGATGCAAGTGTTCTGCATTTAGACAATAGTGATGGTTGCACACCTGTGTGAAAATGCTTAATTGTACACTTCAAAATGATGAATGTTATGGTATCTAAATTATATCTCAATAAAAAGTAAATTAATTTTTAGAAAGAAAGGAGCAAATAGTTTGACTTTACAACACCTGCAAATGCTGAAACATATCACAGCAGATGTGTCCTTTCCTCCTCTAACCAGAGGGTTTCTGGTTTGTAAACTTGTACAACTGATTCCTAGCTCCTTATGGTTTTTGGTGTTTTTTCTTTCTTTTCTGCCTTCTTGAGAAATATGTGGGAAAATACAAAAGGAAATATATCAGGAATAATGGCAATTATACTTTGTATTAACTTAGCATTTTGCAGTTGTATGGTTCCTTCACCTTTATTGATTAACTTAATTCTTCTTGTGAGAAAGGTGCATTGTCCTTTGTTCAAGGCAAGGAGCAGAAGCTCAGAGAGGTGGCTTGACTGGCCCAGGATCACACAGCTGGTAAATTGTTTAGCAGGGACCTCTCCAGGCACACTGACTTCACAGGTTAATGGGGTCTTGTCACATCCCATTTTGATAAGGCAGAGTAAGGAGATTAAGTTACTTTTCAAAGCACAGCAGATTGTGCCAGGAATGCTGGTTCTAGATCTGTATGGACCCAAGAGCCATGCCCAAACTGGAGGAAAGATTGATGGTACCTGTGGGATGCAGTCTGTACCACAAAAGACAGACTGGGCTCCAGAAAAAGTGGAGTCAAACTTGAAAGTGAGACTCACCTTGGCCTACAGGTTTGCACTAGCAGTCATGTGTATCTCCTTCAATCACCAGTGCTCTCTGCAGAATCCAATTCTTTCCATGACAACAGGGGCATAATGTTAAACAGGATATTAAAATGACTTGATAATTATCTAACCCAGGAAGTAGAAGGAATCCCCCGTGTCTCATAACAGCCAGCTCCCAAGGTTTATTGAGAGAAAGGTGGGTGTCTCATTAATTATGTGGCTATCATGCCTGCATTTCCAAAAGAGAGATTTCCAGCCCCTCCTCTCCTCAAAACCAACGTGAGCACCGGACAGTGCCTTAGAGTTGAGTTGTGTCACTTGGCAACTTCATTTAGACAGAAAGTTTGAGAGTTCTTGGGGTTCCAGAATCACAAAGCATCTGGGGTCCCCTACACAAATGGCAACTCTCTTCTAGGTTTGGAGTGAAAGTAATCTTTCCCATTGGAAAAGAATTTTCACAGTAGCAAAGTGCTGCTTAACATGGCAAGAAACGGTATCCTCTCAGTCTTAGAAAGGCACAATTTCATTCCTGCTCTCTCTAACACAAATCCAAACAGGGGCCTGGCAAAATTACATGGTGCAACAGTGCCACCAAGTGGCCAAGAGATTAAAATAGCCAAAGCTTGAAGAAATCACTTCCAAGAGTGAACTTGTGGTGAAAGAGTTTAGATGAGAATCATTCATACCACTCCAATTGTCTTCTGTCCAAGTAGACATATCTAAATTCCACATTTTTTAACTCTTCCTTTCTCAGATCACTCTTTCCGTAAGTTTTCCTCAAGAAGCTATGTGCAGTATCACTTCAAGGCCTTTCCACTTGCTTATCCTTTACTTGGAATGCTCTTCCCTCAGAATTTTGAATAATGAATCATTCTTGTCATTCAGATACTGGCTGAAAATCCACCTCCTCTGCAACCTTTCTTCCATTCACTCCATCTAAAGTAGCCATCCCACCCCACAAGTCACTCTCTTATAAGACACAAATTTAATTTTTATTCATAGCCCTTCTCACGCTCTGAAATTGCTTTACTTATTCATTTATTTACTGGTTGCTTATTTGCCTTCTTCACACACACACCCCAGAATGAAATTTCATGAAAGCAGGGTCTTGTCTATCTTCTACACCATCCCCCCATCCAGAACAATGCCTGGACCAGAGGGGCCGCCAATGCAACACATGCTGCTTGGAAGGACAGATGGATGGATGGATGGATGGGTGGATGGATGGATGGATGGATGGAACGATGGACAGATGAATGAATGGATGGGTGGATGAATGGATGGGAGGATGAAAGGAAATACAGACAAGGGAAGAAAAAGGCCAGTGTTTTACACTGAAGGACCAAGTAGTACTGTCTCCATTAGCAATTCCATGATTCTGTTTTTCAAGATTCAGTGACTTTGAATGAAAGGACAGTTTGTATTTTCCATTCTTATTTAAAGAACACCTGCAATCAGTTAATTTGGCTTTAAAAAACACTCATGTCTTCTACCAAGATGCAGAGTTACCCCAGGTATTGTACACAGGCTGTGTTTTCCTTTAAATTCCTTCTATGCTCATAAAGCTGCTATTGACACAAGAAGTCTTTAAATGATTCTTTCCTGTGTAAATTGAGAGCACTTGTGCTAAAATATAGAGGATCTCTGGCAACAGAAAAAAAATGCACATTTGCCTACTGAATATGGCAATTTCGTAGAATAGAAGGCCTCCCTCACAACCTTTTGCTGATATGTCTGTGGGTTGAACTTGCAGATGTGGGCTCATCAAAGTACCCTGTCAACAATGGGCATCCATTTAAATAAAATCATAAACTACAGGCAAAGCTAGTGTTTTGTGGGGACGTTTTCTCTCCAGGAGAAGTAAAATTAAGCTACTGTTGTTGTGGAATTATGTCCTCATTCACATATAAATAGTTTTGGTAGGTCACGATGGAGGTGACATTGCTAAGGAACTCTGCAGTGACTCCTCAAATTGTCACACCACTATCTTAAAAGGCAGGCAGGTAGTCTACAGCAACTGCGTGGAAACCTTCAAGATACTACTTAGATCTTCAGCTGATTCAGATAATTAAATGGGAAAATTTGCCCTCTGATGCAGGTAAAGATGATGGAATTTTTTGGCAGTGAATTGTGTGGCAAATTTGGGTGAAACCTCCCTCCCAAAGTGGCTAGTAACTAAGAGGAAACTCATTTAGACTTGGTACCATGCAGAGTTTTCGGAAAGGTTTGGGAAAAGTGATGCAAACTTGAAAAGATGGTATTTATAGCCCTAGGGCTGGAGAAGTATGCCCTCTTACCCAACTACAGCCAATCTGGCTTCACTGCCCACACTCATAAATTTCTCTTTAGCTTACATCCAAAACCATAGCATCTGCCTATTCTCCACTGCTCCCCATGTAAATATGAACTCTGAAAATACTTTCCCTTCATGTCATAGTTCAGCTGCTCTTAGTATTCATGTGTTCATTCTTTCACTCAACAAATATTTGCTAAGTGCCCGCCTATTACTGTGCCAGAGGAGGGAGGCGATACTGAAATGATACCCTGCCCTCAGGGTCTGGAGAAGTTACAATTTGTAAAGAAGTTACAAGTTACAAGGAGGAGCGTGACTGAAAAAGAAAATTTAAAGCATAGCAGTTAAGAGCTCTAGCAATTTATTACTACATGTGTTTGGCAAGTTACTTAACCTCTCTAAGCCTCAGTTTCCTCATCTATAAAATGAGGGTGATAGCAGAACCTACCACTTAGGGATGCTATATTCCACATAAATGCTTAAGGACATGTCCCCACTAGAGTAAGCACCTAATAAACTGGGAACTTCAAGGTTCAGTGTGGAGAGGAGTGTTTCCAGGCACCCATGGTCACACGGCTGAAGAGTAAGGTCAGAAATGCTACGTGGATGCCTGGCATTTTGAGTGAGACATTTCCTGGCTCCAGAAATGTTTCCTCAATTTTTAGATGAGGAAGGTAGGTTAGAGTTGATCCCAACCAGCTCTTACTTTCTATTGTTTCATCAGGCTCATGAAGACATGAGTGAGATTTGGACTTGCAAACATAGAGGGAAGGAATATTCCCAGGGGAGACTAGAAGAGAGTATTCTTTAATTAGAAAAATCACCCTTGTTGACCACTATCCCCAGAACATTTAGTTCAGCAATAGCTTCCTGTGTGCCCATGGTTTGTCCAGGAGAGATGTTCAAAATACTTAACAACCAGGTATTGAAACTGAGCAGGACCATGTGGGGCTCCTGGGCACAAAAGTCTTTCTGTGTCCCCCATTTCTTAATTACAGGAAACAGGCTTCATTCAGCCCCCATGATCTTCCCTGGGCTCCAAGGGGCAGGTTCAAATATTTGCTAATCAGGGAATGGAGGGGATGCAGAGACAAGGGAGAAACAGTCAAGAAACAATACTGCAACCTTGGGGCAGGGTCCTGGTTCCTCCTCAAGGGATACACATAACAATATCTTTGAGTTGTTTTGCAGATACTGAAACACCCACCAGGTGGGAGAAGTTAATGGTGTGCTGCCCACAAGCATGAAGACCCCAGACCAGTTGGAACCAGAAGGCTGATATTGCTGACTCCCACTTACCTCACCATGAATCCATCAGAAGAATGATTGAACAAGCTGATCACACCCTCTTTGAACTGTTACTATAAAACTCCTCACTACTGCCTCCAGGTTGAGACACACAGTTTTGAGAGCATTAGTCCACTGTGGCTCCCTTTGCCTGGCAAAGCAATAAAGCTGTTCTTTTCTGCTTCATCCAAAACTCCATCTCCGAGATTTAATTCAGTGTTGGGGTACAAAGGCTGGATTCAGTATGAGCTGCCACCATCTACAGGAATGGATTCTGGTCAAGGGCTGGAGCATTAGCTAATAGTGGATTTGGGAGAGGTTCTTAGGGAGGAGCAGGTGTAGCCTAGACAAGAAGGGGAGGAGGCACTTTGGTAGCTCAAGGAAACAGCCTATTATGAATCAGCATGGAGAAATTTCAATACCCACCCTCCTATGTGTCAGAGTTGAATAAGACCCATCCTCTGTCCTCAAGGGTCTCTCAAGCAAGTAATGCTCTCATGACTGGTAAGTTCAGCAGTGCGAATTATGACAAGGTCCAGTGGAGCCAGCCAGCCCACAAGAGGCAGGGATCAGCTCTCTCCAAGATGTCAAGGAAGTGGGATCAGGCACACCAGCTGAGGTGAAGTGGTTCCTCTCCAGGCCCACCAGCTATGGTCTGAGGACAAGGGATGAAAATTTTCCTCTGTGTGGCACCAAGTGGCAGACTGAGCATCAGAGGTCTAGCTATCACAAACACAAGTGCAGGATGGCAAATAGAAGGAAGGCTGAGAATGTGTCGGGAGGTCTAGGACATGGAAGGTCCTCCCATGTCAGAACTACCCTGTCTTAGTCTTTTCAGGCTGTTACTACAAAATATCATAAACTGGGTGACTGATAAACAGCAGAAATTTATTTTTCACAGTTGTGGAAGCTGAAAGTCCAAGATGAGGGTTCCAACACATTCAGCTTCTGACGAGGTCCTGCTTCCTGGCTGCAGACTGCAGACCAGACTGCAGACATCTCATCACATCCTCACATAGATGCAGAGAACAAGTAAACTCTCTCTTGTCTCTTCTTATGAGGACACTAATCCCATTCATGAGGACTCCACCCTCACTTCTAATACCATCATATTGGGGTTAGGATTTCAACATAGGAATTTTTTCAATAACATATCCTTACCCCCTCTAATAACAATAATCAGAAGAGACACTAACCATAAACAACCAATACATACCAGCTGAAAATGGGCCCTCATATCTAACATTGATGAAATATCTACTATGGGCCTGATGCTGTGGCAATGCGTTATCCAAATCAAATCTCATCTGATTTCAGAACAACACTATGAAGATGGTACTTTATTATTCTCATGTTAAAGAAGAAAAAAACGAGTCTCTGGGGTATTATGTATCTTGCCCAGGTTCAAAAAGCAAGTGAATAGTTGAGCCAGGGTTTGCAATAAGGCCCTGATGAATTGAACCTAGTTCTTAACCACAATGCTGAGCTGCCTTCATAAACTCGAAGGGTAAACAAGTAACACTGCCATTAACTGATAACACGCCTACCCATATGCTGGCTGACCAATCCTTGGTCCTTCAGGCACCATGGTCACTTGATCACTTTGAAATTTTTCTAGACCCTAAAGTCAGGCAAATGAAAACACTGCTTCTGCCCATGGAAGAAGCCATTAGTCTTCCCAGTAAGTAATATTACTAGGATAATGTTTTGACATATTAAGTAAGGATTTCCCCACAGAACTTCATTATGTCTGTTTCCTTTCCCCATTTCCAACCAGCAGGTCATTTCCTGTTGACTTCCTGAGGGAAGGATGGACAGATGAATGAGAAAGAGCAAGACTGTCGAAGCAGGTGCTGTTGGTGTTGCATCCATGTCCCTTCAGGACTTTATCATTCCCATGTTCCTTACCCCATGTCCACCTGCCATATATGTATTTTGTTACCTGAGAGCTTTCCACCGGAGAAACTCCAAAAAGCTGGGGGAATAGCTTCTTATCCAGTAACTAACAGAGCTGGTAGATAAATGCCCTAGCTGCCTCCCCCTCAAGTGGGATAACTCTGAGACTGGTGTTCTACTGGCTCCAGCATTCCCTAGCAGTAGTAAACCCCAGTTGCCCACAGTGGTTCCTGTTTGATAACACATTTTGTTGGCTTCCCCAACACACTTCTACACTTCTCTATGGTGCTTCCTCAAATGACCTCTCAAATAAATTACTTGCACTTAAATCCTTGTCTCAGAGTCTGCTCTAGGAGCAAGCCAGCACAAGGCAAGAGTCAATTCTTCTTTTATGAATGTTAAAGTTTAGGTCCCAAGGAAGTCACAGCATAGAATAATAGCAATCAGAAAGGCAATGTTTTACCCCAAGAACTTAGAAAGGATCCCTTGATTTTGTTTCTTTGTTTTTTTGTTTTTAATTGGAGTAAAATTGCTTTATGATGCTGTGTTAGTTTCTGCTGTACAATGAAGTGAATCAGCTATTGAATCAGGCTATATTGCCTCCCTCTTGGAGCTCCCTCCCAACCCCCCATCCCACCCATCTAGGTCGTCACAGAGAACTGAGCTGAGCTCCCTGTGCTATACAGCAGTTTCCCACTATCTATTGTACACATGGTAATTTATTTATGTGAAAATTTCACAGTTTGTCCCACCCTCCCCTTCCATCCCCATGCCCATATGTCCATTCTCTATGTCTACGCCTCTATTCCTGCCCTACAGATAGGTTCACCTGTACCATTTTTCTAGATTCCACAGATATGCGTTAATATACAATATTTGTTTTTCTAATTTTGGCTTCCTTCAGTCTGTATGACAGTCTGTAAGTCCATCCACATCTCTACAAATGACCCAATTTCGTTCCTTATTATGGCTGAGTAATATTCCATTGTACATACGTACCAAATCTTCTTTATCCATTCACCTATCATTGGACATTTAGGCTGTTTCCATGTCCTGGCTATTGTAAATAGTGCTGCAGTGAATACGTGTCCTTTGAATTATGGTTTTCTCAGGGTATACGCCCAGTAGTGGGATTGCTGGGTCATAAGGTAGTTCTATTTTTAGTTTTTTAAGGAACCTCCATACTGTTCTCCATAGTGGCTGTATCAATTAACATTCCCACCAACAGTGTAAGAGGGTTCCCTTTTCTCCACACCCTCTCCAGCACTTATTGTTTGTAGATTTTTTGATGATGGCCATTCTAAATTGTGTGAAGTGATACCTCACTGGAGTTTTGATTTGCATTTCTCTAATAATTAGAGATGCTGAGCATCTTTTCATGTGCCTCTTGGCCATCTGAATGTCTTCTTTGGTGAAATGTCTATTTAGGTCTTCCTCCCATTGTTAACTTGGGTTCTTTGTTTTTTTGAATTGATTTATATTTCTGTTTTTGTGCCTGTACCATACTGTCTTGATTACTGTAGCTTTGTAGTATAGTCTGAAGTCAGGGAGCCTGATTCCTCCAGCTCCGTTTTTCTTTCTCAAGATTGCTTTTGCTATTTGGGGTCTTTTGTGTTTCCATATAAATTGTAAACATTTTTGTTCTAATTCTCTGAAGAATGTCATTGGTAGTTTGATAGGGATTTCATTGAATCTGTAGATTGCTTTGGGTAGTATATTCATTTTCACAATATTGATTCTTCCAATCCAAGAACATAGTATATTTCTCCATCTGTTTATGTCATCTTTGATTTCTTTCATTGGTGTTTTATAGTTTTCCGAGTACAAGTTTTTGCCTCCTTAGGTAGGTTTATTCCTAGGTATTTTATGCTTTTTATTGCAATAGTAAATGGGATTGTTTCCTTAATTCTCTTTCTGATTTTTCATTCTTAGTGTATAGGAATGCCAGAGATTTCTGTGCATTAATTTTGTGTCTTGCAACCTTACCAAATTCATTGATTAGTTCTAGTAGTTTTCTGGTGGCATCGTTAGGATTTTCTATGTATAGTATGTCATCTGCAAACAGTGCAGTTTTACTTCTTCTTTTCCAATTTGTATTCCTTTTGTTTCTTTTTCTTCTCTGATTGCTGTGGCTAGAACTTCCAAAACTATGTTGAATAAGAGTGATGAGAGTGTATCCTTGTCTTGTTCCTGATCTTACTGGAAATGCTTTCAGTTTTTTACCATTGAGAATGATGTTTGCTGTGGGTTTGTCGTATATGGCCTTTATTATGTTGAGGTAAGTTCCCTCTATGCCCATCTTCTGGAGAGTTTTAATCGTAAATTGGTGATAAATCGCTGTTGTCAAAAGCTTTTTCTGCATGTATTGAGATGATCATATGGTTTTTATTCCTTAATTTATTAATATAGTATATCACATTGATTGATTTGCGTATATTGAAGAATCCTTGCATTCCTGGGATAAATCTCACTTGATCATGATGTATGATCCTTTAATGTGTTGTTGGATTCTGTTTGCTAGTATTTTTTTTGAAGATTTTTACATCTATGTTCATCAGTGATATTGGTCTGTAATTTTCTTTTCTTGTGATATCTTTGTCTGGTTTTGGTATCAGGGTGATCGTGGCCTTGGAGAATGAATTTGGGAGTGTTCCTCCCTCTGCAATTTTTTGGAAGATTTTGAGAAGGATAGGTGTTAGCTCTTTTCTAAATGTTTCATAGAATTCACCTGTGAAATCATCTGTTCCTGTCCTTTTGTTTGTTGGAAGATTTTAAGTTAGAGTTTCAGTTTCATTACTTGTGATAGGTGTGCTTATATTTTCTATTTCTTCCTGGTTCAGCCTTGGAAAATTGTACCTTTACAAGAATTTGTCCATTTCTTCGTGGTTGTCCATTTTATTGGCACTTAGTTGTTTGTAGTAGTCTCTTATGATCCTTTGTATTTCTGCAGTGTCAGTTGTGATTTTTGCTTTTTCATTTCTAATTTTACTGATCTGTGTCCTCTCCCTTTTTTTCTCAGTGAGTCTGGCTAGAGGTTTATCAATTTTGTTTATCTTCTCAGAGAACCAACTTTTATTTTATTGATCTTTGCTATTGTTTTCTTCATTTCAATTTCATTCATTTCTGCTCTGATCTTTATGATTTCTTTCTTTCTACTGACTTTGGGTTTTCTTTGTTCTTTTTTCTCTAGTTCCTTTAGGTGTAGGTTAGATTATTTGAGATTTTTCTTGTTTCTTGAGGTGAGATTGAATTGCTATAAACTTCACACTTAGAACTGCTTTTTCTGCATCCCATAGGTTTTTGGTCATCGTGTTTTTGTTGTCATTTGTTTCTATGCTTTTTTTTAAAATTTCTTCTTTAATTTCTTCAGTGATCTCTTGGTTATTTAATAGCTCACTGTTTAGCCTCCTTGTATTTGTGGTTTTTACAGTTTTTTTTTCCTGTAATTGATTTCCAATCTCATAGTGTTGTGGTCAGAAAAGATGCTTGACACAATTTCAATTTTCTTAAATTTTCAGAGACTTGATTTGTGATCCAAGATGTGAGCTATCCTGGAGAATGTTCTGTGTACACTTGAGAGGAAAGTGTATTCTGCCACTTTCAGGAGGAATGTCCTATAGATATCAATGAAATCTATCTGGTTTATTTTGTCATTTAAAGTTTGTGTTTCCTTATTTATTTTCTGTTTGGATGATCTGTCCATTGGTGTAAGTGTGGAGTTAAAGTCCCCTACTATTTTTTTTTTATAAATTTATTTATTTATTTATTTAGTTTTGCTGTGTTGGGTCTTCGTTTCTGTGCGAGGGCTTTCTCTAGTTCCGGAGAGCGGGGGCCACTCTTCATCGCGGTGCGCGGGCCTCTCACTATCGCGGCCTCTCTTGTTGCGGAGCACAGGCTCCAGACGCGCAGGCTCAGTAGTTGTGGCACACGGGCCTAGTTGCTCCGTGGCATGTGGGATCTTCCCGGACCAGGGCTCGAACCCGTGTCCCCTGCTTTGGCAGGCAGATTCTCAACCACTGCGCCACCAGGGAAGTCCCTAAAGTCCCCTACTATTATTGTGTTACTGTTGATTTCCCTTTTTATGGCTGTAAGCATTTGCCTTATACATTGAGGTGCTCCTATGTTGGGTGCAAAAATATTTACAATTGTTATATCTTCTTGGATTGATCATTATGTAGTGCCCTTCCTTATCTCTTGTAACAGTCTCTGTTTTAAAGTCTATTTTTATCTGATACAAGTATTGCTACTCCAGCTTTCTTTTGATTTCCATTTCTATGGAATATCTTTTTCCATCCCTTCACTTTTAGTCTGTATGTGTCCCTAGGTCTGAAGTGGGTCTCGTTTTTGTATCAGCCAGTCTGTGTATTTTGGTTGGAGTATTTAATCAATTTACATTCAAGGTTATTATTGATATGTATGTTCCTATTACCATTTTCTTAATTGTTTTGGGTTTGTATTTCTTCTCTTGTGTTTCCCACCTAGAGCATTTGTTGCAAAGCTGGTTTGGTGGTCCTGAATTCTCTTGGCTTTTGTTTGTCTGTAAAGCTTTTGATTTATTCATTGAATCTGAATGAGGTCCTTGCTGGGTAATCTTGGTTGTAGGTTCTTCTCTTTCATCACGTTAAGTATATCCTGCCCCTCCCTTCTGGCCTGCAGAGTTTCTGCTGAAAAATCAGCTCTTAACAGTATGGAGATTCCTTTGTATGTTATTTTTTGCTTTTCCCTTGCTGCTTTTAATATTTTATTTTTGAATTTAATTTTTGTTAGTTTGATTAATATGTGTCTGGGTGTTTCTCCTATGGTTTATCCTGTATAGGACTGTCTGTGCTTCCTGGTCTTGGGTGGCTATTTCCTTCCCCATGTTAGGGAAGTTTGCCACTATAATCTCTTCAAATATTTTCTCAGACCCTTTCTTTTTCTCTTCTCCTTCTGGGACCCCTATAATTTGAATATTTTTGTGTTTAGTGTTGTCCCAGAGGTCTCTGAGATTGTCTTCAATTCTTTTCATTCTTTTTTTTCTTTATTCTGCTCCTCAGCAGTTATTTCCACCATTCTGTCTTCCAGTTCAGTTATTAGTTCTTCTGCCTCAGTTATTCTGTTATTGCTTCCTTCTAGTGTATTTTTCATTTCACTTATTGTGTTGTTCATCTCTGTTTGTCTGTTCTTTAGTTCTTCTAGATCTTTTTAAACATTTCTTGTATTTTCTCAATCCATGCTCTGTTCTATTTCCGAGATTCTGGATTATCTTTATTATCATTACTCTAAATTCTTTTTCAGGTAGGTTGCCTATTTCCTCTTCATTTATTTGGTCTTGTAGGTTTTTACCTTGCTCCTTCATCTGTGACATATTTTTTTACCTCTTTTTTTTTTTTTTTTTTGATGGGTGGGATTGTGTTCCTATCTTATTGGTTGATTGACCTGAGGCTTTCAACACCGGAGTTTGTAGGCTGTTGGGTAGAGCTGGGTCTTTATGCAGAGATGAGGACCTCTGGGAGACCTCACTCCAATGAATATTCCTTGGGGTCTGAGGTTCTCTGTTAGTCCAGTAGTTTGACCTCAGAGCTCCCACTGCAGGAGCTCTGGCCTGACCCCCAGCTCAAGAACCAAGATCCCACAAGCCATGTAGGATAGCAAAAAAAAAAAAAAAACCAAACAAGAAGAAAGAGAAAAGGAGCAGAACAAAAAAAAACAGTAAAAAAATAAAATAAGATTAGAAAACTAACAGATATGTTAGAAAGAATAAAAAAGTAAAAATATAGAAGGAACAACAACCAGAAGGTAAAACAGAACCAAAATAGTAAAAAAGAGGCGTTAAAAAAAAAAAACCAGAAAATGCCTTGGCTGTGGGGGGTGGGGTTAGGTAGATGCAGGGTTTAGGTGGTGGGCAGGGCCTATGCTTAGGACCCACAGGGACAGAAAAGGCCCTGGGGTGGTGGTGGGTGGGGATTATGTTCAACACAGCAGGAGGGACCCCAGAGTGTCTCTGGCCTGGAGGGCAGAGGACCAGGTCCAGGACCCCAGCAGGCTTACTGGCCTGAGTGAGCAGTGGAAATGCTAGGCACATTCCCCCAATCCTCCAATCCCAGAGGGGCCCTCCCCGTTGGCCTCTCTTCTTTCCCCCTCCTATGCCTCCAGGACCCACGCAGCCAGAGGGAGACCCTGAAGGGGACCAGAACCAGAAGCCCAACAGGCTTCCCAGAGCCAAGTGGGTGGGGAAAATGCCCACAACACTTCCCCTGTCCCTCCAATTCTGGAGGGCCCCTCCCCGTCTGCCTCTCCTCTTTTCTCCACCTCCCTCCTACACCCCCAGGACCAACGTGGCAGGGGACACAGCTTGGGAGCTCAGTAGGCTTCCCAGGGCCGAGTGGGTGGGGGAAATACCTTCTGCACCTCCTCTGATCCTCCAGTCCTGGAAGGCCCATCCTGCCCACATCTTCTCTTCTCCCCCTGCCTCCCTCCTATGCTCCTAGGATCATCATGGCCCAGAGCAGGCCTCAGAGGGCAGAGGACCTGGACCGGGAGCCCTGCAAGCTTCCTGGGGTCTGGTTGGGCAGGGGAAACTCCTGATCCTCCAAGCCCCCAAGGGTCCTTCCAGGCATGGGAAACCCTCCCCACTCCCAGACACTCCTCAGGGGTACCAGTCCTGTCTGGCCTCCACTTCTCTTCCCCCTTCACTTTCCCTCCACATCCTACCCGGTCATTTGGGGGTTCCTCCCATCTCCTTGGGCATCAAGAGCCCCCACCAGCGTCCGGCAGGCACCCTAGTTGTGAGGAGATGCAAACTCTGTGTCTTCAAATATCCCTTGATTTTGAAGAAAGAAAATGCCAGGAGCACCTGGACCTTGGTATAGCTGAGAAAGTGATGTTCAGAATCTATCACTGTGGGGTGTAGGGTAAGAAGCACTTTGAATTTGTGGGGTGGAGGTCCCTTAAGACAGGTCAGTACTAGTGGCTGTCACTTGGGAACTGGTGAGAAAGTTACTCTTCTCCCTCTTTCCTTCTTACTCTCCACTGCAGAATTGAAGGAAGGAGGGTGCCTTTCTCACACCCTCTTGGCCGCACTCCTGATTTCACTGTGGCTGCAAGTGTGGCTTTGACTAACTTCAGGTTGATAGCATCTTGGCCCAAGTGCACACTGTATTTCTTTAATTTTCTGTGCTAGGGTTTCTCCAACACTGTCAGCAGGGTGGGGAGTGGGCAGGTGGGGGCCAGCCCAGCTGCATGAACATGAAGCATCCTAGAAGTGCAAGAACGTTACCCCTACACACAAGACAGCCTCAATCAATGTAGAGAACAATAGAAAAATGGTCAGGCCTCAGATGCAAATCTCTGAGAGGAGTTCCTCATATTCCTCAAAGTGTCCTGGTGGGACTGGGCTCCATTGTTCACAGTGTGACCAACTCAGTAACACAACATGTTATGATCCTCCCCCATCTTACTAATTCTCTGGGGTCAACTCCCAAATAAACCACCTGCACACAAGTCCTTATCTCAGGTCTTCTTCCTGGGAACCCAGGTGAAGACATATGCACAGAAGAGGCCAAGAGAACAAGGGCCTCGCAGGCCAAGTGGACAATGAACATAGCAAGGACCTGATCCCTCAACACTATAGAAGCCCCCTCAGAACTAGACTCAACCCCTTGAAAGTGCAAAAACACTGATTGACTGGAATTTTCATCACCCACAAGAATGGGGACTCATAAATGAAATTAAGTTTAGTTGTAAAAAAAACCCACAAAGTTGCATTTATTGCACTCATGAAAAAAATGACTATCAACCCAAAGATGAAACAAGAGAAAAGGCTGGAAGAGACTTTGGTGAAGCAGGCAAGTCAAAGGACATTGCTGCTTTCACAATGTGAAAAGTTGACCAGGTTTTCCATTTCTCTTTACCTTCTCATGTCCAGAGCCCACATGAACTAGATTCCAGAATTCTCCATTTCCACATGTAGGGCTTCTGGTGCCTGGGTTTTCCACCTGGCTCTATCACTAACTGAAACAGGATCTGTAAAGGACTGGGGGGTTCTGGTGGCCCCCAGGGGCTCTGTCAGTACTGGAGTGGCATGGCTTTCCTGCGTTTCCATTTGAAAAATGCTGTAGAGATACAGGAGGAAATGATGACTGACAAATGGCTCCTAGTATTCACAGCCAAATCTCTAGGTAATTAAGCCAAACATGGAGGGGGAGCGTTGTTCTCTATTAACAGAGGGGACATTTTGGGTTTCCTAACGTGTTGCGTTCGTCCTTAATCTTGGAGACAAGGGACAGGTTGTGGCAGATGCTGAGGGCTGCCTCCCAACTGTAATTTCACCTTTATTTCTTTTTCATAGAATCCTAAACTTGTTTAGGTGTTGAGCAACAACTCAATTTAAGAAAGGAGTAAAGCAACTCTATAGCTCCAGAGGGTGAACTTTGATTAGTACCAGCCAGTCATAACTATTTCATTCACCTTTCCAGGGATTGACCTGGAAGATGAACTAGGTCACATGTGTACCCCTAAACAAATAAATGATGGAGAAGCATGGGACCCAGATCTTTTCAATAAGATGTGAGAGGGCTATGTTGCTTCTAAGGAAAATTTTCTTTTCTGATACAAAGAAATATGTTTTAATATCCCTCTTTTGTAGCTGAAAATTATTTTGCCTAGTGTCCACGATGGGGGAAACCTATGGAATAAGTTAATGTGCTCTGGATGGCATAACAAAAAGATGAAATAAGTCTGTATCCTTGAAGTCATTGTTGAGTCACTGAATTAACTCTGTAACTGCCCTATTTTTTTTACTTACTTAAGATAAAAAGTCCTGTATTGTTTAGAGTAGTTTTAATTGAGGTTTAATTTTCACCTGTGATCAAATAAATTTGGATGGAAAATGTGGTTTAAGTAAAATGGAATAATTTATGACTACTTGTGTTTCAGGACCTAAGTATTAAACATAAATGTGTACCATAAGTTTTCAAGAAGGGAATGTACCATAAAAATCCAGTAATCTTGCATGTCTAGCCTGGGATAGTACTGGATTACTGGGTTTTCCAGGTCAGTGGAAGTTACTGTACTGATTCTCTAAGACTTCTTAATTTCACAGTTATAATTTTCTTAAGAAAAAACCTACAGTATAACTTAAACAGAAATTCTCATTTTTCAAAAGCTTTCTATATTGCATTAATTACAACAAATTATAGTATTTATTCTAAAACTTTAAAAGTTTAATCTACTTTTTTAATATAAAAAATATCCATTAATATAGAGAATATTTAATCACTAAAAAATGTTAATTTAAGATAACTGTCAAGGCTGTGGCTGAACCACTTATTTGAGGTGTTTTCCTGGCACATCCTTGACAAAGAGCCAGGATCATTATGGTTGTTGTCGCAAAACCTTGACTCAAAGTTGTCACAGGTGAGCTGAGCAGGAAGCAGTAGGTGATGTCCAGGCCACTGGTTTGACTCTCCCATTCCTACTGCATGACTTTAATATCTCTGAGCCCAGACCCCCATTTATAAAGTGAGGGTCTCATTAGTAACCCCCTGCAGAGGATAGGAAGTGAGAGAACTCTTGGAAGGTGTACAGTGCTGAGCAGTACTGGGCACATGATGAGCTGCAACCTTGGAATTTTTAAACCATATCTCCACTCCTCCTCCACGGGGCCTCTCTTTGCTCCACTAGTAAACTTGCTTCTTCCCCTCCCTAAACCCACAGCACTCTTTGCAAACCGCAAACCCAATTATATCTAATGTGTTTCTGATGGTCTATAGCTTTTTTCTGTGTTGAAGTTTCATCTCTAATAACATTAGAAGCCCCCTAGGGCAAGGTCTACAACTATCTAACCTGTACCATGCTCCCAGCCCCTTGCTCGGTGCCAGGTATACAAAGCCTATTTGAATCAGCTTGCCCTGATGGATGGGGCAGGTGGGGGAGGTGTAATGCAAAGGCATCCATTTCTCCTGAATTCCAGCCACTGGGTCCATACATACTCTTCTTTGAGATCATTTCCAGTGTAAACTCCAGCAGGTTACAGAATGAATAGTAGCTTTAAAAAATTCTTTCTTGCAATTCAACATCGAAGATGACATCCTTTCCTATTCCCCTCATCACATCTCATAAATTTAGTTATGTGGCTGCAGCAGCTTAGAGAATGTCCCCAACAGCTTTTTCTAAAGACTCTTGAGCCCTGGCTACAAACAGAAGATTAAGAGCTAAACAGACCCCAATGCCAAGGCTGCTGAGGTGGCAGTCATCTTTTCAGAGTCCTGAACCTCAGAAGGCAGGTAGAAGAATACTCTCACCTCTTGTGTGGACCCCCGCTGGTTTTGGTCACCCAGTGCTTCATTTTTCTTTTTGGAAACCACCTCTCTCCACATGAATGGACTCTCCTCCCCTCACATGTCCAGGGATGAACACGTTATCCAAACCAAGCCAAGTCACACAGAGTGTGACCCAATGCAGGGGCTTCAGTACTGAGAAGCACTCCATTTCCCATAACTGGAGATTGCAGAGGTCACTACGCAGAGGGAAGCTGCCCATTAGAGAAGCACAGGAGATGGAGAGAAGCATGAGCAGCGTTGGAGCCCCTGGAGTTTGCAATCAAATCCCCTTTCATGCTTTCTCTTAAATGTTTTACGGTGTTTTCAAGACAGTTTGAATGGGTTTCCTGTCACTTGTGACTTAAGGAGTCTGAGTAAAAAAGCTTCCAAACAAATTGAATAGAAATTTCAGATAGTAACAACTCAGTACAAAATTGCCCTTTTTAAAAATAATCTTATATGTATTCATTTCATCCTGAAGCAGTAGGTCGGGAATTAGAACCTTCATTTTACAGATGAGGGACCTGAGGCCCAGAAAGTGCTGTGAGGTGTACAAGACACTTTGGTGTTGGTTAAAGAGCCAGCCCCACTGCACCACCAGGCCATGCTTACCTCTGTAACTTCTACAAAGCATCACTTTCAAGTTTTATAAGGTCAGGATGAATTTATTCCTTATCAGTAACACTTCTCAAAGCACCGTTTTTGTACTATGGTAACTGTGTTGAGATAAAGCACAGGTGAAATCTTTTTGCAAAATATCTCTTTCCCAACACATTTCTCTCATAACCGTGCATGCTCTGCAATGCTCAACTCACTGATTTCCTGAACTCACTGGGAGAATAAGAAGATTAGTAAGAGATTAGTTTAGACATCTTGAATCTCTGTTTACAGTCATTCTGTAAACACCTGAAGATTCTGTATCTGGGGAGGGAGAGATGAATCAGATATCTGGCCAACGTGTTGTTTCACTATCCTTCTTGGCTTTAAACTTGCAAGAGAAAAGATTTTACAAATCTTACGGTGATTGCTAAATGTGTTTCAGATTGTGCAGTTCAAAACTAGTCTTTAGGCATACAGATGGCCAATAGGCACATGAAAAGATTCTCATCATTGTTAATTATCAGAGAAATGCAAATCAAATCTACAATGAGGTACCATCTCACACCAGTCAGAACTGTCATCATTAAAAAGTCTACAAATAACAAATGCTGGAGAGGGTGTGGAGAAAAGGGAAGCCTCCTACACTGTTGGTGGGAATGTAAATTGGTGCGGCCACTATGGAAAACAATATGGAGATTCCTCAAAAAACTAAATATAGAGTTGCCATATGATCCAGGAGTCCCACTCTTGGGCATATATCTGGAAAAAACTATAATTTGAAAAGATACATGCACCCCTATGTTCATAACAGCACTGCTTGCAATAGCCAAGATATGGAAGCAACCTAAGTGTCCATCAACTAATGAATGGATAAAGAGATGTGGTATATATAGACAGTGGAATACTACTCAGCCATAAAAAGGAAGGAAATAATGCCATTTGCAGCAACATGGATGGATCTACAGATTATATTACTAAGTGAAGTAAGTCAGAAAGAGAAAGACAAATACCATATCATATCACTTACATGTGGAATCTAAAATATTACATAAATGAACTTATCAGCAAAACAGAAACAGGCTCACAGACACAGGGAACAGACTTATGGTTGTCAAGGGGAAAGGAGAGAGGGAGAGTGATGGATTGAGAGTTTGGGATTAGCAGATGTAAACTATTATATATAGAATGTATAAACAACAAGGTCCTACTGTATAGCACAAGGAACTATATTCAATATCCTGTAATAAACCATAATGGAGAAGATTTAATAAAAACAAAACATGTTTAGGGAATTGTGTTTTCTACGTTTCCAGGGCTTCAGCAACTTTAAAAATGAGGAAGACGTTTCATTGATAATGTTAATTGTCATCACACACACTTTACTAGTTAGGATGGACTAGGTTTTGTTGTAATAACAAAAAGCCTTAATATCTCAAAGCTTATCACAACAAACCTTTATTTCTTGATTATGTTCCAGGACAGTTCAGATATCCCAGGCTCTTGGCTCATAATAATCACTCAAACCCAAGCTGACCAGGACCTAATTTTGACATGCACTTTCATAATCACTACAGCACAGAAGAATGAACATGGTGAATTGTGCACTGGCTCTTAAAACTTCCACCCAGAAATGACACACGTCACTTCACAAGCATATTATTGGCTAGCAAATCACATGGCTGTGTCCACCTGCAAAAGAAGCAGGGAAGTTAACCTACCATATGGCTAGAAAGAGAGAAGGAGAACACACACACAACTTAACATTTTGTGATCCTCACAACAACTCTACGTGGTTGGAGAATCAGAGATGACTCTTTCCTTTTTAGATGGAGAAACTAACAGAAAGCCCATATGTAATAGGAAGAAGGATCTAGGTGTCCTGGATCTAAACTCAGTTTTCTCTTCATGATATCATGAGCCTTCTATCATCAGAAATAGAAATTCTCAGATATCAGTCACTTGTGGGTAAGCTAACAAAGGAACAAGAAAATAAGTTTAAAATATATCCTGGAAAGTCTGAGTCATTCTAGTTGAGAGAGTATCAAAACTGAATGGGATGATAGGAGCACTGCTTGAAAACCACCAGATCATTTCACAATATATGTAAGTCATTATGCTTTACACCTTAAACTTACACAGTGCTAAATGTCATTTACATCTAAAAAGAACAACAACAACAACAAAAAAAAAAAACTGGGGAAAAAAATAAGAAGAAAAGAACTGGACTAAATGATACCCAAATGTCTCAGGGAAGCACATTAGAATGTGCTATGGAAATTCTGAGGGAGACAGGAGGTAGTAACCTTGACCTCCGGTCCTCTTGTCAGTCAACTCAGAGTAGCTTTGCTTTAGCAGTTTCATATATTGAGTTTTACCACAAGATTCATTTGAAGAAAATCTTCTTCAACTTAATTATGTTTTAAAATGAAAACCACTGATTCCAGTCTAAGTATTTCATGTTGCAGATAGTGAGAGTGAGGGTTGAGGAAATGAGAAGACATCCCCAAGGAAGATGGTGACAGAGCTGGGACTAATGCTCAAATAAGACAAAGCCTAGATGGAGAATTAGGAGCCTGGCATCTACATTTCAGCATGCCACTCACTAGCTGTGTCATCATAGGCAAGACACTTAACTTCTCTGAAGTGGTTTCTTCATTTGTAAAATGAGCATAAAAGTGTCTGTCCTTCAAATGTAACTAGAAAACAAACATGGAGAAATGATCAATTTCACAGTAATAAAACTTCAAATAAGAATACCAATGAAAAACCATTTTTCGTGTATTACATTGGTAATTTAAAAGTTCACTTCCCTATTTCTGATGAGCCTGTAGAGAACTGGCACACACAAACCAGTATGTACACTTACTTGCCCAACCCTCTGAAAACAATCTGATAGTAAGAATCAGAACACACTAAAGATGTTCAGACCCTTTGCTCCAGTAATTCCACTTCCAGGAATTCAGTATTAGTGGGGGAAGTCTTAAATACCAAAAATTATGTGAACTAAAATGTTCCTTTCAATACTATTTAGAATAACAGAAAAATTGAAAATAAATGAAATATAGAGTAAAATATGATAAATCCATTAAAAGTTATTACTATGAGGAGCATAGAAAAACACAGGCAAATGCTTACATTACAATATTAGGTGAAGAAATCTGGATTCCAACTAATTACAACAATATAATAAGAAAAGGATACATCTTTAAAAACTAAATGGAAATAATGAAATAATGCTGTATTTCCCCCTTTTTTCTCTATTCTATAAATATTCTGGTATGCAAAAATATGCTTTTATAGTGAAAAATAAATATAATAAAATATTCTCAATATCTGCTCTGCTTGTAAAGGTTACTGGCAGGAATAAATTATATAATTGGTGTGAAAGTACTTTGTCCTCTTTAAAATATAGTCTGTGGGTAAAAGATCACTATTGTTGATGTTAAATTGTGTTTGGTTCCAACCCACTCACTCTCAGTCGAACATTGCTGTCTCATTTTTTCTTTTCTGGAATTAAACTAAAAGCATAAGAGGGTAGATTCTCACCCAATTCCATATTTAATTAAGCTTTTAGGATACATTCCTCTTCTGTAGGTTTGATTAACTGCACTTCACTAGAGCCTTATCCTTCTATAGAACAAAATACAGGATGTTACTATTTATGGTTACAACACATGTGATTAAAAGGATGTGAACAAATAACCTATGCAGTCAGAGCACCATGAGGAAACTCCTCCAAGCATCTCCCCAGTCAGGGTCAGCACATAAATCAATGCTGGGAAGTCACTTCATAACAAGTCAAAATGTTCAGAATTGGCCTCCATATCATGGGAGCAAACAGAAGATTGGCAGAGGGAGCCCATTAAAACCCACAAGGTGCCAGCATGGGACTGTTCCTCTATCACCTGGAGACTCTTAATCCAGACATGTGCTTTGCTTTTTCCCCATTACTTGCCAGTTACTCTTCCTTTTGCCTCAAGCATCCGAACAGCTTTACTTATGATTCTCATAATGGTTACATTTTCACATAATTCTGTCAAAAAATCATCCAAAAATTTAGTTTTACCTAGGAATGAGAAAGTGCATAATTTATTGCCCCCTTGACATTTCTACCCAGGTACAGTTCACACTGTTTGAAATATTTTATACCAAACACAGTCTAGGAAATTAAAGTACTACTTTTTAAACATCTACTTAGAGCTTTTAGAAAAATGGAGCAGATAGCATACTAATAAATAAGTTAGCTATTGAGTTAACAAACATGCACCAGGCTACATGCCTGGTGCTGTGCTGGGTGTTGAGTAGGTTACAACAGAAGGAAGACACATGAGCTTTACCTGCCAAGAGTTTGTAGTTTAGCAAAGAACTGAAGCACTCACATATACATGAAAGGAAGTACAACAGGGTTTTACCTACACAATTTGGTACCTGAGGAAATATCAAAATATTAGAAAATATCAGACTGAGGAAAGAATATCTGAGGCTGGAGAGATCATGGAAGGTTTTCTGGAAGAGATAGAGGTGGACTTTGTTATGAATGGATAGAGTGGGTTTGGCTGAAGAGAGAGCATGGGGAAATTCTGGAACGTAAGGAAGGACCAGTGCACAGGAACAGAGGGTGAGTGTAAGCACAGGGTCTGAGGGAAGTTTTTAAGAGATTGGGCTGAATATGAAACAGAGACCAAAATACTCACGGGAATTTTTTTCTTAAATGAAATCTCTCATCTCAGTTTGTATTTGATGCTAGAAGCAGATTGGTCATACCAAGAAAGTAGTGGAAGGATAGATATAGTCCACCTTTCAAGTGAAAGCCAAGGGACACTCAAGGCAAAGAGAAATGCCATGACTACCAAAAGGCTGGCAGGTCCAGTAACAAGCCCCTGTCCTTTACCAGAGCTATCTCTAAATTTTTGAAACTACATATTTAACCTGACTGTACTCCTGCACACAAAGGGAATGTTAAATTTCTCTAGCCCTCACCATCACCACCCTCCCAGACTCCTGTCTTCCCAAGAGGAGAGCAAGCTCACCAGACTCAGAAGCACTAGGGAAATGTTAGGAAAGTAAGGTCTCTAAACAGAGGAGACTGTGCAGGAGACTCCTTTCAGTTGAAGAGTAAGTAGCATCAAACATAAGCTGAGATCAGGGATTTCACCTTTGAAAGAAATTCCCAGGAGTATATTAGCTTGCATTTCCATTAAGCCCAATCCCCTTAAGTTTTTCATTTAAATCAACATAGCCAGACAAGTCCATTGATTTCCCTAGTGATAATCAGGACACCCTGGAAGAAGAAAAATGTCTGCTTTATATATTTTAGAGAGAATTCCTATAACATAGTTTAAACATCAGGGATTAAAGCTAAGTTATCTAGAACTCCAGGAATTTGAAAAGCCCATTCTTTCACCTGACCTTGAGTATAAAAGTGTGATCCCTTCATGACAAGTACAGTGTTTGCTACAAAGAGTAAATCACATGAGCTGCAGAAGTTCAGGGATGACAGGAATGTAATAGTAATAGCCAAGAAATAGCTTGACCCCTGTTTTTCTTTGTAGCCATAAGTCAGTGTCCTAGCAGGAAATAATTTATCCTAAATGTTCCCAATGGAGAAACAACTACTTTTATGGCTAAGAAACAAGGAATGTTCAGGCACCTGGACAATAGAAAGAGCTTGCACCCATTACCAGCCTTCCTTGAGAGCAGAAGTCATGGTGGAGGGCTGCTTAGAAGGAGCTGTAGACATGGAGGGACACATCTGCTGTCAGAGTCATGGCACAGAGCAGAGGAAGTGGCAGTGTTATATTTCTCCTCTCTCTCTCTCTTCCACCCTCTGATTCTTTGCTGATACCTCTTATTGGCCAAATCTAAACAGAAGCCAGAGGTAAGGGGAATCCCAGGTGATGACACTGGCAGGGCATGGAGCAGAGCAGAGAATGAGCGAGAATAGATTCAGGGGTGCTAATGGAGAATAAACAGATCTTTATTAGGAGAGCCATTTTCAGCTCAGACCTTACTAAGGATATTATTCTTATCACCAAGGAAGGAGCAAGACAAATGCCCTCCCTTTCGCTCCAGAAACAGAAAGCAGAAGAAAAGACACAGGCTACAGTGTTCTTGACACAGAACATGAACATATGTATGTGTGTGCATGCACACACACACACACACACAGAGTTTCAAGTTGGCTCTCCATAATGAAAACAGGAGATATAAAAAAGTTAACATTTTAAATATTAAGGACCTCAGCATTCTTTCTTCACATCAAGAAAACTGGCAACAGGATTATTCTCTTAGTCAGAAAATTAGAAAAGCCTTCTCTGGGGCATCTGATCACCACAAGAGAAGGAGCCTAAAAGATACAGACACAGAGATTACCAAATGAAATGGCCCAGCCTTTAATTATAGTTCTTCATTAAAGTCCAAATGCAGAGAGCACATACATACACATCCACTTAGGGCTTCTAATCACCATTTTAGTCTCCCCACTATTAAACATGGGCAGACAGCCAGATTTTGGGGGAAATACTTCTAATGTTAATGACAGAGGCCAGAAAGAAAAAGACAACTGTTGTGAAATAAAGAGTGTGCAAAGGGAAGAAACTTGCAAAAAACAATTATTAGCAGATAAAAGAAGAAAAACTCTTAGCAAAGAAGTGTAGAAAAATACTAGGAAATAGAAAATATAAGAGCAGAGAAAAAGCCCTCAAAAGACAAGATGAAGGGTAAACTTGAGAAAATATTCCAAAACATAGAACATAAAGAGATGGAAAGAAATGAGGAGATTAGTCTAAGAGGTTCAGATAATGAGAATCCTAGAAAGAGGAAAAGGATAACATGGCAGTGTGGGTGGAGGGGAGGAATCCTAAAGAAAATTCAAGAAAATCCCATATATCTAAAAGATATTACTCTAATTTGAGAGTGTTATTGCCAAGCACAACAGATTAAAAATAGACTCCCATTCACATCATTATAAAATTTCAGAAAAATGGAGTAAAACAGAAAATCTAGAAATTCTCCAGAGGAACTGGTAACATCAGCAAGATGGTGGAACAAGAAGTCCCTTGTCCCCTAGTTCCCCTCACAATATATATATCAGCAACTATCCACAGATAAGAACACCTCTGTGAAAATCTCAGAACCCAAGGGTGAGGCTGAAACAGTGTCTTGGAGCACAAAGCTGAGAAAGGCTGCATTAGAAGAGTAAAAGGAGTGATTTTGACCATGTTGACCTTCCCTCAGGCTGGCACATGACCACACTGAGAGGGCCCACCTGAGCCTGTGTTTCCTCCAGTGTGAAAAAGAGAGACCAAAGCAGGCATTCAGCTGTCCCAGTATTCCAGGGCACTACTGGGAGGCCCACTTCAGTCTCACCTCACAAGGAACACTAGAGGAATTGGCAAGGCTAGATGACCAGGGGTCAGCCAGGTGAAACAGCCACATGCAACGAAGAAGGGTGGCAGTACTCATAGTGACCAGAGCATAGATTTTGGCAGTAGTTGGTACTACACCCCTGCCTATGATCTCATCTGACCAGAAAGCCTAACAACAGCTATGTACACCCACACAGCCAAACCAACAGCCACATCTGGTCAGGGAGCACAGTCAGCACTAGGGTTCCCAGCCAGCAGTACAGACTAGCAGTAAATTCTATCCAGCAACCCCACCCAACCATGGAGCATAGCCAGTGCCCCAACCAGAAGGTGAAGCCAACAGCCCCATCGAACTGTAATCACCCAAAAGACAAGCCAGTGACATGCCCAAAAAGGGAGCCTGGCCAGTGACCCCTGGGAAATTGCAGAGCCCAGTTTGAAGCCCTGATCAACAGGGAGGTACAGTCTGTGACCTCACCTATTCCCAGATCCCAGCTCACGATTCCACCCAACTGCAGAGCGCAGTTTGCAGCCCTAACTGTGGCCCTGCCTTAACACCAACCTGTAGCACCACCAAGTGGAGTACAGCCTATGACTCCAGCTGACTAAAGAGCACAATCAGTGGTTCCACCTGATCATGGAGCCCAGCCTGCAGCCTCATCCAATTCCAGAGTCCAGTTAGCAGCACAGTCCAATAAGGGAGCCCAACCAGTGATCCCACCTAACTGTAGAATCCTGCCAACAACCCCACCTGACAGCTAAGCCCCGCCAGTAGCAACACCTGAATGCAGAACACAGACAGTGTACCCATCCAACCAGGGAGCCTAGCCAATGGAACCAGCAGACCTCAGAACACAGGCAGTGGCCCACCTAACAAGAGACCCCAGCAGCAAACCCCATCAACTCCTGGATGCTACCAGCTGACCCATCCAGTTCCCTAGGATGACAAGTTAAGGATTTCCCTGTTGAAGTAAACCTGTAAAGACTGGAAAAAGTAACCACTCCCTCAACCATGTAGATATCAATGCAAGAATACAAGGAACACGAAGAACCAGGGAAACATGAAACCACCAAAGGAAGCTACTCACGCTGCAATAACTGGCACTAAGGAAATGGATACCAATGAATTAACTGACATTGAGTACAGAATAATCATCTTAAAGTTCAGTGAATTACAAGAACACAAAATAGAAAACTAAAGAAAACTAACCAAAAAATTCATGAGTAAAATGATGTTCAACAAAGAAATAAAAAACATTAAAAAAAAAAAAACACCAGAAATCCTAGAACTGAAGAATACAATGACTAAACTGAAAAATTCAACACAGAGATGCAACAGATTTGACAAAGCAGCAAAAAGAGTAAGTAAAATTGAAGACAAGTCATTTGAAAGAATCCAGTCAGGGGAGAAAAAATAATGAAAAGGAGTAAAGAAATCCTACAGGACTTAGGGATATGATCAAAAGAAATAATATATGTATTATAGGAGTCCCAGAAGGAGAAGAGAGAGAAAGGAGGACAAAAACTATTTAAAGAAATAATACAGGTTCCCATTCAAGATGGTGACATAACAGGATCCTGAACTCACGTCTTCCCACAAACACACCAAATCTACAGCAACATATGGAACAACTTTCTCTGAAAAACAAAAACAAACCCTAAAAACTGGCTGAGAAACACCTATACATTGGGTGAATGAGAGAAGGTCCATATCAAAGTGGGTAGGAGAGGCATACCTATGCAGGAGATGCAATATCAGCATAACCCCTCCCATTTTGTGGCAACCCACATTCAGCAAGGAAATCAAAACCTGGAGTTTCTCTCTGAGGAGGTTTGAATTCCACATCAGTCACCCCCAACCTTTAAGAACTGAACCTGAGAGATGAGCCCTCAAAACAACTAGTTTTGAAAACCAGTGGGGCTCATATCCTTCGGATTCCCAAGGCTATAGCAAATGGAGAAAAAGCTCTTAAAAGGCTTAGGTGCTTAAGTTCACTCATCCCAGGGTCTAGCATGGAAGCAGCCTATTGAGGGGCACCCATGCTTTGTGAAAGAGTGCTATTAGACAACAAAGACTGGAGAGTGCCATCTTTATACTCTCCTGCCGCTGTGCTCTAGCCAGTGGGCACTATCTTCATGCTCTCCCTCTACTTTGCTCCAGCTGAGAGATGTCAATTTTTTCTTTTCTTTTTTCTTTTCCTTTCACCATGGGTGCCATCTCTCTTTTCTCCCTCTTAATCTCTCCAATGGCTGGGTGTCATCTTCACACTCTCCTCTACCATGTTGCACAGTGTCAGTGTCTCCAGAAAAGGAGCTCTTTTGCCCTGGTTTTATGTTTTGTGCCCAAATTTTTGTGGCAGCAACCAAGGAACACCTCTATATCTTCTGATTCTGGTGTCCATTGGGTCTTACATCTGTGGGTCCAACAGGACTGTAACAAATGGAGAAAAACTTCCTAAATGACTACCACCTAGAGGGCATAGGAAGAGACAACAGACTCAGGAGCTAAAACTTCATGTGAAGCGTACTTGCAGCTTGAGGAGTAGGCTTCTAATTAAAGACACATCAAAGGGCTGACTGCAGTCCTTTCCAGAGATATCAGAGGAAAGTGCCAACTTCCTGCTTTCCTTCTGTTGTGCTTCAGAGAACCAGATATCCTGGAGGGGAGCTTAACATATGTCTGCCCCAGTTTTTACTTCTGGTACCTCAGTCACAGTTTTGCCAAGGGAATCCCCTTGATCACCTGGCTAGGTGGACAAGGCGCTTGCAACCTTGGGTACAATGAGACTGGAACAATCAGAGAGACAGTTCCAGTAAGGCTAAAACCCCCAGAGCACTGCACAGACAAGAGACTGAAACACATTCACAGTCTTTCTATAAAAGAGTCCTAATTGCTTCTCCCGGAGCTCTGGCCTAAAAAGCAGGCTTTCGGTTTGGCACACATCTAGGGGCCTACAGATATGTCCCCAGGGAACATAGGCAAGGACACAGCAGCTTTGTGCTCTCCCTCTACCTCACTACAGCTTAGTAGTGTCTCCAAGATAGAAGCTTGTATGCATCTGGAGGCTGATTTTTGTGACTGCCACTCAGGGGACACCTCTCGATGTCCTGAAGCTGGTGGCCAGTGGGGTATACATTTGCAGTCCCATAGTACCGTATATACTTGCATACTTTAAACTTCACTGCCTGACATTCAGACTTCCAAGCAACCTGAATCTAGGTGCAGACTGAGCTCTTCCCCTCTGAGACACTGAGAGGTTTGGCACACCTTCAACAACTAGAAGCCATTAACAATAATATAGGTTGCTTGGACCATCACAGATATTTGAGAGACAACCAAGAAATGAAACAAGATTGAACAATAAGGTTCCTCTCCTACATAAGGCCACTCCTTCAAGACTAGGACAGGTGGCTGTTTTATCTACTGCACAGACAAGTAAAGAGAGTCAAGCAAAATGAAGAAACAGAGGAATATGTTCCAAATGAAAGAACGAGATAAAACCTCAGGAAAAAAAAAAAACCTTAATGAAACAGTAAATAATTTACCTGATAAAGAGTTCAAACTAATCATCATAATGATCCTCACCAAACTCGGGAGTAGAATGGCTGAAAACAGTGAGAACTTCAACAAAGAGAGAAAATAAAAGAAAATTCCAAACAGTAGTCACATAGCTGAAGAATACAATACCTAAACTGAAAAATACACTAGAGAGGTGTAACAGCAGGCAAATGAATCAGTAAGACAGAAAACAGGAAAAAAACCCCACAACAACAACAACCTCACCCAATCAGAACAGCAGAAAGAAAAATGAATTTTAAAAAGTGAAGACAGCTTGAGAACTTATGTGACAATATCAAGCAGACTAACATCACATTCTAGGGATCCCAGAAGGAGAAGAGAGAGAAAAAGGAGCAGAAAACTTATTTGAAGAAATAAATGGATGAAAACTTCCCTAATGTAAGGAAGGAAACCGATATCCAGATCTAGGAAGACAAGAGAGTTCTAAAAAAGATGAATCCAAAAATTTGTTACATTTCTATACAATAATAATGAACTGAGAGAGAAATTAAGAAAATAATCCCATTTATAATTACATCAGAAAGAATAACATACATAAAAATAAACTGAGCCAAGAAGGTGAAAGGCCTGTACACTGAACACTCTAAAACATTAGCAAAACAAAGTGAAGAAGACAAAAATATTGATAAATGGAAAAATATTCTGTGCCAGTAAACTGAAAGAATTAATATTATTAAAATGTCCATTCTCTCCAAAGCAATCTATAGATTAAAAGAAATCCCTATCAAAATTCCAAATGGCATTTTCCCAGAAATAGAACAAAAAACTCTAAAATTTGTATGGTACTACAAAAGACCCCAAATAGCCAAATCAGTCTTAAGAAAGAATAACAAAGCTGGAGGCATCATGCGCCATGGTATCAAACTACATTACAAAGTTATAGTTATCAAAGCATTATGATATTGGCATAAAAACAGACACATATTAATGGAACAGAATAGAGAGCCCAGAAATAAACTGACTCATATATGGTCAATTAATTTACAACAAAGGAAGCAAGAAATACAATTGGGAAAGGTCAGTGTCTTCAATAAATGGTGTTGAGAAAACAGGATGGCCACATGCCGAAGAGTGAAACTGGACCACTATCCTACATCATACACCAATGTTAACTCAAAATGGTTTAAAGACTTGAATGTAATACCTGAAACCATAAAACTCCTAGAAGAAAACATGGATGGTAATCGCTTGATATGGGTTTTGTTGAAGATTTTTTGCATTTGATACCAAAAGCAAAGGAAACAAAAGTGAAAATAAACAAGCGGGACTACATCAAAATAAAAGGAAACCATAAACAAAATGAAAAGGCAACCAACTGAATGGGAGAAAATATTTGGGCTGATATCCAAAGATATAATTGACCCATACAACTCAATGGCAAAAAGAAAAAGAGAGAGAGAGAGAGAGAGAGAACACTCCAATTTAAAAAATGGGCAGTGGGGACCTTCAAGATGGCAGTGGAGTAAGACGTGGAGATCACCTTCCTCATCTACATGTGGAAAAACTCCTACTGAACGCTTATTGAATGCTGGCAGAAGATCTCAGACTTCCCAAAAGGCAAGAAAATCTCCACGTACATGGGTAGGGCAAAAGAGAAAAGAAAAAACAGAAACAAAAGAATAGGGATGGGACCTGCACCTCTGGGAAGGAGCTGTGAATGAGGAAAAGTTTCCACACACTAGAAAGCCCCCTCACTGGTGGGGATGGGGGGTGGGCCGGGGGGAGAACTTCGGAGCCATGGAGGACAGCACAGCAACAAGGGTTCAGTGGGCAAAGTGGAGAGATTTCCATACAGAGGATTGGTGCCAACCAGCACTCACCAGCCTGAGAGGTTTGTCTGCTCACCTGCCAGGGCAGGTGGGAGCTGGGAGTTGAGGCTTGGGCTTCAGAGGTCAGATCCCAGGGAGAGGACTGGAGTTGGCTGCATGAACACAGCCTGAAGGGGGCTAGTGTACCACAGCTAACCAGAAGGGAGTATGGGAAAAAGTCTGAACCTGCCTTAGAGGCAAGAGACCATTGTTTCAGGGTGAATGAAGAGAGGGGATTCCTTTCCTGTCTGCCCACAGAAGACAGAGCACCCCCTAAATGAACTCCAGAGATGGAGCTTTCTCATGATCAAGTGGCATGAAATCCACTTGATCATGGTGTATGATCCTTTTAATGTGCTGTTGGATTCTGTTTGCTCGTATTTTGCCGAGGACTTTTATATATGTTCATCAGTGATATTGGCGTGTAGTTTTCTTTTCCTGTGACATCTTTGTCTAGTTTTGGTATCAGGGTGATGGTGGCCTCATAGAATGAGTTTGAGAGTGTTCCTCCCTCTGCTATATTTTAGAAGAGTTTGAGAAAGATGGGTGTTAGCTCTCTCTAAATGTTTGATAGAATTCACCTGTGAAGCCATGTAGTCCTAGGCTTTTGTTTGTTGGAAGATTTTTAATCACAGTTTCTATTCCATTGCTTCTGATTGGTCTGTACAGATGTTCTATTTCTTCTTGGTTCAGTCTTGGAACATTGTGCATTTCTAAGAATTTGTCTATTTTGTCCAGGTTGTCCATTTTATTGGCATATAGTTGCTTGTAATAATCTCTCATGATCCTTTGTATTTCTACAGTGTCAGTTGTTACTTCTCCCTTTTCATTTCTAATTCTGTTGATTTGAGTCTTCTCCCTTTTTTTTCTTGATAAGTCTGGCTAATGTTTATCAATTTTGTTTATCTTCTCAAATATCTATCTTTTAGTTTTACTGATCTTTGCTGTTGTTTCCTTCATTTATTTTCATTTATTTCTGATCTGATCTTCATGATTTCTTTCCTTCTGCTAACTTTGTTTTTGTTTTTGTTCTTCATTCTCTAATTGCTTTAGGTGTAAGGTTAGGTTGTTTATTTGAGATATTTCTTGTTTATTGAGGTAGGATTTTATTGCCATAAACTTCCCTCTTAGAACTGCTTTGGCTGCATCCCATATGTTTTGGGTAGTTTTGTCTTCAATGTCATTAGTTTCTAGGTATTTTTTGATCTCGCATTTGATTTCTTCAATGATCTCTTGGTTATTTGGTAGCATATTGTTTAGTCTCCATTTGTTTGTATTTTTTACATTTTTTTCCTGTAATTGATATCTAGTCATAGCATTGTGGTCGGAAAAGATGCTTGATATGATGAAAATTTTCTTATATTTACTGAGGCTTGATTTGTGACCCAAGATATGATCTATCTTGGAGAATGTTCCGTGAACACTTGAGAAGAAAATGTATTCTGTTATTTTTGGATGGAATGTCCTGTAAGTATCAGTTAAGTCTATCTTCTTTAATGTGTCATTTAATGTATGTGTTTCCTTATTTATTTTCATTTTGGATGATCTGTCGATTGGTGAAAGTGGGGCGTTAAAGTCTCCTACTATGATTGTGTTACTGTCAATTTTCCCTCTTATGGCTGTTAGCATTTGCCTTATGTATTGAGGTGCTCCTATGTTGGATGCATAAATATTTACAATTGCTATGTCTTCTTCTTGGATTAATCCCTTGATTGTTATGTAGTGTCCTTCTTTGTCTCTTATAATAGTCTTTATTTTAAAGTCTATTTTGTCTGATATGAGAACTGCTACTCCAGCTTTCTTTTGATTTCTACTTCCATGGAATATCTTTTTCCATCCCATGATTTTCAGTCTGTATGTGTCCCTAGCTCTGAATATGGTCTCTTGTAGACACCATATATACAAGTCTTGTGTTTGTATCCATTCAGCCAGTCTGTGACTTTTGGTTGGAGCATTTAATCCATTTACATTTAAGGTAGTTATTGATATCTATGTTCCTATTACCATTTTCTTAACTGTTTTGGGTTTGTTATTGCAGGTCTTTTCTTTCTCCTGTGTTTCCTGCCTAGAGAAGTTCCTTTAACTTATGTTGTAAAGCTGGTTTGGTGGTGCTGAATTTTCTTAACTTTTGCTTCTCTGTAAAGGTTTTAATTTCTCCCTCGAATTTGAATGAGATCCTTGCTGGGTGGAGTAATCTTGATTGTATGTTTTTCCCTTTCATCACTTTAAATATGTCCTGCCACTCCCTTCTGGCTTGCAGAGTTTCTTCTGAAACATTAGCTGTTAACCTTATGGGGATTCCCTTGTATTATTTGTTGCTTTTCCCTTGCTGCTTTTAATATTTTTGCTTTGTATTTAATTTTTGATAGTTTGATTACTATGTGTCTTGGTGTGTTTCTCCCTGGATTTATCCTGTACGGGACTCTCTGCGCTTCCTGGACTTGACAATTTCCTTTCTCATATTAGGGAAGTTTTCAACTCTAATCTCTTCAAATATTATCTTGGAACCTTTCTTTTTCTCTTCTTCTTCTGGGACACGTTTAATTCGAATATTGGTGCATTTAACATTGCCCCAGAGGTCTTGAGACTGTCCTCTATTCTTTTCATTATTTTTTCTTTATTGTTCTCTGTCGCAATTATTTCCACTATTTTATCTCCCAGGTCACTTGTCCGTTCTTCTGCCTCAGTTATTCTGCTATAGATTCCTTCTAGAGAATTTTAAATTTCATTTACTGTGTTGTTCATCATTGTTTGTTTACTGTTTAGTTCTTCTAGGTCCTTGTTAAATGTTTCTTGTATTTCCTCCATTCTGTTTCCAAGATTTTGGATCATCTTTACTGTCATTATTCTGAATTCTTTTTCAGGTAGACTGCCTATTTCCTCTTCATTTGTTTGGTCTGGTGGGTTTTGACCTTGCTCCTTCATCTGCTGCATATTTCTCTGTCTTCTCATCTTGTTGACCATACTGTGTTTCGAGTCTCCTTTTTGCAGGCTTCAGGTTCATAGTTCCCGTTGTTTTTGGTGTCTGCCCCAGTGGGTGAGGTTGGTTCAGCAGTCTGTGTTGGCTTCCTGGTAAAGGGAATTGGTGTCTGTGTTCTGGTGGGTGGGGCTGGTGCCTGTGTTCCAGTGGTGTGTTTTGGTGTGTGTGAACTTAGTATGATTTTAGACAGCTTCTCTGCTAATGGATGGGGTTGTGGTCCTGTCTTGCGTGTTGTTTGGCATGGGGCATCCAACACTGGACCTTGATGGCCATTGGGTGAAGCTGGGTCTTAGTGTTGAGATGGAGATCTCTGGTAGACCTCTTTCCAATTGATATTATATGGGGCCAGGAGGTCTCTGGTGGTCCGTTATCCTGGACTAGGCTCACCCACCTTGGAGGCTCAGGGCTGACACCTGGCCAGAGCACCAAGACCCTGCCAGCTGCACAGCCAAGTACCTGGGGATTTTCTTGTCTTTTGGGCAGTCTGAGGTCTTCTGCCAGCATTCAAGATGTTCTGTAGGAGTTGTTCCACAGGTAGATGTATTTTTTATGTATTTGTGGGAAGAAGGTGATCTCCACATCTTACTCCTCCATCATCTTGAAGGTCTCCCCCTTCTATGCCTTTATAAAGAGTCATATTGAAACTCTATAAAAAGTTTCCAGCTTTTTATTATTACAAATTCTAGTGTTAGGAACATCTTGCTGTACAATATATTTTTTTCTTTTTTCACATCATTATTGGAGTATAAATGCTTTACAATGCTGTTAGTTTCTGCTGTACATCAAAGTGAATCAGCTATATGTATACATATATCACCATATCCCCTCCCTCTTGAGCCTCTCTCCTACCCTCCCTATCCCATACCTTTAGGTCATCACAAAGCATCAAGTTGATCTCCTTGTGCTATGCAGCAGCTTCCCACTAGTCATCCATTTTACATTTGGTAGTGTATATATGTCAATGCTTCTCTTTCACTTCATCCCAGCTTCCCGTTTCCCCTGTGCTCTCAATTCCATTCTCTACACGTGTATCTTTATCATACTCTGTCTGTAGGTTCATCAGTACTGCTATTTTAGATTCCATATATCTGCATTAGCATATGGTATTTGTTTTTCCCTTTCTGACTTACTTCATTCTGTATGACAGACTCTAGGTCCATCCACCTCATTACAAATAAATCCTTTATTTTTATGGCTAATATTCCATTGTATATATGTGCCACATCTTCTTTATCCATTCATCTGTTGATGGATATTTAAGTTGCTTTCATGTCCTGGCTATTGCAAATAGTGCTGCAATGAACATTGTGGTACATGTCTCTTTAAGAATTATGGTTTTCTCAGGGTATATGTCAAGTAGTGGGATTGCTGAGTCATATGCTAGTTCTATTTTTAGTTTTTTAAGGAAACTCCATACTGTTCTCCATAGTGGCTTTCTCAATTTACATTCCCACCAACAGTACAAGAGGGTTCCCATTTCTCCACACCCTCTCCAGCATTGATTGCTTGTAGATTTTTTGACGATGGCCATTCTGACCAGGGTGAGTTGATACTTCATTGTGGTTTTGATTTGCATTTCTCTAATGATTAGTGATGTTGAGCATCCTTTCATGTATTTGTTGGCCATCTGTATGTCTTCTTTGGAGAAATGTCTATTTATCTCTCGGCCCATTTTTGGATTTGGTTGTTTGCTTTTGTGATATTGGGCTGCCTGACCTGCTTGTATATTTTGAAGACTAGTCCTTGGTCTATTGCTTCATTTTCAAATATTTTCTCCATTTTCAGTGTTTTCTTTTTGTTGTGTTTATGTTTTCCTTTGCTGTGCAAAAGGTTTTAAGTTTCATTAGGTCCCATTTTTTAATTTTTGTTTTTATTCCCCTTACTCTGGGAGGTGGGTTAAAAGGATTTTGCTGTGATGTATGTCATGAAGTGTTCTGGCTATTTTTTCCTTTAAGAGTTTTATAGTGTCTGGCCTTACATTTAGGACTTTCATCCATTTTGAGTTTATTTTTGTGTATGGTGTTAGGGAGTGATCTAATTTCATTCTTTTACTTGTTCTGTCCATTTTTCCCTGCACCATTTATTGAAGAGGCTGTCTTTTCTCCATTGTATATTCTTGTTTCCTTTGTCAAAGGTAAGGTGACCATATGTACGTGGGTTTATCTCTGGGCTTTCTGTCCTCTTCGTTTGATATATATTTCTATTTAAGTGCCAGTACCGTTCTCTCTTGATTACTGTAGGTTTTTAGTATAGTCTGAAGTCAGAGAGCCTGATTCCTTCAGCTCCATTTTTCTTTCTTAAGATTGCTTTGGCTCTTCAGTGTCTTCTGTGTTTCCATACAAATTTTAAAATTTCTTGTTCTAGTTCCATGAAAAATGCCATTAGTATTTGATAGGGATTGCATTGAACCTGTATATTGCTTTGGATAGTAAAATCTTTTTCAATCCAGGAGTATGGCATATTTATTCCAATCCAGGAGTATGGCATATTTCTCCAACTCTTTATGTCATCTTTGATTACTTTCATCAGTCTTTTATAGTTTTCGGAGTACTGGTCTTTTGCCTGCTTATGCAGGTTTATTCCTAAGTGTTTTATTCTTTTTATTGTGGTGGTAAATGGTATTGTTTCCTTAATTTCAATTTTTGATCTTTCATTGTTAGAGTATAGGAATGTAAGTGATTTCTGTGTATTATTTTTGCATCCTGCAACCTTACCAAATTCATTGATGAGTTCTAGTAGCTTTCTTGTGGCAACTTTAGGATTTTCTATGTATATTATCATGTCATCTTCAAACAGTGAAAGTTTTACTTCTTTTCTAATTTGTGTTCATTTCTTTTTCTTCTCTGATTTCTGTGGCGAGGACTTCCACTGCTATGTTGAAAAATAATGGTGAGAGTGGGCAACCTTGTCTTGTTTCTGATCTTAGAAGAAATGCTTTCAGTTTTCACCATTGAGAATGATGTTGGCTGTGGTTTTGTCATATATGGCTTTTATTATGTTGAGGTAGGTTCCCTCTATGTCCACTTTCTGGAGAGTTTTTACCATAAATGGTGTTGAATTTTGTCAAAAGATTTTTCTGCATCTATTGAGATGATCATATGGTTTTATTCCTAATTTGTTAGCATGGTGTATCACATTGATTGATTTGCATATATTGAAGAATCCTTGCATCCCTGGGATAAATCCCACTTGATCATGGTGTATGACATTTTTAATGTGTTGTTGGATTCTTTTTGCTAGTATTTTGTTGAGGATTTCTGCATCTATGTTCATCAGTGGTATTTGCATTTAATTTTCCTTTTTGTGATATCTTTGTCTGGTTTTTGTGTCAATGTGATGTTGGCCTTGTAGAAAGAGATTGGGAGTGTTCTTCTCTCTGCAATTTTTGGAAGAGTTTGGGAAGGATAGGTGCTAACTCTTCTTTAAATAATTGGTAGAATTCTTCTGTGAAGTCAGCTGGTCCTGGGCTTTTGTTTGTTTGAAGGTTTTTTTTTTTAACATCTTTATTGGAGTATAATTGCTTTACAATGGTGTGTTAGTTTCTGCTTTACAACAAAATGAATCAGTTATATATATATATATATATATATATATATATATATATATATATATATACATATGTTCCCATATCTCTTCCCTCTTGCATCTCTCTCCCTCCCACCCAGCCTATCCCACCCCTCCAGGCAATCACAAAGCACCGAGCTGATCTCCCTGTGCTATGCGGCTGCTTCCCACTAGCTATCTACCTTACGTTTGGTAGTGTATATATGTCCATGCCTCTCTCTTGCTTTGTCACAGCTTACCCTTCCCCCTCCCCATCTCCTCAAGTCCATTCTCTAGTAGGTCTGTGTCTTTATTCCTCTCTTACCCCTAGGCTCTTCATGACATTTTTTTCCTTAAATTCCTTATATGTGTTAGCAAACAGTATTTGTCTCTCTCTTTCTGACTTACTTCCCTCTGTATGACAGATTCTAGGTCTATCCACCTCATTACAAATAGTTCAATTTCGTTTCTTTTTATGGCTGAGTAATATTCCATTGTGTATATGTGCCACATCTTCTTTATCCATTCATCCGTTGATGGACACTTAGGTTGTTTCCATCTCCGGGCTATTGTAAATAGAGCTGCAATGAACATTTTGGTACATGGCTCTTTTTGAATTATGGTTTTCTCAGGGTATATGCCCAGTAGTGGGATTGCTGGGTCATATGGTAGTTCTATTTGTAGTTTTTTAAGGAACCTCCTTACTGTTCTCCACAGTGGCTGTATCAATTTACATTCCCACCAACAGTGCAAGAGGGTTAACTTTTCTCCACACCCTCTCCAGCATTTATTGTTTCTAGATTTTTTGATGATGGCCATTCTGACTGGTGTGAGATGATATCTCATTGTAGTTTTGATTTGCATTTCTCTAATGATTAGTGATGTTGAGCATTCTTTCATGTGTTTGTTGGCAGTCCGTATATCTTCTTTAGAGAAATGTCTATTTAGGTCTTCTGCCCATTTTAGTACTGGGTTGTTTGTTTATTTGTCATTAAGCTGCATGAGCTGCTTATAAATTTTGGAGATTAATCCTTTGTCAGTTGCTTCTTTTGCAAATATTTTCTCCCATTCTGAGGGCTGTCTTTTGGTCTTGTTTATGATTTCCTTTGCTGTGCAAAAGCTTTGAAGTTCCATTAGGTCCCATTTGTTTATTTTTGTTTTTATTTCCATTTCTCTAGGAAGTGGGTCAAAAAGGATCTTGCTGTGATTTATGTCATAGAGTATCCTGCCTATGTTTTCCTCTAAGAGTTTGATGGTTTCTGGCCTTACATTTAGGTCTTTAATCCATTTTGAGCTTATTTTTGTGTATGGTGTTAGGGAGGGATCTAATTTCATTCTTTTACATGTAGCTGTCCAGTTTTCCCAGCACCATTAATTGAAGAGGCTGTCTTTTCTCCACTGTATATTCTTGCCTCCTTTATCAAAGATAATGTGACCATATGTGCGTGGGTTTATCTCTGGGCTTTCTATCCTGTTCCATTGATCTATCTTTCTGTTTTTGTGCCAGTACCATACTGTCTTGATTACTGTAGCTTTGTAGTATAGTCTGAAGTCAGGGAGCCTAATTCCTCCAGCTCTGTTTTTTGTTCTCAAGATTGCTTTGGCTATTCAGGGTCTTTTGTGCTTCCATACAAATTTTGAAATTTTTTGTTGTAGTTCTGTGAAAAATGCCAGTGATAGTTTGATAGGGATTGCATTGAATCTGTAGATTGCTTTGGGTAATAGAGACATTTTCACAATGTTGATTCTTCCAATCCAAGAACATGGTATCTCTCTCCATCTATTTGTATCGTCTTTAAATTCTTTCATCAGTGTCTTATAATTTTCTGCATACAGGTCTTTTTTCTCCTTAGGTAGGTTTATTCCTAGATATTTTATTCTTTTTGTTGCAATGGTAAATGGGAGTGTTTTCTTGATTTCACTTTCAGATTTTTCATCATTAGTATATAGAAATGCCAGAGATTTCTGTGCATTAATTTTGTGTCCTGCTACTTTGCCAAATTCATTGTTTAGCTCTAGCAGTTTTCTGGTAGCATCTTTAGGATTCTCTATGTATAGTATCATGTCATCTGTTTGAAGGTTTTTAGTTACAGTTTTAATTTCAGTGCTTGTGATTGGTCTGTTTGTATATTCTAATGCGTCCTGGTTCAGTCTTTGAAAGTTGTACCTTTTGAAGAATTTGTACATTTCTTCAGAATGTCCATTTTAGTGGCATATAGTTGCTTGTAGTAGTCTCTTATGATATTTTGTATCTCTGCAGTGTCAGTTATAATCTCTCCATTTTCAGTTCAAATTTTATTGATTTGAGTGCTCTCCCTTTTTTCTTGTTGAGTCTTGTTTTAGGTTTATCGATTTTGTTTATGTTCTCCAAGAGCCAACTTTTAGTTTTATTGATCTTTGCTATTTTTTCTTCATTTCTATTTCATTTATTTCTGCTCTGACCTTTATGATTTCTTTCCTTCTACTAACTTTGGGTTTTCTTTGTGCTTCTTTTACTAGTTCTTTTGTTGTAAAGTGAGATTGCTTTTTTGAGATATTTCTCTTTTTTTGAGGTGAGCTTGAATTGCTATGAACTTCCTTCTTACAACTGCTTTTGCTGTGTCCCATAGGTTTCGGATCACCCTTTTTTCATTGTCATTTGTTTCTATGTATTTTTTATTTCTACTTTCATTTTTCCAGTGATCTCTTGGTTATTTAGCGCCATAGTGTTTAACCGTCTTGTAATTGTGGTTTTAAAGTTTTTTTCTCCTGTAAGTGATTTCTAATCTCATAGTGTTGTGGTCAGAAAAGATGCTTGATATGACTTCAATTTTCTTAAATTTTCCAAGGCTTGATTTGTGAACAAGATATGATCTGTTCTGGAGAACATTCCATGTGCACTTGAGAAGAAAATATATTTTTCTGCTTTCAGGTGGAATGTCTAAAAATATCAATTAAGTCTATCTTGTCATTTAAAGCTTGTGTTTCCTTATTTATTTTCTCTCTGAATAATCTATTTTTGTAAGTGGGGTGTTAAAGTCACCCATTTTTTTGGGTTACTGTTGATTTCCCCTTTTATGGTTGATAGCATTTGCCTTATGTATTGTAGTGCTCCTACGTTGGGTGCATAAATATTTATAATTCTTTTCTCTTCTTCTAGGATTGATCCCTTGAAGTTATGTAGTGTCTTTGCTTATCTCTTGTAACAATCTTTATTTTAGTCTATTTTATCGGATATGAGTATGGCTACTCTAGCTTTCTTATAACTTGCATTTTCATGGAATATCATTTTCCATACCCTCTCTTTTAGTCTGTATGTATCCTTAGGTCTGAAGTGGGTGTCTTGTAAACAGCATATATGAGGGTCTTGTTTTTGTATCTATTCAGCCAGTCTATGTCTTTTGGTTTGAGCATTTAATACATTTACATTCAAGGTGATTATCAATATGCTGTTTCCCATTAGCATTTTATTAATTGATCTTGGTTTGCTTCTGTGGGTCTTTTTCTTCTCTTGTGTTTGCCACTTGTAGAAGTTCCTTTAGCCTTGTTGTAAAGCTGATTTTGTGGTGCTGAATTCTGTAGCTTTTGCTTGTCTGCAAAGCTTTTTATTTCTCCAAGTATGAATGAGATCTTTGCTGGGTAGAGTAAACATTTTTGTAGATTTTTCCCTTTCATAACTTTAAATATGTCCTGCCACTCCCTTCTGGCTTGCAGAGTTTCTGCTGAAAAATCAGCTGTTAACCTTATGGGGACTCCCCTGTATGTTATTTGTTGCTTTTTCCTTGCTGTTTTTAATATTTTTTCTTTGTATTTCATTATTGATAGTTTGATTAATATGTGTCTTGGTGTGTTTCTCTTTGGGTTTATCCTCTGTGGGACTCCCTGCAAGACCTGGACAGGATTATTTCCTTTCCCATGTTAGGGAAGTTTTCAACTATAATCTCTTCAAATATTTTCTCAGACACTTTCTTTTCCTCTTCTTACTCTGGAACCCCTATCATTCAAATGTTGGTGCATTTAATATTGTCCCAGAAGTCTCTGAGACTGTCCTCAATTCTTTTCATTCTTTTTTCCTTATTCTGCTCCCTGGCAGTTATTTCAACCATTTTATCTTCCAGGTCACTTACCCATTCTTCTGTCTCAGTTATTCTGCTATTGATTCTTTCTAGAGTATTTTTAATTTGCTATTCTGTTGTTCATCACTGTGTGCTTGCTTCTTAGTTCTTCTAGATCCTTGTTAAACGTTTCTTGTATTTTATCCATTCTGCTTCCAAGATTGTGGACCATCTTTACTATCATTACTCTGAACTATTTTACTGGTAGCTTCCCTATTTTGTCTTCATTTATCTGGTCTTGTAGGTTTTTACATTGCTCCTTCATCTGTAATATTTTTTTTTGTTTCCTTCTTTTTTTCTTTTTTTGATGGGTGGGGCTGTATTCTGCTCTTACTGGTTGTTTGGCCTTAGGTGTCCAGTACTGGAGTTTTCAGGCAGTTGTGTAGAGCTGGTCTTTGTGCCAAGATGAGGATCTCTGGGAGGCCTCACTCCAATTATTCTTCTCCTGCCTCTGAGGTTCTCTGTTAGTCCAGTAGTTTGGACACAGTGCTCCAATCACAGGAGCTCAGGCCCAATGTCCAGCCTGGGAACCAAGATCTGACAAGGTACGTGGCACAGTTAAGAAAGAAAAAAGAAAAGAAAAAAAGGAGCAGTACAATAACAAATAATAAAAAATAAAATAAAATTAGAAAAATAAAAAATATATTAGGAAAAATAAAAATATATTGAAAAACCTGCAACAAGGTAAAACAAAAACACAACAGGAAGAAGAAGAAAAAAAATAACAGGGAACAATCCAAAAGGAGAAGAACAATAACAGAGGATAAGTAATAAAATAAAATTAGAAAATTAAAATATTTATTAGAAAAAATAAAAATGTAAATGAATCAAAAACAACAACATAGACATCCCTATAAGGGCAACAATCTAGAAATCTGGATTAGTTCAAGATGGCAGAGTAGAAGGACGTGCTCTCACTATCTCTTACAAGAACACCAGAATCACAACTAACTGCCGAACAATCATTGACAGGAAGACACTGGAACTCACCAAAAAAGATACCCCACATATAAAGACAAAGGAGAAGCCACAATGAGACAGTAGGAGGGGTGCAATCACAATAAAATCAAATCTCATAACTGCTGTGTGGGTGACTCACAAACTGCAGAACACTTACACCACAGAAGTCCACCTACTGGAGTGATGGTTCTGAGGCACACATCAGGCTTCTGAACCTGGGGGTCTGTCAACAGGAGGAGGAATTCCTAGAGAATCAGACTTTGAAGGCCAGCGGGATTTGATTGAAGGACTTTGACACAACTGGGGGAAACAGAGACTCCACTCTTGGAGGGCACACACAAAGTAGTGTGCTCATCCGGACCCAGGGGAAGGAGCAGTGACCCCATAGAGACTGAACCAGACCTACATGCTAGTGTTGGAGGGTCTCCTGCAGAGTTGAGGGGTGACTCAGTCTCACCGTGAGGACAAGGACACTGTCAGCATAAGTTCTGGGAAGTACTCCTTGGCGTGAGCCCTCCCAGAGTCTGCCATTAGCCCCAACAAAGAGCCCAGGTAGGCTCCAGTGTTGGGTCCCCTCAGGCCACACAACCAACAGGGAGGGGGCCCAGCCCAACCCATCAGCAGACAAGTGGATTAAAGTTTTACTGAGCTCTTCCCATGAGAGCAACAGCCAGCTCTACCCACCACCAGTCCCTCCCAGCAGGAAACTTTCACAAGCCTCTTAGATATCCTCATCCACCAGAGGGCAGACAGCAGAAGCAAGAAAACTACAATCCTGCAGCCTGTGGAACAAAAACCACATTCACAGAAAGATAGACAAGATGAAAAGGCAGAGGGCTATGTACCAGATGAAGGAAAAAGATAAATCCCGAGAAAAACAACTAAATGAAGTGGAGATAGGCAACCTTCCAGAACAAGAATTCAAAACAATGTTAGTGAAGATGATCCAAGCCCTTGGAAAAAGAATGGAGGCAAAGATTGAGAAGATGCAAGAAATGTTTAACAAAGATCTAGAATTAAAGAACAAATGAACAGAGATGAATGATACAATAACTGAAATGAAAAATACACTAGAAGGAACCAATAACAGAATAACTGAGGCAGAAGAACGGATAAGTGACCTGGAAGACAGAATGGTGGAATTCACTGCTGTGGAACAGAATAAAGAAAAAAGAATAAAAAGAAAAGAAGACAGCCTAAGAGATCTATGGAACAACCATTAAAGGCAACAACATTCGCATTATAGGGGTCCCAGAAGGAGAAGAGAGAGAGAGAAAGTACCAAAGAAAATATTTGAAGAGATTATAGTCGAAAACTTCCCTAATATGGGAAAGGAAATAGCCACCCAAGTCCAGGAAGTGCAGTGAGTTCCATACAGGATAAATCGAAGGAAAAACACACCAAGACACATAGTAATCAAATTGGCAAGAATTAAAGACAAAGAAAAATTATTGAAAGCAGCAAGGGAAAAAGGACAAATAACATACAAGGGAATTCCCGTACGGTTAACAGCTGATTTCTAAGCAGACACTCTACAAGCCAGAAGGGAGTGGCATGATATACTTAAAGTGATGAAAGGGAAAAACCTACAACCAAGATTACTCTACCCAGCAAGGATCTCATTCAGATTTGATGGAGAAATAAAAAGTTTTACAGAAAAACAAAAGCTAAGAGAATTCAGCACCACCAAACCAGCTCTAAAACAAATGCTATAGGAACTTCTCTAACTGGGAAACATAAGAGGAGAAAATGACCTACAAAAACAAACACAAAACAATTAAGAAACTTGTAATAGGAACATACATATCAATAAGAACGTTAAATGTGAGTGGATTAAATGCTCCAACCAAAAACAAAGGCTTGCTGAATGGATACAAAAACAAGACCCATATATGTTGTCTACAAGAGACCCACTTCAGACATAGGGACAAGCACAGACTGAGAGAGAGGAGATGGAAAAAGATATTCCATGTAAATGGAAATCAAAAGAAAGCTGGAGTAGCAATACTCATATGAGATAAAATAGACTTTAAAATAAAGAATGCTACAAGAGACAAAGAAGGACACTACATAATAATCAAGGGATCAATCCAAGAAGAAGATATAATAATTGTAAATATTTATGCATGCAACATAGGAGCACCTCAATACATAAGGCAAATGCTAACACCCATAAGAGAGGAAAATGGCAGTAACACATTCATATTAGGGGACTTTAACACCCCACTTTCACCAATGGACAGATCATTCAAAATAAAAGTAAATAAGGAAACACAAACTTTAAATGACACAATAGACCAGAATAAGTTAATTGATATTTATAGGACATTTCATCAAAAAAAAAACAGGTTACACTTTCTTCTCAAGTGTGCAATGGAACATTCTCCAGGATAGATCACATCTTGGGTCACAATTCAGGCCTCAGTAAATTTAAGAAAATTGAAATCATATCAAGCATCTTTTCTGACTACAACGCTATGAGATTAGAAATCAATTACAGGGGGAAAAACGTAAAAAACACAAACACATTGGAGGCTAAACAATATGTTACTAAATAACCAAGAGATCACTGAAGAAATCAAAGAGGAAATAAAAAAATACCTAGAGACAAATGAAAATGAAAACGTGACAATCCAAAACCTATGGGATGCAGCAAAAGCAATTCTAAGAGGGAAATTTATAGCTATACAAGCCTATCTGAAGAAACAAGAAAAATCTCAAATAAACAATCTAACATTACACTTAAAGGAACTAAAGAAAGAAGAACAAACAAAGCCCAAAGTTAGCAGAAGGAAAGAAATCATAAAGATCAGAGCAGAAGTAAATGAAATAGAAACAAAGAAAACAACAGCAAAGATCAATAAAACTAAAAGCTGTTTCTCTGAGAAGATAAACAAAATTGATAACCCATTAGCCAGACTCATCAAGAAAAAGAGGGAGAGGACTCAAATCAATAAAATTAGAATTGAAAAAGGAGAAGTTACAACAGACACCACAGAAATACAAAGCATCCTAAGAGACCACTACAAGCAACTCTATGCCAATAAAATGGACAACCTGGAAGAAATGGACAAATCCATAGAAAGGTATAACCTTCCAAGATTGAATCCAGGAAGAAATAGAAAATATGATCAGAAAAATCACAAGTAATGAAATTGAAACTGTGATTAAAAATCTCCCAACAAACAAAACTCCAGGACCAGATGACTTCACAGGTGAATTGTATCAAACATTTAGAGAAGAGCTAATACCCATCCTTCTCAAACTCTTCCAAAAATTTGCAGAGGAAGGAACACTCCCAAACTCATTCTATGAGGCCACCATCACCCTGATACCAAAACCAGACAAAGATACTACAAAAAAAGAAAATTAAAGATCAATATCACTGATGAATATAGATGCAAAAATCCTCACCAAAATACTAGCAAACAGAATCCAACAACACATTAAAAGGATCATACACCATGATCAAGTGGGATTTATCCCAGGGATGCAAGGATTCTTCAATAAACACAAATCAATCAATGTGATACACCATATTAACAAATTGAAGAATAAATACGGTATGATCACCTCAATAGATGGAGAAAAACCTTTGACAAAATTCAACACCCAGAAATGATAAAAACTCTCCAGAAATTGGGCTTAGAGGGAACCTACCTCAACATAATGAAGGACATATATGACAAACCAACAGCAAACATCATTCTCGTTGGTGAAAAACCAAAAGTTTTTCCTCTAAGATCAGGAAGAAGACAAGGATGTCCACTGTCACCACTATTATTCAACATAATTTTGGAAGTCCTAGACATGGCAATCAGAGAAGAAAAGGAAATAAAAGGAATACAAATTGGAAAAGAAGAAGTAAAACTGTCACTGTTTGCAGATGCAATGATAGTATACATACAGAATCCTAACGATGTCACCAGAAAACTACTAGAGCTAATCAATGAATTTGATAAAGTTGCAGGATACAAAATTAATGCACAGAAATTTCTTGCATTCCTATACACTAATGATGAAAAGTCTGAAAGAGAAATTAAGAAAACACTTCCATTTACCATTGCAACAAAAAGAATAGAATACCTCGGAATAAACCTACTGAAGGAGACAAAAGACCTGTATGCAGAAAACTATAAGACACCGATGAAAGAAATTAAAGATGATACCAACAAATGGTGAGATATCCCATGTTCCTGGATAGGAAGAATCAATGTTATGAAAATGACTATACTACCCAAAGCAATCTACAGATTCAATGCAATTCCATCAAATTACCAATTGCATTTTTTATGGAACTAAAACAAAAAATCTTAAAAATTGTATGGAGATATAGAAGGCCCCGAATAGCCAAAGCAGTCTTGTGGGGAAAAAATGGAGCTGAAGTAATCAGACTCCCAGACTTCAGACTATACTACAAAGCTACAGTAATCAAGACGATATGGTACTGGCACAAAAACAGAAATATAGATCAATGGAACAAGATAGAAAGCCCAGAGGTAAACCCACGCACCTATGGTCAACTAATCTATGACAAAGAAGGCAAGAATATACAGTGGAGAAAAGAGAGTCTCTTCAATAAGTGGTGCTGGGAAAACTGGACAGCTACCTGTAGAAAATGAAATTAGAACACTCCCTAATACTATACACAAAAATAAACTCAAAATGGATTAGAGACCTAAATGTAAGACCAGACACTATAAAACTCTTAGAGGAATACATAAGAAGAACACTCTTTGACATAAATCACAGGAAGATCTTTTTTGATCCACCTCCTACAGTAATGGAAATAAAACCAAAAATAAACTAATGGGACCTAATGAAGCTTTAAAGCTTTTGCACAGCAAAGGATACCATAAACAAGACAAAAAGACAACCCTCAGAATGGGAGAAAATATTTGCAAACGAATCAAGGGACAAAGGATTAATCTCCAAAATATATAAACAGCTCATGCAGCTCAATATTAAACAAGCAAACAACCCAATTCAAAAATAGGCAATAGACCTCAATAGACATTTCTCCAAAGAAGACATACAGATGACCAAGAGACACATGAAAAGCTTCTCAACATCACTAATTATTAGAGAAATGCAAATCAAAATTATAATGAGGTATCACCTCACACCAGTTCGAATGGACATCATCAGATAATCTACAAACAACAGATGCTGGAGAGGGTGTGGAAAAAAGAGAACCCTCTTGCACTATTGGTGGGAATGTAAATTGATACAGCCACTATGGAGAGCAGTATGGAGTTTCCTTAAAAAACTAAAAATAAAGGTAATATATGACTCAGCAATCCCACTACTCAGCATATACCCAGAGAAAACTGTAATTCAAAAAGACACATGCACCCCAATGTTCATTGCAGCACTATTTACAATAGCCAGGTCATGGAAGCAATCTAAATGCCCATTGACAGATGAATGGATAGAGAAGATGTGGTACATATATACAATGGAATGTTACTGAGGCATAAAAAGGAATGCAATTGGGTCATTTGTAGAGACGTGGAAGGATCTAGAGACTGTCATACAGAGTGAAGTAAGTCAGAAAGAGAAAAACCAATATTGTATATTAACGCATATATGTGGAACGTAGAATAATAGTACAGATGAACCAGTTTGCAGGGCAGAAATTGATACACAGATATAGAGAACAAATGTATGGACACCAAGGTGGGAAAACGGAGGTGGTGGTGTGGGTGGTGGTGTGATGAATTGGGAGATTGGGATTGACATGTATACACTGATGTGTATAAAATGGATGACTAATAAGAACCTGCTGTATAAAAAAATAAATAACATAAAATTCAAAAATTTAAAAAAACCCAACACCACCAACATAAAATTGAACCCCAAAGTAAAAGAAGAAAAAAAGAGAAAAAAAATAAAAGGCCTTGGCTGTGGGGGTGGAGCTTAGGCAGGGGCGGGTTTTATGGTGGTGTGGGGCCTAGGCTGTGGGTTGACGTTTAGCCTGGGGTTCAGCTTAGGCTCTGGAACCATACAGCCAGAAAATGACTTGGGGTGGGGGCTTAGGCAGGGTTTTCAAGCGTGGCAATGTTCAAACATGGTGCAGGGTCTCTGCTTAGGACCTGTGCAGAAGAGGATGACAGCACATACAGAGGGGGACCTCAGAATGTGGAGTTCCGAATTTGGATGTAAGGCTCTGGGTGAGTGTGTGTGTATGGAGTTTTGGCCCACCGCTGTTGGAGGGGGTCTAAGAGGGGGGTCTCTGTGTGTAAAGGTAGGGCCCTGGATGGGGTTGTATGGGTGGGGCTTGGGCTCTGTGTGGCTGGACGGAGGCTCTGAGGGCAGAGGTTTAGGTCCAGGAGCCCAACACACTCCCCGGTGCCTAAGTGGACAGGGAAAGCACTGGCCGCCTTCCCTTCCATTTCTCTAACCCCCACCCAAGGGTCTCCCCCATCACTGCTAGATCCCTAATTTTGGGTGGGTCCCATTGTGTGTAGGAACTCCTCCCCTCCCCCAGCTGCCCCTCAGGGGTGCCAGTCCCATATTTCTGGCCTTTACTTTTGCTCCCCCTTTCATCCTTCCCACTCCCTCAGGAACCGCATGGCTGGAGGGGGCCTTGGTGGGCAGAGGATCAGGCCTCGGATCTCAGCAGTCTCCCAGGGACCCATGTGGGCAGGAGATATGCTGGCCATGCTCCCTTTTGATCCTCTTCCCTCCCAATGGTACCCTCTTTCCCCCTCCAGGCATGGAATCCCTTCTCCTCTCCCAGCTTCCCCTCAGGGGTCCCAGTCCCAACCCACCTCCACTTCACCTCCCCTTCATGCCGCCCCATGCCACATCCTACCCAGTCGCTGGGGGTTCCTCCTGGACCCTTGGGTGTCTGTGGTCCCCCACCAGTGCCTGGTAGGTGCCCTAGCTGTGCAGAGATGCGAACTCCACGTCCTCCTAGTCTGCCATCTTGACTCCACTCCCCCAATCTTTTTTTCTTATTGAAGTATAGTTGATTAACAATGTCGTGTTAATTTCAGGTGTATAGCACAGTGATTCAGTTATACATATGCATATATTCTTTTTGAGATTCTTTTCCCACTGGTGTGCAGTCTTTGATTCTATCTTGGAGGTTATTTCTTGAAGATTGATTTCTAGATCTTATATTTTTGAACTAAGATTATAAATATTTTTAAGACTCTGGATACATAATTTCAAATTGTTTTCCAAAAAAGACTTTCCAATTTATGCTACCACCAGCTGTGTGGGAAAGTGTCTGTCTCACCACATTGTCATTATCTTAGCTCATTTTTTGTTTAAAAATTTGGCTACTTTTACCAGTGTATTTTTTTTTTACCATTTCATTGTTTCTTTTCTTTAATGCCAACATTTAAAAATATCCACTATGAATATTTGTGTGGTTCTAAATTTTACAAAAATTGTATCATATTCCACATTCTTTTTCTCTATTTTCTTTTTTAAAATTTTTATTTTATATTGGAGTATAGTTGATTAACAATGTTGTGTTAGCTTCAGGTGTTCAGCAAAGTGATTCAGTTATACACACATATGTATCTATTCTTTTTCAAATTCTTTTCCCATTTAGGTTATTACAGAATATTAAGTAGAGTTCCCTGTGCTATACAGTAGGTCCTTGTTGGTTATTTATTTTAAATAGAGCAGAAAACACACATTGTTTTATTAAAAGGAACTAAAATATTCAAAAGACCCAAAATAGATGATTTAATATTTGAGATAAAAAACACTCTAGGGAGATGCAAGAGGGAAGAGATATGGGGACATATGTATATGTATAACTGATGCACTTTGTTATAAAGCAGAAACTAACACACCATTGCAAAGCAATTATACTCCAATAAAGATGTAAAATAAATAAATAAATAACACTCTAGAAGCAATGAATAGCAGACTACATGACACAGAAGAATGTATAGGTGATCTGGAATATAGAATAATGGAAATCACCCAATCAAAACAGCAGACAGAAAGACAAATAGAAAAAAATGAGTGCAACATATGATATCTCTGAGATAACATCAAATGTGCCAATATTCACATTATAGGGGTTCCAGAAGGAGAAGAAAGAGAGAAGTGTATCAAAACTTTATTTGAAGAAATTATGGCTGAAAACTTCCCCAACCTAAAGAAGAAAACAGTTTTCCAGGTACAGAAAGCACAGAGCGTCCCAAAGAAGATGAACCCAAATAGACCCACACCAAGACATATCATAATTAAAATGGCAAATGTTAAAAATAAAGAGCGAGGGGCTTCCCTGGTGGCACAGTGGTTGAGAGTCCTCCTGCCAATGCAGGGTACACAGGTTTGTGCCCTGGTCTGGGAAGATCCCACATGCCACGGAGCGGCTGGGCCCGTGAGCCACGGCCGCTAAGCCTGCACATCCAGAGCCTGTGCTCCACAACGGGAGAGGCCACAAGAGTGAGAGGCTCAGGTACCGCAAAAATAAATAAATAAATAAATAAAAATAAAGAGCGAATTCTAAAAGCAACAAGAGAACAACAAAGAGTCATATACAAGGGAATCCTCATAAGGCTATCATCTGATTTCTCTGCAGAAATTTTGCAGGCCAGAAGGGAGTGGCATGAGTTATCCAAAGTGTGAAAGGGAAAAACCTGGGACCTAGGATATTCTACCCAGCAAGTATATCATTTAGAGTAGAAAGAGAGAATAAATAATTCTCAGACAAGCAAAAAATAAAAGAATCCATCAATACTAAACCTATCCTAAAAGAAATGTTTAAGACTTTTCTCTAAATGGAAAAGAAGTAAGAACCTATAAGAAAGGGAAAATCTCACTAAGAAAGGGAAGTATAAAGTAAGGATGGAAGAGCACTTAAATAAGCTGTTCATAGATGAAAAGAAAGAAATGTGTAAAAGCAAATATAATTACAGTAAACAGTGAAGAGACATGCATGAAGATGTAAAATATGACATCAAAATACAAAATGTGGGGTAGAGGAGTAAAAAAATGTAGATCATTAAATTGTATTTGAACATAAATGACTATCAGTTTAAATCAAGGAGATATAACTGTGAGTCAACATATGTGACCCCCATGGTAAACAAAAATCAAAAACCTATGAGAGATACACAAACACCAAAAAGAAAGGAACTCAAGCATACTACTAAAGAAAATTATCAAACCACTATGGGAAAAACAAAAAGTAGTGAGCAGAGAAGAACCACAAATAATTAGAAAACAAGTAATAAAATGGCAATAAGTACATATATATCAATAATTACTTTAAATGTCAATGGACTAAGTGCTCCAATCAACAGACATAGGATGACTGATTAGATAAAAAAACAAGATCCTTCAATATGTGGCCTACAAGAGACTCACTTCAGGGATAAAGACACATACAGACTGAAAGAGAGAAGATGGAAAATATTTCATACAAATGGAAATGACAAGAAAGTGGGGGTAGGTAGTAGTACTCATATCAGACAAAATAGACTTTAAAACAAAGGCTATAACAAAAGACAAAGAAGGGCACTATATAATGATAAAGGGACCAGTACAAAAATATATGTTAATACTCATTAACATATATGAACCTAAGGAAGACCTAAATATTTAAAGGAAATACCAATAGACATAAAGGGAGAAATTGACAAGAATACAAGAATAGTAGGGGACTGTAACATCCCCCTGGCATCAATGGACAGATCATCTCAACAGAAAATTAATAAGGTAACAGTAGTCTTAAATGACAAAATAGACCATTGGACTTAACAGATATCTACAGGACATTACATCCAAACATAGCAGAATACACATTATTTTCAAGGGCACATGGACCTTTCACAAGGATAGATAACAAACTAGGCCATAAAACAAGCTCAACAACTTTAAAAGGATAGAAATTATATCCAGCATTTTTTCTGACCACACCAGTATGAAACTAGAACACCATACACAACAGAAACAACTATAGAAAGAAAAATGGGGAAAGAACAAACATGAAGAGACTAAACAACATGCTATTAAAAAACCAATGAGTCAATGATGAAATCATAGAGGAAATCAGGAAACACCTTGAATAAAATGAAAATGAAAACACGACTTTCCAAAATCTATGGGATGTAGCAAAAACAGCTCTAAGAGGAAAGTTCACAATGATATAGACCTTCTTCAAAAAACAAAACCAAAAAAACTCAAATAAACAATCTAAGCTACTACCTAAAAGAATGAGGAAAAGAACAAAAAACAATGCCAAGGGTCAGCAAAATGAGGAAATCGTAAAGATCAGAGAGGAAATAAATAGAGCTTAACAGCAACAACAAAAGAAAAATTCAATGAAATCAACAGGTGGTTTTTGGAAAAGATGAACAAAATTGACAAACCTTTAGCCAGGCTAAGGAAGAAAAGAGAGCGGACCCAAATAAACAAAATAAGAAATGAAAAGAGAAGAAATAACAATTGATAACACAGACATACAAGAACATTATGACAGAAAAAATACTATGTATGGTTTTATGCCACAAAATTGGACAACCTGGAAGAAATGGACAAATTTCTAGAAACTTAAAGCCTGCTATGACTGAGTCAAGAAGAAACAGACAATTTGAACAAACCAATCACCAGAAGTGAAATAGAACATGTAACAACAATTAAAAAAAAAAAAAAAACTCCCTGCAACAAAAGTCCAGGACTGGGTGGCTTCACTGGGGAGTTCTACCAAGCATTCAAAGAAGAACTAATATCTCTCCTTCTCAAATTATCAAAAAAAATTGAAGAGGATGGAGCACTCTAAAACTCATTCTACAAGGCCACAATTACCCTGATACCAAAACCAGACAAAGGCACTACCTAAAAAAAAAAAAAAAGAAAAGAAAGAAAAGAATAAGAAAATTACCAACCAATACCTTTGATGAATATAGAACAAATTCCTCAACAAACTACAAGCAAAAAAAATCCAACAATATATAAAAAGGATCATACATGTAGATTGGCTGGAAATATTTCCCTTGGTTTCCATTTCAAATCATGAAGTTTGTTTTTATTTGCAACTTTAAAAAATAAATGCAATCATAACCTTAAAAAAATAATTAAAAAATAGAAAGATCATAGACACACTCAAGTTTGTTTATTCCAGGGTCACAAGTATGGCTCAGCATTTACAAATCAATCAATGTGATGCATCACATTAAAAAAAGGAAGAATAAAAATCACATGATCATCTCAATAGACAGAGAAAAAACACTGGACAAAATTCAACATCCATTCATGATAAAAACTCTCACCAAAGTTGGTATAGAGGGAACATATCCAAACATAATAAAAGCTATTTATGACAAACCCACAGTCAACATAATACTCAACAGTGAAAAGCTGAAAGCCTTCCTGCTAAAATCTGGAACAAGACAAAGATGCCCACTCTCACTAGTTCTACTCAACATAGTAATGGAAGGCCTAGCCACAGAAATCAGACAAAAAATAATGGTATCCAAATTGAAAGGGAAGAGGTAAAATTGTCATTATATGCAGATAACATAATATTCTATATAGAAAAACCTAAAGACTCCACACAAAAACTATGAGAACTAATAAATGAATTCAGCAAGGCACGATACAAGATTAACATACAGAAATCTGTTGCATTTCTTTACACTAACAACAAAATATCAGAAAGGAAAAGTTTAAAAAAATCTCTTTTAAAGTTGCATATAAAAAAGATAAAAAGGGGTTTCCCTGGTGGCACAGTGGTTGAGAGTCCACCTGCCGAAGCAGGGGACACGGGTTTGTGCCCCGGTCCGGGAAGATCCCACATGCCGCAGAGCGGCTGGGCCCATGAGCCATGGCTACTGAGCCTGCACATCCGGAGTCTGTGCTCCGCAACGGGAGAGGCCACAACAGTGAGAGGCCCATGTATCGCAAAAAAATAAATAAATAAAATAAAATACTTAAAAATAAACCTGACTAAGAAAGTGAAAGACTTATATGCTGAGAAGTATAAAACATTCATAAAGGAAACTGAAGATGACTCAAAGAAATGGAAACATATCCAATGCCCTTGGATTGAAAGAATTAATATTGCTAAAATGGACATACCACTCAAATCAATCTATAGATTTAATGTGATCCCTATCAAATTACCCATGACATTTTTCACAGAACTAGAACAAATAATCCTAAAATTTATATGGAAGCACAAAAGACCCAGAATTTCCAAAGCAATCCTGAAGAAAACAGACAAAGGTAGAGGCATAACCTTCCCAGACTTCAGATAATACTACAAGATACAGTAATCAAAACAGTGTGGTATTGGCATGAAAACAGACATATGGATCAATGGAACAGAATACAGAGCCCAGAAATAAACCCACACACCTATGGTCAGTCAATTTTCAACAAAGGAGGAAAGAATATACAATGAAGAAAAGACAGTCTTCAGCTACTGGTGGGAAAGCTGGACAGCTGCATGTAAATCAATGAAATTAGAACACTCCCTCATACCATACACAAAAATAAATTCAAAATGGCTTAAAGACTTAAATATAACATGACACCATAAACCTCCTAGAAGACAACATAGGTAAAACATTCTCCGACATAAATCCTACCAATGTTTCTTAGGTCAGTCTCCCAAGACAAAGGAAATAAAAGCAAAAATAAACAAATGTGACCTAATCAAACTTACAAGTTTTGCACAGCAAAGGAAAGCATAAACAAAATGAAAACACTACATAGGGACTGGGAGGAAATATTTGCAAATAATGTGACTGACAAGGGCTTAATTTTCAAAATAGAAAAACATGTCATACAGCTCAATATCAAAATAAATAAATAACCCAATAAAAAAATGGGCAGAAGACCTAAATAGACATTTCTCCAAAGAAGACATACAGATGGCCAAGAGGCACATGAAAAGATGTTCAACGTCTCTAATTATTAGAGAAATGCAAATCAAATCTACCATGAGGTATCACCTCACACGAGTCAGAACAGCCATCATCAAAATGTCTACAAGTAATAAATGCTGAAGAGGGTGTGGAGAAAATGGAACCCTCCTACACTGTGGAGGGAATGTAAATTGATGCAGCCACTATGTAGAACAGTATGGAAGTTCCTTAAAAAACTAAAAATAGAATTACCACATGATCCAGCAATGCCATTCCTGGGCATATTTCTGGAAAAGACAAAAAGTCGTTTTTGAAAATATACACATACCTCAATGTCCATAGCAGCACTATTTACAATAGCCAAGACGTGGAAGCAACCTAAGTATCCATCAACAGATGAAAGAATAAGAAAATGTGGAAAGATATATATACATATACATATATATATATAATGGAATATTACTCAGCTATAAAGAAGAATGAAATAATGCCATTTGCAGCCACATAGATGGACCTAGATATTATCACAGTAAGTGAAGTAAGTCCAACAGAGAAAGGCAAATATCATATGATATCCCTTATATGCGGAATCTAAAAAAAAAAAGATAAAAATGAACTTATTCACAAAACAAACACAGATTCAGAGACATGGAAAACAAATTTATGGTTACCAAAGGGAAAAGGGGGAGGAATAAATTAGGAGTTTGGGATTAACAGATACACACTACTGTATGTAAAATAAACACAGGATTTCCTGTATAACACAGGAAACAATATTCAATATTTTATAATAATCTATAATGGAAAAGAATCTGAAAAAGATATATGTATATAGGTATATATACATATATCTTTTTCAGATTCTTTTCCATTATAGATTATTTTATATATATATATATATGTATATATATATATCTTCGCAGTATACCTGAAGCTAACACAAGTCAACTATACTTCAATTTAAAAATAATAATTGCTATCATCAAAAAGTCTACTAATAAAAAATGTTGGAGAGGATGTGAAGAAAAATGAACACTTGTACACTGTTTGTGGGAATGTAAATTGGGCAACCACTATGGAAAACCAGATGGATGCTCCTCAAAAAAGTGAAAATAAAAGTATCCAGTGATTCCACTTCTGGGTATTTATCTCAAATAAACGAAAACACCAATTTGAAAAGATATATTCGCCCTCATGTTTATTGCAGCATTATTTACAATAGCCATGACATGAAAACATCATAAGAGTCCACCAGTACGTGAATGGACAATGAAAATTATATATACATATATAAGAAAATATTGCCATTCACAACAATGTGAATGAACCTTGAGGGCATTATGCTAAGTGAAATAAGTCAGACAGAAAAAGACAAATACTATATGATCTCACTTATATGTGAAATCTAAAAAATGATGCAAATGAACTAATTTACAAAACAGAAAGAGACATACAGACTTAGAAAACAAACTTATGGTCACCAAATGGAAAGGTGGGAGGAGGGAGGGATAAATTAGGAGGTTGGGATTAACATACACATACTATATATATAAAATAGATAATCAAAAAGTATTTAGTGTAGAGCACACAGAACTGTAATCAATATTCTGTAATAACCCATATGGGAAAGGAATCTGAAAAAAATAGATATATGTTTAACTGAATCACTTTGCTGTACACCTGAAAGTAACACAACATTGTAAATCAACTATACTCCAATATAAAATAAAAATAAATAAATAAAACAAAAAGCTAGATCATACATACAGAGAACAGACTGCTGGTCACAGTGGGGGGGGGAGGGGAGCAGGGAATAAAATGAGTGAAGGAGTTCAAATTTCCAGGTATAAAATAAATAATTTATGGACATATACAGAATGGTAATTTTAGTTAATAATACTGTATTGCATATTTGAACATTGCAAATATCATCAATCGTTTTTTTTCTCCTCCTATTACTTTTTTCTGTTTGTTTTTTTATTGGAGTATAATTGCTTAACAATGTTGTGTTAAAAAAAAAAACAATGTTGTGTTAGTTTCTGCTGTACAATGAAGTGAATCAGCAATATGTATACATATATCCCCTCCCTTTTGGATCTCTCTCCTATTCCACCCCCATCCCACCCATCTAGGTCATCACAGAGCACCAAGCTGAACTTCCTGTGCTTTATGGCTTTTTTCTGCTAGCTAGCTATTTTACACATGGTACGGTATATAAGGTAATCCTCACCTCCCAATTCGTCCCACCCTTCCCTACCCACCGCAGTGCCCACACGTTCATTCTCTACATCTATGTCTCTATTCCTGCCCTGCAAATACGTTCATCTATGCCATTTTTCTAGATTCCACATATAATATTTTAACATACGATATTTGTTTTTCTCTTTCTGGCTTACTTCACTCTGTATGACGGACTCTAAGTCCATCCACGTCTCTACAAATGACCCAATTTCGTTCCTTTTTGTGGCTGAGTAACATTCTATTGTATATATGTATCACATCTTTATCCATTCAACTGTCATTGGACATTTAGGTTGTTGCCATGTCCTAGCTCTTGTACATAATGCTGCAATGAACATTGGGGTATGTGTGTTCATTTGAATTATGGTTTTCACAGGGTATATGCCCAGTAGTGGGATTGCTGGGTCATATGTTAGTCTTATTTTTAGTTTTTTAAGGAACCTCCATACTGTTCTCCATAGTGGCTGCATCAATTTACATTCCCACCAACAGTGCAAGAGGGTTCCCTTTTTTCCACACCCTCTAGAGCATTTATTGTTGCTAGATTTTTTGATGATGGCCATTCTGACCAATGTAAGGTGATATCTCATTGTAGTTTTGATTTGCATTTCTCTAATAATTAGTGACGTTGAGCATCCTTTCATGTGCCTGACGGCCATCAATTTGTCTTCTTTGGTGAAATGTCTATTTAGGTCTTCTTCCCATTTTTAAATTGGATTGTTTGTTTTTTTGATATCGAGCTCCATGAGCTGTTTGTATATTTTGGAGATTACTCCTTTGTCCATTGCTTCATTAGCAAATATTTTCTCCCATTCTGAGGGTTGTTTTCATCTTGTTTATGGTTTCTTTTGCTGTGCAAAAGCTTTTAAGTTTCATTAGGTCCCATTTGTTTATTTTTGTTTTTATTTTCATTACTCTGGGAGGTGGGTCAAAAAAAATCTTTCTGTGGTTTATGTCAAAGAATGTTTTTCCTATGTTTTCCTTTAAGAGTTTTATAATGTCAGGTCTTACATTTAGGTCTTTAATCCATTTTGAGTTTATTTTTGTGCATGGTGTTAGGTAGTGTTGTAACTTCATTCTTTTACATGTATCTGTCCAGTTTTCCCAGCACCACTTATTGAAGAGGCTGTCTTTCCTCTATTGTATGTTTTTGCCTCCTTTGTCAAAGATAAGGTCACCATATGTATGTAGGTGTCTCTCTGGGCTTTCTATCCTGTACCATTCATCTATATTTCTGTTTTTGTGCCAGTAAAATACTGTCTTGATTGCTGTAGCTTTGTAGTATTGTTTGAAGTTGGGGAGCCTGATTCCTCCAGCTCCGTTTTTCTTTCTTAAGATGGCTTTTGTTATTCGGGTTCTTTTGTGTTTCCATACAAATTAAAAAAATTTTTTTTTGTTCTAATGCTGTGAAGAATGCCATTGGCAATTTGATAGGGGTTGCATTGAATCTGTAGGTTGCTTTGGGTAGTACAGTCATTTTCACAATATTGATTCTTGCAATCAAAGAACATGTTATATTTCTCCATCTGTTTATTTCATCTTTGATTTCTTTTGTCAGTGTTTTCTAGTTTTCTGAGTACAGGTCTTTGGCCTCCTTAGGTAGGTTTATTCCTAGGTATTTTATTCTTTTTGTTGCGATGTTAAATGGGATTGTTTCCTTAATTTCTTTTTCTGATTTTTCATTGTTAGTGTATAGGAATGCAAGATATTTCTATGTATTAGTTTTGTATCCTGGAACCCTACCAAATTCTTGATTAGTTCTAGTAGTTTTCTTGTGACATCTTTAGGATTTTCTATGTATAGTATCATGTCATCTGCAAACAGTGACAGTTTTACTTCTTTTCAAATTTGTACTCTTTTGTTTTATTTTTCTTCTTTGAGTTCCATGGCTAGTACTTCCAAAACTATGTTGAATAAGACTGGTGAGAGTGTATCTTTGTCTTGTTCCTGATCTTACTGGAAATGCTTTCAGATTTTTACTACTGAGAATGATGTTTGCTGTGGGTTTTGTCATATATGGCCTTTATTACGTTGAGGTAGCTTCCCTCTATGCCCACTTTCTGGAGAGTTTATATCATAAGTGGGTGCTGAATTTAGCCTAAAGTTTTTTCATCTATTGAGAGGACCACATGGTTTTTATTCCTTAATTTGTTAATATGATGTATCACATTGATTGATTTGTGTATATTGACGAATACTTGCATTCCTGGGTTAAATCCCACTTGACCATGGTATGATCCTTTTCATGTTGTTGGATTCTGTTTTCTAGTATTTTGTTGAGGATTTTTGCATCTATGTTCATCAGTGTTATTCATCTGTAACTTTCTTTTTTGTGATACTTTTATCTGGTTTTGGTATCAGGGTGATGCTGATGGTGGCCTCAGAGAACGAATTTGGGAGTGTTCCTCCTTATGGAATTTTTTGGAAGAGTTTTAGAAGGATAAATGTTAGCTCTTCTCTAAATGCTTGAAAGAATTCACATGTGAAGCCATCTGTTATTCGATTTGTTTGTTGCAAAATTATTTTTTTCCTTTTTTTTTTTTGTGATACACGGGCCTCTCACTGTTGTGGCCTCTCCCGTTGCAGAGCGCAGGCTCCGAGGCCATGTCTCACGGGCCCAGCTGCTCCGTGGCACGTGGGATCTTCCAGGACCGGGGCACAAACCCATGTCCCCTGCATTGGCAGGCAGACTCTCAACCACTGCGCCACCAGGGAAGCCCTTTTTTGCAAGATTTTTAATTACAGTTTCAATTTCATTGCTTGTGATAGGTCTGTTTATATTTTCTAATTATTCCTGGTTCAGTCTTGGAAAATTGTACCTTTCTAAGAATTTGTCCATTTCTTCCAGGTTGTCCATCTTATTGGCATTTAGTTGTTTGTAGCAGTCTCTTATAATCCTTTGTATTGCTGCAGTGTCAGTTGTGATTTCTGCTGTTTCATTTCTAATTTTATTGATTTGCATCCTCTGCCTTTTTTTCTCTATGAGCCTGGCTAAAGTTTTATCAATTTTGTTTATCTTCTCATAGAACCAACTTTTAGTTTTACTCATCTTTGCTATTGTTTTCTTCATTTCTACATTATTTATTACTGCTCTGATCTTTATGATTTCTTTCCTTCTACTGACTTTGGGTTTTCTTTGTTCTTCTTTCTCTAGTTGCTTTAGGTGTAAGGTTAGACTGTTTCTTTGAGATTTTTCTTGTTTCCTGAGGTGAGATTGAATTGCTATAATCTTCCATCTTAGAACTGCTTTTGCTGTGTCCCATAGGTTTTGAGCCGTAGTGTTTTTGTGGCCATTTGTTTCTATGTATTTTTTTTCTCTTTGATTTCTTCAGTGATTTTTGGTTATTTAATAGCACACTGTTTAGCCTCCATTTACTTGTGTTTTTTACATTTCTATTTTTTCCTGTAATTGATTTCTAACCTCATAGTGTTTTGGTCAGAAAAGATGCTTGATATGATTTCAATTTTCTTAAATCCAAGGATTGATTTGTGACCCAAGGCATGACCTATCCTAGAGAATGTTCCATGTGCATTTGAGAAGAAAGTGTATTCTGCCACTTTCGAGTGGCATGTCCTATAAGTAGTGATTAAATCTATCTGGTCTATTGCGTCATTTAAACTTGTGTTTCCTTATTAATTTTCTGTTTGGATGATCTGTCCATTAGTGTAAGTGTGGTGTTAAAGTCCCCTACTATTATTGTGTTACTGTTAATTTCCCTTTTTATGGCTGTAAGCATTTGCCTTATACATTGAGGTGCTCCTATGTTGGGTGCAAAAATATTTACAATTGTTATATCTTCTTGGATTGATCATTATGTAGTGCCCTCCCTTATCTCTTGTAACAGTCTTTATTTTAAAGTCTATTTTTATCTGATACAAGTATTGCTACTCCAGCTTTCTTTTGATTTCCATCTGTATGGAATATCTTTTTCCATCCCTTTACTTTCAGTCTGTATGTGTCTCTAGGTCTGAAGTTGTCTCTTGTAGATAGCGTATATATGGGTCTTGCTTTTGTATCCATTCAGCCAGTCTATATCTTTTGGTTGGAGCATTTAATCCATTTAAATCCAAGGTTATTATTGATATGTATGTTCACATTACCATTTTCTTAATTGTTTTAGATTTGTTTTTGTGGGTCGATTTCTTCTGTTTTGTTTCCCACCTAGAGAAGTTCCTTTAGCATTTGTTGTAAAACTGGTTTGGTGGTGTTGAATTCTCTTAGCTTTTACTTGTCTGAAAAGCTTTTAATTTCTCCATCAAATCTGAATGAGATCCTTGCTGGGTAGAGTAATCTTGGTTGTAGTTTTTTCTCTTTCATCACATTAAGTATATCCTGCCACTGCCTTCTGGCCTACAGAGTTTCTGCTGAAAAATCAGCTGTTAACCTTAAGGGGATTCCTTTGTATGCTATTTTTTGCTTTTCCCTTGCTGCTTTTGATTTTTTTCTTTGAATTTAACTTTGGTTAGTTTGATTAATATGTGTCTTGGTGTGTTTCTCCTAGGATTTATCCTGTAAGAGACTCTCTGCACTTCCTGGACTTGGGTGGCTATTTCCTTTCCCGTGTTAGGGATTTTTTCCACTATAATCTCTTTGAATATTTTCTCAGACCCTTTCTTCTTCTCTTCTTCTTCTGGGATCCCTATAATTTGAATGTTGGTGCATTTAGTGTTGTCCCAGAGGTCTCTGAGATTGTCAATTGTTTTTAGTCTTTTTCCTTTATTCTGTTCCTCAGCAGTTATTTCCACCAACCTGTCTTCCAGCTCACTTATTTGTCTTCTGCCTCAGTTTTCTGTTGATCCCTTCTAGTGTATTTTTCACTTCACTTATTATATTGTTGATCTCTGTTTGTTCTTTAGCTCTTCTAGATCTTTGTTAAACATTTCTTGTATTTTCTGAATCTGTGCCTCTGTTTTACTTCTGAGATTCTGGATCATCTTTACTCTCTTTACTCTGAATAGTTTTTTTAGGAAGCTTGTCTATTTCCTCTTCTTTTATTTGGTATTGTAGGTTTTTACCTTGCTCCTTCATCTGTGACATATTTTTTTGTCTTCTCTCTTCTTTTTAAAATTTTTTAAAATGGGTGGGTTTGTGTTCCTGTCTTACTGGCTGTTTGGCCTGAGGCTTCCAGCACTGGAATTTGTAGGCTGTTGGGTAGAGCCAGGTCTTGGTGCTGAGATGAGGACTTCTGGGAGACGTCACTCTGATGAATATTCCTTGGTGTCTGAGGTTCTCTGTTAGTCCAGTGGTTCGGACTCAGAGCTCCCACCACAGGCATTCAGACCCGACACCCTGCTCATGAACTGAGATCCTGCAAGTCTTGCATGGTGGTAAAAAATAGAAAAAAGAAAAAAGGAGCAGAACAGTAACAAACAGTAAAACAGTTAACAAACAGTAAACAACTAAAACAGTAAAAACAGTAATAACAAACAGTAAAAACTAAAATAAGATTAGAAAACTAACAGATATGTCAGAAAAAAAATTAAAAATATAGATGAAACAACAATCAGAAAGTAAAACAGAACCAAAATAGCAAAAACAAAAAAAGGAGAAAAGAAAATATAAGTCCAAAAGGCCTTGGCTGTGGGGGGGTGGGCTTAGGAAGGGGTGGGGTCTAGGCAGTTGTGGGGCCTATGCTGAGGACCCACAGGACTGGAAAAGTCCCTGGGGGATGTGTGGGGTGGGGCTAAGTCTCAACGCAGCAGGAGCGGCCCATGAATGCCTCTGGCCTTGGAGGGTGGAGGACCAGGTCCGGGACCCCAGCAGGCTCTCTGGGCCTGAGTGGGTAAGGGAAATGCTAGGCGTTTTCCCCCGAATCCTCTGATCCTGGGAGGGTCCCTCCCCATTTTCCCCTCCTCCTCTTCCCCCCTCCTCCCTGCTCCTATGCCCCTAGGACCTTCAAAGCCAGAGGGGGCGTTGGAGGGCAGAGGACAAGGCCCAGGAGCCCAGCAGCCTCCCTGGGGCCCAAGTGGGTAGGGGAAATGCTAGGTGCACTCCCCCAGATCCTCCAATACTGGTGGGCCCCTCTCTGTCCTCCTCTCCTCTTCTTCCCCCCACCCCCAGCACCAATGTAGCCAGAAGTGTCCCCAGATGGTGGAGGACTCAGCCCAGGATGTCAGCAGGCTTCCCCAGGCCCAAGTGGGTGGGAGAAATGTCTGCTGAAACTCTCCTGGTCCTCCGGTCACAGAGGGTCCCCCCCATCTGTCTCTCCTGTTCCCTCCTCCTTCCTCCCTGCTATGCCCCTAGGACCCATGCAGCCAGAGGGGACCTTCCAGGGTGGAGGACCAGGCCAGGGAGCCCAGTAGTGGGGCCAAATGGCATGGGAAACATTAGGCATCATTTCCCCTGATCCTCTGAGACCTCAAGCATCCCTCCAGGGGTGGGAACCCCTCTCTTCTCCCAGCCACCCCTCAGGGTGCCAGTCCTGTCTGGCCTCCACTTCTCCTCCCCCCTCAAGTCCCCCATGTCCTACCCATTCACTCCAGGCTTCCTCCCATCTCTCTGGGCATTGAGGTCTCCCACCAGCATCTGGAAGGTACCCTAGTCATGGGGAGATGAGAACTCCATATCCTTCCATGCTGCCATCTTGACTCCACCTCAAGGTCATCAATCTAAAAAGTTCTTGTCACAAGGAAAAAATCTTGTAATTATGTGTGGTTATGGATATTAACTAGACTTATTGTGATGATCATTTTGCAATATATACAAAAATTGAATCATGTTGTACAGCTGAAACTAATATAATGTATGTCTATTATACCTCAATTTTAAAAACAACAGCTGAAAACTTTCAAAATTTGGGGAGAGGTATGGACATCTAGGTACAAGAAACTCAAAAGTCCCAAAACAGATTCAATCCAAAGAGGACTTCACCAGCACACATTACAGTGAAACTTTTAAAAATAAAGACAAAGAAATTTTAAAATGGTAAGATGGAAAAAAACCCATCTGATACAAGGGAAACCCCATGAGGCTATCAGCAGATTTCTCAGCAGAGCCCTTGCAAGCCAGGAGGGAGTGGAATAACATATTCAAAATACTGAAAGAAGATGGACAACCAAGAATACTATACCAAGAAAAGATGTCCTTCAGAAATGATGGAGAGGGATTTCCCTGGTGGAGCAGTGGTTAAGGATCTCCCTGCCAATGCAGGGGACATAGTTTTGATCCCTGGTCCAGGAAGATCTCACATGCTGTGGAGCAACTAAGCCTGTGTGCCACAACTACTGAGCCTGTGCTCTAGAGCCCCGTGAGCCACAACTACTGAAGCCCATGTACCTAGAGCCTATGCTCCACAACAAGAGAAGCCACTTCAATGAGAAGCCTGAACACTGCAACAAAGAGTAGCCTCCGCTCACTACAACTAGAGAAAGCCCACGTGCAGCAATGAAGACCCAATGCAGCCAAAAATAAATAAATACATAAATAAGTTTATTTTAAAAAAAATTTTTAAAAAGAAATGAAGGAGAGATAAAGATTAATGTACTAAATTTAAGAAAGTTCATCAAAGTACTTGACCTGCATTACAAGGAATGTTAAAGGAAATTCTTCAAGCTGTAATTTAAAAAAAATGATAATTAACAATTTAAAATAAATGAATGCATAAACTCACTGGTAAAGTTAATTTATAGTAAAATTAATAATTATTTAATATTGTAACAGTGATGAATAAATCAAATTTAACTCTAGTATAAAATTTATTTTTTTACATTTTATTGGAGTATAATTGCTTTACAATGTTGTGTTAGTTTCTGTTGTGCAACAAAGTGAATCAGCTATATGTATACATATATCCCCATATCCCTTCCCTCTTGAGCCTCCCTCCTACCCTCCCTATTCCACCTCTCTAAGTGGTTGCAAAACATCGAGATGATCTCCCTGTGCTATGCTGCTGCTTCCCACTAGCTATCTATTTTATATTTGGTAGTGTATATATGTCAATACTACTCTCCCTTCATCCCAGCTTTCCCTCCCCTCTCCCTATGCCCTCAAGTCCATTCTCTATGTCTGCATCTTTATTCCTGCCCTGCTACTAGGTTCATCAAATTTAAAAGACAAACATAATATTAAAAATAACTATAATTACATATTTGTTCATGGAAACACAATGAAAAAGATGTAAAATGTAACATCTATAACTAAAATGTGAGATGCGGGAAGTTAGAGAAGTGAGGCAGCTGCGTAGCACAGGGAGATCAGCTCAGTGCTTTGTGACCACCTAGAGGGGCGGGATAGGGAGTGTGGGGGGGAGACGCAAAGAGGGAGGGGAAATGGGGATATATGTATACGTACAGCTGATTCACTTTTTTATACAGCAGAAAGTAACACAACATTGTAAGCAATTATACTCCAATAAAGATGTTAAAAAAGTTAAATTGTAATCAGCATAAAATAGGATATTACAGCTATAAGATGTTTCATGTAAGCCTCAGAATAATTACAAACAAAAAGCTGCAGAACATACATAAAAGATAAAGAAAACAAATCATACAATCACAAAAAGCCATCAAATCACAAAACAGGGAATTCCCTAGCAGTCCAGTGGTTAGGACTCCATGCTTACACTGCTGTGGGCATGGGTTCAATCCCTGGTCAGGGAACTAAAATCTCACAAGCCACAGGGTGAGGTAAATAAATAAATATTTAAAACCCACAAAACAGGACAACAAAAGAGGGAAAAAGGAACACAGAAAACACAAAATATTCAGAAAATGATTAACAAAATGGCAATAGCAATCCTAACCTATCAATAGTTACTTTAAATATAAATTGAGTAAATTCTCCAATCAAAGGACATAGAGCAACTGAATTGATTTAAAAAACAAAAACAAGATCCAACTATATACTGCCTATAAGAGGTTCATTTTAGTTTTAAGGGCACATTTAGGCTGAAAGTGAAGGAATGGAAAAAATATTCCAAGCAAATGGTAACCAAAGGAGAGCAGAGGTGGCTATACTTACATGAGACAATGAGACTTTAAGTTAAAAGCTCTCACAAGGGACAAAGTGTTCACACCTCTTTGATAACCTCATTCTCAATGGTGAAAAGCTATATAATGAAAAGAAAGTCAATTCATCAAGAAGATACAACTGTAAATATTTGTGGACCTAACATCAGAGCACCTAAATAGGCAAAACAATATTAACACAACTGAAAGGAGAAATAAATAACAGTATAATAATAGTAAGGAACTTTTATATCCCATTGTCACAATGAAAATATCAACCATACAGAAAGTCAAAAAAGAAATATTGGACTTGAATTACACTTTAAACCAACTGGATCTAACAGACATACATAGAACACTCCATCCAACAGCAGAAGAATACACATTCTGCTCAAGTGCACAAGGAATATTCCCCAGGATTGATCACATGTTACATCACAAAACAAGTCTTAATAAATACAGGAAGACTGAAATCATATCAAGTATTTTTCTCACTGCAATGTTATGCAACTAGAAATCCATAACAGGAGAAAACTGGGAAATTCACAGATATGTCAAAATTAAACACAATGCTGAACAACGAATGTATCAAAGATGAAATCAAAAAGAAATAAAAAAGTATCTAGAGACAAATGAAAATAGAAACACAATGTACCAAGAGTAATGAGATGCAGCAAAGCAGTCCTAACAGGAAAGTTTATAGTGATAAATGCCTACGTTAATAAAAAAGAAAGACCTCAAATAAAAAATCTAACTTTATGTTCAAGGAACTAGAAGAATAAACTAAGCCCAAAGTTAGGAGAAAGAAAGGAAAAATAAAGATAAATAAAATAGAGAATAGGAAAACAATAGAAAAGATTAATGAAAGTAAGTTTGATTATTTGAAAGATTAAAATTGAAAAAATCTTTACCTAGACTTACCAAGGAAAAATAGAGGACTCAAATAAATAAATTATAAATGAAAGAGGAGATATATCAACTAGATATATATAGAAATACAAAGGATCATATGAGACTACTATGAACAACTGTATGCTAACAAATTGTAGAACCTAGAAGAAATAAATAAATTCCTAGAAACCTACAATCTATCAGGACGGAATCATGAAGAAACAGAAAATCTAGATTGACTCATAACAAGTAAGGATATTAAATTAATAATTAAAAATCTCCCAACAAAGAATAGCCCAGAACTAAATGGCTTCTTATGTGAATTCTACGAAATATTTAAAGATTTAATTCCAAACCTTCTCAAACTCTTCCCAAATATTGAAAAGGAGGGAACACTTCCAACCTCACTTTACAAGACCAACATTACCCAGATACTAAAGCCAAATAGGACACTACTAAAAGAGAAAATTATGTCAATATTCTTGATGGGCAGAGATGAAAAAAATCCTCATCAAGATACTAGCAAACTCAAAGCACAATGAAAAGCTTATATGCCATGATCGAGGAAGATTTATTCCCGGGATGCAAAGTTGCACATATACTTGAGACATGGGAAAAAGAGGAGTTTCTTGTCTAAGAGTACAAACTTTCAGTTATAAGATAAATAGGTTATGAGGATCTGTATACAGCATGATATCTATAGTTTAATAATGTTGTATTGTATACTGGAAATTTGCTAGCAGAGTAATTCTTAAATGTTCTCAGCAAACAAAAAAAGAAAAAAATGTTAACTTTGTGAGATGATAGATGTGTTAATTAACTTGATTATGATAATCATTTCACAATGTGTATGTATATCAAATCATCATACTGTACACCTTAAGTATATACAATTTTATTTGTCAATCATACCTCAATAAATCTAGAGATAACATAAAATAAAAAATTTCCCAGAAAATAGTAAAATATAGGGGTCATACAAAGATCAAGATTCAGAATAGTAAAGAACTTTTCAAAAGCCACACTGAAAGAGGGAGATAATGGGGAAATACCTTCAAAATACTGAGCATAAATTACTTTCAACCTTGAACCCTGCACTCAGCTAAATCATTATTCAAGAATAGAATAAAGTTATTTTAATACATGCAAGATTTCAAAACACTTACCTTTCATGAACCAATTCTCAGGACATGCTCTGATAAAATAAAGACATAAAAATTTAAAAACCCATTATGTAAACAGAAAATACAACACAAAAAGGAAGAGGAGAAATCCTCAAGATGTCAGATCTATTATGAGAGAGCATTAGCAATAGAGGGCAACCAATGCAGATTAGAGCAGGTCAAAGGCACAGGAAGCTATTTCTTAAAAAAAAAAAAAAAAAGGAATGGGTAGAACATTGTGTTTAAGCATATAAAGTAGAAAATACACAAGTAGGGACAACATTGGGGATATTTGATGATAACTACATAGAAAGCTAAGAAAATGGGGATGGGGTGGGGAGAGGAAAATAATAAATCCAGAAATTACAAAAAGTTAGTTGTACAAAAAGAAAAAATAAGATGCCATATAGATTAGCTGTGAATAGTACTTAATAGTCATAGCAATGTAAACACTTAATATTGATGTAACAAAATTATATCACCATATTGAAAGATGTAAGTATATGATGATAGCAAAGGGATAGTTAAAAGAGAGCTAAGTCCTCAACTTTGATAGTGAAAATTAAATAGATAATACTAAAGCTGAGAAATCAACATAAGCATGTTATTTAGAGATACAGGGTTAAATGCTCAAAGATTTCATGAAAAGGGTAAATATGGGGTTGTCTCCAGGGAACGGGAATAAAAATAGTCTGGGGCTGCTTTTTTTTTAATGGTTTCCTACAAAACTATTTGACTCAATGTTATGTAGGTGTATCATAACACATGGAATCAACCTAAATGTCCATTGACAGATGAATGGATAAAGAAGATGTGGTACATATTACAATGGAATACTACTCAGCCATAAGAAAGGAAGAAAGAAAGAATGCCATTTGCAGCAACATGGATGGACATAGAGATTATCATACTAAGTGAAGTAAGTCAGAAAGAGAAATACAAATACCATATGATACCACTTATATGTGTAATCTAAAATATGACACAAATGAACTTATCTACGAAACAGAAACAGACTCAGAGACACAGAGAACCAACTTGTGGTTGCCAAGGGGGCTGGGGGTGGAGGAGAGATGGATTGGGAGTTTGGGATCAGCAGATGCAAACAGAATGGATAAACAACAAGGTCCTACCGTATAGCACAGGAAACTATATTTAATATCCTGTGACATAATGGAAAAGAATATGAAAAATAATATATATATCTCAAATATATATATTCTGTTATATATATATATATATAACTGAATCACTTTGCTGTACAGCAGAAATTAACACAATATTGTAAATCAACTATAATTCAAAAATAAATATATAATATATTTGGATATGGATATATACATATATGTATAATGAAGGCATCTTTTGTATAAAAATTTAATCTAATTTTTTTTTTAAGTTTAAGAAATTAATTAGACAAACCCACATTAAGGGACATTTTACAAAACAACTGGTTTCAACTCTTCAAAAGCATAAATTAATAAAAATCAAAGAAAGGCTGAGGAACTGCTCCACATTAAAGTAAACTAAAGAAACATGATAACTAAATATAATAAATGACCCTGGACTAGATTCTGGAATAGAAAAAAGTTATTTAAAAGACATAATTGATACAATTCAATGCTAAATTTTCTGAATTTGATAACTGTATAGGAATTAGGTAAGAGAAAGTTCTTACTCAAAAAATATACACTTAAGTGTTTAGGGTAAAAAGTGATGTTATTTGAATTTGCTCCCCAATGGTGCAGCAAAAATACATGGCATATGCTAGGCACTATATTGTTTATATTTCATGCATTGTCTCATTAAAGACTTATAATAACAGATTCTATAGCTACTTCTATTTCACAGATTAATAAAATGAATCCCATAGAAACTCAAATATCCAATAAGTGGCAGAGTCAAGACTTGAATGCAAATCTGTTTCCCCCCCCCAATTTTTCAACTTTTTCTTTTTTTTAATAGACTTTAATTTTTTTTTTTTTTTTTGCAGTACATGGACCTCTCACTGTTGTGGCCTCTCCCGTTGCAGAGCACAGGCTCCGGATGCGCGGGCTCAGTGACCATGGCCCACAGGCCCAGCCGCTCCACGGCATGTGGGATCCTCCCAGACCGGGGCACGAACTCGTGTCCCCTGCATCGGCAGGCAGACTCTCAACCACTGTGTCACCAGGGAAGCCCTAATAGACTTTAATTTTGAGAACGATTTTAGATTTACAGAAAAAAATTAAATGTAGTGCAGAGAGTTTCCAAACACTCTAAGCCCCGCTTCCTCTATTATTAACAGCTTTCAGTATTATGGTACATATCTTACAATTAATGAACTAATATATTAAGTAAAGTCCATACTTTATTTAGATTTCCCCGATTTTTACCTAATGTCCCTTTTCTGTTGCAAGACTGAATCCAGGATACCATATTACATTTAACCATGACGTCTCTTAGGCATCTCTTGAATGTACAGCTTCAGAGAATTTCCTTTTTTATGATCTTGACAGTTTTGAAGGGTACTGATAGGATATTTTGTAGGATGCTCCTCTATTTTCTGATGTTTTTCTCATGAATAAAGTGGAGTTACAGATTTGGGGGAGGAAGACCACAGGCACAGAGTACCTCTTTATTACATTATATCAAAGGTATATACTATCAAAATGATCTATCACTGTTGATGTTGACCTTGATCACCTGGTTGCAGTATTGTTTGCCATGATCAAACACTGTATAGTTATTGTTTTCACCACTTTTTGTACTATACTCTTTAGAAGGAATTTACTATATAAATTATTTGGAATTAGTCTGTCTCTTCTTCCTCGTTTATTTATTCAATCATTTTGTTATGTCAGTATGGACTCATGGATATTTATTTTATGCTTTGGGTTATAATCCAGTATTACTTTCTTTATTCTGTTGCTCATATTGTCCAGCTTTGGCCATTGGGAGTTTCACCTAGCTCAACCTTTTTTTCTCCTTCCAAATCCCTGGAAACATTTTTTATTGTTTCTATATCCTTTTTTTTTTTCTGGGATGTCATATAATTGGAACCATACAGTATGTACTCTTAACAAACTAGCTCCTTTCACCTAGAAATATGCATTTGAGGTTCATTTATGTCTTTTTGTGGCTTGCTAGTTCATTTATTTGTATCACTGAAAAACATTCGTATCATAGTTTGTTTATCCATTTTCCTATTTAAAAATATCTTGGTGGTTTCCAGTTTGGAGAAATTATGAATAAAGCCACTGTAAACAATCGTGTGTGAGTTTTTGCATGGACATAACTTTTTAACTCATTTGGGTAAATATCTATTAGCATTTCTGCTGGATTTCATGGTAAAGCTATGTTTATTTTTGTAAGAAACTGCCAAACTGTCTTCCAGAATGTCCGTACAATTTTACTTTCTCACAGAAATGAATGAAGTTCCTGTTGCTATGACAGCTTTTGATATTGTCAGCTTTTTGGATACTAGCCATTCTAAAGGGTGTAGTATCTCATTATTCTTTTAATTTGCAATACCCTAACAACAAGTTGTGTTCAATATTTTTACAGGTTATTATTTGCATGTATGCTTATGTGTATACAAATTTTAAAAATCATTTAGGAGGTTTGTGAGATGAAATTTTTCCCATTTTTAATTGAGTTGTTTTAGGGTTGTTTATTTTCCTGTAACTGAGTTTTAAGCATTCTTTGTATACTTGAGGTAAAAGTCCTTTATCAGATATGTTCCCTTTTTATAGCCACACTACCTCTCCTCCACAAATTGAAAGAAGACAAGTAGCAGGTTATAGTCCACACAGCCATGGAATTAGATTCAACATAAGGTTTAAGAAATTAATAATCAAGTATCAAGATGACATCAGAAAAACACGATGGAGTAGGGGACTCCAAAAAGCCTGCCTCTCCAGAAAATCAGTGAATAAGCTGGCAAAATCTGTCAAAATGAACTTTATTATAACACTGAAAAAAAAATCAAAAGTTTATAATAACTAGGAAAACACTTAAGAAAAAAAACACCTGAATAACTGTAAGGGAATTTTGTGTCATTGTAACTTAATCTATCCCCATTCACTGTTCCCCAGGTTGGTGGCAGTCTTAAAATCAATAGCTTGTGTTCTCAGTATAGATTCTTAGCACCAGAGGGAGCAGGATGTGGTTGTTTCTTAAGACCTGTCTGGTGGTTTCCTGAAGGACCAGCTCAAAGAGTCTGTCTTTATTTCGTCTAATTCAGACTTCCAGGGATGAGACAGTTACCCAAGGGAATTTATTAAAAATCTTTGAAGACAGATGCATTTGCTTCTGCTGCCAGGGACAAGGGATAAGAGTTGGGGAAAACAATAGACAAATCAAAAAGCATAGAAAGAAATGTTGGAGAAAGAGACACTTTGGGGAATAAGGAAAAGTATGTGGGAAAAGCACACACACACTCCTGGGAATTTAGAAGCCCATGCATATTCCAAGGGCTGAGCATATGCTTAGAAAATATTTGAGAAGGACCTATGGTCTCACCTCTGGTTGACTTTCAGGTTCTGGAAGTAAGGCTAAGGCAGAGGCATAAACTCCCTGGCTTAATGTTGAAGGCATTACCCAACAAAAACAGAACCCATATTAAATGAGTGGGAACTTATTTTTTAATTTTTCCATACATCTAAGGAAATCTCTCGAATCACAAGCTGGTTTCAGTTCCTACACATGACAAAGAATACAGACGTTACAAAATTAGTTCAGAAAAGTAATTAAACAACAACCACTACCAGCAGCAACAACAAACCCTGGGGAAGGGAAAGAATGTTATTTTCAGACTTGCCACTTTATAATATTCAAAACTCCAATTTTCAATAAAAAAATTATGAGGAATGAAAAGAAACAAGAAACTATTTCTCATATAATGGAAAAAAATTAAATTGATAGAAACTATCCCTGAGAAAGCTGATGTTCCATTTACTAGACTAAGAATTTAAATCAACAATTTTATATATGCTCAGATAGTTTAAAGAAAGCCAGGTACAAAACAATAACAACAACTAAATGAAACAGTTAGAATTATGTCTCATGAAACAGAGAATATCAAAAAAGAGAGAAATTATACAAATGAACCAAATAGACATTCTGGAGTTGAACATTACAATAATGGAAATTCAAAGTTCACTATAATGGTTCAAAAGAAGGTTGAGCAGGCAGAAGAAAGAATCAGAAAGTATAAAATTACTCAATTACCTAATTACCCAATCTGAGGTGCAGAAAGAAAAACAGAATAAAAAGAATTGAACAGAGCCTGAGATCTGTGAGCCAACATCAAGCATACCAACTTATGTATAATGGAAATTACAAAATAGTGGAGAGAGAAACAGGAGCAGAAAGAATATTTAAAGAAATAATGGCAAAATCTTTCCAAATTTAATGAAAAGTATGGACCTACATTTCCAAGAAACACAATAAACTCCAAGTAAGATAAACTAAAAGAGATCCACAGCAAGAAACTTTATAATCAAAATGTAAAAAGCTAAAGACAAAAGGAGAATATTGAAGGCAGCAGAAGAGAGGTGATTTGTCACATACAAGTGATCTTCAATAAGATTAACAGTTGCTTTCTCATCAGAAACCATAGAGGCCAAAAGACAGTAGGATGACATGCTCAAAGTGCTGAAAGAAAAAGCTATCAAACAAGAAGAATTCTATATCTGATATAACTATCATTCAAAAACAAAGAGGAAATTAAGATTTTCCAAGTAGGAGACTTCCCTGGTGGTCCAGTGGTTAAGACTCTGCACTTCCACTTCAGGGGGCAGAGGGTTCGATCCCTGGTTGGGGAACTAAGATCCCGCATGCCATGTGGTGTGGCCAAAAAATAGAAAACAACAAAAATAAATAAATAAAGACTTTCCAAGTGAACAGAAAAATAATTTGTTCTAGTAGATCTGCCTACAAGAAATGCTAAAGAGAGTCCCTCGAGCTGAAATAGACAGACACTAGACAGTAACCTAAGTACACATGAAGAAAATCAGTAAAGGTAACTATATAGGTAAATATATGTTTTATGGAAACAACATAAATGTCCATCAACAGATGAATGAATAAAGAAGATGTGGTATATATATATACAATGGAATATTATTCAGCCATTAAAAAGAATGAAATAATACCATTTGCAGTAACATGGATGGACACAGAGATTATCATACTGTGGCATAAGTCAGAAAGAGAAAGAAAAATACCATATGATATCACTTATATGTAGAATCTAAAATACAACACAAATAAATATATTTACAAAAAACCCCACAAACTTACAGACATAGAGAACAGACTTGTGGTTGCCAAGGGGAAAGGGGGTTGGGGAGGGAAAAAAGAAATCAATAAATATTTTTTAAAAAGTCATTTTGGGCTTCCCTGGTGGCACAGTGGTTGAGAGTCTGTCTGCCGATGCAGGGGACACAGTTTCGTGCCCCAGTCTGGGAAGATCCCACATGACGTGGAGCAGCTGGACCCATGAACCATGGCCACTGAGCCTGCGTGTCCAGAGCCTGTGCTCCACAACGGGAGAGGCCACAACAGTGCGAGGCCCGCATACCACCAAAAAAAAGTCATTTTAATATTTATAACAACTTCTTTTCTATATGATTTAAAAGACAATTGCAGCTGGAGGAATCAAGATGGCAGAATAGAAGAACATGGAGTTCACCTCCTCACACAAATACATCAAAAATACATCTGCAGGTAGAACAATTCTCACAGAATACCTACTGAATGCTGGCAGAATATCTCAAACACCCAAAATCTCAAAAAAGATCTTCACATAACTGGGTAGATTGAAAGAGAGAGAGAAAAAAAGAAAAAGAATCAAGATGGGACCTGCACCCCTGAAAAGGAACTGTGCAAGAGGAAATGTTCCCTAACCCTGGGAAACCCCTTCACCTATGGGGAGATCAGCTGGGACAGAAAGGGAGCGTCAGAGGCTTGGAGGAGAGTGCAGCAGCTGGTTTGTAGCAGGCAGAACAGAGAGATAACTACAGATGGTCAGTATCACTGACTTGTGCTCCCCAGCCTGAGACACATGCCCACTGGTACAAGCAGAGAATGGGTGCTGAAACTCAGGCTTCAGAGGACAGACCCAGGGAGAGGACTGGGGTTGGCTGTGCAGAGGCAACCTGAAGTGGCTGGAGCATGGTACGGGCCACAGCTTGGGGTGTACTGGAAGAAACTTGGGCCCGCCATAGAAGTGAAGCACCATTGTGCATGAAGGGAAGGGCGGGACCTGCCATAGTGGCCTCTTTCTCAGTGCTTTCTCAGCTGGCACAGTGCTGTCTCTACAAGCTCTGGGAGTGCACAAATGTCAGCATGTTGCCCACACATGTAGGCAGTGCCGAAATCAGAGCTGATCCCAGGGTCCATGTGATATAGGAAAAAGGGCTGAAATTTGAGCCCTCTTCCCGCAACAGTGCAATCTGTGGATTTATGCCACCACCACCAGCTTTGTAAATTCAGCACCTCTGGGACATCAGAGTGGACAAAGGGTGCTCCTGTGACTGGGACAGTTCCAGCCTTAACATTTGTGGGCTTAGAGGGCACATACATGTGGAGGCAGGGCCAGGGTCTGTGCTGTTTTCATAGCTCCCACAGCTGGTCCAGGTCCACAACTTCTGTGGCCCTGGTACCTGACTTCAGTGGATCTATGCCTATGGATCTCTGCTGGTGGCTTTGTGATCACAGTATCTGGGGGACACCAGGGCCAATTACCTGTATTCCCATGGTTGAGGTGGGGCCAAGGTTAGTGTGAACAACAGTGTACTGTGTAAGCCCACACAACAGGTGACACCACAGAGTGCACTCCCAGGTGGAAAGCTCCAACAGAAGAAACTCAGTGGCTCCTCTCCCAGCAGGATTCCTCAATCCCACCTACCTCACACCACAGCTCAGAAATGGATATAGGGGCATCTAGTCCCAGAACTAGGGAGCATACCCTCCCCCCCACAAACAGGGCAGTGATAACCACAGAGCAAAGAGGAGACCCCACTCAATAGCCAGTGCAGGCTCTGGTCATCACAACAGCAGTCACACCTCCTATCAAGGGGATAATGGCCAGCACACACTGAGAAAAGAAGCAGTAGTCATCCATACTAAAAACAGCCCTCATACCAAAAATATTAAACCCACGCAGGCTACACAGGGACACTCCCACATAAAAACAGCCTTTCAAGGCCACAGTAGATAACAGTTTCTCCTAAACTCATAGAGTCAGAGAAATATAAGTAAAATGAAGAAGCAGAGGAACCACTCTTAATTAAAAGATCAAAGGAATCTCCCTGAAAGAACAGTGAAACAGACCTCTTCAGTCCAACAGATGCCAAGTTCAAAAAGGAGATAATGAAAATACTGAAGGAATTAAGAAAGGCTATTTATAGAAATGCAGATTACTGTAAAAAGAACTATAAGCTCTAAAGAGGAACCAAGAAAAATTAGAAAATTCATTTGCTGAGATGAAAGGCAATGAATGGCATACTGAGTAATGCAGAAGAATGAATAAGTGATCCGGAAGACAGAATAATGGAAATCGACCAACGAGAACAGCAGAAAGAAAGACAAATGAGGAAAAAAATGAAATCAATGTAAGAGAACTATAGGATAATATAAAGCATGCTAATCTATGCATAATAGGGATCCAGAAGGTGAAGAAAGAGAAAAAGGGATCAAAAAAGTATTTGAAGAAATTATGGCTGAAAACTCCCCAAACCTAAAGAAGGAAACAGATATCCAGGTACAGGAAGCACAGAGAGTCTCAAACAAGATGAATGCAAACAGACCCACACTAAGACATATTATAATTAAAATGGCAAAACTTAAAAAATAAAGGAGGATTCTAAAGGCAACAAGAAGAAAACAAAGAGTTAATTACAAATGACCCCCCATAAGCCTATCAGCTGATTTCTCTACAGAAATGTTGCAGGCCAGAAGGGAGTGGCAAGATATATTCAAAGTCCTGAAAGGGAAAAATATGCAACCTAGGATACTCCACCCAGCAAGATTACCATGTAGAATAGAAGGATAGGTAAAGAGTTTCTCTGACAAATAAAAACTAAAAGAATATAGAGATAAAGAGTTTCTCTGACAAACAAAAACTTAAAGAATACAGCTCTACTAAACCTATCCTAAAAGAAATATTAAAAGATCTTCTCCAAATAGAAAAGAATCAAGAATCTATAGGAAAGAGAAAAGTACAATTGGTAACTAAATCACTTAAATAAACAAGCACATTGATTAAAAATAATAAATTAATACATTTTTGTGAAAGTGATGATAACCACAATGAACACCATAGGGATAAACATGAAGATGTAAAAGAAGACATCAAAATCATACTATGGTGCGGGGGAGGTGTGGGGATTAAGAAAATGTAGATTTTTTTAGAATGTGTTTGAGCCTAAACAACATGCTGCTAAAACACCAGGGGGTCAAAAATGAAATCAAAGAAGAAATTTTAAAATACCTTGAGACAAATGACAATGAAAGCACAACCATACAAAAATCTATGAGATACAGCAAAAGCAGTTCAGGGATGAAAGTTCATAGTAATACAGGTCTTCCTCAAGAAACAAGAAAAATCTGAAATAAACAACCTAATCTACCACTTAAAAGAATTAGATCACTTTGTTATAAAGCAGAAACTAACACACCATTGTAAAGCAATTATTCCCCAATAAAGATGTTAAAAAAAAAAAAGAATTAGAAAAAGAAGAACAAACAAAACCTAAAGCCAGCAGAAGGAAGGAAGTAAGATCAGAGAAGAAATAAATAAAATAGAGATTTTTTAAACAATAGAAAAAATCAATAAAAACAAGAGCTGTTTTTTTAAAGGGTAAATAAAATTGACAAACCTCTGGCCAGGCTCACCAAGAAGAAAAGAGAGAGAACCCAAATAAGCAAAATACGACATGAAACAGAAGAAATTACAAACAATGCCAAAGAAATACAAAAAAAAACATGAGAATACTGTGAACAATAATATGTCAACAAATTGGACAACCAAGAAAAATGGAAAAGTTTCTAGAAATATACAGTCCAGAAAAGCTGAATTAAGAAGAAGCAGTCAACTTGAACAGACTTATCACTTGAAGTGAAAGAGAATCTGTAATATAGAAAAAGCTCCCTGCAAACAAAAGTACAGGACCAGATGGCTTGTAGGGAATTCTACCAAACACACAAAGAAGAATTTTACCAATCCTTCTCAAACTCTTCCAAAAGATTGAAGGGGAGGAAACACTCCCAAAGTTATTCTATGGGGACACCATCACCCTCACTACAAAAACAGAAAATTACAGGTCAATATCTTTGATGAATATTGATAAAAAAGTCTCAATGTATTAGCAAACTTAATCCAATAACACATTAAAAAGATCATATACCACAACAAAGTTAGATTCATCCGAGGCTTACAAGGATGGTTCAACATGTGCACATCAGTGTGATACACCACACCAAAAAAAGAAAAGACAAAAATCACATTATCATCTCAGTAGATACAGAAAAAGCTTTTGATAAAATTCAACATCCATTCATGATAAACTCTTACCAAGGTGGGACTAGAGGGAACATATCTCAACATAATAAAAGCTAATTATGACAAACCCACAGCCAACATAATACTTAATGGTGAAAAGCTGAATGCCTTCCCACTAATATCTAGAACAAGACAAGGATGTCCACTATCACCACTTCTATTCAACATAGTATTGGAAATACTAGCCACAGCAATCACACAAGAAAAAGAAATAAAATGTATCCAAATGGGAAGGGAAGTTGCAAAAGTGTCATTATATGCAGATGACATGATACTTTTTATAGAAAACCCTGGGGGATAACTTCAAGATGGCAGAGGAGTAAAACGTGGAGATCACATTGCTCCCCACAAGTACATCAAAAATACATCTACATGTGGAACAATTCCTACAGAACACCTACTTAATGCTAGCAGAAGACCTCAGACTTCCCAAAAGGCAAGAAACTCCCCATGTACCTGGGTAGGGGAAAAGAAAAAAGAAAAGAAAGAGACAGAAGAATAGGGAAAGGACTTGCACCTGTGGGAGGAAGCTGTGAAGGAGGAAAACTTCCACACACTAGGAAGCCCCTTTGCTGGCATAGACGGCGGGTGGGCGGGGTAGAGGGGAAGCTTAGGAGCCATGGAGGAGAGCACAGCAACAGAGGTGCAGAGGGCAAAGTGGAGAGATTCCTGCACAGAGGATCAATGTCGACCAGCTCTCACCAGTCTGAGAGGCTTGTCTGCTCATCCACTGGGGCAGGTGGGGGCTGGGAGCAGAAGCTCTGGCTTTCGAGGTCAGATCACAGCGGGAGGACTGGGTTGGCTGTGTGAACATAGCCTGAAGGAGGCTAGTGCGCCACAGCTAGCTGGGAGGGAATCTGGTAAAATGTCTGGAACTGCCTAAGAGGCAAGAGACCATTGTTTAGGGGTGCATGAGGAGAGGGGATTTACAGCACCTCCTAAATGAGCTCCAGAGATAGGCACGAGTCATGGCTATCAGTGTGGACACCAGAGATGGGCACGAGACACTAAGGCTGCTGCAGCAGCCACCAAGAAGCCTGTGTGTAAACACAGGTCACTATCCACACCTCCCCTCCCAGGAATATGTGTAGCCTACCACTACCAGGATCCTGTGATCCAGGGACAACTTCCCCAGGAGAATACACGTCATGCCTCAGGCTGTGGCAATGTCATGCCAGCCTCTGCCACTGCAGGCTTGCCCTGCATCCGATACCCCTTACCTACCCTGGCCTGAGTGAACCAGAACCCCCTAATCAGCTTCTACTTAAACCCTGTCTTGTCTAGGCAGGGAACAGACGGCCTCAGGTGACCTAAAAGCAGAGATGGGGACAAATCCAAAGCTGAACCCCAGGAGCTGTGCGAACAAAGAAAAGAAAGGGTAATCTCTCCATGCATCCTCAGGAGAAGTGGATTAAATCTTCACAATCAAATTGATGTACCCTGCATCTGTGGAATACCTGAATAGACAAAGAATCATCCCAAAATTGAGGCTGTGGACTTTGGGATCAACTGTAGACTTGGGGTTTACTTTCTGCATCTAAATTGTTTCTGGTTTTATGTTTATCTTAGTTTAGTATTTAGAGCTTATTATCATTGGTAGATTTGCTTATTGATTTGGTTGCTCTCTTCCTTTTATTTTTTAATATATATATTTTTTCCTTTTTCTCCTTTTGTGAGTGTGTATGTGTATGCTTCTTTGTGTGATTTTGTCTGTATAGCTTTATTTTTACCATTTGTCCTAGGGTTCTGTCTGTCTGCTTTTGTTTTGTTTTGTTTTATTTTTTTCACTATAGTTTTTAGGCTTGTTATCATTGGTGGATTTGTTTTTTGGTTTGGTTGCTCTCTTTTTCTTTCTTTTTTAAATTACTTTTTAATTTTTTCATTTAATAATTTTTTAATATTTTATTTTAATAACTTTTATTTTTCTTTCTCTCTTTCTATTTTTTTCCTCAACTTTCTTCTGAGCTGGGTGGTTGACAGAGTCTTGGTGCTCCAGCCAGGTGTCATGCCTGAGCCTCTGAGGTGGGAGAGCTGAGTTCAGGACATTGGTACACCAGAGACCTCCGGGCCCCATGTAATATCAGATGGTGAAAGGTCTCTCAGAGATCTCCATCTCAATGCTAAGATCCAGCTCCACTGAACGACCAGCAAGCTACAGTGCTGGACACTCTATGCCAACAACTAGAAAGACAGGAACACATTAGCAGAGAGGCTGCCTAAAATCATAATAAGTTCACAAACACCCCAAAACGCAGCACTGGACACAGTCCTAACCACCAGAAAGAAAAGATTCAGCCTCATTAACCAGAACACAGACACCAGTCCCCTCCATCAGGAAGCCTACACAACCCACTGAATCACCCTTACCCAACGGGGACAGGCATCAAAAACAATGGGACCTACAAACCTGCAGCCTCCAGAAAGGAAACCCCCAAAACAGTAAGTTAAGCAAAATAAGATGACAGAGAAATACACAGCAGATGAAGGAGCAAGGTAAAAGCCCAACAGACCAAACAAATGAAGAGGAAATAGGCAGTCTACCTTCACAATAATGATAGTAAATATGATCCAAAATCTTGGAAATAGAAAGGAGAAAATACAAGAAATGTTTAACAAAGAAGAAGTAAAGAGCAAAAAAAAAAAAAAAAAAAAAAAAAAAAAAAAAAAGATGAACAACAAAATAAATGAAATTTAAAATTCTCTAGAAAGAATCAGAATAACTTAGGCAGAAGAACAGGTAAGTGACCTTGAGGATAAAGTAGTGGAAATAAGTATTTCAGAGCAGAATAAAGAAAAAGAATGAAAAGAATTGAGGACAGTCTCAGAGGCCTCTGGTACAATGTTAAACACACCAACATTTGAATTATTGGGGTTGCAGAAGAGGAAGAGAAAAAGAAAGGGACTGAGAAAATATTTGAAGAGATTATAGTTGAAACTTCCCTAATATGGCAAAGGAAACAGTCAACCAAGTCCAGGAAGAACAGAGTCCCATACAGGATAAATCCAAGGAGAAACACAAAAAGACACATCAAAACTATCAAAAATTAAACACAAAGAAAAAATATTAAAGGCAGCAAGGGAAAAGCAAGAAATAACATATAAGGGAATCCCCATAACATTAACAACTGAACTATCAGCTAACTCTGCAAGCAAGAAGGAAGTGGCAGGACATATTTAAAGTGATGAAAGGGAAAAACCTACAACCAAGACTACACTACCCAGAAAGGATCTCATTCAGATTCGATGGAGAAATTAAAATCTTTACAGACAAGCAAAAGCTAAGAGAATTCAGCACCACCAAACCACCTTTACAACAAATGCTAAAGGAACTTCTCTAGGCAGGAAACACAAGAGAAGGAAAAGACCTACAATAAAAAACCCAAAACAATTAAGAAAATGGTAATAGGAACACACATACTGATAACACCCTAAAAGGTAAATGGATTAGTTGCTCCCACCAAAAGACATAGACTGGCTGAATGGATAGAAAAAGAAAGACCCATATATATGCTGTCTACAAGAGACCTACTTCAGACCTAGGGACACATACAGACTGAAAATGAGGGAATGGAAAAAGATATTCCATGCAATCGGAAATCAAAAGAAAGCTGGAGTAGCAATTCTCATATCAGACAAAATAAACTTTAAAATAAAGACTGTATAAGAGATAAAGAAAGACACTACATAATGATCAAGGGAACAATCCAAGAAGAAGATATAAAAATTGTAAATATTTATGCACTGAACATAGGAGCACCTCAATATGTAAGGTAAATGCTAAAGCCATAAAAGGGGAAATTGACAGTAACACAATTATAGTAGGGGACTTTAACATCCCACTTTCACCAATGGACAGATCATCCAAAATGAAAATAAATAAGGAAACACAAGCTTTAAATGATACATTAAACAAGACGGACTTAATTGATATTTATAGGACTTTCCATCCCAAAACAACAGAATACTCTTTCTTCTCAAGTGCTCATGGAACATTCTCCAGGATAGATCAGATGTTGGGTCACAAATCAAGCCTTGGTAAATTTAAGAAAATTGAAATCACTACAAGTATCTGTACCGACCACAACACTATGAGACTAGATATCAAATACAGGAAAAAATTTGTAAAATATCACAAACACATGTAGGCTAAACAATACACTACTAAATAACCAAGAGATCACTGAAGGAATAAAAGACGAAATCAAAAAATACCTAGAAACAAATGACAATGAAAACACGACAACCCAAAACCTATGGGATGCAGGAAAACAGTTCTAAGAGGGAGGTTTATAACAATACGATTCTACCTCAAGAACCAAGAAACAACTCAACTAAACAACCTAACCTTAAACCTAAAGCAATTAGAGAAAGAAGAACAATAAAACCCCAATGTTAGAAGAAGGAAAGAAACCATAAATGTCAGATCAAAAATAAATGTAAAAGAAATGAAGGAAACAAAAGCCAAGATCAATAAAACTAAAACCTGGTTCTTTGAGAAGTTAAACAAAATTGATAAAGCATTAGCTAGAATCATCAATAAAAAAAGGGAGAAGACTCAAATCACTAGAATTAGAAATGAAGGAGAAGTAACAACTGACACTGCAGAAATACAAAGGATCATGAGAGATTACTACAAGCAACTATATGCCAATACATTGGACAACCAGGAAGAAATGGACAAATTCTTAGAAAAGCACAACCTCCTAAGACTGATCCAGGAGGAAATAGAAAATATAAACAGAGCAATCACAAGCACTGAAAATGAAACTGATTAAAATCTTCCAACAAACAAAAGCCCAGAACCAGATGGCTTCACAGGTGAATTCTATCAAACATTTATGGAAGACCTAACACGTATCCATCTCAAAATCTTCCAAAATATAGCAAAGAGAGGAACACTTCCAAACTCATTCTATGAGGCCACCATCACCCTGATACTAAAGCCAGACAAAGATGTCACACAAAAAACAAAACTACAGACCCATATCACTGATGAACATAGATGCAAAATCCTCAACAAAATGCTAGCAAACAGAATCCAACAGCACATTAAAAGGATCATATAACATGATCAACTGGGGTTTATGACAGGAATGCAAGTATTCTTCAATATACCCAATCACTGTGATACATCATATTAACAAATTGAAGGATAAAAACCAAATAATCATCTCAATAGATGCAGAAAAAGCTTTCTAAAAAATTCAACACCCATTTATGATAAAAACTCTCCAGAAGGTAGGCATAGAGGGAACTTACCGCCACATAATAAATGTCATATATGACAAACACACAGCCAACATCATTCTCAATGATGAAAAACTGAAACCATTTCAATGATTTGAAATGATCAGGAACAAGACAAGCTTGTTCAGGATCAGGAACAAGACAAGCTTGCCCATTCTCACCACTTTCATTCAACATAGTTTTGGAAACTGTAGCCACAGCAATCAGAGAAGAAAAAGAAATAAAAGAATCCAAACCGGAATAGAAGTAAAACTGTTACTCTTTGCAGATGTCATGATACTATAACTAGAGAATCCCAAAGATGCTACCAGAAAACTACTAGAGTTAATAAATGAACTTGGTAAAGTAGCAGGATACAAAACTAAGGCAGAGAAATCTCTTGCATTCCTATACACTAATGATGAAATATCTGAAAGTGAAATTAAGGAAACACTCCCATTTACCATTGCAACAAAAAGAATAAAATACCTAGAAATAAACCTACCTAAGGAGACAAAAGACCTGTAGGCAGTAAACTATAAGACACTGATGCAAGAAATTAAGGATTATACAAAGAGATCCATGTTCTTGGACTGAAAGAATCAACATTGTGAAAATGACTATACTACCCAAAGCAATCTACAGATGTAATGCAATCTGTTTAAAACTACCAATAGCCTTTTTCGCAGAACTACAACAAACAATTTCACAATTTGTATGGAAATGCAAAAGACTCTGAATAGCCAAAGCAATCTTGAGAAAGAAAAATGGAGCTGAGGGAATCAAGTTACAGTAATCAAGACAGTATGGTACTGGCACAATAACAGAAATACAGATCAATGGAACAGGATAGATAGCCCAGAGATAAATCCACACACATATGGTCACCTTACCTTTGATAAAGGAGGCAAGAATATACAATGGATAAAAGACAGTCTCTTCAATAACTGGTGCTGGGAAAACTGGACAGCTACATGTAAAATAATGAAATTAGAACACTGCCTAACACCATACACAAAAAGAAACTCAAAATGCATTCAAGTCCTAAATGTAAGGCCAGACACTTTAAAACTCTTAGAGGAAAACATAGGCAGAACATTCTATGACATACATCACAGCAAGACCCTTTTAGATACACCTCCTAGAGAAATGGAAATCAAAACAAAAATAAACAAATGGGACCTAATGAAACTTAAAACCTTTTGCATAGCAAAGGAAACCGTAAACAAGATGAAAAGACAACTATCAGAATGGGAGAAAATATTTGCAAATGAAGCAATTGAGAAAGGAATAAGCTCCAAAATATACGGGAAGCTCATGCAGCTCAGTATCAAAAAAACAAACAACCAAATCCAAAAATGGGCAGAAGATCTAAATAGACATTTCTCCAAAGAAGATATACAGATTGTCACCAAACACACGAAATGTTGCTCAACATCACTAATCATTAGAGAAATGCAAATCAAAACCTCAATGAGGTATCACCTCTCACCAGTCAGAATGACCATCATCAAAACATCTACAAACAATAAATGCTGGAGAGGGTTTGGAGAAAAGGGAACCCTCTTGCAGTGTTGGTGGGAATGTAAATTGATACAGACACTATGGATAACAGTATGGAGGTTCCTTAAAAACTACAAATAGAACTACCATATGACCCAGCAATCCCACTACTGGGCATATACCCTGAGAAAACCATAACTCAATAAGAGTCATGTACCACAATGTTCATTGCAGCTCTATTTACAATAGCCAGGACATGGAAGCAACTTAAGTATCTATCGACTGATGAACGGATAAAGAAGATGTGACACATATATACAATGGAATATTACTCAGCCATAAAAAGAAATGAAATTGAGTTATTTGTAGTGAGGTGGATGGACTTCGAGACTGCCATACAGAGTGAAGTAAGTCAGGGAGAGAAAAACAAATACCGTATGCTAACACATATATTTGGAATTTTAAAAAAAAGGTTCTGATGAACCTAGGGGCAGGACAGGAATAAAGATGCAGATATAGACAATGGACTTGAGGACACAGGGAGCGGGAAGGGTAAGCTGGGATGAAGTGAGAGTGGCATGACATATATACACTACCAAATGTAAAATAGATAGCTAGTGGGAAGCAGCCACATAGCACAGGGAGATCAGCTTGGTGCTTTGTGACCACCTAGAGGGGTGGGATAGGGAGGGTGGGAGGAAGACACAAGTGGGAGGAGATATGGGGATATATGTTTATGTATACCTGATTCACTTTGTTATAGAGCAGAAACAAACACATCGTTGTAAAGCAATTATACTCCAATAAAGACGTTAAAAAAAGGAAAGAAAATCCTAATGACTCCACATAAAACCTATTAGAACTAATAAATGAATTCAAGAAGGTAGCAGGATACAAGGTTAACATATAGAAATCTGTTGCATTTCTTTACACTAACAATGAAATATCAGAAAGGAAAAGTAAAAACAATCCCTTTTAAAATCACATCCAAAAAATAATATAATACTAAAAATAAACCTGATCAAGAAGGTGAAAGACTTATATGCTGAAAACTATAAAACACTGATAAAGCCTTCAAAAAAGGTGATTCAAAGAAGTGGAACTATATCCAACGTTCTTGGATTGAAAGAATTAATATTGTTTAAATGGACATATTACCCAAAGCAGTCTACAAATTTAATGTGATCCCCATCAAATGACCACTGATATTTTTCACAGAACTAGAACGAATAATCCTGAAATTTATATGGAAGCCTAAAAGGCACATAATTGCCAAAACAACCTTGAGGAAAAAGAACAAAGCAGGAAGCATTACCCTCCCAGACTTCACACAATACTACAAAGTTTCAGTAATGAAAACTGTGGTATTGGCTGGCACAGAAACAGACATATGGATCAATGGAAAGGAATAGGGAGCCCAGAAATAAATCCATACTCCTATGGATAAATCCATATGTCAATTCATCTTCAGCAAAGGAAGCAAAAATATACCATGGGGAAAAGACAGTTTCTTCAGCAAGTGGTTCTGGGAAAGCTGGACAGCCACATGTAATTCAATGCAGTTAGAACACTCCCTCAAACCAAACACAATAATAAACTTAAAATGGCTTAAAGACTTAAATAAGACATTACACCATAAAACTCCTAGAAGAGAACATAGGCAAAACATTCTCTGACATAAATCATACCAATGTTTTCTTAGGTCAGTCAACCAAGGCAATAGAAATAAAAGCAGAAATAGACAAATGGGACCTAATCAAACTTATAAGCTTTTGTAGAGCAAGGAAACCATAACATAAGGAAAAGACAACCTACAGACTTGAAGAAAATATTTCCAAATGATGTGGCCGACAAGGGCTTAATTTACAAAATACACAAACAGCATATACAACTCAATGACAAAAAAACAAAAAACGCAATCAAGAAATGGACAGGAAACCTAAACAGACATTTCTCCAAAGAAGACATACAGATGGCCAGTAGACACAAGAAAAGATGCTCAACATCACTAATTATTAGAGACATGTAAATCAAAATTACAATGAGTTACCACCTCACACCAGTCAAAATGGCCATCATTAAAAACTCTACAGGGCTTCCCTGGTGGTGCAGTGGTTGGGAGTCTGCCTGCCGATGCAGGGGACGCGGGTTCGTGCCCCCGTCTGGGAGGATCCCACATGCCACGGAGCGGCTGGGCCAGTGAGCCATGGCCACTGGGCCTGCCCATCTGGAGCCTGTGCTCCGAGGCGGGAGAGGCCACAATGGTGAGAGGCCCGGGTATCCCTCCCCCCCCAAAAAAATAAATAAAAACTCTACAAATAACAAATGCTGGAGAGAGTGTGGAGAAAAGTGAACCTTCCTACACTGTTGGCGGAAATGTAAATTGGTGCAGCCACTATGGAACAGTATGGAGGTTCCTCAAAAAACTAAAAATAGAGTTACCATATGATCCAGCAACCCTACTCCTGGGCATATATCCAGACAAAACTATGAACATAAGGGTGTATGTATCTTTATGAATTATAGTTTTGTCTGGCTCTCTATTCTGTTCCATTGATCCATAAATGTCCATTGACAAATGAATGGATAAAGAAGATGTGGTATGTGTATACACACACACACAATGGAATATTACTCAGCCATAAAAAAGAATGAAGTAATGCCATTTGCAGCAACATGGATGGACCTAGAGTTTAGCATACTAAGTGAAGTAAGTCAGAAAGAGAAAGACAAATACCATATGATATTATTTACATGTGGAATCTAAAATATGACACAAATGAACTTATCTAAGAAAAAAAACCAGACATAGAGAACAGACTTGTGGTTGCCAAGGGAGAGGGGGGTGGGGGAGGGTTGAATTGGGAATTTGGAACGAGCAGATGCAAACTACAATATATGGAATGGATAAACAATAAAGTCCTATTGTATAGTATTAGATAGCACAGGGAACAATATTCAAAATCCTGTAATAAACCATAATGGAAAAGAATACATGTGTGTGTGTGTGTGTGTGTGTGTGTGTATATATATATATATATATATATATATCAGAATCACTTTGCTGTACACCAGAAACTAACACAATATTGTAAATCAACTGTAATTCAATTAAAAATTACATAAAACAATAATTATAAATCTATGTAGATAGTCACAGAATGTATAAAGATGTAATGTGTAACAAAATAAAGAGGAGAATGAATTATATAGAAGCAAAATTTTATATATTATTGAAACTAAGTTGGTATTAACTAGAACTAGAGTGTTTTAAATTAAGACATTAATTGTAATCTCTAGGTTAATACCTAAGAAAATAACCTTAAATTAAATTGTACTTTAGTATAGTAAAAGAAATGAGAAGGGAGTCAAAATGGTACACTAAAAAATATCTAACAGAAGAGGAAGCAGTAAGGGAGGATATGAGGAACAGAAGAAAAGATATAAGACATATAGAAAACAAATAGCAAAATGGAAAAAGTAAGTTTTTCTTATACATAATTACATTAAATGTAAATATATTAAACTCTCCAGTTAATAGGCAAAAATTGGCAACAAAAATGTTCCAATTAGTGCAGGTTTGATCCTGGTCAGGGAGCTAAGATCCCACATGCCTCTAAAAAACAAAACATAAAACAGAAGCAATACTGTAACAAATTCAATAAAGACGTTAAAAAAAGTTCCAATTATATGTTGTCTACAAAAGACTCACTTTAGATCCAAAGACACAAGTAAGTTAAAAGTGAAAGGGTGGAAAATATATTCCATGAAAACAGTAAGCAATAGAAAGCTAGAGTGGATATATTAATATCAGACAAAATTTAAGACAAAAATTGTTACAGGAGACAAAAAAAGACATTATATATTGATGAAAAAGTTGGCCATCAGGAATAAACAATTATAAACACATATGCACCTAACAGAGACCCATATACATGAAGCAAATATTGATGGAGTTGAAAGGGAAAACAGTTCAACAATAATAATTATAGATATCAATACTCACTCTTTCAATAACTGACAGAACTAGTAGACAGAAGAGCAAAAAGTATATAGAGAACTTGAACAACATATAAAGCTAACTAGACCCAACAGACATATATAGATCCCTCCACCCCAAAACAGAACAATACATATTTTTCTCAAGTCTGCATGGAATATTCTCCAGAATGGAACATATGTTAGGCTTAAAAAGTCTCAATAACTTTAAAAAGACTGAAATCAAACAAAGTATCTTCTCTAAACACAATGGAATGAAATTAGAAAATTGTCTGGAAAATTGAAAAATATGCAGAAATTAAACAACACTGTCTCAAACAACAAGTGTGTCAAATAAAAATCACAAGGGAAATTGGAAAATGATTTCAGACAAATTAAAAATGAAATTACAATATATCAAAATTTAAGGGATGCAGCAAAAGTGGTGTTCAGAGGAACATTTATATCTACAAAGCCCTACATTTAAAAAAATATCTCAAATCAATAGCCAAATTCTACCATAAGGAACTATGAAAAGAATATAAAACTAAACCCAAAGCAAGCAGAAAAAGGAAATAATACATATTATAATGGAGATAAATAAAATAGAGAATAGAAAACCAATAAAGTCAATGAAACCAAAAGCTGATTCTTCAAAATGATCAATAAAATTAATATACCTTTAGCTAGACTGACAAAGAACAAAAGAGAAAAATGCAAATTATTAAAATCAGGAATGAAAATAGAAATATTACTATTGACTTTACTGAATAAAAAGGATTATAATAGAATACAATGAACAATTCTATGCAATGGAAAAAATGGGCAAACTTCTAGAAATATACAAACTATCAAAATGAACTAAAATAGAAATGTAAAATATGAATATACCTATAAAAAGTAAAAAGATTATATCAGTAATCAAAAAACCTTACCACGAAGTCTTGTACCAGATGGCTTCACTGCTGAATTGTACCAAACATTTAAAGAAATATTAATACAAATTCTTCATAAACCCTCCCCAAAACAAAAGATGGGGTAATACCTCTCAGCTCATTCTATGAAGACAGTAAAACCTAAGTCAGACAAAGACATCACAAGAAAACTATAGACAAATATCCCTTATGAATACAGATGCAGAACTTCTCTTAAAGTATTAGCAAACCAAATCCAGCAGAATATTAAAAGATTATACACAATGACCAAGTGATATTTATCCCAGGAGCGCAAGGGAAGTTCAAAATATAAAAATCAATCAATATAATCTACTATATAAATAGAATAAAGGAACAAAGCCACATGATCATCATGACTGATGCCGTGTATTAGTCTTCTCAGGCTGCCATAATAGAATACCACAAAGTGGGCTGCTTAAACAACAGAAATTTATTTTCTCACAGCTCTGGAGGCGGGAATTCCAAGATCAAGCTGCCAGCAGGATTGGTTTGTTGTGAGGACTTTTTCTTCCTGACTTGCAGATGGTTGCCTATTCACTGAATTCTTACATGGCCTGTTCTCGATGTATGCACACTTCTAGTGTTTCTTCCTCTTCTTATAAGGACAGCAGCACTATAGGATTACAGCTCCATTCTTTTTTTTTTTTAATTGGGGTATAGTTGCTTTACAATGTTGTGTTAGTTTCTGTTGTACAGCAAAGTGAATCAGCTATATGTATACATATATCCCCTCTTTTTTGGATTTCCTTCCCATTTAGGTCACCACAGAGCACCGAGTAGAGTTCCCTGTGCTATACAGTTATCTAGTTATCTATTTTATACATATTAGTGTATATATGTAAATCTCAATCTCCCAGTTCATCCAACCCCCCTTTATACCCTTGGTGTCCATACATTTGTTCTCTATCTCTCTATGTCTATTTCTGCCTTGCAAACAAGTTCATTTGTACCATTGTTCTAGATTCCAAATATATGCCTTACATATGATATTTGTTTTTCTCTTTTGAATTACATCACTCTGTATGACAGTCTCTAGATCCACCCACATTTCAACAAATGACCATTTCATTCCTTTTTATGGCTGAGTAATATTCCATTTTATATATGTACCACATCTTCTTTATCCATTCATCTGTTGATGGACACTTAGGTTGCTTCCATAACCTGGCTATTGTAAATAGTGCTGCAATGAATATTGGGGTGAGTGTGTCTTTTTGATTATGGTTTTCTCAGGGTATATGCCCAGTAGTGGGATTGCTGGGTCATATGGTAGTTCTATTTTTCATTTTTTAAGGAACCTCCATACTGTTCTCCATAGTAGCTGTATCAATTTACATTCCCACCAACAGTGCAAGAGGGTTCCCTTTTCTCCACACCCTCTCCAGGGTTTATTGTTTCTAGATATTTGATGATGGCCATTCTGACCGGTGTGAGGTGATACCTCATTGTGGTTTTGACTTGCATTTCTCTAATGATAAGTGATATTGAGCATCCTTTCATATTTGTTGGGAATCTGTGTGTGTTTGTTTGGAATCTGTGTCTTCTTTGGAGAAATGTCTGTTTAGGTCTTCTGCCCATTTTTGGATTGGGTTGTTTGGTTTTTTGATATTGAGCTGCATGAGCTGCTTGTATATTTTGGAGATTAGTCCTTTGTCAGTTGCTTTGTTTGCAAGTATTTTCTCCCATTCTAAGGGCTGTCTTTTCTTCTTCTCTATGGTTTCCTTTGCTGTGCAAAAGCTTTTAAGTTTCATTAGGTCCCATTTGTTTATTTTCCTTTTCATTGCCATCTCTCTAGGAGGTGGGTCAAGAAGGATCTTGCTGTGATTTATGTCATAGAATGTTCTGCCACTGCTTTCCTCTAAGTGTTTTATAGTGTCCAGTCTTACATTTAGGTCTTTAACCAATTTTGAGTTTATTTTTGTGTATGGTGTTAGGAAGTGTTCTAATTTCATTCTTTTACATGTAGCTGTCAAGTTTCCCAAGCACTACTTATTGAAGAGGCTGCTTTTTCTCCATTGCATATTCTTACATCCTTTGTCAAAATAAGGTGACTATATGTGCGTGGGTTTATCTCCAGGCTTTCTATCCTGTTCCATTGATCCATATTTTTGTTTTTGTGCCAGTACCATACTATCTTGATCACTGTAACTTTGTAGTATAGTCTGAAGTCAGGGAGGCTGATTCCTCCAGCTCCATCTTTTTTTTCTCAAGATTGCTTTGGCTATTTGGGGTCTTTTGTGTTTCCATACAAATTGTAAAATTTTTGTTCTAGTTCTGTGAAGATGCCAGTGGTAATTTTATAGGGATTGCATTGAATCTGTAGATTGCTTTAAGTAATATAGTCATTTTGACAATACTGATTCTTCCAATCCAAGAACATGGTATATTTCTCCATCTGTTTGTGTCATCTTTGATTTCTTTCATCAGTGTCTTATACTTTTGTGAGTACAGGCCTTTTATCTCCTTAGGTAGGTTTATTCCTGAGTATTTTATTTTTTTTGTTGCATTGGTGAATGGGATTGCTTCCCTAATTTCCCTTTCTGATCTTTTGTTGTTAGTGTAGAGGAATGCAGGAGATTTCAAAACTTTACCAAATGCACTGATTAGCTCTTGTAGTTTTCTTGTGGCATCTTTAAGATTTTCAATGTATAGTGTCATGTCATCTGCAAACAGTGATTTCCAATTTGTATTCCTTTTATTTCTTTTTCTTCTCTGATTGCTGTGGCTAGGACTTCCAAAACTATGTTGAATACTAATTGTGAGAGTGGACATCCTTGTCTTGATCCTGATCTTAGAGGAAATGCTTTCAGTTTTTCACCATTAAGAATGATATTTGCTGTGGGTTTGTTGTATATAGCCTTTATTATGTTGGGGTATTTTCCCTCTATGCCCACTTTCTGGAGAGTTTTTATCATAAATTGGTGTTGAATTTTGTCAAAAGCTTTTTCTGCATCTATTGAGATGATCATATGGTTTTGATTCTTCAATTTGTTAACAGGGTGTATCACATTGATTGATTTGTGTATATTGAAGAATCCTTGCATCCCTGGGAGAAATCTCACTTGATCATGGTATATGATCCTTTTAATGTGTTTATGGATTCTGTTTACTAATATTTTGCTAGTATTGCTGAGGATTTTTGTGTCTATATTCATCAGTGATATTGGTCTGTAATTTTCTTTTTTTGTGCTATTTTGTCTAGTTTTGGTGTCAGGGTGATGGTGGTCTCATAGAATTAGCCTGGGAGTGTTCCTTCCTCTGCAGTTTTCTGGAAGAGTTTGAGAAGGATAGGTGTTAATTCTTCTCTAGAAGTTTGATAGAATTTGCCCGTGGAGCCATCTTGTCCTAGAGTTTTGTTTTTAGGAAGTTTTAAAATCACAGTTTTAACTTGTTACATATGATTGGTCTGTTTATATTTTCTATTTCTTCCTGGTTCAGTCTTGGAAGATTATACATTTCTACGAATTTGTCCACTTCTTCCAAGTTTTTCATTTTAGAGGCATATAGTTACTTGTAGTAATCTCTTATGATCCTTCGTATTTCTTCAGTGTCTGTTGTAACTTCTTTTTCATTTCTAATTTTATTGATTTGAGTTCTATCCCTCTCTTGATGAGTCTGGTTAAAGATTTATCAATTTTGTTTATCTTCTCAAAGAACCAGCTTTTAGTTGTATTGATCTTTGCTACTGTTTTCTTCATTTCTATTTCATTTATTTCTGCTCTGATATTTATGGTTTCCTTCCTTCTACCAAATTTGGGGGGGGGTGTTTTTGTTTTTTAATTTTTTACTTCTTTATTGGAGTATAATTGCTTTACAATCTTGTGTTAGTTTCTGCTGTATAAAAAAGTGAATCAGCTATATGTGTACATATATTCCCTCCCTCTTAAGCCTCCCTCCCACCCTCACTATCCCATCCCTCTAGGTGATCTGACATCCCTGTGCTATGCAGCTGCTTCCCTCTAGTTATCTATTTTACATTTGGTAGACGAGGTGTGAGAGTTGCACTGACATATATACAACCAAATGTAAAATAGATAGCTAGTTTATTATTGTTTTTGTTTGTTCTTCTTTCTCTAGTTGCTTTAGGTGTAATGTTAGATTATTTATTTGAGATTTTTCTTGTTCCTTGAGGTAGAATTGCATTGCTATAAAGTTCCCTCTTAGAACTGCTTTTGCTGCATCCCATAGGTTTGGGGTCCTCGTGTTTTCATTGTCATTTGTTTCTAGGTATTTTTTGATTTCCTCTTTGATTTCTTCAGTGATCTCTTGGTTACTTAGTAGTGCATTGTTTAGTCTCCATGTGTTCGTACTTTTACAGTTTTTTTTTTTCTGTAAATGATTTCTAATCTCATAGTGTTTTGGTCAGAAAAGATGTCTGATACAACTTCAAATTTCTTAAATTTACCAAGTATTGATTTCTGGTCCAACATGTGATCTATCCTGGAGAATGTTCCATGTGTACTTGAGAAGACCTTGTATTCTGCTGCTTTTGCATGGAATGCCCTATAAATATCAATTTAGTCTATTTGGTCTAATGTGTCATTTAAGGCTTGTGTTTCCTTATTAATTTTCTGTCCGGGTGATCTGTCCATTGGTGTTAGTGGGGTGTTAAAGTCCCCCACTATTGTGTCACTGTCCATTTCCCCATTTATGGCTATTAGCATTTGCCTTATGTATTGAGGTGCTCTTATGTTGGGTGCATATATATTTATAATTGTTATATCTTCTCCTTGGATTGATCCCTTGATCATTATGTAGTGTCCTTCCTTGACTGTTGTAACAGCCTTTTTTTTTTTTTAACATCCTTGTTGGGTATAATTGCTTTACATTTTTGTGTTAGTTTCTGCTGTATAACAAAATGAATCAGCTATACGTATACATACATCCCCAAATCTCTTCCCTCTTGCATCTCCCTCCCACCCTCCCTATCCCACCCCTCTAGGTGGTCACAAAGCACTGAGCTGGTCTCCCTGTGCTACATGGCTGCTTTCCACTAGCTATCTATTTTACATTTGGTAGTGTATATATGTCAATGCCACTCTCTCACTTCTTCCCAGCTTATCCTTCACCCTCACGTCCATTCTCTACATCTGCATCTTTATTCCTGTCCTGCCCCTAGGTTCGTCAGAACCATTTTTTTTTTTAGATTCCATATATATGTGTTAGCATATGGTATTTGTTTTTCTCGTTCTGACTTACTTCACTCTGTATGACAGACTGTAGGTCCTTCCACCTCACTACAAATAACTCAATTTCATTTCTTTTTATAACAGCCTTTATTTTAAAGTCTATTTTCAGATACAAGTATTGCTACTCCAGCTTTCTTTTGATTTCCATTTGCATGGAATATCTCTTTTCCATCCACTCACTTGCAGTCTGTAGTCCCTAGGTCTGAAGTGGGTCTCTTGTAGACAGCATATATATGGGTCTTGTTTTTGTATCCATCCAGCCAGTCAGCGTCTTTTTGTTGGAGCATTTAATCCACTTACATTCAAGGTAATTATCGATATGCATGTTCCTATTACCATTTTCTTAATTATTTTGGGTTTGTTTTTGTAGGTCTTTTTCTTCTCTTGTGTTTCCCATTTAGAGAAGTTCCTTTAGCATTTGTTGTAAAGCTGGTTTTGTGGTGCTGAATTCTCTCAGCTTTTGCTTGTCTGTAAAGCTTTTGATTTCTCCATTAAATCTGAATGAGATCCTTGCTGGTAGAGTAGTTTTTGTTGTAGGCTTTTCCCTTTCATCACTTTAAATATATCCTGCCACTCCCTTCTTGCCTGTAGAGTTTCTGCTGAACAATCAGCTGATAACCTTATAGGGATCCCTTTGTATGTTATTTGTTGCTTTTCCCTGCTGCTTTTAATATTTTTCTTTGTATTTCATTTTTTGTTAGTGTGATTAATATGTGCCTTAGCATGTTTCTCCTTTGGTTTATCCTGTATGGGACTCTCTGCTAGTCTTGGCCTTGATTGACTGTTTCCTTTCCCATGTTTGGGAAGTTTTCGACTATAATCTCTTCAAAAATTTTCTCAGACCTTTCTCTTTCTGTTGTTCTTCTGGGACCCCTATAACTCGAATATTGGTGCATTTAATGTTGTCCCAGAGGTCTCTGAGACTGTCCTCAAATCTTTTAATTTTTTTTTCTCATTCTTCTTGCTCTCTGGTAGCTATTTCCAGCATTCTATCTTTCAGCTCACTTATCCGTTCTTCTGCCTCAGTTATTCTGCTATTGATTCAGTCTAGAGTATTTTTAATTTCAGTTATTTTATTGTTCATCACTGTTTGTTCTTTCATTCTTCTAGGTCCTTGCCAAACGTTTCTTATATTTTGTATATTGTATTTTGAGATTTTGGATCACCTTTACTATCATTACTCTGAATTCTTTTTCAGGTAGATTGCCTATTTCCTCTTCATTTATTTGGTCTGGTGGGGTTTTACCTTGCTACTTCGTCTACAACATGTTTCTCTGTTTTCTCATTTTGTTTAACTTACTGTGTTTGGGATCTCCTTTCTGCCAGCTGCTGGGTTGTAGTTCCTCTTGCTTCTGGTGTCTGCCCCCAGTGGGTGTCACTGGTCCAGTGGCTTGTGTAGGTTTCCTTGTTGAAGGGGGGAACTTGTGCCTGTGTTCTGTTGGGTGTATCTGGACCTTCTCCCTCTGATGGGCAGGCCCACATCAAATGGTGTGTTTTAAGGGGTTTGTGAGCTTAGTGTGACTATAGGTAGCCTGTCTGCTAGTGGGTGGGGTTGTGTTCCTGTCTTGGTAGTTGTTTGGAGTGATGCATCCAGCACTTGAGCTTGCTGGCCATTTGGTGGAACTGGGTCTTGGTGTTGAGATGGAGACCTCTGGGAGAGCTCTCACCAATTAATATTCCCTGGAGCTGGGAGTTCTGGCAATCCAGCATCCTGGACTCCATTATCCCACCTCAGAGGCTCAGGCCTGACCCCTAGTTGGAGGACAAAGACCCTGCAAGCCACATGGTGTGGAAGCAAAAAAGAAAAAAGAAGAAGAAGAAAATGAATAGACAAACAAAACCCCAAGACAAATGGTAACCGTGAAACCAAACAGACAAAAACACAGAAAAACATAAACAAAAAATGAGGGGAAAAATGATAAAACAAAAAAGAAAAGAGCAACCAAACAAACACAAAAATGAAAGCTAACAATAAAAACTAAACTAACAAAAACAAAAAAACAAATCTAAAGCAGAAAGCAAACTAAAAAAAGGCTAAGAAAGCATAACAAACACAAAAACAATAAAAGATAAAAACAAAACAAAGAAGAAAATGAAAGGGAAAAACAGAAAACAATAATAAAGTAAAGTAAAAATAGAAAAATATTGTTAAAAATGATAAAAACAAAGCAAAACAGAGAAAAAACAAAGAAAAACAATATAATGAAAATGTAAAGTAAAAATAGAAAAAATAAAAAATGGATTAAAAATAAAAGCATAAAAAAGAACAGAAAATAAAAATTAAAAGAATAATAAAAAAGAACAACAACAAAACAGAATGAAACAAAAAAATAGTAATATTTTCCTGGGGCCTCAGCTGTCAGTGTCCTTGCTCCCACAGTGAGCCACAGCCAATCCCTGCCTCCCCAGTAAGTCCTTCAATACTTTTAGGTAGGTCTCTGGACCTGCTGTGGGCACTGTGGGGCCAGCTCAGACTCAGACCTGACCCAACTCCCACGTGTACTTGCCCCCCCAAAGTCCACAGTTGTTAAAGCTAAACCAGCCTCAATTGTGGGAACACTCTTTGTCTATTCAGTTATTCCACAGAAGCAGGGTTTACCAAGCAGATTGCAGAGATTGAATCTGCTGCTCCTGCAGCAGCACGGAGAGATTTCTGTTCCTCTTCTTTGGCCACACCACCCCTGGGGCTCAGCTTTTGTTTTTGGGCCCACCTCTGCCTGTGGGCCACCCTCATGTGTCTGTTCCTCACCCAGGCAAGAGAGGGAGAAAGCAGCAGCTGTTTAGTGCACACTTACTCACTCAGGCCGGGGAGATAGATGGAAATGGAAGCAATAATTTGGATGTGCAGTGAGTGCCTGCAATGGCAGATGCTGGCAGGAAGTTGCAACAGCCTAGGGTGCACCATGCACTCTCCCAGGGTAGTTGGTCCAGTTCCTAGGACCTTCAGCAGTGGCTGGCTGTGCAGGCTTCTTGGAAGGCAGTTGCTCATAGGACCCTTGGTGGCAGCAGTGGCAGTGGTAGCAGTCTGTGCCTACCTCTGGGGTCCAAGAGAGCAGCCATGGCTCATGCCCAACCTTGGAGCTCATGTAGGTGCTGCCCTGTTGCCTGTGAGTGCATGGAGAAAGAAGCTCCTATGGTGTGACCACCCCTCTCCTCACACACCCCCCAACAATGGTCCATTTCCTCTCTGGCAGGGCCAGGCTTCTTCCTGGACTCCCTCACCTGTGGCATACTAGTCCCCTCAGGCTTGTTTTCATCCAGCCAACCCCAGTCCTCTCCCTGGGGTCTGACCTTCAAAGCCTGAGCCTCAGTACCCAACACCCACCCACCCCAATGTGTGAGTAGGCAAGCATCTCAGGCTAGGGAGTGCCAGTCAGCACCGACCCTCTCCATGGGACTCTCTCTGTTTTGCCCTCTGCACACCTGCTGCTGCGCTCTCCTCTGAGGCTCTGAAGCCAGCCCCCCATCCCCACCCATGAGGGGGTTTCCTAGTGTGTGGAAACATTTCCTCCTTCACAGCTGCCTCCCAGAGACACAGGTCCTGTCCCAATTCATTTGTCTCTTGTTTTTTTCTTTTTCTTTTGCCATACCCAGTTACATGGAAATTGTCTTGCCTTTTTGGAAGTCTGAGGTCTTCTACCAGTGTTCAGTAGATGTTTTCTGGGAGTTGTTCCACATGTAGGTGTATTTTTGATGTATCTATGGGGAGAAGGTGAGCTCCACATCTTACTCCTCTGCCATCTTGAAGGTTCTCTAGTGCTCCATTCTTATGACTTTGTTTAACTTTAATTACCTTCTTAAAATCCCTATCTTCAAATATGGTCACCTTCAGGGTTAGGGCTTCAACATATTAATTTTGGGGAGTGGGAGACACAGTTCAGTCCATAACAATGTGGAAAAATATTTGACAAAATCCATTACCCTTCATGATAAAAACACTCAAAAACTAGAAATAAAAATGGGCTTACTCAACCCTATAAAGAACATCTATGAAAAATCCACAGCTAACATCATACTTAATGATGAAAGACTGAAATATCTCCCCCTTAAGGTCAGAAATAAGAAAATGATATCTGCTCTTGCCACTTCTATTCAACATTTTACTGAAGCTTCTATCCAAGGAAAGTGGGAAATAAATAGAAATGAAAGGTATCCAAATTGGAAAACAAGAAGTATAATAAACTCTCTATTTACAGATGACACCATCTTATGTACAGAAAATCCTAAAAAATATACACCAAAAAAACCAAAAAAAAAAAAAAAAAAACTATTAGAGCTAATAAATTCATCAAAGTGGAAGAACATAAGATCAACATACAGGACTCAATTGTATTTCTTTCCACTAGCAATGAATAACCCCAAACTGAAATTAAGAAAACAACTCCATTTATAAAAAATAATTCTCAAAGAATTGCAAAGAATAAAATACTAGGAATAAATTTGGCCAAGGAGGTGCAAGGCTTGTACAATGAAAAATACAAAATGTTATTGAAAGAATTAGAAGAACTTTACCAAAAAAGGAAAGACATTCTTTGTCTATGAATTGGAAGACTTAATAATAAATTGACACTGTTACCCATGGCTACCCACAGATTCAAAGCAATTCTTATCAAAATTCAATAAAAATTTGACTTTTAAATATTAAAATATAAAATTTTAAAATATAACATTTCAACTGCCTTTTTGAAGAAATGGACAAGCTGATCTTAAATTTCATATGGAATTGCCAGTGACCCTGAACTGCAAAAACAGTCCTGGAAAAAGAAGAACAAAATTGGAGAACTCACATTCCCAGTTTTAGAACTTACTACAAAACTACTCTAATCAAAACAGTGTGATACTGACATAAGGATATATATATAGATAAATGAGATAGTATTGATAGTCCAGAAACAAACCCATACATCCATGACCAACTGATTTTCAAAAAAGTACCAAAACCATTCAATGGGAAAAGAATAGTCTTTTCAACAAATGGTGCTGGGACAACAGAATATTCACATGCAAAAGAATAAAGTTGTATCATTACCTCATACCATAGACAAAATTAACTCAAAATGGATCAAATACCTAAATGCAAGAGCTAAATTATAAAACTCTTAGAATAAAACATAGGCATAAATCTTCATGACCTTGGATTTGTTCATCAATTCCTAGATATGAAAAGTACAAGCAACAGAAGAAAAATCGATAAAAATTTTAAAGTAGATAAATTGAACTTTGTCAAAGTTTAAACCTTTTGTGCCTCAAAGGACAATATCAAGAAAGGAAAAAGACAACCTACAGAACTGAAGAAATATTTAAAAATCCTTTATCTGATAAGGAATTAATGTTCAGATTAGATAAAGAATTCTTACAACTCAACAACAACAACAAGAAAGACAACCTCATGTTTAAATGGGCAATGACCCTGAATAGCCATTTCTACAAAGAAGATATACAAAGGGCCAAAAAATACTTGAAAAAGACACATAATTCACATCATCTGTCATTAGGGAAATGCAAATCAAACCACAATGAGAAACTTCTTCACACCAACTAGGATGGCTCTAACAACAACAAACATACACACTCAAATATACACAGAATGCAACAATTGTTGGCAAAATGTGGAGAAACTAGAATCATCATACACGTGTAACAGGAATGTAAAATTGTCCAACTACTGTAGAAAACAGTTTAGCAGTCCTCATAAATTACCATTTATGGTAAATGGTAATTCCTCATAGAATTACCATTTGTTTCAACAATTCCACTCTTATATATATGCCAAAGAGAACTGAAAACATGTTTACATGATAACTTGTACACAAATGTTCATAGTAACATTATTTATATTATAAAAAAGTAGAAATAACCTAAATGTCCATTAATTGATAAATGGATAAACAAAATGCAGTATATCCATACAATGGAATGTTATCCAGCCATAACAAGGAATCAAATTCTGATGCATATTACAACATGGATAAACCTTGAAACCATTATGCTAAGCGAAAGAAGCCAGATATAAAGAGCTACATGAGTCCATATATATGAAATGTCTAGAATAGGCAAATCCATAGAGACAGAAAGCAGATTAGTGGTTTCCAGTGTTTAAGGAAGAGATAAAGGGGGAGTGACTAATAACAGTGTGAAAATTTAAAAAGAGAAGCCTCATTAAAATTGAGTGAGGGTGCCAGAAGTGGGAGCTCTCACACACAGACCACTCAACATCAATATAGATCCCAGCAGGAAGAGACATCTCTGGTAGGAAGTGATACTACTACTGCCAGTAGGAGGAAGAAAGATTTTCTCCTTGCCTGACAACAACTCAGCCAATTAGAGACGATCACAACTCAGCCAATGACAAGTCACTATACTTCAAACTCACAGTTTCCTGCAATGGATTTTTTGTTTATAATAGCACCTCCCAACCTTCCCTTCTCCTCTATAAAAGAGTTTTCTCCCCCCTGCTTTACCAGGTGTGCATGTGGTTTGCAGTAGCTGCATGTCCTGAGTTGCAATTCTTTGCTGCTCCCAAATTAACCCATTTTGCTGGGAGAATAACCGTTTTATTGTTTTAGATTAACAATGTGAATATGGTCTCTTCCTGGAGTGATGAAACTATTCTGGAATTAAATAGTGGTGATGGTATCACAACATTGTGAATGTTGTAGAAGCCACTAACTTTTACACTTAAAAATCATTAAAATGATGAATGGTTAAAATGGTTACTTGAATTTTAACTCAATTTTTTAAACAAGTAATTATTATACAAGGCTTTGTCACTCCTCACACACTTTCACCTCTCTTTTAGCTCATGGACCTGACACTTGTTTGAGAGATGACAATGGGAGATTAACTCTTACACATTGTGCCTCATCTCCTTTCCCAATAAGGATGAATTTTTTAAAATTATTTTCTGGTAAGAAATCCAGAAGAAAGCTATAAACTTGGCAGCAAATTGTTTCCTAGCCTCCTGTCAATATTTTAAATAATATCTTTACTAATGAAGCTAGAGGTCAAATGCCCTCATGGTCAATAGCAGCCCAGATGAGTGCCTGTAACTCACTACCCCTCCCATCTCACATAAATATTTTTGACTTTTTAATTGTTTGAATAAATGACTACAAGGTAAGTGCTCCTGAAAGGTATGTAAAAGTGTCTTTTATTGTTAAAAACGTAATTAAATAATGCTTGGATTTATCCCTTCTTTGGGGAGCTGGAGCACAAAAGATATTAGAATCTCAAATAACACAGTCAGAAAGTCATTGAGTTAATAATACTTTTTAATTATCACAGCTAGCTGCAGTACAATCACGTCTGTAAAGTGTTAGTAAATACAACAGAAATTAAACTGCAAATCAAGTTGTGAAGCTCTCCCCCTCTTATGAGTTGTCCAAAGACTATTAAATAAAATAGAATTTTAAAACAGCACAGAGTTATAAATAGCCTGCTGTTTGGTGTAGCTTGTCAATCTGTTATCACATATATTTTCTCTAACAGCTCTCTAATTAGCACTCACTTTAGATACTACTGTTCCTAAAATGTTTATGTTAGAGGTTACAAATTACTATCTAATTATACTGGCTACTTAGTTTTACATAAAGTATAAATAAAATCCCATTCATGTTATTAAAGAAACATGTGCTGTCATCACTTTTTCTATAGGATGACTAAAAAAGTTTGCCAGTTTTACACTGGATATGAGCAATGAGCAACTTTAATTAAATTTGGTAGTGTAAGAATTCATGACTTTATTTCCTTTAGTAGTGAATCACTTGCAAGTATGAAAAGTTTGCATAAATGAAGTTAAAAGATACAGTCCCAGTAGAGTAGCAAACTCAACATCTGACCTGCAAGTTCCAGGAAAAGCTTTTTTTTTTTTTTTTCAAATGTTTTCAGCTCCCCATCTATTGCTATGTACTGAGGAACTTGGAATATTTGTGCTTCTACAAACCCAGTCTGGGTGAACCTTGGAAATTAGTGCTGGGAGGGGTCAGAACAGGGGACAAACCACTATTTTAACCCCCCAAATATCAGGGCAATGTTATTGATCAATCTCACTTCTTGACATATTCATTTAAATTCTTCATATCCATGAAGCCTCCCTGTGAAATAAGCCAAACCATTCAACAAAACCAATCATTCTGTCACTGGGAACTCTTCATCTAAACTCTACTGCTGTTTACACTGATGTAAATTGTATTACTTCTTCAAAATATTCATGCTTCTACTACTGAATTTAGGAGGATTATACAGCTCACTCCACTGATACCAGGAGGCATTGTGATTTATCTTGACCAATGATATGAGAGTAGCCACTTCTGAAGAGAGCTTTGAGAGCTGTCATTGTCATGGCTCATGAAGCCATTATGTATCAGATAAAGGCTGCTCCTTCTACCTTGGTCCTGGAATGAAGATGATGTGGAAGAGCCACAGTCAACCCATGGATGAACATGAACTTAAAATAAATAGAAATGTTAGTGTCCATTTGTTACTGTAGCATAACTTAGCCTATGCTGACTGATGCATACACTTAACTGCCATGTGCTATTTTAGTATTTAGAAAATATCTGATAAATATTGAATGAATGAACTAATTAATGGATGGAATAAAAACTGTAGAAAATATTTTTATTAATATTATATCTGCATGTTCAAATCAGTTTGTCCATTTTAACAGGAAATTATTTTACATTATATTGAGACCAGCTGTATTTTCTGGGCGCAAGGCCAACAAATCTACATTTTACCCAAAGTATCAAAGTTGATCAACACCCCACATATTTTCTGATTACCAGAAATTATAGACCCTGTCAGAGGCCAGCTTTCCCTCATAACCTGAGCAGTAGTAGCGGTCCTTTCCCATCACTCTCCCCATGACAATGCAATGTATCTCCAACACAGCAACACTGTACTATCTCTTCAGTGCATTTCACAAACTGCTCCATGATGGAGGCAGAACCAAGTGGCAGATCCAATACATCTGCACAATAAGGGTCATTTGAATCTGGAAAATAATCAAGGCACAACACAGGGCAACCTTCCTCCCACATAAGCAATCTCCTGGTTCAGCCTCAACACATACAATTTTGGATCCAACAGTATGTTAATTATTAGTTGTTCTTGTTAAAATATTAACTCTCCATATAAGATCCCATGTTGAGCTGTCCCTAGCAATCTTAATTGTCATATATTGAGGAAATTATTCATTCTGATCTGTACATGCTGGTCATCATAACTTGCTGGTAGGGTTTTGTTGGAGGATTAACTTCAGATTGATTTCAGAACTATTACTATTTTACATACTCCAAGTCCTCCACACAAGCCATAACTAAGACCAATTTCTTATGAAACCAAAAACCCTGAACAAAGCAAAGCATTTACTGAAACTGAATTTCTAGTCAGAATAGTCTCATTCGGCATTCTCTGCCACAATAGGCCTGGAATTTTGTAAAAATGAAGAGTTCCTTCCTGCTTATTGCAGAATGGGCTGACAGAGATTGCTGTTCTCTGTCATTCCCCGGCAAACAACTTTCAATATTTCACGGGAAAGGGGCATCATTTTGTTCTATGCAAAATGTTCAGGCTTACTTCCAACACGACTTTATAAACTACAACTGCCTGTTGAGGAGAGAAATTCACAAAAGGCCTGGCCAACAGAAACTTGAAGGCATAGATCTCCATAAGTATAGGCCAAGTTGAGTTTGTAGTGCCCAGAAAATATATGAAGAGCCAAATTACCCCTTGGGAGAAACTAAACTTCCCTTCTTCCCTTCAACAGTTGTATAATGAGCTCCTGACACATTCCAGGCCTGTGCTAGATGCTGCAGGTAGAGCAAGGAGCAAAAAAGACACAGCCCCTGACATCAGAGACCTCTAAGTTGGGCAAGACTGCGAGGCAAGTAAAGAAATCTCCATACTAAAGAGGAATCAGTGTTGTGATAGAGAAATCACAAAGTGCTGTGGAAGTTCAAAGAGTAGGTCTTAACCTAGTCCTGGGTCAGGAAAGAAAGACTGTCCCTTGTAGGCACAGGGATTTATTTTGGCTTAATTGTCCCTTGAGGAGACAACTGTCCCCCCTCCCCCCACCTTGAGGGACAATTAAGCCAAAACATAAAATGTGCCTACAAGAGAGCCAGGTAAAGAACAAGGAGAAAGAAAGTTTCTAGCAGGAACACAGAAAGTGCAAAGGCCTAGAGGTGAGAATGAACAAGGGGCCAGGAGAAACTGAAAAAGATTGACTGGTGGAGCATAAAGTCCAGAGAAATGGCAGGACATGAGACTGGAGAGAAAGGGTCAGTCAAAAAGGATCTTTGGCCAAATGTTGGGAAATTTGGGCTTTATCATGAGGTAATAGGAAATCACTGAAAGAGTTTAAGCAGTAAGTAGATTTAGTAGTAAATCAGCAAACTTTGGCTGCAGTGTGAAGGACAGCAAGAGTGGGTGGGGGAAGTCCAGTTAAGATGCTGTATTTAGTTATCTATTGCTATGTATCAAATTACTCCAAAACTTTCAAGAGTTTAAAACAACATTTATTAACTCACAGTTGCTGTGAATAAGAAATCTGGATGTAATTTGCTGGAACTTCATGCTCACCATCACTCCCAAAGCTACAACCAAATTGTCATCCAGGACTTCAGTCATCCAGAAAAGAATTTACATCTAAGTTCCATCATGGTTGTCTGTAGCTGTTGGACTGAGGGCCTCAATATCTCACTAACTGCTGATCAGAGGTCCTATGGGGAACTCAGAACACAGTGGCATGTTTCAACAGAGCAAGCAAGTGAGAACAGTCAGAGAAAGAGTTAGCAAGCAAATCGAAGTCACAGTCTAGTCTCAAAAGTGGTATCCAGTTACTTTTGCCATATTCTACTCATTAGAAACAAGTCACTACACCCAAACCCTCACTGAAGGACATGAATACCAGGAGGCAGGGATCAAAGTGAGCCATCATAGATTAAAGTACAGGGAGTAGAAACAGAGAGAAGTGAACAGATGTGACAAATATTTAGACAGTAGAATCAACAGGATTTAGACATTGGAGTTCGGAAGAGGTAGAAGTCAAGAATGATTTTCAGGTTCTGGTTTGAGCAAATAGGATGATGATGCTTCTCACCGACATGTGAACACTAAGGAGAAATAAGACTTCTAGGCAGGAATTTTTTGAGTTTTGTTTTGTACATGTTGAAGTGCCTAAGAAACATCAAAGCAGAGTTGTCAAATGAGTTGTCTTTCCAGGTTGAACCTGGAACAAGGGCTTTGGGCCCTACCCTAGATGTATGTTTAATTTCTGGTGGGTTTTTTTTAATTCATATATTGAATTGGATTCTAGACACCTGTTAATTTGGCTATACAAAGCCATGGGTGGATGGACGGATGGCCCTTCTTGTTCAAATATGGAAAGAAGACCCTAGCAGTAGAGTAGTCACTATTCCACCTGAATAATTATCCATTCAGGAAAAGTACAGACAAGTCCAGCAAAATTCTTCTCTGGTTGCAATGTATTGAGATTGTACAAATCCCTCTATCTTCATACTGGATGTAACAACGATTGGTGCTCAGGTGCTCAAGCCAAATTTTAAGCTGTCAAGAATCAGCAGGCACCTGAAATGCAAAGGATTTGGAAGACAGAGCTTCCATATTCTGATGTCTCTAGCCAGTGGGAGGAAACAGAGTATGCTTAGTAGGTGAGAGATGTAAAGCAGAGGCTATCTCCCTGAAGAAATCCAATAATTAATCTAATTAGTTGACTAATTATTAACAAATATTAAATATTTATTGAGTCTTACTATGTGCTAGGAATGGTTCTAAGCAGTTTATATTTAACCTCACAACAACCTCATGAGATAGGTATTTTTTTCATGAGAAAGCAGATGCACCAAGTGATGACATAGCTTTCCCAAGGTCATTCAACAGGGAAATGGTGAATTTACTATAAGATGTGGAGTCTCTGAATTCAGAGCATTGTATTATGAACTTTATGTTCATTACAAACCTCAGGAAAACAGCCCTAGGAAGGCAGACACTGTAACACAGCAGGACCTTATAGGGCCTTCCTGGGGCAGGCCCTTCCCCCATATCCTCTGCTGTAGCTCCTCTCTGAGGTAGCTAGGTAATAGTATCTGATGCACATTTCCTGAGTTGTTTTACAGATGTCAACCCCACCATGACCACCAAATTGAAAATATTAACTACTTGACAACTATAAACACCTAGCCCCCAGACCTCCTAGAGCCTAAGGATTGATAATGTTAACCCCTGTGACACCACCCTGTTACCTCACCATCAACCAATCAGAGAATTGAGCATGAGCTGATTACCTACCCTGTGACCCCCCCATCCCTCACCTCACCTTTAAAAATGTTTTGCTGAAATCCTTGAGGGAGTTTGGGGTTTTGGGGGGACATGAGCCCACTGTTCTCCTTGCATGGTCCTGCAAAAAACCTTTCTCTGCTCCAAACTCCAAGATTTTGGTTTGTTGGGCCTCACTGTGCATTGGGCACATGAACTTGCCTTTGGTAATACCACTACGATAGTGTCATTTTATAAATGTGAAACTGATACTCTGAGAGAAGAAATAACTTGCTTAAAGTCACATCACCAGTAAATGTTGGCAGGCAACTCAAACTCAGGTTTGAATGATTCACAGCCCCATGCTCCTAACTGCTCTGCTGTACTGCATGAAGGCCAAGATATCTATAAAGGAGAATCAACTTGTTCCACATAACTCAGCAGCACAGTATTAGTGAGTTACAGGAAAACTGAAGTCACTCACATGAAAAAGAACTCCATGACCACCAAAACCTTTCAAGAATAGAAAGATCACTGGGACACTGTGAGTGTCCCATCACTTGGCCCTGATATAGTCAGGCCAAGGCTGACAGGTCTTATGTTGAGGCTGCTGAGGCTGATAAAGAGGGGATTTTGCATCAAGAAAAGATTCAATCAAGGACCTCTGCGGTCCTCTCCAACTTCAAGATCCTCTCCAACATCTGAGGTCCTCTCCAACCACAATGATTCACATGGCTAAAGCCCTTGTTCTGTTAATTCCTGGGAGCCTTGCTCTTTATACCCTGCAATTCTTTTTCTTTTTTTTTAAAACATCTTTATTCGAGTATAATTGCTTTACAATGTTGTGTTAGTTTCTGTTGTACAACAAAGTGAATCAGCTGTAAGTATACATATATGCCCATATCCCCTCGCTCTGGAACCTCCCTCCCACCAACCCTACTCCACCCCTCTGGTCATCACAAAGCATCAACCTGATCTCCCTGTGCTATGCAGAAGCTTCCCACTAGCCACCCATTTTACATTTGGTAGTGCAGATAAATCAGTGTTACTCTCTCACTTCATCCTGGTTTCCCCTCCCACCCCGGTGTCCTCAAGTCTGTTCTCTATGTCTGCATCTTTATTCCTTCTCTGTCACTAGGTTCATCAGTACCGCTTTTTTAGGTTCCATATATATGCGTTAGCATATGATATTTGTTTTTCTCTTTCTGACTTATTTGACTCTGTATGACACACTTTAAGTCCATCCACCTCACTACAAATAACTCAATTTCATTCCTTTTATTGGCAAAGTAATACTCCAATGTATACATGTGCCACATCTTCTTTATCCATTCATCTATCAATGGACATTTAGGTTGCTTCCATACCTAGCTACTGTAAATAGTGCTGCAATGAATATTGGGCTACATGTCTCCTTTTGAATTATGGATTTATCAGGGTATATGCCCAATAGTGGGATTGCTGGGTCGTATGGTAGTTCTATTTTTAGCTTTTAAGGAACCTCCATACTGTTCTCCATAGTAGCTGAATCAATTTACATTCCCACCAACAGTGCAAGAGGGTTCCCATTTCTCTACACCCTCTCCAACGTTGATTGTTTCTAGATTTTTTTAATGATGGCCATTCTGACTGGTGTGAGGTGATATCTCATTGTAGTTTTGATTTGTATTTCTCTAATGATTAGTGATGTTGAGCATCCTTTCATGTGTTTGTTGGCAATCTGTATATCTTCTTTGGAGAAATGTCTGTTTAAGTCTTCTAACCATTTTTGGATTGGGTTGTTTGTTTTTTTTGATATTGAGCTGCATGACCTACTTGTATATTTTGGAGATTAATCCTTTGTCAGTTGCTTCATTTGCAAATATTTTCTCCCATTCTGAGGGATGTCTTTTCGTCTTGTTTATGGTTTCCTTTGCTGTGCAAAAGCTTTTAAGTTTCATTAGATCCCATTTGTTTATTTATGTTTTTATTTCCATTTCTCTAGGAGGTGGGTCAAAAAGGATCTAGCTGTGATTTATGTCAAAGAGTGTTCTGCCTATGTATTCCTCCAAGGGTTTTATAGTGTCTGGCCTTATATTTAGGTCTTTCATCCATTTTGAGTTTATTTTTGTATATGTTGTTAGGAAGTGTTCTAATATCATTCTTTTACATGTAGCTGTCCAGTTTTCCGAGCACAACTTATTGAAGAGGCTGTCTTTTCTCCACTGTATATTCTTGCCTCCATTGTCAAAGATAAGGTGACCACATTTGCATGGGCTTATATCTGAGCTTTCTATCCTGTTCCATTGATCTATATTTCTATTTTTGTGTCAATACCATACTGTCTTGATTACTGTAGCTTTGTAGTATAGTCTGAAGTCAGGGAGCCTGATTCTTCCAGCTCCGTTTTTCTTTCTGATGATTGCTTTGGCTATTCGGGGTCTTTTGTGTTTCCATACAAATTGTAAAATTTCTTGTTATAGTTCTGTGGAAAATGCCATTGGTAATTTCATAGGGATTGCATTGAATCTGTAGATTGCTTTGGGTATTATAGTCATTTTCACAACATTGATTCTTCCAATCTGATAACATGATATATCTCTCCATCTGTTTGAATCATCTATGATTTCATTCATCAGTGCCTTATAGTTTTCTGCATACAGGTCATTTGCCCCCTTGGGTAGGTGTATTCTTAAGTATATTATTCTTTTTTGCAGTGGTAAATGGGAGTGTTTCCTTAATTTCTCTTTCTGATCTTTCATGTTAGTGTATAGAAATGCAAGAGATTTCTCTGCCTTACTTTTGTATCCTGCTACTTACCAAATTCATTGATTAGCACTAGTAGTTTTCTGCAGGCATCATTAGGATTTTCTATGTATAATTTCACGTCATCTGCAAACAGTTACAGTTTTACTTTTCCAATTTGTATTACTTTTACTTTTTTAAAAAACATCTTTATTGGAGTATAATTGCTCTACAGTGGTGTGTTAGTTTCTGCTTTATAACAAAGTGAATCAGTTATACATATGTCCCCATATATCTTCCCTCTTGCATCTCTCTCCCTTCCACCCTCCCTATACCACCCCTCTGGTGGTCACAAAGCACCGAGCTGATCTCCCTGTGCTATGCGGTTGCTTCCCACTAGCTATCTAATTTATGTTCAGTAGTGTATATATGTCCATGCCACTCTCTCACTTTGTCCCAGCTTACCCTTCCCCCTCCCCATATCCTCAAGCCCATTCTCTAGTAGGTCGGCATCTGTATTCCAGTCTTGCCACTAGGTTCTTAATGACCATTTTTCTTTTTTTCTGGATTCCATATATATATGTTAGCATACGGTATTAGTTTTTCTCTTTCTGTCTTACTTCACTCTGAATGACAGTCTCTAGTTCCATCCACCTCACTACAAACAACTCAGTTTCGTTCCTTTGTAGGGCTGAGTAATGTTCCATTGTATATATGTGCCACCTCCTCTTTATCCATTCATATGTTGATGGACACTTAGGCTGCTTCCATGTCCTGGCTATTGTAAATAGAGCTGCTAAGAACATATTGGTACATAACTTTTTGAATTATGGTTTTCTCAGGGTATATGCCCAGTAGTGGGATTGCTGGGTCGTATGGTATCTCTATTTTTAGTTTTCTAAGGAACCTCCATACTGTTCTCCATAGTGGCTGTATTAATTTACATTCCCACCAATAGCGCAAGAGGGTTCCCTTTTCTCCTCACACTCTCCAGTATTTATTGTTTGTAGATTTTTTGATTATGGCCCTTCTGACCAGTGTGAGATGATACCTCATTGTAGTTTTGATTTGCATTCTCTAATGATTAATGATGTTGAGCATTCTTTCATGTGTCTTTTGGAAATACGTATATCTTCTTTGGAGAAGTGTCTATTTAGGTCTTCAACCCATTTTTGGACTGGGTTGTTTGTTTTTTTGATACTGAGCTGCTTGTAAATTTTGGAGATTAATCCATTGTCCGTTGCTTCATTTGCAAATATTTCTTCCCATTCTGAGGGTTGTCTTTTTGTCTTGTTTTTAGTGTCCTTGGCTGTGCAAAAGCTTTTAAGTTTCATTATATCCCATTTGTTTATTTTTGTTTTTATTTCCATTTCTCTAGGAGGTGGGTCAAAAAGGATCTTGCTGTGATTTATGTCATAGAGTGTTCTGCCTATGTTTTCCTCTAAGAGTTTGATGGTGTCTGGCCTTACAGTTTGGTCTTTAATCCGTTTTGACTTTATTTTTGTGTATGGTGTTAGGAAGTGTTCTAATTTCATTCTTTTACAGGTAGCTGCCCACTTTTCCCACCACCACTTATTGAAGAGGCTGTCTTTTCTCCACTGTATATTCTTGCCTCCTTTATCAAAGATAAGGTGAGCATATGTGTGTGGGTTTATCTCTGGGCTTTCTATCCTGTTTCGTTGATCTATATTGCTGTTTCTGTGCCAGTAACATACTGTCTTGTTTACTGTAGCTTTGTAGTACAGTCTGAAGTCAGGGAGCCTGATTCCTCCAGCTCCATTTTTCTTTCTGAAGATTGCTTTGGCTATTTGGTTTCTTTTGTGTTTCCATACAAATTGTGAAATTTTTTGTTCTAGTTCTGTGAAAAACGCCAGTGGTTTGATTGAGATTGCATTGAATGTGTAGATTGTTTTGGGTAGTAGAATAATTTTCACAATGTTCATTCTTCCAATCCAAGAACATGGTATATGTCTCCATCTATTTATATCATTTTTAATTTCTTTCATCAGTGTCTTATAATTTTCTGCATACAGGTCTTTTGTCTCCTTAAGTAGGTTTATTCTTAAGTATTTTATTCTTTTTGTTGCAATGGTAAATGGGAGTGTTTTCTTAATTTCACTTTCATATTTTTCATCATTAATGTATAGGAATGCAAGAGATTTCTCTGCCTTACTTTTGTATCCTGCTACTTTACCAAATTCATTGATTAGCTCTAGTAGTTTCTTGGTAGCATCTTTAGGATTCTCTATGTATAGTATCATGTCATCTGCAAACAGTGACAGCTTTACTTTCTCTTCCAATTTGGATTCCTTTTATATCTTTTTCTTCTCTGATTGCTGTGGCTAAAACTTCCAAAACTATGTTGAATAATAGTGGTGAGAGTGGTCAACCTTTTCTTGTTACTGATCTTAGTGGAAATGGTTTCAGTTTTTCACCATTGAGTATGATGTTGGCTGTGAGTTTTTCATATATGGCCTTTATTATGTTGAGGAAATTTCCCTCTATGCCCACTTCTGGAGTGTATTATCATAAATGGGTGTTGAATATTGCTGAAAGCTTTCTCTGCCTCTTTTGCGATGATCATATGGTTTTTCTCCTTCAACTTTTTAATATGGTGTATCACATTGATTGATTTGTGTATATTGAAGAATCCTTGCATTCCTGGGATAAAACTGACTTCATCATAGTGTATGGTCCTTTTAATGTGCTGTTGGATACTGTTTGGTAGTATTTTGTTGAGGATTTTTGCATCTATGTTCATCAGTGATATTGGCCTGTAGTTTTCTTTCTGTGTAACATCTTTGTCTGGTTTTGGTATCAGGGTGATGGTGGCTTTGTAGAATGAGTTTGGGAGTGTTCCTCTCTCTGCTATATTTTGGAAGAGTTTGAGAAGGATAGGTGCTTATCTCTTCTCCAAATGTTTGATAATATTCGCCTGATGAAGCCATCTGGTCCTGGGCTTTTGTTTGTCTGAAGATTTTAAATCACAGTTTCAATTTCAGTGCTTGTGGTTCGTCTGTTCATATTTTCTATTTCTTCCTGGCTCAGTCTTGGAAGGTTGTGCATCTCTAAGAATTTGTCCATTTCTTCCAGGTTGTCCATTTTATTGGCATATAATTGCTTGTAGTAATCTCTCATGATCCTTTTTTTTATTGCAGTGTCAGTTGTTACTTCTTTTTCATTTCTAATTCTATTGATTTGAGTCTTCTCCCTTTTTTCTTGGTCACTCGGGCTAATGGTTTATCAATTTTGTTTATCTTCTCAAAGAACCAGCTTTTACTTTTATTGATCTTTGCTATTGTTACCTTCATTTCTTTTTCCTTTATTTCTGATCTGATCTTTATGATTTCTTTCCATTTGCTAACTTTGTGGATTTTGCTATTCCCTTTCTAATTTTTTCAGGTGTAAGGTTAGCTTGTTTATTTGAGATGTTTGTTGTTTCTTAAGGTAGTATTGTATTGCTATAAATTTCCCTCTTAGGACTGCTTTTTCTGTATCCCATATGTTTGGGGTCATCATGTCTTTATTGTCATTTGTTTCTAGGTATTTTTTGATTTCCTCTTTGATTTCTTCAGTGATCTCTTGGTTATAAAGTACTGTGTTGTTTAGCCTCCATGTGTTTGTATGTCTTACAGATTTTTCCCTGTAATTGGTATCTAGTCTCAGAGTGTTGTGGTCGTAAAAGATACTTGACACAATTTCAATTTTCTTAAATTTACCGAGGCTTGATTTGTGACCCAACATATGATCTATCCTGGAGAATGTTCCATGAGCACTTGAGAAAAATGTGTATTCTGTTGTTTTTGGATGGAATGTCTTATAAATATCATTTAAGTCCATCTTGTTTAATGTATCATTTAAAGCTTGTGTTTCCTTATTTATTTTCATTTTGGGTGATCTGTCCATTGGTGAAAGTTGGGTGTTCAAGTCCCCTATTGTGATTGTGTTACTGTTGATTTCCCATTCTATGACTGTTAGTATTTGCCTTATGTATTGAGGTGCTCCTATGTTGGGTGCATAAATATTTACAATTGTTATATCTTCTTCTTGGATTGATCCCTTGATCATTATGTAGTGTCCTTCTTTGTCTCTTTCTTTTAAAGTCTACTTTGTCTGATATGAGAATTGCTGCTCCAGCTTTCTTTTGATTTCCATTTGCATGGAATATCTTATTCCATTCCCTCACTTTCAGTCTGTATGTGCCCCTAGGTCTGTATTGGGTCTCTTGTAGACAGCATATATACAGGTCTTGTTTTTGTATCCATTCAGCCAATCTATGTCTTTTGGTTGGAGCATTTAATCCATTTACATTTAAGGTAATTATCAATATGTATGTTCCTATTACCATTTTCATAATTGTTCTGAGTTTATTATTGTAGGTCTTTTCCTTCTCTTGTGTTTCCTGCCTAGAGACGTTCGTTTAGCATTTGTGGTAAAGCTGGTTTTGTGGTGCTGAATTCTCTTAGCTTTTGCTTGTCTGTAAAGGTTTTAATTTCTCCATCAAATCCGAATGAGATCCTTGCTGGGTAGAGTAATCTTGGCTGTAGGTTTTCTCCTTCATCACGTTAAATATGCCCAGCCACTCCCTTCTGGTTTACAGAGTTTCTGCTGAAAGATCAGCTGGTACTCTTATATGGATTCCCTTATGTGTTATTTGTTGTTTTTCCCTTGCTGCTTTTAATATTTGTTCTTTGTATTTAATTTTTGATTGTTTGATAAATATGTGTCTTGTCGTGTTTCTCCTTGGATTTATCTTGTATGGGACTCTCTGTGTTTCCTGGACTTGATTGACTATTTGCTTTCCCATATTAGGGAAGTTTTCAACTATAATCTCTTCAAATATTTTCTCAGTCCCTTTCTTTTTCTCTTCTTCTTCTGGGACCCCTATAATTCCAATGCTGGTGCATTTAATGTTGTCCCAGAGGTCTCTGAGACTGTCCTCAATTCTTTTCATTCATTTTTCTTTATTCTGCTCTGCAGTAGTTATTTCCACTATTTTATCTTCCAGGTCACTTATCCGTTTTTCTGCCTCAGTTTTTCTGCTATTGATCCCTTGTAGAGAATTTTTAATTTCATTAATTGTGTTGTTTATCACTGTTTGTTTTCTCTTTAGTTCTGGGTCCTTGTTAAACGTTTCTTGTATTTTCTCCATTCTTTTCCCAAAATTTTTTATCATCTTTACTATCATTATTCTGAATTCTTTTTCAGGTAGACTGGCTATTTCCTCTTCATTTTTTAGGGCTTTTGGTTTTTTGCCTTGTTCCTTCATCTGCTGTGTGTTTCTCTGTCTTCTCATTTTGCTTAACTTATTGTGTTTGGGGTCTCCTTTTCCCAGGCCGCAGGTTCGTAGTTTTCATTGTTTTTGTTGTCTGTCCCCAGTGGCTAATTTTGGTTCAGTGGGTGTGTATGATTCATGATGGAGGGGACTAGTGCCCATGTTCTGGTGGATGAGGCTGGATCTTGTCTTTCTGTTGGGCAGATCCATGTCTGGTGGTGTGTTTTGGGGTGTCTGTGGCCTTATTATGATTTTACACAGCCTCTGCACTAATGGATGGTTTAGTGCTCCTGTCTTGCTAGTTGTTTGGCATGGGGTGTCCAGCAGTGTGGCTTTCTAGTCGTTGAGTGGAGCTGGGTCTTGGCATTGAGATGGAGATCTCTTTGAGATTTTTTACCATTTGATATTACGTGGAGCTGGGGGGTCACTTGTGAACCAGTGTCCTGAACTTGGTTCTCCCACCTCAATGGCACAGCCCTGATGCCTGGCTGGAGCACAAAGAGCTTGTCCTCAACACAGCTCAGAAGAAAAGGAAGAAAAGAAAGAAAGAAAGAAAGAAAGAAAGAAAGAAAGAAAGAAAGAAAGAAAGAAAGAAAGAAAGGAAGGAAGGAAGGAAGGAAGGAAGAAAGAAGAAAGAAAGAAAGAAAGAAAGAAAAGGAAAGAAAGAAGAAAGAAAGAAAGAAGATAAAATAAAATAAAGTAAAATAAAATAAAGTTATTAAAAATAATTATTAAGAAAAAAATTTTTTTTAAAAAAGGACAGAGAGAACCCTAGGACAAATGGCAAAAGCAAAGCCATACAGACAAAATGACACACAGAAGCATATACATACACACTCACAAAAAGAGAAAAAGGGGAAAAAATATATATAACATTGCTCCCAAAGTCCACCTCCTCAATTAGGGATGATTTGTTTTGTATTCAGGTATTCCACAGATGCAGGGTACATCAAGTTGGTTGGGGAGATTTAATCTGCTGCTTCTGAGGCTGCTGGGAGTAATTTCCTTTTCTCTTCTTTGTTCGTTCAGTTCCTGGGGTTCAGCTTTGAATCTGGACCCGCCTCTCTTTGTAGGTCACCTGAGGGCATCTTTTCTTCGCTCAGACAGGATGGGGTTAAAGGAGCAGTTGATTCAGGGGCTCTGGTTCACTCAGGCCAGGGGGAGTGAGGGGTACATATGCAGGGTGAGCCTGCAGCAGCAGATGACAGCATGGCATCACACCAGTCTGAGGCATGTCATGGGTTCTCCTGGGGAAGTTGTCTCTGGATCACAGGACCCTGGCAGTGGTAGGCTGTACAGGTTCCCGGGAAGGACAGTGTTGATTGTGACCTGTGCTTGCACACAGGCTTCTTGGTGGCTGCAGCAGCAGCCTTAGCATCTCATGCCTGTCTCTGGGGTCTGCACTGATAGCTGCGGCTCACACCTGTCTCTGGAGATCTTTAAGCGGTGCTCTTAAGACCCTCTCCTCATGCACCAGGAAACAAAGAGGCAAGAAAAAGTCTCTTGTCTCTTCAGCAGCTCCAGACTTTTTCTCTGACTCCCTCCCAGCTAGCTGTGGTGCACTAGCCCCCTTCAGGGGACTAGTTGGCACACAGCCAACCCCATTCCTCTCCCTGGGATCCGACCAAAGGCGGAGCCTCAGCTCCCAGTCCCCACCTGTCCTGGCGGGTGAACAGACAAGCCTCTCGGGCTGGTGAGTGTTGGTCGGCAGTGAACCTCTGTGTAGGAATCTATCCGCTTTGCCCTCTGCACCCTTGCTGCTGCGTTCCCCTCTGTGTTTCCAAAGCTTCCCCCTCCACCACCAGCAGTCTCCGCCCATGAAGGGGCTTCCTAGTGTGTGGAAACCTTTCCTCCTTCAAAGCTCCCTCCCACTGGTGCAGGTCCCATCCCCATTCTTTTGCCTCCCTTTTTTTTTTTCTTTTGCTCTACCCAGGTATGTGGGGATTTTATTGCCTTTTGGAAGGTCTGAGGTCTTCTGCCAGCGTTCAGTAGTTGTTCTGTAGGAGTTGTTCCACATGCTGATGTATTTCTGATGTATTTGTGGGGAGGAAGGTGATCTCCGCATCTTACACTTCTGCCATCTTGAAGGTGTGCCACCAATTTGTATTCCTTTTACTTCTTTTTCTTCTCTAATTGTCGTGGCTAAACCTTCCAAAATTATGTTGAATAATAGTGGTGAGAGTGGCACCCTTGTCTTGTTCCTGATCTTAGAAGAAATGCTTTCAGTTTTTCACCTTTGAGAATGATGTTGGCTGTGGGTTTGTCATATATGGCTTTTATTATGTTGAAATAGGTTTCCTCAATGCCAACTTTCTGGAGTTTTTTTTAAAATCATAAATGGTGTTGAATTTTGTCAAAAGCTTTTTCTGCATCTACTTAGATTGTCATATGGTTTTTATCCTACAGTTTGTTAATATGGTGTATCACATTGATTTGCATATATTGAAGAATCCTTGCATTCCTGGGATAAACCCCATTTGATCATGGTGTATGATCCTTTTAATGTGCTTCTGGATTTTGTTTGCTACTATTTTGTTGAGGATTTTTGCATTTATGTTCATCTGTGATATTGGCCTGTAGTTTTCTTTTTTTGTGACATCTTTGTTTGGTTTTGGTATCAGCATGATGGTGACCTCATAGAATGAGTTTGGGAGTGTTCATTCCTCTGTTATATCTTGGAAGAGTTTGAGAAGGATAGGCATTAGCTTTTCTCTAAATGTTTGATAGAATTCCCCTGTGAAGCCATCTGGTCCTGGGCTTTCATTTGTTGGAAGAATTTTAATCACAGTTTCAATTTCAGTGCTAGTGATTCATCTGTTTATATTTTCTATTCCTTCCTGGTTTGGTCTTGGAAGGTTGTACTTTTCTAAGAATTTGTCCATTTCTTCCAGGTTGTCCATTTTATTGGCATACAGTTGCTTGTAGTAATTTCTCATGATCCTTTGTATTTTTGCGATGTCAGTTGTTACTTCTCCTTTTTCATTTCTGATTCTGTTGATTTGGGTCTTCTCCCTTTTTTTCTTGATGAGTCTGGCTAATGGTTTATCCATTTTGTTTATCTTCTCAAAGAACTATCTTTTAGTTTTATTGATCTTTGCTATTGTTTCCTTCTTTTCTTTTTCATTTATTTCTGATCTGATATTTATGATTTCTTTCCTTCTGCTAACTAGGGTTTGTTGTTGTTGTTGTTGTTCTTTCTCTAATCGCTTTAGGTGTAAGGTTAGGTTGTTTATTTTATATTTTTCTTGTTTCTTGACGTGGATTGTATTGCCATAAACCTCCCTCTTAGAACTGCTTTTGCTGCATTCCATAGGTTTTGGGTCATCATGTTTCCATTGTCATTTGTTTCTAGGTATTTTTTGATTTTCTTTTTGATTTCTTCAGTGATCTCTTGGTTATTTGGTAGTGTATTGTTTAGTCTCCATGTGTTTGTAATTTTTACAGTATTTTTCCTGTTATTGATATCTAGTCTCATAGTATTGTGCTCAGGAAACATGTTTGATACGATTTCAAATTTCTTAAATTTTCCAAGGATTGATTTGTGACCCAAGATATGATCTGTCCTGAAGAATGTTCCATGTGCACTTGAGAAGATAGTGTATTCTGTTGTTTTTTGATGGAATATTCTATAAATATCATTTAAGTCCATCTTGTTTAATGTGTCATTTAAAGCTTGTGTTTCCTTTTTTATTTTGTGTTTTGATGATTTTCCACTGGTGTAAGTGTGGTGTTAAAATCCCCTACTATGATTGTGTTACTGTTGTTTTCCTCTTTTATGGCTGTCAGTATTTGCCTTATGTATTGAGGTGCTCTCATGTTGGGTGCATAAATATTTACAGTTGTTATATCTTCTTGGATTGATCCCTTAATCATTATGTAGTGTCCTTCCTTATCTTTTGTAAGAGTCTTTATTTTAAAGTCTATTTTATCTGATACAAGTATTGTTACTCCAGCTTTCTTTTGATTGCCATTTGCATGAAATATATTTTTCCATCCCTTCACTTTCAGTCCGTATGTATCCCTAGGTCTGAAATGGGTCTCTTGTAGATAGCGTATATATGGGTCTTGTATTTGCATCCATTCATCCAGTCTGTGTCTTTTGGTTGGAGCCTTTAATTCATTTACATTTAATGTAATTATTGATACGTATGCTCCTATTACCATTTTCTAGATTGTTCTGAGGTTTTTTTTGTAGATCTTTTTCTTCTCTTGTGTTTCTTGCCTAGAGAAGTTCCTATAGCATTTGTTGTAAAGCTGGTTTTGTGGTGCTGAATTCCCTTAATTTTGCTTGTCTTTAAAGCTTTTGATTTCTCTGTCAAATCTGAATGAGATCCTTCCTGGTTAGAGTAATGTTGGTTGAAGATTTACATCACTTTAAATATATCTTGACACTTCTTTCTGGTCTGTAGAGTTTCTGCTGAAAGATCATCTGTTAACCTTATGGCCATTCCCTTTTATGTTATTTGTTGCTTTTCTCTTGCTGCTTTTAATATTTTTCTTCGTGTTTAATTTTTGTTAGTTTGATTAGAATGCATCTCAGCATGTTTCTTTTTGGGTTTATCCTCTATGGGACTCTCGGCACTTCATGGACTTGATCAACTATTTCCTTTCCCATGTTGGGGAAGTTTTCAACTGTAATCTCTTCATATATTTTCTCAGACCCTTTCTTTTTTTCTTCTTCTTCTGGGATGGCTATGTTCAAATGTTGGTGCAGTTAATGTTGTCCCTGAGGTCTCTAAAACTGTCCTCCATTCTCTTCATTATTTTTTCTTTATTCTCCTCTGTGGCAGTTAATTCCACCATTCTATCTTCCAGCTCACTTATCTGTTCTTTTGCCTCAGCTATTCTGCTATTGATTCCTTCTAGAGTATTTTTAATTTCAGTTGTGTTGTTCATTTCTCTTTGTTTGTTCTTTAGTTCTTGTAGGTCCTTGTTAAATGTTTCTTGCATTTTTTCTATTCTATTTCCGAGATTTTGGATCATCTTTACTATCATTACTCTGAGTTCTTTTTCAGATAGTTTCCTTTTCATATTTGGTCTTGCAGGGTTTTATATTTCTCTGGCCTGCAAGATATTTCTCTCTCTTCTCATTTTTGTCTCATTTACAGTATTTGAGGTCTCATTTCCCTAGGCTGCAGGGTCATAGTTCCTCTTGCTGCTGTTCTCTGCCCCCAGTGCTGAGGTTAGTCCAGTGGCTTGTGTAGGCTTCCTGATGGGAAGGACAGGGGCCTGAGTTTTGGGGGGTGGAGCTGAGTCTTTTCTCTCTGTTGAGCAGGGCCATGTCAGGTGGTGTGCTGTGGTTTGTCTGAACTTAGAATGAGTTTAGGTAGTCTGTGTGTTGATGGGTTGGTTTATGTTCCTGTCTTGTTTGTTGTTTGGTGTGATGGACCCAGCTCTGGGGACCACTTTCAGTTGGGTGGAAACAGGTCTTCGATTCAGATAGAGACCTCCGTGAGAGCCCTTGGTGATTAATCTTTCCCAGGACGGGGAATTCTCTAGTGGTCCAGCATCCTGGAATCAGTGCTCCCATCCCAAAGATTCAGGCCTGACTTCCAGTCGAGGAACCAAGACCCTGCAAGTCACTCATCCTGGCAATAAAGGGGATTAAAATGAAAAAGACTAACAAAATGCCAAATGGTAAAAAGTAAAATCAAACAAAAACAGACACAAGGAAACATGCACACAAACAAAAGAAACAAAAACTGAACCAAATAAAACAAAAAGCAAGAGAACAAGCAAACAAAAGAACCCAAGAACAAAATTAAAAAGAAAACTGACAAAAACACCAAACCAAAAACAAACCAAAACAGCATGCCAACTGAAGAATGAAACAAAGAAACAAAACCAACTGACAAAAATGATTTAAAAAAGAAAAAGAGAAAGGGGAAAGAAGACTGAATAACAGAAAATCGATGTAGAAATAGAAATATAAAAAAAAAATAGAAAATATATTAAAGAAGAAAAAGACAAACAAAACCCCAGAGAAATGGTAAAAACAAAATCAAAGAAACAAAAACAGAAACAAGGAAACACACACACATGCAAAAGAAACAAAAACACAACCAAATAAAACAGAAAGCAAGAGAACAACCAGACAAATAGAAGAACTCAAAAACAAAATCAGACAATTAGGATCAAAACTAACAAAAATACAAAACCTAAAAACAAAACCAAAGCACTGTGTCAACCGAAGAATAAAGCATGGAAACAAAACAAAGAGATAAAAATGATTTTAAAAAATAATAAAATAAAAATGGAGAAATCATAAGACAACAGAAAAGCAAAGTAGAAATATAAATATATGTACATATATAAAAGAAGAAAAAAATAAGGGAAAAGAACACAGAACAACAGAAAAGCAAAGTAAAAATAGAAATACAGGGCTTCCCTGGTGGTGCAGTGGTTGAGAGTCCGCCTGCCGATGCAGGGGTCATGGGTTCATGCCCCGGTCCAGGAAGATCCCACATGCTGCAAAGTGGTTAGGCCCGTAAGCCATGGTTACTGAGCCTGCGCGTCCAAAGCCTGTGCTTCACAATGGGAGAGGCCACAACAGTGAGAGATCCACGTACCGCAAAAAAAAAAAAAAAAAAGTAAAAATAGAAATACACAAAAAAATAAAAATAAAAAATGTTATAAAACACAAAGGTCCTGAAAGAATAAATAAAAAAAAATAGTAAGACAACAACAAAAACAAGCAAGCAAATAAAAAAGAAAAAAAAAAGGCAGAACCAACAACAGAATGAATCAAAACATAATAAAATTAATAGTAATAATTATGTTTCCCTGGGGTCTCAGCTTTAAGTGTCCTTGCACATGCCATGAGCCACAGCCTACTTCTGCCTCCACAGGAAGCCCTCCTCTGTCTCTGGGCTGGTCTCTGGACCTGTTGTGGGCCCTGTGGGGACCACTCAAACTCTCCTCTGGCCCAATTTCTGCGTATGCTTGCCCCCAGAGTCTACAACTGCCAGATGTAGACCATTTTCACTTGTGGGCACACTCATTGTCTACTCAGATATTCCATAGACACAGGGTCTACCTAGCTGATTGTGGGGATTTAATCTGCAGCTTGTACAGCTGATGGAAAGATTTTTGATCTTCTCCCTTAGTTGCCCCATCCCTGGGGTTCAGCTTTGGTTTTACTCCCACCTCTGTTTGTGGTCCACTCAGAGGGGTCTGGTCCTGAGACTACCTTGGAACTCTTGGGTCTGCCTCAGTGAGGACAGGGCACAGAGGTGGTCTGACTGCTTGGATTGTGGAAGCCCTGGTGGTGTCAAATGCTCAGGGAAGCTGGCAGCCACGGGTGCTAGAAATATGGCCCTAGTGAGGGCCTTTTCTGGTGCCTGGCATAAGGCATGTGAGGGCCAGCCCTGGCTGAGCTTTTTCTGGCACCCAGCAGCGGGCACGCAATGGCCAGCCCTGAGAGGGCTTCTTTTATTGTCTGTCAACAGGCGGCAGCATGTGGCGAGAGAGAGGCTACAATAATGGCTCCTCCCCTTGTGTGTGACTCAGCAGTAGCACCCTGCTTTCATGGTAGTCCTGTCTTCCTTTGTAGGTATTCCCTGCTGCGGATTTTCTCCCTCCCATCCCCTCAGTTCATCTTCCCACATCCAAGAGCAGTTCTTGCTCTGGGCCTGTTCTCCAATCCCCACTCTCCAGCTCCCAGCTCCCTTGCACACCTGTGAATACACATCCCAGTCCAGGCCACATAGGGCTGAAGTACGGATCATCTGTGTATTTCTCACTCTGTCCTGTCTGCCACAGATCGGCCTCTTCACCCTCTTCCAACAGGCTTAAATGCTTCCCTTCCATCCCAATTGATTTCCCTGTCAGAGACGGAGTTTCCCCATTGGAGGGGGGTTTCCTAGAATTCGGGAATCTCTCCTCTGCTTCAGCTCCCCTGACCCAGGGTGCAGGTCCCATCCCACGCCTTCTCCTCCTCCTTCTCCCTTCTTTTTTTCTCCCACTCAGTTATGCAGGGATCTTTATAGTCCTTTCTGGTGTCCAAGGTCTTCTGCTAGTGTTCATCCAGTATTCTGTGAGAATTTTTGCATCTATAGATGTATTCCTGATGCATCCGTGGAAAGAGATGAACTCCACGTCCTCCTACTCCTCTGCCATCTTAACTCCCCTCTACCTTGCACTTCTTACATTAAAATTGAGAAAAAATGCAGACCAAGAACATAAAATTAATTTTAATTTGTTTCTATTTTTACATCTAACAGAATTAGAGTTCAGGTTAGGTGATCGGAAAAATATAAGGAACCAACCTTCAGTGTGTGATTCTCCAAGGCGCTAATATTAATAGAAGTCACTTTTGAATTCAGCAGGGATATTTCATTTTTCAACTGTCAATGAGTTGATCTGTATGGCAGACAGATTGAGCTGTGAGCAGCATAGGTGTATGGTCCAAAGCAGACTGCATATGCTTAGCTTGGGTATTAGGTTTTGTACTTGCTACAGATGAATTCTTTTAAAGACTTTTGCAAATTTGACTCAAGGAGATTCATGCAGTAAGAATTCTTTTGCTGAGACCTTGGATGTTAGACACCTGGCTCACTGCTTCTGATAAACTGTAAACATCCCAAGTGCTTATGACACAAGAATACCATGCTTTGAACATCATACTTCTTTCTTTTTCAAGAACAAGATTATTTGGTCTGCCAAACTCATGAGGAGGATTATTTCTAATAAAGGATAAAAGCAGAGAATAAGAGTAGTTGACAATTTGCATGTGTTCAGCTCAGCTCAGTGTCTCCCATTCTTCCCCTATGCAGGCTGAACTCAATCCTTCCAGACATGTGGGCCCAGAAGAAATAACGCTGGACTCTAGAGAAATATGCAATTCTTAGAAAAAAAGTAGAAGTCATTAGATGAAAATGTCCTCATCTTCCATATACCAAACCTATAAACCTTACTGCAGTAGTGCCTCTCCTCTTTCTGTCCTCTTACAACTGAGGAAGAAGTCCTTCTCAATATATATGAAAGGCCCAGTCCTCTGCTTGTGCTATGAACCCCAACCCTTTTATCCTTCTAAGGGACCCACTGACTCTGTTGTTCTCTGCGCCTCCTGTAGCTCCATCATCCCTTTCTTCTTTGTATTGTGGAAGGAATGTTGCCTACCATTCCAGTAAACAAGGATCAAGCTGTTAGCTAGTACAGCTGCTCCCCACCCCTAAGGGTGCACCTTGAGGGGAATTCAGGATAGAGAAAAACAAACAGGAAGCATTATGTGCTTTGGACACTGACCCTAGGTAGCTCAGATGCACATCTAAGGAATAATTTCAATGAGCCCAGATTCTTGCCTTTTCCCACACACAGAAAAGTGCTGAAATCATTAACTTGAGATGTCTGTTTTTGTGATTAGCGGTAATCTTTTGATGTCTGGCTACAAGGTATTTTTTCTAGCAAAAACTCCTATATACCCTTGCTCATTCCTTAACTCTTTGGAACAGTTCTCAGAGCTGAAAGGCTGTCTCCTGAGCATAGTTCTCACTTAGTAAGGTCCCTGAATAAACCTTAACTTGCAACTTTTAGGTTGTGCACTTTTCTTCATTTGAGAGTTTACATTCAAAAATGCTCTAGTCTCTACCCTCTTTAAGCGAAGAAATACACTGCACATTACCACAGCACCTGTCATATTCTTTCTCTCCACTTCACAGTCACTCTTCAAAAGGGTCTGAGTTGTCTACATATGCTCTCGCCATCTCCTCTCACTCCCATTCCCTCTTTAATCCACCCTGAGCTGGCCTCATTATCATGATTCCACCAAAAGAGTTCTTACCAAAGGCACTAGGGGCCTCAATGTTCCTAAATCCAACAGCTACATTTTACTTCCCACTTCACATGACCTTTTGGAAGTATTTGCCATTCTTCTTGAAACGCTCTCTATTCAGGCTTCTGTGACTGCATGTTCTCCTGGCTTTCTTATGATTTCTCAATCTCTGCCTCTTGGGTGCACCATCTCCTCTTTCCAGCTTTACATATCAGAGTTCCTCAGAGTTTAGCCCTTGTTCTTTGTTTCTTCAAATTTTTTCCTTGGGATCTCTCTCCCTCCCAAGATGTCAAACACAACCCAAATACAGAATAAGAGCTATCTCATTCATCATAATTCCCCAGCACCTACTGCCTCACACATGTAGCCTCTCCATCAACTTTGCTTAATTGTCTTGAAGGCAGAAGTTCCAGGTTCATCATGCAGAAAGGAAGAGCAAGCGACAGGGAGTAAAACACAAGGGTTAAAAGTGTAATCTTTGGAGTCAGAGCTTCATTCATAGCCCAGCTCTTGTTACTAGCTCTGTGATTTTGGACAAATTACTTATTCTTTTCCCTTATTTCTAAAATAGGGCTAAATATGATATCTATGATGGGATTTTTCTAAGAATTAAATACACACTAAAATTAAAATTTTATAAATGCATATATTTTATGCTGTCATAAGAGCATATATTTTTACCTGTTTGTTCAATGAATTATATATATATATATATATATACACACACATACATACCTGCACATCAAATCCAGTCCATTGCAGGGTTTTGCATGGCTAAGAATGTTTTTTACATTTTTTAAATAGTTGAGGAAAAGGAATCAGAAAAATATGTGATAGAGACAGTATGTGGCTTGCAAAGCCTAAAACATTTACTATGTACTGAAGTCAAGTCCCCATAAAACTGTTGCCAGAGCTGCTCCAGGTCTTTGCTCAAAAACCATGAACCAACACCCCACCCCCACCTTTAGAAGGAGTGTCGTTGCTCAAAATCTGCCAACCCTCACCACCACCACGCTGCCCTTTAGCAGGAGTTAACATAAATCTTTAAGTTAAAGGGTCCAGAGATAAGAAAGGAAGCTACAAACAACAACAACAACAAACAGATGGAAAGAGCTGGGACCAAGATGGCAATGAATCTGACCTCCAATAGAATCTGAGTCTCATTGTATGCTGATTTTACTACATTAATATATTAAATGAACATTTACTGGTGGCCATGACCAGACATTAAGGACCAAAAATGATAAAAAGAGGGCAGCACCCCACTCCCTTGAAACAGCCCTGTCTCTTCCCCAGTAGACTAATGCATATGCCTCCTCATCATTAGCCTCACTCCTCCTCTCTTTGTCTTTACTCTCTAAAATTACATCCTTTTCACCAAGGTGGGCAAGAAGTTGATCTGTAAACTTAGTTCCCACTTCTCCACACTTTGTCCACTGAATAAAGCTTGTGCTGTGTCGATCTCAGCTTCACTTTCATTATTTGCATACTCAAATCCAAACAGAAAAAGAACCCTTTCCCTCTGAAGCTGAAATCAAATCAACACAACAGGAGAGCCTTGGCCAGGCTACGTCACCAAGCAGAGTCCATACTACTTAATTCAGAACCAAACCGAGTTCCTATGCTGAGTTTATGATTAACCTCTCTCCAAAACTTTATTCCCTTTCTTGTCCAACATCTGTTCCCCTCAAAACTGAGGAGTGATGCTGAAAACGTGGCCTCTGTGCACTGGTGCCAAATCAAATCTCAAAGACCGAGTTTGGTGTGCAGTAGAAATGAATAGCATTATTGCTCTTCCAGGCAAAAGTAAACACAGAGGGCTCATGATCCCAAAACCTGTGTGTCCCAACCTGGGGGGATTTGGTGAGGAGTTTTATAGCAATGGTTCAAGGGTGGGGTTGCTGATAAGGAGCAGGGTGTGTGAAGGGCCTGCACTCCTTTAATCTGCTCTCAGATGGTCTTCTGATGAGCTTCTTTGGTTCTTGAGGTTATCAAACTGACTTTCGCTGGAATGAAGAATGCTTCATCAAGTAGAAAACACCTTCCATTTGTAGGGAGTTTTAGTTCTGTAGAAGAACTCAAAGATATTGTTAAGTGTATCCCTTGAGGTGGAACTAGGACCCTGCCTCAAGGCTGCACTATTGTTTCTTTATGTTTTTCTTAAAATTATTTTATATTGGAGCATAGTTTCTTAACAATATTGTGTTAGTTTCACGTGTACAACAAACTGATTCAGTTATACATATACATGTATCTATTCTTTTTCAAATTCTTTTCCCATCTAGGTTATTAGAGAATATTGAGCAGCATTCCCTGTGCTATACAGTAGGTTCATGTGGGTTTTCTGTTTTAAATATATCAGTGTGTACATGTCAATTCCAAACTCCCAATCTATCCCTCCTAAGTCTGTGAGTCTGTTTAGGTTTTGTAAAAAACTTCATTTATGTAATTTTTTTATTCTGAATATAAGTGATATATGATATTTGTCTTTCTGTGTCTGACTTACTTCACTTAGCATGATAATCTCCATGTCCATCCATATTGCTGCAAATGGCATTATTTCATTCTTTTTAATAACTGAATGATGTGTGTACCACATCTTCTTTATCCATTCATCTGTCAATGGACATTTAGGTTGCTTACATGTCTTGGCTTTTGTAAACAGCACTGCAAAGAACATTGGGGCGCATGTATCCTTTTGAACCATGTTTTCTCCAGAAATATGCCCAGCAGTGTGATTGCTGGATCATATGGTAGCTCTATTTTTAGTTTTTTAAAGGAACCTCCATACTGTTCTCTATATTGGCTGTACCAATTTACATTCCCACCAACAGTGTAGGAGGGATCCCTTTTCTCCACAACCTCTCCAGGATTTATTGTTTAGATTTTTTTGATGATGTCCATCCTGACTGGTGTGAGATGATATCTCACTGTAGTATTGATTTGCATTTCTCTAATAATTAGCAATGTTGATCATCTTTAAATGTGCCTTTGGCCATCTGTATGTCTTCTCTGGAGAAATGTCTACTTAGGTCTTCTGCCCATATTTTGATTGGGTTGTTTGTTTTTTTTTATATTGACTTGCATGAGCTGTACGTAAAATTTGGAGACAATTCTCTTGTCAGTTGCATCGTTTCCAAATACTTTCTCCCATTATGTGTTGTCTTTTCGTTTTGTTTATGGTTTCCTTTGCTCTGCAAAAGTTTTTGAGTTTAATTAGGTCCATTTGTTTAGTTTTTTTTAAATTTCCATTACTCTAGGATTCGGCTTGGAAAAGAATCTTGCTGAGATTTGTCAGAGTGTTCTGCCTATGTTTTCCTCCAAGAGTTGTATAGTATCCAGTCTTACATTTAGGTCTTTAATCCATTTTGAGTTTCTTTTTGTGTGTGGTGTTAAAAATTTTTCTAATTTTATTACTTTCCATGTAGCTGTCCAGTTTTCCCAGCACCATTTATTGAAGAGACTGTCTTTTCTCAATTATATATTCCTGCCTCATTATTCACAGATTAATTGACATTAGGTTTATTTCTGGGTTTTCTATCCTGTTCCATAGATCTATAATTCTGTTTTTATGCCAGTACCACACTGTTTTGATGTCTGTAGCTTTGTACTATAGTCTGGAGTCAGGGAGCCTAATTTCTCCAGCTCCATTTTCCTTTCTGTAGATTGCTTTGGCTATTCGCAATGCTTTGTGTCTCCATACAAATTTTAAGATTTTTTGTTTGAGTTCCGTGAAAAATGCCACTGGTAATTTGATGGGGATTGCATTTAATCTGTAGAGTGCCTTAGATAGTATAGACATTTTGACAATATTAATTATTCCAGTCCAAGAACATGGTATATCTTTCCATCTGTTGTGTCATCTTTGAATTCTTTTGTCAGTGTCTTATAGTTTTCAGAGTACAGGTCTTTTGCCTCCTTAGGTAGGTTAATTCCTAGGTATTATATTCTGTTTGCAGTGATGGTAAAAGGGATTGTTTCCTTAATTTCTCTTTCTGATTTTTGTCATTAATGTATAGAAGTGCAAGAGATTTCTATGCATTAATTTTGTATCCTGCAACTTTACAAAACTCATTGATGAGCTCTAGTAGTTTTCTGGTAGCATGTTTAGGATTTTTTATGTATACTATCATATGATCTGCAAACAGTGACAGTTTTACTTCTTCTTTTCCAATTTGGATTCCTTTTATTTGTTTTTCTTCTCTGATTGCCATGGCTAGGACTTCCAAAACTATGGCGAATGAAAGTGGCGAGAGTAGACATTCTTGTCTTGTTCCTGATCTTAGAGTAAATGATTTCATATTTTCACCACTGAGTATGATATTTGCAGTGGGTTTGTCGCATATGGCTTTTATTATGTTGAGGTAGGTTCCCTCTATGCCCACTTTCTGGAGAGTTTTTCTCATAAATCGGTGTTGAATTTTGTCAAAACATTTTTCTGTATCTATTGAGATGATCATATAGATTTTATTCTTCAATTTGCTAATGTGGTATATGACACCAACTGATTTGCAGATATTGAAAAATTCTTGCATCCCTGGGATAAATCCCACTTGTTCATGGTGTATGATCTGTTTAATGTATTGCTGGTTTCAGAATGCTAGTGTTTTGTTGAGGATTGTTTTGTGTCTATGTTCATCAGTGATATTGACCTATAATTTTATTTTTTGTGTGTGGTATCTTTGTCTAGTTTTGGTATCAGGGTGATGATGGCCTCATAAAATGAGTTTGGGAGTGTTCTTTCTTCCACAATTTTTTGTAATAGTTTCAGAAGGATTAGTGTCAGCTCTTCTCTAAATGTTTGATACAATTCACCTGTGAAGCCATCTGGTCATGGACTTTGCCAGGAGTGGTTTTTTTTTGCGGTACGTGGGTCTCTCACTGTTGTGGCCTCTCCTGTTGTGGAGCACAGGCTCCGGACGCGCAGGCTCAGCGGCCATGGCTCACGGGCCTAGCTGCTCCGCGGCATGTGGGATCTTCCTGGACCAGGGCACGAACCCGCGTCCCCTGCATCGGCAGGCGGACTCTCAACCACTGCGCCACCAGGGAAGCCCTGCCAGGAGTGTTTTAATTACAGTTTCAATTTCATTACATGTGACTGGTCTGTACATATTTTCTATTTCTTCTTGGTTCCATCTTGGGAGATTGTATCTTTCTAAGAATTTGTCCATTTCTTCCAGGTTGTCCATTTTATTGGCACGTAGTTGCTTGATGTAGTCTCTTATGATCATTTGTATTTCTGTGATGTCAGTTTTAACTTCTCCGTCTTCGTTTCTAATCTTATTGATTTGAGCCCTCCTCCTTTTTTTTCATGATGAGTCTGGTTAAAGTTTTATCAATTTTATCTTTTCAAAGAACCACATTCTAGTTTCATTGATCTTAGCTATTGTTTTCTTCATATCTATTTCATTTATTTCTGCTCTAATCTTTATGATTTTTTCTTCTACCAACTTTGGGTTTTGTTTGTTCTTTCTCTAGTTGCTTTAGGTGTAATGTTAGGTTGTTTATTCGAGACTTTTCTTGTTTCTTGAGGTAAGACTGTATTGCTATAAACTTCCCTCTTAGAACTGCTTTTGCTACATTCCAAAGGTTTTGGACCATCATGTTTTCATTGACATTTGTCTCTATGTATCTTTTTAAATTTCCTCTTTGATTTATTCAGTGATCCAGTGGTCATTTGGTAACATATGTTTTAGCTTCCATTTGTTTGTGCTTTTTTTTTTTTTTTTCTTTTGCGGTTCACAGGCCTCTCACTGTTGTGGCCTCTCCTGTTGTGGAGCACAGGCTCTGGACGCGCAGGCTCAGCAGCCATGGATCATGGGCCCAGCCACTCTGCAACATGTGGGATCTTCCTGGACCAGGGCACAAACCCGTGTCCTCTGCGTCGGCAGGCAGACTCTCAACCACTGCGCCACCAGGGAAGCCCCTTGTTTGTGCTTTTAATAGTTTTCTTCCTGTAATTGATTTCTAATCTCATAGTGTTGTGGTTGGAAAAGATGCTTGATACAATTTCAATTTTCTTAAATTTTACTGAGTCTTGGTTTGCTACCCAAGATGTGACCTATCCTTGAAAATGTTCCATGTGCACTTGAGAAGTGTATTCTGCTGCTTTCAGGTGGAATGTCCTACAGATATCAGTTAAGTCTATCTGATCTAATGTGTCATTTAAGGCTTGTGTTTCCTTATTAATTTTCTCTCTGGATGATCTCTCTATTGCTGTAAGTGGGGCATTAAAGTCCCTCAGTACTATTTTGTTACTGTTGATTTCTCCTTTTATGTTTGTTAGTATTTGCCTTATATATTGACGTGCTCCTATGTTGAGTGCATATATATTTACAATAGTTATGTCTTCTTGGATTGATCCCTTGATCTTTATGCAGTGTCCTTCCTTGTCTCTTGCAACAGTCTTTATTTTAATGTTTATTTTGTCTAATATGAGTATTGCTACTCCAGCTTTCTTTTGATCTCTATTTGCATGGAATATCTTTTTCCATCCTCTCATTCTCAGTCTATATGTGTCCCTAGATCTGAAGTGGGTCTTTTGTAGACAGCATATATACAGGCCTTGTTTTTGTATCCATTCCACCAGTCTATGTATTTTGGTTAGAGCATTTAATCCATTTACATTTAAAGTAGTTATCAATATGTATGTTCCTAATACCATTTTCTTAATTGTTTTGCATTTGTTTTTGTAGGTCTTTTTTCTTCCCTTCCTCTTTTGTTCTCTTCTCTTGTGATTTGATGACTAACTTTAGTTTTGTGTTTGGATTCCTTTTAATTTTGTATCTATTGTAGATATTCAGTTTGTGGTTACCATGAAGTTTTGATATAGTAGTCTATATGTAAACAAGATTGTTTTAAGTGTATGGTCTTTTAATTTCAAATGCATTTCCAATATCTGGCATTTGTGTGCTCTTCTCACATTTGCTGGTTTTGATATCATATTTGTGTGTGGATATTTTCCTACCTTTACCTTATGTTTGCCTTTACTGGTGAGCTTTTCCATTCGTAATTTTCTTGTTTCTAGTAGTGGCCTTTTCTTTTCCACTTAGAGAAGTTCCTTTAACATATGTTGCAAAGCTTGTCTGGTGATGCTGAATTCTCTTAGTTTTTGCTTTTCTGTAAAGCTTTTGGTTTCTCTGTCAAATCTGAATGAGAGCCTTGCTGGGTAGAGTATTCTTGGTTGTAGTTTCTTCCCTTTCATCACTTGAAATATAATGTGACACCCCCTTCAGGTTTGCAGAGTTTCTGCTAAAAAATCAGCTGATAACTTTATGGGAGTTCCCTTGTATGTTATTTGTTGCTTTCCCCTTGTTGCTTTTAATATTTTTTGTTAGTCTTTATTTTTTGTCACTTTGATTACTATGTGTCTTCGTGTGTTCCTCCTTGTGTTTATCCTGTCTGGGACTTTCTGTGCTTCCTGGACTTGGGTGACTGTTTCCTTTCCCATGTTAGGGAACTTTTCAGCTACTATCTCCTCAAATACTTTCTCAGGTCCTTTCTCTCTCTTCTTCTTCTTCTGGGACCCCTATAATGTGAATGTTAGTGCACTTAATGTTGTCCCAGAGGTCTCTGAGACTGTCCTCATTTCTTTCATTCTTTTTCTTTATTCTGTTCCATGGCAGTGATGTCCACCTTTCTGTCTTCCAGCTCACTTATCCATTCTTCTGCCTCAGTTACTCTACTATTGATTCCTTCTCGGGCATTTTTCATTTCAGTTATTGTATTGTTCATCTATATTTGTTCTTTAGTTCTTCTGGGTCATTGTTGAACATTACTTGCATCTTCTCAATCTTTGCCTCCATTCTCTTTCTGAGATCTTGGATCATCTTCACTATCATTACTCTGAGTTCTTTCCTGGTAGATTGCCAATCTCCACTTCACTTACTTGTTCTTCTTTATATTGTTCCTCTTTCTAGGTCATATTCTTCTGCTGCCTCATTTTGTCTAACTTCTGTGATTGCAGTTTCCAATACACTGGCTGCAGGATTGTAGTTCTTCTTGCTTCTGTTGCCTGCCCTCTGGTGGATGAGGCTCTCTGATGGTTGGAGCTGGGCCTTGTCCCTCTGGTGGGCAGAGCCATGCTCGGGGAGACTTTAAGCAGTCTGCCTGCTGATGGGTGGGGCTCTGTTCCCAGCTTGTTTGTTGTTTGGCCTGAAGCCCAACACTGGAGCCTACAGGCTGTTGGGTAGGCTTAGGTTTTGGGGAGAAATGGCAGCCTCTGGGAGGACTCACCCTGATGAGTGAAAAAACACGGCCAGTGTTTTTCTCTTCACAGTAAGCCACAGCCACCTCCCTGCCTCTGCAGGAGACCCTCCAATACTAGCAGGTTGGTCTGGCCCAGTCTCTTATGAGTTCACTGATTTTCCCCTGGGTCCTGGTGTGCATGGGACCTTGTGGGTGCCCTCTAAGTGTGACAGTGGAATTCCTGTGATCAAACCCTGCTGGCCTTCAAAGCCAGATTCTCTCAGGGCTCCTCCTCTCATTGCCAGACCCCCAAGATGGGAAGCCTGACATGGGGCTCAGGACTTTCACTCCTGTGGGAGAACTTCTCTGGTATAATTATTTTGCAGTTTGTGTGTCACCCACCCAGCGGGTATGAGATTTTATTTTATCATGATTGCATTCCTCCTACCAACTCATCGTGGCTTCTTTTTTGTCCTTGGATATAGGGTATCCTTTTTGGTAGGTTCCAGTGGTTTTTTTGTTGTTAATGCTGGTTGTTCAGCAGTTAGTTGTGATTCTGGTGTTTTTGTAAGAAGGGGTGAGCTCACGTCCTTCTACTCAGCCATCTTGCTGGCCAAGGCACTATTTTTTCTTGATTGCTCCCCGCTGTCTCTGCATCCCCTCCTTGCCCTGATCAACAACTGTTTGAACTTGCCCTTTGGAACTCAGGGAAAGTCATGGAGGCTGAAACCTGTTCCCTACAAACAAGAAATGGGCGACACAAAAAGGCTTCTGTGCTCAGGAGCCCCCACAGTGTCCTGCTCGGTTTCAGGAGTATCAAAGAAAATGGAAGATTGAAACCAAAGACCATGTGGTCCCTTCCCAAGTACAAAAGCCTTTCTGTGTCCCCCATTTCTTGTTTGTAGGAAGTTTGCAGCCTCCTAGACCTTCCCTCAGTTCCTGTTTTTGACACACTCATACAATATCAATTCTCCCTTCTTTTGACAAATCTGCCATAATTTTTCTGTAGGAAATCACCATCCCCACTCAGTCCACAAACGTCTGGTGAAACTGACACCACCCTTAGCTGGAGGAGAGGACATGGAACACAGGAATGGCCAGCCAATGAATAACATTCCATGGCCATGGCAACTGGTTAAAGGAGAGGCACATGACCCAGTCAGAGCCAAAGAATGAGAGGCAATGAGACTTTACTGTGCCCTTTGGGAAGAGAGGCATGCTCTCTTTTCCACCAGGCTTGAACCTGAAACAATGAGGAATTTAAGCCACAAGCACTCATCTTGCCATTAGTGGAGTTTGATTGTTGTACCCAAGTTCGTGTACATAATGCACAATGAAGCCAAAACCAAAACATTGAAAAGGAGCAAGGTGAGGGAGAGGATTCACAGGATGTATGATCAGCTTGTGCAAAATTCTCTGACTGATTGATGGTGAGGTAACTGGGTGGTGTTACAGGGGTTAAGATTATCATTCTTCAGGCTCCAGCTGGTCTAGGGGCTATGTGCTCATGGTCGTCAAGTAGTTAACTTCTTTCATTTGGTGGGGGTTTTAGTATCTGTTAAACAACTCAGAAATGTGCATCAGATACTGCTATCTATGTACTTCAGAGGGGAAGTAAAGATTCTGTGACTGCCATATGGCGGATTTACTGTTTAAATTGTTTCCAGTTCAACTGGCCCAACTGATACTTTTGCCACTACATGTTCACATCCTTTCAATGATTAATTTTTGAGCCAGGTTTTGTGAGTTAAGGGAGGCTTGGAGACTACAGCTTTTCCACAAACGAAAGGCAGACAGAGGACATGGGAGGAAGCGTCTGTCCCAGGAAAGCCCCTTAGGGTCCTCCTCAGTTACATGATCATGTAGCCAAACAGAAAAGAATAGTCAAGAAATGGAGATAAACTGAGTCCAGTGCCACTTTTTGAGCCTCCGAATCAAGAGTTAGCCTGACTGTATACTCTTTTTGGTCATTGTGTGACTCAGTATATTCCCTCTTCTGCCCAAACCAGGTTGAGTTAGAGTTGTTTGGTTTAGAAGGAATGGAAAATCTAGCTGATGAACCTGTCTAGTTCATTCCTCTTCATTTTGTGCTTTAAACCAGCTACCTAAATAATTGGAAGAGTTGGCTTTTGATGAAACACCACCAAGAAGCATTCTTTCACTCCAGAGAAAATGGCATAGAAACTGTCATGTCAGAGATTCCAAGTCTGCAAGAGGCCAGCTGTAGGATCTTTAGAGACAGAACTACAGAATTTTAAAGACAGATGTGACTTTAGAGAGGACCATATATTTAAGGGTCACAAATCCAAAAACATGCAGAGCCAGGAAGGAAACATGAATGAGTGAAGAGGTCAGAAGTGAGAAGAGCAGCAGCACAAACACAATGAAAAATGGCTAATGACACTCAACCTCAGGCATCAGGAGCAGGAGGGAGTGGTGGGCACTGAGTTTCACTGGAGACCCTGCCTACACTAGTAGCCTCTACTCAGCATCAACTGACCCTGGCATATGGGAATGGAGGTTCAAGATGCAAGATTTTACGTGAAATCTTTCTGTCTTTAAAAGTTGCCAAATACTTTGCTTTTTAAAAACTGTGTGACACAAGCATAACATATATTATGGACACACTCAGCCTGTAAATTGCCAAATTATACACTGTGCAGATGGGGGCAAAGTATTGGTAAGAGAGTAAACTAAACCCAAAAATGGGCAATGTCTTAACCCCAGTGCTTTCTAACTGCTAGCAAGAGGCAAAGACTGAAACTGAGAAGACATGTGTAGAGGCCTTCCCGGTGACAGGACCCCTAGTGTGTCCCCTGCTTACTGATGATCAGGAAAAACTGTGGGAATATACTAAGGTTTCCTAGGCCTTCTGTGAGTAGAGAGAAAAGAACTAACCCTAACGGTTGATGGGAAAAGCTGAGGAATGCAGAAACAAAGATAGGACAGTCAGGTAGAGAAATAACTATAACTTAAACAATAAATCAGCCTCAAGGACTCCCAGTTCTGTCTCAAAGGTAAAGTCTAATACACATTCTTCAGTTGTTTCCCAGAAATCAGAACCCAACCAGATGAAGAGTTGGTGACTGTGAGCACATAGCCCCCAGACCAGCTGGAGCCTGAAGATTGATAATGCTGACTCCTGTGGCTTCACCTGGTTACCTCACCACCCACCAATCAGAGAATTGTGCATGAGCTGAACACATTCCCCACAACCCTCTCCCTTACCTTGCCTTTAAAACCCCTTCTCTGAAAGCCACTGAGGAGTCTTTTAAGCATTTGCTGCTTATTCTTGCTTGGCACCCAAAAATAAGTGCTGTACTTTCCTTCAACACAACCTGGTGTTAATAGATTGGCTTTTCTGTGTGCCTGGCAAGCAGACCCAAGTTTGGTTCAGTAAAAAGACTAGTCTCAAATTCCAGTCTCCTGATTTGTTCCCCTGTACTGAACAAACTGAAGGTCACAGTTTAATAAAATTAACTCTTCATACCTGGAGAGCAATGCCAGTTTGTATAGCATTTTCAAATAGGTGAAATGTAATCCTTACAGTAACCCCTGGAATGTAGGTACTATTCCTATTTCTACTTTACAGATAAGGAAACTGAAGTTCCTGGAGATTGAGTGACTTTCCTGAAGTTGAGTAGAAAAGTCAGAACTTGTACTCCCAGGACTTAACACATCATCTTTCCTTCCAACTCTAACTAGCTTTTCCTCCTAAGTCCCAGATCTCAGTAAAAGGTAGCACAAGTCTTCCTCCCAACTCTCACGCCACACACACACACACACACACACACACACACACACACATGTGAGCACACACACACACACACACACTCCTCAGCTGCTCTGATTCTGCTTTCTAAACTTCTCTCTGATCTCTCTTTTCTCTCCATCTCCACTGCCAGTTGCCATGATCCCACACCTGGATTACCTACCACATCAGGCTCCCTAGCCTCATCTTTTCCCTCTGCAGTCCACTCTCTAAACCACAGACAAAGGGAGCTCCCTAAAATGCTATTCCAGCCTTAGGCTTGCACTATCTTGCCTTGTCATGAGCTTCCATCTTTCAGAGTACTGAGAAGTCTTACAAATAAGGGATTTGTCACTGCATTCCTAGGGCCCTGTATCCAGCTCACAGTAGCTGCTCAGTGGATGTGGAGGAAAAGGAGGAAAAGAGAAGGGAGGAAAATGGAGAAGAAGAGTAGGAGAAAGAGAAAGAAGAGGGGATAAACTTCCCAGATTTTTAGGGGCAGTGAGTTTAAAGATCACCTAGTCTCACTTCCATATTTCACAGATGAAGAAACAAGGTCTAAAAAGAAAAGAACTCTTTTAAAGTTCATACATGTTATAAGTGGGGGAACCAGTATCAAATTTAGGTCTTTTCAAGCCCCATTCCTGGTACTGTTAAAAAATCATGCATCTAAATGAAGGCTTCAACCTCCTCAAAGATTGGGCATAATTACCTGCTATTTCCAAACAAAGCCATCATGAGAGCATCTGATACTAATTGTAAAGGTCTCAGTACCACCCTGGGTAAAAATTATATGTTAGCCTTAAGACAAGACTGGACATTCAGCAAACACTTGATCATTTGCCTCTGATTTTAAAACAAGCGATACAGCATTATCACATCTCAACTGGTACCTGTTCACAGACAAACAGGCATGGATGACCTTGGTGCTCTTCAAGCTACTCTTCCCAGGGATTAAAACCTCTAACTTTTATCTGATCCTTATTTAACCAGTAAAAAATCCAAAAGTAGTTCCTTTGTGTTCATTAAGCCATCCAGTTTGCAGAACATCCAAAACAGATTTTTGTTTTCTTGAGATGCCCAGGTCCAGAGACGAATTTATTTTCACTATGAAACATGACATTCCATTTGGTCCTAATTCTTTGGCACTATAATCTTTTGGATACATTGTACTGAATATTTTTGCTGCAGATGGTTATATAATAGCAACATTGGAGGCTGGTGTATAATTAGTCATGAAAAATTGTGTCCAGCTCAGGAAATAAAAATCAGCAATCCTTGGAATTGTTGCCAGATACTTTTATTACCTTCCTAGATATTTGGAGGCTGGGAATGTGCTCTAAGAGTTAATGAAAAGGCAGAGAGGCAAAAAAGGATGATTTCCTCTCCCAAGGAGGTACTCTGGCTCTTATCCATCTCTTGGAATATGTAGAGCTACTATTTTTAAAAATATAGTAACTGTAATCCAAAGATGGCAGGCTAGGTTTGCACACAGTTGAAGGAAGGCTTTTCCTGGGGTGCACCTACATTGTTATTTAATTCTCTATGACCACAGCTGCCTGCTGTTTTCACTCTGCATAATGCCAAGAAAAGATGAGTTTATATGTGGGAAAGCATAGTGGGAAACTAAGCACCAGTTTCCAGCTTTGAACCCTGGGTTCAAGTCTTGACTCTGCCTCTGATTGACAAGTTATTTAATCTCATGGAATTTTTAAAGATCCAATAAGTAACATATGTAAAGCTTATTCAAATAAACCTGACCAGCACAAATGCACCTCCCCTTAGAAACCTTATGAAAGATGTCATTTATGGGTTTTTCTGGGTTATTATTTGATTAATATCTGTCTATATAGCAGATATTGTCAATGCCCTACTCATATCCCTCTGATCCTATCATTTTAGGGGACTCAGTCAATTTCTGTATCTCTGGTTCTGACAGCTCTTCTTGGAATCCTGGAAGGCTACTGTCTAGCAGGGTAAAGTGCTAAGGAATTAACAGCTTCTGGCAGCAGTTGGTCCTCTGGAGTTGGGATATAAATACCCCAACTCCTTCGCCCCTTGGGAGGGATACCCCTGAAGTGTGTGTTTTGATATTTTCTCAGTCTCCCATGGGTTTAAGCTTAATAAGAAGCCCTTTGCTGACCACCTTCCCTTGCTTGTATCACTTCTCCACTTCTCTACCTGTCTCCTGCACCTCCCAAATGAACTACTGGCACTAAAATCCTTGTCTCAGGATCTGCTTCTGAGGCATCCCAGGCTAAGACATCCTAAGACTGTAAGCCTATGATAACTCTAGATGATTTTCTCACCACTATGTCTGGTAATAGTTACGCAGTGAATAACTGAGGGGAAAGGGACTGTAAGAGAGCAAATTTATCACTCCAAAATGTCTCTTTAGCATGCGGATTATTTTGAGCTGAAAACAGTCAAAGCCCAAAAGACCTGAGAAGAGACGTGACCTTCCCCCTTAGCTACATAAAGAATTTAGATATAGGGCCTATTACAGGAATAGAGCTATCACCAGAGATAACTGTAGTATAAACCAGGTGTGGTAGACAGGAAGGAGTCTAGAAAGTCTGTTAAAATTCCTCTCCGTGTTGCATCTTCTCTGCATGGCCCAGCTTGTTTACAAACATTTGCTTTTCCATGTGAATTGCCTTCCTCCCCTTTGAAGTCTCAAACCCCTACCCCCAACATCCTCTTTTGTCTTTAGCTGAAGATGGCATTAAGGTGAAGGTTTCAGCCATTTTGGCAAGTTATTCAGTTTTCCTGGCTCTCTCCCATGTACACAATGCTGTTAAACTTTGTTTGGTTTTTCTCTTGTTAATCTGTCTCATATCAATTTTATTCTTAAACCAGCCAGAAGAACCCAGTAGGGTAGAGGAAAATTTTTCCTCCCCGAAGCAGAAAAACATTTATTATTATTGTTGTTGATGTTGTTATTTGATATAAAACATAGGATCCACATTTCACTGAGCAAATTCAGCAACATATCTGATTCCTGGACGAAACCAGGTCTGGGACCCCTGTTTTTCACTTACAGAAAAATGAGAAAAGACTTGGGAATTGGAGTCTTTGAGGAAAGGCTGCTAACATCTGCCCTGTTCTGATGTCTGAGTTAGGACTCCAAAGGTAGAGATGCAAGTCTTTAGTGTGAAATCCTCCAAGGCTGTCAGCTCTGCAACAGACACTTAACAAGACTTCAGAAAGCAGTGACCTTGGCCAACACACAGTCTCAAGGAGGTAATTCAGAATTCGAGCCAAATCAACAAGCTACTATTGAGGCTGAAAGTGGGAGAAGCTGTAGATATAGTTTGTGGCATAAAGGACAGTCATGTCACCTTTGGAAAAAGTGCAAGTCAAGTCAACATGTCACCTCCCACTGCTAGCTATGCAGAGATTCTAATGAAACATTCTTGGGATTAATCCACACCAAACGCCTGCTTCCTCCAGCTCCTGACAAGGGGTAATTTATCACTTAAAAATATGTCATCAACTTTAATAGGCTTCAAATATCACCTTAAAATTACTGACTCCTTATAAGGTCTGGTTTTTCAGTACAGCTCTTACCTGCCTGCACATTTTGCCTTCTTCAGGAGTGCGACTGGAGAGTAAGAGAATCAAAAAGCCCTCAAGCTTCAGGGCGATAAAATACATTATTATACAAAGAATCACAAAATTAAATATCTATAGTAGCCAGCAGGGAGTGTGAATGAATGAAGTGACTGGTAAGGCTCTGTCAGGACCTGGAGAGGATCTGCTGGTTTCAAGGAAGCAACTATTTTTCTTTCTTTCTTTTTTTAAAAATATCTTTATTGGAGTATAATTGCTTTATAATGTTGTGTTAGTTTCTGTTGAACAACAAAGTGAATCAGCTATATGTATGCATATATCCTCACATCTCCTCTCTCTACAGCCTCCCTCCCATCCCCCTTATTACACCCCTCTAGGTCTGCACAAAGCATCAAGCAGATCTCCAGGTGCTATGCAGCAGCTTCCCACTAGCCATCCATTTTACATTTGGTAGTGTATATATGTCAATGCTACAATCTCACTTTGTCCCAGCTTCCCCGTGCCCCCCTGTGTCCTCAGGTCTGTGCTCTACATCTGTGGCTTTATTCCAGCCCTGACACGAGGTTCATCAGTACTCTTTTTTTACATTCCATATATGTGCATTAGCATGTGGTATTTTTTTTCTCTTTCTGACATACTTCACTCTGTATCACAGACTCTAGGTCCATCCACCTCATTACAAATGACTCAATTTCATTCCTTTTTATGGCTGAGTAATATTCCATTGTATATAAGTGTTACATCTTCTTTATCCATTCATCTGTTGATGGACACCTAGGTTGCTTCCATGTCCTGGAAATTGTAAATAGTGCTGCAATTAACATTGTGGTACATGACTCTTTCTGAATTATGGTTTCCTCAGGGTATATGCCCAGTAGTGGGATTGATGGGTCATACGGTACTTCTATTCTTAGTTTTTTAAGGAACCTCCATACTGTTCTCCATAGAGGCTGTATCAATTTATATTCACATCAACAGTGCAGGAGGGTTCCCTTTTCTACACACCCTCTCCAGCTTTGATTGTTTGCAGATTTTTTGATGATGGTCTTTCTGACCAGTGTGAAGTGATACCTCATTGTGGTTTTGATTTGCATTTCTCTAATGATTACTGATGTTGAGCATCTTTTCATGTGTTTGTTGGCAATCTGTATGTCTTCTTTGGAGAAATAAATATTGAGGTCTTTTGCCCATTTTGTATAGGGTTGTTTGTTTTACTAATATTGAGCTGCATGAGCTGTTTGTATATTTTAGAGATTAATCCTTTGTCAGTGGCTTCATTTGCAAACATTTTCTCCCATTCTGAGGGTTGTCTTTTCGTCTTGTTTATGGTTTCGTTTGCTGTGCAAAAGCTTTTAAGTTTCATTAGGTCCCATTTGTTTATGTTTAATTTTATTTCCATTACTCTAGGAGGTGGGTCAAAAAAGATGTTGTTGTGATTTATGTCCTTTGAAACTGTGATTAAAAATCTTCCAACAAATGAAAGCCCAGGACCAGATGGCTTCATAGGCAAATTCTATCAAATATTTAGAGAAGAGCTAACACCTATCTTTCTCAAACTCTTCCAAAATATAGCAGAGTAAGGAACACTCCCAAACTCATTCTACAAGGCCACAATCATACTGATACCAAATCCGGACAAACAGGACATAAAAAAAGAAAACTACAGACCAGTATCACTGATGAACATAGACGCAAAGATCCTCAACAAAATACTAGCAAACAGAATCCAACAGAACATTAAGGGGTCATACACCATGATCAAGTGGGGTTTATCCCAGGAATGCAAGGATTCTTCAATATACAGAAATCAATCAATGTGATACACCATATTAACAAACTGTAGGATAAAAACCATATGATAATCTCATTAGGTGCAGAAATATCTTTTGACAAAATTCAACACCCATTTATGATAAAAACTCTCCAGAAAGTAGGCATAGAGGGAATTAACCTCAACATAATAGAGGCCATATATGACAAACCCACAGCCAACATCATTGTCAATGGTGAAAAACTGAAAGCATTTCCTCTAAAATCAAGAGAAGACAAGGATGTCCACTCTCACCACTATTATTCAACATAGTTCTGGAAGTTTTAGCCACAGCAATCACAGAAGAAAAAGAAATAAAAGGATTCCAAATCAGAAAAGAAGAAGTAAAACTGTCACTGTTTATAGGTGACATGATACTATACATAGAGAATCCTAAAGATGCTACCAGAAAACTACTAGAGCTAATATATGAGTTTGGTAAAGTAGCAGGATACAAAATTAAGGCACAGATATCTCTTGCATTCCTATACACTAATGTTGAAAAATCTGAAAGAGAAATTAAGGAAACACTCCCATTTACCATTGCAACAAAAAGAATAATATACCTAGAATAAGCCTATCTAAGGAGACAAAAACTTGTATGCAGAAAACTATAAGACACTGATGAAAGAAATTAAAGATGATACAAACAGATGGAGAGATACACCATGTTCTTGGATTGGAAGAATCAACATCGTGAAAATGACTATACTACTCAAAGCAATCTACAGATTCAATTCAATCCCTATCAAACTACCAATGGCACTTTTCACAGAACTAGAAGAAAAAATTTCACAGTTTGCATGGAAACACAAAAGACCCTGAATAGTCAAAGCAATATTGAGAAAGAAAAATGGAGCTGGAGGAAGCAGGTGCCCTAACTTCAGACTATACTACAAAGCTACAGTAATCAAGACAGTATGGTACTGGCACAAAAATAGAAATATAGATCAATGGAACAGAATAGAAAGCCAGAGATAAAGCCATGCACATAAGGTCACCCTATCTTTGATAAAGGAAGCAAGAATATACAATGGAGAAAAGACAGCCTCTTCAATAACTGTGCTGGGAAAGCTGGACAGCTACATGTCAAAGAATGAAATTAGGACACTTCCTAACAGCATACACAAAAAATAAACTTAAAATGGATTAAAGGCCTAAATGTAAGACCAGACACTATAAAACTCTTGGAGGGAAACATAGGCAGAACACTCTATGACATATATCACAGCAAGATCCTTTTTGACCCACCTCATAGGGAAATGGAAATGAAAAGAAAAATAAACAAATAGGACCTAATGAAACTTAAAAACTTTTGCACAGCAAAGAAAACCATAAACAAGACAAAAAGACAAACCTCAGAATGAGAGAAAATATTTGCAAATGAAGCAACTGACAAAGGATTAATCTCCAAAATATACAAGCAGCTCATGCAGCTCAGTATCAATAAAACAAAAAACACAATCCAAAAATGGGCAGAAGACCTAAATAGACTTTTCTCCAAAGAAGATATACAGATTGCCAACAAACACATGAAAGTATGCTCAACATCATTAATCGTTAGAGAAATACAAATCAAAACTACAATGAGGTGTCACCTCACACCGGTTGGAATGGCTATCACCAAAAAATCTACAGACGATAAATGCTGGAGAAAGTGTGGAGAAAAGGGAACCCTCTTGCACTGTTGGTGGGAATGCAAATTGATAGAACCACTATGGAGAACAGTATTCAGGTTCCTTTAGAAACTAAAACTAGAACTACCATATGACCCAGCAATCTCACTACTGGGCATATACGCTGAGAAAACCATAATTCAGAAAGAGTCATGTAGCTCAATGTTCATTGCAGCACTATACAATAGACAGGATATGGCAGCAACCTAAGTGTCCATCAACAGATGAATGGATAAAGAAGATGTGGCACATATATACAATGGAATATTACTCTGCCATAAAAAGAAACAAAATTGAATTATTTGTAATGAGGTGGATGGACCTATAGTCTGTCATACAGAGTGAAGTAAGTCAGAAAGAGGAAATCAGATACCGTATGCTAACACATATATATGGAATCTAAAAAAAAAAAAGTTTGTGACGAACCTAGGAAAGAAAGACGCCAACTCAGAGCATGAACTTGAGTCCATGGGGAGGGGAAGGGTAAGCTGAGATGAAGTGCGAGAGTAGCATTGACATATATACACTATCAAATGTAAAATAGATAGCTAGTGGGAAGAAGCTCGGTGCTTTATGACCACCTAGAAAGGTGGGATAGGGAGGGTGGGAGGGAAGTTCAAGAGGGAGGGGATATGGGGGTATATGTATACATATAGGTGATTCACTTTGTTATACAGCAGAAACTAAAAAAATAGTGTAAAGCAATTATACTCCAATAAAGATGTTTTTAAAAAAAAGATTGCTTTGGCTATCAAGGTCTTTTGTGTTTCCATAAATTGTAAAATTTTTTATTCTAGTTTTGTGATAAATGCCATTGGTAATTTGACAGGGATTGCATTGAATCTATAGATTGCTTTGGGTAGTATAGTCATTTTCACAATGTTGTTTCTTCCAATCCCAGAACATGGTATATCTTTCCATCTGTTGGTATCGTGTTTGAATTCTTTCATCACTGTCTTATAGTTTTCTGCATACAAATCACTGTTTGCAGATGACATGATACTATACACAGAAAATCCTAAAGATGCCACCAGAAAACTACTAGAGCTAATCAATGAATTCAGTAAAGTAGCAGGTTACAAAATTAATGCACAGAAATCTCTTGCATTCCTATACACTAACAATGAAAAATCAGAAAGAGAATTCAAGGAAACACTCCCATTTACCATTGCAAAAAGAATAAAAAAAAGAATAAAATACCTAGGAATAAACCTACTTAAGGAGACAAAATACCTGTATGAAGGAAGCAACTACTTTTCAATCACAAGTAATCGTTGCCAGGCAGAAGATCACATCCAGTGTGACCAGATTTTTTTTTTCAAGAGAAGCGGTATGCCCAGTTTATAAGCGAAAATTCCCGTTCTGAAATATTGATAATTGATTGAACATTTTTCAAATAATAAAACCAAATAATAAAAACTAATAATAATGAAATCACTCTACAAGTTATGCTGGTCACCTGGTGCTCAGAAGCACTGCTGTAGGGGTTGTTTAGGTACGGAAAACTTTCTACTTAAATTGGTAAGCAGTCATTATCTCAGGTCCTCCAAATGACCCCCACCACTACCCTGGCACCCCCGGCCTGCCGAGGACCTTTCAAATTGTTGCATCATCCAGTAACTTAACCAACAGATCACCTGAAAGATCCTGGCCAGAATCTTCATGGATTGGTCAGCGCCTGAAGTACACTTGTGAAGTATTTTTAATATCACCTCTGTGTACAGAACAAAACATGTATGCCTGGATCCTACAGGAAACTAATTTGGAATATTTGATTTATTATAATGTCCCTTATTTGATAGTTAGGGAGACAAAGGCCAACACAGAAGAATGTACATGATTGAAGTCATGAAGCAAGTCACTGACAGAGTCCTGATAGGAACCCAGGACTCCAAGGTCATAGGCCAGAGCTCTGTCCTCTTTATCAATGGCTAGCAAACCTCCACAGATTTCTTCCCTCTAATCCACCCCCATCAAAACTCTGGAGTGAGCTCAGGCATGAGTATTTTTTTCAAAACTCCATAGAAAAATTTGATGATCAGTAGATCTGCAAACACTGTTACAAACCATGCCATTGGTACACCAGTAAACTTTAGCCACCCAGCTTCCTCAATGGGAGAAATTTGGAAAGAAGGTCGAAATTTCTATGAAGGTATTGTTTAAATAATTCTTATCAGAGTCTCACATAGAAGATATACGTATATATGTTGGGAGAGCAAAACAGTTTTTCACCAAGTTCCTGAACTCTGTCTTACTGTTGTACTAAAAGGAAGAAAATAAAAGGAGAAAAATTTCAAAGATTGACAATGATTGAGCAGTAGAGGAATGGGGATAACACGATCACCAGCATTGGAACAGGACAGGACAGATCAATTTCAGCTCTATCACTTACTAATTGTATAGTCTCAGACATCTCATGTAAAGTTTCTGGGTCTCAAATTCTCTATCCACCAAATGGAGACAGAAATGCCTATCAGGCAAAATAATTACAGATTTCAGAGATAAGTCAGTCAATTCTGGATGACCCTGGCAGTGAGTTCAGGGAGAGCAGGAACCTCTTCCAGAGAACCAGGTAAATGTGCAGCTTCTGTTCTGCCCACAGGGATGGCAGTATAGACTTATCGGCCCCTGCCCAGCACCCAAACCCAGCCACAAAGGGAAGGACAGCCCAGGCTTATGTGGTACCTTAACCACTTCTGATGTTCATATGGATGAGTTCAGCTCAGGTGTCAATAATTGACTCTGGGGTTTTGTTAATGGTGAGTTGGAGTTATCCATGAATGGCTACTGGCATCCTATTTGTAACTGTAGAGCTGATCTTAGTCATAAGGCACTTTGCACAGGGCCTGACATACAGATGCAGCCATCTTGACCACAATAATGATTATAAGTTATGGCATAGTGGTTCAGAATTCCACTCTAGAGCCAGACAGACCAAGATGCAGCTATGTGACTTTGGACATTATTTCTAAATGTCTCTAAGTCTCAAATTCATCAACAGTGAAATGAAAGTAATAACAGTATCTCCTGCATTACATTATTACAAGAATTAAATGAGCTAATGCAGGAAAAGATTTAGCATAGTGCCTGGTATATAATAGATATTCAGTAAACATTCCTCTTGGTGATAACACCGTTAATGTTAGTACAGTATTAATTTCACAATGCAACCTCAAGTTTGGGGGAGCCTTGACAATAACATGTAAGATTTGATGCTGGGTCTAGTAGTCCCCATGGCTCAATGAAAGGCCAGGCCTAAGCCCACAGCTTGGGCCACACAGAGCAGTGTCCCATCTGGTCCCATGTAGTGCACACAAGTACTGAGGAGTTTAGAAGGCCTTTTCAAGTCCTTGAGTTCAGCAGAGGAATATTTGCACCCCATTCTCAGGCCATAGCCACCAATAGGCTTCCCCAGTTTTAAAACCCTCTGCCAGAAAGGCTGCTGGAAACCCATCCACGCACAGTAAGCCTTGCTCCTGGGGCTCAGCTGAGAGAGGCCAAGGAGGAATGCTTAGAGCTCTCAAGCTTCTGGTGGCCCAGAAGAATCCAGGAGATATCATCTGTGGGTCCCAGATCTCTACTCACTTCTGGACAGAGCCACACAGCAGGTTACTTATGCAGGCAGGCAACCAACTCAGGTCTCCAAGACAGACAGACTTCACGTTATTTGACCTAAATGTCTAATCTTCTCTGAGTGCTCCAGGATGCAGCACAGGGCCCACCATCAAGGAGATGAGCTTCCAGAGAGAACACCTGGATTCAAAGCCCAGCTCCACCACATCCTCAGTGTGTCATTGTAAGGATCAGAAACACGTGATTGTGTAAAATGCTATAGAGTGTAGATCAGAGTAATTACTGTTAACATTCATTATCATTTCACAGGTTTTTCGTCACAACATTCAGTGTGCAAAAATGTAACTTTCTATAACTGAATTCAATTTTTTAGTTAAATTCCCTTTTTTCAAGTATATAAACTTAATAATTTAGCTACCTCCAAGTAAACTCATTCTCTCCCAGCTAAAGGCAGAAATTTCAGGTTAGAAGTCAGTATTTTCTACTCCCTGCCTCTTCTCCTATATGGAGGATCTCAGACAGCACAGGGAGGAGGTGAGGGACATGGTGGTGTTCTCTTGAATCTCAGCATCAGGGAGGTATTGGGGCCACAGTCACTCTGACATCAACAGGGTTCCTTCAAACCAAAAGCCATCTCCTGGCCATTTCCAAAGTTAGATACAAAAAACTTTTGGCTGCTTTCCCTTGCAACTAATGAGGGGCTGTCTCAGGCCCTTTGGTATCCAGACTCATACAACACCATTCATTTGCTGCCACTGCCAAGAATTACTGCACTGGACTGGGGTGGAGATGCTTTGGGGCTCCCTGGGCACATCTGGGAAATGAGCTTAACTCCCCTCGGCAACAGGTCCCTCCAAACCTATTGGGGGACTTGACAGTCACCAGCCATCTTCAAGCCTCACCTGGGACATAGAGGCAAGAACCAACTAGATGCTGTCCCTGCCCTTATGGAGGTAGTGACAGAAAACAAGCAGCACACAACTGAATAAATATGGGATTACAAATTGAGAAACTGTTATAAAGATAACAAATAGAGGTAATGGTAGAAGAAAACAGGGTGGGGAGAGTTGGGTAACCTGTTTATAAAAAGCGATAAGGATGAGGGGATGCTGTCTGAGGAGGTGATAAATAAGCTGAAACTTGAAGGACAGGAAAGAACCCACCATATACAAATTCAGATTAGAGAGAGGGATGGGATGGACACTCCAGGCAGAGAAAACAGCATGTGGGGAAAAGACCCTTAGCAACACCTGATCTGGTTGTTGTCTTGGAACACAGAGTAGGGAGGCTGGAACACAACCAACAGGGAGGAAGTGAGCAAGGTCTGAGGGTCATGGTGAAGAGTTAGAATTTATCTTAAGTAAAATGTGAAGTCATAGAAGCATTCATCTAAATTTTTATTTTGTTTTTATCATTAAATGATTTTAATTAAAGATGAGAAGGATTTTTTTCTCCTGAAATATTATGTTAGCAATAGTTCTCAACAGAGACAGTACAGCTACACCCAGGAGATATTTGGAAACATGTAGGGACATTTTTTGTTGTCACAGTGATTTGAGTACACTACTGGCATTTAGGGAGATCCAAAGATGCTAAACATCCTGCAATATACAGGACAGTCCTGCACAATGAAAAATTGCCCCACCCCAAGACCTGGTGTTCCCAGTGAGATTCACTGGGATCTGGCAGCTGTGTGGAGGCAAAAGTGGAAGGAGGACAAGACCGGTGGTGGAGGGAGTTCCCTGGCAGTCCAGTGGACTCTGCACTTCCACTGAAGGGGGCACAGGTTCAATCCCTGGTCTGGGAACAAAGATCCCACATGCTGCACAGCACAGCCATTAAATAAATAAACAAACAAATAATCCAATGTATAATTGTTTTTGTTTTTTTTTAAAAAAAGAGTGGTGGTGGAGACATTATTAGGATAGCATCAGGGGAAAGATGACGCCAAGAATAGGACTAGGGGCTCAGAGATAGAGGACAGTGAAAAGTGGGCAGATAGAAAGAGACATCATAAATGGACCACACTGTTTCCTGTTAAATGAGATACAGTCCCAGAGTCTTTCTCAACACCATCCCTAGTAGCCATTAGCAATTGTTTCCAGTTAGCAACTGAGGTGAGCTTATTTGGAAAACCTGATTTGGATTCTCATTCAGAGATGGAGTAAAGAGGGTACAAAGGGAAGAAATGTAAAGCAAATCTGGAAAAGGACCCTTCAGGCCTGATTGAATGACATAATGTCCATTCAAGGCTTGAATGCCCTAATGAGCTCCTTGAATAAAATACAATATCTCCTCCCTCTTTTAGAGGATTCCTCCTGGAAGTTCACCTGGTTGCCATCACTTTTACTTAGCTCTACCCCTACCAAATCCTAACAGCTGCAATTTGAGTATTCTCCACAACTGAGAAAAACATCCCCAAAAGTTGTGCCTATCACTCAGAAAATTAGCTGCCATACCTAATTAGGTTAATTTGGCATAATAGTCATCTGAAGTATGAACATGTTATTAATAATGAAAGGAAACATATGGAGCAGATGTCCTTGCTCTGCTGAGAGAGGGCAGCTAAGTCATGAGCTCGGCACACAAATTCTCACCATGCCTCTCCCCGAAGAGGAGGCAACATGATCAGAAACACTTCACAGAGCCCTAGAATCTCAGAAGAGGCACCGCTCAGAAATATATTTATCAGAAATTTATGACTCTGTAGAAACACAGAGTTAGCATTCATCCCAGTAGATGACGGTAATTTGGAAAATTCATAAATACCATTAAGAATCAGTAACACTTACTGTGTCTTCTTTCTGCCTCTTGACCAACCCCAACATGTATCCTCTTATGGGTTGACAAAGATCACAGATGGATGCCTGGAATGAGGACAATTCAAGTTTTCATTTATGAGGTGAAAAGAAATATACTAGGTGGGAAACATGAGTGGGTTACTTGTTAAGAATGCCAGATTCATTGGGATCTCTACCAACGGCAGCTTTGTGATATCACAAAGTTGTCCACATATCACGACACTGCCTGGAGGCTTGCTACCCTCTCCCCCGGTCAGTGTGGCACTGTGATGCACACTCACAAGTACAACTACTCATATGAACACTGATACATCAATGAAAATATTTAAACAAGCCTATCTAAAGATAAGATATTGAAACTAGACTATGAGGCTAGGCTACCATGGAGAAACAAACCATGTTCTCTCTCTAGGTCCCCCGAATAATCCATTATGGCAGTTGGGTCAATCTTTCATACTGAATCACCTGAGAAGCTATGTTCACCACAAACCAAACTTTCTTTTAATTTTTCTTAAGGATGTTCTCATCAAGAAAGCTTCCCTAATTATGCTCAATCATAACAGAAACTGAAATGGGGAATCTATGCGTTAAAATGCAATCTTTCAATGACGCTTGACTAGTAGGGACTAAAGACAAGAAGCAGGACATGTTTCTGAACCAAAGCCAAGAGTCAGGAGCTCCAGCATAGAGATGGGCCCGAGGTCTGCTGGTCACAGAGTGGCATCTAATCAAGCATCCCCTTGACTACTGATGAAAAAGAATTAAATAACTGGACAAACTGCTCAAGTCCCTACATACTTCTAAGTGGTAGCATAGCATACCTGACTAATATCAGATCTGAAATTGACCTTCACCAATCCAGATTATCCATGCCACTGTCAGCCTGGCTTGTGGAAAGTTACATCAAGCATTTTCCCATTCTAAATATAATTGGACACCTGAGTCTTTCAAAAATAATTTATAAGTTTATAGCAGACACTGTTGATGCCTCCAATTCCCTCAGTTTACTTGAGGTCACCTGAAGCTGTGACAGATGTTTCACCAAAAGGGTAACGGTTAGAGTTAGTGTCAGGGTCAGGGTCAAGGTTAGGGCTCCAGCAACACCAGAGTTTACTTCACTAAATGGGAGTTTGAACTGGAAATGCAGGTAGCTGGGCACCTTAGACAATCCTCATCCAGCAGAGATTAATAAATGCCTCCACTTTCCTGTCCTCTGGTGGACACTTCTAATGCATTCCATACAGTTTTTTAGAGGGTCCCTGGATTCTTCAGAGCTAGGTTCTGAAGTGGGTAGTTGTAGGACCGAGCATCCTACATCTAGTGTCTGCCCACTATTGGGCAGGGCCAGGTCCTGACACAGCTAGCTCTGGAGTCTGGAGTATCCCAAAGCTGGTGTCAGCCAGCTGGTGAGTGTGGCTGAGTCCCAGGGTGGCTGGCTGAGGGGTCCATAATCTTGGAGCTGATATTGCCTGCAGGTGGGCAGAAGGGTCCCTGACCACATGGAAACCCAATAGCTCATTCATTACATGCCTTTTATGTGCTTACTCCCTTCCCTGTCTCACTTTTCTCAGTCCCTTACTTTTGCATCCTAGATTCACCTTCCAAATAAAATGTCAACACAAGTCCTTGAATTTGCTTTTGCAGGAACCCAAGCTAAGAGGAAGACAAAGGTAGTTTTAATCTTTTTGCAACTAATAACTTTTATAACATAGTACTTTCTTATATGCTTTTGGAAATGTATGGAACTATATCTTATATTCAGATGTGTACATAAAAGTTTTTCATGAATAAGATCAAATTATGTGATAAACACAAAGATATATCACTCCCTTAAAGAGAAAGGTTTTTGTCCCAGATGCTGGAAGTGCTGTCAGTCATCCTCCACCTTTCAGCCTCCTCATAGAATGCTATCCTGAAAAACGTGCCTAACTCCTCAGTGAGTCCAACTATTTTGCATCCTTGGCTTTTGGAATAAGGAAGATAATAGAGGTGAAGGTCAAGTGAATGCCATTCAGTGTCTCCCCATCACTGGCCTAAAGAATGAATCTAAAACAATATCCCATTCTATGAGTAGATAGGGTTTGTGAGGAAGTATATTTTATTCACCCTAAAAGATCTTAAAAACGCAGGGTGGAAGATGGTGAAGGAAGACCATGAGCTCACCTTCTTCCACAGGCACGCCAAAATTACAACTATTTACAGAGCAACTATTGATGCAACAATTAGAATACTAGCAGAAAAATATCTTTGACAACTAAAGATATAAAAAAGAAACCACAACAAGATGGTTAGGAGGGGCGGAGACCTGCTAGATTCCAGACTCATACTCCCAAGTGGGTGACCCACCAACTGAAGGATAATTACAATTGCAGAGATCTTCCGCAAGGAGTGAGTGACCTGAAGCCCACATCTGGCTCCCCGGCCTGGGAATCCTGCACTAGAAAAACAACCCCCCCACAATGTTTGGCTTTGAAGGTCAGCAGGAGAGCCAGAGGGCTGTGGGAGATAGAGACCCCACTCTTAAAGGGCACACACAAAATCTCACATGCTCTGGGACCCAGGGCAGAAGTGATTTGGCAGGTCCCTGGATCAGTCCCAAATGCTGATTCTGGAGAGCCTTCTGATCAGGCAGGAGGCAACTGGGACTCACCCTGGGGACATAGACAATAGCGGCAGCCATTTGAGGAGGTTGTTTTACCACGTTGACACTGGTGCTGGCAAGCACGATTTTGGAATTCCCCCTTCTAGATTATTAATGCCAGGACCTGGTCCCAACCACAAGCCTTTTGACCCCAGTACTGGAATGCCTCAGGCCAAGCAACTAGCCAGGGGGAGACATAGGTCTACTTACTTAAGGGCCCTTAAGAGCTCCCGAGCCCACAACCACCCCAGGACTCAGCCCTATCAACCCGAAAGACCAGGACACAGACACACCTACCAATGGGCTAGCACTAGCTCCAGGACCAGCCTCACCCACCAGTGGTTAGGCACCAGCCCCAGGACACCCTGCACCCAGCCCCACTCACCAGTCAGCTGACACCAGCTCCAGCACCCACAGGCCTTAAAGCCAGAGATCCCAGGACCTGACCTCACTTGCCAGTGGGAGAGCACCAGCCCCAGTATCCCCTGGGCCCCAGCCCCATTCACCAGAAAGTCCACACCAGCCCTGGGAACATACTAGGCCCTGGCCCTGCCCACCTGCAAGCAATATAAGCTCCAAGACTATGGGTCCCTCAGCCAGCCACCCTGGGATGCAGCTGTACTCGCCAGCTGGCTGACACCAGATTTGGGACACTCCAGACTCCAGAGCTACTGTGTCAGGAACTGGCCATGTCCAATAGTGGGCAAACACTGGTGTCTGCTCGGCCCTACAACCACCCACTTCAGAACCCAGCTCTGCCCACCAGTAGGCCAGCACTAGCCCTGGGGCTCCCTCAGGGCCTCAGAGTCAGCAGCCTTGTGACCTGGTCCTGGCCACTAGTGGCTGGCAGCCTCTGCACAAGGCAAGACCTAGCAACAAAGCAGACCAGAGGCCAGCCACATCTAGCAGGGGCCAGCCCACCACAACAGAAGGATCCATGCAGCCCAAATAGAAGGGAACCCTAGAGCATATAGCTCTGGTGACCAGAGAGGAGTAAGCTGCTGGGACATAGAGGGCATCTCCTACAAAAGGTCACTTCTCCAAGGTCGGGAAACCTAACCAACCTACCAGATACACATAAATAAAAACAGCAAATTAAGCAAAATGAGGCAACAGAGGAATATGTTCCAAATGAAGGAAAAAGATAAAAGCCCAGAAGAAGAACTAAGTGAAGTGGAGATAGGCAATCTACCTAATAAAGAGTTCAAAATAATGGTCATAAAGATGATCAAAGGACTTGGGAGAAGAATGGATTCACAGAGTGAGAAATTAGACGTTTTTAACAAAGAGTTAGAAAATATAAAGAAGAACCAAACAGAGATGAGGAATACAATAACTGAAATGTAAAATACGCTGGAAGGAATCAACAGTAGATTAGATGATACAAAGGAATGGATCTGCAAGCTGGAAGGCAGTGTAGTGAAAACCACTAAAACTGAACAGAAAAAAAAAGAAATGAGGACAGTTTAAGAGATCTCTGGGACAACATTAAGAACACCAACATTCACATTATAGGGGTTCCAGAGGAAAAGAGAGAAAGAGGCAAAAAAATATTTTGACATAATACCTGAAAAATTCCCTAACCTGAGAGAGGAAACAGACAAACAGGTCCAGGAAGCACAGAGTCCTAAGGCACATTGTAATTAAAATGGCAAAAATTAAAGATGAGAGAATAGTAAAAACAGCGAGGGAAAAGCAACATGTTACCTACAAGGGAACTCCCATAGGGCTACCAGCTGATGTTTCAGCAGAAACTCTGCAGGGCAAAAGGGTGTGGCATTATATATTTAAAGTGGTGAAAGGGGAAAACCTACAACAAAATATTCTACCTGAGGAAGTCAAGATGGCAGAGGAGTAGGAGGATGTGGAGTTCATCTCTCCCCACAAATGCATCAACAGTACATCTATGAATGGAACAATTCTCACAGAGCACCAGCTGAACACTAGCAGAGGACCTCAGACACCTAAAGGGACAAGTAAATCTCTGCATAACCAGGTAGGATGAAAGAAAGACGAAGGGGGAAAGAAGAGGAGAAGAAGCAGGACAGGACTGGTGCCCTGGGATGGGAGCAGCTGAAGGAGAGGAGAGGTTCCCGCACCCAGGGAAGCCCCCTCACCGATGGGGAGATCAGTTAAGACAGAAGGGGAGATTCAGGAGCTATCAGAGGAGAGTACAGCAACCAGTCTGTGGCAGGCCGGTCAGGGTGAGACTTAGTCTGTGCCACAGTCCAGTTTGAGATGTGTGTCCACCTGTGCAGACGGGGGCTAGGAGCTGGAATGTGGGGTTTGTATAGCAAGCCGGGGGAGAGAACTGCTGTTGGCTGTGAGGAGATTGCCTGAGGTGTGGGAATGAGGAAGTCCACAACCGGGAATGTTTGTGGAGGAAATCCAGACAGGAATAGAAGCAAAGTGCCATTGTTAAGTGATGTGCAAGGGACAGAGCCACCATTGCAGCCTCTCTCCCCACACGCTGGCCTCTGCTTCCCTGGCTACTAGGAATGGTTTCTTCTGGGACCAGCTCTCTTGCACCTGCAGCCAGGTGCTAGGGAGGGCTCTCTCATGCCTGCGATCTCTGACTCCCTCCCATGACTTCTCACTGCCGGGATTGGCTCTCTTGCATCTGCAGCTGGGCACTAGGAAGGGGCCCCGCTGGAGGTGACTCTCTTGCATGCATGGCCTCTGGCTCCCCCATGTGCCTGTTGTGTCCAGGGCTCCCATGACCCCAGACACTGTGCCACCTCCACACCCTCTCCTCGCCAGGGTAGCCTTGGGAACAAACCGCTGTGGGTGGCCCACTCACAGAGATGGGGCTGAAACCACAGCTGAGCCCCAGGGGTATGTGCAACTAAGGAAGAAAATCTGAAATCTCTTCTTGCAGATGCACAAACTGCGAATTGACACCTCTGTGACCAGCTTTGTAAACTCAGCACCTACAGAACATCTGAACAGACAACAAGTGCTCCTGCAGTCAAGACGGGCCTAGCTTTAGCAGCTGTAGACTTTGTGGGCACATATGCATGGGGGTTGGGGCAGGCTAGAGTCTGAGCTGCCCTGAAAGCACCCACAGTAGGTCCAGATCTATCAGATCCATGACTACTGCAATCCTGGGACCTGACTTCAGTGGATCTACACTGGTGGACTTGTGAAAACATCTGAGAGACCTCAGGGTCAATTGCCAGCATACCCGCAGTTAAGGTGGGGCCAAGAGCAGTGCCAACAACAGTGTAATCTGGAGAGCTTGCACAATAGGTGAAAGGTGACACAACAGAGCACATCCACAGGTGAACATCTCCAGAGCAGGCATACTCAGAGGCTTCCCTCTCAGTGGGACTGCTCCAATCCCACCTACCTCACACTGCAGATCAGGAACACAGCTAAGAAACAGATGTGGGGGCCTCCACTCCAACAACTAGGGAACAGACCCCACCCCTGACAGGGCAGTGACGACCACAGAGCTAAGGGGAGGCCCTGCTTAATATCCAGGATAGGCTCTTGTCACCACAACACCAGTCAAACCCCCTATAAAGGAGATAATGGCAAAAGCCTCAGGACCAATTCCACCCACTAGGGGGCAGACACCAGACGCAAGAGGAACTATGATCCTGCAGCCTGCCGAAAGGAGACCACAAACACAGTAAGTTAGACAAAATGAGAGGACAAAGAGATATGTTGTAGACAAAGGAGCAAAATAAAAACCTATAAGAACAACTAAATGAAGAGGCGAAGGCAATCTACCTGAAGAAGAATTCAGAGTAATGATAATAAAGATGATCCAATATCTTGGAAAAAGATCCAAGATCTTAACAAAGATCTAGAAGAACTAAAGAACAACAGAGATGAATAATACAATAACTGAAATGAAAAATACACTAGAAGGAATCAATAGCAGAATAACTGAGGCAAAAGAACACATAAATGAACTGAAGAAAGATTGGTGGAAATCACTGCCACGGAACAGAATAAAGAAAAAAGAAAGGAAAGAAATAAGGACCATATCAGAGACCTCTGGGACAGCATTAAATGCACCAACATTTGGAATATAGGGGTCCCAAAATAAGTAGAAAAAGAGAAAGGGCCTGAGAAAATATATGAGGACATTATAGTTGAAATTTCCCTAACAAGGGAAAAGAAATAGTCACCCACATCCAGGGAGTACAGAGAGTCCCACACAGGTAAACCCAAGGAGGAACATGCTGAGACACATATTAATTAAAAAAAAAATACAAAGAAAAAATACTAAAAGCAACATGGGAAAAGAAACAAATAACATACAAGGTAATCCCCATAAAGTTATCAGCTTATGGGGAAACTCTGCAGGTCAGAAGGCATGATATATTTAAAGTGAAGAAACGGAAAAACCTACAACAAAGAATACTCTACCCAGCAAGGCTCTCATTCAGATTGGACAGAGAAATCAAAAGCTTTACAGACAAGCAAAAGTAAAGAGAATTTAACACTACCAAACAAGTTTTACAACAAATGCTAAAGGAACTTCTCTAGGAGGGAAAGAGATCCGCAACTTAAAACAACATTGTACATATATAGATTGCTAAATCAAAACTTGATGGGAAGAGCAAACCCCAAAACTGACACACAGAAAAGAAAAAGCAACCCAAACACAACGCTAAAGATGGTCATCAAACCACAAGAGAAGAGAACAAAAGAGGAAGGGACCTGGGGAGGAACATCTATAAAAACAAACCCAAAACAATTAAGAAAATGGCAATAGGAACTTACATATTGATAATGCAAATGGATTAAATGCTCCAACCAAAAGACATAGACTAGCTGAAAGGATACAAAAACAAGACTTGTATATATGCTGTCTACAAGAGACCCACTTTAGACCTAGGGACACATACAGACTGAAAGTGAGGGGATGGAAAATTATATTCCATGCAAATGGAAATCAAAAGAAAGCTGGAGTAGCAGTACTCATATCAGATAAAATAGAATATAAAATAAAGACTTTTATAAGAGGCAAAGAAGGACACTACTTAATGATCAAGGAATCAGTCCAAGAAAATATAACAATTGTAAATATATTTGCACCCAACACAGGAGCACCTCAATATATAAGGCAAATGCTGGCAGCCATAAAAGGGGAAATTGACAGTAATAAAATCATAGTGGGGGATTTTAACACCCCATTTATACCAAGGGACAGATCATACAGAAATAAAATTAATAAGGAAACACAATCCTTAAATGACACATTAGACTACAAATCAAGTCTTGGTAAATTTAAGAAAATTGAAATTATATCAAACATCTTTTCCACCAATGTTATGAGATTAGAAATCAATTACACGTTAAAAAAAATTGTAAAAAACACAAACACATAGAGACTAAACAATATGTTACTAAACAACCAATGGGTCATGGAAGAAATGAAAGAGGAAATCAAAATATACCTAGAAACAAATGACAATGAAGACACAACCACCCAAAACCTGGGATGCAGCAAAAGCAGTTCTAAGAGGGCAGTTTATAACAATGCAGTTTTACGTCAGGAAACAAGAAATATCTCAACAAAACGACCTAACCTTACACCTAAGGCAACTAGAGAAAGAACAAAGCCTAAAGTTAGTAGAAGGAAAGAAATCATAAAGATCAGAGCAGAAATAAATGAGACAGAGACAAAGAAAACAATAGCAAAGATCATGAAACTAAAACCTCATTCTATGAAAGACTAAAAAACTTGCTAAACCTTTAGCCAGACTCATGAAGAAAAAAAGGGAGAGGACTCAAATCAGTAAAATTAGAAATGAAAAAGAGGAGAAGTTACAACTGACACCACAGAAATACAAAGGATCATAAGACACTACTACAAGCAACTGTACACCAATAAAATGGACAAACTAGAAGAAATGGACAAATTCTTAGAAAAGTACAACCTTCCAAGACTAAACCAGGAAGAAATAGAATATATGAACAGACCAATCACAAGTACTGTAACTGAAACTGTGATTTTAAAACTTCCAACAAACAAAAGTCCAGGACCAAATGGCTTCACAGGTGAATTCTATCAAACATTTAGAGAAGAGCTGACACCTAACTTCTCAAACTATTCCAAAAAATTTCTGAGGAAGGAACACTCGCAAGCTCATTCTACAAGGCCACCATCATCCTGATACCAAAACCAGACAAAAATATCACAAAAAAAGAAAATTACAGGCCAATATCACTGATAAACAGAGACACAAAATCCTCACCAAAATACTAGCATACCAAATCCAAGAACACATTAAAAGGATCACACACCATGATCACATGGGATTTACCCCAGGGATGCAAGGATTCTTCAATATACATAAATCAATCAATGTGATACACATTAACAAACGAAACAATAAAAATGATATGATCATCTCAATAGATGCAGAAAAAGCTTTGGACAAAATTCAATACCCATTTATGATAAAAATACTCTCCAGAAAGTGGGCATAAAGGGAACATAACTCAACATAATAAAGATCATATATGACAAACCCACTGCAAATATCATTCTCAATGGTGAAAAACTGATCCTCTAAGATCAGGTACAAGACAAGGATGTCCACACTCACCACTAGTATTCAACATAGTTTTGGAAGTCGTAGCCACAGCAATCAGAGAAGAAAAAGAAATAAAAGGAATACAAATTGGAAAAGAAGAAGTATAACTGTCACTGTTTACAGATGCAATGATACTATACATAGAAAATCTTAAAGATGCTACCAGAAAACTACTAGAGATCATCAATGGATTTGCTAAAGTTGCAGGATACAAAATTAATACACAGAAATCTCCTACATTCCTATATACTAACAATGAAAGATCAGAAAGAGAAACTAAGAAAATAATGCCATTTACCATTGCATCAAAAAGTATAAAATACCTAGGAATAAACCTACAGACAAAAGACCTGTACTCAGAAAACTATAAGATACTGATTAAAGAAATCAAAGATGACACAAATGGAGAGATATTCCATGTTCTTGGATTGGAAGAATCAATATTATGAAAAAGACTATACCACCCAAAGTAATCTACAGATTCAATGCAATCCTTATCAAATTACCAATAGCATTTTTCACAGAATTAGAACAAAAAGTGTTACCATTTTCATGGAAACACAAAAGACCCCGAATAGCTAAATCAATCTTGAGAAAGAAAAACAGAGGTGGAGGAATCAGGTTCCCTGACTTCAATCTACACTACAAAGCTACATTAATCAAAACAGTATGGTACTGGCACAGAAACCGAAATATAGATCAATGGAACAGGATAGAAAGTCTAGAGATAAACCCCCATACCTATAGTCACCTAATCTATGACAAAGGAGGCAAAAATATACAGTGGAGAAAAAAACACTCTCATCAATCAGTGGTGCTGGGAAAACTGGACAGCTACATGTAAAAGAATAAAATTAGAACATTCTCTAACACCATACACAAAAATAAAATCAAAATGGATTAAAGACCTAAATGTAAGACTGAATACTATAAAACCCTTAGAGGAAAATATAGGCAGAACACTCTCTGACATAAATCTCAGCAAGATCTTTTTTGATCCACCACCTGGAGTAATGAAAATAACAAAATAAACAAACATGAAACTTAAAAGGCTTATTCATTTTTCCAAAATACACTCCTAATTGAGTAAAGATTTAAATATAAAAAATGAAACCGTAAAAGTGCTAGGAAGAGATTCCAGTCTAACATGGTGATATAGGAGGCTCCTGAACTTCCCTCCTCCTACAGACACAAAAAATCTATAGCTACATATAGAGCAATTCTCTCTGAAAGAAATCTATAAACTAGCTGAGCAACACCTACAGATCAGGTGAATGAGAAAATATCCACATCAAAACAAACAGGAAATGTTGATACACTCTTGCCATAAATCCCAGCCCCCACATAGAAACATATAATCAGGAAGGAATCCATAACTCCCAGCTTCTCCTTGAGGAGTAAATGTTTGGACCCAACATCTAGCACCCTAACTTTTAAGACTTCCACCTGAGGGACAGGTTCCCAATACACCTAGCTTTGAAAGTCAATAGGATTTGTATCCCTAAGACTCTCAAGACTATAGCAGACAAAGAAACAGTTCTTCAGATGCTCAGGAGGACTAGCTGTGGCTATCTTCCCTGGCTCAGCCCAGAATCAGAAGACAGATATGATTTGCCAATCTCCCAATCTTTCCTTGAAAAAGGCCTATTTGCATACTTTGAAAGCTGCTGCCTCAGGGTCAGGCTTCTAATTTAGCACACACCTAGGGGCTGACTGCAATCCTTCCCACAGACTGGAGAAGTCGGTGAACACAAGCTCCCTGTCCCCCTTACTCCTGGTCTCCTCCAGGTCACCGGTATCTTCCTGGAAGGAGCTTGTACACAAGTCTGCCACCCCAGCTTTTGCAGTAGCCATGCAGGGGATTCACTCCTTGATCACCTGACTCTGATGGCCAGTGAGGCTTGCTTTGTCAGTTCCACAGGACTACAGCAAACAAAGATACAGTTCTTAGCCAGCTATTCCCTCAGGGCTCAGAGCAGAGGGAGCAGACAGAAATACCCATATCCCTTTAAAAAACAAAAAGCTTATGTGCATAATTTAAAAGCTGCTGGATGAGAGTCCAGCTTCCAACCAGCCTGAATCTAGATGTTAATTGAGAATCTCCTCTTTTGGAAACTGACAGGTCTTGGCATACACTCAAATACTGGAAGCCGCTAAGAACAAAGAAGGTAGCTTGGACAATCACTAAGGTTTGACTGAAAACAAAAATTTCAGGCTGTGCTGAATTGTAAGGCTCACAACCTACATGAGAACACTCCATCAGGACTGGGAGAGGTGCCTGTTTTATCTAATACACAAAAAACAACACAGGCAGTCAGGAAAATTGAATAAACATAGGAATATGTTCCAAACAAGAGAACAAGATAAAACTCCAGAAACAGGTCTTAATGAAATGGAGATAAGTGATTTACCTGTGACCAGTCTCACGACTTTTATTCAACACCATACTGAAAGTTCTAGCTAGAGCACTTAGGCAAGAAAAGGAAAAAAAATGAAATCCAAAAGGAAGATGCAAAATTGTCTCAAGTTGCAAATGATATGATATTGTATATAGAAACACTCTAACTACTCCACCAAAAAGATATTAGAATAAATGAATTCAGAAGAGTTGCAGGATACAAAATTAATATATAAAATCAGTTGCATTTCTATACACTAATAACAAAGTTTCAGAAAGAGAAATTAAGAAAACAATCCCAATTACAAATACACCAAAATGAATAAAATACCTATGAATAAATTTGGTGGGAGGGGGAAGATGGCAGAAGAGTAAGATGCGGAGATCATGTTCCTCCCCACAGATACACCAGAAATACATCTACACGTGGAACAACTCCTACAGAACACCTACTGAACACTGGCAGAAGACCTCAGACCTCCCAAAAGGCAAGAAACTCCCCACGTACCTGGGTAGGGCAAAAGAAAAAAGGAAAAACAGAGACAAAAGAATAGGGACGGGACCTGCACCAGTGGGAGGGAGCTGCGAAGGAGGAAAGGTTTCCACACACTAGGAAGGCCCTTCATGGGTGGAGACTGTGGGTGGTGGAGGGGGGAAGCTTCAGAGTCATGGAGGAAAGCACAGCAACAAGGGTGCGGAAGGCAAAGCACAGAGATTCCCGCACAGAGGATCGGTGCCGACCAGCACTCACCACTCACCAGCCCGAGAGGATTGTCTGCTCACCTGCTGGGGTGGGCGGGGCTGGGAGATGAGGCTTGGGTTTCAGTTGGAGCACAGGGAGAGGACTGGGGATGGCGGTGTGAACACAGCCTGAAGAGGCTAGTGCACGACGGCTAGCTGAGAGGGAGTCTGGGGAAAAGTCTGGACCTGCTGAAGAGGCAAGAGACTTTTTCTTCCCTCTTTGTTTCCTGGTGCATGAGGAGAGGGGATTAAGAGCGCAGCTTAAAGGAGCTCCAGAGATGGGTGCGAGCCGAGGCTAACAGTGCAGACCCCAGAGACGGGCATGAGATGCTAAGGCTGCTGCTGCCAACACCACAAAGCCTGTGTGAGAGCACAGGACACTATCCACACCCCCCTTCCGGGAAGTCTGTGCAGCCTGCCACCGCCAGGGTCCCGTGATCCAGGGACAAATTGCCCGGGAGAACGCACGGCATGCCTCAGGCTGGTGCAACGTCACGCTGGCCTCTGCCACCGCAGACTCGCACCGCACTCTGTACTCTTCCCTTCCCCCGGCCTGAGTGAGCCAGAGCCCCCGAGTCAGCTGCTCCATTAACCCCATCCTGTCTGAGCAAAGAAAAGATGCCTTGCGCCAACTTACATGCAGAGGTGGGGACAAATCCAAAGCTGAGTCCTGGGAGCTGTGAGAACAAACAAGAGAAAGAGAAATATCTCCCAGAAGCGTCAGCAGCAGCAGATAAAGACTCCACAATCAACTTGATGTACCCTGCATCTGTGGAATACATGAATAGACAATAAATCATCCCAAATTGAGGAGGTGGACTTTGAGAGCAAGATTTATTATTTTTTCCCCTTTCCCTCTTTTTGTGAGTGTGTATTTGTATGCTTCTGTGTGAGATTTTGTCTGTATAACTTGCTTTCACCATTTGTCCTAGGGTTCTCCGTCCATTTTTTATGTTTTGTTTTTCTTTAAAAATTTTTTTTCTTAATAATTATTTATTTTAATTATTTTATTTTATCTTACTTTTTTATTTTATTTTATCGTCTTTCTTTCTTTCTTCCTTGCTTTCTACTTTTTCTCCCTTTTATTCTGAGCCGTGTGGATGAAAAGCTCTTGGTGCTGCAGCCAGGAGTCAGTGCTGTGCCTCTGAGCTGGGAGACCCAACTTCAGGACACTGGTCCACAAGAGACCTCCCAGCTCCACATAATATCAAATGGCAAAAATCTCCTAGAGATCTGCATCTCAACACCAGCACTCAGCTTCACTCAACGACGAGCAAGATACAGTGCTGGACACCCTATGCCAAACAACTAGCAAGACAGGAACACAACCTCACCCATTAGCAGAGAGGTTGCCTAAAATCATAGTAAGTCCACAGACCCCCCAAAACACACCACCAGACGTGGACCTCCCAACCAGAAAGACAAGATCCAGCCTCAACCACCAGAACACAGGCACTAGTCTCCTCCACCAGGAAGGCTACACAACCCACTGAACCAACTTTAGCCCCTGGGGACAGACACCAAAAAAAACGGGAACTACGATCCTGCAGCCTGCAAAAAGGAGGCCCCAAACACAGTAAGATAAGCAAAATGAGAAGACAGAAAAACACACAGCTGTTGAAGGAGCAAGATAAAAACCCACCAGACTGAACAAAGGAAGAGGAAATAAGCAGTCTACCTGAAAAAGAATTGAGAAAAATGACAGTAAAAATATCCAAAATCTTGGGAATAGAATAGAGAAAATGCAAGAAACATTTAACAAGGACTTAGAAGAAGTAAATATGAAACAAGCAACGAGAACAACACAATAAATGAAATGAAAAATACTCTAGATGGGATCAATAGCAGAATAACTGAGGCAGAAGAACGGATAAGTGACCTGGAAGATAAAATAGTGGAAATAACTACTGCAGAGCAGAATAAAGAAAAAAGAATGAAAAGAACTGAGGACAATCTCAGAGACCTCTGGGACAACATTAAACGCACCAACATTCAAATTATAGGGGTTCCAGAAGAAGAAGAGAAAAAGAAAGGGACTGAGAAAATATTTGAAGAGATTATAGTTGAAAACTTCCCTAATATGGGAAAGGAAACAGTTAATCAAGTCCAGGAAGTACAGAGAGTCCCATACAGGATAAATCGAAGGAGAAACACACCAAGACACATATTAATCAAACCATCAAAAATTAAATACAAAGAAAACATATTAAAAGAAGCAAGGGAAAAACAACAAATAACACACAAGGGAATCCCCATAAGGTTAACAGCTGATCTTTCAGCAGAAACTCTGCAAGCCAGTATGGACTGACATGACATATTTAAAGTGATGAAGGAGAAAAACCTACAGCCAAGATTACTCTATGCAGCAAGGATCTCATTCAGATTTGATGGAGAAATTAAAACCTTTACAGACAAGCAAAAGCTGAGACAGTTCAGCACCACCAAACCAGCTTTACAACAAAGGCTAAAGGAACTTCTCTAGGCAAGAAACACAAGAGAAGGAAAAGACCTACCTTAACAAACACAAAACAATTAAGAAAATGGGAATAGGAACATACATATCGATAATTACCTTAAATGTAAATGGACTAAATGCTCCCACCAAAAGACACAGATTGGCTGAATGGATACAAAAACAAGACCCATATATTTGCTGTCTACAAGAGACCCACTTCAGAACTAGAGACACATACAGACTGAAAATAAGGGGATGGAAAAAGATATTCCATGCAAATGCAAACCAAAAGAAAGCTGGTGTAGCAACTCTCATATCAGACAAAACTGACTTCAAAACAAAGACTTTTAGAAGAGACAAAGAAGGACACTACATAATGATCAAGGGATCGATCCAAGAAGAAGATATAACAACTGTAAATATTTATGCACCCAACATAGGAGCACCTCGATACGTAAGGCAAATACTAACAGCCATAAAAGGGGAAATCAACAGTAACAAATTCATAGTAGGGGACTTTAACACCCCACTTTCACCAAAGGACAGATCATCCAAAATGAAAATAAATAAGGAAACACAAACCTGAAATGACACATTAAACAAGAACAACTTAATTGATATTTATAGGACATTCCATCCAAAAACAGCAGAATATACATTTTTCTCAAGTGCTCATGGAACATTCTCCAGGATAGATCATATCCTGAGTCACAAATCAAGCCTTGGTAAATTTAAGAAAATTGAAATTGTATCAAGTATATTTTCCAACCACAATGTTATGAGACTAGATATCAATTACAGGAAAAGGTATGTAAAAAATCAAACACGTGCAGGCTAAACAATACACTACTTAATAACGAAGTGATAACTGACGAAATCAAAGAGGAAATCAAAAAATACCTAGAAATAAATGACAATGGATACATGATGACACAAAACCTATAGCATGCAGCAAAAGCAGTTCTAAGAGGGAAGTTTATAGCAATACAATCCTACCTTAAGAAACAGGAAACATCTCGAATAAACAACCTAACCTTGCACCTAAAGCAATTAGAGAAAGAAGAACAAAAAACCCCAAAGTTAGCAGAAGGAAAGAAATCATAAAGATCAGATCAGAAATAAATGAAAAAGAAATGAAGGAAATGATAGCAAAGATCAACAAAACTAAAAGCTGGTTCTTTGAGAAGATAAACAGAATTGATAAACCATTAGCCAGACTCATCAAGAGAAAAAGGGAGAAGACTCAAATCAATAGAATTAGAAATGAAAAAGGAAAAATAACAACTGACACTGCAGAAATACAAAACATCATGAGAGATTATTAACAGCAACTCTATTCCAATAAAATAGACAACCTGGAAGAAATGGACAAATTCTTAGAAATGCACAGCCTGCCAAGACTGAATCACAAAGAAACAGAAAATATGAACGAAAAACAGAGTTGGAGGAATCAGGCTCCTTGAGTTCAGACTATACTACAAAGCTACAGCAATCAAAACAGTATGGTACTGGCACAAAAACAGAAAGATAGATCAATGAAACAGGATAGAAAGCCCAGAGATAAACCCACACACATATGGTCACCTTATCTTTGATAAAGGAGGCAGGAATGTACAGTGGAGAAAGGACAACCTCTTCAATAAGTGGTGCTGCGAAAACTGAACAGGTACATGTAACAGTATGAGATTAGAACACTCCCTAACACCATACACAAAAATAAGCTCAAAATGGATTAAAGACCTAAATGTAAGGCCAGAAACTATTAAACTCTTAGAGGAAAACATAGGCAGCACACTCTATGACATAAATCACAGCAAGATTCTTTTTGACTCACCTACTAGAGAAATGGAAATAAAAACAAAAGTAAACAAATGGGACCTAATGAAATTGCAAAGATTTTGCACAGCAAAGGAAACCATAAACAAGACCAAAAGACAAGCCTCAGAATGGGAGAAAATATTTGCAAATGAAGCAACTGACAAAGGAGTAATCTCCAAAATTTATAAGCAGCTCATGCAGGTCAATAACAAAAAAACAAACAAGCCAATCCAAAAATGGGCAGAAGACCTATATAGACATTTCTCCAAAGAAGATATACAGATTGCCAACAAACACATGAAAGAATATTCAACATCATTAATCATTAAAGAAATGCCAATTAAAACTACAATGAGATATCATCTTACACTGGTCAGAATGGCCATCATCAAAAAATCCAGAAACAATAAATGCTGGAGCGTGTGGAGAAAAGGGAACCCTCTTGTACTGCTGGTGGGAATGTGAGTTGGTACAGCCACTATGGAGAACAGTATGGAGTTCCCTTAAAAAACTACAAATAGGGGCTTCCCTGGTGGCGCAGTTGTTGAGAGTCTGCCTGCCGACGCAGGGGAAACAGGTTCATGCCCCAGTCCAGGAAGATCCCACATGCCGCGGAGTGGCTGGGTCCGTGAGCCATGGCCGCTGAGCCTGCGCGTCCGGAGCCTGTGCTCCACAATGGGAGAGGCCACGGCAGTGAGAGGCCTGCATACTGCAAAAAGGAAAAAGAAAAAAATAATAAAAACTACAAATAGAACTACCATATGACCCAGCAATCCCACTACTGGGCATATACCCTGAGAAAACCATAATTCAAAAAGAGTCATGTACCAAAATGTTCATTGCAGCTCTATTTACAATAGCCAGGAGATGGAAACAACCTAAGTGTCCATCATCAGATGAATGGATAAAGAAGATGTGGCACATATATATAATGGAATATTACTCAGCCATAAAAAGAAACGAAATTGAGCTAGAGTCTGTCATACAGAGCGAAGTAAGTCAGAAAGAGAAAGACAAATACCGTATTCTGACACATATATATGGAATCTAAGGAAAAAAATGTCATGAAGAACCTAGGGGTAAGATCGAAATAAACACACAGACCTACTAGAGAATGCACTTGAGGATATGGGGAGGGGGAAGGGTAAGCTGTGACAAAGTGAGAGAGTGGCATGGACAGATATACACTACCAAACGTAAAATAGATAGCTGGTGGGAGGCAGCCACGTGGCACGGGGAGGTCAGCTCAGTGCTTTGTGGCCACCTGGATGGGTGGGATGGCGAGTGGGGGAGTGGGGGAGATGCAGGAGGGAGGAGATGTGGGGACGTATGTGTATGTGTGACTGATTCACCTTGTTGTGGAGCAGGAGCTGGCACACCACTGTGGGGCAATTGTACTCCAATAAAGTTGTGAAAAAAAATTTAACAAAGGAGTTGAAAAACTACAATTTATAAGACATTAATGAAAGAAATTGAAGAAGATATAAATAAATGGAATAATTCTGTGCTCATGAATTGAAAGAATTAATATCATTAAAATGTCCATACTATCCAAAGCAATCTACAGATTCAGTGCAATCCCTATCAAAATTCCAGTGGCATTTTTCACAGAATTAGAAAAAATCAATCTTAAAATTCATATGGAACCACAAAAGACCTCGATTGGCCAAATAATCTTGAGAATGAAAAAAGCTGGAGGCATCACACTTTCTGTTTTCAAACTATATTACAAAGCCATACTAATCAAAATACTGTGACAGCGGCATAAAAATAGACACATAGATCAATGGAACGGAATAGAGATCCCAGAAATAAACCCAAGTATCCATTAATTTACAAAAAATGAGAAAGAATATACAATGGGAAAAATATAGTCTCTTTAGTAAATTGTGCTGGGAAAACTGGACAGCTACATGCAAAAAAATAAAACTGGACCACTATATTATAGCATACACAAAAATCAACTCAAAATGGGTTAAAAAACTTGAACATAATACCTGAAACTTTAAAACACCTAGAAAATTCCTTAAAATTGGTCTTGACAATGATTTTCCTTTTTTTGGATTAGACAACAAAAGCAAAAATAAACAAGTGAACAACATGAATTTAAAAAGCTCTGAGCAACAAAGAAAACTATCAAGAAAATGATAGTGGGAAGCAGCCACATAGCACAGGGAGATCAGCTCGGTGCTTTGTGACTACTTAGAGGGGTGGGATAGGGAGGGTGGGAAGGAGGGAGATGCAAGAGGAAAGAGATACGGGGACATATGTATATGTATAACTGATTCACTTTGTTATAAAGCAGAAACTAACACACCATTGGAAAGCAATTATATTCCAATCAAGATGTTTTAAAAAAATAAATAAAATAAAATAAAATGATATCATGGAGGTAAGTAATAAAAAAATGAAAAGACAATCAATAGAATGAGAAAAATATTTGCAAATCATTTATCTAATAAACAGTTAATACCCAAAATATATAAAGAACTCATACAACTTAATAGCAAAAAAAAAAAAAATCCAATTTAAAAACAGAGAAACTGAATAGACATTTTATCAAAGAAGACAAATAACCAACAGGTGCTCAACATCACTAAAAATCATCCAGGAATTGCAAATCAAAACCACAATGAGATATCACCTCAAGCCTGTTAGAATGGCTATCATCAAAAAGATAAGAAATAACATGTGTTAGCAAGAATGTGGAGAAAATGGAACCCTTGTGCTGTGTTGGCAGACATGTAAATTGGTGCAGCCACTATGGAAAACAGTATGGAGTCTCCTCAAAAAACTCAAAATACAACAACCATATGTCCAGCTATCCCACTTCTGGTTCTATATCCAAAGAAAATGAAAACAGGATAGCCAAAAGGTATCTGCACTCCCATGTTTATTGCACATTATTCACAATAGCCAAGATATGTAAAGAACTTAAACGTCCATCAGTGGATGAATGGATAAAGAAGATTTGACATATATAAATCACTATATATATTGTTTAGCCATGAGAAACAAGAAAACTCTGTGATTTGTGACAAAATCAAGGGACCTTGAGAGGATTATGCTAAGTGAAATAAGTTACACAGGGAAAGACAAATACTGCATGATTATCACTTGTATGTGAAATCTTTTAAAAGCCAAATGCTTTTTTTAAGAAACAGAGAGTAGAAAAGTGGTTGCTGGGGACTGGAGGGTAGAAGAAATAGGGAGAAGTTGGTAAAAGTGTACAAATTTTCAGCTGTAAGATGAATAAGTTCTGAAGATGTAATGTAAAACATGCCGACTATAGTTGATAACATTGTGTTGTATAATTTAAATTTGCTGAGAGAGTAGAACTTAAATGTTCTCACCAAAAAAAAAAAAAAAAGAATAAATATGTGAGGTGATGAATGTATTAATTAACTAGATGGGGGGAATCCTTTCACAAGTATACCTGTAGCAAATCACAACAAGTTACACTTTAAATATCTTACAATTTTATATGACAGTTATACCTCAGTATAGCTGAAATTTTTTAAGCACTAGAAAAAAAAATGTAAGTGAATATATTTATTGGCTTAGGGAAAAGATAATCAGTTTTTATATGAAAATTGAAAGTGATGAAAAAAAGACTGTCAATTTGATTACATTAAAATGTTTAATTTCAGAGTAGGAGAAACCAAAATCAAAATGAAAAAAAAAATTGTAAAATATTTGCAACCCATGAAATGCATAGAAAGCTTAATACACAAATGTGTTTATAAATCAAAAAGGAAAGACATTAACAGAAGAAAGAAGAAATAAAATATCTAACAAATAACAAGTATGGTGAATATCACACATATTTAAATATATAAAATTAAAGCACAATGCAATGTCATTTTCATGTATCACATTACATTTTGTCTTTATGTCAGAGTATACAAGGATGTGGTAAGTAATTATTGTGACAATCATTTTACAATATATGCATGTATCAAATCACATTGTATACTTTAAACTTACACAATGTTATATGTCAGCTATATCTCAATAAAGCTGGAAAATAAAAAAAATTTTTTAAAGATGTGGTAACTAAGAATAGCACAGTATGGCAATCTGGCAATATCTCTTTCCATTTTTACAGCTTATACCCTTTGCCCCAGTATTCCCATAGACAGCCATATATGGGAAACACATACAAGTGTTTACCCTATAGAAACACATACAAGTGAAAAAAAAATATCCATTAGGATGTTTATTACAATGAAGTAATGGTGAAAAAAACAGAAAACCTAAATGCCCATCAACAGGTTTTGATCAAATTATCTGTTATCGATGATGATGTTCAATATTATGTTACCTACATTCAAAACTATTTAACCCTCAGATATGTTAGTCACTGCTGTTGTGTCATAGACTACAAATATGAAATTTTTTTTTTACTACCTTATTAACTTTATGCCAAGACTTCATCTCTAAAAGACAGAACATACAAAATGTTGCTGAGAGATACAGGGATTGGAAAATAAGAATTAGAAAATATCAGATTTGGAAGAACAATTAGACATCATTTAGTACTTTATTTTCATTTTCAGGGAAAATTATGATGCAGAAAGGAGAAGTAACATTCTCAAAGTCACACAGTTGTGAATAAAAAGTATTGCCTGCTATACCAGTAAACAAAGGATGTTGCAGCCATCAAGCCATCACATTACAGCCACCCCAACCGTGAGACCTGAGGGAACTCAGGACAGAAACAGGATGCCTGCCATCTAGCAGTCAGACTCTGCAGCCACCCCCAATGGTACACCCTGAGGACACTCAGGATGAGAAAGCACAGGATACTGGCCTCAGATAGCTGAGGTGCATATCAAAGGAATGATTTCAGTGAGCCCAGACTCTTACATCTTCCCATACATAAAGAAGTGCTAAATTCCTTAACTTGAGATATCTGGTTTTCTTTACTCAACAGTAATCTTTTGATGTTCCGACTACCTGGTCTTTGTTGCAAGAACTCCTATACGTCCTGGCTCCCTCCTTGACTCTTTGGGGCAGTCTCTCAGAGCTATCTGAGATGCTGTGTCCTGGGCTGAAGTCCTCAGTTTTGTCTGCCAAATGAAACATAACTCTCAACTTTTAGGTTATGCATTTTCTTTCAGTTGACACAGTAATAGAGAATGTATAAGACCTCAGGTCTTCTGGCTGCAGTTTAGTCTTTTGCTCCCCAGAAAACCATAAGCCCCTTGGGGACAGGTCCACACAGGCAATGCATATAGTAGAGCCTCAATGTGTAAGTTACAGAAGGAAGAACAAATGGTTAAGTTGACTGATCCTCACCCACTAAATCTGCTTGGGCTGTCAAGTCATAGCATTTCCCATTATGACCCTTTTGCCCTGGTCTAAATATAATCAGATCCAATGAATTGCAAGAAATGCATCCCTTTCAGTGCAGTGACTAGTGTCAATAGTTAAGTGCCTTCAGGCCAAAGCTCTCACCACATTGTAATGTAAATTTCATAAGGGGTCTTAGAAAGAATTTATATATAATTTGGTGAAACTTAAAGCCAACATTTGAATTATTTTCTATTGAGTCCTTTTTGTTACATACCTGGTGTAAATCATTACCGTGGAATTCAGAAATTTTATCCCCAGTCCTGTGCTTTCTTACTGTAGCAAAACCCAAACTGGATATTCTGTTCCACAAACAAATGCTGAGGAAAGGATTCAAGAGCAAAAAATTTATTTGAAAGGTGATCCCAGGAAACATAGGGGAATAGAAAAGTAAGATAGAACAGGAACTAATAAATAAATGGTGAGTTATTGAGCTAATTACCACTGCAGTCAACTAAAGCTTGATCCTTTTGGGGAACTTAAAAGAGGGACTTAAAGACTGTTTCAGGTCAATTGGAAGTAAAATATTTTGCCATAATAAAATCATTGTGGATGGAAACTGGAGCTACTCCATGAAAGAGAATGTGTGCCTGAGCTCAGAGCTGCCATATGCACTTTATTGGCACTGGGAAGAGGTAACTGAAGCAGAGCAACTCCTCACTAATGGTGGGTAAGCAGCTATGACAGAAACCTAATTATCATCGGGGGACTCTCTGGGCATGCTCCATGAAAGAGACCATCTGTGGCCATTTGTGAGGTTGTGCACTCAGCACTGGGCAGGCTCCACAAAGAGGGCTATGGCACCACTTCTAGTTCCCCCATCCCCTCCGAGCCCATGGTGCATTGTGCCAAGAGACTCTCTCCCTCATCACCACTCAGCCACGGGCAGTCATAGAAAACCCCATCTCTCAAGGTGGGTTCTCCACTCCCAGGGCCTCTGAGTCTTGGTCTGGGAGAGCTGTCACAGGAAAATGGAGTCCTGGAGGAAAGGGGAAAGTACCTAAAAGTTCCAAGTTAAGAGTAGGGAGGAAATAAAAAATTCGTGAACCAAATCATTGGTTAATAACTCACGTTATGATGCCAGCTTTGGTCCAAGTGAAGGAGATGAAGAGAGAGGAATGTTAATGTGGTGGCTGTTATTGCTCTGAATGCGAAGATGGGCATTCTGGTTACAGGGCTGCTGGGGATGACAGTCCTTGGCTGATTAATTACCCACTTTCTTCTATTAAGTTGTTCTGCTTTGAGTGGCTCCCTTTTGAACACTGGTCATGCACGTCATTTGAAAGAAAATTTTCGTGGAGAGGAGGAGAAAGGCATGTGATTTATTGACTGTTCAGGTAGCAACAAATCCGTGCTTCAAACTTCCTGCATATTTTTGTCTGCTGTCTCTGCCTGGTGCACCTTATAAAACAGAAGTCAGGAGTCAGGGAACAGGAACAGTCAAGGTGGGCAGATTCTGGCATTTTATGAAACTTCTGAACCCTCCCATTCCCCATCCAGTGATATTTTCACAGCATGCAGAGGTCATTAGGAGATGACTTGAGGGGAAAAAACAAACAAATAAGGAAACTTGAAACTTTGCTTTTTAAGTAGAAAAGCAATCAATCCCATGTGCCAGGGCACATGTAACCACCACTTCCAGGAACAGAAAGAGGCTTTTGCCCAAGTACTTTCTTAAAGTAAATTAACATGTCTCTTCATGGGGCCTCTGTTCTTGTAAAGTCCAGGAGCCCTGTGGGGCATAACTCCTAAAAGCGCACCACCTGCCCCTCCACAAATCTGCCTGTGGAGCCCCTCCTTTTCCTGCCCTTCCAAGGATGGTATTGGAGGTCTTATGTAAGTGCATCTCAGCCTGCTTCTTTCAGAAGGGTCCCTCCTGCTCTCCCTTCCAACCAATGAGGCTTCAATCAAAACAAATTATTTTTGGTCCCTTGAAATTACCCTGCATGTTCTTACTGTCTCCTCTAACAGGGTAGGCTGATCTCCCAGGTCTCCACTTGTGGAAGTGAAGCCTTTAGAGACTCAGCTCAAATGCATCCTCCCCACAAAGCCATTCCAGACCCTCCCCTTGGGCCCTCATCATGCTTGCTTCTCCCTCTGGTGCAACTGTCAGCAACCTCTGATTTGTGTTATATCTACTCATGGACACACACACCTCCTCCGTCAGGATCCACAGACCCCAGATGTGGGGATGATGTCATTCAACAGTGTGTGTGTGTGTGTGCGTGTTATGTAAATTTGTATGCATACACACACATATACAGTAGGCACTAAATAAATTCTTGTTGAATGAACAGATAAATGAATAAAGATTTGCCTGAGTTTTCTAGGGCATACTATTCTTTAACTTCACTAATATTTGAAACATAACTCTCAATGAAGAATGGCACTTGTTGAGAAACTACTGTGTTCCAGACACTGTGGTATGAAATTTACACATATATTTTCTCATGTGAAGGTATAAAACTGTCTCATTCTGATACTTAATCATGAGAGAGACCATCAAGATGGCAGAGGAGTAAGACGTGGAGATCACCTTCCTCCCCACAAATACATCTACATGTGGGACAACTCCTACAGAACACCTACTGAACGCTGGCAGAAGACCTCAGACTTCCCAAAGGGCAAGAAACTCCCCATGTACCTGGGTAGGGCAAAAGAAAAAAGAATAAACAGAGACAAAAGAATAGGGACAGGACCTGCACCTCTGGGAGGGAGCTGTGAAGAAGGCAAAGTTTCCACTCTCTAGGAAGCCCCTTCCCTGGTGGAGACGGGGGGTGGGGTGGGGAGAAGCTTCGGAACCATGGAGGAAAGAGCAGCAAAAAGGGTGCAGAGGGCAAAGTGGAGAGATTCCTGCACAGAGGATCACTGCCAACCACCACTCACCAACCTGAGAGGCTTGTCTGCTCACCCACCGGGGCGGGTGTGGGCTGGGAGCTGAGGCTCGGGCTTTGGAGCTCAGACCCCAGGGAGAGGACTGGGGTTGGCTGCAGGAACACAGCCAAAGGGGGCTAGTGTGCCACAGCTAGCTGGGAGGGAGTCCAGGAAAAAGTCTGGACCTGCCTAGGAGGCAAGAGACCACTGTTTCGGGGTGCGTGAGGAGAGGGGATTCAGAGCACCACCTAAACGAGCTCCAGAGATGGGCGCAAGCTGCGGCTATCAGCGCGGACATCAGAGACGGGCATGAAATGCTAAGGCTGCTGCTGCAGCCACCAAGAAGCCTGTGTGTAAGCACAGGTCACTATCCACACCTCCCCGCCTGGGAGCCGGTGCAGCCCGCCACTGCCAGGGTCCCGGGATCCAGGGACAACTTCCCCGGGAGAACACATGGTGTGCCTCAGGCTGTTGCAATGTCACACCGGCCTCTGTTGCCACTGCAGGCTTGCCCCGCATTTTGTACCCCTCCTTCCCCCGCAGGCTGAGTGAGCCAGAGTCCCTAATCAGCTGCTACTTTAACTCCATCCTTTTTGAGAAAAGAACAGATGACCTCAGGTGACCTACACGCAGAGGCGGGGCCAAATCCAAAGCTGAACCCCAGGAGCTGTGTGAACAAAGAAGAGAAAGGGAAGTTTCTCACAACAGCCTCAGGAGCATCGGATTAAATCTCCACAATTAACTTGATGTACCTTCATCTCTGGAATACCTGAATAGGAAAAGAATCATCCAAAAATTGAGGAAGTGGACTTTGGGAGCAACTAAAGACTTGGGGTTTGCTTTCTGCATCTAATTTGTTTCTGGTGTTATGTTTATCTTAGTTTAGTATTTACAGTTTATTATCATTGGTAAATTTGTTTATTGATTTGGTTGCCCTCTTTATATATATATATTTTTCCTTTTTCTCTTTTTATGAGGGTGTATGTGTATGCTTCTTTGTGTGATTTTGTCTGTATAGCTTTTCTTTTACCATCTGTCCTAGGGTTCTATCTGTCCATTTATTTATTTTTTGTAGTTTTCAGTGCTTGTTATCATTGGTGGATTTGTTTTTTAGTTTGGTTGCTCTCTTATTTCCTTCTTACTTTTTTATTACTTTTTAATTTTTTTCTTATTTTTTAATAACTATTTTTATAACGTTATGTTATTATTATTATTCCTTTATTTATTTCCCTTTCTTTCTTTCTTTCTTTCTATCATCCTTTTCTTCTGAACTGTGTAGCTAAGAGGGTCTTGGTGCTCTGGCCAGGAGTCAGTGCTGTGCCTCTGAGGTGGCAGACCTGAGTTCAGGACATTGGTCCACCAGAGACCTCCTGGATCCATGTAATATCAAACAGCAAAAGCTCTCCCAGAGATTTCCATCTCAAAGCAAAGACCCAGCTCCAATCAAGGACCAGCAGGCTACAGTGCTGTACACTCTAGGTCAAACAACTAGCAAAACAGGAACACAACACCATCCATTAGCAGAGAGGCTGTCTACAATCATAATAAGTTCACAGACACCCCAAAACACACCACCAGACGCAGTCCTGCCCACCAAAAAGACAAGATCCATCCTCATCCACCAGAACACAGTCACTAGTCCCCACCACGAGGAAGCCTTAAAAACCCACTGAACCAACCTTAGCCACTGGGGACAGACACCAAAAACAATGGGAACTATGAACCTGCAGCCTGCGAAAAGGAGACCCCCAAACACAGTAAGATAAGCAAAATGAGAAGACAGAAAAACACACAGCAGATGAAGGAGCAAGATATAAACCTACCAGACCAAACAAATGAAGAGGAAATAGGCAGTCTACCTGAAAAAGGATTCAGAGTAATGATAGTAAAGATGATATATATCTTGGAATTAGAATGGAGAAAATACAAGAAATGTTTAACAAGGATGTAGAAGAACTAAAGAGCAAACAAAAAATGATGAACAACACAGTAAGTAAAGTTAAAAATTCTCTAGAAGGAATCAATAGCAGAATAACTGAGGCAGAGAAATGGATAAGTGACCTGGAAGATAAAATAGTGGTAATAACTACCACAGAGCAGAATAAAGAAAATAGAATGAAAAAAATTAAGGACAGTGTCAGAGACCTCTGGGACAACATTAGATGCACAAACATTAGAATTATAGGGGTCCCAGAAGAAGAATAGAAAAATAAAGGGACTAAGAAAACATTTGAAGAGATTATAGTTGAAAACTTCCCTAACATGGGAAAGGAAAGAGTCAATCAAGTCCAGGAAGCACACAGAGTCCCATACAGGATAAATCCAAGGAGAAACATGCCAAGGCACGTAATAATCAAACTATCAAAAATTAAGTACAAAGAAAAAATTTTAAAAGCAGCAAGGGAAAAACAACAAATAAAATAAAAGGGAATCCCCATAAGGCTAACAGCTGATCTTTCAGCAGAAAATCTGCAAGCCAGAAGGGAGTAGCAGGACATATTTAAAGTGATGAAAGGGAAAAAACTAGAGTACACTACCCAGCAAGGATCTCATTCAGATTCGACAGAGAAATTAAAACCTTTACAGAAAAGCAAAAGCTAAGAGAATCCAGCACCACCAAACCAGCTTTACAACAAATGCTAAAGGAACTTCTCTAGACAGGAAACACAAGAGAAGGAAAAGACCTACAATAACAAACCCAAAACAATTAAGAAAATGGTAATAGGAACATACATAATGATAACTACCTTAAATAAAAATGAATTAAATGCTCCAACAGAAAGACATAGACTGGCTGAATGGATACAAAAAGAACACCCATATACCTGCTGTCTACAAGAGACCCACTTCAGAGCTAGGGACACACAGACTGAAAGTGAAGGGATGGAAAAAGATATTCCATGCAAATGGAAGTCAAAAGAAAGCTGGAGTAGCAATTCTCACATCAGACAAAATAGACTTTAAAATAAAGACTATTAGAAGAGACAAAGAAGGACACTACATAATGATCAAGGGATCAATCCAAGAAGAAGATATAACAATTGTAAATATTTATGCACCCAACAGAGGAGCACCTCAGTATATAAGGGAAATGTTAACAGCCATAAAAGGGGAAATCGAGGGGCTTCCCTGGTGGTGCAGTGGTAGAGAGTCTGCCTGCCAATGCAGGGGACACGGGTTTGTGCCCTGGTCTGGTAGGATCCCCCATGCTGCGGAGTAGCTAGACCTGTGAGCCATGGCCGCTGAGCCTGCATGTCCAGAGCCTGTGCTCTGCAACGGGAGAGGCCACAACAGTGAGAGGCCCGTGTACCACAAAAAAAAAAAAGGGGGAGGAAATCAACAGTAACACAATCTGAGTAGGGGACATTAACAACCCTCTTTCACCAATGGAGAGATCATCCAAAATGAAAATAAATAAGGAAACACAAGCTTTAAATGACACATTAAACAAGATCAACTTAATTGATATTTATAGGACTTTCCATCCAAAAACAGCAGAATACACTTTCTTCTCAAGCACTCATGGAGCATTCTCTAGGATAGATCATATCTTGGGTCACAAAGCAAGCCTTGGTATATTTAAGAAAATTGAAATCCTATCAAGGGTCTTTTCTGACCAAAATGCTATGGGACTAGATATTAATTACAGGAAAAAAACTTTAAAAAGTACAAACACATGGAGGCTAAAAAATACATTACTAAATAACCAGGAGATCACTGAAGAAATCAAAGAGAGGCAATAAAAGAATACTTAGAAACAAATAACAATGAAAACACGATGATCCAAAATATATGGGACGCAGCAAAAGCAGTTCTAAGAAGGAAGGGTATAGCAATACAATCTTACCTCAAGAAACAAGAAACATCTCAAGTAAACAACTTAACCATACACCTAAAGCAATTAGAGAAAGAACAAAAATTTAAAAACCCAAAGTTAGCAGAAGGAAAGAACTCATAAAAATCAGATCAGAAATAAATGAAAAAGCTGGAGGAGGGGAAGATGGCAGAAGAGTAAGACACAGATATCTCCTTCCTCCCCACAGATACACCAGAAATACACCTACACATGAAACAACTCCTACAGAACACCTACTGAACGCTGGCAGAAGACCTCAGACCTCCCAAAAGGCAAGAAACTCCCCACGTACCTGGGTAGGGCAAAAGAAAACAGAATAAACAGAGACAAAAGGATAGGGACAGAATCTGGGCCAGTGGGAGGGAGCTGTAAAGGAGGAAAGGTTTCCACACACTAGGAAGCCCCTTCGCGGGTGGAGACTGCGGGTGGTGGAGGGGGAAAGCTTCAGGGCCGTGGAGGACAGCGCAGCCACAGGGGTGCAGAGTGCAAAGTGGAGAGATTCCCGCACAGAGGAATGGTGTTGACCAGTACTCACCAGCCCAAGAGGCTTGTCTGCTCACCCGCCGGGGCGGGAGGGGCTGGCAGCTGAGGCTTGGGCTTCGGTCAGAGCGCAGAGAGAGGACTGGGGTTGGCGGCATGAACACAGCCTGCAGAGGGTTAGTGCACCACGGCTAGCCGGGAGGGAGTCCAGGGAAAAGTCTGGACCTGCCGAAGAGGCAAGAGACTTTTTCTTACCTCTTTGTTTCCTGGTACGCGAGGAGAGGGAATTATGAGCGCTGCTTAAAGGAGCTCCAGAGATGGGCGTGAGCCGCGACTAACAGCGCGGACCCCAGAGACGTGCATGAGACGCTAAGGCTGCTGCTGCCACCACCAAGAAGCCTGTGTGCGAGCACAGGTCACTATCCACACCCCCCCCGTCTGGGGAGCCTGTGCAGTCCGCCACTGCCAGGGTCCCGGGATACAGGGACAACTTCCCCGGGAGAACACACGGCACACCTCAGGCCAGTGCAACGTCATGCTGGCCTCTGCTGCCGCAGGCCCACCGTGCACTTGGTGCCCCTCCCTCCCCACGGCTTGAGTGAGCCATAGTCCCCAAAGCACCTGCTGCTTTAACCCCGTCCTGTCTGAGCAAAGAACAGACGCCCTCCGGTGACCTACACGCACAGGTGGGGCCAAATCCAAAGCTGAGCCCCGGGAGCTGTGAGAACAAAGAAGAGAAAGGGATATCTCTCCCAGCAACCTCAGAAGCAGGGGATTAAAGCTCCACAATCAACTTGATGTACCCTGCATCTGTGGAATACATGAATAGACAACAAATCATCCCAAATTGAGGAGGTGGACTCTGAGAGCAAGATTTATGATTTTTTCCCCTTTTCCTCTTTTTGTGAGTGTGTATGTGTATGCTTCTGTGTGAGATTTTGTCTGTATAGCTTTGCTTCCACCATTTGTCCTAGGGTTCTATCCGTCGGTTTTTTTTTTTAATTTTTTTTCTTAATAATTATTTTTTATTTTAATAACTTTATTTTATTTTACTTTATCTTCTTTCTTTCTTTCTTTCCTTCCTTCCTTCCTTCCCTCCTTCCTTCCTTCCCTCCTTTAGACAACGAATCATCCCAAATTGAGGAGGTGGACTTAGCAAGATTTATGATTTTATCCCCTTTTCCTCTTTTCTGAGTGTGTATGTGTATGCTTCTGTGTGAGATTTTGTCTGTACAGCCTTGCTTCCACCATTTGTCCTAGGGTTCTATCCATCCATTTTTTGTATGTTTGTTTTTAATTTTTTTCTTCATAATTATTTTAATAACTTTATTTTATTTTACTTCATCTTCTTTCTTTCTTTCTTTCTTTCTTTCTTCTTTCTTTCCTTCTTTCTACTTCTACTAATTCTTTCTTTCTACTTTTTCTTCCTTTTATTCTGAGCCGTGTGGATGAAAAGCTCTTGGTGCTGCAGCCACGAGTCAGGACAGTGCCCCTGGGGTGGGAGAACCAACTTCAGGACACTGGTCCACAAGAGATCTCCCAGCTCCACGTAATATCAAATGGTGAAAATCTCCCAGAGATCTCCATCTCAACATCAGCATCCAGTTTCACTCAACGACCAGCAAGCTACAGTGCTGGACACCCTATGCAAAACGACTAGCAAGACAGGAACACAACCACACCCATTAACACAGAGGCTGCCTAAAATCTTAATAGGCCCACAGACACCCCAAAACACACCACCAAACGTGGACCTACTCACCAGAAATACAAGATCCAGCCTCATAGACCAGAACACAGGCACTAGTCCCCTCTACCAGGAAGCCTACACAACCCACTGAACCAACCTTAGCCACTGGGGACAGACACCAAAAACAACGGGAACTACGAACCTGCAGCCTGAAAAAAGGAGACCCCAAACACAGTAAGATAAGCAAAATGAGAAGAAAGAAAAACACACAGCAGATGAAAGAGCAAGATAAAAACCCACCAGACCTAACAAATGAAGAGTAAATAGGCAGTCTACCTGAAAAAGAATTCAGAATAATGATAGTAAAGATGATCTAAAATCTTGGAAATAGAATTGACAAAATGCAAGAAATATTTAACAAGGACCTAGAAGAACTAAAGATGAAACAAATAATGATGAACAACAAATAAAGGAAATTAAAAGTACTCTAGATGGGATCAATAGCACAATAACTGAGGCAGAAGAATGGATAAGTGACCTGGAAGATAAAATAGTGGTAATAACTACCACAGAGCAGAATAAAGAAAATAGAATGAAAAAAATTAAGGACAGTGTCAGAGACCTCTGGGACAACATTAAATACATGAACATTAGAATTATAGGGGTCCCAGAAGAAGAAGAGAAAAATAAAGGGACTAAGAACACATTTGAAGAGATTATAGTTGAAAACTTCCCTAATATGGGAAAGGAAACAGTTAATCAAGTCCAGGAAGCACACAGAGTCCCATACAGGATAAATCCAAGGAGAAATACGCCAAGACACATATTAATCAAACTGTGAAAAATAAAATACAAAGAAAACATATTAAAAAAAGCAAGGGAAAAACAACAAATAACACACAAGGGAATCCCCATAAGGTTAACAGCTGATCTTTCAGCAGAAACTCTGCAAGCCAGAAGGGACTGGCAGGACTAAATTAAAGTGATGAAGGAGAAAAACCTGCAACCAAGATTACTCTACCCTGCAAGGATCTCATTCAGATTTGATGGAGAAATTAAAACTTTTACAGACAAGCAAAAGCTGAGAGAGTTCAGCACCACCAAACCAGCTTTACAACAAATGCTAAAGGAACTTCTCTAGGCAAGAAACACAAGAGAAAGAAAAGACCTACAATAACGAACCCAAAACAATTAAGAAAATGGGAATAGGAACATACATATCGATAATTACCTTAAATGTAAATGGATTAAATGCTCCCACCAAAAGACACAGACTGGCTGAATGGATACAAAAACAAGACCCATATATTTGCTGTCTACAAGAGACCCACTTCAGAACTAGAGACACATACAGACTGAAAGTAAGGGGATGGAAAAAGATATTCCATGGAAATGGAAACCAAAATAAAGCTGAAGTAGCAATTCTCATATCAGACAAAATAGACTTTAAAATAAAGACTATTAGAAGACACAAGGAAGGACACCACATAATGATCAAGGGATCGATCCAAGAAGAAGATATAACAATTGTAAATATTTATGCACCCAATATAGGAGCACCTCAATACATAAGGCAAATACTAACAGCCATAAAAGGGGAAATTGACAGTAACCCATTCATAGTAGCAGACATTTACACCCCACTTTCACCAATGGACAGATCATCCAATATGAAAACAAATAAGGAAACACAAGCTTTAAATGATACATTAAACAAGATGGACTTAATTGATATTTATAGGACTTTCCATCCAAAAACAACAGAATACATATTTTTCTCAAGTGCTCATGGAACATTCTCCAGAATTGATCATATCTTGGGTCACAAATCAAGCCTTGGGGAATTTAAGAAAATTGAAATTGTATCAAGTATCTTTTCTGACCACAACGCTATGTGACTAGATATCAATTACAGGAAAAGATATGTAAAAAATACAAACACATGGACGCTAAACAATACACTACTTAAATGAAGTGATAACTGAAGAAATCAAAGAGAAAATCAAAAAAATACTTAGAAACAAATGATAATGGAGACACGACGACCCAAAACGTATGCAATGCAGCAAAAGCAGTTCTAAGACGGAGGTTTATAGCAATACAATCCTACCTTAAGAAACAGGAAACATCTCGAATAAACAACCTAACCTTGCATCTAAAGCAATTAGAGAAAGAAGAACAAAAACAACCCAAAGTTAGCAGAAAGAAGGAAACCATAAAAATCAGACCAGAAGTAAATGAAAAAGAAACGAAAGAAACGATAACAAAGATCAATAAAACTAAAAACTGTTTCTTTGAGAAGATAGACAAAATTGATAAACCATTAGCCAGATTCATCAAGAAAAAAATGGAGAAGACTCAAATCAATAGAATTAGAAATGAAAAAGGAGAAGTAACAACTGACACAGCAGAAATACAAAAGATCACGAGAGATTACTACAAGCAACTCTATTCCAATAAAATGGACAACCTGGAAGAAATGGACAAATTCTTACAAATGCACAACCTGCCAAGACTGAATCAGGAAGAAATAGAAAATATGAACAGACCAATCACAAGCACTAAAATGGAAACTGTGATTAAAAATCTTCCAACAAACAGAAGCCCAGGACCAGATAGTTTTACAGGGGAATTCTATCGAACATTTAGAGAAGAACTAACACCTATACTTCTCAAACTCTTCCTAAATATAGCAGAGGGCGGAACACTCGCAAACTCATTCTACGAGGCCACCATCACATTGATACCAAAACCAGACAACGATGTCACAAAGAAAGAAAACTACAGGCCAATATCACTGATGAACATAGATGCAAAAATCCTCAACAAAATAGTAGCAAACAGAATCCAACAGCACATTAAAAGGATCATATACCATGATCAAGTGGGGTTGATTCCAGGAATGCAAGGTTTCTTCAATATACACAAATCAATCAACATGATACACCATTTTAACAAACTGAAGGAGAAAAACCATATGATCATCCTCAATAGATGCAGAGAAAGCTTTTGATAAAATTCAACACCAATTTATGATAAAAAACCCTGCAGAAAGTAGGCATAGAGGGAACTTTCCTCAACATAGCAAAGGCCATATATGACAAACCCACAGCCAACATCGTCCTCAATGGTGAAAAACTGAAAGCATTTCCACTAAGATCAGGAACAAGACAAGGTTGCCCACTCTTTCCACTCTTATTCAACATAGTTGTGGAAGTTTTAGCCACAGCAATCAGAGAAGAAAGGGAAATAAAAGGAATCCAAATTGGAAATGTACAAGTAAAGCCGTCACTGTTTGCAGATGACATGATTCTATACGTAGAGAATCCTAAAGATGCTACCAGAAAACTACGAGAGCTAATCAATGAATTTGGTAAAGTAGCAAGATATAAAATTAATGCACAGAAATCTTTGGCATTCCTATACAGTAATGATGAAAAATCTGAAAGTGAAATCAAGAAAACACTCCCATTTACCATTGCAACAAAAAGAATAAAATATCTAGGAATAAACCTACCTCAGGAGACAAAAGACCTGTATGCAGAAAATTATAAGATACTGATGAAAGAAGTTAGAGATGATACAAATAGATGGAGAGATATACCATGTTCTGGTATTGGAAGAATCAATATTGTGAAAATGACTCTACTACCCAAAGCAATCTACAGATTCAATGCAATCTCTATCAAACTACCACTGGCATTTTTCACAGAACAAGAACAAAAATTTCACAGTTTGTATGGAAACACAAAAGACCCCGAATAGCCAAAGCAATCTTGAGAATGAAAAACGGAGCTGGAGGAATCAGGCTCCCTGACTTCAGACTATTCTACAAAGCTACAGTAATCAAGACAGTACGGTACTGGCACAAAAACAGAAATATAGATCAATGGAACAGGATAGAAAGCCCAGAGATAAACCCACGCACATATGGTCGCCTTATCTTTGATAAAGGAGGCAGGAATGTTCAGTGGAGAAAGGACAGCCTCTTCAATAAGTGGTGCTGGGAAAACTGGACAGCTACATGTAAAAGTATGAGATTAGATCTCTCCCTAACACCATACACAAAAGTAAGCTCAAAATGGATTAAAGACCTAAATGTAAGGCCAGAAACTGTCAAACTCTTAGAGGAAAACATACCCTGAACACTCTATGACATAAATCACAGCAAGATCCTTTTTGACCCACCTCCTAGAGAAATGCAAATAAAAACAAAAATAAACAAATGGGACCTAATGAAACTTCAAAGCTTTTGCACAGCAAAGGAAACCATAAACAAAACCAAAAGACAGCGCTCAGAATGGGAGAAAATATTTGCAAATGAAGCAACTGACAAAGGATTAATCTCCAAAATTTATAAGCAGCTCATGCAGGTCAATAACAAAAAAACAAACAACCCAATACAAAATTGGCAGAAGACTTAAATAGACATTTCTCCAAAGAAGATATACAGACTGCCAACAAAGACATGAAAGAATGCTCAACATCATTAATCATTAGAGACATGCAAATCAAAACTACAATGATTTTTATAAAGCAGAAACCAACGCATGATTGTAAAACAATTATTCTCCAATATAGATGTATAAAATAGAAACTACAATGAGATATCATGTCACACCAGTCAGAATGGCCAGCGTCAAAAAATCTAGAAACAATAAATGCTGGAGAGGGTGTGGAGAAAAGGGAACACTCTTGCACTGCTGCTGGGAATGTAAATTGGTACAGCCACTATGGAGAACAGTATGGAGGCTCCTTAAAAAACTACAAATAGAATTAACATATGACCCAGCAATCCCACTACTGGGCATATACCCTGAGAAAACCATAATTCAAAAAGAGTCATGCACCAAAATGTTCTTGGCAGCTCTATTTACAATAGCCCAGAGATGGAAACAACCTAAGTGTCCATCATTGGATGTATGGATAAAGAAGATGTGGCACATATATACAATGGAATATTACTCAGCCATATAAAGAAACGAAATTGAGCTATTTGTAATCAGGTGGATAGACCTAGAGTCTGTCATACAGAGTGAAGTAAGTCAGAAAGAGAAAGACAAATGCCGTATGGTCACACATATTTATGGAATTTAAGAAAAAAAGTGTCATGAAGAACCTAGGGGTAAGACAAGAAAAAAGACACAGACCTACTAGAGAATGGACTTGAGGATATGGGGAGGGGGAAGGGTAAGCTGTGACAAAGAGAGAGAGAGGCATGGACATATATACACTACCAAGTGTAAGGTAGATAGCTAGTGGGAAGCAGCCACATAGCACAGGGAGATCAGCTCGGTGTTTTGTGACCGCCTGGAGGGGTGGGATAAGGAGGGTGGGATAGGGAGGGTTGGAGGGAGGGAGACGCAAGAGGGAAGAGATATGGGAACATATGTATATGTATAACTGATTCACTTTGTTATAATTCAGAAACTAACACACCATTGTAAAGCAATTATACTCTAATAAAGGTGTAAAAAAAGGAAATAAATGAAAAAAATGAAGGAAACATTAGCTAAGATCAATAAAACTAAAAGCTAATTCTTTGAGAAGATAAACAAAATTGATAGCCATTAGTCAGACTTATCAAGAAAAAAAAGGGAGAACTCAAATCAATAGATTTAGAAATGAAAAAGGAGAAGTAACAAGTGACACTGCAGAAATACAAAGGATCATGAGAGATTGCTACAAGTAACTATATGCCAATACATTGGAAAACCTGGAAGAAGGGGACAAATTCGTTGAAAAGCCCAACGTTCTGAGACTGAACCAGGAATAAATAGAAAATATAAACAGACCAATCACAAGCACTGAAAATGAGACTGTCAAAAAATCTTCCAACAAACAAAAGACAAGGACCAGATGGCTTCACAGGCAAATTCTGTCAAACATTTAGACAAGAGCTAACACCTATACTTCTCAGGCTCTTCCACAATATAGTAGAGGGAGGAACACTCCCAAACTCATTCTACAAGGCTACCACCACCCTGATACCAAAGCCAAAGACGTCAAAAAAAAAAAAAAAAACTACAGGGCAATATCACTGGTGAACATAGATGCAAAAATTTTCAACAATATGCTAGCAAACAGAATCCAAATCACATTAAAAGGATCATGCACGGCTTCCCTGGTGGCACAGTGGTTGAGAGTCCACCTGCTGATGCAGGGGACACAGGTTCATGCCCCAGTCCCAGAAGATCCCACATGCCGCGGAGCAGCTGGGTCCATGAGCCAAGGCCACTGAGCCTGCCTGTCCGGAGCCTGTGCTCCACCACGGGAGAGGCCACAACAGTGAGAGGCCTGCATACCAAAAAAAAAAAAAAAAAAGGATCATACACCGTGATCAACGGGGTTTATCCCAGGAGTGCAAGGATTCTTTAATATACACAAATCAATCAGTGTGATAAACCATATTAACAAATTGAAGGCATAGAGAGAACTTACCTCAAATTAGTAAAGCCCATATATGACAAACCCACAGCCAACATCCTTCTCAATGGTGAAAAACTTAAACCATTTTCTCCAAGATCAGCCACAAAACAAGCTTGCCCACTCTCACCACTATTATTCTACATAGTTTTGGAAGTATTAGCCAGAGCAATCAGAGACGAAAAAGAAATAAAAGCAATCCAAATTGGAAAAGAAGAAGTAAAGCTGTCACTGTTTGCAGATGACATGATACTATACATAGAGAATCCTAAAGCCTCTATCAAAATATTACTAAAGCTAATCAATGAATTTGGTAAAGTATCAGGATACAAAATTAATGTACAGAAATCTCTTGCATTCTTATATACTAATGACAAAAAATCTGAAAGAGAAATTAAGGAAACACTGCCATTTACCACTGCAACAAAAAGAACAAAATACCTAGGAATAAACCTACCTAAGGAGACAAAAGACCTGTATGCAGAAAACTATAAGACATTGATGAAACATTAGAGATGATACAAACAAATGGAGAGATATATCATGTTCTTGGATTGGAAGAAGCAACATTGTGAAAATGAATATACTACCTAAAGCAATCTACAGGTTCAATGCAATCCCTATCAAATTACCAATGTCAGTTTTCACAGAACTAGAACAAAAACATTTCACAATTTGTATGGAAACACAAAAGACCCTGAATAGCCAAAGCATTATTGAAAAAGCAAAATGGAGCTGGAGGAATCAGGCTCCCTGACTTCAGAGTATACTACAAAGCTACAGTAATCAAGACAGTATTGTACTGGCATAAAAACAGAAATATAGATCAATGGAACAGGATAGAAAGCCCAGAGATAAACCCATGCACATATGGTCACCTTATTTTTGATAAAGGAGGCAAGAATATACAATGGAGAAAAGACAGCCACATTAATAAGTGGTGTGGGGAAACTGGACAGCTACATGTAAAAGAATGAAATTAGAACGCTCCTTAACACCATACACAAAAATAAACTCAAAATGGATTAAAGACCTAAATTTAAGGCCAGACACTATAAAATTCTTAGAGGAAAACATAGGCAGAACACTCTTTGACATAAATTACAGCAAAATCCATTTTGACCCACCTCCTAGAGAAATGGAAATAAAATTTGGAAAGAAATGGAAATAAAAACAAAAATAAACAAATGGGACCTAATGAAACTTAAAAGCTTTCTGCACAGCAAAGGAAAACATAAACAAGATGAAAAGACAACCCTCAGAATGGGAGAAAATATTTGCAGACAAAGCCACTGACAAAGGATTAATCTCCAAAATTACACGCAGCTCATGCAGCTCAATATAAAAAAAAAAAAAAACAAGCAAATCCAAAAATGTCCAGAAGATCTAAATAGACATTTCTCCAAAGAAGATATACAGATTGCCAACAAACTCATGAAAGGATGCTCAACACCACTAATCATTAGAGAAATACAAATCAAAACTACAATGAGGTATCACTTCACTCTGGTCAGAATGGCCATCATCAAAAAGTCTACAAACAATAAATGCTGGAGAGAGTGTGGAGAAAAGAGAACCCTCTTGCACTGTTGGTGGGAATGTAAATTGATACAACCACTATGGAGAACAGTATGGAGATTCCTTAAAAAGCTAAATATAGAGGTAACATATGACCCAGCAATCCCACTACTGAGAATATACCCTGAGAAAACCATAATTTAAAAAGAGTCATGTACCACAATGTTCACTGCAGCTCTATTTACAATAGCCAGGACATGGAAGCAACCTAAGTGTCCATACTCAGATGAATGGATAAAGAAGATGTGGCACATATATACAATGGAATATTACTCAGCCATCAAAGGAAACAAAATTGAGTTAGTTGTAGTGAGGTGGATGGACCTAGAGTCTGTCATACAGAATAAAGTAAGTCAGAAAGAGAAAAATAAATATTGTATGCTAACATCCATTTAGATATGGAATCCAAAAAAAATAAAAGGTTCTGAAGAACCTAGGGGCAGAACAGGAATAAAGGCACAGATGTAGACAATGGACTTGAGGACATGGGGAGGAGGAAGGGTAAGCTGGAACGAAGTGAGAGAGTGGCACGGACATATATACACTACCAAATGTAAAATAGATAGCTAGTGGGGAGCAGCCACATAGCACAGGGAGATAAGCTCGGTGCTTTGTTTCACCTCGAGGGGTAAGATAGGGAGGGTGGGAGGGATACGCAAGAGGGAGAAGATATGGGGATATATGTATATGTATAGCTGATTCACTTTTTTATAAAGCAGAAACTAACACACCATTGTAAAGCAATTATACTCCAATAAAGATGTTAAAAAATAATAAGAAGAAGATACTTAATCATATTGTGGTGAATGTGAAGTATAATCCCAGGGTCATCTGGCTTCACTGGATAGAGGTATTAGTTACATTTGAGTTCAAACCACCTGCTGAGTAAGGAACATGTGTTTCCAGGAACATGGGGACCTCCCATTATCACCTGTAGGTATTTCTAAGAGTTCCTCTGGGGATGGTCTTATGATCACCACAAACCTGGCCCAGCTACATCACAAAGCAGCATTGGCCTGACTCCCTGCCTGACCACAGCCAGTTGCCCCTGTCAATGCCTGTGCAAACTGCACTGGCCCGCTAATGTCCCAGAGCCACAACATGTGCTGGAGTCTGTCCAGAGGGGGGATATCTTGTTTCTAGGCCATGCTACTCTCCACGGTCTAAGGATACAAGAATAGCAGCTTTGGGGCCCAGTTCATAAAGATTTTTGTTACATCACTTCTCTGGCTTTTGGTCTCCACCCCTGTAGCCATGGGACTCACACCTGGCCCGGTGGCTGGGCAGGGACATATGAGATGCAGCCCCTCATTTATCCCTGTCAGCCTATTCCAAACATCAACAACAATCTCCTCCCAGCCTTCCAGTTATGAAACAAACCACCCCCCATGCGTTCAACACATGCAGTGGAAACCAGAGGTGGGAAGGAGGGGCATGAGGGCAACCCTAGCAGCTTGAGCCCTGGACCACCTGCCAACATGTTCTGCCAAACAAGCATCTTTAATAGGTTCAATTATACTTGCTAAGCTCTGGGCTATTTGCTTTACATTCATTATCTCATGTTAACTCTTGTCTCAATTCCGTGAAGATACCTACATTGACTTCCATTTCCAGATTAGAAAACCAACCAAGGAGTTAAATAAGTTGCCTAAGGTCTCAAAACTAGTGTCAGGGCTTGAATCTGAATCCAGGCCTACCTTACTCCAAAGCTGTGCTTTCAATAATATGACATACTATTACATTTCACGTTATCCTTTTTCCTCTAATTAATCTGTTTCTCCCAATTTGTTTGGATATTTATAGCTCTCTTGTTCATGAGGCTTGTCTTGCTGAAGTTAAAATTCTGATGTCATCCTAAATTGCTAAGGGAAGTTACCTTCCCAAGAAGCCTATCACTCTCTTGGGAGCTCCCTATCTCCTTCCTTTATGCAGGAAATATACATGAAACAAGACCTTTAATTAGCCTTCACTATTAGCTCCTACATCCTGTAATAATTATCTTTGGTGATGTCATTGTGAATCCCCTGGGTAGCATGGGTATTATGGACTGTTAGAGGGTGTCTGAAAGCTGGCTGTCAGTCTGATTCATATTAGGCCAATTACTTTAACTAAAATTAAAATCTGTCAAGGATAGTTTGATGATGAGTCTTGGCAGCTAAAAGGAGCCCTTAAGGAGCCATGCAGCACTCTTTGGCAGAAGCACAGTGGTTTTATCGCAAGGTGAAGGTCTGGTTGTTATTGAATGTACCAAAGACCAAAGGGACAAACTTCTCTGGATTTGTAGCTCTGGCTCCTAGTAACTACTGGCACTGGAATCCACCCAGCCAACAAGTCTTCAGTTCTCTTCTACAGCATGTGGGGGTCATCAATATAGACCAAAGTAGAAAACGTGGACACAGTGGCCATGCATTTTACAGTTTAGTGGGCACACCAAATCTATCAGTTACCTACCTAACATCTATTTCCCTCATTATAACAAAAGCTTGATTTTGTTGGAGCAACACTATGATCTGCTAGAAATGATCTTTTGTCCAAACTGTCTTTTGACACAGTTATGGCTAATGTGACCAAAAGGAAGTCTGCTTCAAGGTTTCTGAGGAAACTTTCTTTTCTAATAAAACGAAATGGATATGGTTATTGTTTTCTGCCTCTTCTTCCTTCTTCCTGCTTAGAGTAAGCATGCAATTTCTGGAAGTACAGCTGTTACCCTGCAAATATGAGGTGACAAGCTAAAGGATGAAAGCCAACCTGCTAAGAATGGCAGAACAAACAGCATGAAGAGCCTGGATCCTTGAACGCACATGAGTTGTTGTGCAATCTCTGGGCTGGCAATTTCAATTAAGTTGCTGTAGTTAGGTTTTTCTGTAACTTGCTGTTGAAAGCATAACCAGCAGGTACAAGCAGAGACAGATATATAATTATGCCAGTTGAGCTGGGAAAATCTAATAGTGTGGTCAGTAATCCTATCTAAAGATCAGTGAAGTCTGTGGCTGAGTAAGGAAAGCAGATAAGATCAATGTGGCCTATGATAACCCTCTGCATGTACCTTTTATAGCAATATTTGCTCACTTATTCATTTCATGTATGGAGCACCTGCTATGCTTATGTGTTAGACATTGGCTGTGTGATATTATTTTGTGTGTGTGTGTTTGTGTGTGATACTATTAATGCAGTACAACTGTTCTGTAGATGTTTAGAAACAGGAATATTTATTTCAACATTTCCAATGTATACAAGGTCCCATTCTGGCCACCTGAGCCATGTGAGCACTCACAACCGAAGCACCTGAGAAGGTTCTTCTCTGCTGCATGTGTTGAGTAAAAAAGCAGAACATTCCAGAAAATAAGACCATCCTGAGACTGCCTATCCAGATCACTGTACCCAAGCAATGGGGGCCACAGTTCTCACCATGCATTGCATAGCTCATCCTCACTTTCTTTGGCTGACCTGACCTTTATGTAATAAATGTATTTCTGAAAATTTATGCTCATCTGATTCACATTTAACATATGTTATGAGAATTTACTGTTTTTACTATTCAAATCAATCTCAAGTCTAAATTTTTCTGAAAAGTGAATAATTTTTCCCTTAGTCTCTGTTTTCTGAAACCAGATAATTGGGTATCAAATTTTAATGCAAAAAAATATATGGAAAATGTCAAAAAAGCATTATGTAAAATACACTTGTGATAAAGTCACCTCTTATACCTACAACCTTCTCCATCTCAGTTGATGGAAAGTTATTTTTCTAGGTATTCCGGGAAAAAAAGGTGCCATTCTTTCTTGATACCTTTCTTTCCTTTACACCCTGCATCACTCCTCTAGCAAATACTGTTGGTTCTACTTCTAAAATACAATCAAAATCTGACCCCTTCTCACCACCTCCCCTGCCACCATCCTAGTCATCTCTGGCCTAAATTATCGTAACAGCCTCCCCAAGGATCTCTCTGCTCCATTCCTCAATGCCCTACAGTCTATTCATACGGTGACCTGAGTGATCCTTTTAGGATACAAGTCCAACAAGGTAACCGCTATGCTCAGAACCCCCCAGTGGCTCCCATCTCACTCAGAGTAAAAGCCAAAGTTCTCCCAATAGCCAACAAGGCCCTACATGATCCAGCTATGTCACTTCTCTGACTGCTCTCCCACAACTCTCCCTTCTCCTCAATCCACTCCATCAGCACTGGCTCCCTGGCTGCTTCTCAAACACACCCAGCCGCCTTAGGGTCTGTAACTGGCTGTTACTTCTGTCTGGAATGCTCTTCTCCCAGACATCTTCGAGGCTGACCTCTTCTCTTCCTTCACCTCTTTGCTCACATGTCATTTTCTGAGCCACAGATGGATAGGGGCCAGGGTGTGGTGGGGAGGTAGGGTGGGAGGGGCTCAAGTAGCCTCCACTCCCCTTTTTAACTGGAGTAGCTTCACCTTGTGTGCTTTATATATTGGAGTTCTACATAAGATTTCACGTGAACAAAGGATTCCACATGCCTTAGATGAACGTAGTTGCTATAACTTGGAGGAGAAATTATAAGGGAGGGACCAGGATGGTAGTTATGTGGGTGGAAAGAAATGGATAGACTTGAGAAATATTTATGGAGGTGAATTCTCCCAAACTTATTCATTGGTTGGCTGTGGGGCAGGAGAAAGAGCCAAGGACACTCCCAGGTTTCTGAACTGAGTGTTGGATATGTGGTGATAATATATACAGAATGATTGAGGTGTCTTAGATGGGAAATGCAGTTTCATTGAGTTTGAGATGTTAGGGACATTCATAAGGAAACCACCAAGTCAGGGGTAAGGTCAGATAGGGCTGGAGATTAAGGAGTCATCATTATAAATAACCATCTCTGTCATTTGTTGAGGGCTGGTTGTATGCCAGGCATTGTGCTGAACACTCACCTCATACGGTTATTATAACAACTCTATAAACAGATCATGTTGGATCTGTTCCTCCCATTAACTTAAATTAGGGAAAAGTAGAATCTCTATAAGGAAAGGAGGTGCCTCATAGAAACCATGGGACGAACTGGGACCCACACTTGAACACCCTCAGGACTGTTTGCCCACCTCCTGTCTGTCCTCCTCTCTAAAGGTCAGCTTCACTCTACTCCACATCTGCAGAGCAGCTTGCCCAGGGCCTCAGTTCATTTAGGGCAATGTGGTCTAACAACTCCCAAGCTTGATATGTGTCAGCACTCCTTCTCAGCCCCAAGTATGAATTCCCAGGGAAGTGATTCGATGAGCCGTGCTTGGGGTGGTGCCCATCTCTGAGCATTTAGCCAGGGGTCCAGGACACACAGAGAAATCATGTCGTTGGAAGGAAGATAAAGCAACATTTCCCAGAATGAGGGGTGGGGATGGGGTAGTTCCCAGAAAAGACAAAGAACTGGACAGACAAATCAAAAGGTGTCTCCTCCAGGAAGCTGTCATCACCCCATTCTACAGATGAGCAACTGTAGGAGATGTACAAGTAAATGATATGTCCCAGGGAGAATCATATGACAAGAAGAGACAGGGCCCATGTTTATGGGATGACTGGAAGAAGAGAAGCTGGAGAAGGAGCCTGCAACAAACCCTGTAGGTGCCACACTTTTGTCCTCTCAGCTCATCCGGAGGACGTTTACAGATAGTTTCTGTTCACACTGGCGGCTTCTGGCCTCTCTCTGCCCGAGGCCATTCTCTGGCCACTGGAGTGTTTGCTGCCCTCACACAGGGAAGGACAGAAATGCCAGTGAGGGATGATAGATAAATACTTTGTCTTCCTAACCCCTCTGGGGAACAATTCTGGAGTGTGTTCTACACAGTCATCAGAGTTCCCAGTGGAATGAGCCCCAGTTGCCCACAATGGCAACCTGATCACAATACACCTGTTTTTTGGTCTTTCTTTCCTTCTTTGTCTCATTATCCCACTCCCTCATCCCTGGACACTACCTGCACCCAAATCATTGTCTCAGGGTCTCCCTATGAGGGAACTAGAACTTCTTAGTTTGAGAATATGAGAGAATCTCAAGGTCTGTGAATACAGAGATCCCAGAGAATAGCTCACAGGAGAAGCCAGAGAATGGAGACCAGAAGCCAAGACCTTCTGCCCCAGGGGATGCCTGTTCCTCAGACTTGCCCCTGAGGCAGATCAGCATCTTGGCAGCCATTAACCACAGCCATCCATCTCTTGCCTCAGCAATGCTGCAACAGACACCCTGAAGGGAGCCTTTTAATTATTCTCCAGATCTGTGGATAGATCAAATGTACAAATGAGCAGCCCACTCCTTCCTTGTTATTACTGCTACTGTTCCACTCCCGTAATCCCTGGCTCACATCCAGGGCTTTGTTTTGTTTTGAAATCAGCAGAAGAAACAACACAATCTTTCTGTTAAAAAAAAAAAAGGCACTCCACTAAGCTATTTTTATTTCCTGGCTGACAGTTCTTTCATAATCTCCAGTGGGTTGGAAAGTAATTGGAGACTTGAAAATACAGTTTTCCATAGGTGATTATTATAAACCACTGGGTTGCCTTGCAGAGAGGGGGCTGTTTCCAATCTCAGGCTAGGAAAATTCAATGCATTTTTTGCATTGTCTCTAAGACATCATTTGCCAATTATCTTTGAAATGCTTCACTGGCAGCTCTCCAAAACAAGCCCTCTCTTTGCTAACACGGTACATGGGGAGTTGTAGCCACATCATTTAGAGAGCTTTATATGCACAATCTCCCCTAACACAAGCACTCCCTAAAGGATTGGAGAGCAGCTACTTGGACTAATAATAATTCCCTGACAACACAGGTGAATAATTGCCAGTTCTCATTCTCTGAAGAAGGAGGGATAGGAGGAGACAGTGACGGGCAGAAGTGCCTGAAAGAAGAAAGAGAGGAAGCAGGACTATTTCCATTCCATTTAAAGAGGGTTAGGTCAGAAACTCTCTCTCTGTGTCTCATTCTATGTCTATGTCTATCTTTATCTCTCTCAGATAATGTTTCCAGTTTCTCGCCAATGACATTTCAATAAATCTACTGGGTTCACAGAGTTTACAAGGAAAAGCTACCTTGTAAGCCCTGCCAAATATTGTTGGGAGTCAAGATTCACATATATTAAGTATCTAGGGAGCCACAAGCAGAATATTGAGCAGGAAGCATTTCAGGAAAGGGAGAGATGGAGGAGGACAACGATGAGCACCTTGGAGATTCCTCCCACCTCATTGTGGTGGGACAACGACACCTGCTCACCACCCGACCTGTTCAGACCCTTGTTGGCTCATGCTCATTTCTAGAAATCTCCTCCTTATGTTTATTTAGCTGACAACTGGCTGCCAGTAGCTCTGCTTCTCTTTCTGAAGCCTCAGGAATATTAAGTTTATTTCTTCTTCCACAAGAGATATGGAGGCAGTTCCCATGAACCCTCAAGTCTTTTTTTCATGAGCTTGAATTCCTTAACTCGAAAGCAAAACTTTTTTAAACTATCAGATTAATCTCACTCTACCCCTAATTTTTTTTAACATCAATATTGGAGTATAATTGCTTTACAATGATGTGTTAGTTTCTGCTTTATAACAAAGTGAATCAGTTATACATATACATATGTTCCCATATCTCTTCCCTCTTGCATCTCCCTCCCACCCACCCTCCCTATCCCACCCCTCTAGGTGGTCACAAAGCACTGAGCTGATCTCCCTGTGCTATGTGGCTGCTTCCCACTAGCTATCTATTTTACGTTTGGTAGTGTATATATGTCCATGCCTCTCTCTCACTTTGTCCCAGCTTCCCCTTCCCCTTCCCCATACCCTGAAGTCCATTCTCTAGTAGGTCTGTGTCTTTATTCCCATCTTACCCCCAATTTTTTAAAGGTCTTCCAAATGAGAGAAGCCAGATATACTTTAGAACTTAAGCTTGACAAAACCAAGCCCAACTCAAAAGAACTGAAAGCAGAGACTTTAATATATATTTATACACTAATGTTCACAGCAACTTTGTTCACAATAGCCCAAAGGTGGAAGCAAACCAAATGTCCATCAATGGCATGAATGGATAAACAAAATGTGTATATACACACAACGGAATATCATTCAGCTTTAAAAAGGAAGAAAATTTTAACACATGGATGACCCTTGAAAACATTATGCTAAATGAAATATCGTTACACAGAAACAATTCCTGTATGATTTCACTTCTACAGGGCACCTAGAGTAGCCAAGTTCATAGAGACAGAAAGTAGAGAGGTACTTGCCAGAAGCTGGTGAAGGGGGAAATGAGGAATCAGTGTTTAACGAGTACAGACTTTCAGTTTGGGATGATGAAAATGTTCTAGAAATGGATGATGGTGATGATTACACAGCAATATAAGTGTACTTAATGCCACAGAACTGTACACCTAAAATGGGAAAATGCTTAAAATTGTAAATTTTATATTATGAATTTTTTACCACACACAAAAAATAAGCCCACTGTCTGCGCACTAGAATCCTCTTAACCCTCTCAATCTAGCTTTCTGAACTGATTGAACTCAATTCAGATTACACCAAACACAGTATGTTTGAAGATCCCCTCGGCCCTTCGTTGAAACAAATATCCAGAATGCTCATCTCACAGCTTTCCATACTTTCTTCCACATCCCATGCTGCATCTGGAGACATGTGGCCAAATATTGCAATCTCATGAGTCATGTTCACTATGGTGACATTCCTCTTTGTCCCATGTCCCTGACATGGAATCACAGACACTGTGGCCCGGGCCAGAGAAGGTAGCTGGAGAGCTGAGAACAAGTTTTTATACAGAGATGATGGAGTAATGAGATTTCAGAGCAAGACTGAAATTAGACTATTACACATGAAGCCAGAAAGAAGAAAAATACATTATTTTAATTAACACTCAGGAGTATATTGACTCAACATCACCGTTGATGATATGCCTGGCACCGCCCTCTCTACCTGGTGCAACCCAGACTGACTGTAGAAGGTATATTCTTCTGAGTGTTTGTTATCTGAATTTACATGGCTACAAGTTTCCAGACAGAAACAAATGATCTATTCTTTAATAACCTGACCACTTTTAAAACTACCTGACAAGAACCTCCTGATCCACTTGGAAGCTCACACCCCAAACCAGCCACATCAGTCAGGGACTTCCTGCAGAATCTCCCAGATTATCGGATGCAGCAGGTACTGCCAACACATGCAAATGTAATGCAAGTCAATTGCCAAATGAAATTGGGAAATCCTTCATCTTCTGCAAGATTTACAAGTCAATGAAAGTGACAGGGGAGACTGCCTTGAATCCCAATTAAATCATTGACAAATGAGGATAAGGCAGAGTTAGGGCAAATAATGCAGAAGAAAAGAATGCGTGTAAGCTTCAGAGAAAAAAAGATGTCATCAGAAGCCCTAGAGAAAACTGAAAACTATTCAAACTTTTGGGTAGAGCTGATCTTCTTAGGATGTATACTGTAGTTAGCTGGTTAGTTTGTTTGTTCATTAGATTTTCAGAAAAAACTGATTTGTTCTTTTATGCATAATTATATAAATATAAGATAAAGTAACCTTGCTTTGAATTTTGTTTCTCAAGATAAAGTTTCAATCAAATATTGTTTGTTACATTTAGTGTGGAATGTTGGTCCCACTTTAAGTGGATTCTCTTGTAGAGGACTTTTTACAGTGCCCCTAGCTTGATAACGTGAGCCTACTGGGTGTGTGCATATGTCCTGGCATCTTCTTGTGGGCAACCCTGGATGCAGGAGAGCCCCTACTCCCAGAAACACACTATCAAGATTACCAGCCACATGTTGAACAAACTGGTAAATGGAGATATTGTCCACACAATGTCATTTATCAGTCACCATACTCAGAATAGTATTTGCATTACATTTCCAGGAATGGGAAATATGTTTGCACAGAGTACTTTCCCTCCCATCTCGTACTCCTTATAACAGTTATGCTCTATGTTTATACTTTGTGCATTCATGTTTGGAAAAGGGGTTTCATAAAATCATCTGTTTTTAACTTCAGAACAACCATTTGTAAGAGTTTACAGCAGGAGTTATCAGGCCCATCTAACAGGCTCAAGTCAAGAAACACTCTAGAGTATTGGGGGGACCTTCAAGATAGTGGAGGAGTGAGGAGTGGAAATCAACTTCCTTCACACAAATACATCAAAAATACAGCTACATGTGGAAAAACTCCTACAGAAGACCAACTGAACATTGGCAGAAGACCTCAGACTTCCCAAAAGCCATATGGCTGACAGGGTCTTTGTGCTCTGGCCAGGTGTCAGGCCTGAGCCTCTGAGATGGGAGAGCCGAGTTCAGGACATTGGACCACCAGAGACCTCCCAGACCCACATAATATCAATCAGTGTGAGCTATCTCAGAGGTGTCCATTTCAATGCTAAGACCCAGCTCCAGTCAATGACCAGCAGCTCCAGTCCTAGACAACCCATGCCAAACAACTAGCAAGACAGGAAGACACACCCAACCTTTAGCAAAGAGCCTGCCTAATATCATAATAAGTTCACAAACATCCCAAAGCACACTACTGGACCCAGTCCTGCTCACCAGAAAAACAAGATCCACCCTAACCTACCAGAACACAGGCACCAGTACCCTCCACCAGGAAGCCTACACAACCCACTGAACCAACCTTATACACTGGGGGCAGACACCAAAAACAACAGGAACTATGAACCTGCTGCCTGTGAAAAGGACACCCAAAACACAGTTAGTTAAGTAAAATGAGAAGACAGAGAAATAGACAGCAGATGAAGGGGCAATGTAAAAACCCACCAGACCAAACAAATGAAGAGGAAATAGGCAGTCTACCTGAAAAAGAATTCAGAATAATGATAGTAAAGATGATCCAAAATCTTAGAAATAGAAGGGAGAAAATATAAGAAAAGTTTAACAAGAACCTAGAAGAACTAAGTGTAAACAAACAATGATGAATAACACAATAAATGAAATTTAAAATTCTCTAGAGGGAATCAATAGCAGAGAAACTGAAGCAGAAGAACGGATAAGTGACCTGGAAGATAAAATAATGGAAATAACTACTGCAGAGCAGAATAAAGAAAAAAGAATGAAAAGAATTGAGGACAGTCTCAGAGACCTCTGGGACAACATTAAACACACCAACATTTGAATTATAGGGGTCCCAGCAGAAAGAGATATATAGAGGGACTGAGAAAATATTTGAAGAGACTATAGTTGAAAACTTCCCTAATATGGGAAAGGAAATAGTCAATCAAGTCAAGGAAGTGCAGAGAGTCCCACACAGGATAAATCCAAGGAGAAACACACCAAGACACATATTAACCAAACTATCAAAAATTAAATACAAAGAAAAAATATGAAAAGCAGCAAGGGAAAAGCAACAAATAATACAAGGGAATCCACATAAGGTTACCAGCTGATCTTTCAGCAGAAACTCTGCAAGCCAGAAGGGAGTGGCATGACATATTTAAAGTGATGAAAGGGAAAAAACTAAAACCAAGATTACTCTACCCAGCAAGGATCTCACTCAGATTTGATGGAGAAATTAAAACCATTACAGACAAGCAAAAGCTGAGAAAATTCAGCACCACCAAACCAGCTTTACAACAAATGCTAAAGGAACTTCTCTAGGCAGGAAACACAAGAGAAGGAAAAGACCTACAATAGCAAACCCAAAACAATTAAGTAAATGGGAATAGGAACATACATATTGATAACTACTAAATGGATTAAATTCTCTAACCAAAAGACATAGACTGGCTGAATGGATACAAAAATAAGACTTTTATATATGTTGTCTACAAGAGACCCACTTCAGACCTTGGGACACATACAGACTGAAAGTGAGGGGATGGAAAATTATATCCCATGCAAATGGAAATCAAAAGAAACCTGGAGTAGCAATTCTCATATCAGAAAAAATAAACTTTAAAACAGAGACTATTACAAGAGACAATGACCAAGGGATCAATCTAAGAAGAAGATATAACAATTCTAAATATTTATGCACCCAACATAGGAGCACTTCAATACATAAGGCAAATGCTAACAGCCATAAAAGGGGAAATCAACAGTAACAAATAATAGTAGGAGACTTTAACACCCCACTTACACCAATGGACAGATCATCCAAAATGAAAATAAATAAGGAAACACAAACCTGAAATGACACATTAAACAAGAACAACTTAATTGATATTTATAGGACATTCCATCCAAAAACAACAGAATACACTTTCTTCTCAAGTGCTCATGGAACATTCTCCAGGATAGATCATATCTTGGGTCACAAATCAAGCCTTGGTATATTTAAGAAAACTGAAATCATATCAAGGATCTTTTCTGACCATGAAGCTATGAGACAAGATGTCAAGTACAGGAAAAAAAAAAAACTGTAAAAACTATGAACACATGGAGGCTAAACAATACACTACTAAATAACCAAGAGATCAGTGAAGAAATCAAAGAGGAAATTTAAAAATACCTAGAAGCAAATGACAATGAAAACACAATGACCCGAACTAATAGAATGCAGCAAAAGCAGTTCTAACAGGGAAATTTATAGCAATATAATCCTACCTCAAGAAACAAAAGACATCTCAAATAAACAACTTAACCTTACACCTAAAGGAACTAGAGAAAGAAGAACAAAAAAAACCAAAGTTAGCAGAAGAAATCATAAAAATCAGATCAGAAATAAATGAAAAAGAAATGAAGGAAACAATAGCCAATAAAACTAAAAGCTGGTTCTTTGAGAAGATAAAAAACATTGATAAACAATTAGCTAGACTTATCAAGAAAAAAAAGAAGACTCAAATCAACAGAATTATAAATGAAAAAGGAGAAGTAACAACTGACACTGCAGAAATACAAAGGATCATGAGAGATTACCACAAGCAACTACACAACAAGGACTGAAATTGAAACTGTGATTAAAAATCTTCCAACAAACAAAAGCCCAGGACCAGATGGCTTCACAGGCGAATACTATCAAACATTTAGAGAAGAGCTAACACCTATCCTTCCCAAACTCTTCCAAAATATAACAGAGGGAGAAACACTCCCAAACTCATTCTACGAGGCCACCGTCACCCTGACACCAAAACCAGACAAAGCTGTCACTAAGAAAGAAAACTACAGGTCAATATGACTGATGAACATAGATGCAAAAATCCTCTACAAAATACTAGCAAACAGAATCCAACAGCACATTAAAAGGATCATACACCATGATCAATGGGGTTTCTTACAGGAATGCAAGGATTCTTCAGTATATGCAAATCAATCAATGTGACACACCATATTAACAAACTGAAGGATAAAAACCATATGATTATCTCAATAGATGCAGAAAAAGCTTTCAACAAAATTCAACACCCATTTACCATAAAAACTCTCCAGAAAGTAGGCACAGAGGGAACTTACCTCAACAAAATAAAGACCACGTATGACAAACGCACAGCCAACATTGTTGTCAATGGTGAAAAACTGAAACCATTTTCACTAAGATCAGGAAAAAGACATGGTTGCCCACTCTCACCACTATTATTCAACATAGATTTGGAAGTTTTAGTCACAGCACTAAGAGAAGAAACAGAAATAAATAAAAGGAATCCAAATTGGAAAAGAAGAAGTAAAGCTGTCACTGTTTGCAGATGACATGATACTATACATAGAGAATCCTAAAGCCCCTACCAAAATACTACTAGAGCTAATCAATGAATTTGGTAAAGTATCAGGATACAAAATTAATGTACAGAAATCTCTTGCATTTTTTTTTTTTTGGCGGTACACGGGCCTCCCACCACTGTGGTCCCTCCCGTTGGGGAGCACAGGCTCGGCACGCGCAGGCCCAGCAGCCATGGCCCACGAGCCCAGCTGCTCTGCAGCACGTGGATCCTCCCAGACTGGGGCATGAACTGGCGTCCCCCGCATCGGCAGGCTGACTCTCAACCACTGCGCCACCGGGGAAGCCCATCTCTTGCATTCTTATATACTAATGACAAAAAATCTGAAAGAGAAATTAAGGAAACACTCCCATTTACCACTGCAACAAAAAGAACAAAATGCCTGGGAATAAACCTACCTAAGGAGACAAAAGACTTTTATATAGAAAACTATAAGACACTGATGAAAGAAATTAGAGATGATACAAATAGATGGAGACATATACCATGTTCTTGGATTGGAAGAATCAACATTGTGAAAATGACTATATTACCCAAAGCAATCTTCAGGCTCAATGTAATCCTTATCAAATTACCAATGGCATTTTTCACAGAACTAGAACAAAAATATTCACAATTTGTATGGAAACACAAAAGACCCCACATAGCCAAAGCAATCTTGAGAAAGAAAAATGGAGCTGGAGGAATCAGGCCCCCTGACTTCAGAGTATACTACAAAGCTACAATAATCAATACACTACAGTACTGGCACAAAAACAGAAATAGAGGTCAATGGAACAGGATAGAAAGCCCAGAGATAAACCCATGCACATATGGTCACCTTATCTTTGATAAAGGAGACAAGAATATACAATGGAGAAAAGACAGACTCTTTAATAAGTGGTGCTGGGAAAACTGGACAGCTACATGTAAAAGAATGAAATTAGAACACTCCCTAAATGATAAACAAAAATAAACTCAAAATGGATTAAAGACCTAAATGTAAGGCCAGACACTACAAAATTCTAAGAGGGAAACATAGGCAGAACACTCTATGACATAAATCACAGCAAGATCCATTTTGACCCACCTCCTAGCAAAATGGAAATAAAAACAAAAATAAACAAATGGGACCTAATGAAACTTCAAAGCTTTTGCACAGCAAAGGAAAACATAAACAAGACGAAAAGACAACCCTCAGAATAGGAGAAAATATTTGCCAACAAAGCCACTGACAAAGTATTATTCTCCAAAATTTATAAGCAGCTCATGCAGGTCAATAACAAAAAACAAACAACCCAATCCAAAAATGGGCAGAAGACCTAAATAGACATTTCTCCAAAGAAGATATACAGATTGCCAACAAACACATGAAAGGATGCTCAACATCACTAATCATTAGAGAAATACAAATGAAAACGACAATGAGTTGTCACCTCACACCAGTCAGAATGGCCATCATCAAAAAATCTACAAACAATAAATGCTGGAAAAGGTGTGAAGAAGAGGGAACCCTCTTGCACTGTTGGTGGGAATGTCAATTGATACAGCCACTTTGGAGAACAGTATGGAGGTTCCTTAAAAAACTAAAAATAGAACTACCATATGACCCAGCAATCCCACTACTGGGCATATACCCTGAGAAAACATAATTCAAAAAGTTGCATGTTTCACAATGTTCATTGCAGCACTATGTACGGTTGCCAGGACAAGGAAGCAACCTAGGTGTCCATCAACAGATGAATGGATAAAGAAGATGTGGCACATATATACAATGGAATATTACTCAGCCACAAAAAGAAACAAAATTGAGTTATTTGTAGTGAGGTGGATGGACTTAGAGTCTGTCATACAGAGTGAAGTAAGTCAGAAAGAGAAAAGCAAATACCATATGCTAAAACAAATATATGGAATCAAAAACCAAACAAACAAACCAAAACAATGGTTCTGAGGAACATAGGGCGAGGAGAGGAATAAAGACGCAGATGTATAGAATGGAGTTGAGGACAAGGGGAGAGGGAAGGGTAAGCTGGGATGAAGTGAGAGAGTGGCATGGACATATATACACTACCAAACGTAAAATAGATAGCTAGTGCAAAGCAGCCACATAGCACAGGGAGATCAGCTTGGTGCTGTGCGACCACCTAGAGGGGTGGGATAGGGCGTGTGGGAGGGAGATGCAAGAGGGAGGAGATATGGGGATATATGTATACATATAGCTGATTCACTTTGTTATACAGCAGAAACTAACAGAACTTTGTAAAGCAATTATACTCTAATGAAGATGTTTAAAAAAAAGAAAGAAAGTCTCTGCCCAGCAGGCCCTCTCTTCCACTGTGGAGGCTCCTGCTTCCTAGACCAAGCACTTGGTCCCTGACCTGCTGGTCCTGCACTTGAACCTGCTATGATTCTGTCTGAGATCAGCTTGTGTTCGCTGTCTTCTTACCTCCATAGCCCAGTCCCAAAGTGTAATATTCAGCATCCCAACACCCCTGAATTAGGGGCATAGAGAGCCCAAACGCATGAGAATTCTGCCTAGAGTGATCAAGAGGATACTGGAATTCAGCATTTACCTAGAAGTCAGAATCCTGGGGTTCAAATTCCAGGCTTACTCCACAATAGCTGTGTGACTTTAGAGGATGGGTTATGGAAACATTTTTTATGTCTTTTTTTTTTTACGTATAGTTGATTTATAATATTGTGTTAGTTTCAGTTGTACAGCAAAGTGATTCAGTTATATATATACATATATCCACTTTTTTAGATTCTTTTCTATTATAGGTTATTAGAAGATATTGAATATGGAAACATTTTAAACTGTGACCCTACGAAAAAATGGCATCATTGGTGACCCTCGATACCGCATTTATGCCAACATAACCAATTCTTCTTTAAGTAAAAGTATATTTAAGACTCCATCGTTTTAAGAGTAATAATAAAGGGTTCCAGTTTAAGATGGTGATGTAGGAAGATCTTGAGTTCACCTCCTCCCACAGACACAAAGGAGTTTATAGCTATATATGGAACAATTTCCTCTGGAAAAATTCTAAAACTGGCAGAGCAACCCCTTCACATCAGACAAGCAAGAGGGAAATGACATCTAAGCCAGGTAGGAGAGGCTGAGACACAAGCTCACCATAAACCCCAACCCCAGTGCAGTGACGAACAATCAGCAAGAAACTCACAACTTGGAGCTTCTCCTGGATTAATGAAGGGCTCATACCCCACATTGGGCACCCCAACTTTTAAGACTGGCACCTGAGAGACAAGCCCTCCCAACACCTGGCTTTGAAGACAAACACAGTTCATGCCCACAGGACCACGGGGCCATGGTGCTCTCATGAACAACTCTTAAAAGGCCCCTGCATATACCCAGGGAATAGCACAGAAGCAGCCCTTTGAAAAACTCCCAGACTTTATGTGAAATAAACTCATTTCCTAATTTTAAAACATTGGTCTGAGGGACTGGGATGCTCCTGGAGGTGGAGGCTAGTGGGTGTCACTTCCCTGTTCTTCCTAAGCCTTGCCAAAGCTGGGAGCCCCATATTTTCTTTTCTTCCATTTTCTTTTTATTCTTGTTTGTTTTATATTTCCCTTTTGCCTTTCTTTTTTCATTTCTTTTTCTTCTTTTCTTCCTCTTTCTTCAGCAGGTGCCATCTTTGCTCTCTCCCTCTGCCTCCCTCGAGCCAGTGGTCTCTATGTTCCCACCGCTCTCTGCCATGCTCTAGCGCTCCAGTATCTCCAAGAGGGGAGCTCCTACACACATCTGGAGCCTTGGTTTTTATGTCTGATGATCTGGTTTTTGTGGCTGCCACCCAGGGGGATGACCTTGATCACTTGGCTCTGGAGGCTGTGGCCCTTGTATTCCCAGTTCCCATGGGGCTGTAATAATCAGAGATTCAGTTTTTGGCAGACTGCCACCCAGGACACTGCACAGACAGAGACTGAAACATACCCCCTTTTTCTGAGAAAGAGGCCTATTTTTTTTGTCTAGGAGTTTTGGCCTAAGAAGCGGACTTCTGGTTTAGCACATACATATGGGCCTACAAAGCTGCTTTCAGGGAACAGGGGCTGATGGATGTAATCTTTGTACTCTCCCTCTGCCTCATTCCAGCTCACCACTATTCTCCAAAAAGGAGCTTATAGCCTTCTCTGGTGCCCTGATCTTGACAGCTGCTGCCGGGAACACCTCTATATCACCTGGTTCTGGTGGCCAGTGGGGTTTACACTCACAGGTCCCATAGGTCTGGAACAAATGGAGAAAGTGTTCTTAAACAGCTACCACCCCCAAGGCATAGCAAGAAACAACAGACCCAGGAGCTCAGTCTTTCTGTGAAAGAGACATATAGTTTACGTCACAGCTGCAGCCTCAGGGGTTGACTTCAAACTAAACACACATCTAAGGGCTCTCCCTTTCCTGAGACCTCAGAGGTTGGGCATGACCTTCCCGCTCTCCCTCTGCTGCACCCCAGAGCACTAACATCTCTTGCAGGGGAGCTCTTTTACATGTCTGGTGCCCTGGTTTTTATATCTGGTGCCCTGGATTTTATGGTTGCCATCCAGGGGATACCCCTTGGGTGCCCATCTCTGGTGGACAGGGGGATTTGCATTCCTGAATCCCACAGCACTGTAACAATCAGAGAGACAATTCTTGTCAGGCTATCACCTCCCGGGCACTGCTCAGACAGCAGATTGGAACACACCACCAACCTTTCTCTGAAAGAGGCCTACTTGCTGATCCTGGAGCTCGGGCCCTAGGGGCAGGCTTCAGGTTTGCACACATCTGGAGGCTACAGAGGTGCCGTCAGGGAACATAGTCCAGGGATGCCATCTTTGCACTTTTCCTCTGGCTTGCTAGAGCTCACTAGTATCTCCCAGAAGGGAGCTTATACACTTGTCTTGAGCCCAATTTTTGTGACTGCTGTCCAGGGTACACCTCAGTATTGCCTGGCTCTGGTGGCCATCAGGGCTTATGGTTGTGATCCCACAAGACTGTATATATTTGTATTCTTTAAGCACTGCTGACTGAGGGTTCGGCTTCCAATAAGGCTGAATCTAGGTGCTAATCCCTTTGGAATACTGACTGGCGCTGGCACACACTCAACTGCTGGGAGCTATTAAAAATAAAATAGTCTCCTTGGATAGTCACAAAGGCTTGAGAGACAACCAAGAACTAGGGCAGGGTTGAATGATAAGCCTAATCTCCTACACAGGCCAACCCTTCAAGACTGGGAGAGGTGGCTGTTTCATCTAATGCATAAAACCAACACACAGAGTCAAGAAAATGGAAAAAAAAAGGAATATATTCCAAATGAAAGAATAAGATAAAACTTCAGAAAAAAAAAGCTTCATGAAATGCAGTAAGTAATTTACTCTTTAGTAGAGTTTAAAGTAACTGTCATAAAGATGCTAACTGAACTCAGGAGAAGAATGGATGAACATAATGAGAACTTTAGTAAAGAGATAGAAAATATAAGAAAGTTCCAAACAGAAGTTACAGAGCTGAAGAATACAATAACTGAACTGAAAAATACACTAGAGGGGGTCAAGAGCAGACTAGGTAAAACAGAAGAAAAAGGATCAGTGAACTCAAAGACAGAGTAGAGGAATTCACTCAATCAGAGCAGAAAAAAAAAATGAAACAGCTTAAGGGACTAAGAGAACACAAGCAGTAGACTAACATTTGCATCATAGAAGAGAGAAAGAAAGGGGCAGAAAACTTATTTGAAGAGACAATAGCTGAAAACTTTCCTAATCTAGTGAAAGAAACAGACATTCAGATCCAGGAAGCACAGAGAGTTCCAAAAAAAAAAAGATGAACCCAAAGATATTCACACCAACACACTTTATAATTAAAATGTCAAAAGTTAAAGACAAGGAGAAAATCTTAAAAACAGCAAGAGAAAAACAACTTGTTATGTGCAAGTGAACCCCCATAAGACGATCAGCAGATTTTTCAGCAGACACTTTGAAGGCCAGAAGAGAGTGGGACAATATACTCAAAGTGTTGAAAGAAAAAAATTTCCAACAAGAATATTTTATTCAGGGGCTTCCCTGGTGGCGCAGTGGTTGAGAGTCTGCCTACTGATGCAGGGGATGTGGGTTCGTGTCCCGGTCCAGGAAGATCCCACATGCCATGGAGCGGCTAGACCCGTGAGCCATGGCCGCTGAGCCTGCATGTCTGGAGCCTGTGCTCCACAACAGGAGAGGCCACAAGAGTGAGAGGCCCACGTACCACAGAAAAAAAAAAAAAAAGAATATTTTATCCAGCAAAGTTATCATTCAGAATTGAAGGAGAGATAAAGAGTTTTCCAGACAAGCAAAAGCTAAAGGAGTTCATCACCACTAACTGGCCTCACAAGAAAGGTTAAAGGGACTTGTTTAAACTGAAAAGAAAGAGCAAAGAAATATATAAAAACATAAATCTCACTAGTAAATGTAAATATATAGTAAAGGTAATGGATTAATCACTCATAAAGCTAGTATGATAGTTAAAAGACAAAAATAGTAAAAATAACTGTAACTAGTTAGTTAAGATATGCACAAGATAAAAAGATAAAAGATGTAAAATGTGACATTGAACACATAAAGTGTGGTGGGAGGAATTCAATGTACAGTACTAGAATGCATTCAGACTTCTTATTATCAACATAAAATAGACTATTATGACTATAAGTAAGTTGTTATATGTAATCCTTATAGTAACCACAAAGCAAAAACCTATAGTAGATACTCAAAAGACAATAAGAAAGGAATCTATACATACCAATAAAGAAAGTCATTAAAACACAAAGGAAGGGAGCAAGAAAAGAAGAAAGGAACAGAGAAGAACTACAAAACGGCCAGAAAACAATGAACAAAATGGCAATAAGTATATACCTATCAATAATTACTTTAAATGAAAATGGACTAAATTTTACAGTCAAAAGACATAGAGTAACTGAGTGGATGAAAAACAAGACCCAACTATATGCTGCCTCGAAGAGACTCACTTCAGACATAAGGACACACATAGACTATAAGCGAGGGGATGGAAAAAGATACTACATGGTATCTACTGAGGTAGCTACACTTATATCAGACAAAATACACTTTAAAACAAAGACTGTAATCAGGGACAAAGAAGGGTATTACATAATGATAAAGGGATTGATCCAAAAAGAGGATATAACATTTTTAAATACTTATGCACTCAATATAGGAACACCAAAATATATAAAGCAAATATTAACAGAACCAAAGGGAGAAACAGACAGCAATACAACAATAGTAGGGGACTTTAGTACCCCATTTACATCAATAGATAGATCATCCAGACAGAAAATCAATAAGAAAACTCCAGCCTCAGATGCCATGTTAGAAGAGAAGGACCTAACTGACATATACATAACATTCCATCCAAAAGTAACAATACACATTCTTCTCAAGTACACATGGAACATTCTCCAGGATGGATCATATGTTAGGTCACAAAATATTAAGTCTCATCAAATTTAAGAAGACTGAAATCATATCAAGCATCTTTTCTAACAACTATAGTATGAAACCAGACATCAATTGCAAAAAGAAAACTGGAGGGCTTCCCTGGTGGCGCAGTGGTTGAGAGTCTGCCTGCCAATGCAGGGGACACAGGTTCGTGCCCTGGTCTGGGAAGATCCCACATGCCACGGAGCGGCTAGGCCCATGAGCCATGGCTGCTGAGCCTGCGCGTCCAGAGCCTGTGCTCTGCAACAGGAGAAGCCACAACAGTGAGAGGTCCGTGTACCTCAAAAAAAAAGAAAAAAAAGAAAACTGGAAAATTCACAAATATATGGAGATTAAACAACAAGCTAATGAACAACCAATGGGTCAAAAGTGAAATCAAAACTACCTTGAGACAAATGAAGATAGAAATACAACATGCCAAAACTTGTGGGAGGCAGCTAAAGCAGTTCTAAGAGGGAAGTTCATAGTGACAAATGCCCACCTCGAAAAACAAGAAAAGTCTCAAATAAACAATCTAATTTTACATGTTAAGGAACCATAAAAGAAAGAAATGAAGCTCAAAGTTAGTAGAAGAAAAATTAATAAATGAAACAGAGATTAAAAAGACAATAGAAAAGATCAATGAAACCAAGGGCTAGACCTTTGAAAAGATTTTTTAATGGCTAGATTCACACACAAAAAAGGGAGGACTCATAAATGAAATCAGAAATGAAAGAGGAGACATTACAACTGACACCACAGAAATACGAAGGATCATAAGAGACTACTATATACAGACAACAACAAATTGAGCAACCTAGAAGAAATTAATAAATTCCTAGAAACATACAACCTTCCAAGACTGAATCATGAAGAAATAGAAAATCTGAACAGACTGATTACTAGTAAGGAGATTAAAACTGTAATTAAAACCTCTACAGTCCAGGACCAGACAGCTTCACTGGTGAATTGTAACAAACATTCAAAAAAGATTTAACACCAATCCTTCTCAAACTCTTCCAAAAAAGTAAAAGAGAATAGAACACTTCCTAACTCATTTCATGAGGCCAACATTACTCAGATAACAAAAGCAGACAAGGACACCACAAGGTAAAAAATTTACAGGCCAATGTAACTAAGAAACATAGATGCAAAAATCCTCAACAAAATATTAGCAAACCAAATTCAGGAATACATTAAAAGGATCATACTCCATGATCAAGTGGAATTTATTCCAGGGTGCAAGAACGATTCAACATCCACAAATCAATCAGTGTGATACACCACATTAACAAAATGAAGGATAAAAATAATATCATCTCAATTGATTCAGAAAACGCATTTGACAAAATTCAACAACAATTTATGATAAAAACCCTCAACAAACTAGGTATAGAGGGAACATACCTCAACATAACAAAGGTCATATATGACAAATCCGCAGCTAACATCATACTCAATGGTGAAAAGCTGAAAGCTGAACAAGATGAGGATGCCCTCTCTCACCATTTTTATTCATCACAGTATTGTAAGTCCTAACCAGAGCATTTAGGCAAGAAAATAAATAAAAGTCATCCAAATTGGAAAGGAAGAAGTAAAAGGGTCACTATTTTCAGGTGACATGATAATTTATATATACAAAATCCTAAAGACTTCCCCCCAAAAAACTGTTAGAACTAACAAATGAATTTATTAAAGTTGCAAGATACAAATCAATATACAAAAACCTGCTGCGTTTCTATGCACTAACAAACTATCAGAAAGAGGAATATTTTTAATAATCCATCTATAATTGCATCAAAAAGAATAAAATACCTAGGAATAAATGTAACCAAGGAGGTGAAAGACCTATACTCTGAAAATGGTAAAACGCTGATGAAAGAAATTAAAGAAGCCACAAATAAATTGAAGGATATTCCATGCACATGGATTGGAAAAATTAATATTGTTAAAATTTCTAGGGACTTCCCTGGTGGTGCAGTGGTTAAGAATCCACTTGCCAATGCAGGGGACATGGGTTCGAGTCCTGCTTTGGGAAGTTCCCACATGCTGCAGAGCAACTAAGCCCATGTGCCACAACTACTGAGCCTGCACTCTAGAGCCCATGAGCCACAACTACTGAGCTCATGCCACAACTACTGAAACCCATGCGCCTAGAGCCTGTGTTCTGTAACAAAGAGAAGCCAATGCAATGAGAAACCTGTGCACTGCAACAAAAGAGTAGCCCCCACTCGCCACAACTAGAGAAAGCCCGCATGCCGCAATGAAGCCCCAATGTGGCCAAAAATAATAAATAAATAAATTTATTTTAAAAAAATTTCTATACTACCCAAAGCAATCTACAGATTCAGTGCAATCCCTGTCAAAACTCTAAAGGCATTTTTCACAGAAATATAACAAACAGTCTAAAATGTGTATAAAACTATAAAAGATCTCAAATAGTCAAAACAGTCTTGAGAAAGAAGGACAAAGCTAAAGACATCACCTCCCTGATTTCAAACTATACTACAGAACTTTAGAAATCAAACGAATATGATACTGGCATCAGCATTAGTGAGGATTTTTTTGATTTCATACCAAAAGCAAAAACAACAAAAGCAAAAATTCAAGTGGGACGATATTACACTAAAATGCTTCTACACAGCAAAGGAAACCATTAATAAAACAACAAAGATGGGAGCAGTAATCAGAGAAGGGTAAAGGCAAAGCCTCAGGGCAGAGGTGTTCAAAGCAAAGGAGTAGGAGGAGAACAAAAGGAGAGTAGATACTTTTACAGCCGCCATTTTGAAATTTACCTGTTTCTGATTCAGTGCTGCTTTGGTCCAGTGGAAATCCTCAAAGCAGGAGCAGCCATATTTTAAAATAATAAGGGGGAGATCGGGGAAGGTGGTGGAAGAGTAAAACGCGGAGATAACCTTCCTCCCCACAGATACACCAGAAATACATCTACACGTGGAACAACTCCTACAGAACACCTACTGAACGCTGGCAGAAGACCTCAGACCTCCCAAAAGGCAAGAAACTCCCCACATACCTGGGTAGGGCAAAAGAAAACAGAATAAACAGAGACAAAAGGATAGGGACGGGACCTGAACCAGTGGGAGGGAGCTGTAAGGAGGAAAGGTTTCCACACACTAGGAAGCCCCTTCGCGGGCGGAGACTGTGGGTGGCAGAGGGGGAAGCTTCGGAGCTGCGGAGGAGAGTGCAGCCACAGGGGTGTGGAGGGCAAAGTGGAGAGATTCCCGCACAGAGGAATGGTGCCACATGGTACTCACCAGGCCGAGAGGCTTGTCTGCTCACCCACCGGGGTGGGCGGGGCTGGCAGCTGAGGCTAGGGTTTCTGTCAGAGAGCAGAGAGAAGACTGGGGTTGGCGGCTTGAACACAGCCTGCAGGGGTTTAGTGCACCACAGTTAGCCGGGAGGGAGGTTAGCCGGGAGGGAGACCGGGGAAAAGTCTGGACCTGCCAAAGAGGCAAGAGACTTTTTCTTCCCTCTTTGTTTCCTGGTGCGCGAGGAGAGGGGATTAATATTGCTGCTTAAAGGAGCTCCAGAGACGGGCGCAAGCCGCGGCTAAAAGCGTGGACCTCAGAGACGGGCATGAGGCGCTAAGGCTGCTGCTGCCACCACCAAGAAGCCTGTGTGCGAGCACAGGTCACTCTCCACACCTCCCTTCTGGGGAGACTGTGTAGCCCACCACTGCCAGGCTCCCGGGATCCAGGGACAGCTTCCCCGGGAGAACGCACGGCACACCTCAGGCTAGTGCAACATCACGCTGGCCTCTGCCGCCGCAGGCTTGCCCCGCACTCCATACCCCTCACTCACCCCCGCCTGAGTGACCCAGAGCGCCCGAATCAGCAGCTCCTTTAACCCCATCCTGTCTGAGTGAAAAACAGACGCCCTCCAGCAACCTACACGCAGAGGTGGGGCCAAATCCAAAGCTGAGCCCCGGGAGCTGTGCAAACAAAGAAGAGAAAGGGAAATCTCGCCCAGCAGCCTCAGAAGCAGCAAATTAAAAATCCACAATCAACTTGATGTACCCTGCATTTGTGGAATACAGGAATAGAAAATGAATCATCCCATATTGAGGAGGTGGACTTTGAGAGCAACATTTATTATTTTTTCCCCTTTTACTCTTTTTGTGCTTGTGTATGTGTATGCTTCTGTGTGAGATTTTGTCTGTATAGCTTTGCTTACACCATTTGTTCTAGGGTTCTATCCATCCTTTTTTTTTTCCTTTAAAAATATTTTTTTCTTAATAATAATTTTTTATTTTAATAACTTTACTTTATCTTTATTTTATTTTATCCTCTTTCTTACTTTTCTTCCTTCCTTCCTTCCTTCCTTCCTTCCTTTCTCTTCCTCCTTTCTTTCATTCATTCATTCTTTCTTTCTCTCTTTCTCTCTTTCTTCATATTTTTCCTCCCTTTTATTCTGAGTCATGTGGATGAAAGGCTCTTGGTGCTGCAGCCAGGAGTCAGTGCTGTGCCTCTGAGGTGGGAAAGCCAACTTCAGGACACTGGTCCCCAAGAGATCTTCCAGCTCCACGTAATATTAAATGGAAAAAATCTCCCAGAGATCTCCATCTCAAAACCAGCACCCATCTTCACCCAACGACCAGCAAGATACAGTGCTGGACACCCTATGCCAAACAACTAGCAAGACAGGAATACAATGCCACCCATTAGCAGAGAGGCTGCCTAAAATCATAATAAGTCCACAGACACCCCAAAAAACACTACCAGACGTGGACCTGCCCACAAGAAAGACAAGATCTAGCCACATTCACCAGAACACAGGCACTAGTACCCTCCACCAGGAAGCCTACACAACTCACTGAACGAACTTTAGCCACTGGGTACAGACACCAAAAACAACGGGAACTACGAACCTGCAGCCTGCAAAAAGGAGACCCCAAACACAGTAAGATAAGCAAATTGAGAAGACAGAAAAACACAGAGCAGATGAAGGAGCAAGATAAACACCCACCAGACCTAACAAATGAAGAGGAAATAGGCAGTCTACCTGAAAAAGAATTCAGAATAATGATAGTAAAGATGATCCAAAATCTTGGAAATAGAATTGACAAAATGCAAGAAACACTTAACAAGGACTTGGAAGAACTAAAGATGAAACAAGCAATGATGAAAAATACAATAAATGAAATTAAAAATACTCTACATGGGATCAATAGCAGAATAACTGAGGCAGAAGAATGGATAAGTGACCTGGAAGATAAAATAGTGAAAATAACTACTGCAGAGCAGAATAAAGGAAAAAGAATGAAAAGAATTGAGGACAGTCTCAGAGACCTCTGGGACAACATTAAATGCACCAACATTCGAAGTATAGGGATTCCAGAAGAAGAAGAGAAAAAGAAAGGGACTGAGAAAATATTTGAAGAGATTATAGTTGAAAACTTCCCTAATATGGGAAAGGAAAGAGTTAATCAAGTCCAGGAAGCACACAGAGTCCCATACAGGATAAATCCAAGGAGAAACACACCAAGACACATATTAATCAAACCGTCAAAACTTAAATACAAAGAACCCATATTAAAAGCAGCAAGGGAAAAACAACAAATAACACACAAGGGAATCCACATAAGGTTAACAGCTGATCTTCCAGCAGAAACTTTGCAAGCCAGAAGGGAAAGGCATGACATATTTAAAGTGATGAAGGAGAAAAACCTACAGCCAAGATTACTCTACCCAGCAAGGATCTCATTCAGATTTGATGGAGAAATTAAAATCTTTACAGAGAAGCAAAAGCTGAGAGAGTTCAGCACCACCAAACCAGCTTTACAACAAATGCTAAAGGAACTTCTCTAGGCAAGAAACACAAGAGAAGGAAAAGACCTACAATAACAAACCCAAAACAATTAAGAAACTGGGAATAGGAACATACATATCGATAATTACCTTAAATGTAAATGGATTAAGTGCTCCCACCAAAAGACACAGATTGGCTGAATGGATACAAAAACAAGACCCATATATATGCTGTCTACAAGAGACCCACTTCAGACCTAGAGACACATACAGACGGAAAGCAAGGGGATGGAAAAAGGTATTCCATGCAAATGGAAACCAAAAGAAAGCTGGAGTAGCAATTCTCATATCAGACAAAATAGACTTCAAAACAAAGACTTTTTGAAGAGACAAAGAAGGACACTACATAATGATCAAGGGATCAATCCAAGAAGAAGATATAACAACTGTAAATATTTATGCACCCAACATAGGAGCACCTCAATACATAAGGCAAATACTAACAGCCATAAAAGGGGAATTTGACAGTAACACATTCATAGTAGCGGACTTTTACACCCCACTTTCACCAATGGACAGATCATCCAATATGAAAATAAATAAGGAAACACAAGCTTTAAATGATACATTAAACAAGATGGACTTATTGATATTTATAGGACATTCCAGCCAAAAACAACAGAATACACATTTCTCTCAAGTGCTCATGGAACAATGTCAAGATTAGATCATAACTTGGGTCACAAATCAAGCCTTGGTAAATTTAAGAAAATTGAAATTGTATCAAGTATCTTTTCTGACCACAATGCTATGAGACTAGATATCAATTACAGAAATAGATCTGTAAAAAATACAGACACATGGAGGCTAAACAATACACTACTTAATAACGAAGTGATAACTGACGAAATCAAAGAGGAAATCAAAAAATACCTAGAAATAAATGACAATGGAGACACGACGACCAAAATCTATGGGATGCAGCAAAAGCAGTTCTAAGAGGGAAGTTTATAGCAATACAATCCTACCTTAAGAAACAGGAAACATCTCGAATAAACAACCTAACCTTGCACCTAAAGCAATTAGAGAAAGAAGAACAGAAAAAACCCAAAGTTAGCAGAAGGAAAGAAATCATAAAGATCAGATCAGAAATAAATGAAAAAGAAATGAAGGAAACAATAGCAAAGATCAATAAAACTAAAAGCTTGTTCTTTGAGAAGATAAACAAAATTGATAAACCATTAGCCAGACTCAACAAGAAAGAAAGGGAGAAGATTCAAATCAATAGAATTAGAAATGAAAAAGGAGAAGTAACTGACAGTGCAGAAATACAAAAGATCATGACAGATTACTACAAGCAACTCTATTCCAATAAAATGGACAACCTGGAAGAAATGGACAAATTCTTACAAATGCACAACCTGCCAAGACTGAATCAGGAAGAAATAGAAAATATGAACAGACCAATTACAAGCACTGAAATTGAAACTGTGATTAAAAATCTTCCAACAAACAAAAGCCTAGGACCAGATGGATTTACAGGCGAATTCTATCAAACATTTAGAGAAGAGATAACACCTATCCTTCTCAAACTCTTCCAAAATAGAGCAGAGGGAGGAACACTCCCAGACTCATTTGACAAGGCCACCATCACCCTGATACCAAAACCGACAAGGATGTCACAAAGAAAGAAAACTACAGGCCAATATCACTGATGAACATAGATGCAAAAATCCTCAACAAAATACTAGAAAACAGAATCCAACAGCATATTAAAAGGATCATACACTATGATCAAGTGGGGTTTATTCCAGGAATGCAAGGATTCTTCAATATATGCAAATCAATCAACATGATAGACCATATTAAAAAATTGAAGGAGAAATACTATATGGTCATCTCAATAGATGCAGAGAAAGCTTTCAACAAAATTCAACACCCATTTATGATAACAACCCTGCAGAACGTAGGCATAGAGGGAACTTTCCTGAACATAATAAAGGCCATAGATGACAAACCCACAGCAAACATTGTCCTCAATGGTGAAAAACTGAAAGCATTTCCACTAAGATCAGGAACAAGACAAGGTTGCCCACTCTTTCCACTCTTATTCAACATCGTTTTGGAAGTTTTAGCCACAGTGATCAGAGAAGAAAAGGAAATAAAAGGAATCCATATCAGAAAAGAAGAAGTAAAGCTGTCACTGTTTGCAGATGACATGGTACTATACATAGAGAATCCTAAAGATGCTACCAGAAAACTACTAGAGCTAATCAATGAATTTGGTAAAGTAGCAGGATACAAAATTAATGCACAGAAATCTCTGGCACTCCTATATACTAGTGATGAAAAATCTGAAAGTGAAATCAAGAAAACACTCCCATTTACCGTTGCAACATAAAGAATAAAATATCTAGGAATAAACCTACCTAAGGACACAAAAGACCTGTATGCAGAAAATTATAAGACACTGATGAAAGAAATTAAAGATGATACAAATAGATGGACAGATATACCATGTTCTGGGATTGGAAGAATCAACATTGTGAAAATGACTCTACTACTCAAAGCAATCTATAGATTCAATGCAATCCCTATCAAACTACCACTGGCATTTTTCACAGAACTAGAATTAAAAATTTCACAATTTGTATGGAAACACAAAAGACCCCGAATAGCCAAAGCAATCTTGAGAACGAAAAACAGAGCTGGAGGAATCAGGTTCCCTAACTTCAGACTATACTACAAAGCTACAGTAATCAAGACAGTATGGTACTGGCACAAAAACAGAAAGATAGATCAATGGAACAGGATAGGAAGCCCAGAGATAAACCCACGCACATATGGTCACCTTATCTTTAATAAAGGTGGTAGGAATATACAGTGGAGAAAGGACAGCCTCTTCAATAAATGGTGCTGGGAAAACTGGACAGGTACATGAAAAAGTATGAGATTAGATCACTCCCTAACACCATAAACAAATATAAGCTCAAAATGGATTAAAGACCTAAATGTAAGGCCAGAAACTATCAAACTCTTAGAGGAAAACATAGGCAGAACACTCTATGACATAAATCACAGCAAGACTCTTTTTGACCCACCTCCTAGAGAAATGGAAATAAAAACTAAAATAAACAAATGGGACCTAATGAAACTTCAAAGCTTTTGCACAGCAAAGGAAACCATAAACAAAACCAAAAGACAGCCCTCAGAATGGGAGAAAATATTTGCAAATGAATCAACTGACAAAGGATTAATCTCCAAAATTTACAAGCAGCTCATTCAGCTCAATAATAAAAAAAAACCAACCCAATCCAAAAATGGGCAGAAGAACTAAATAGACATTTCTCCAAAGAAGATATACAGACTGCCAACAAACACATGAAAGAATGCTCAACATCATTAATCATTAGAGAAATGCAAATCAAAACTACAATGAGATACCATCTCACACCAGTCAGAATGGCCATCATCACAAAATCTAGAAAAAATAAATGCTGGAGAGGGTGTGGAGAAAAGGGAACACTCCTGCACTGCTGGTGGGAATGTCAATTGGTTCAGCCAATATGGAGAACAGTATGAAGGTTCCTTAAAAAACTACAAATAGAACTACCATATGACCCAGCAATCCCACTACTGGGCATATACCCTGAGAAAACTATAATTCAAAAAGAGTCATGTACCAAAATGTTCATTGCAACTCTATTTACAATAGCCCAGAGATGGAAACAACCTAAGTGCCCATTGTCGGATGAATGGATAAAGAAGTTGTGGCACATATATACAATGGAATATTACTCAGCCATAAAAACAAACGAAATTGAGCTATTTGTAATGAGGTGGATAGACCTAGAGTCTGTCATACAGAGTGAAGTAAGTCAGAAAGAGAAAGACAAATACCTTATGCTAACACATATATATGGAATTAAAGGGGAAAAATGGTCATGAAGAACCTAGGGGTAAGACAGGAATAAAGACACAGATCTACTGGAGAATGGACTTGAGGATATGGGGAGGGGGAAGGGTGAGCTGTGACAGGGCGAGAGAGGCATGGACATATATACACTAACAAACGTAAGGTAGATAGCTAGTGGGAAGCCGCCACATGGCACAGGGATATCGGCTCGGTGCTTTGTGACTGCCTGGAGGGGTGGGATAGGGAGGGTGGGAGGGAGGGAGACGCAAGAGGGAAGAGATATGGGAACATATGTATATGTATAACTGATTCACTTTGTTATAAAGCAGAAACTAACACACCATTTTAAAGAAATTAGACCCCAATAAAGATGTTTAAAAAAAAAAAAAGAAAACACTCTCATTTACCACTGCAACAAAAAGAATAAAATATCTAGGAATAAACCTACCTAAGGACACAAAAGACCTGTATGCAGAAAATTAGAAGACACTGATGAAGGAAATTAAAGATGATACAAATAGATGGACAGATATACCATGTTCTGGGATTGGAAGAATCAACATTGTGAAAATGACTCTACTACCCAAAGCAATCTACAGATTCAATGCAATCCCTATCAAACTACCACTGGCATTTTTCACAGAACAAGAACAAAAATTTCACAGTTTGTATGGAAACACAAAAGACCCCGAATAGCCAAAGCAATCTTGAGAACGAAAAACAGAGCTGGAGGAATCAGGCTCCCTGACTTCAGACTATACTACAAAGCTACAGTAGTCAAGACAGTATGGTACTGGCACAAAAACAGAAAGATAGATCAATGGAACAGGATAGAAAGCCCAGAGATAAACCCATGCACATATGGACACCTTATCTTTGATAAAGGAGGCAGGAATGTACAATGGAGAAAGGACAGCCTTTTCAATAAGTGGTGCTAGGACAACTGGACTTGTACATGTAAAAGTATGAGATTAGATCACTCCCTAACACTATACACAAAAATAAGCTCAAAATGGATTAAAGACCTTAATGTAAGGCCAGAAACTATCAAACTCTTAGAGGAAAACATAGGCAGAACACTCTCGGACCTAAATCACAGCAAGATTCTTTTTGACACACCTCCTAGAGAAATGGAAATAACAACAAAAATAAACAAATGGGACCTAATGAAACTTCAAAGCTTTTGCACAGCAAAGGAAACCATAAACAAGACCAAAATACAACCATCAGAATGGGAGAAAATATTTTCAAATGAAGCAACTGACAAAGGATTAATCTCCAAAATTTACAAGCAGCTCATGCAGCTCAATAACAAAAAAAACCAACAACCCAATCCAAAAATGGGCAGAAGACCTAAATAGACATTTTTCCAAAGAAGATATACAGACTGCCAACAAACACATGAAAGAATGCTCAACATCATTAATCATTAGAGAATGCAAATCAAAACTACAATGAGATATCATCTCACACCAGTCAGAATGGCCATCATCAAAAAATCTAGAAACAATAAATGCTGGAGAGAGTGTGGAGAAAAGGGAACACTCTTGCACTGCTGGTGGGAATGTGAATTGGTACAGCCACTATGGAGAACACTACGGAGGTTCCTTAAAAACTACAAATACAACTACCATATGACCCAGCAATCCCACTACTGGGCATATACCCTGAGAAAACTATAATTCAAAACGAGTCATGTACCAAAATGTTCATTGCAGCTCTATTTACAATAGCCAGGACATGGAAAGAACTTAAGTGTCCATCATCGGATGAATGGGTAAAGAAGTTGTGGTACATATAAACAATGGAATAGTACTCAGCCATAAAAAGAAACGAAATTGAGCTATTTGTAATGAGGTGGATGGACCTCGAGTCTGTCATACAGAGTGAAGTAAGTCAGAAAGAGAAAGAAAAATACCATATGCTAACACATATATATGGAAGTTAAGAAAAAAGAATGTCATGAAGAAGCTAGGGATAAGACAGGAATAAAGACACAGACCTACTAGAGAATGGACTTGAGGATATGGGGAAGGGGAAGGATAAGCTGTGACAAAGTAAGAGAGTGGCATGGACAGATATACACTACCAAATGTAAAATAGATAGCTAGTGGGAGGCAGCGGCATAGCACAGGGAGATCAGCTCAGTGCTTTGTGACCACCTAGAGGGGTGGGATAGGGAGGATGGGAGTGAGGGAGATGCAAGAGGGAAGAGATATGGGAACATATGTATATGTATAACTGATTCACTTTGTTATAAAGCAGAAACTAACACACCATTGTAAAGCAATTATACTCCAATAAAGATGTAAAAAAAAAAATAGATGTAAAAAAGACAACCAAATGAATGGAAGAAAATATATACAAATCATATATCTGGTATGTTAATATACAAAATACATAAAGAACTCACACAACTCAAAAGCAAACAAAAAAATGATTAAAACATGGGCAGAGAATAGACATTTTCTAATACATACAGAAGACCAAAAGTTACATGAAAAAATACTCAGCATCACTAATCATCATGGAAATGCAAATCAAAACCTCACAATTTAGAATGACTATTATCATAAAGACAAGAAATAACAAGTATTGGTGAGGATGTAGAGAAATGGGAAACTTTGTGCACTGTTGGTGGGAATGTGAATTGATGCAGTCAGTATGGAAAGAAGTATGACATTTCCTCAAAAATATAAAATAGAACTACCATATGATTCAGAAATTCCATTTCTGTGTACAGTATTTATCTGAAGAAAATGACAACATTAACTCAAAGAGATATATGCACTCCCATTGTCGCTGCAGCACTATTTACAACAGCCAAGATTTGGAAAAAAACTAAGTGTTCACTGATGGATGAATGAATAAAGAAAATGTCACATACACACACACACACACACACACACACACACACACACACAATGCAATATTACTCAGCCATAAAAAGAAATGAAATTGAGTTATTTGTAGTGAGATGGATGGACGTAGAGACTGTTTGTGTCATCTTTGATTTCTTTCATCAGCATCTTATAGTTTCTGAAGTACAGATCTTTTGCCTCCTTAGGTAGGTTTATACCCAGGTACTTTATTCTTTTTGATGTTATGGTAAAAGAGATTGTTTCCTTAATTTCTCTGTCTGATCTCTCATTGTTTGTGTATAGAAATGCAACAGATCCAAAAATATGAACAGATTAATCACAAGTACTGAAATTGAAACTGTGATTTTAAAACTCCCAACAAACAAAAGTCCAGGACAAGATGGCATCACAGGTGAATTCTATCAAACATTTAGAGAAGAGTTAACACATATGCAAGGATTTTTCAATACCCAGAAATCAATCAGTGTGATATATCATATTAAAAAACTGAAGAATAAAACCATGTGACCATCTAGCAGAAAAAGATTTTGACAAAATTCAACACCCAGTTATGATAAAAACTCCAGAAAGCGGGCAAAGAGGGAACATACCTCAACATAATAAAGGCCATATATGACAAACCCACAGCTAACGTCATTCTCAATGGTGAAAAGCTGAAAGCATTTCCTCTAAGATCAGGAACAAGACAAGGATGTCCACTCCCACCACTTTTATTCAACATAGTTTGGGAAGTCCTAGCTATGGCAATTGGAGAAGAAAAAGAAATAAAAGGAATCCAAATTGGAAAAGAAGAAATAAAACAGTTACTCTTTTCAGATGACATGATACTATATATAGAAAATCCTAAAGATGCTAACAGAAAACTACTAGAGCTCAACAATGAATTCAGTAAAGTTGCAGGATACAAAATTAATTCCCAGAAATCTGTTGCATTTCTATACACTAGTCTGTCTTGATATAATTATAATCACAATACATATGACATTGTGATTTCCTCATTTAGCCATGTTGTTATATCATCCACCACCAAAAAACTAAGAAAAGGCAAAGTATGTAACTCCTCATTTCTCCTCTTTAACATCCTATGCTCAACTTTTCTCCATAGGCAAACAGAGAGTAAAATGGCCTTGGAGTTGATGTCATATAAGATGAAGATATGAAGGAAGGCCTGGGTGACCCACCAAACATCTAATGCTATCTAATAAAACATTCTGAAATTACAGAAATGTTCTATGTCTGTAATGATCAATGTGGTAGCCATTAGCCATGTTGGCTCTAACACTTGAAATGTGGCTAAGGCAAATGAACTTTTAATTTTATTTACTTTTAATTAATTTAAATTTAAATAACTACACATGGCTAAGTGGCTACTGTATTGTACAGCACAGATGCTTAGGCTGAGCAGAGAGCTGGCTGGATTTCAGTAATAAATCCTAACATGGACAGGTTCCCATTCAGCCAAGGCCCTTGAGGCCCAGGATTCATTCCTAACCAATCATACTGGTCCTTTGTCAATTTTTTGGATGCCCAGAATTTATTCTCCTTCCCCACAGCATCCCAATTTCCTTTGGTGAACTACTCCTTCGAACTACTCCTGTCTCTATGAGGCAGTAAACCCAGGATCTTGTCTCCCACTAGAGAGAGTAAAAGGGCACACCTAGGGAATGGGCATGTGGTCTAATCCCACCTAATCAGATGGTTCCTCCTACGACTTGGAATGTTTAAAATCCAGAATAATGTAGGTTGTCCATTGCAGTGGCAGCAGTTCATCAGATGTTGCTGGCCACATGGCAAGGACCATGATTTCCACCTCTTGGACATCTCAAACACTCCCAGTCCTACTCATTACCAAACCTGGTTCTTCAACCCCCATCATACTTCCCATAAATTCCTTTTTGCATAAATTAGTCAGACACTGTTGTTTGCAAAGCAGGAGTCCTACCAGGTCATAAAGACAACCTAGCAGTGGGTCTGAGAGTCTTCCCTGTGTATCCTGAACCCAGGATGTGTTCCAACTACTCCCTCATTTCCATTCTTCCCTTGGTATTGCCCATTCACCCAGAAAATAATATCACGGCTATTTATCTTTGCAGCCTGAGTATATCAAAGGCAAACAGTGCCACAGAATTTGCTCCATTTCTGTGAAGCAGGGCTGTCAACTTCTAAACTTAGCATGCCTAATGTCTGTCTAGGGGCCTGCGGTTCATGGATGAATGTCTTGATACAGAACCACAAGGAAACCCACCTTGACCTCCAAAAGCTTCTCATCTGGACCCCACCCCCAGAACTGGCCCATAAACCTCTTATCTAAGTAAAGAAACTCTATATTGGGGGCTGGGGTGTTTTTATGTACACTCAAACGCTGAAAGAATCAGCCAGGACCAAACTTCTAGCCTCAGAGCATCCCTTCAAAGACTTGAGTGATAACAGAGGCAGAGCATTCCCACTGCTCCACTTAATTCATTTCATTTGTGTGACATACGCAGCAATGCGACCAGCTTTGCTTTTGATATTCTGACACTTTGAAAACAAGTGCTGATTACCAACAGTGCAACCATGAAATGGCACTATGGGGAACACTTTTTAACATATTTACCTAATTAGCCCATTATAAAGTGTAATGTAACTTCTTGCCTTATCCTGTCATTAGTTTTATGAGAATCTTTAAGAAATGACAGAGTCAGAAGGGAAAAGGAAGAGGCATATCGTGCCCAACTCCATATGCTTCCCAAATAGCCCACAGCGTCCTTGAATTTAACAAGGTGCATGAGAGGTGTCCCAGAGCTCAGCACAAGGGCTTGGCTGCTTTAACAGAACTGTGGGGAGAGGCTCCCCAAGCAATTTACATGCTCACAAAGATGATGTATAAACTCTAATCACTGCATATTCCCTTCCAAAATAGCTTTGGAGAAATAAACACTGATGTAACAGTAGGGAAAATTACGTTTCAATCTCAGATGTGTGTTTGAATAGCAAAATGACCCACTTCACTTAACCATATAACCGCTTGAGCTTCAGATGAAGCTTCAGTTGTACAATGGGAATAACAGCACTCATCAAGTCTACTCATGGGCCTACAGCATCCTGACAAGTCCATGAGATAATGGATGTTAAAGTGTTTATTATAGTCATCACTAATATGTATTGAGTGTTTACTACATGCAAGACATGCTGGGGATGATTTCTCAATTGCATAATTAAAATGATCAAAACCTTTCATTCATTCTGTTTCAAATTTTAGAGACAACTTCCTAATCTTCAGAGAGGTCTTCCCTGATTCTCCCAAAATGGACATCTGCTACTTTCTCATAACATCTGTTCTTTCTCTTCCCAGCCCTTAAAACACAAAAAGTCATAACTTTTAAAAAAATTTTGACTTGTTTAATTCCTGTCTCCCCCATAAGACTATAAATCCCTTGAAGGCAGAGATCATGCCTGTTTTGCTTACCCAAGTCCTTAACATAAAGACTGCCACATAGATAGTACTCAGTAAATAATGGAATGCCAACTGCCTGTCTTTTGGGTGAGACTACTTTCAGGGGGCCCGTCCCACAGCAGATGGACCATCTATGTTTCAGAAGAGAACTGCAAAGCTGGAGAATGCCTAAACTACTGCCTTTCATTCCAGATGACAGAGCCATGAAAAGAATTCACTCGATTAACTGAAGACTACACTAGTGGGAGAATAAAATTCTTGCTTTTGGATTATGTTAATTACTACTAACACATCTCATTATTATATATCACAATATATAATGTCAGTCACCCTAGAATTAACATGAGGTATGGACAGCCTAGGATTGTCCTTTGTTCATTCACTCCACATAGATTAATCAGGTTCCTAGTATGTGGCAGGCACTGTGTTGGTCCTTGAATAATATTTATAGGAAGAATGACTAAAACTTATTCTTAGAGTTTTGGACAATAATCAGAGCACCAACATTACATATCTCATACAATTCACTCCCCACCCCATTCTCACTTTCATGTACCTGAGATGAGACGTAATAAGTTTAACATCATTCTGCAGCAGGCTTACAGCCAAGACGAAGGAAAGTCTGCTCTGGCACAGGAGCTAGCAGGCTTGGGTTTGGTCCTGCCCCCAACACCAGCTCAAATTCCGGTTGGCCTCAAATTCCTCAGCCAACAATGTAGAACTGGGACTAGATTTCTCTAAGGCTCTTCCAGCTTTAGCATCTATAGCCCTCCTTCTGTCCCCTACACTCAGCATTGCCAGTTTTCTTCAAGGCACCGGCCATACAGGAAAGCCTGATTTCCCACAAACAGTCAAGATGAGGTACAGCATCAGCACCCCCCACCAGGCTGTTAACAACTGGTTACCCAAGGGGAGAAGGATGATTAGTATAATAATTATTATTATAATAGAAAGATAAAAGATTTTGCCAAGCTGAAAAATTCACATGGTATAATGTTAAATAAGAGTATAGAATATAAAATTATATCAATTCCATTACTACAAAACAGTAAAAATTATGAATAGGTGTATCAGCAAGGTGCGTCATAGTTAAAAGCAGTCAGGCTGATTTAAACAGAAAAACAATTTAATAAGAATATTGGGAAATTCACAGAAATGCTTGGGGGTTTGGAGAACTAAAACTGGAGGCAGCCTAAATGCTGCCCAAATCACACAACAGCATGGCTCTCCCTGCCCACTGACTCTGACTCCAGACACTGGACATCGTCACCATCACTGCTGCTATCACTGCCCCTGAGAACCCATCTTGCTAAAACTGCCAAAGCTTCCACAGAGAGGCTGCCCCCAGATCCACCTGGTGTGTGGGTGGGAGCATCTGACCAACAGAGCCCAAGACCCCCGGCTGTGCCCCTTCTGTAAGGCAGAAGCTGGTGTGTTCAGTTTCCACAGTGGCGTGCAGGCCCTGTTTCATAAGGTGGAGGGAGCCCAGACAGTAGGAGGGAGCTCCGATGGCAGATGAGAATAACCAGTATGAACTGCACAGACATATGGAGAAGGACTAGTGGGCACGGGCTCAAATGGCTGCTTTCCTTGATTAGTTGATGGAAGTAGGGGGAAATTTTGTTTTATATTCCTGTTGTCATTTTAATATTGTTTTTGCAAAACCACTTTAAAATGGCTTTGAATTAGAGAAAAATTCAGAAGAAAATAACTAAAAAAATGAACTATGCCCCTGAAGCTCAGCGCCTGGCCCATGGTGGGTGCCCTCAGAAATGCAGGCTGATTGTCTAGTGCAGGCATCATACTCAGAGGGCCAGAGAAGCTCAGAAACTTCGCCTGTTCAAAATCTTGTTAGAGCCTGGTAACAGAGTTGTGGAAACTGCAACAGAGAGTCAGAAAGGACAGGGGAGTGGGAAAACATGGCAAATACTCGTTCCCATGGTCTCAAATACCAGAAAGCTCACTGAAATGGGTCACTTTCTCTATCTCATCATGAAAGCAGTAGCAAACTAGCCTGAGAGGTATGTGACAGCTCTCTCTGCATGTTCTGAGTGGCCTCTCCTAGAGTGGGCAGCCATCTCCTGGAACACAGACACCAGCTCCATTGCGCTGGGCCAGCATTCTTGGGACTCAGGGCATAAACTCCATTAACTCTCTCTCCCGGCTTCGCATTGCCAGAGTTTCTGGTCAACCTCGCTTGAGTCCCAGCAAGCTAATGATGATTTTACCTTTGGAGTGGCCTCCAAAGACAGCATTGTTACTTCTCCCCATTTAGAACTGGTCATTAAAATCATTTGAAAAAGTGCTGTGTTAAGCATGCACATGGTGGGAAAACCTGAGACTTACCCCTAAATTCAGCTAGAATATATATTGGAGGAAATGTTTACTCTTTGAAACATAGGATTAATATGAGCATCTACCCTGTGTCAGGCACTTTTATAGACATGTAAGAGTCAGCTGTGATCAAGACACACAAGAAACTCCAGGAGGGAGTGGCTTTGTCTAACTGACTCTGAGATCAATGCAGAGAGGATGCCAACAGGCAGAGCTGAAGAAGTAAGCGGAGGTGGGCACTTTTACCCACCCTTTCCCTTGCCAGCAGCATAGAAAGGAGAGGCTGGGTAGAATTGTGAGGACAGGATGAATTTGCCTCAGGTCCCCTGACCACCTGAGCTGATTTTCTAAAGAAACTGAGGGCTCTTTCTGTATTCGAGGCCACTATACCCTCCTATCCCTGTTCTACTGCAACCGGTATCAGCCCAGACTAGGGCAGCACACAGATTCCAGAGAAATAGCTGCCAAAAGTCCCCCACTCAGTTTTGGAGAACAGCTCAGAAGAGCACAGGTGATATTCCACAGGGCCTTGTGGGCTTCCAGGCCAGTCATCCATCTCCCTACCACCTCCAGGGACCTCCAGGGCTGAATAAAACCCATGTTTCATTAACATAAAGATTATTCATAGCTCCCTAATACATTCTATAAGCCAGGAGAGACTCAGACTAAAGCACAGAAAATGTGAGGACAGAGCCTACAGCTCAGCTGGCCAGTCTTGAGTAAGCAGCCCATGTGGGGAGGGATTGAAGGCTCCTGGTGCCAGCCAAGGTTTCACCACTCTTAACCAGGACTACTGAAATTCTACTGTTGCATTTCCTTTGTGTCTGATGTCCTAAGCCTTCCCTACTGAGCTACAGTATCACTGGAGGGGCTGCAACACAGAAACATTGTGAGTATAACCTTACAGCCTGTAGATAAGGGAAGACGATGGGCTTGGAAGCCTGAGATCGGGGTTCCATTCCTGATGCTCTCACCAGCTAACTCTGTGGCCTGGCCCTCTTTGGACCTTCATTTCCTCATCTATAAATGAAGGAAGGGGTCACTGTAATGGGCTGAAAAATTAAAAACCTTCAGGGCCAAGCAAGTGATGTAAATGGCAAAGCTGACCTTTGAAGCTGGCTAAATAGAGAGTGCGACCCCACCTAAAGGCACCTGAATTCTGCTTTCAGTTTGTACAGGCAAATAAAATGCTTCCATGGCTGACATTCAGCTGGCGCCCACCAGTTCATAACCCCTGGACTAGAAATTTTCCACTTGTAACAATGCTTTTGATGGGAACCTTCCTCAAAACCCAGTACTTTCTACACTGATTTGATCTTGGCTGCCATAGACAGGGGTCTCCCACCACATTACAGAGAGCCCCACATGGGAGGAGGGGGCATTTACATGGCCCCTAAGTGTCCTAGAGTTTATGAAACCTGGCTTTTAGGCAACTAAACTCTAAACAAGTCCCAAGATTGCCAAAGCAATGTTCCCATCTTATATCACTCAAAGAGAAGCTGGGGTCCCAGTCAGGGAACTCAAAGAAGGAGCTTGGGGCAAAGAGTAAGAATGAACATAATGGGGATGCATCCCCTCCTCTCCAAGCGCTTATTCTGAAAGGCCTCTCCCCTCAGTAATACTAGAAAATGTCTTAGGTCGAATTATGACTCCAGTTCCTCCAGCCATGAGTTTATTCTAAGATCAGCCTGACCCTTTTTTTTTTTTTCCGGTACGCGGGCCTCTCACTGTTGTGGCCTCTCCCATTGAGGAGCACAGGCTCCGGACGCGCAGGCTCAGTGGGCATGGCTCACGGGCCCAGCCGCTCTGCAGCATGTGGGATCCTCCTGGACTGGGGCACGAACCCATGTTCCCTGCATCGGAAGGTGGACTCTCAACCACTGCGCCACCAGGGAAGCCCGAGCCTGACCCTTTTCATAAGTTCTTCTGTCACCAGAATAAAAGACTCTGTGTTTGGTCTGGGGCAGACTACCTAGGCAGAAGGGCTGAGAAAGACTTAAGAGCTCTCCACTCACCTTGTGGGGGCTCCTGCAGAGACAGGAATGGTGAGCAACTCTCTCCTCCCAACCTCCCACTGTGGATTACTAAGTGGAATCACCCCTGGTTATCAGGAAGGCCTGGTGAAACATAGGTGTGCACTCACCTGCATGCACACACACGCATGCACACCCGCAAACACACAGACACAGGCACAACCAAGGAGAAAGATAAGAGGCAGGGAATTTTCTGGTCACTCCATGGGTTAGCAGGAGACACTCTGAAACAGGAAAGGAGGAGCTGTGTCCTGTAATACAGTAAGAAAGGAGAAAGGTGCTGGGTCTCCTAAAAGAAAGACATCGTGTTGCGCGAGCTACAGAGGGGGAATTAAAGTATCCTTCTAGGAGTGTAGGAGACTGAGACCTCACAAGTGTATCACAAAAGACCTGAGAACTTTTCAGGGCTTTGGCCTGAGTTTGCTGGACACGCTGGTCCAGTCTCTGGCCTCTCCCTTCTTAAGTCTCACTGAGCGAGGAATGGAAGCCTGCTAATAGGATCCCTTCACCTATTTCCCTTGTTCCTGTGCTCTCAGGCCAGGGGTGATCAGCACCTCTGGGGCCAGCCCCACAGGTACATCCAACCTGTGACTTAACACCCAGGCAGGTCTGCAGCTTTCCATGTAGACAATATCACCTCCTCTCCACTCAAAACACAGGGCACCAGGCTGCTAAGCTGGAGGTGCAGGGTGGGGAGCGCACATGCTTGGTCCAAGTGGGCTCAGTCTCTCAGCAACTGCATCAGAGCATAGAGGAACTCCACCATTTCCCCAGGGCACATTTGATGATTTTTCACCACCCAGCATTCATTTGTCTTTCTTCCTGGAGGAATAAATTTCCTAGGACCGGCTCTCTCTCCATCACACTCCACTCATGCAATCCAGAAGGGCTCCACCCCAAGCTCTAACGAGGCACCTGGCCATCTGCATGCTGCATCCTGCACAGCTCGAGGGCCTGGCTCAGGGAGAAGAGTGTGAGTGGACACCATCAGGGAATGTCGGGAATGTTGCGGTAGCAATCGGGGTGAGAGACGTTCTTCCTTTTCTCTTCTGGGGCTCAGAGAAAAATGGCAGTACTGAGACTAGAACCTATGGCTTCTGGCCACCAGGAATCTGTCCATCTCATCCTGGAAACCAGGAGTATGCCTGGAATCCCAGAACCAGACATCCAGGAGACAAAGACCAAGCCTTGGGAAGCCCAGGTTCTAGAGTGACTTTGGTAACTTATCTCTCAGCTTTCAGATCCGAGAGGAGACTGAGAATGCTGAGAGTAATACTCATTCACACCACACACACACACACACACACACACACACACACACCACACATATACACACACGCATATACACACACATATGTACACACACATACATCACACGTATATACATACACACAGGTACAAGAACACATACACACACATATATATGTATACACGTACACACACATACAAATACCCCTACCATGGCTCCAATACTGGGAAACTGAAATTTCATATTTTATTTACAAATATAAGCTTCCTCAAAAAAAAGAAAGGAAGAAACACAAATACTTTATCGGTAAGAATTTAAAGTAGCACATTGCGGCTTCTAGCATCAGAAGCAGGAACAATTAATCTGGTGGGGAGAGACAGGAAATTAATCTGGTGCGGAGAGACAGGAAATGCAATGTAAAAGAACAGATTAATAGCACCTTTAAAAATTAGACACTTCACTTCCTGGAAGGAAAAAAGACATTTGAAATCTGACCTCATCCTGGCGTAAAGGGGCAGGAAAGCATTTTTGTCTCAAGTGACCTTAGTTGCTTGTGGTGATTGTTGTCCCCCTCACCACCATTACGATCGGCTCTCATGGTGCTTCTTGGCGACACAGATCACCAGGGTAGGTGTGGAGTGCTGCCATTAGTATACACAATCTCAGTCCTCTGCTGTTCCATAACACCTCATTTTCTATCATGTGGAGAGATAGCGAACCTGGGGTTGTGTTGCTGGTTCCTGTGATAATAAATATATTGGAGAGAAAGGAGAACTGGGGGAGGGGCCAATCAGGGCTCCACTGCTCTGAAATGTGTTTGTAGATTTATCTGAAAGCCTGGGTTCTGGAAGAATAGTGAGATGATTAGTGTCATGGCTTGAATTTGATCCCCTCAAAAAGGTATGTTGAAATCTCAAATCTCAATACCTCAGAACATGATCTCATGTGGAAATAAGGGCATTGCAGATACAATTAGTGAAGGTGAGGTCATACTGGAATAGGGTGGACCCCCAGTCCAATATGATTGGTGTCCTTACAAGAAGATGGCCATGTGAAAGCACAGACACAGGGAGAATGCCAGGTGAGGATGAAGGCAGAGATCAGAGCTATGCAGCTGTGAACCAAGGAACACCAGTGATGCCAGTAAACCTCCAGAAGCTAGGAAGAGGCCATGAAGGATTCTCCTACAGATCTCAAAGGGAGAATGGCCCTGCTAACACCTCGATTTTGTACTAATAGCCTTCAGATAGTGAGACAATACATTTCTGAAGTTTGAAGCCATTCAGTCTGTGGTACATTGTTATGAAGCCTTTTGTAAAAAAGGCTATCTTTTCACCTCTGACAAACTCCTCAATCCACCACCCAGGCCCTACCTCCATACTCACACCCTGCCCATGATGGCACAGAATGGCCACAGGGACATGAGTAATGGTGCAAGTGAGTGAGATAAGCTCAAGCTGACCCTCCTGCCTCTCAGAGGAAGACACTGTGGTGAACCTGACAAGGGCCCCACCTTCAGTCCAGCTGGGTGGTCTCCGCAGCGGGGTGGGGTGGGGCAGGCTCTAAATCACTCAAAGCTGCTATAGCCAGTGAGCTCTGAAAGGCTGGCAGAGCCTACAGGGAACAGGAACTGGAGGGCTGCATATGGCTTTGAGCCAGAATTGGACACCCCAGTGCTTCACCATGTGCCCAACTTGCAAATGAAGAGATCAAGGATACCACCTAATCACCAGAAGGATTGGGGGTCCTGGGGCAGCAAAGCCCCAGCAGGAGAGTCCCACAATGGTTGTGAGGGGAAGACTGGACCAGAGGCTCTAGGGGCTCATCCTTCTCTAAGACTCCCCAGTTCTCCTGCCAAGTGACAGCATTCTGTGCCTTAAAGTTCCTACAAAAGCACAGAAATACTGGTATCTTCTGAGGTAAAGGCAATTTTAAGTCACATCTTCAAACCCCTGGGAGATCAGAATTCAATTTCATGTGGTTTATCAATCTATCACCTGTTATCATTGTCTGTCCCATAGTCTGGGCTGCTCCAAGAGGTAACCTGGCAGTAGGAGCCTTGATTCCAGCACTGCTTTATACACTCACACTCAGAGAACAAACACAAATCCCAATACTCATGCTCTCTACCATATGTGGACACTTGTCCACATACTCACACCTAGACACAAACAACACCACAAACAGTCATACACAGGCTGACACACTCTTCAACATGCAGAGCCACATACCTTCACACAGACACACACACAGGCACAACCACACACGCCTGGCACAAAGGGAACACATACTCACCCAGAGACATGAACACATGCACATCTACGGCTCTGCTCTCCAAGACACAGAGATAGACGCTCTGTCTCTCTCTCAAACACACACACACACACACACACACACACACACACACACACACACTTACTCAGTAAATCTTTACAACAGAGCTGGGACCTTTTCTTATTCAAGATTCTCAGCCTCCAAACAAAACCAATTAATACCACTTAATAGTTACAAATAAATCTTAGTGTAGACTTTTACTTGGTGTTGATTTTTTGAGAGAAGGAAAAATAGAATTCATTCTCCTCTGCCACGCCATCCTCCCCAGGGCCAGGCAGGAGCCTTCCCGTCCTCTGAATCCTGTGGCACTTAATGCGGAGCTTACAAACTGGAAGCAGAAATCCAGGCCTGATCACAACAAATACCAAAGACAGAGATGGAGAGGGAAGCTGAAAGGTAAAGAGGAGAGGGGAGTGAGACCAAGACAGAGAATAAATGCGGATAAGAAAGCAGAGGAAGGGCGGGAGAGGGTAGGTCAAGGCACCCAATAAATGGCAGGAAGACTGGGAGGCAGGGACAGGAAGCCTGGGAGAGTCCCAAAACACTGTCACCCACAGGGGGAAACTGGCCCATGTGCACACACTCACAGGCCACACATCAAGTCCAAAATGCAGAGAAAGAGAGACCTAGAGAGGCTGCCACAACAGCAGGTGGAGAGAAAGGAAAAGACAAATAACTTCCCTCCCAGACCCCAGATTGTTTTCCTGTGGTCATATTGCTCCCTTGTGGACTTTTCTGATAAAGTCATAAAGCCAGTTGCCTTTTCACTGCCAGAGGCATTAGTGCAAAAATTTACCCTGTGATACACGTGAAAATCACCAATAACTTTTTTATTTAGTAAAAGCATGTTTAAAGGAATTAAAACAGGTTAAAGTTTCAAAACATGGATGGTATAATGAGGTGAGGAATATTGGGATGGACCACTGGTAGAATCAATATCTTATTTTTGGGGGGAGAAGTGGAAAGAGAACATAAAGCAAATACTCCACAAAAGACTCAGAATTGCCAAAGCAATCCTGAGGAAGAAGAATAAAGCTGGAGGCACAACCCTCCCAGACTTCAGAGTATACAGCAAAGCTACAGTAATCAAAACAGTGTGGTCCTGGTACAAAAGCAGACATACAGATCAAGGAACAGAATAGAGAGCCCAGAAATAAACCCACCCACCCAGGTCAATTAATCTTCAACCAAGGGGGCAAGAATACAGTGGAGAACAGTCTCTTTAGCAAGTTGTGTTGGGAAAGCTGGACAACCGTATGTAAATCAATGAAGTTAGAACACTCCCTCACCCCATGCACAAAAATAAATTCAAAATGTCTTAAAGACTTAAATATAAGACAAGACACCATAAAACTCCTAGGAGAGAACATAGGTGAAAGATTCTTTGACATAAATTGTAGCAATATTTTCTCATATCAGTCTCCCAAGGCAAAAGATATAAAAGCAAAAATAAACAAATGGGACTTAACCAAACTTTCAAGCTTTTGCACATCAAGGGAACTCATAAACAAAATAAAAAGACAACCTACAGAATGGGAGAAATAATTTGCAAATGATGAGACTGACAAGGGCTTAATTTCTAAAATACACAAACAGCTCATATAACTCAATATTAAAAAAACAAACAACTCAATCAAAAAATGGGCAGAAGACCTAAATAGACATTTCTCCAAAGAAGACATACAGATGGCCAAGAGGCACGTGAAAGGATGCTCTACATTGCTACTTATTAGAGAAATGCAAATTAAAACTACAATGAGGTATCCCCTCACACTGGTTAAAATGGCCATCATTAAAAAGTAGTAAGTGCCAGAGTGTGGAGAAAAGGGAACCCTCCTACACTGATGGTGGGAATGCAAATTGCTGCAGCCACTATGGAGAACAGTATGGAGGTTCCTTCAAAAACTAAAGATAGAGTTACCATATGATCCAGCAATCCCACTCCTGGGGATATATACAGAAAAAATAAAAACTCTAATTCTAAAATATGTTCCTTAAGATGTTATGGAAAAACCCAAATAAATTTTGGTCAACCCAATACACAAATCCCAATGTTCAGAGCAGCACTTTTTTTTTTTCTTTTTTCATGCTTTTTTTTAAACTTTTTATTTTATATTGAAGTAGATTTGATTAACGATGTTGTGTTAGTTTCAGGTGTACAACAAAGTGATTCAGTTATACATTTACATGTATCTATTCTTTTTCAAATTCGTTTCCCAATTAGGTTATTACAGAATATTGAGTAGAGTTCCCTGTGCTATACAGCAGGTCCTTGTTGGTTATCCATTTTAAATATAGCAGTGTGTACATGTCAATCCCAAACTCCTAACTATCCATCCCTCCCACCCTTCCCCCTGGTAACCATAAGTTCATTCTCTAAGTCTGTGAGTCTGATTCTGTTTTGTAAAAAAGCTCATTTGTATCATTTTTTTAGATTCCACATATAAGCGATATCATATGATATTTGTCTTCCTCTGTCTGATTTACTTCACCCAGTAACAATTTCTAGGTCCATCCTTGTTGCTGAAAATGGCATTATTTCATTCTCTTTATTGGCTGAGCAATATTCCATTGTATATATGTACCACATCTTCTTTATCCATTCTTCTGTTGATGGACATTTAGGTTGATTCCATATACTGACTACTGTAAACAGTGCTGCAATGAACACTGGGGTGCATGTATCCTTTGGAACCATGTTTTTCTCCAGGTATATGCCCAGGAGTGAGATTGCAGGATCATATGGTAGCTCTATTTTTAGTTTCATAAGGAACCTCCATATTGTTCTCCATAGTGGCTGCACCAATTTACATTCCCACCAACAGTTTAGGAGGGTTCCCTTCTTTATACCCTCTCCCGAATTTATTGTTTGTGGATTTTTTGATGATAGCCATTCTGACTGTGTGAGGTGATATTTCATTGTAGTTTTGATTTGCATTTCTCTAATAATTAGTGATGTTGAGCATCTTTTCAGGTGCCTCTTGGCCATCTGTATGTCTTCTTCAGAGAAATGTCTATTTAGGTCTTCTGCCAATTTTTTGATTGGGTTGTTTGTTTTGATGATGTTAAGCTTCATGAGCTGTTTGGACACTAATCCCTTGTCGGTCACATCATTTGCAAATATTTTCTCCCATTCTGAGGGTTGTCTTTCCATTTCTTTATGTGTTCCTTCGCTGTGCAAAAGCTTTTAATTAGGTCCCGTTTATTTTTGTTTTTATTTCCATTACTCTAGGAGATGGATCAAAAAAGATATTACTGCGATTTATGTCAGAGAGGTTTCTGCCTGTGTTTTCCTCTAAGATGTTTATAGTGTCACTTCTCACATTTAGGTCTTTAATCCATTTTGAGTTTATTTTTGTGTATGGTGTTAAAGAATGTTCCGATTTCATTTTTTATATGTGGCTGTCCAGTTTTCCCAGCACCACTTATTTAAGAAACTGTCTTTTCACCAATGTATAGTCTTGCCTCCTTTGTTGTAGATTAATTGACCATAGGTGCGTGGGTTTATTTCTGGGCTTTCTGTCCTGCCCACTGATCTATATTTCTATTTTTGTGCCAGCACCATACTCTTTTGATGACTATAGCTTTGTATTATAGTCTGAAGTCAAGGAGCCTGATTCCTCCAGCCCCATTCTTCTTTCTCAAGATTACCTTGGCTAATTGGGGGTCTTTTGTGTCTCCATACAAATTTTAAGACTTTTTGTTTTAGTTCTGTGAAAAATGCCATTGGTAATTTGATAGGTATTGCATTGACTCAAGATTGCCTTGACTAGTATAGTCATTTTGACAATATTCATTCTTCCAATCCAAGAACATGGTGTATCTTTCCATCTGTTTGTGTCACCTTTGATTTCTTTCATCAACATCTTAGAGTTTTCGGAGTACAGGTCTTTCGTCTTCTTAGGTAGGTTTATTCCCAGGTATTGTGTTCTTTATGATGCAGTGGTAAATGGGATTGTTTCCTTCATTTCTCTTTCTGACCTTTCATTTTTAGTGTATAGAAATGCAACAGATTTCTGTGCTTTAATTTTGTAACCTGCAACTTTACCACACTCATTGGTGAGCTCTAGTAGTTTTCTGATAGCATCTTTAGGATTTTCTTTGCATAGTATCATGTCATCTGCAAGAAGTGACAGTTTAACTTCTCTTCCCATTTGGATTCCTTTTATTTATTTTTCTTCTCTGATTGCTGTAACTAGGACTTCCAAAACTATGTTGAATAAAAGTGGCAAGAGTGGACATCCTTGTCTTGTCCCTGATCTTAGAGGAAATGCTTTTAGCTTCTCACCATTGAGTATACTGTTAGCTGTAGGTTTGTCGTATATGACCTTTATTATGTTGAGGTATGTTCCCTCTATGGCCACTTTCTGGAGAGTTTTTATCATAAATGGGTATTGAATTTTGTGAAAAGCTTTTTCTGCATGTATTGAGATGATCAGGTAATTTTTATTCTTCAGTTTGTTAATGTAGTGTATCACACTGATTGATTTGCAGATATTGAAAAATCCTTGTATCCCTGGGATTAATCTTACTTGCTTATGGTGTATGATCCTTTTAATATATTGTTGGATTCAGATTGCTAGTATTTTGTTGAAGATTTTTGCATCTATGTTCAACAGTGATACTGGCCTGTAAATTTCTTTGTTTTGTGGTGGTGTCTTTGTCTGGTTTTTGTATCAGGGTGATGGTGGCCTCATAGAATGGGTTTGGGAGTGTTCCTTCCTCTGCAATTTTTTGGAACAGTTTCAGAAGAATAGGTGTTAGCTCTTCTCTAAATATTTGATAGAATTCACCTGTGAAGCTATCTGGTCCTGGACTTTTGTTTGTCGGGAGTTTTTAAATTACAGGTTCAATTTCAGTACTTGTGATTGGTCTGTTCATATTTTCTATTTCTTCTTGGTTCTGTCTCAGAAGATTATACCTTTCTAAGAATTTGTCCATTTCTTCCAGGTAGTCCGTTTTATTGGCATACGGTTGCTTGTAGTAATCTCTTATGTTCCTTTGTATTTCTGTGGTGTCCATTGTAACTTCTCCTTTTTCATTTCTAATTTTATTGATTTAAGTCCTCTCCCTTTTTTTTCTTGATGAGTCTAGCTAAAGGTTTATCAGTTTTGTTTATCTTCTCAAAGAACCAGCTTTTAGTTTCATTGATCTTTGCTATTGTTTTCTTTGTCTCTGTTTCATTTATTTCTGCCCTGATCTTCATGATCTCTTTCCTTCTACTAACTTTAGGTTTTGTTTGTTCTTCTTTCTCTAGTTACTTTAGGTGTAAGGTTAGGTTTTTTATTTGAGATTTTTCTTGTTTCCTGAGGTAAAATTGTATTGCTATAAACTTCCCACTTAGAACTGCTTTTGCTGTGTCTCATAGGTTTTGAGTTGTCATGTTTTTGTTGTCATTTTTCTCCAGGTATTTTTTTATTTCCTCTTTGATTTCTTCAATGATCCACTGGTTGCTTAATAGCATATTGTTTAGACTCCACGTGTTTGTGTTTTTTACAGTTTTTTTCTTGTAGTTGATTTCTAATCTCATGATGCTGTGGTTGGAAAAAATGCTTGATATGCTTGATATAGTTTAATTAAAAACTGAAATTATATCAAGCATGTGGTCAGTCTTGGAGAATGTCCTATGTGCACATAAGAAGAATGTGTATTCTGCTGCTTTTTGATGGAATGCTCTATAAATATGAATTAAGTCCATTTGGTCTAACGTGTCATTGATGGCCTGTGTTTCCTTATTGATTTTCTGTCTGAATGATCTGTTCCTTAATGAAAGTGGGTGTTAAAGTCCCCTACTATTAGTGTGTTACTGTCAGTTTCTCCCTTTATGGCTGCCAGTATTTGCCTTATATATTGAGGTGCTCTTATGTTGGGTACATATATATTTACAATTTTTATATCTGCTTGGATTGATCCCTTGATCATTACGTACTGTCCTTCTTTGCCTCTTGTCACAGTCTTTATTTTAAAGTCTATGTTATCTGATGTGAGTATTGCTACTCCAGGTTTCTACTGATCTCCATTTGCATAGAATACCTTCTTCCATCCCCTCACTTTCAGTCTGTATGTGTCCTTAGGTATGAATTGGTTCTCTTGTAGCATATATATTGGTCTTGCTTTTGTATCCATTCAGCCAGTCTATGTCTTTTTGTTGGAGCATTTAATCCATTTACATTTAAGGTAATTATCAACATGTAAGTTCTTACTGCCATTTTCTTAATTGTTTTGGGTTTGTTTTTGTAGGTCTTTTTTCTTCCCTTCCTCACTTGTTCTCTTCTCCTGTGGTTTGATGACCATCTTTAGTTTTGTGTTTGGTTTATTTTTTCTTTTCTTCTTCTTCTTCTTTGTGTGTGTGTGTGTGTGTGTGTGTGTGTGTGTGTGTGTGTATCTATTGTAGTTTTGGGGGTTGCTGCTCCTATGAGGTTTTGATAGAGCAGTCTATATATATACAAGGCTGTTTTAAGTTGCTGGTCTCTTTCTTACCTAGAGAAGTTCCTTCAGCATTTGTTGCAAAGCTGGTCTGGTGGTGCTGAACTCTCTTAGCTTTTGCTTGTCTGTGAAGCTTTTGATTTCTCCATCAAATCTGAATGAGAGAGACTTCCCTGGTGGTCCAGTGGTTAAGACTTTGCCTTCTAGTGCAGGAGGTGTGGGCGTGATCCCTGGTCATGGAGCTAAGATCCCACATGCCTTGCAGCCAAAAAACCAAAACATAAAAACAGGAGCAATACTGTGACAAATTCAATAAAAACTTTAAAAATGGTCCTCAACCAAAAAAAATCTACAATCTGAATGAGAGCCTTCCTGGTAGAGTATTCTTGGCTGTAGGTTCTTCCCTTTCATAACTGGAAATATAGCATGTCACTCTCTTCTGGCCTGCAGAGTTTCTGCTGAAAAATCAGCTGATAACCTTATGGGACTTCCCTTGTATGTTATTTGTCATTTTTCCCTTGTTGCTTTTAATATTCTTTGTCTTTAATTTTTGTCAGTTTGATTATTATGTGTCTCAGCATGTTCCTCCTTGGGTTTATCCTGCCTGGGGCTCTCTGTGCTTCCTGGAATTGGATGACTGTTTCTTTTCCCATGCTAGTGAAGTTTTCAGCAATTATCTCTTCAAATATTTTCTCAGGTCCTTTCTCTCTCTCTTCTCCTTCTGGGACCCCTATAATGCAAATGTTGGTGCTTTAATGTTGTACCAGAGGTCTCTTAGACTGTCTTCATTTCTTTTCATTCTTTTTTCTGTATTCTGTTCCATGGGAGTGATTTTCACCATTCTGTCTTCCAGGTCACTTATCCATTCTTCTGCCTCAGTTACTCTGCTACTGATTCCTTCTAGTGTATTTTTCATTTCAGTTATTGTATTGTTCATTTCTGTTTGTTTGTTCTTTAGTTCTTCTAGGTCTTTGTTAAACATTTCTAGTATCTTCTCAATCCTTGTCTCTATTCTTTTTACAAGATCTTGGATCATCTTTGCTACCATTATTCTGAATTCTTTTTCCAGAAGCTTGCCTATCTCCACCTTACTAAGTTGTTTTTCTGGGGTTTTAACTTGTTCCTTCTTCTGGGACATGTATCTTTGCTATTTCATTTTGTCTAATTTTCTGTGATTGTGTGTTCAATTCCACAGGCTGCAGGACTGTAGTTCTTGCTTCTGCTGTCTGCCATCTGGTGGATGAGGCTATCTAAGAGGCTTATGCAAACTTCCTAATGGGAAAGACTGGTGGTAGGTGGAGGTGGGTCTTGTCCCTGTGGTGGGCAGGGCCACACTCTGTAAAACTTTAATCCATTTGTCTGTTGATGGTTGGTTTTTTGGCCTGAGGTGACCCAGCGTTGGAGCCTACAGGCAGTTTGGGGGGGCTAATGGTGGCCTCCAAGAGGGTTCACTCCAATGGGTACTTCCCAGAACTGCTGTTGTCAGTGTCCTTGTCACTGCAGTGAGCCCCAGCTGCCCCCCACCTCCATAGGAGACCCTTCAATACTAGCAGATAGATCTGGCCCAGTCTCTTATGGGGTCACTTCTTTATTCCTCTGGGTCCTGGTGCACACAAGACTTTGTGTGCGGCCTCCAAGAGTAGAGTCTCTGTTTCCCCCAGGCCTGTGGAAGTCCTGCAATCAAGCTCCACTAGCCTTCAAAGCTAGATTCTCTGGGGACTCCTCCTCCCATTGCTGGACCACCAGGTTGGGAAGCCTGACATGGGGCTCAGAACTTTCACTTCTATGGGATAACTTCTGTGGTATAATTGTTTTCCAGTTTGTGGGTCGCCCACCCAGCAGGTATGGGATTTGAGTTCATTATGACTGAGCCCCTCCTACCATCTCACTGGGGCCTCCTCTTTGTCTTTGGATGTAGGGTATCCTTTTTTGGTAGGTTCCAGCATTTTTTTGTCGATGGTTGTTCAGCAGTTAGTTGTGATTTTCATGATTTTGTAAGAAGGGTGTGAGCTCACATCCTTCTTCTCCACCATCTTGAGCTAATCTAGACCATAGCAGCACTCTTTATAATAGCCAAGACACAGAAACAACCTAAATGTCCATCGACAGATTAATGGATAAAGAAGATGCGATATATACATATATATATATATATATATACATATACACATACACACACACACAATAGAATATTACTCAGCCACAAAAAAGAATGAAATATTGACATTTGCAGCAATATGGATGTACCTAGAGATTATCATATTAAGTAAGTCAGAGAAAGACAAATATATGATATTACTTATATGTGGAATCTAAAAAATAATGCAAATGAACTTATTTACAAAACAGAAACAGACTCATGGGCATAGAAAACTTATGGTTACCAAAGGGGAAAGCAGGGGGAGGGATAAATTAGGAGTATGGGATTAACAGATACACACTATTATATATAAAATAGATAAACAACAAGGACCTACTGTATAGCACAGGGAACTATATTCAATATCTTGTAATAACCTATAATGGAAAAGAATCTGGAAAAGAATATACATACATACACATATAGATATATATATAAATGGATCACTTTGCTGTACACCTGAAACTAACCCAATATTGTAAATCATCTATACTTCAATTAAAAAAAAAAAGAAAGAAAAAAAATTTTAAAGAAATAAATCTAAACTTGGTAGGTAATCAAACATTTTTTTAAATAAACAAAAATAAAATAAAGCAAAATCTAACATCTGTAAAATCGGAATGTTTGGTACACAGTGATCTGCTATATTTAGAGTATATTATATCATACTGTATTATATTATGTATATTTCTTATAATATTTTGTAATTAAAAATAAAATTAAAGATAAAATTACAATGTTAAAAGGAAAGAAGAACTCTGATTAATCCCACTAAAGAGAAAAAAATTTTGAAAAATAAATAGCCCATAATTTTTCACCCCTTTAGTGACAGACTATATTGTTCCCAATTCTTTATCTTTCCCTGTATTCAAGGAATATGGTGACTTTTCAATTCTTCCCACTAGAAGCAGAGTGCCCTTTTTTTCCCCTTGACTTTGGGCTTGGCCATTGACTTGCCAATGGGACATTAGCAGATGTGACACAAGCAAGGGCTTGTGACTTGAAACATGTTGCATGGTTGGGCTCTTATGTTTCTGATATCACCATGAGAACATTCCGCAGCTAGCCTGCTGGTTCAAGAAAGATGAGAACAAGGAACAGGCCTGGACCTAACCTGGCCCCAACTTGATTGGCCAATTCTCAGCCAACCTGCAGATAAGCGAGAATAAATGGTTGCTATTTTAAGTCACTGAGGGTTGGGGTGGTTGTCACACAGCATTACTGTGACAATCGATGTTACTTCTTCCTTTCTTTCTTCCCTATTATCCCCACCTGTTCCACCCCTAGTCTAGAAAGCAGAGCCAAGATGGGAAAAGGCAGATTCTTGATGAGATTTTGGAGCCGCCGTGTCTTCCCTGCCTGAAGCAAATTCTCTCTCTAGACTTTCTAGTTTATGAAACAATGACCTGCCTTTTACCCCTGGATCTCTGTCCCATTCAGCCAGCACAGGCTTGTCCCACATACCCCGGCAGCCCTGCACATAGGCAACTCTCCTCTCTTGGTACTCTCAGCCTTGAGCACCTCTGGATCAAAATTATCATGAGTCTGAACAGCCTCGAGAGGAAAACTGCTTCAGAGAGGACTGTTAACCATCTCCCAGAGATTGTATATGTCGTCACCCTAGCCAGGGAGCTGCAGGGAGTTTGTCTCTTCCTTTATCTCTTTCTACCATCCGTGCCTCACCAGTGCCTAGTAGAGAGTCTCACACATGACATATAATCAAAAAACAATTTGCTGATTGGCTGGGTTTCCTAGGCCTTTTGTTTTGTTTTGTTTTGTTTTTGTAAATGAGGCAGACTCATGCTTGGAGGTGACCCATGATACCATAAAAATCCACTAGCTGATATGCACTGCTAGTTAAGTCTCCTTTGCTGCCCCAGACCATGCCCCCTATACACACACACACACACACACACACACACACACAGAGACTGGCCTTTTTCTGAGGATCTCCTTTTCCTCTGTGTCAACAGTAACTGAGAGGTAGTACAGGAATTGCCACCCAAGAAGAATGAAGCAAACCAGCTAGCTCATAATTATAATTCTCCCTGTCCCTTTCCAAGACATTACTTAAATGTTTTAGTTGTTTTCTTCCAATACAGTTATTGTTGTTGTTGTCACCACAGTTCCACTTTGGAGTAGAGAATTATTTCAGGTGTAGCTCTCTTTAACTGCATCCCAGCAGGGACTACCTCATTGCCCCTTCCCCTGACATGATGGGACAGAGCAGGCCTGCCTTTGCTGGGCTGATGACTAAAATTTGGGCTTGTCTTTGGCCCCTGCGAGATGAATAAGAACCAGACACCTCTGCACCAGTCCTTCCTGTCCACTGCCCCCGACCCCAGGTGGCTCAGGTACTACACCCAGTCTGTCTTCCTCCAGCCCAAGGACCCTGAGAAACTAATGCCCCAGCATGCCTTCCTTCCAGGAACAGTGAAGGAACCCAAAGCTCACTGCCCCTAGGACTACTGGTTCTGCTTTTGAATTGAGCAAGATGCAAATGACTGGTTCTTCTTCCACAATGTCAGGATGTCATGAGCACCTCATCCTTCACTGACTTCTGTTCCAAGGGCTGCAGCAGTTCTGCCCAAGCTCTTCAGCCCAGTGACTGTGCGTTAAAACTGAGCCATGTGAGGACCAGTCCAGGGCTGGCTCTGAGGCAGGGACTGTGCCCTGAACGCCCCCAAGCTACATGGCAGGCCAAGCTCAGGGAAGAATCCTCCCAGGGGAAGCCGTGTGGCCATGGTGACCTGCAAGAATGTTCTTAAAAATAAGAAGGAGGGAGAAAAACAAAAGGGGGAAGGGAAATGCAGAGAAAAAACAGGGGAAAAAAAGAAACTTGAAATGTCAGTAAATAGTTCTTGAATAATTCAAGTTTCCAAACAAGTCATATATTCTTGACACGGTCTCTGAAAAACACTTTTTACATAAAGAGTAAAGGGCCCTTGAGCACGTATTTCAACCATAGGTTTCAGCCACAGTGCAAGATCTATTTAAGAGATAGGCAGCCATGGGAAGAATTTGAGTGCTCTCAATTTTGCAACAGGAATGATGAATGGAATCGGAAGTCATCTATCTAGCTTCTCCTTATTTACAACCCATGTATTCAACCCAAAGGAACAAAAAACAATTTACTTTACAAATCATTTAACTATCTGTAAGCAAAGAGGAGACTTTTCCTGCCCAAATCCTCTGGGCCTCCCTGATGAGAAGTTTGAGTCCCAGAGTTTCCTGCTCCCAAGGTCTCTACTAAACTCAAGCATCAAACATTTACAGGACTGAGGACGAGGGCAAGTGAGTCATTTGACAGAGAACAAAAACCCACAGAGTTCTGAATGGAAATAAACAACACACCCATGGGACTATCAATGGAGGAGGAAGTGGTTTGGGTAAGAGGTGCTGTGGACAAGGGCTTGGCCATCGGGATTGCCTGGCTATATGATCCCTCAGAGCCTCAGCTTCCACACAAAATGAGGGAAATGGGCTGTATTGCCAAGGACCACTATCATTTAAAACTTCATAATTTATAAGGGAAACAACCTACATAGCCAATGACTGAAAAATGGTTAACTAAACACAGACGCTTAGACTCAAAGGTACAGTGGATAGCAACTTAAGTGCAGCCACTGTGGAAAACAGTATGGAGGTTTCTCAAAAACTAAAAACAAAACCATATGGCCCAGCAATTCCACTCCTGGGTATTTATCTGAAGAAAATGAAAACACTAATTCAAAAAGATACATAAACCCCAATGTTCATAGCAGCTCTATTTATAAGATATGGAAGCAACCTAAGGGTCTATCAACAGATGAATGGATAAAGAAGATATGGTATATATACACAATGGAATAGTACTCAGCCATATAAAAGAATGAAGTTTTGCCATTTGCAACAACATGGATGGATTTGTAGGGTATTATGCTTAGTGAAATAAGTCAGACAGAGATAGACAAATACCATATGATATCACTTATATGTGGAATCTAAAAAATAAAACTAATGAATATAACAAAAAAGAAGCAGACTCACAGATATAGAGAACAAACTAGTGGTTACCAGTGGGGAGAGAAAAGGGGAGAGGGGCAAGACTGGGGTAGGGGATTAAGAGGTACAAACTACCATGTATAAAATAAGCTACAAGGATATATTGGGCAACACAGGGAACATAGCAATATTTTATAATAACCATAAGTGGATTATAACGTTTAAAAATTGTGAATCACTATGTTGTACACCTGAAACATATAATACTGTACATCAACTATACCTCAATTTTATAAAAAAGAACAGAAAAGGTGCGATGAAATTATGCTGTGATAAAAATAAAATCCAATGCTCCTGACTCCTCGTCCAGTGTTCTATGTGGATTTCTGCCTTAACAGAAACTGTAGGTCACTGGTTGATGCGGGCAGATGTCCTTGGTATCACAGTCTCCTACAGTTGGGTCCCTTCCACCTGCCCTTTGGTCATCATTATAGAACACATAAGGTTTCCAGGCATCCTGTCTATACAGGACATGTTCCATATCTAATGATTTTCATCCTGCATACTGTATTGACTTTGTCAAGATGCCCTGAATGTCTGCATTCAGCTTTATTATTTCAACAAATTACAAAAATTCATCAGAGAGAGCAATTTTTCAAATTTAACTGGGCATCCTATATTTTTATTTGCTACATCTGGCAGTTATTGCATTCTAAGCACTCTGTTCATCTCCACAACAGGCCTGCAAGAGACTTGCAACTATTCTCATTTACCAGTGAAAACCCTGGGGATAGACAGAGTGAAGAACTTGCCCAAGACTGTGCAACAGAGAGTCCTGAAGTCAGCTTCAGATCCATACAGCCGAAGGGTGGAGCCCTAACCAGGAGGCCACACTGACTCCTACATGGTGGTACTTAATCCAGGGGTAATGAATAAATGAGTGGAAATTTTGATACTGGAGAAAAAGGAAGAACCACTTCTCTTAGCTTTGACTTAGTGCCTGCAGGGCCCTGCAGGCCCTGGAGCACGCAGAGCAGTTCCTAGTGCTGGAAGAGCTGAGCTGGCTGAGGGAAGTGATGGGAATGGGGCCAGGTGTGAAGCCCACTGGAGATAGGGGCAGATGCAGGAAAACAGGTAAGAAGAAGTAAACCCACAAGTCTCTGAGCCATAGGTGGACACTGGGGGTGGGAGGAAAAGAGAAACCTTAGACTGCAGGGCTGGAAGGGACGCTGGTGGTAGAAGCCCTCCCGGGCAGGGCCTACCTCTCCACAGCACGCACAGGGCCTAAGACCAGTGGACTTTTTTGCGCTTATAAGAATATTTTAATTTTCTTTTAAAATCAGAGGGAAAAAGTGAATGCAATAATAATAAATATATAATAATGACCCAGCCTAGATTATATTCATCTTTATCTGAATTCAGTCATAAAGTATAATTTGGAATATTTTTTATGGAGAAAGGGACCCATGAAGGCCAAGTGTCTCAGCCCACAAAAATCATTATGTGGCTCTGCCCCAGGGTGGGGAGCATGTACACTCTCTCACACACAGCTGGTGCCTGGGGGAGACCTCCTCACCTGGCATCTGGAGGGTGGAGTAATCACTGTTCTTCTGCCTGTAGTAAGGAGCACTCTGTGCTCATTTGTGCTTCCCCAGGGCTCCCCAGTTCGGCATCCAGTTCCCCTCCAAGCAGGAAGCAGCTTGCTCACCCTCCTTGGTGTGGTGCTGCCTTGGGAAGTAGCCAAAGGGTCAGGGGTAGGGGGAGAAAGAGGAGCAGAAGGAGGAGGGAAGACAGTGCATAGGCTGGCAGAGGGGCACAGGTCATGCTGGGGTGCAGGAATGTCGCAGGTTGGATGTGTCATCCCAGTCGGCAGGGACCAGCTGAGGGGAGCAACCTACCCCCTGCCATGGCCCCCACCCCTTCCCCAGCTGCCTGGGGTGACTGATGGGCTGGAATGAAAGGAAAGTCAGCTCAGGAAGAATAAACACACACTCACATACACACACACACACACACACCACGCATGCATATGGACTCACACAAACAACATACACATGCATGCATAGACACATGTACACAAAGGCACACATTTACATATACTACACATACACACAGACTGACATATATGCACACGCACACATATAAGTACACGCAGGGGAAAGGATTGAAAACAATTATACATAGAAGTAGGTGAAAACTTGAACTGTCCTCCTTAGGGAGTGGCAATTTTTATAGGATTCTTTAGACTAAAAGTCAAAGAAATTAATACTGAAATATCAGAGTACAAAAACATCACAGAGCTCATCTGGTCTGGCTTCATCATTTTACAGACAAGTAAATGACACTGGGAAACGAAAAGGCCTTAGTCCAAGGTCTCCCACTGTTAGCTGAAGGTACAATTTTTAATGGTGAAACTGCTGGCACTGATAATCAGGTAAGAGAAGTTTTTTCAAAGACAGTGAACACAGTATATATATATATATACCTCACTCAAAGCATGTGAGGGTCCCTTCCCTGCCCCTCACAGACCCCAGTTCACTGTTACTTATAAAGTATACACCCAAACTACAAGGACGGAATCTTCCCAAGAATGCAAGGGAACATCAAAAAGGAGGCAAGTAGCTTTCCCCCAAGGCTCTGAATAAAAGATAACAATTCTATTTCAAATTCATAGACTCCTAGAGGGGAGGCAATTGCAGCATTCAGACAAGACATACAACATGTCTGTGATCTCTCAACCTGCTTACGTGTGGGTGGACAGGATGCCCCCTTCCTGATATAATTTGAGGGACACCAAGAGTATCCCCATGTTCCCAAGGGTGCCTGAGCTCCCACCATCAGAGTTATTTATTTGGATTACTTTTCCTTCCTGGCAACTACCCTTTGCAGAGATCTTCCTTTCAAATGTAAAAATTTCTAAGGACAACCCCCTGCAGTGCTGGGCAACTCCTTTCAGAGGGAGTACAAATACATGCTGCGGACCAGGATGGGGAAAGGGCCAAACCCCTAACCCTGCAACCTAGGAATGACTGAAGAAGTTCAGCAGGTTTACCCTGTAGAAGACAAGCCTCAGAGTAGAAGAGAATCTAAGGCAGCATTTCTTAAACAAAAATATGCCCCACCACCACCACCCAGGCAAGGAGGGGTCATGTACCCAGAGAAGAGGTCCAGGTCTAGAAGAACAGCCTGTGATAAATGGATCAGATTTCTGACTGTTACAAGAGGCAGATTTCAGGTCAGAGTAAGAACTTAACAGTTGATGGGTAGAACTGGCCAGAAAAGAAGCACTGTATTGGAGAAGGCCAAAGGAATTTGCCTACATGCTGGAATTAGAATAAAAAATATTCATTACAGGATCGGTCAAGATTTCATAAGGTGGTGATATGGGCTTGGGAATGGTCCCTATGTAGATACTAGAAATGGAGTCTTCCAAGTTTCCAAGAATGTTTGGGAGTCCATTCAAGGTGAATGTACTCGATTAAGGTGAGGTGTGAGAGAGGTGGAGGCAGGAAGTCTACATTCTTTACACCTCAAGAACACAGCTGAAGTTCAACCCAGGGGAGCAAAGGATCAATAACCAAGTATAACTGGCCTCTCCCATGGCAGCCCCGTGCTAAGCTAATGACATGGTAGTGAAGAATGCCAGACACAGATGAAGTCAGCAGTAATTAGGGTAATACAGTTCTGAGAGCCCCATCTGTTAGCAGGGTTTAGGGTGGGGTCTGGGAGATAAGAAAGAACAAAGATCACCTGGGAAGGGTTTGGGAGTGAGTGAGAGGGATACAGGAGTCCCTTTGTCAAGTGCAAGTGTTCGTGAATCCACATTTCCTCATCTGTCAATGAAACCTGGAATCAGGATAGGGGAATTGACAACATCAAGTTCTGTGCAGAGTAGACTGTCATAGAAAGTTAAGCCAGATCATCATTTGATGAACTTACTGACCAGAGAATACAACCATCATAACTAACAATTACTGAGCACTTATTTTGTGGCAAGCATTATTCTTAAGACTTTTCATCAACGCTATAATGTTGAAACTTTCATGATCTCCATCCTAGACATGAGGTTGTCCTAGGGCTCCCAGTTAGTAAGTGTGGAGTCAGGATGCAAACCCAGAGTGTCTGACCCAGAGCCCAAACCAGAGAGGTCTACCACTTACCAGAGCATCTGTGGGGCCTGCATGGTGCTCAACATTTCACAAGGCTAAGCATTTTTGGGGGGGCTGTGTTGGGTCTTTGTTGCTTTGTGCGGGCTTTCTCTAGTTGCGGCGAGTGGGGGCTACTCTTCGTTGGGGCTACTCTTTGTTGCAGTGTGTGGGCTTCTCTTGTTGTGGAGCACAGGCTCTAGGCACACAGGCTTTAGTAGTTGTGGCTCGCGGGCCCTAGAGCACAGCTCAGTAGTTGTGGTGCATGGGCTTAGTTGCTCTGCGGCATGTGGGATCTTCCCAGGCCAGAGATCGAACCTGTGCTCCCTGCATTGGCAGGTGGATTCTTAACCACTGCGCCACCAGGGAAGTCCCAAGGCTAAGCATTTTGACAGTGTTTGTCTGAGCCAGAGTTGAGATTCTGACAAGCCAGGAAGAATAGACAGGCCCTGTGAAGGCCTGCTATGAACTCTGGGCTAAACAACTGGCCACCTTCCCAGGATGCTCCCAGGCACGTTTTCTGATACACTAGGAACCAGGAGGCCTGTGGGAGTGACCTGAACCAAGTCATCACTGGAGTTCATAAACATGTAGACATAACAGAGAGACCAGGGCTCCCTAAATAGGTTGGCTCAATTGTAGACAGTGGAGCCCTTCAGGGAAGAAAGCAGCTATTCCCAAGGCTTGACAGAGCAGTGGGGTTGGTAATGATAAAGGCTATGCCTGGCCACTCTCTAACTCCATCCTCATTGCCTGCCTCAGATGCTTTGGGATAAAGAGGGCTGTCATACAAAGATCTGTCAATCACTGTCCACTGCAGAATTAAGAGGACCATCTCCCCAAAAGGCAGACATGAGAATCAAGATGGCTGGAGGAGGCCATCAGAGGAGCAGGCAGTAGCCCATAGGTATGGGTCAGGGTGCTTTGGGAGCAGGTTGGCAGTTTCAGACAGCCACTTACCCTGGGCAGCAGAGTCATGGGGACAAGGGTGAGGCTGTGAGAGGGGAATTTCACGACAGCCATGATTAGATGTGTGGACACTGCCCCCTCCCAGGATTCCTGTTGTGTATCCTGTTGGGCTGCCAGCTGGTGAAGAAATGGGTGGTGGAGAGAGTCAGGCTCTTGTAGTAAATTGTTTACATTTGCATTCATCATCAGTGAGGCCTGAGACCACCAGTTCCACTTTCCTGGTCTACTTTAATCTTCCCAAACTCTATGAGCAGGTAGAATTTATAGTTTCAAGTTATAAATGAGGAAACTGAGGCACAAAATGGTAGGTTATGTCTCAAGATCACACAGCCACTAAATGGCAGGACCAGAAATCAAACTCAGGCTGGTTTCACTCTAAACACCATGTTCTTCCTGACAAATTGAGCTAGATGACCACTTAGGAAACTACTGCCTGGAGTGTATACATCCTAGAAAGTCATTAAGACCATAGTATAATGGTAACAAGAACAATAATAGAAAATACATATGTTTCACAAGTACATGAAGTACATATATATATTCCTGTTATACAGATGAAAATGAGTACAGTAAACATTATTAATATTCGCTAATATCTGATTCTCCTCTACTTCCTAGTCCCTGAAGAATTGCAATCCCCAACTCCTTGAATTTAGGCACTGCCACATGGCTGGTTGTGATGAGTGAAAGAAGAGCAGAAGTGATTTATGTCACAACCAGATCAAAGCATTTAACTACACGTGCTTGGCTTGCCAACCCCCCTCTTTCCCTACTACACTGTGGTAAATCCTGGAGCTTTGTGCTGAGATGGCAGTAGTTTCGGTCCCTGGGTCCCTGTTTGACAGCTTTATGGAACATTACCACATCCCCACCCCAGACCTACACTGGACTTACCCACACTTGAAAAATAAACCTATGTCATTTTAAATGGAGATTGGGGCATTATTTATTATCTAGTCTATCCCCAACTGATACACTGAGACCCAGAAGGTTAAGTAACTTGCTGAAACACACCCACCTATTAAGAAGTTGGAATTGGAACTCTCAGAATAAACAGTCTCATCAGGTCTTGCCTCCTGACCCAGCAGTATGAGTTTGATAGGGGCAGCAGATGTGAAAGTAAAGGGAAAGACTTCCCAAGGGAGAGGATCAGGTGAGTACACCAACTCCAGACCAGCTGGGGACAAAGAGTGACACTGAGAAATGAAGCAGTGTGGGCTGTGCACCAGGAGAAAGGGTTGATGCAGTGGCAATGTCCCTACCCAAGCTAGTTCAGTGGGAGAGTGACGCAAACCCCGGCTCACCTAGACCATGAGTTAGGTAATCAGAGGTAGGGAGGCAAACTTTAGCAATGCAGTGGGAACCACTTGCCAAAGCTGGAGCACTGACTCCCAGACATCTTTGTGGCAGCATGGCCCAACAATGAGCCTGGGACACAGTATCCTCCCAAGACAGGGCACACAGGGCTGCTTCTAAAGATAACACATCACATGGTTTGCTTGGAGGGTGGGGCAGAGACTGGAGACAAAGGAAAAGCAGCTTTTCCCAGGAGACTAGGATGGCACATGCCTTGCTTCTTGTTGCCCCTTGTCCTATTAGCCACGTGCTTTCTAAAGGTCCTTGCTCTCAGGCCACACTGTGGGCTAGAGCCAGGCTTCTGGGCAGAGGGAGGCTTTGGGAGGACACGAGGGAGAATGGCAAGGCAGACATTGGAAGGAGAAGAGTCCCACACTGGGTTCCTCATTTTCATAGGAAGCCATTTCTGATGCACCCTTCTAGTGGGAGAACATAAATCCTGACATCACTGTTCCTGTACTCATCATAACCATCTCATGTCTATAAGTCCTTTGCCATTTACGAAGCTGTCTGAAGATTCTGTTGTTGACATGTCCAATAACTCAGTGATATCAGCCAGCTGGACAATGGCAGGGCTCCACTTTATAGATGAGGAAACAAATTCAGATGCAGGGCTGGTCCACAGCTGGTTAATAACAGTCACATCCGCACCCTGTGTTTGGGTCCTGCCCCTGCCCTTCAGCCCAGCAGTCAGTATTTTCTTGATCCTCAGAGCTGTTGGGCAGGGGGGGACATGCAAGGAAAATTTCAGGCTGCGCCTAGGCCTGTAACAACTGCTGCTGGCTCCCATCAGTCAACCCTTTCTTTCCTGAGTCAGACGTGAGGCTTAGAGTGCAAGTTCCATGCGCAAGTGGGCAGGAGCACTTCCAGGTCACTCCATGGAGGAGGCCACCCAGTCACTCAGCAGAGACAGGGAAGGCAGCCCCACAGTGCCGTCCCCACGAGCCTCAGGGGTCATAAGTCCACGTGATGGAGGGGGTCAAAAATACAATGGAGAATTGGCAGGAAGCTTCTGCAAGCACACAACTGGCTAGGCCGGGGGCCTCCGTAAACAAAGCCTGAGACAGGAAACAATCCCGTCCTACGATCCTTTATGAGGCACGGCCAAGGTCTGCAGAGTGCCCTGTGGAAGCAGGAAGGTGGCAGTGTCTGAGCTCCTCACACCCACCTACTGCCCATCACACCACCTTGTGAGTTTCCTGTCATACTCTCCACATCCAGCAAGATCCCAATGCCCAGGGCTTTTAAAAGGTACCTCTGGGACACTGGAATGAGCAGCTCATTTGTAAACATGGGAGCAGTTGGCCCAGAGGTAACACCCACCATCCATATACACAAACTGAGGCAAAGGGCCCTTCAGAGCAGGAAAGACAGCTTCTCATCCTGTCACCTCCAAATAGTCTTCTTGGATTTTCCAGGCAAAGGGAGACCCTCTTGAGCTTTCCCCCAGAAACACTTATTTTCTGGCCCAGACATTTGTCATGCTGGATGCCCCTTACCTCCCTGCTTGGCTTTATAAAGTAATGGCTGTTTCCAGTTTTACATAGTGGGTGGGGTCGGGAACTATGGCCTGCTCACCTACAGACACCAAATAAATACCCAATAAACAAATAAACAGACAACCATTGACAGGAAGACCCTGGAACTCACCAAAAAAGATACCCCACATCCAAAGACAAAGGAGAAGCCACAATGAGACAGTAGGAGGGGGTGCAATCACAATAAAATCAAATCCCATAACTGCTGGCTGGGTGACTCACAAACTGGAGAACACTTATACCACAGAAGTCCACCCACTGGAGTGAAGGTTCTGAGTCCCACATCAGGCTTCCCACACTTGGGGTCCAGCAACGGGAGGAGGAATTCCTACAGAATCAGACTTTGAAGGCTAGCAGGATTTGATTGCAGGATGTCGACAGGACTCGGGGAAACATAGACTCCACACTTGGAGGGCACACACAAAGTAGTGTGCGCATCAGGACCCAGGGGAAGGAGCAGTGACCCAGTAGGAGACTGAATCAGACCTATCTGCTAGTGTTGGAGGATCTCCTGCAGAGATAGGGAGTGGCTGTGTCTCACCATGAGGACGAGGAGACTGGCAGTGGAAGTTCTGGGAAGTACTCCTTGCGTGTGCCCTCCCAGAGTCCACCATTAGCCCCACCAAACAGCCTTGTAAGCTCCAGTGTTGGGTTGCCTCAGGCCAAACAAACAACAGGGAGGGAACCCAGCACCCATCAGCAGACAAGCAGATTAAAGTTTACTGAGCTCTGCCCACCAGAGCAACAGACACCTCTACCCACGACCAGTGCCTCCCATCAGGAAACTTGCACAAGCCTCTTACATAGCCTCATCCACCAGAGGGCAGACAGCAGAAGCAAGAAGAACTACAATCCTGCAGCCTGTGGAAAAAAAACACATTCTCAGAAAGATAGACAAGACGAAAAGGCAGAGGAATATGTACCAGATAAAGGAAGAAGATGAAAACCCAGAAAAACAACTAAATGAAGTGAAGGTAGGCAATATTCCAGAAAAAGAATTCAGAATAATGATAGTGAAGATGATCCAGGACCTCAGAAAAAGAATGGAGGCAAAGATCGAGAAGATGCAAGAAATGTTTAACAAAGACCTAGAAGAATCAAAGAACAAACAGAGTTGAACAATACAATAACTGAAATGAAAAATACACTAGAAGGAACAAATAACAGAATAACTGAGGCAGAAGAATGGGTAAGTGACCTGGAAGACAGAATGGTGGAATTCACTGCTGTGAAACAGAATAAAGAAAAAAGAATGAAAAGAAATGAAGACAGCATAAGAGACCTCTGGGACAACAATAAATGCAACAACATTTGCATTATAGGGGTCCCAGAAGGAGAAGAGACAGAGAAAGGACCCAAGAAAATATTTGAAGAGATTATAGTTGAAAACTTCCCTAACATGGGAAAGGAAATAACAACCCAAGTCCAGGAAGCTCAGAGAGTCCCATACAGGATAAACCCAAGGAGAAACACACCGAGACACATAGCAATCAAATTGGCAAAAATTAAAAACAAAGAAAAATTATTGAAAGCAGCAAGGGAAAAAGGACAAATAACATACAAGGGAACTCCCATAAGGTTAACAGCTGATTTCTCAGCAGAAACTCTACAAGCCAGTAGGGAGTGGCATGATATACTTAAAGTGATGAAAGGGAAGAACCTGCAACCAAGATTACTCTACTCTTATGTGGGAAACATAAGAGAAGAAAAGGACCTACAAAAACAAACCCAAAACAATTAAGAAAATGGTAATAGGAACATACATATCGATAATTACCTTAAACGTGAATGGATTAAATGCTCCAACCAAAAGACACAGGCTTGCTGAATGGATACAAAAACAAGACCCATATATATGCTGTCTACAAGAGACCCACTTCAGACCTAGGGACACATACAGACTGAAAGTAAGGGGATGGAATAAGATATTCCATGCAAATGGAAATCAAAAGAAAGCTGGAGTAGCAATACTCATATCAGATAAAATAGACTTTAAAATAAAGAATGTTACAAGACACAAGGAAGGACACTATGTAATGATCAAGGGATCAATCCAAGAAGAAGATATAACAAATATAAATATATATGCACCCAACATAGGAGCACCTCAATACATAAGGCAACTGCTAACAGCTATAAAAGAGGAAATCAACAGTAACACAATGATAGTGGGGGACTTTAACTCCTCACTTACACCAATGGACAGATCATCCAAACAGAAAATTAATAAGGAAACACAAGCTTTAAATGACACAATAGACCAGATAAATTTAATTGATATTTATAGGACATTCCATCCAAAATCAGCAGATTACACTTTCCTCTCAAGTGTGCACGGAATATTCTCCAGGATAGTTCAAATCTTGGGTCACAAATCAAGCCTCAGGAAATTTAAGAAAATTGAAATTATATCAAGCATCTTTTCTGACCACAACGCTATGAGTTTAGAAATCAATTACAGGGAAAAAAACGTAAAAACACGAACACATGCAGGCTAAACAATATGTTACTAAATAACCAAGAGATCACTGAAGAAATCAAAGAGGAAATTAAAAAATACCTAGAGACAAATGACAATAAAAACATGACGATCCAAAACCTATGGGATGCAGCAAAAGCAGTTCTCAGAGGGTAGTATATAGCAATACAATCCTAACTCAAGAAGCAACAAACATCTCAAATAAACAACCTAACTTTACACCTAAAGGAACTAGAGAAAGAAGAACAAACAAAACCCAAAGTTAGTAGAAGAAAAGAAATCATAAAGATCAGAGCAGAAATAAATGAAATAGAAACAAAAGAAGACAATAGCAAAAATCAATAAAACTAAAAGCTGATTCTTTGAGAAGATAAACAAAATTGATAAACCATTAGCCAGACTCATCAAGAAAAAGAGGGAGAGGACTCAAATCAGTAAAATTAGAAATGAAAAAGGAGAAGTTACAACAGATACCACAGAAATACAGAGCATCCTAAGAGACTACTACAAGTAACTCTATGCCAATAAAATGGACAACCTGGAAGAAATGGAAAAATTCTTAGAAAGGTATAACATTCCAAGACTGAACCAGGAAGAAACAGAAAATATGAATAGAGCAATCACAAGTAATGAAATTGAAACTGTGATAAAAAATCTTTCAACAGATCAGCTAGGTGGTTTGTGACCACCTAGAGGGGTGGGATAGGGAGTGTGGGAGGGAGGGAGACGCAAGAGGAAAAACATATGGGAACATATTTATATGTATAACTGATTCACTTTGTTATAAAGCAGAAACTAACACACCATTGTAAAGCAATTGTAAAGCAATTATACTCCAATAAAGATGTTAAAAAAAAAATCTTCCAACAAACAAAAGTCCAGGACCAGATGGCTTCACAGGTGAATTCTATCAAACATTTAGAGAAGAGCTAACACCCATCCTTCTCAAACTCTTCCAAAAAATTTCAGAGGAAGGAACACTCCCAAACTCATTCTATGAGGCCACCATCACCCTGATACCAAAACCAGACAAAGATACTTAAAAAAAAGAAAATTACAGACCAATATTACTGATGAATATAGATGCAAAAATCCTCAACAAAATACTAGCAAACAGAATCCAACAACACATTAAAAGGATCTTATACCATGATCAAGTGGGATTTTTCCCAGGGATGCAAGGATTCTTCAATACACGCAAATCAATCAATGTGATACACCATATTAACAAATTGAAGGAGAAAAACCATATGATCACCTCAATAGACACAGAAAAGGCTTTCTACAGAATTCCACACTCATTTATGATAAAAACTCTCCAGAAAGTGGGTATAGAGGGAACCTACCTCAACATAATAAAGGCCATATATGACAAACCCACAGCAAACATCATTCTCAAGGGTGAAAAACTGAAACCATTTCCTCTAAAATCAGGAACAAGATAAGGATGTCCTCTCTCACCACTATTATTCAACATAGTTTTGGAAGTCCTAGCCATGGCAATCAGAGAAGAAAAAGAAATAAAAGGAATACAAATTGGAAAAGAAGAAGTAAAATTGTCACTGTTTGCAGATGACATGATACTATATATAGAGAATCCTAAAGATGCCACCAGAAAACTACTAGAGCGAAACAATGAATTTGGTAAAGTTGCAGGATACAAAATTAATGCACAGAAATCTCTTGCATTCATATACACTAATGATGAAAAATCTGAAAGAGAAATTAAGGAAACACCCCCATTTACCATTGCAACATAAAGAATAAAATACCTAGGAATAAACCTACCTAGGGAGACAGAAGACCTGCATGCAGAAAACTATAAGACACTGATGAAAGAAATTAAAGATGATACCAACAGATGGAGAGATATACCATGTTCTTGGATTGGAAGAATCAATATTGTGAAAATGACTATTCTACCCAAAGCAATCTACAGATTCAGTGCAATCTCTATCTAATTACCAATGGCACTTTTTGCAGAACTAGAACAAAAAAAATCTTAAAATCTGTATGGAGACACAAAAGACCCCGAATAGCCAATGCAGTCTTGAGGGAAAAAAACGAATCTGGAGGAATCAGATTCTGTGACTTCAGACTATACTACAAAACAACAGTAATCGAGACAATATGGTACTGGCACAAAAACAGAAATATAGATCAATGGAACAGGACAGAAAGCCTAGAGATAAACCCATGAACCTATGGTCAAATAATCTGTGACAAAGGAGGCAAGGATATACAATCCAGAAAAGACAGTCTCTTCAATAAGTGGTGCTGGGAAAACTGGACAGCTATATTTAAAAGAATGAAATTAGAACACTCCCTAATACCATACACAAAAATAAACTCAAAATAGATTAGAGACCTAAATGTAAGTCCGGACACTATAAAACTCTTACAGGAAAACATAGGAAGAACACTCTTTGACATAAATCACAGCAAGATCTTTTTTGATCCACCTCCTACAGTAATGGAAATAAAAACAAAAATAAACAAATGGGACCTAATGAAACTTAAAATCTTTTGCAAAGCAAAGGAAACTACAAACAAGACGAAAAGACAACCCTCAGAATGGGAGAAAATATTTGCAAACAAATCAACAAACAAAGGATTAATCTCCAAAATATATAAACAGCTCATGCAGCTCAATATTAAAAAAACAAACAACGCAATCCAAAAATGGGCAGAAGACCTAATAGACATTTCTCCAAAGAAGACATACAGATGGCCAAGAAGCTCATGAAAAGCTGCACAACATCACTAATTATTAGAGAAAAGCAAATCAAAACTGCAAAGAGGTATCACCTCACACCAGTTAGAATAGGCATCATCAGAAAATCTACAAAGTACAAATGCTGGAGAGGGTGTGGAGAAAAGGGAACCCTCTTATACTGTTGGTAAGAATGTAAATTGATACAGCCATTATGGAGAGCAGTATGGAGGTTCCTTAAAAAAGTAAAAATAGAACTACCATATGACCCAGCAATCCCACTACTGGGCATATACACAGAGAAAACCATAATTCAAAAAGACACATGTACCCCAATGTTCATTGCATCTCTATTTACAATAGCCAGGACATGGAAGCAACCTAAATGCCTATCAACAGATGAATGGATAAAGATGATGTGGTACATATATACAATGGACTATTACTCAGCCATAAAAAGGAACGAAATTGAGTCATATGTAGAGACGTGGATGGATCTAGAGACTGTCATACAGAGTGAAGTAAGTCAGAAAGAGAAAAACAAATATCGTATATTAATGGATATATGTGGAACCTAGAAAAAATGGTACAGATGAACCAGTTTGCAGGGCAGAAATTGAGACACAGATGTACAGAACCGATGTATGGACACCAAGGTGGGAAAGCAGCAGGGGTGGTGGTGGTGTGATGAATTGTGAGATTGGGATTGACGTGTATACACTAATATGTATAAAATGGATAACTAATAAGAACCTGCTGTTTAAAAAGATAAAATAAAATTCAAAAACAAAACAAATAAACAGCCTTTGATAAATTGACCCAGTGTATTATGTACCATTCCAACCTGTTTTCTGGAATTCTCTTCCTACATTTCCAGACTCCTTTAGGCATAGCCACATGTGACGAGAAAGTAAAGATTCCCTATAACAGGGGTCATCTGTGACTGCTCTTAGCTTTGTACAAACAGCAGACCAGCTTCAGCCTTCAGTTCCTTACAGATACATGCTCTCTCTCAATTCTCTTGAAAAACCCTGATGCAGCATGACCTACATTTCGTTCTTCTGCTTTGTATAGAGATAGACACCAGAAAGCTTTTCATTTGTTCCCTAATACAACCATAAAAACACACAGTATAATGACAAATAGCAATTGACACTCAGTTTCTGTGAGCAAGGGGCAAAAGGGAGTGGTGAGGAGTGTGGTAAACCACTGAGCACATGGCCCTTTAAAGCGGCAGCCCCTCCATGGCCCACACTGCCACCCAGGAATACAGGCCCAAGGATGTCAGACCTTCAGACTTCTTTCAAAAACTAGAAATCCAGATTTTCATGTTATATTTCTCTATCTTTAAATGTTAGCCCATAATTATTTTATTTAAAAAACTAGTGTGGGAGCTGTGTGCCTTCAAACAAAATCCCATCTGAACACCACATCTGGTCTCCTATACATGCCAGTGTGTAGCTGCTTCAACAGAATAGTAGGTCCACCATGCCTTCCATTAGCCTCTGCGATGTGGACTATTAGTACAAGAAATCCTAGCTTGGCCCCTTAGTGCCAGCTGTGAAATTAAAGGGTGAAGGATTGTATCCAACACGCACTGCGTTAACAGCTGCAAACACCAACACTTTGTCAAAAATCCGTTTGATATTTCTCCATCCCTCCATCAGTCTCCCTAATGACAAAAGTAATTAACACATTTATATAAAAGCATGGAACAAAAGACAGCTTTAATTTATCCATCTATTTCAGGATCATCCTTGTTATCAATATATGACAAGTTAATGGGCCTTAATTAAAAAAGCAGCAGTAAAGCAATTTAGGAAACTAAGGGATTATTATCAGTCCTAGCTGTGACAGAATGTTTTGTGCACCATGGAAGATAACAAATTTGCTTTCCATGGTATCTCAGATCCAACATCCTAAAACTTCCTGCTCTTTGTGGTAGAGGGATATGTTACTATCTTTGCAAAAAGTGCTTGGGTTTGGTGGCTGCTCCCAGAATGGCAGCAACAATGAATTAAGGGAACTAGGCCAGGGTATGAGAACTAGGCAGCATAAAAGGGTGTTAGCAGGACTGATTGTGGACCAAGGGTCAAGGCATTGAAAACATTCATAAGTCAAAGGTCAAGACAGAACTGTACATCAGGGCCAATCTCAACCTATCCCTCTTTGCCCTTCCCCAAACCCAATAATTTTCTGATCAGTGTGGATTCTATTTCAGAACTATTTCTCAAGTCCAGGTCCTCTTTGTCATTATTTTCTAGAATGGTTAGAGACCATTTCATAACCAGTCGCCCCCTCTTCATCTCATCCATGGCCATTTGGATTATGTCCCTCCTCCCTCAAACACCCTCCAATTGTTCCAATTTCCAGAGTAGAAATTAAAAACTCACCATCTGACAAACGTGCTTACTTTGGCTCATTGAGTGTTTATCACATTGTTGAATTCATTTTATATGTAATTAGGAGGTTTTGCATAAAAATATGGACTCCTTGCAAGACCAGGCCCATTATTCTCAGGTGGCAACAATGAGATGGAGTTATCCCATTTAGGCAGCACGTGGTGGCCACAGTCCCCACCACTCCCTATTACCACTTACAGCTACCGTACTCATTGATGTTACCTGCCTGGGCCTACTGGCATTGGAGTTTGCAAACCATGGCAAGTAGGAAGGCTGAGGTTGGAAAAAAAAAAAAGCAAATAGGAACCCAGAACACAGAAAGGTTCTAACAAAATATTCATATGTTTCTTGCTACGGAGGAAAATAATCTCAGGACATAAGTAGTTCAGCGCTTACAGGTGAGTGGTGAATCTAGAGGGAAGGGCACAAAAGGTCATGGGAAAAGGATGCAGGTTCATGGACCTCAACATTTTGCGTTTTGTCACCAGATAAGAAATCCAGCCTTCCTACAAAAGAAAGAAGCACAGCAAGTCCCTCAGAACTAGGGACTTGACTTAAATGGCATCAGCTCAGGGGGGCCCCTTGGAAATCCATGAAAGCCAGATAAGAGGGACAAGGAGGAAGACAGCATCTTTAGCTTTCCCTGCTGTGCTTTGAGTTTTGAAATGTGCAAGCATGAAGCCCTTTGAAATGTCTGAAGCAGAGAGTGAATTCACAGACCAAGTTTCTTCCTTGTTCTTAAGTACTTTCAGCCCAACTCTTATTTTGAGATTCAGGGGCACGTGTAACTTAAATTCTGGGCCCAGAAGCCATTTGTTCTCTGGCCAAAGGGAAACCACGGTGGTGGCCCCCAGTCCTGACCCTAACTACTCCACCACTCAGCAGAGCTGCTTCCAAAACACATGTATTTAATCTCCCAGCCAGGAGCCTCTGGACTGCTACCCTCCCCTCCCCTCCTCTCTCCCCTGCCTTGCCTAGCCCTGAGCTCTCTACGTAGGTGCCCGTGGCCCATCTGGCCTTCTGTATAGCTCTTTTTGGCTCCACGTAAAACAGAAGGAGTGTAAACTCAGGCCAAATAACACGAAGCTATGCAGGGCGGCAGCCAAGTGCCCTGAGCTCCTTGACATGTTTCTTACCTTCATTTTCTTTCAGGACTCAGGATTGCCAAGGCTCAGAAGCAAAAGCCCAGTCGTTATTACACAGAACAGCTGTGAACCTGGCCTGCCCCCAGGTGAGAAAAAGCCCTTTACACATGATTTCCTGAGGTCAGCCCAGCTCCCAGTTTCCCCCACCATCCCAGAATCCCTCAGCTCTCTGGCAAAACAGTGGAGCAAGTGGAAGTAGAGATTTGCCCAGAATCAAAAATCATTTTGCACAATAGCAGACCCATCATGGGTGGAAATCACTGCTACAGAAACTGTGTCCTTTCTCCAGCCTCAGTCTTGGCACATTCATGGCCAAATATTGTCTGTCTAAATTCAGATTCTGTTCACTTTTAGATAGATAGTTTTCTCTACTCAAATACTTTCCAGTTATGAGCCATGGTTGGTGGAAGTGGTTTAAACTTTTCCTTTAATGTCAACAATAACCATCTTCTACATTTTCCATTCCAGTCACTAATTTGATATCTTCACTAAAAGAAATGCCAATAATTTGAAAGTTTTCAGAGGAAAGTGCCATGAGTTCTTTCAGATAGCGAGGAAGCGAGGTGTCACTGCTATCATTCTGAGCTGATAGGAAACACACTCAAGTCCGGGAGGCCTGGAATCAGTCACTGGCTGCCCAGAGCACAGATAGAGCAGGTGTCGGTTATAATTGCTTCTAGACTTCCTGCCATGGTCATTTGAATGTCAAACCCGTAAATGTTGCCTGACTACAATAAAATTGGAGTACACAGATATTTTTCCATCACTGCCTGGTGAAAATATACTGAGTAGGGTGGGATGAGATGGATGGGAATGCATAAGGAGGGGATGCCGCCAGAATAGCAACGAACAAACTGTCAGTCTTCACTGCTGTTTCTTATCTTCCTTTTTCCTTCCAGGACCAGAAGAGATGACAGCTTTGTAAGGAAATGGATTTGTTCATTTCCAGAAGCAGTATTTTATTTGATCCTTCTGAGAGCAAGTCAGTAGAAACTTTCTTTTTAACCTGATTCTTCACTATGGTTATTTCCTGAGCTTCTACATGTCAGTCCCATGCTTTCAAGTCCCCTTTGGCATCCAGACACAAATCCATATTATACCATTACCCCTCAGTTCCCCAAAAGGGATTTAAACTCAGAGAGGTTCTCTTTTTTCCGTAGGGGCTCAGGATGTAGCTCAAACAAGCTCAGTCATTACTTCCAGATCCTACAAAAGTCCCAAGGAGACCACGATAGAGTGGTTTCCTGTAGCAGCCACAGTCTTCAGATGGGTAGAGAACTGATAAGGGGGAGAGGTAGTATTACTGAGTATGGACAGTGTGCCAGGATCAGTTCTAAGCTGTTTGTAAATAATAACTCATGTATTACCTCAACAACCTATGGTGGGCTCTACTCTTAGCCTCATTTTTCACATAAGAAACCTACAGCACAGAAAGATAAAGTAACTAGCCCAAGGCCACATGGCAGGGACGTGGAAAGGCAGGGTCTTGAATAGGCAACCTGGCTACCAAGCCCACGCTCTTGGTCCTGATGCTGTACTGCCCACAATCTCCAGACTGGACAGAAAGGGTGACAAAGGTCAGGTGTAAGGTCACAGGGAGTGGTGGGGACTGGAGTAAACTGGCATGGGTGTGCTCTGACTTAGAGGAAGCAACTTCTACTCAGACCCAGAGTGGAGTACAGGCCTAGTATTACCAACTTTTTTTCCAAGACACACTGGGAACCTGGATGCAATGTGAAACCCCCAAATTATAAAAGTTGGCAGCTAATTCAAAATGTTCCAAACAATGTGTGACCCAAACCAAGCCAAGCTCAAGTGGGGTTGCTCCATAAGCCACTATTGTATCACCGTCACCACTGGTTGAAAGCCTGGCTCCACAGCATTTTCCAGAGGCCGCCTATGACTCCCACCTCCCTGTGTATCCAAGACCACATTCACAGGGAAGTCCTGAGCACTTATGTAGCCCCTAGGGGTGTTGCCCTTATGCAACTCTTGTAAGCTTACACATCCATGTAACCCAGGACCTGGCACAGAGTAGATATTTGAAGAGGGAAAGAAAAGAGAAAAATGAGCTTAGCATCCTTGGTGCCATAGCTTAAGGAAGTCTAACGTTAGGAATTTAAGCAAATAAATAAATATAGCTGTAACGATAACAGCCGTGGTTTGAGAGTCAGGAGACCTGGTCTCTCAGTCCCAGCGTGAACTCTGGGGCAGCCTCCACACACCCTCAAGATGCTCCCCCAGCCCAGCTGTGGGTTTGAGTCTAACACAGAGCAGATGCACTGGGGGTAACTGTCAACGTGAGGAAAGGATTTTTATATTTCCAAAGGACTCACCACAGCAAATAGCAAGCTTGCACGGAACTGAAACCCCAAATCTCCACAGCCTCATCACATTACTCACTCCCACTCCTCAGGAGGCACCATGGCAGAAAGGGCTGTGCTGAGGGCGGAGGATGGTACCAGGGTCCCGAGTGGAACCCGAGGGCCCGGCCCCCATGGGCACTCCTTTCTGAGAGAGCACTGTGAGGTGTTACTTCAGGCTCAATTTGTTTTAAGCAAACGCCAGGAGAGGACTAAAATCAGGTGCACACATTTCGGATTTCTACATCACCAGATCACACATCCCCAGAGGCTCCTTAGCTCAACAGGAAGGAGATCATTTCAGTGGCTTCCACCTGGTGCCACCCTCCCCGCCAGCCCCAGCCCCTCTGATCTCCTGTTCTTCTTCCCCGATCAACCTGGTCCAGAATGGCCTCCCTCTAGACGTCCATGCACTCAGGATCCACACTTCACAGTTCGAACTCTCTTGTCTTCAGGTTGGAGCCTGTTTATCAAACATTTGCCTAGAGAGCAGCCATAACAAATAAATGATGTGTGTGAACCAAAAAGAGTTGAGAAGTAGTCCCTCTGCTCATGGGCCACCCTAACCCTGGGGCCTGTCTAAGGGTGGACTCCCCTAAAGCAAGACATCTGTGCCATGAATTTGTGGGAAGTGCTCCCAGGAGAACCAGGAAGAGAGTGGGGGAAGAAGGACAGAGATCAGGGAGAAACCAAGAAAGAGCATGATTTCAGGACAAGACCCACTCAACCTGATCCTGTGGTCTGATTCTGGAGTATGGCTTACATCTTAGCGTTTATCCTGACTTGCATGAAAGCATCTGAACTTTCATATCCCAAGGTAAGTGGCATTGCTCTAGGCCTGGGTGGGGGGATGTGAACTCCCAGCAATGTCACTCCCAGCACTCTGTACCTGTGAGCAAAGCCCAAAAGTGGGTCACTGCAGAAAGGCATGGGTGTGGCCATTAGAAGTAGAAGAAATCAGATGCTAAAGAGTGGTCAAAGGCACAAGGCGGGATCTGGCAGGAGCACCCATCTTCTGCAGGACCATGTTCACAGGGCCCGCCTCCTGCCAGCCACTCTACACGCTCCAAGTAGCCAGAAACCAGGCCTTTTATTTTCTCTGTGACTCTACCAGAGTTCTACTAACAGAACCAGGCATAGAGAGATTCTTCGTTGTATTTTTTTTTAATTTGTGCAGTTTATTTTTTCAACCAATATTGTGTTTTTGTTTTTGTTTTACATCTTTATTGGAGTATAAATGCTTTACAGTGTTGTGTTAGTTTCTGCTGTACAACAAAGTGAATCAGCTATATGTATACATATATCCCCATATCCCCTCCCTCTTGCATCTCCCTCTCACCCTCCCTATCCCACCCCTCTAGGTGGTCACAAAGCACCGAGCTGATCTCTCTGTGCAATGTGGCTACTTCTCACTAGCTATCTATTTTACATTTGGTAGTGTATGTATGTCCATGCCACTCTCTCTCTTCATCCCAGCTTACCCTTCCCCCTTCCCGTGTCCTCAAGTCCATTCTCTACGTCTGCGTCTTTACTCCTGTCCTGCCCCTAGGTTCTTCAGAATCTTTTTTTTTTTTTTTAGATTCCATGTACATGTGTTAGCACAGAGTGTTTGCTTTTCTCCTTCTGACTTACTTCACTCTGTATGACAGACTCTAGGTCCATCCACCTCTTTGTTTTATTTTTGTTTTATTTTTTTTAACATCTTTATTGGAGTATAATTGCTTTACAATGGTGTGTTAGTTTCTGCTTTATAACAAAGTGAATCAGTTATACATATACATATGTTCCCATATCTCTTCCCTCTTACGTCTCCCTCCCTCCCACCCTCCCATTCCCACCCCTCTAGGTGGAAGCAGCTGCATAGCACAGGGAGATCAGCTCAGTGGTTTGTTTTATTTCTTAATAGACACTTATATAGCACTCAGTCACTATAGCACTCACTCTAAGCACTTTACAAACATTAAGTCACTTAATCTCTTGATGCCTCAATTTCCTCATAAGTAAAATCAAGCTAATAGTAATAGTGACTTCACAGTCTTGGCCAGAAACTAAATAGCCCACCTAAGGTTACAGAGCTCATCTGCCAGGATTTGAACCCAGGCAGTTTGGCTCCTACCCCACCCTTAACCACGCCAAAATTAAAGAGTGAGGGTTTATAGAATCAGAAATCCATATTCAAATCCCAGTTTACATCAATAAAACTGCATATCATCTCTGAGCCTCTGCTTCCCTATCTTTAAAATGAAGATTAAGAAAGAAAAAAAAACCTAATACCCACATCTGTATAAGACATGCCAAGCAGGTGCCAAGGACATGATAGGTACTCAACAAATGTCAGCTATCATTATAAAAATGCTCAGTGAAATTGACTGCTTGGTAATCTTTGACAGAGCAAATTGTCTGTCCCCTGTAACTCCCAGTGGCAGATATGTAGAAAAATTAAAATCCAGATCAGCTAGTGAATTAATATGGTATTATCTAGACCAGAGGTTACTCCCCAGGGGGCAGCCCGGCAATGCCTGGAGACATTTTTGGTTGTCACTACTGGGGAAGGGGTTGCTACTAAGCATCTAGTGGGTAGAGGCCAGAGCTGCTGCTAAACATCTTACAGTGCACAGGACGGTACCTCAACAAAGAATTATCCTGCCCTTTACAGACATGGAAACCGAGGCACATAGCAATAAGTGACTCACAGTGGTTGCACAGTTTAATCCAGTACTCCACACAAAACTCTTCACATCCACAGAATTGGGCAGTAATACCTGCTTGGAGGCCTCATAAGTTTGTGTGAGAATCATGTAAGACACTAAAAGTCCTTTCAAAAATGTAGCATCCTTCACAAATGTGAGAGTTTATTATCTAGGCTCTTTTAAAATAGATAAATAAATCTTGTATTGGGTCAGTAGTTTTCTAACAGCTACGTCTGAAGCTTCTGGCAGCAGTACCTCTGCACAACTGAAAAAGTTCTCCCCCACTGTCCGAGCAGCACTGGAAAATGCCATGCCTGGTTTATCCCTCCACTCAGCTAATCCCCATGTGATTAATAACGTGCCTGACAGTGTTTCCCTCCCAGATGACAGATGCTAGGCTGAAGATCCGTCCACACCACACCATTTATGCCTGTGGAGTAACAAAGTTTAGCACACAAGAAAAGGCATGCCTGTCCTGCTCCCGCCGCAATACAGCAAGCAAGATTCCCCAATCTGATTTTCACCATTTCCTGCCACTCCGAGGGTACCCAAGGTTACACTGGACTTTGCCTCCAAGCTCTGCAAATTGCATTCCAACGCTGCAATACAGGGTGAGGCTGCCGGCTCTGGAGAAACACCCCTGCCTTGCCATGCTCCCAGAGCAGGTCCAGGCAGAGCCCCCTAACCCTGACAATGAACACACGATCCTTACAGCCCAAAAGGACTAGAAATAAGATTTGAGAAGCTTCTTTACAAGTGTAGATCTCAGCTTACCTGCCTCCCCAGAGTGACAAGGCTCATGCAGCTGACAAAGAAGGATCCCCATTCTTGTTCCCTGATCCCCACACTGTCTGACACTAGCAGGAGGCCTTTCCGCCTGTTACTGACGTGTCTACTGTTCCACCATCTACCCCAACCACCTTGTCTAAATACGGGGGAGATAACCATATCTTATTTGCCGTCCCCGCTTCAGCCCAGGGGCTACTGAGCAGACAGTCGATCACTGCTCTTTACACCCGCAGCAGCCTTCAGACCTACTGAAGATACGCGCACCTCCCCTGCCGCTGCCAGGCTCTGCAGAGCACCCATTTGTGTGTGTGTGCATTCACACATGGGCACACACATACACAACACAGACACCCACAGAGCAGGGGAACTTCTGCATGTTTTTGCCTTTAATATTGCAATTAGAGTGTGAAGTAGTAATGAAAGTTGAATGGGGGTGGGGACATTCTAACTTCCTTATTTCTCCCATAACAACCAACCATAAACCATTCTATACTTTTTTTTTCTATATTTCCAACATAACAATAACAATAAAAGCAGCTGCCGATGCTTCCATGTTCAAGGCACAGTTCTGAGAACATTAATAAAGATGAAGTCTACACGACATCTCTCTGAGGAAGACTGTCTTATTAGTTCCCTTTTACAGTTTGAGAGTGGAGATGCAGAGAGGTTAAGTAATGTGGCCAAGATCACACAGTAAATGGAGGAGACTTGATTTGAACCCAGGTCATTCAGACTCAGGGTTCATATGCTTCACCATCATACTTTGTTTACTGAATGGCTATAACTTTGGCTATTAACAAGGAAGAAAAAATTTAAACAAATGTAACTTGCAGTTTTAGCTCCAGTTTACTTCCAAAGGGAATCATTGGGTTCTAGAAAGCTCTATATCTGTATTAATAATAGCAGTATATTAAATTATGAGCTAAGTCTGGTATAAAATTTTTAAATAACTTATGAAATCTAAACTTTAATTTTTCTCATAGTTACTAATGGCTGAAGTCAGACTCCCTCAGAAGCCTCTCAATTACAAAGAAGGCTGACAAGGACATATATTCACATAGGACTTGGGTCAAATCTATTTAAATTCAAAGAGAAGGCAGATATATTATCTTCTGCTCTGTGGGAGTGAAATCAACCAGCTTCTCTGTTCCTCACTGGTGAGTGTATTAAACAAAATTGTTTAGACATGAAAAAAAAAGGTTGATTCTGGGGATGAATGTGGTAGAAAAGACCTTTGGTAAGAACATGTGCACAAGTGGCCTCTCCAAGGTGGGCAGTCATCCCAGTGCCCTGGAGTCTCATCATGGTTCTCTAGCCTCTGAAACTGTGATAGTCTTGCAGGCAGTTGGTGGGGGTGAGGGTGGGGGGGTGCAGGAGGGCAGTGACCAAGAGACCAGGGCCTCTTGCTTCAAATCCTAAAAGGTGGTCTCCAGTGCCAAAAGTGATCCTCACCACAGGGCTGCAGAGGAACCCTCAGCAAAAAGAATAGGCTACACGGGCTTCCCTGGTGGCGCAATGGTTGAGAGTCCACCTGCCGATTCAGGGGACACGGGTTCATGCCCCGGTCTGGGAAGATCCTACGTGCCACGGAGTGGCTGGGCCCGTGAGCCATGGCCGCTGAGCCTGCGCATCCAGAGCCTGTGCTCCACAATGGGAGAGGCCACAACAGTGAGAGGCCCGTGTACTGCAAAAAAAAAAAAAAAAAAGAATAGGCTACCTACTTGAGGCAGGTGGCAGCATGAAACTCTGACACTAAAAGAAACACAGGATGGGCTTCTTCTCCTTGAATTAGCCATCTGGACTCTCCACAGGGGTCATTTAGTGGATATTTTGCCTGACAGTGCAGGTTTGGCAATACTTCAGTGAGAGCAATTCTTTCTTTATGGTAGAAAACTACAAAGCACTGTGCAAAGAAGACTTTGGGCTCCATCAGCTCCTCTCAACAACCCTGTGATGACATTATCAGTCAGAGTATTCCACAGTAACAAATTAACCCTGAAATTTCAGTGGCCTAAAAATCCAAAAGTTGATTTCTGACTAATGCTAATTATGATACTCATCAGACCTGCAGCATAGCTGTCCTACATGTGTTACAGAACCAAACTTGGGTCCATTTGCCCACATGCAATAAAGCCAATCTATTGACACTGGGTTCTGGTGAAGGAAAGTATAACCTTTATTGCAGGGCACCAAGCAAGGAGAATGGGCAGCTCATGCTCAAAAGACCAGAACTCCCTGATGAATTTCAGGGAGGGGGTTTTAAAGGCAGTGTGAGGGAGGGGGATGCAGGGTGAATGATCACCTTGTGAAAAATTCTTGGATTGGTTGACATCAAGGTGAAATTTCAAGCATCATCAGCCTTCTGGTTTCAACCAGTCTAGGGTCTGTGTTCTTGCTGTCAGCAGTTTTCATCTGGTGGGGGTTTGCTTCCTATAAAAACAACTTAGGAATGTATGTCAGGCCTTTATCTGTATCTTTCAGAGAGCTGGGAGTACGTGGTGGATTTATAGTCTAAACTGTTACCAGTTTCCCGGCTCAACAGCTATTCTTTGTTTCTACATCTTCACATTCCTAATTGTTAAGTCTTGGGTCAGCCTTTTGAGATTCAAGGGAAGCCTGGGAGACTAAAGCAAAAGCCTTTTATTTCAAAGGACAGGATCACAGGGGTCTGAATGAGGTTTCATGTGCAGTGACTCAGCGAGCCAGCACCTTCACACCTGTGACACCACCATTTCAAAAGTTGGCTTCCAGGTCACCTCTCAGGGAAGTAGAGAACTGGGGGCTGTGGATCAGTTCTTAAATACTTTGGTATTTCTGCTTATAGCCCATTGGTCAGAACTAATCATACAGTGGGACCCCCAAATGCAAGGAATCTGGGAAATATACAGAGAACATAGGAAATAACTCCACCTTGTGTGGCCTACTCCAAATATCCCTTCCCACTGTCCAACACTTAAATTCAGAAACTAGCACTGGTTTTTTTTTTTTTGTTTGTTTGTTTTTTAACATCTTTATTGGGGTATAATTGCTTTACAATGGTGTGTTAGTTTCTGCTTTATAACAAAGTGAATCAGTCATACATATACATATGTTCCCATATCTCTTCCCTCTTGCATCTCCCTCCCTCCCACCCTCCCTATCCCACCCCTCCAGGCTGTCACAAAGCACCGAGCCAATATCCCTGTGTCATGCGGCTGCTTCCCACTAGCTATCTACTTTACTATGTTTGTTAGTGTGTATATGTCCATGACTCTCTCTCGCCCTGTCACAGCTCACCCTTCCCCCTCCCCATAACCTCAAGTCCGTTCTCTAGGAGGTCTGCGTCTTTATTCCTGCCTTACCCTTAGGTTCTTCATGACATTATTTTTTCTTAAATTCCATACATATGTGTTAGCATACGGTATTTGTCTTTTTCTTTCTGACTTACTTCACTCTGTATGACAGACTCTAGGTCTATCCACCTCATTACAAATAGCTCAATTTCGTTTCTTTTTATGGCTGAGTAATATTCAATTGTATATATGTGCCACATCTTCTTTATCCATTCATCCGATGATGGGCACTTAGGTTGTTTCCATCTCTGGGCTATTGTAAATAGAGCTGCAATGAACATTTTGGTACATGACTCTTTTTGAATTTTGGTTTTCTCAGGGTATATGCCCAGTAGTGGGATTGCTGGGTCATATGGTAGTTCTATTTGTAGTTTTTTAAGGAACCTCCATATTGTTCTCCATAGTGGCTGAACCAATTCACATTCCCACCAGCAGTGCAAGAGGGTTCCCTTTTCTCCACACCCTCTCCAGCATTTATTGTTTCTAGATTTTTTGATGATGGCCCTTCTGACTGGTGTGACATGATATCTCATTGTAGTTTTGATTTGCATTTCTCTACTGATTAATGATGTTGAGCATTCTTTCATGTGTTTGTTGGCAGTCTGTATATCTTCTTTGGAGAAATGTCTATTTAGATCTTCTGCCCATTTTTAGATTGGGTTGTTTGTTTTTTTGTTATTCAGCTGCATGAGCTGCTTGCAAATTTTGGAGATTAATCCTTTGTCAGTTGCTTCATTTGCAAATATTCTCTCCCATTCTGAGGGCTGTCTTTTGGTCTTGTTTATGGTTTCCTTTGCTGTGCAAAAGCTTCCCTGTGAAGTCAGGGAGCCTGATTCCTCCAGTTACTTTTTTCGTTCTCAAGATTGCTTTGGCTATTCGGGGTCTTTTATGTTTCCATACAAATTGCAAAATTTTTTCTTCTAGTTCTGTGAAAAATGCCAGTGGTAGTTTGATAGGGATTGCATTGAATCTGTAGATTGCTTTGGGTAGTAGAGTCATTTTCACAATGTTGATTCTTCCAATCCAAGAACATGGTATATCTCTCCATCTATTTGTATCATCTTTAATTTCTTTCATCAGTGTCTTATAATTTTCTGCATACAGATCTTTTGTGTCCTTACGTAGGTTTATTCCTAGATATTTTATTCTTTTTGTTGCAAAGGTAAATGGGAGTGTTTTCTTGATTTCACTTTCAGATTTTTCATCATTAGTATATAGGAATGCCAGAGATTTCAGTGCATTAATTTTGTATCCTGCCACTTTACCAAATTCATTGATTAGCTCTAGTAGTTTTCTGGTAGCATCTTTAGGATTCTCTATGTATAGTACCATGTCATCTGCAAACAGTGACAGCTTTACTTCTTCTTTTCCGATTTGGATTCCTTTTACTTCCTTTTCTTCTCTGATTGCTGTGGCTAAAACTTCCGAAACTATGTTGAATAAGAGTGGTGAGAGTGGGCAACCTTGTCTTGTTCCTGATCTTAGTGGAAATGCTTTCAGTTTTTCAACCATTGAGGATGATGTTTGCTGTGGGCTTGTCATATATGGCCTTTATTATGTTGAGGAAAGTTCCCTCTATGCCTACTTTCTGCAGGGTTTTTATCATAAATGGGTGTTGAATTTTGTCAAAAGCTTTCTCTGCATCTATTGAGATGATCATATGGTTTTTCTCCTTCAATTTGTTAATATGGTTTGTCACATTGATAGATTTGCGTATATTGAAGAATCCTTGCATTCCTGGAATAAACCCCACTTGATCATGGTGTATGATCCTTTTAATGTGCTGTTGGATTCTGTTTGCTACTATTTTGTTGAGGATTTTTGCATCTATGTTCATCGGTGATATTGGCCTGTAGTTTTCTTTCTTTGTGACATCCTTGTCTGGTTTTGGTATCAAGGTGATGGTGGCCTCGTAGAAGGAGTTTGGGAGTGTTCCTCCCTCTGCTATATTTTGGAAGAGTTTGAGAAGGATGGGTGTTAGCTCCTCTCAAAATGTTTGATAGAATTCGCCTGTGAAGCCATCGGGTCCTAGGCTTTTGTTTGTTGGAAGATTTTTAATCACAGTTTCAATTTCATTGCTTGTGATTGGTCTGTTCATATTTTCTATTTCTTCCTGATTCAGTCTTGGCAGTTTGTGCATTTCTAAGAATTTGTCCATTTCTTCCAGATTGTCCATTTTATTGGCATAGAGTTGCTTGTAGTAATCTCTCATGATCTCTTTTATTTCTGCAGTGTCAGTTGTTACTTCTCCTTTTTCATTTCTAATTCTATTGATTTGAGTCTTCTCCCTTTTTTTCTTGATGAGTCTGGCTAGTGGTTTATCTATTTTGTTTATCTTCTCAAAGAACCAGCTTTTAGTTTTATTGATCTTTGCTATTGTTTCCTTCATTTCTTTTTCATTTATTTCTGATCTGATTTTTATGATTTCTTTCCTTCTGCTAGCTTTGGGGTTTTTTGTTCTTCTTTCTCTAATTGCTTGAGGTGCAAGGTTAGTTTGTTTATTTGAGATGTTTCCTGCTTCTTAAGGTGGGCTTGTATTGCCATAAACTTCCCCCTTAGAACTGCTTTTGCTGCATCCCATAGGTTTTGGGTCGTTGTGTCTCCATTGTCATTTGTTTCTAGGTATTTTTTGATTTCGTCTTTGATTTCTTCAGTGATCACTTCATTATTAAGTAGTGTATTGTTTAGCCTCCATGTGTTTGTATTTTTTACAGATCTTTTCCTGTAATTGATATCTAGTCTCATGGCGTTGTGGTCAGAAAAGATACTTGATACGATTTCAATTTTCTTAAATTTACCAAGGCTTGATTTGTGACCCAAGATATGATCTATCCTGGAGAATGTTCCATGAGCACGTGAGAAAAATGTGTATTCTGTTGTTTTTGGATGGAGTGTCCTATAAATATCAATAAGTCCATCTTGTTTAATGTATCATTTAAAGCTTGTGTTTCCTTATTTATTTTCATTTTGGATGCTCTGTCCATGGGTGAAAGTGGGGTGTTTAAGTCCCCTTCCTTGAATGTGTTACTGTCGATTTCCCCTTTTATGGCTGTTAGTATTTGCCTTATGTATTGAGGTGCTCCTATGTTGGGTGCATAAATATTTACAATTGTTATATCTTCTTCTTGGATCGATCCCTTGATCATTATGTAGTGTCCTTCTTTGTCTCTTTTAATAGTCCTTATTTTAAAGTCTATTTTGTCTGATATGAGAATTGCTACTCCAGCTTTCTTTTGGTTTCCATTTGCATGGAATATCTTTTTCCATCCCCTTACTTTCAGTCTGTATGTGTCTCTAGGTCTGAAGTGGGTCTCTTGTAGACAGCATATATAAGGGTCTTGTTTTTGTATCCATTCAGCTAATCTGTGTCTTTTGGTGGGAGCATTTAGTCCATTTACATTTAAGGTAATTATCGATATGTATGTTCCTATTCCCATTTTCTAAATTGTTTTGGGTTCGTTATTATAGGTCTTTTCCTTCTCTTGTGTTTCTTGCCTAGAGAAGATCCTGTAGCATTTGTTGTAAAGCTGGTTTGGTGGTGCTGAACTCTCTCAGCTTTTGCTTGTCTGTAAAGGTTTTAATTTCTCCATCAAATCTGAATGAGATCCTTGCTGGATAGAGTAGTCTTGGCTGCAGGTTTTTCTCCTTCATCACTTTCAGTATATCCTGCCACTCTCTTCTGGCTTGTAGGGTTTCTGCTGAGAGATCAGCTGTTAACCTTATGGGGATTCCCTTATGTGTTATTTGTTGTTTTTCCCTTGCTGCTTTTAATATGCTTTCTTTGTATTTAATTTTTGACAGTTTGATTTATATGTGTCTTGGCGTATTTCTCCTTGGATTTATCCTGTATGGGACTCTCTGTGCTTTCCTTTCCCATATTAGGGAAGTTTTCAACTATAATCTCTTCAAATATTTTCTCAGTCCCTTTCTTTTTCTCTTCTTCTTCTGGAACCCCTATAATTCGAATGTTGGTGTGTTTAATGTTGTCCCAGAGGTCTCTGAGGCTGTCCTCAGTTCTTTTCATTCTTTTTTCTTTATTCTGCTCTGCAGTAGTTATTTCCACTATTTTATCTTCCAGGTCACTTATCCATTCTTCTGCCTCAGTTATTCTGCTATTGATCCCATCTAGAGTACTTTTAATTTCATTTATTGTGTTGTTCATCATTGCTTGTTTCATCTTTATTTCTTCTAGGTCCTAATTAACTGTTTCTTGCATTTTGTCCATTTTATTTCCAAGATTCGGATCATCCTTACTATCATTATTCTGAATTCTTTTTCAGGTAGACTGGCTATTTCCTCTTCATTTGTTAGGTCTGGTGCATTTTTATCTTGCTCCTTTACCTGCTGTGTGTTTTTCTGTCTTCTCATTTTGCTTATCTTACTGTGTTTGGGGCCTCCTTTTTGCAGACTGCAGGTTCGTAGTTCCCGCTGTTTTTGATGTCTGTCTCCAGTGGCTAAGGTTTGTTCAGTGGGTTGTGTAGGCTTCCTGGTGGAGGGGACTAGTGCCTGTGTTGTGGTGGATGAGGCTGGATCTTGTCTCTCTAGTGGGCTGGTTCACGTCTGGTGGTGTGTTTTGGGGTGTCTGTGGCCTTATTATGATTTTAGGCAGCCTCTCTGCTAATGGGTGGGGTTGTGTTCCTGTTTGCTAGTTGTTTGGCATAGGTTGTCCAGCACTGTGGCTTGCTGGTCGTTGAGTGAAGCTGGGTGCTGGTGTTAAGATGGAGGTCTCTGGGAGATTTTCACCATTTGATATTATGTGGAGCTGGGAGGTCTCTTGTTGACCAGTGTCCTGAAGTTGGCTCTCCTACCTCAGAGGCAGAGCCCTGACTCCTGGCTGGAGCACCAAGAGCTTTTCATCCACACGGCTCAGGATAAAAGGGAGAAAAAGTAGAGGGAATTAGTAGAAGTATGAGGAAAGAAAGAAGGAAAGGAGGGAAGGAAGGAAGGAAGGAAGGAAGAAAGAAAGAAAGAAGCAAAGAAGGAAAGAAGGCAAGAAGGAAAGAAAGGAGGGAGGGAGGGAGGGAGGGAGGAAGGAAGGAGGGAAAGAAGGAAAAAAGACAGAAAGAAAGAAGATACAGTAAAAATAAAATAAAGTATAATAAAGTTATTGAATTTAAAAATTCTTATTTAAAAAAAAAAAGGACGGATAGAACCTTAGGACAAATGTCGAAAGCAAAGCTATACAGACAAAATCTTACACAGAAGCATACACATACACCCTCACTAAAAGAGGTAAAGGGGGAAAAAATCATAAATCTTGCTGTCAGAGACCACCTCCTCAATTTGGGATGATTCGTTGTCTAAAGGAGGGAAGGAAGGAAGGAAAGAAAGAAAGAAAGAATGAAGGTAAAGTATAATAACGTTATTAAAATTGATTATTAAGAAAAAAATTAAAAAAAAAAAACCATGGACGGATAGAACAAATGGTGGAAGCAAGACTGTACAGACAAGATCTCACACAGAAGCATACACATACACATTCACAAAAAGAGGAATAGGGAAAAAAATCATAGATCTTGCTCCTAAAGTCTACTTCCTTAATTTGGGATGATTGGTTGTCTATTCAGGTATTCCACAGATGCAGGGTATATCAAGTTGATTTGGAGCTTTAATCCGCTGCTTCTGAGGCTGCTGGGAGAGATTTCCCTTTCTCTTCTTTGTTCTCACAGCTCACAGGGGCTCAGCTTTGGATTTGGCCCTGCCTCTGCGTGTAGGTCGCTGGAGGGCGTCTGTTTTTTGCTCAGACAGGACGGGGTTAAAGGAGCCGCTGATTCGGGGGCTCTGGCGCACTCAGGCCAGCGGGGAGGGAGGGGCACGGAGCGCTGGGCGGGCCTGCGGTGGCAAAGGCCGGCGTGTCTTTGCACCAGCCTGAGGCGCGCTGTGCGTTCTCCCGGGGAAGTTGTCCCTGGATCCCGGGAACCTGGCAGTGGCGGGCTGCACAGGCTTCGCGGAAGAGGGGTGTGGAGAGTGACCTGTGCTCGCACACAGGCTCCTTGGTGGCGGCAGCAGCAGCCTTAGCGACTCCCGCCCGTCTCTGGGGTCCGCGCTTTTAGCCGCGGCTCGCGCCCGTCTCTGGAGTTCCTTTAAGCAGCGTTCTTAAACCCCTCTCCTCACGCACCAGGAAACAAAGAGGGAAGAAAAAGTCTCTTGCCTCTTCGGCAGGTGCAGACTTTTCCCCGGACTCCCTCCCGGCTAGCCGTGGTGCACTAACCCCTTCAGGCTATGTCCAAGCCGCCAACCCCAGTCCTCTCCCTGCGCTCCGTCCGAAACCCGAGCCTCAAAGCCTCAGCTCGCAGCCCCGGCCGCCACGGCGGGTGAGCAGACAAGCCTCTCCGGCTGGTGAGTGCCGGTCGGCACTGATCCTCTGTGCGGGAATCTCCCCGCTTTGCCCTCCGCACCCGTTGCTGTACACTCCTCCGCTGCTTCGAAGCTCCCCCCTCTGCCTCCCGCAGTCTCCACCCGCCAAGGGGCTTCCTAGTGTGTGGAAACTTTTCCTCCTTCACAGCTCCCTCCCACTGGTGCAGGTGCCGTCCCTATTCTTTTGTCTCTGTTTTTTCTTTTTTTTCTTTTTCTTTTGCCCTACCCAGGTATGTGGGGAGTTTCTTGCCTTTTGGGAGGTCTGAGGTCTTCTGCCAGCCTTCAGTAGGTGTTCTGTAGGAGCTGTTCCATGTGTAGATGTATTTCTGGTGTATCTGTGGGGAGGAAGGTGATCTCTGCGTCTTACTCTTCCGCCATCTTCAAGGTCTCCCCCAGCACTGGTTTTTAGAGAATTTTAGATGATACTTAATTTGGTATGTTATATGTTAATGAAACTATATTTCTCCCAATCACATTATATCATTTCCTATGATCTTGTTACTCTAACATCAAATTTAAGATAAGAAATATATTTAAGCCCCATGGGCACTATTACTTAAAAAAAGGAAAAAATATCTGTCCAATTATTTTCAGCAGGGAAAATTTACCAGAGTGTACAGCTTCACATTTAATTGCTTTTTTTCCCCTTTTTGCATTGGTGAATCATTTAGAGCTTATGATAATTTAAAAATAAATATTTTTCAAAGCCTCAGGGCATTCATTGTATAATGATCATTTGAAAGATTTCTTGGTTATAAGGTTCTTAAAAGAACAAAAATGCTGTCCGCAGCACCAGTTATTTCTATATTAAAAAGATGAAATTGCTCATTAAGTGGTACCAGTCCATTTCTTTCATCAGTCTTACTGCCCATTGTAGCAAAGATTCAGTCTCTGAATTAAGCAAATGGCTATACATTTGTAAGTCAATAACTAGACTCTATTTCCTTTAACACAATCATCTCACACATCTAAAAGTGTTGTCAGCCTTACTACAAGGTCTTTTCCAGAGGAGACTGAAGATAGAGTTTTGTTGCTGTTGTATATTTTGCATTTTTGGTTATTTAAAGCAATATTTGTTTTTTTTAGTTAAGGTCCTGCTAGTCATGACATGCACACTTTAAAAAGAACCAGAGGAGAGAGGGGGAAGATGGCGGAAGAGTAAGATGCAGAGATCACCTTCCTCCCCACAGATACATCAGAAATACATCTACACGTGGAACAACTCTACAGAACACCTACTGAACACTGGCAGAAGACCTCAGACCTCCCAAAAGGCAAGAAACTCCCCACGTACCTGGGTAGGGCAAAAGAAAAAACTAAACAGAGACAAAAGGATAGGAACGGGACCTGAACCAGTGGGAGGGAGCTGTGAAGGAGGAAAGGTTTCCACACACTAGGAAGCCCCTTCGCGGGCAGAGACTGCGGGTGGTGGAGGGGAAAAGCTTCGGGGCCGCGGAGGAGAGCATAGCAACAGGGGAGCGGAGGGCAAAGCGGAGAGTTTCCCACACAGAGGATCAGGGCCGACCGACACTCACCAGCCCAAGAGGCTTGTCTGCTCACCAGCCAGGGCAGGCGGGGCTGGTAGCTGAGGCTTGGGCTACGGTCGGAGTGCAGAGAGAGGACTGGCGGCGTGAACACAGCCTGCAGGGGGTTAGTGCACCACGGCTAGCCGGGAGGGAGTCCGGGGAAAAGTCTGGACCTGCCAAAGAGGCAAGAGACTTTTTCTTCCCTCTGTGTTTCCTGGTGCGCGAGGAGAGGGGATTAAGAGCTCTGCTTAAAGGAGCTCCAGAGACGGGCGTGAGCCACGACTAACAGCGCAGACCCCAGAGACGGGCATGAGACGCTAAGGCTGCTGCTGCCACCACCAAGAAGCCTGTGTGCGAGCACAGGTCACTATCCACACCCCCCTTCCGGGGAGCCTGTGCAGCCCGCCACTGCCAGGGTCCCGGGATCCAGGAACAACTTCCCCGGGAGAACGCACTGCGCGCCTCAGGCTGGTGCAATGTCATGCTGGCCTCTGCCGCCGCAGGCCCGCCCCGCATCCATATCCCTCCCTCCCCCCGGCCTGAGTGAGCCAGAGCCCCCGAATCACCTGCTCCTTTAACCCCGTCCTGTCTGAGCGAAGAACAGACACCCTCCGGCAACCTACACGCAGAGGCGGGGCCAAATCCAAAGCTGAGCCCCGGGAGCTGTGCGAACAAAGAAGAGAAAGGGAAATCTCTCCCAGCAGCCTCAGGAGCAGCGGAATAAATCTCCACCATCAACTTGATGTACCTGCATCTGTGGAATACAGGAATAGACAACGAATCATCCCAAATTAAGAGGTGGACTTTGAGAGCAAGATTTATTATTTTTTCCCCTTTTCCTCTTTTGGTGAGTGTGTATGTGTATGCTTCTGTGTGAGAATTGTCTGTATAGCTTTGCTTTCACCATTTGTCCTAGGTTTCTATCTGTCCATTTTTTGATTTTTTTTTTTTGGTGTTTTTTTACTTAAAAAAAATTTTTTTTCTTAATAATTATTTTTTAATATTATTTTACATTACATTATTTTATTTTATTTTATCCTTCCTTTCTTTCTACTTTTTCTCCCTTTTATTCTAAGCCATGTGGATGAAAGCCTCTTGGTGCTGCAGCCAGGAGTCAGTGCTGTGCCTCTGAGGTGGGAGAGCCAACTTCAGGATACTGGTCCACAAGAGACCTCCCAGCTCCACGTAATATCAAACAGCAAAAATCTCCCAGAGATCTCCATCTCAACACCAGCACCCAGCTTCACTCAACACCAGCAAGCTACAGTGCTGGACACCCTATGCCAAGCAACTACGAAGACAGGAACACAACACCACCCATTAGCAGAGAGGCTGCCTAAAATCATAATAAGGCCACAGACACCCCAAAACACACCAGCAGACGTGGACCTGCCCAAAGAAAGACAAGATCCAGCCTCATCCACCACAACACAGAGACTAGTCCCCTCCACCAGGAAGCCTACACAACCCACTGAACCAACTTTAGACACTGGGGACAGACACCAAAAACACCAGGAACAACGAACCTGCAGCCTGCAAAAAGGAGACACCAAACACAGTAAGATAAGCAAAATGAGAAGACAGAAAAACACACAGCAGATGAAGGAGCAAGATAAAATCTCACCAAACCTAAAAAATGAAGAGGAAATAGGCAGCCTACCTGAGAAAGAATTCAGAATAATGATAGTAAAGATGATCCAAAATCTTGGAAATAGAATAGACAAAATGCAAGAAACATTTAACAAGGACCAAGAAGAACTAAAGATGAAACAAGCAATGATGAACAACACAATAAATGAAATTAAAAATACTCTAGGGGGCTTCCCTGGTTGTGCAGTGGTTGACAGTCTGCCTGCCAATGCAGGGGACACAGGTTCGTGTCCCGGTCCAGGAGCATCCCACGTGCCGCAAAACAGCTGGGCCCGTGAGCCACGGCCACTAAGCCTGCACATCCGGAGCCTGTGCTCTGCACTGGGAGAGGCCACAGCAGTGAGAGGCCTGCGTACTGCAAAAAAAACAAAAAAAAAACAAAAAAACAAAACAAAAAAACCTCTAGAAGGGATCAATATCAGAATAACTGAGGCAGAAGAACGAATAAGTGACCCTGAAGATAAAATACTGGAAATAACTACTGCAGAGCAGAATAAAGAAAAAAGAATGAAAAGAACTGAGGACAGTCTCAGGGACCTCTGGGACAACATTAAATGCACCAACATTCGAATTATAGGGGTTCCAGAAGAAAAAGAGAAAAAGAAATGGTCTGAGAAAATATTTGAAGAGATTATAGTTGAAAACTTCCCTAATATGGGAAAGGAAATAGTTAATCAAGTCCAGGAAGCACAAAGAGTCCCATATAGGATAAATCCAAGGAGAAATACGTGAAGACAGAATTAATCAAACTGTCAAAAATTAAATACAAAGAACCCATATTAAAAGCAGCAAGGGAAAAACAACAAATAACACACAAGGGAATCCCCATAAGGTTAACAGCTGATCCTTCAGCCAAAACTCTGCAAGCCAGAAGGGACTGGCAGAACATATTTAAAGTGATGAAGGAGAAAAACTTACAACCAAGATTACTCTACCCTACAAGGATCTCATTCAGATTTGATGGAGAAATTAAAACCCTTACAGACAAGCAAAAGCTGAGAGAGTTCAGCACCACCAAACCAGCTTTACAACAAATGCTACAGGATCTTCTCTACGCAAGAAACACAAAAGAAGGAAAAGACCTATAATAACAAACCCAAAACAATTTAGAAAATGGGAATAGGAACATACATATCGATAATTACCTTAAATGTAAATGGATTAAATGCTCCCACCAAAAGACACAGACTGGCTGAATGGATACAAAAACAAGACCCATATATATGCTGTCTACAAGAGACCCACTTCAGACCTAGAGACACATACAGACTGAAAGTGAGGGGATGGAAAAAGATATTCCATGCAAATGGAAACCAAAAGAAAGCTGGAGTAGCAATTCTCATATCAGACAAAATAGACTTTAAAATAAAGATTGTTAGAAGAGACAAAGATGGACTCTACATAATGATCAAGGGATCAACCCAAGAAGACGATATAACAATTGTAAATATATATGCACCCAACATAGGAGCACCTCAATACATAAGGCAAATACTAACAGCCATAAAAGGAGAAATCAACAGTAACACATTCACAGTAAGGGACTTTAACACCCCATTTTCACCATTGGATAGATCATCCAAAATGAAAATAAATAAGGAAACACAAGCTTTAAATGGTACCTTAAACAAGATGGACTTAATTGATATTTATAGGACATTCCATCCAAAAACAACAGAATACACATTTTTCTCAAGTGCTCATGGAACATTCTCCAGGATAGATCATATCTTGGGTCACAAATCAAGCCTTGGTAAATTTATGAAAATTGAAATTGTATCAAATATCTTTTCCGACCACAAAGCTATGAGGCTAGATATCAATTACAGAAAAAGATCTGTAAAAAATACAAGCACATGGAGGCTAAAGAATACAGTACTTAATAACGAAGTGAGCACTGAAGAAATCAAAGAGGAAGTCAAAAAATATCTAGAAACAAATAACAATGGACACACGACGACCCAAAACCTATGGGATGCAGCAAAAGCAGTTCTAAGAGCAAAGTTTATAGCAATACAATCCTACCTTAAGAAATAGGAAATATCTCGAGTAAACAAGCTAACATTGCACCTAAAGCAATTAGAGAAAGAAGAACAAAAAAACCCAAAGTTAGCAGAAGGAAAGAAATCATAAAGATCAGATCAGAAATAAATGAAAAAGAAATGAAGGAAACAATAGCAAAGATCAATAAAACTAAAAGCTAGTTCTTTGAGAAGATAAACAAAATAGATAAACCATTAGCCAGACTCATCAAGAAAAAGAGGAAGGGGACTCAAATCAATAAAATTAGAAATGAAAAAGGAGAAGTAACAACTGACACTGCAGAAATAAAAGAGATCATGAGAGATTACTACAAGCAACTCTATGCCAATAAAATGGACAATCTGGAAGAAATGGACAAATTCTTAGAAATGCACAAACTGCCAAGACTGAATCAGGAAGAAATAGAAAATATGAACAGACCAATCACAAGCAATGAAATTGAAACTGTGATTAAAAATCTTCCAACAAACAAAAGCCCAGGACCCAATGGCTTCACAGGCGAATTCTATCAAACATTTTGAGAGGAGCTAACACCCATCCTTCTCAAACTCTTCCAAAATATAGCAGAGGGAGGAACACTCCCAAACTCATTCTACGAGACCACCATTAACCTGATACCAAAACCAGACAAGGATGTCACAAAGAAAGAAAACTACAGGCCAATATCACTGATGAACATAGATGCAAAAATCCTCAACAAAATAGTAGCAAACAGAATCCAACAGCACATTAAAAGGATCCTACACCATGATCAAGTGGGGTTTATTCCAGGAATGCAAGGATTCTTCAATACATGCAAATCAATCAATGTGATACACCATATTAACAAACTGAAGGAGAAAAACCATATGGTCATCTCAATAGATGCAGAGAAAGCTTTTGACAAAATTCAACACCCATTTATGATAAAAACCCTGCAGAAAGTAGGCATAGAGGGAACTTTCCTCAACATAATAAAGGCCATATATGACAAACCCACAGCCAACATCATCCTCAATGGTTGAAAAACTGAAAGCATTTCCACTAAGATCAGGAACAAGACAAGGTTGCCCACTCTCACCACTCTTATTCAACATAGTTTCGGAAGTTTTAGCCACAGCAATCAGAGAAGAAAAGGAAATAAAAGGAATCTAAATCAGAAAAGAAGAAGTAAAACTGTCACTGTTTGCAGATGACATGGTACTATACATAGAGAATCCTAAAGATACTACCAGAAAACTACTAGAGCTAATCAATGAATTTGGTAAAGTAGCAGGATACAGAATTAATGCACAGAAATCTCTGGCATTCCTCTACACTAATGATGAAAAATCTGAAAGTGAAATCAAGAAAACACTCCCATTTACCTTTGCAACAAAAAGAATAAAATATCTAGGAATAAACCTACCTAAGAAGACAAAAGACCTGTAAGCAGAAAATTATAAGACACTGATGAAAGAAATTAAGGATGATACAAATAGATGGAGAGATATACCATGTTCTTGGATTGGAAGAATCAATATTGTGAAAATTACTCTACTACCCAAAGCAATCTACAGATTCAATGCAATCCCTATCAACTACCACTGGCATTTTTCACAGAACTAGAACAAAAAATTTCACAATTTGTGGGGCTTCCCTGGCGGCGCAGTGGTTGAGAGTCCGCCTGCCGATGCGGGGGACACGGGTTCGTGCCCCGGTCTGGGAAGATCCCACATGCCGTGGAGCAGCTGGGCCTGTAAGCCATGGCCGCTGAGCCTGCGCATCCGGAGCCTGTGCTCCGCAACGGGAGAGGCCACAGTCGTGAGAAGCCGGTGTACCTCAAAAAAAAAAAAAAAAAAAAAAAATTCACAATTTGTATGGAAACACAAAAGACCCCGAATAGCCAAAGCAATCTTGAGCTGGAGGAATCAGGCTCCCTGACTTCAGACTATACTACAAAGCTACAGTAATCAAGACAGTATGGTACTGGCACAAAAACAGAAAGATAGATCAATGGAACTGGATAGAAAGCCCAGAGATAAACCCACGCACATATGGTCACCTTATCTTTGATAAAGGAGGCAGGAATGTACAGTGGAGAAAGGACAGCCTCTTCAATAAGTGGTGCTGGGAAAACTGGACAGGTACATGTAAAAGTATGAGATTAGAACAATCCCTAACACCATACACAAAAGTAAGCTCAAAATGGATTAAAGACCTAAATGTAAGGTCAGAAACTATCAAACTCTTAAAGGAAAACATAGCCAGAACACTCTATGGCATAAATCACAGCAAGATCCTTTTTGACCCACCTCCTAGAGAAATGCAAATAAAAACAAAAATAAACAAATGGGACCTAATGAAACTGCAAAGCTTTTGCACAGCAAAGGAAACCATAAACAAAACCAAAAGACAGCCCTCAGAATGGGAGAAAATATTTGCAAATGAATCAACTGACAAAGGATTAATCTCCAAAATTTATAAGCAGCTCATGCAGGTCAATAACAAAAAAACAAGAGCTAAGCCTGGAGGATGGGCAGAGGGAGGTACACAGGGCTTGTCAACTGGATTATCACAAACACCAAATCCTTGCGAGCCTTGGGAAACGAAAGGCTGAGCAATGTGGCCAGCTCCTTTTTGCCATTTTGTCTTGCTAAAACAGAAGTTTACTGAACACCTGCATTTAGGTGAGAACATCAGAGGCTCAGGAGAAAAGCTAATGTCACCTAGAAACCAAGAACTTCTGTGACCAAACTCACTGAGTCTCCCTTCAGATAACCGAGGGGTCAGATGCCACTCGTGTCTGTTTGGGAAATAGTCATTCACTTTCATTCAAAGCTACTGCTACAACCATGCCGCATTCAGCTCCGTGTCTGCCTTCCCCACTACAGTGAGACATTCCAGAATGCCATGCTTCACTTAAAAATAAACAAACACCTTCTGTCTCCATCCTGGCACAGTTTCAGTTTATTTAGCATTATAACGTATGTCATCTGTTTCCTTAAACAATCTAACGTGGGCATGGCACAATGGGATTGGTAATTTTGACAAATGAGAAACAGCCTGCCATCAGCACAACCATAATGACATTTGGTTTGCTGTCAGTAGATACTACTGTGTGTTCTTTCTCTTCTTGTTCTTGGAAAATAAACACAGAAAAAGACTTCAAGAATTCCAGCTCTAGCCCTTCTAAAAAGTTAAAACGATCGAAACTGCTCACCTTTAAATGTGCTATTCATCTGGCAAACACTAAGAAGATGCCACCTTCCCTGTGAGGAGCACATTGGCTCTGGCAGGGGATGTAGAAACAGCCCCTGCCAGCAAGGGGCTCACAGCCCATGGGAGAGACCAGATTACAAAGCACAGTTAGAAAGCAGCTCACAGAGGGGCAAGAAGAAAACTCACAAGGTAGGGTGTGGTTGACCACCACTTCACCTCCCCCACCCACACACAAAGGAGGAGTTTCACCAGGGTTGACTGGAAGCAGTTACCACTGCCCTCCATCAAGTCCTCAATTCTTGTTTCATCCCACACACACCAATGATTTTCATAGGGAGCTTTCCAAGTCCTCGGGCCATTTCATGACAGGAGTGACAATCTCTTCGGTTGAAAGGGAGACGTAAAGGGAACTCCCGCGGCCTTCTGTACAACCTGCTGCCCAGGAACTTCAACCACTTTTTCCAAGAGGGGCTGAGCTAAAGCTGTTGGCCCAGCCTTTCAGGGAACAACACGATACAGCATGGCTGCTGCATGGACCACAGAATCCAGAAAGACTCAGACTCCCAGCACCACCTGGAGCTCGGAGACCTGTTTCCTTCCACTCACTCATTTGTTCACAGAGTCAGTCCTTCAGAAAAGATTTACTCAGCCATCGCTGCTCACTGGGAAACAGAAACGATCAATGCATAGAACCAGAATTTGGGCCTTAAGAACAGCCAATCTAACAGCAGAGGTTTGCATGAGGGATACAGGAGAATGGAGGTGCCAAAAGGAGCTGGAACTTTGAAGCTGGACACACCTTTGTCTTTTCTAGAGAGGGCCTGAAGCCCCCTGGCCCCTGAGCCAGGGTCACATCTGCAGACCTTCCCTGGAGTAAGCAAGTAAAGCTGTCCTACCCTGGGCTCCGTGCCTGACTCTGGCCCCATTGTGGCAGGGTCCAAGCTCGGTCTTGACCCCGAGTCCTGAGAATCACTGGGGGAGAGCCCAGAATCACTAGGGCACACTGCCTGCTTGTCCTGCCTAATGACTCTTCCCTACTCTGTGTCCATTCATTCATTCCCATGAACACTATTCACTACAGTGCCTCAAATTCCCCTACAGGCCTGAAGCCCCTTTAATGCTCACTGAACACATGATGATTTTTTCCCACTCTCTCAGGAAAAAAGGTGGGCATAAAGATTGTCACTCTTAACATTGTCCTCAAGTAAATCCCACATTCTCAGAAAGATAAATTTCTCAGGACTACCATAAACAGAACATGTAAGCTTGCAAAGTTCTGATGAGAAGTCTGTTCTAAAATAGTGCCAGCTCTCTGCTGCACGTTACCACTAAGTAATGGAGATGAAGCTGGAAAACATGCAGGAAAAGACCCAGCAAATACCAATAGCCGAGGCTGGTATCTGAGGGGGAGGCAGTGTAGGAAAAAGAAACTCTCTCTGCTCCCCAGGAGAACTCCCTTTCCTAATAGTTAGTCTCCTTAACTAGCAGTAAGAGGCTTGGATAAATAAAACCAGGAACAATGAATGTGGACCACAAGGAGAGAGTTTTATCCCCCAAACTAGAAAGAATTGATAACATAAAGTAGTGATCTTCTTGTCCACGGCAGCATGCAAGCAGATAATAGACAATAAAAAGGTGGTAAAACTATAGAAGAGATTGAAGCAAGAGAAAGACTTTAAGGGAGAGAAAGAAATAATATTACCAAGGCATCAATTATAAGTCAGGCACTCTGCTTGGCCTTTATACAAAGTTCTACAACAGTGCTGAGGAAAATATTATTGCCTGCATTTTGCCTATGAAGCAACTATAGCTCATAGAGGTTAAATAAATATTTCAAAGCAGCAAACTGATAAGTGGATATGACTCTACAGCCCACGCTCTTTCCATCACAACATACCACCTCTGTAGAGGGTCGCAACAATGTTCTAGAGTAATTTGTTCACTCAACAGATATTTATTTATTGAGTGTCAAACCACTGTGCTGGTCCTGGGGACACAGAATAAAGAAAAGCTTAGATCAGTGTGTGGGATTCCAAGATTCTGTAAGGCAGCCCCAGTGCCTCCTGAAGTAACTGCATAAATAGGGGCCCACGGGCCAACACTCCCCCTCCTGCTCCCACCCTCTTCCCCAGCCTCCCTGGGTTGCCTCCATCAACACAGGGTCACCTGAAGGGCAAGCCCTGGCTTTCCCCTCCAATCCACCAGAAGCAATACTTCCCAAAGTGCAGCCCTCAGAACAGCAGGCCCGTGGTATGCATTTTGCACTAAGAGGGTTCTCTGTCCCAGGCATTCCGGGGACCTGCAGGATGCACTAACAATCAGAGGGTCGCAGTGAACGTAGAGTTACAAGAGCGGGTCTGTGCCTGCTGAGGCTGGACCTGCATCACCAATTTAGGTCTTGAGAGGGCTTTGCTCTCTTTAGGACAAGGGTTTTCTAACTCTTGGGCTGTGGCCCACAGTAAGAAATACCTTTTACATTACAACTCTGTACCTATGCCACACACAATCACACATTCATTCACTCACTCACTCACACACAGCTGGAGCCAAAGTTTAATAAAACAATGCTTACCTTTACTATATGGGATGCACTCTAATAGTTTCTATCCCGTTTTCTTTTCATGCCGGGTCATGACCCTCTAAATCAATTTCACAACTCCACAGTCTGAAAAACACCAATCTAGACTACAAGAAGCCACTAGAGTTGATTGCTAGGTAAATTAGCCCCACTCTGAATCAGAGGGTCAAGGAAAGGTTTATGAAACTAGGAGTCAGGAGGCTGAGGCTCTAGTCCCAGCTTCACAGCTTCCTGGCTGTGTTACCTAGGCCTGCGGCTTCTCCTCACTCCCACGCCCCCCACCCCGCTGGAGCTAATACGGAGACCTAATTGTATCCATCTGTACTGATACTGCCAGAAACAGCACTCAAATGGAGTTCCGGAGGAGAATTTAACAAAGCGGTTATTTGCAGGCTGTGTGCGGGGTTAAGACAAGGGCAAGGAGAGGGCTGTTCCCTGGAACGTAGAGAGAGTGTGGGAGCAGCCCCATGGACACAACACTGCCAGCTGTGGCCAGGCTGGGCAGAAACCTCAGCAGTCAATTCCCCAACCCCTTTGTCCTCCCTCCAATCTCCTACTGCTGCTTCCCATTGGCCAAAACCACCAAAAGCCAGAGGGTAGGAGAGCCCTTTGATGAAATCCTTACAGGTCAGCTTCCTGGGACCCCAGCAGATTGAAGGGCAGAAAGGGGATCAGGTGGGATAAACAGAGAATATCTATCCACCCCATTCATGTCAAGATGGAGGGGAGCAATCCTGGTTGACTGTGCCACTCCAACAGCCCTGAAGGTTTCCCACCCATGTTCTGACATGGGTGATGGCCCTCCACTTCTGGAGGGTGACGTTTCCATGCCTGTTTCTACACAGGAAGCAGAAGCTTGGTCAGAGCACCATAAAGAAGAGGATGAGGATCTTGGAACGTAGGACTTTACTCCTGGACGGGACATGAAAAAAGCTGCACTTTAAAAAATATATATATATATATATCCATCTAGTAAGTCTGTGTTGGATGAACTGAGAGGAGAAGAATACTGGAGAGAGAAAGCCCAATAAGGAGGCTATGCGCAGGTAGAAGGCTGGAGTGTCTGTTTAGTGCTTGGAGTCCTCCTCTCCCCCATTCTCTGCAGACTCAGCATGTTCCTTTGCAGCAAAAATGAGAGAATCTCAGCAGCTCCACCTCTCAGATTTGTTTGCTGGTCTCAGAGTGAAAGCTGCGAATCTCTTTGCCCTCCACCAGGAAAGCGCTTGAGAGCAGATGAGATTGCTACTTTACGAGATATTACACACAGATGTCTGAAGAGGAAATTAATGTAGAGTTTGCGGATTAAATTCTCTTTCAGTCATACAAGATGTATGTTTAATTAATGGAAAAGACCTTGGTAGAATGCACTTGGTTTCACAAGGGGAAAATATTTGGAGCAGGGGCTTTGTCCAAATATATTTTCTTGGTGCTTCCTCCCAAGGACCTTGAATATGACAGAAAAACTAAATGCAAGCTAAGTATAAGTGATAATGGATTTCTGGCTCATAATGTTTTATTTAACAATATCTAGTTCATTTGTTGTTTGGGAGAAAAACTTTTAATTCCAGTAGGTACCTAATCAGCCCTCAGCAGGAACCTAGCGTACCCTAATTAGTACCTATGAAAAGTGGCTCAAACTTGAACTACAAAAAGCTAAGTAATAATCTGGGAATTTGCTATGCTTCAAAGTAAAGCCCTTCCCTGTCCCCAGTTGGCAGGATGGGTGCTAGGTTTCATGAATGTTGCATACCCACGTGTAATTATGTTAGATAATCACAACTCACCCAAACCCCATGCCTGATGATGAATGGGCTGTAGCAGGCTCTATTTCACATCTTCATGTAGAGTTATTCAGCAACTAGACTTTATTTCAGTTCTGTTTGGGCCCATAAACATACATATTTATCAAAACCCTTTGCAATTCTGACACCATTATACTTTAAGACACTATCCTATTTCTGGGTAATCAGTACTTCATGAATATTAGATTTCTGCCTTAATTTCACTGGTATGGTTTTTTTCATTGCAGGGAAAGGTCAGGACTCAATCATGTGAATGCTGCTTAAAAGAAGGACAAACTCCCACCCTGGTCAGGAAGACAAAGTGATGGAGGTAGAGGACTGGGCCCCCATACCAACTTCTCTCCTTTGGCTCTCTTCTGGGTTCTCTCTGCCCCCCTGACACCAGCTCCACCCAACCTCCCTGTCTCATTGTCCAGAGACAGCTATATGGCTCACTCACTGAGCAGCAGCAAAGAAGTGTCGAAGGTACAGTTACTTATAAGTCAAAAGAACTCAGAAATAAACTATGAGCAAGTTGCCAAGAGGAGGCTGAGTCTTGCACTGAGATCCCCAGAGTGGAGACAGATCTTGCTTCTCCAGCAGACCCAGACTCTAATCACGGTCTAGCCCTAGTTCCTGAAGACACCAGACCCATGGAAAAGTGGCTCTGATGGTGAGAGAGCCCAGAAGATGGTTTCTACAGTGAGGAGCATAACGCTCAAAACTCTTCCCCCAAATCAGCCACTTTCAAACCAGAAAGAGGGAGACAAAATCAAAAATAAAGGAATGTCAAGTGAATTAAACAGCTGGAGGCTGAGAGGCAGTGTCTTCATGTTTGGGGGCCAGGCTTGGCCCTGACGCATCTGTGAGGCCTCACCCCCAAACCCCCAAACTTCTATTCAGCCAGCCAGCCTCTAATCCATTCAGTTTTCATTAAGTGAGCACCTACCATGTGCTAGGCATGGGGCTAAACCCTGAAGGTACAAAGACAAATTAGACAGCATCCCAACTCTTCATTCACTCACTTAGTCATTCACCCATTCTACAATCATGTACTGGTCTCTTACTACATACCAGATACTGCCAGCTCTGGGTTTATAGCAAAGAGCAAAATTAGACGTAGTCACGGTTCCCATGGAGCTTAGAGTCTGCTCCATACAAATATATTTATTTGAATTTTTTTTTTTTTTTTTTGGCCACAGTAGGCGGGATCTTAGTTCCCCAACCAGGGATCGAACTCATGCCCCCTGCACGGGGAGGGCCAAGTCTTTTTTGTTTTAATTTATTTTCTTTTAATTTTTATTAGAGTATAGTTGCTTTACAATGTTGTGTTAGTTTCTACTGTACAGCAAAGTGAATCAGCTACACATTCGCATAATATCCCCTCTTTTTTGGATTTCCTTCCCATTTAGGTCGTTGAGTAGAGTTCCCTGTGCTATACAGAAGGTTCTCATTAGCTATCGATTTTATACATAGTATCAGTAGTGTATATATGTCAAACCCAATCTCCAAATTAACCACTGGACTGCCAGGGAAGTCCCTTGAATGTTTACTCTTTTGATGATCAATGGCAAATTGTGATAAATAATACAAAAACAAGGCACTAAATTCTACATCAAGAAAAACAGGAAAGATCAAATCTAGGACATTAGGGATGTCTGCTCTGAGGAACTGAGAGATGTGAGGAGTGAGGGACCAGGTGAAGGCCAAAAGGACATTCTAGGCAGCAGAAACAACAGGTGTGAAGTCCCTGACTTGGGAATAATTTAACACATTCAAAGAGGAACTGCCAGAAGGCCAGAGGGCAGGGGCAGAGTAAGCAAGGGAGAGAGTGGCAAGTGATCAGGTGGAAAAGCAGGAAGGTCCAACAGGGGAGCTTAATTTGTGGACCAAAGACCCCCACCAAGGGTTCCATGGATAGAATTCAGTAAGTTTGTGAACATAGATGGAAAAATTACTCTTTTGTGTTCACTAATCTCTAACAAAAATTTAGCATTTCTATAATAGTCATACCTGTGACTTTGTCATCAATATGCACAATTGTTTCCATATCACATCCCAGTTGTTGTAGATATCAAACTGTATCATTTACACTCATCACTGTTTCAAAATTACGATACCTATCACACCCACTACTAGGGTCTGATATATCATATTCTGTAACATATTAATAGAGAAGTATATCTGCTATTATATTTTAATATATGGATAATAGTATTTTAAAATAATTGATTTCCTTTGTAAACACTGTGTATATTACCTCATGCATTTAAAAACATCATTCAGAAAATGGGTCCATTGGCTTCACTCAAAGGGGTCCATGGCACAGCAAAGTTAGGGATACCTCAAGGATTTTGCAATCCAGAGGGGAAGGCAGTTTGGGACCAGAATGAGAGACGCGGCCTCAGGAGCTCTGGGAAGACAAAAGAGGCAACCCTTGACCAACCTAGGAGGGTCATCAGTTATGTCTCCCAGCGTGGCCAGAGGCAGTTTCCTCAAAGCTGGTCCCACTCGTGCAACCAACCAAAGGGGGTCCAGTTGAGAGAAGGCCACCAAGCCAAGCCCTGTCCCAACTGCTGCAGCCTGAGCTGCTTCTCTCCAAGAAGAACAAGGGCAGCCATCCCCCTCCCTCCTCTCACTACATCCCATCACCATGGAGACCAGCATTGAGCACAGGATCCAAATAAATGGAAGACAGTTCTGTCTCCCTGTCATTCATTAATATTCTCCCTCTCTCTATTGTTCATTTCTTCTTTCTCTCTCTCTCTTTCCCTCTCTGCATCTCTCTGATTCCCACTGTCTCTCCCCTTTCATTTTTCTTCTCTACCTTCACTTTTGTCCCTGTCTTCTTCCCCCCTCCATCTGCCTCCCATCTCAGTTCACTTCTGCATTATGTCTCTGCATTTATTCCATCACCTTTTACTTCAAACCTGTCCCAGACCCCAAAATGTTAGGAACTAGATGGGAGCACACAAACTTGCTAGTTAAGCCTTCTCTCTGCTCTGTCTTAAGGAGGCTCAGGGAGTGGAGAAGTCACATCCAGAGTCTCAAGATGCGCTAGCACACCTCTACACCCAGCCTTGTGCTTTTAGCCCAATGGCCACAACGGGCTGAAGGCAGAAGCCAATGAGAGGGTCCCACAGCATGGCCAAGGCCTCAGAGGCAGAGCTCAAAGTGCCTTCCCTGTGCCTCCCACCAGCAGCCTTCCTCATTCAGACCCCCTTCCTTGCCCCCAGTGGAGCTGTTTCCCAAGCAGCAAAACAGCCAAATGGATCCAAAAACAGTTGACCTCCCAGGGATGGGACACATCTCTCCCCAAACAATAAAAATGAGCATTTCTCTGCTCCACTCACCTTCACCACCAGCCCTGGGGAATGGAACCCCAACGTTAGGGGAAAGAGGGAGCAGGAATAATGGAGCCCAACACCAGCCTGCTGAGCATGGCAAAGACCTCACAGCCTCTCTTCTTCCAGAAAAGACAGTGATGGGGGGTGGGGGGTGCAGAGGTGAAGAGATATTAATTCCTGTTGATTCTGCTGGGGATGGGGAGAGCCAAGGCAGGGAAGGAACTTCCCAGGATGAAGCTGTTACCTCCTCAGCCCCACCCCTCCTTCGTCCTCTGAGCTTCCTAAGCACGTGTCACACACCCATGTCGTTAATTTTTGTTTTTGTTTTTTTTGCGGTACGCGGGCCTCTCACTGCTGTGGCCCCTCCCGCTGCGGAGCACAGGCTCTGGGCGCGCAGGCCCAGCGGCCATGGCTCACGGGCCCAGCCGCTCCGCGGCATGTGGGATCTTCCCGGACCGGGGCACGAACCCGTGTCCCCTGCATCAGCAGGTGGACTCTCAACCACTGCGGCACCAGGGAAGCCCCCGTGTCGTTAGTGATACAGCACTCTTTGGTAGTTTCCAGTTTACTTTACTGCGACTTGCTTGAGCATAAAACCTGGTAAGGAGTAGGCACTTGGTGAATTTTAGTTGAACTTAAGTGAAATTGAGTGACTTTTAACACAAATACAACCTGTTGTTTAAAAATATCTAAGGTTTGAGAGTGAGGGGGAAAGTGGCATAATTCATATCACATATAAGAGCAAATCTCTAACAGCTTTCTTCCTCTCCCCAAGTCAGGAGAGGAGGAACAAAATGAAGAAATTGAAATATCAAATTATCTCTTCATTCTTGGCTACAAAAATGTGGGCTGAGAAGGAAAGACCCATCTTCAGGAGATCTTATATGTGATATAAATAGTATAATGATTTATAATGAAATGATCATATAAATGGGTCTTTGGCCAGAAAGAGGAGTGGAGGGCAAAGATCTCTGCTAACTAAAATGAGGTAGAGATTTGGAGGGGAGCCAAAAAGAAGGGGCCCTGAAAACAGGAACTGAGGAGTAGCGGGGGGGTGAGGGGTGCTGAGGGGGAACCACTGGGCAGCTGCAAAACTCTCCCGGCACCCCTTACAATAGAACCCTCATCTCTCAAAGCCTTGAAGAAGAGCATACGTTTGAAGTGAGGTACTGCCCATGTGAAGGAGGTGGACGCCCATAGAATGTCTGCCTGAGCCATGGCTGGAGCAAGGTGAGGCTGAGAGGAGGTGAGGCAGGCACAAGAGGTGACCAAGAACCGTAGAACATGTAAATGATGTCAAATGACTGGAACATTCCCCTGCTCTCTGCACCACCTCCTTCCACTGCCCACGAACTAATGACACAGAGTCCCCCAAGAGAGGCCAGAGCCTGCAGGACCCAGGAAGGCAGAAGGGAAAGGCATCCAGCGGGCTGCTCTGACCAGCTGTCCATCTGGCACAGGGACCTGTGGGCAGGGTTGCCTTCTGCCTTGGTCAAGCCTGGGTGAGGATTTGAGGGTCAGGACTACAGTCGCTTCTTTCCACCAGGGGCTGTCTGACATGTACAAACAACACTCAGAGCCTCCTCCCCCAGGCACATTCCAGAAAAAGGTCCCAAGTATGGTCCTCTAGCTGCAGACTTGAGTCTCACTACCCCTCAGAGGGCTGCACTCAGCCATTACTCACAGTCTCTTAGAGGTGTCAGTGTCAGAGGGCAAGATTTCCTGACCATGTCCCCAGTTCTTTGGGCCCCACACCACAGGGAAGTCCTTTAAGGCTGTCTGAAACTGCCCCTCCTCTCAACCATGAGAGACCAGGGAGAAGGCAGTGTTTCAGGAAGCCGCTGTTCTGTGAGAGGCAGGTATCCTGGCTTGGGCCCTGCAAATTCCCTGGGTCTCAGTTTTCCCAGCTGAAGAAATGGGCATGAACATACCCATAGTCTCACAGGCCTGTTTAGTGGGTATTCTGAGAAAATATATGTCAAAGAGCTTGGGAAAGACCAAAAGGCTAAACACAGGTTAGGAAGTGACAGTAGGATGGGGATAACGAGGACAACAATGATGACGGCTTGTTACTCACAACTCCCTGCTTCTTAGCAGAACAAGCCACGAGGAGGAGTCTTCATTTTGCTGAGCACAGTGATGAGAGGGTGTAATAATTTGCTAGAGCTGCCATAACATAGAACCACAGACTGGGTGGCTTAAAAAACAGAAATTTATTCTCTCCAAGTTCTGGAGACTAGAAGTGTGAGATCATGGAGTCAGCAGTGTTAGTTTCTTCCAAGGCCTCTCTCCTGGGCTTGCAGTGGCTGTCTTCTCCCTCTGTCTTCACATGGTCTTCCCTCTGTGTCCTGGTCTCTTCTTATAAGGACACCAGTCATTTTGGATTAGGGTCCATCCATATGACCTCATTTTACCTTAATTATCTCTTTAAAGGCTTTATCTCCCAATACAGTCACATTCTCAGGTACTAGACATTAGAACTTCAACCTGTGAATTTTGGAGGTGATACAATGCATCCCATAACAGTGGGGATGTAAAGGGTAAAAGCTGATGGGAGATGGAGTAGTAGTCCCAAGTTCAAATGCCTACAGAGGCCAGGAAGATGGAAAAAAATGAGTAGCAGGTGGGACATGGAGCAGGTTCACTGCAGAATTCATCACCATCTAGAAGAGAGACAGTCACCGTCAGCCTCAGCAGGCTCTGTCGTAGAAGAATCAGACCTAGTATGTCCAGTTTTTCTGATTTTTAAAGAGAAACCAGAAGTCTGTTTTCTCATGTGAAATCTCCTGAGTTTTAAATACTGGATTTTTTAAATTCAGTATTTTTTAAAAAGCAGTGTGCAAAGTGTGTATTTGCACTTGAGGACTGGCTCTGGTTCAGGGGCCACCGCTGTGAGCCTCTGAGACAGCAAGAGGGCCCCACCCCAGGCCCAGCGGTCAGCACCCAGGGCTCAGACTCACAGGTGCAGCCCCTTCTAGGCAAAGTGCTGCCCAGGTTCAGACGTGTTTTTAAAAGCTGATTGTTAATGAGCTGGAAAGGAAAGGAATAAAAACCATCATGATCCCTCTAAGAGAGCATTTCTAACTCATGGATCATTTACTATTGATTATCGAAACAGACGCTATTAAGCATGCCCTATGGCTGGTTTTTAAGCCCTATGGCTGGTTTATTAAGCATGCCTCTATATCTTTGGAGTTTTTAATTTATTTGGAGGCACTATAATAAGCAGCACATGACAATTACTTCCTTCAGTACACTCTGTAATCAAGACAAATTATCTTGTTATTGATGTAAATGGGATATGAAAATCTATAGAGTTCTCCTGAGGAGAATAAATTCTACATTATTGCTCACCACACTTGAATTTTGCAGCGAAATCATTTTGGGGTCAATCAAAAATACCTTCCCCAAAACTTTTATTGCCATCCATCCTGAGTCCCTTCCAGAAATAACAAGCAGGCAATACCAATGAGGAACTATTAGCCTAGTTAAGTTGTGTAACTACTATTACTTACACCTTATAGAGCACTTTACGCTCGCAGACCTATGGCATCATTTGACACTCACAGGTGTCTTATTATAAATATATTTACATATTATACATATTTATTTTCAATTCCTTTTCTCCGCTGCCAAACAACCTCTTATGAAAATTCAAAGTACAATTAGTCATATATGAGTTTTTTGGTAAACACAATAAACTCAATTTACATTATTTCCCCTTCTCTAATTTCTCTTTCTATTTTTCCATCAAGTGCTTGTCTTCTTAGCCAGTTTTTCTCTAGCTAGTTTCTCTTCTGCCAGAAAAGTGCTGCCTTGAGCAACTTCATGCCAGGGTCTTTGTCTTCTGTCCCCGTAGCCCACACTTTCTTCCGTCAGTGGAGATTGCACAGGCTTCCTTCCTGGGAGTTCACTCCAGTGCAGAACTCTTCTGGCAATCTTGGAGTTGTTTTATGCCTCTAATCTCTCTGATTTTTCTATTTAACTTATTGTCCTTTTATTCCTTTTATTCATTATAAAATCTCCTTCCTTACAATAAGTACCTTAATATCTTAATCCTCTCTCAGCCATACCTTTTCAAGTCATTTCTTCCCGCCTCAGTTCTCTTTTCTCACCTGCTTAAATGACAGAGACAGTGAGAGAAGAGAGGGGAGGAAAGGAGCAGGGAGGAGGAAAAGAAGCTGCCTCAAAAACATATTCACCATGGTTATCATTGGGCAGAAGAATTAGGGGTGGGTTATTTTAGTATTTATGTTTTTCAGAATTTTACATGTTGCCTAAGATGAGCGTACACTATTCCAGTTTCCCTAGAGAGCAGAAAAGCTTACATCCTAAAGCTTTACTGGAGGTGGAGTCCCAAAAACCAAGAATGCGGAAGTCAGACCGAGGCAGGGAAAAAGGAAAAACACTAGGTGGTGTGATTCCAAGCTGTCACAACCCCACAGCAAAATGCCACTGATTGCTCAGTCACTCAGGGTCTCCAGAGGCCACGTGAAGCTGCATCTCAGCACAGCACCTCGCTGTCTGCTGATTTTCTCTGCCTCTACTGGTCAGTCAGCTCCGACTCCCCACAGTGGCAGGTCTCATTACCCAGCTTCTCCTGCAGCCACCGGGAAGGCGGGCCTCCATGGGCTTGGCACAGCTGGTGCGCAGGTGCAGCCATTTCTCCTACCACATGGCACCATGCACGGAGGCCCCTGGCCCGCAGAGCTGGTGGTGGCAGCAGAGGCAGCAGCCAGGGCTTTGTGACACATGGCAGCTGAGCTATAGCTGGGGCTGCTCTGCCCAGGAAGAAAGACAAGTGGCCAAGGCCTGGTTACTGAATTTTCTTATATCTAAGAAAACAACAAAGTTTCTTTCAAAATATTCAATTAAATTTAAAAGTCTCTATCCTTCCAGCCATTGCTTCCTCAAGGCTCCTTCCAACGCCTTCATATCCTAGACCCAAACTGGAGACAGCACTTTAAAACAGAACTCCTAAACCACGAAGCCCACAGAGCCAGGTCAGTGACATTAATGGCAGAACAAGCCCAGCAGAGGCCGTGAAAAGTGCTCAGGCCATGGCAAGAGGAGAGGACACACCCGGAGGTCACAGGTGCTCAGCTCCAGCCAAGCGTTGTCGGATCTGCTGATTTTTTTCGAAAAGCTTTAAAAGTTTTTTGAAAGTCAGGACTTATCTGCAAAATCTCCTCATTTTTCTTTGTTGACAACAAATGTACTTTTTTTTTTTAATCTTTTGGGCCAAACAAAACACATCAGCTGGCCACGGACATTCATCTAGTCGTCCACCAACTCATGTCATCTGATCTTCAAGAGTATGCCAAACACGGAAAAGCTTCACTTTCCCGACCTTGGCACTGCCTCCTGATGATGATAGCTCACGTTTATTAAGTACATTCCATGCACAAGATGCTGTTAAGTGTTGTACATGGATTTCCTCATTTAATTCCCAGAGCTTCAGAGAGGTCCCAGATGCAAGAGGACCGGCTGGAGATGAACCCCACTGCTCACCTGGAAGAAAGTCCCCTGGACATGACTCAGCCCTCTGTTTCAATTTCTCAGGGCCTTTGCTGAAAACAGGACTGGTCTTCTGACAGAGCCCAAAGGTGGCCCCCTCTGGCCAGACTGACTTCCCCAGTGGCCTTCACTTCCCAGTTCCCAGCCCACCACCCACAGTTTTCTCCTCGGAAAACTGCACTCACTGAAGGAGGGACTGTGTTTTAAGTAGCAGTGTATCCCTAGGGCTAATTTCACGAAAAGGAAGAGATCAGGGCTTCCCTGGTGGCACAGTGGTTGAGAGTTTGCCTGCCAATGCAGGGGACACAGGTTCGTGCCCCGCTTGGGGAAGATGCCACATGCCGCAGAGCAGCTAGGCCCGTGAGCCATGGCCGCTGAGCCTGAGAGTCCGGAGCCTGTGCTCCACAACGGGAGAGGCCACAACACTGAGAGGCCTGCGTACCGCAAAAAAAAAAAAAGAAAGAAAAGGAAGAGATCATCGAACCCACCAATTAGTAACTGTTCTTTGCTCTTGAAACCCTTTGACAGGCTGATGAAAGCTATTGGTCCCCTCCCACAATATATGTCCTAATAAACCAAATGCTCCATCTGATTTCAAAGACTTCCTGTGCCACCTGACGCCCATGAGTGCTAAAATTCCTGATCCAATCATACGTTTCTTAGTTCCACAGATTAGTAATTTCTATCCCACAGAATTGTCTCGGAGCACATTATGAGTTGGTGACAGACCAAGGACTATACCTAGTGTTTTATTTATGGTCTGTGGTTTACATGGAATAAAAACCAACTCAAGCTAACCTCAGAAAAGGGGAAGAGGTACAAAATTTCATTTTGGGATGATGAAAAAGTTCTGGAGATGGTGGTGGTGATGGTTATCCAGCAGAGTGAATGTAATGTCACTGCATTATACACTTAAATTTTTTTTTTTTTTTGGCTGTGTTGGGTCTTCGTTGCTCTGTGCAGGCTTTCTCTAGTTGCGGCGAGCGGGGGCTACTCTTTGTTGCGGTGCATGGGCTTCTCATTGCAGTGGCTTCTCTTTTTTTTTTTTGCGGTACGCAGGCCTCTCACTGTTGTGGCCTCTCCCGTTGTGGAGCACAGGCTCCAGACGCGCAGGCTCAGTGGCCATGGCTCACGGGCCCAGCTGCTCCGCGGCATGTGGGATCCTCCTGGATCGGGGCACGAACCCGTGTCCCCTGCATTGGCAGGCAGACTCTCAACCACTGCGCCACCAGGGAAGCCCTGCAGTGGCTTCTCTTATTGCGGAGCACAGGCTCTAGGTGCATGGGCTTCAGCAGTTGCTGTGCGTGGGCTCAATAGTTGTGGCTCGTGGGCTTAGTTACTCCGCGGCATGTGGGAACTTCCTGGAGCAGGGCTTGAACCTGTGTCCCCTGCATTGGCACGTGGATTCTTTTTTTTTTTTTTTTTTTAATTATTTTTGGCTATGTTGGGTCTTCGTTTCTGTGTGAGGGCTTTCCCTAGTTGCGGCGAGCAGGGGCCACTCTTCATTGCGGTGCGCAGGCCTCTCACTGTCATGGCCTCTCTTGTTGCGGAGCACAAGCTCCAGACACGCAGGCTCAGTAGTTGTGGCTCACGGGCCTAGTTGCTCCACGGCATGTGGGATCCTCCCAGACCAGGGCTCGAACCCGTGTCCCCTGCATTGGCAGGCATATTTTCAACCACTGAGCCACCAGGGGAATCTGCATTATACACTTAAAATGGTTAAAGTTGTAAGTTTTATGCTATGTATATTTATCACAATTTAAAAAGGCAACATTTTCAAATAAACAAAAAGGAAGAGTGCATTTTAAGGGAATGAAAGTACATCAAGGACCCCCCTGGCAGCCAGGGCTCAGGAAGGAACCGGAAACTTCTTTCTCTCACCTCTGCGCCTCTCTTTTCACTCCTCCCTTGCTCTGTCCTTCCAGTTTATGCCCCTTCCACAGCTCCCAACTTTCTATTTCCTCTGGTGAGAGGCAATTCCAGCCTGCAAGGCCCTATCTCTAGGGTCACTTAATATAACCATGGCAACCAAAGAAGATGTCCATCACTGGGGGAATGGAGAAGAAAATAATGTGAATGAATATCACAAAAATGAAGCGATTAGAAGCAACAAACTGGATGGACATAGAGCAACACAGATAGAGCTTATATTATTGAGTAGAAAAAGGAAAAATCAGAATCAGAGCTAGATCAGAGCTTCTCCAACTTGAATGTACAGGCGAATCACTAGTATCTCGTTAAAACACAGAGTCTGATTCAGCAAGTGTGGGGCAGGGCCTGAGATTCTGTGTTCCTATTACTCTCCAGGTGATACTGTTGGGCCGAGGACCACACTTTGAGTAGAGAGGCTCTAGAACACAAGCCCAGTCATGAAATTAAAACACACCCCAGAACTCTACCTATTTCACAAGGAAATATACATTCTCCAGAACATATACCAAGCACAAGATGAGTACCTAGGGCAGTAGGAGAGACAAGGGTATAGAAATGGGATGAGAATCAGGGAAAACAAATGTACAAGATGAGAGAGAGGCCTTGCTCAAACCAACAGTGAGAGTGTGCTAAGGACTGAGGAGTATGATTAACTCAACTCTGTACCTGTCTAAAGAAAGCGCAGGAGGGGATGGGGAAGAAAAGGGGCAGGAAGAGGAGAAGAAGTTGTGAAGTGGCAACAGCAGCAACAAGGCCATTGAGCCCCTCCCCTGTGGTGGGGTCTCCGTGAAGGGAGCTGCCAAGGGCTGAACGGACCCCGCCAACAGGGTTTCCCACCACTCCGTCTGCCCCACCATTCACTGTGCAGTTTGGCAGGTTTGCCTGGGCAGCCGGTGCAGGCTTTCTGCTCTATACCCCTTCAGGGCAACTTGAAATGATGGCCTAGTTTTCACCTATAAGAAGATAGCTTGGTGAGGGTGGTGAGATTTAAAATCCACTGCCCTTTCACTTCCTACATGATGACATTCAATGTCTTTCCAGCATATATGAAAACCATCTGCTTAGATTTATTCTAATAATTTGATTCATGTATACAATGCAACAAACAAACAAAAATCATCAACATCAGTAGCAAGGAGGACCCTCTTCCCCAGGATTTTCTAATAAAGAAAAGGCTGAGGGCCAAAAGCCAGTGACATTGACAGAACTACAACCAGGCCAGAACAAGGGGAGTGAATCCCTCAGCACAGCTCAGGAGGCCACTAGCATGTTCCTGAACCGTAACACTGTGATCAATTCCTCCTCCCCCAAGTCTCATTCTCTCCAATATATTAGAGAGACTGAAACACAAATGTGTCCCCAGGACAGGAAGAATTGAAAATATGAAATACCCTACACATAGCACGATGCCAAATGGGGGTCCCACACTCTGCTCTCCTGAAAAACTTCATTACATCCTTGTGTTTTCTTCACTTTCACCTTATTACCTGGCAAGTAGCAAAAATGGTATTTCAAACAAATCATTCAATCCAATGAGCAGTTTTTCAGTTCATGGAGTTTCTCTGAAGTTAAAACATGAGCCTGCATTTCAAATTGCTCAGACCCACTGATTAATTCAGGAGTGAAATAATCCATCATATTGTTACCAAACTCAGGGACCTGGGCACTGTGTTAATCAGCACTTACTGAGCACCTGCTGTATACTTAGCAGTGTCCTGGGCACTGTGATTAACAAAAAAAGTGTTGGGCTTGGAATTTGCCTAGTAGGTGTCATCTATCTAGAGAGAAAAGACCAACATATACAAAATAAATTAGAGCAAGGAATTGTATTCCTACACATACAGTGGTTCCATTTCATGCTTCAGGCATGACTGGATCCAGAGATGCAAGCGATGTCACCAAGACACCGCTGCCCCACAGACAGAACCTTCCCAAACATAAAGCTCTCACAGAAGGAAGCAGAGAAGAAACAGGAGAAACAAAGAGAAAAACTGGCAGATCCTGGCTGGGATCAGCTCTTCTGTGATATTGTAATGATAGAGAAGAGAAAGACCCTTTCCTCCCTCACAGCTATGTCAATTCCCCATACAAGTTCTGAACTGCTCTCTCTGGGCCACCTGCCCTTTCTCCCAAATACGAACACTGAACTGGACTCTTGGTCGGTCTTGAACGCTGTAACCACCCCCAAAAGGGAAAAGCGAGCTATATGATTGACAGGCCCACCAAAATCACATGGAGTGGTAAGGTGTGAGGATTTCCAAAGAAAAATCTGCTGGGCAGACAAAAAAATAACATGATGTGATTGAGACTACGATGATGCTGAAAACTGGTGATGTCACTGTGGGTGGAAATAAATTAGGTGAGAGTGGAATGTTTCTAAAAGTAGTAAAATTATATGCAAAAAAAATCTCATTTTGGGTCTACTATATGGCAGGCCTGTACTAGGCCTTTTATTATACATTATGGAAACTCAAAATTCAAGACTTCCAAGGGCTGCATGACCCATCCCTGCCCATGTCTCCACCTTCACCTCCTGCTACCTGTCACCCTCCTCCCATCCCTGGGTACTTATATTTCTATGATTTCTTCTACTTTCCTGAAGGCCCTTACTTTTGCTTTTCCTCCTGCTGGCATTCCTTTCCCAGCATGTCTTATGGCAAACTCTACTCATCCTTCAGTTTGCACTATGATTCCTTTCCTCTCTTTGAAGAAGCAGGTTGTGCACCAGCATTGCTCTTACATAATACTGAGCCCCCAGGGCAGGGAGTGATTACCACTGTGTCCCCATTGCACAGCCCAAATGCACAGTGGGAATCTGATAAATATTTCATTCATTCATGAAGTAAATGTTTGCTGACATTTACTATTCAGTGTGCTAGGTACTATGACAAGTGTTTAAAACACTTCAGTTACCCAACAGACAAGATTCTCTGCTCTCAAGAAGCTTAAATACTTTTCAAATCAATGAGTAAATACACTAAGCAGAGACTTGGAAGTTGTGTAGCTAAGCAGAAAGAAGCTGGGAGAGTGTTTTAGGTGGAGGGGAGAACAGAGGTGGTAGCCTGGATGACATGATGAGAATTAAAAAGATGCTCTCCCGGTGGCCCTGTCATAAGCCCAACCTTGGTTTTCACCAGACTGCAAAAAGAACCTCAACTCCTTCATTGCACAACTTGGCCTACAGGTACGTAACGTGTTGTGGCTCCCCACCCATCCTTCTGAGAGCACGGGGAGCAAACCAAGAACCCCTGTGAATAGCACTCTGGAAAAGTCAAGTGCCACCTGCCTCCTGAATCACACTTGACTTTTTGGTAAAATCAAGACAATTACAAGATTGTTCCTGATCCCCTTAAGTATGACTTGATAGCCCTTGAACCAAATTAAACACAGAATGGGTCTGGGAAGGGGAAAGATGAGACAGGCTCCACCAAGTTCACCAAAGGATTTCACTTCTCAAGAGGCAATGTCATAGCCCTTACAGGCTGCACTGAATAAAAGACCAGGCTGGCTTAATGGGTATTCACTTGTTTTTCAAGGAAGCTGTAACTCATGGTCATTTAGATATGTAAAACATTCATTTTTAAGGTCATAGTAAACATTGAGTTAAGTACCCTTTCACTACCCACCCCCAAGATGAGTCCCCTTTCTTTATTTCAGAAACAGCTACTGTTACCTATTTAACATATATCTCCCTTCCAGAAGTTCTCTAATGCATTTACATATATATGTTATTTTATTTCACCTTTGTTTTTTATTGTTTTTTTTTTTTTTTTGCGGTACACGGGCCTCTCACTGCTGTGGCCTCTCCCGTTGCGGAGCACAGGCTCCGGAAGCGCAGGCTCAGCGGCCATGGCTCACGGGCCCAGCCGCTCCGCGGTATGCGGGATCGTCCCGGACTGGGGCACGAACCCATGTCCCCTGCATCGGCAGGCGGACTCTGTGCCACCAGGGAAGCCCTGTTTTGTTTTATGTAAATGATTTTATGTTGTACTTTCATTTCTACAACTTTCATTTTTTTCTCTACACCGTTATCTTAGACGTCTTTCTACATGAGGGCACATAAATCTACTTATTATTGTTAACTTGTGCATAGTATTTCACAGCAATTTTATGCCATTATTTATTTAACATTAAGTTCTTAGTAATTCTACAATAATAAACATTTAACTTGTTTCAAATTTTTCATTACAAACAAGCCTTGCTTATATTTCCTACCCCAGGCACCGGTGAGTGTTTTTCTAGAGTGGATATCTACAAATGAAATTGCTGCGTCATGAAGCTTACACATTTATTTTAACAGATACCATCGAATTCCCTTCCAAAGTGGCTGAATTTACTCTCCCACAGCAGTGCGTGAGCATGCTTCTCCCTCCTGTCAATGTTGATACGGACATCTTCTTTCTCTAAATTTATTTGACATTTTTCCCTAAATCCCACCAGGCCTGGTATGACTAGCAGTAGAGGTATTTCACTGAGATAGCCCTGAGTTAGGAGAACTCATGGCCACATGAATGAAATTCCTGCACTGAGCACTATGATTACCCTGTAATATTCCATGTTCCCTCCCAGAACCCACAGCATGCTCATAACCTGTCCAGAAGAGATACTCCACACGAGGAGGAGAGCACTGGGGTAAGAGGGAAAAACCCTGGGAACTAGCATTGGATTGGGGCCTACTAACAAGGCACATGACCTTGAGCACAGCTCTCTAATGCCATGCATCCTTGTTTCCCATCTATGAAATGATACACACCTCACGCAGTTACTCTAAGACTCAAAGCAAAATGAAGGAATGACCAAAAGTCAGTAGCACCAAGCTGCTGGAGAGGCTGTTGACTGCATTAATCAAAAACGCTCTAGATTTCTCCCTAACATAATCCAAATCTAATTTGGGAGTAACAGTTCCCACCACAAAGGGCTGAACAACCCCTTCTCCCGCCCGTCACGTCAATAGAGGATAGCACCCAGTGACACCTAAGCAGAAGGTACTCGGTCACAGAGCGGAGCTGAGTTAAGCCTTCCACAAGCACAGCCAGACTCTGCCACCCCTCATGATAAGGGCCAGCTGACAGCTCTCACCATTCCCTAATGGAAGACAGCAAGACCTCCCTGGGGGTGCAGCTGATGGAGACCCATCATAAGATGATAGAGTAGCAGCTCTCCACATTGGCTGCACACTGGAATCCCCTGGGGAGATTTATAAACTAAGAATTCCAGGGTCCCACCACCAGAGGTCCAGATTTAGTTGGTCTTTAATGTGGCCTAGGAATAGAGGTTTTTTTTAAAGCTTCCCCAGTGATTCTAATATGCAGCGAAGGTTAACAACTATTGCCTCAGAGGAACTGTAGATGTAAAATCTGACAGTACTCTGTAATTAGGAGTAAGAGCCTTCAACTATTGATAAATGTTGAAGATGGGTGATGAAATTGTGGGAGTAGTTATGCTATGCTCTCTACATTTATATATAAAACATATATATACATTTTATATATATATATATGTTTTCTTTCAGCTTTTTATTATAAAAAATTTTAAAGAAAAGAAGGAAAGAGAAGCCCTAACATAAGGAGACATTCAGAATTAAGAGTATAAGAGATGAGCTTCCCTGGTGGCACAGTGGTTAAGAGTCTGCCTGCCGATGCAGGGGACACGGGTTCGTGCCCCGGTCTGGGAAGATCCCACATGCCGCAGAGCAGCTGGGCCTGTGAGCCATGGACGCTGAGCCTGCGCAACCGGAGCCTGTGCTCCACAACGGGAGAGGCCACAACGGTGAGAGGCCTGTGTACCGCAAAAAAAAAAAAAAAAAGCATATAAGAGATAAGAAGAATGAGAGACACAGAGGAAGAGCTGCAGAACTTAAACAAAACAGCATACTAAGACAAACGTGAACAATACCAGGCCAAGTGCCTTCACTATTCTCTTAGTAAAGAGGAACTTTATGCTGATAGCAGAACTCCACTGAATAATTTCTGTAATTTAATGTACATAATTATATACAACAGTTTTGAAATAGGATATAATAATTCTCAGTTAATTCCTTCTGCTTTCTTCAGACATTAAATTTGAGAAGGCTGAGCCTTCTGGAATTTGCAGGGCAGAGCACTAGAAAGACAAAGCTACACAAAGAATTCCAAAACTCTGCATAGGGGTGCCCTCTAGTCTGTTGCCAAACACTAAATTTCACTTGTGCAGGAAGAAACCTCACAAGGCTGGGCATAGAGTGTCAAGGGAACTCAGCCTGGGCTGGGGGATGTTCTGGCTCCACCAGGAAGAGGAGAGAGTTTTGCTGAACATGCAGGGTGTTCAGTCAGGAGCCAAGAGGGGCATGCACTAGTACTAGAGATAAAGTAGTCCAGGGAAAGGCTATTCTAAGCCCAACCTAACAAAGCTTCACCAGTCTCTAAAGGGTCAAGGTAGTCCTTAAGTAACTTAACTGCCAAGACTACCTCAAACATCCTCTGAAGAAAGACAACAAAATCCAGCAATCAGGAACGTAAAATTCACAATGTCCAGCATTATTTTAAAAATTATTTCACATAGATATGTGATAAAGCAAATATAATATAATGTGAACTGTAGAATCCAGGTGGTGAGTATATGTTAAATTTTTTCATAATAAAAAGTTGGAGGAAAAACTACTAGACAGGCAAAGAAAAAAGAAAATATGACTAGAATAATTAGAATAAAAATCATTTAATAAAAACAGATTCAGAGGGACTTCCTTGGTGATTCAGTGGTTAAGAATCTGCCTGCCAATGCAGGGGACACAGGTTTAATCACTGCTCCAGAAAGATCCCACATGCCGCAGGGCAAGTAAGCCCGTGAGCCACAAGTACTGAACCCGTGTGCCACAACTGCTGAAGCCCGTGCACCTAGAGCCCGTGCTCCCAACAAAGGCAAGCCACCGCAATGAGAAGCCCATGCACTGCAACAAAGAGTAGCCCCTGCTTGCCACAACTAGAGAAAGCCTGTGCACAGCAACAGAGACCCAACGCAGCCAAAAACAAATAAATAAATAAATAAAATTTAAAAAGATCTCTTAAAAAAAAAAACAGATTCAGAAATGACAGAGCCAGTGAACACAAGGACTTTAAAACAGCTTCTCTGGGGCTTCCCTGGTGGCGCAGTGGTTGAGAGTCCGCTTACCGATGCAGGGGACACGGGTTCATGCCCCCATCCGGGAGGATCCCACATGCCGCAGAGCGGCTGGGCCCGTGGGCCACGGCCGCTGAGCCTGCGCTTCCGGAGCCTGTGCTCCACAACGGGAGAGGCCACAACAGTGAGAGGCCCACGTACTGGAAAAAAAAACAAAAAACAAAAAAAAAACAGCTTCTCTGGATCTCTCTCTCTCTCTCTCTCATTCTCTCTCTGTAAATGTTTGTAAGCAATGTTAAGCAGAACTTTTTTAAGTAAAGATTACTTTTTAAAGAGTTGCTACAAAACAAAAAGAAATACACTATTTAAAAAAAAATAAAGAAAAGAAATACACTAGTAATCCTAATGGGGGGAGGGAAGGGCCAAAGGACAAAAATAATTCACAGAAGAGAAGAAAATGAAAGTGACAAACACATGTGGGGAAAAGAAACAACTGCTCTAGTATAAATAAACAAAAAGTAAAATAATATCAAATTGGCAAATTTTTAAAATTCTACATTCAGTGTTGAAGATCACACAGGAACACAAGCACACTCATCCACTGCGAGTGGGAAGGTAAAATTTGGGTTTTTATCTTCTGGAAAGTGAACCTTAGAGGGGTAGGTCACTCGCCCAGGTGACACTGCCGGTCAGTGCCGTTGACTCCGTGGCCCAGAGTCACGGCGGTTGAGACAGGACACAACCACAGTCTCCTAAGGCCACTCTTACCTTGTTATTCATGGAGGTGTCACGGGTCATCTCACAGACAAGAGTAGGAGGCACGGTCACACACCAGGGTGGAGCTCCAAGAAGGGAAGCCACATCCCCAGAATAACGGCCTATAAATGGATGTGCAGCACTGAAGCACTAACTCCTAGATGTGTTCAGAAGCCGCGTCTGAAGGGGCTGGGGTTTGTATGGCTGGGGAAGACCAGTGGCACGGCTACATCAGGGCCTCCTGTTCCTGCCCCCCATCAACCCTGAAAGGGCAACCCCATGGTAGGTGTCTCTGAGACACTCCCTGGGGACCCCAAACAGAACAGGGCCTGTCTCTTGGCAGGAAATCAATATCTGATAGTCTCTAGTGTTTCCCAACGTGGCAGCTGACAGAGGAGCTAAATCATTTGCCCAAGGTCACACAGCTAACGAGAAACACGTCAGGACTCTCAGGCTTTTCCAATCACTCTAGTGTTTCCCAAACTTCAGCCACTTGGAAATCGCCTTCCCAATTTTGTCCAGATCTTTCTATCCCCTCTATTATTATTTACCTAAAACATTTTTAAACTGATTTTAAATCAGACCACTTTTTAAGATTTGGCTAAATTCAAAAGTGATAAGTTTTATAAAAGAAAGAGAAAAAAAGTCATAGGTTTCATGACTTTATTAAAAAGTCATAGGGGGCTTCCCTGGTCGCGCAGTGGTTGAGAGTCCGCCTGCCGATTCAGGGGACACTGGCTCATGCCCCGGTCCGGGAGGATCCCACATGCCCCGGAGCAGCTGGGCCCGTGAGCCATGGCCACTGAGCCTGCGCGTCCGGAGCCTGTGCTCCGCAACGGGAGAGGCCACAACAGTGAGAGGCCCACGTACTGCAAAAAAAAAAAAAAAAAAGTCATAGGCTTTATATATTTTTAATTCACATTAAAATAAATCACAGCTATTAAAATTTGTGCAATTGTCTACCTGTCTTAAAAATCACCTCAAAAATGACCAGCAGTCATTTGCAACACACTTGGTAGGCTCGGGCCCCCTCTATGCCCAAACAGTCCTATGGATAAAATTTCACTCTTTATTTGTTCAAATGTGTGACATATGGTTTGTGCTTGTTGTTCATAAGAAACCGGCGTGAGGGCCAGACGATTAACTCACAGTCAGCTTCGAAAGGAAGAGGGTTTACCAATGGATACTCTTTGTGCGGAAACCCCTCTGACCTGACAGAGGGGCAGGCAGGCAGCAGGGCCAGCCTGACAGACATGCAGCTCACAGGCACTCACAGGCCCTCCTATTAAAGAGTGCTCTGTTTGGACCAGGGTCTCTAATTTCCCTCCCTGCAGTGTGCTGGGTTTTGACAACTATCCTCCAGCCCCTTGACTTCCAAGACTGGCCCAAGGACCCGGGCCCCCACTTCTCTGTTTTCTGCTTTTCAGAGTAAGAATTGTTCTGCCTCTGGCTGTGAAGTCTGAGTACCTATCCTGAGGTGGCTTCTTTCATCCCTGACGGGCTTCCAGATGCCCCTTAGAACAGAAAGTTGTGATCTTTCTCTTCCAAGTTGGAAAATAAAAAGCTCCAGGAAGAATGTCTCTCTCCCCATCCCTCTCCCTCTCCCTCCCCTCCTCCCTCCTCCCCCACTGTGTCTCAGACCCCTTCTCAGATGGAGGCACCTGAGAGATGGCTCCTCTCAGGACTTTCTACGTGATTCGTTATTCCACTCACCCCTGCCTTCTGTTTATGCTGACTGTGGAAAGGTTGGAAGCTATCTTATTAGCAGTTTTTTCTATCTGTCCAGTCTTCTATTTTAAGCATCAAAAAAAACTAGGCCTTTAGAGGAGTGTGGCCCCCTTTCCTTTCTGAATATCTGTATCCCTCAGTCTGCAACCTCTGACAATCAGAACTTAGGAGCCAAGAGTACCAGGTAGATCCTTCCCTGTGTGAACTCCCACTTCTCACTCTAAAAAACTTAGGAATCAACAGACTCAGATAAGGTGCTAGCTTTTCCTATCTGAATGCCCTATCCAAATTCTATCTGAACTTGGGAACTAAAGAGAGTTGGATCTCAAAGGACACTGTCTCAAACTCAACCTCCTGGGGGCAAAATGTCTGTAGACACAGTTTCCCAGTGACTCCCTCACAGCAGTTCACGAGGGTCAAATCCTTACAGAATGTTTCCCAGAGAGAATTCTGGGCAGTGCCAGGGCCCCTGAGGAACTGGTTATGGTCGGGTAACTTTGGAAATGCTACCTTTCTGATGGCTTCACACTGGCCAACCTGGGTTTAACAAACTGGGTCTGTGTCTCTGCTGTAAGACTCCTCAGACATAAGCATATTTGACCCACAGAGCCTTTGTTTATACACCTATTAAAATCCTGTGGAACTTGTGTTCTTCAAGACACACTCCTGGAAATATAGGTTTGGGGCTTTTCACCAGCACTTTGTCCTAAGACACAGGCCTGCAGTAACCACTAGCCCAGAAGGTACCCTTGTGCAAATCAGAAAACAGCCCCCCGCCCTTCCTCAAGGCACATTTTGCCTCTGTCGGTTGGAAAATTGGGGTAATAATGCAGCGTTTGTTAGAACGCCTTTCAAAAAAAAAAAAAAAAAATCCTTTCAGAAGTTAGATGGAACTTTACTACCATCTAGTGGAAAATTGCTCAAACAGATATACCAATCTGCAGCCTTTGTGGATGGAGCCCTTTGGATGCCCCGCCTAGCTCTGCATGGAAACCCTACACAAGGCAGCCTCCCTTTCCCCGCAAGGACCCCAACCTGCCAGGTCTGGGGAGAGGCCCAGGGGTCTGAATTTTCAAGAAGCTCTCTGACTGATTCTGAAGTATAGCTCAGTGACATTTTGCACACAAACCAGGATGTGCAGGAAACAAGGTGATATGTAGGCCATTCTTACGCTTGCAGGCACATAACACATGGCAGCAATAGAATCAGAATCTGTTGCCTTGGAGAGAAAAAAAGTATTTTTAAAAAATAGTTTTTTTCAAGGTTTGGACATGCAGGGTTTTTTAGCGGGAAAAGTGTTAGGGTTTGGGGGTCTTATTGCTAAGCTCTGAGATACATTAAAAGAAAAGTAGTCAGGCTCACATTTTTACTGATTCCACTGCAAGGAATCACAGGAGGAAACCATGATTCTGGACTGAAGTGGCACTTTCCTACTGAGTAATGTGACCCAAGGCACTTGATAGAGTGGTCTGGCGGGGGAAAGGTCTTAGTTCCTCACCTACTGGTTGAGGTAAATGACACAGTCTCTTTTAGTCCCCATCTCCTCTCCTGTGAAACGGAGGCAGAGTTCTGCCCTGACCACCTCAAAGAAGTTCTTGGAGAATAAATATGTTATGAACTAAAATACTGCATAGGTAAGAGTGGATTTTTATTGCTCAAAGATGCAAATAAGTCAGGGCTGATTGAAGATGACAAGGTCACCTTGGTATACAACCCTGTTAAAATCCTTTCCTGTTGGCAAGTTGAATTAGTGAGCTTTGTTTCCTGAGGTTGTAGAGAGAAAAATCCTTTTTTTCCTCCTGCTAGGGTCATCTGTCTAAAGCATAAATCTGACCGCATTACTCCAGCTCCTTCTCACCTGTCAGATCTCAGATTAAATGTCAGCTCCTCAGAGAGCCAGTCCTGACCGGCCTTCCTCCACAGCTGCAGGTCTCCCCCTCCACAGCCCCTCCCCAATCACTCTCTACAGCACAGCCGCTGCATGTCCCTCATGATACTTGCCACTGTGTCAAGCTGCTTTATTCCTTCTTTTCTTGTCTCTCTACTCTCAAGAGAATGTAAGCTCCCTGAAGAAAGGGAAGGATGTGTTTATGTGACTCTCTCTCCAGCAAAGGCTAGATTAACACCAGGTAGCTGGTTGGCCCTCAAAATGCTTTGTTGAATGAATGAAGTGTTTGTTCTCCTGTAGGAGGCCCCTTTAGATGACAGTGCCCCCTTTCTATGAAAATTTGCCCCCATCAACCCAAAGGGATATATCCCTAGAAGCCATGTTTGAATGTGACTGGACCAGGAAGTGGCACCACCCAATGCTGTCTCCTGGGCATTTGGATCCGGAGACAACCTGGTCTGTGGCTTGATCAGAAAAGAGGGATGTAAGGAGTTATGGAGAGACCATGTCTGTCCACGTGCCTGCCTGACAGAGAAAGCCGGTGTGTCGGGGAGAGAGAGAGAAAGGAACTAGGAGACTATGAGGGTTCAAGAGAGAGTGCCTTGATTTTCCAGACCCTGATTCCAGGTTCTCATGAGGCCTGGCTGCCCATGGGCTCCATGAGAGCCACAGGGTCACAGGTTCCTTCCAGTAACTTCCCTTTTTTTGCTTGAGCCAAATTAAAAATCTCTTCCACTAGATGAGAGACCTCAGCACACCAGGACTGTTTCTCATTCGCTCCTGAATCCCAGGGCTTGGCACAGTGATGGGCGTGGAGTAAACAGCTCAGCAAACACTTCTTCACTGCACAGAGGTCAATTTTTCACTTTCCACTTACACTGTTCCACAATGTTCCCACGTATCTGGATAGGTCAGAGGTCACAAACTGGTTACTCAAGTGTTGAGTCAACCAACAGACTTGTTTTGTTTTGTTGTAATTCTGTCTTGGCCTGTACAGTTTAGGAAGAACAGAAGGGAGGGAGGAAGGAGAAAGGAGCTAACATTTTAAAATGAAGGGATTTCACATAAAAATCCAATTTTCCATCTTCTCTTTAAAAATCAGACTATTTGACTGCACTAAACTCTAAAAGCCCTTTCTACTACATCTTCTTTCTGGTGGTCCAGGGAGAAGCAACATAATCCAAGACCCAACAATCCCAAAGGGAAATGAATAAAATCAAAAAGCTTTTTTTCTCTCTCATTATTTGTGTCTCAATAAGAAAAATCTGCTTCCTCCCAGAAAGAGCCAGCAAGGATTATAAAACAGAGGCTCAGCTATGCACGCTGGCAACATCTGCATAGACAGGCACAGCTGCAGTGTCTGCTGGCTGGTGTCACCCTTGAAGCTAAGCTGCATACAGCATTTGGCCCTGCTCACTCAAGAAACCTGCTGAGACAAATGATGGTGTCGAAAGCAAGCTCATTTAATTTTTACATGGCTCGACTTCACGGTCCTTGTCTCCTTGGGCACTCATACAGCTCAGAGACTTTGGGTTTCTGCCTGGGAAGCTCAGTCCTCATGCCCCAGGAGATGGCGAACAAACCCATCAGACACAAGGGAAAAGGGCCAAAGTGCATTTTCCACTATACTGTTGTCTTAGGCGGGAAGCAAATCCTGACACAGGCAACTGAGGGCATGGATTGCCTGGGAAGTAGTCCCAGGAGTATGGAAGTGAGACAGGGAAGAGAAGGCAGCCAATAAAGAGCATATCATCAAACTGTGGGCCACTGGAGTTCACTGTCACTGGAAAATGCTGTGAGACCATGTAGAACGTGCCTCAGCATCATCTCTTCCAGTCCCCAGAGGGAGCCGGGGTATTTATCCTCCAAACCCCATCCATCATGGACTGAGGGCTGCATTCACTCCCAGCACCTCTGGCCTGTCCCAAGGATGGAAGCCATCCGGCACAGAGCCCTGGGTGTCTGCAGAAACACACGCTTATTACCACAGCTGCTCCATCCCATGCCCCTACCTCAGCTTCACAGAGTCATCCAGTCAATCCTACGATCACAGACGTGGTTGTAGAGAGAAAAATGTGACAATTAAATATCACATTGTGGAAATTACGCATACGCAGAATAGTTTGTTTACCTGGTTCAATCGTTTTCTTTATTTTGATCAAAATAAACTCCTTCTCTGTGTTTTAAAAACCACCAGAGAGGGCTTCCCTGGTGGCGCAGTGGTTGAGAGTCCGCCTGCCGATGCAGGGGATACGGGTTCGTGCTCCGGTCTGGGAAGATCCCATATGCCACGGAGCAGCTGGCCCCGTGAGCCATGGCCGCTGAGCCTGCGCGTCCGGAGCCTGTGCTCCGCAACGGGTGAGGCCGCAGCAGTGAGAGGCCCGCGTACCGCAAAAAAATAAAAAAACCACCAGAGAAAAACCTGACTCAGTGAGTTTCCCTCTTGCTGCTTCCTCAGGCCCAAAAGAGGTTCAGGTTGGATTGAGTCTCCTCAAGGCAACACATTAAAAATGGGAGCAACAGGGGCTTCCCTGGTGGCGCAGTGGTTGAGAGTCCGCCTGCCAATGCAGGGGTCACGGGTTCGTGCCCCGGTCCGGAAAGTTCCCACATGCCGCGGAGCGGCTGGGCCCATGAGCCATGGCAGCTGAGCCTGAGAGTCCGGAGCCTCTGCTCCACAACGGGAGAGGCCACAACAGTGACAGGCCCGCGTACCGCAAAAAAAAAAAAAAAAGAAAAGAAAATGGGAGCAGCAGACCTCTGATTCTGAGCCAGCTGTTTTCATCTTTGCCGGGGTCCACTTGGAACCTGACAGGCTGAAATACTGCAGTTTCCAAGGCACATGACTCCCCTCCCCCTACACCCGCCCTCCCCAGCCTTTCCAGTTTACCCGTCCACCCTGTTCTTCCATTGTCGCAGGAAGACTGAGCCTTCTGGTGAGGTTAATCTTGATCATTTATCACTGGAACATTCTTCATTCATGTGCTAATTTTTACATCTTGCTGTCACTTCAAAGAAGTTCACCAGATGTTTTGGAAGAGTATTTGATATTTTCTTTACAGAGATGCACAGTTCTCTCAGTTGCTGGAGGGTTTCCCTCCACATCAAAATTCCAGCCCTAATACAGTTCTCCACCTCTTCATAGTCACTGACATCTCATCAGAGAATCAGTCACTCAACTCTCATCAGAGCAAAAGAACAGTCCTGGGGCTGCAGTTAAAAGGGCTCGTGATTACAGGGTCTAATTCACAGATCCAGAGTCCACATCCCTAGCATGTGATTCAATTCAGCAGCCATGTTAAGATCCTGCTTATGCTCAGTGCTGGGTGAAATGCTCAGGATAGAAAGCCAGGAGCACTCCATCTCTCTCAGCCCGCAAGAAACTCACAGCAAGGTGAGAAGATGGAAAAGTAAAGGAGTGATTGCAATGCAGTGCAATATGTGGAGAATTACAACTCTCTCTGTAAGGAAGCAGTAGGATTTGGTGGAGGGTGAGGAAAACTCCCAGACACTGGTTTAGGTGAAGAAGAGGGTGGTAGAACAACAACAGAAATTGGGAATAAAGGACAAGGAGCCAGCTGGGGTGGGATGGTACTAGAGGATGGCTAGGGGAAGATCAGCTCTTAGGCACATTCATGTTTTTTCTTTCTACTGATGGCCTCCATGTGCTAGATCCTGTGCTGGGAATACAACAGAAAACCACACAAAGTATTTGTTTTTATGGAGCTGACATTCTAATGGAAGAAGACAGAAAATAAACAAGGATACTACTAAACAAACAAGATGTTTTCACAGACAACATTCAGTACCGGGGTTTGATTGTTTTTATGGCAATGTGAGAGAGAGTAATGAGAGTTGGGAAAGCTATAAACAGTCTATGGCAAGACTTCTTAACCCTGGCTTTATATTAGAATCACAGGGGAAAGTTTTGTAAAATATGCCAATGTTTAATGATTTATTAGAAGCAAGACCAAAAACAAAAGCAATAAAAGAAACACTTGATAAATTGTACTTCTTCAAAATGAAAATTATTTTGTCTACAGAAGATTCCATCAAGAAAGTGAAAAGACAGCTCTCAGAATGGAAGAAAATATTTGCAAGTCATATATCTGATAAGGGACTTTGTATCCAGAATATATAAAGAACCCTTACAACTCAATAATAAGAAGACAAATTTTAAAAAGGGAAAATATCTGAATAGGAATTTCTCCAAAGAAGATATACAAGTGGCCAATAAGAGATGCTCAACATTATTAGTCATTAAAGAAACGCATACCACAATAAGATACTGCTTCACATCCACTAGACAGGCTATAATGAAAAAGTCAGACAAAAATGAGTGTTGGAAAGGATGTGCAGAAAATGGAATCCTCATACATTACTGGTAAGAATGTAAAATGGTGCAGATGCTTTGGAAAACAGTTTGGCAATTCCTCAAAATGTTAAACATAGAGTTACCAGATGATCCAGAAATTTCATTCCTGGGTATCTTCCCAAGAGAAATGAAATCATATATCCACACAAAGACTTGTACATGAATGTTCATAGCATCATTGTTCATAGCCACAAAGTGAAAAAAACTCAAATACCCATCAATAGATGAACAGAAAAATAAAATGTGGTATATCTATATGCTGAATATTATTCAGCAATATAAAGGAATAAAGTACTGATAACATGCTACAACATGGATGAACCTAAAAAACATGCAAAGTGAAAGAAGTCAGTCACATAAGACTGCGTATTGTATAATTCTATTTATATGAAATGTCAAGACTAGGCAAATCTATTAAGACAGAAAGTAGATCAATGTTTGTCTAGGGCTAGAATAGGGGCAGAGGAGTATGGGGAGTAATAGTTAAGAGATTTATTATTTAGATAATAAAAATGTTCTAATATTAGATTATGGTGATGCTTATGCAACACTGCAAACATTACTAAAACTCTTGGAATTGAACACTTTAAATCAGTGAATTTTCCGGCATGTAAATTATATCTCAGTGAAGCTGTTAAAGAATTGAAAAGTAAAATGTACCAAATGTAAAACCGATAGTTAGTGGGAAGCAACCACATAGCCCAGGGAGATCAGCTCGGTGCTTTGTGACCACCTAGAGGGGTGGGATAGGGAGGCTGGGATGGAGGGAGATGCAAGAGGGAAGAAATATGGGGATATATGTATATGTGTAGCTGATTCACTTTGTTATAAAGCAGAAACTAACACACCACTGTAAAGCAATTATATTCCAATAAAGACGTTAAGAAATATACATATGCATGTATGTGTGTATCAGTGCCTAGGCCAATGGTTCCCAAACTTGGCTGAATCACCTGGGAATGCCCACATCACATCCCATGCAGATTAAATCACAATGTTTGTTGGGAGTAGGAGTCCCCAGGTACTTCTATGTGCAGCCAAGTTTGGGAACCACTGGCCCAGGCCCTCACTCACAGAGACTCTGACTTAACTGGTTAGAGAGAAGCTGAGGGTGATCATTTAAGGCTCCCAGGTGATTCTGGTGGGCAGTGAGATGAAGCTGACACTGTGGATGCAGAGAAGCTAGAGAAAATCTGGGGCCTTGATGCCATGATCAAACTGCTGGGTCAACCAGCCCTGAAACCCTCACTGCCTCTGGGCTGCCTGGTATGTGAGCCAATAGATTTCCCTTCTTATTTAAGCCAGTTTGAGTTAAGTTTTCTATTACTGCCCTGAACTGACACAGGCAGTCATAGACAGTATCTCTCAGACAGTGAGTATTAGAGCCAACTGAGACCAAAGGATGCAAAGGATTCAGCTTTTGAGAATCTGAGAGAAGGGATCTGAGCCCAGGGAACAGCATGTGCCAATGCCCTGAAACAAGAATAGGCTTGGTGCGTTCAAAGAACAGGTTAAAAAGGCCAGAGGGAGCATTTCCACCAAGAGCTGGTCTGTCAAGTAATAGAAGATAATTCTGAGGAGGGAAATATTTGATACATTGAAGGGTAAAGGTGGCTCAACCAACTTTAATGTAGAACGTTCTACTCGGCAGAAAAGAAAAGAAAACAAGAAAAGTCCCGAGAGTTGACCTTTCCTTGGGATGCAAGTGATCCCACTGGAAGGAAGAACAATGTCTCGCACATCACAAGGCAGCATCTCAGCCAGGATGCCATGTGACCGTCAATATACTCTAGGGAAATTATGCTCTGATTTTAAAATCAAGAACAGGCAGGTAGGGACTTCCCTGGTGGTCCAGTGGTTAAGAGTCTGCACTTCCACTGCAGGGGGCACAGGTTCAATCCCTGATCAGGGAAATAAGATCCCATCTGATGCGCCCTGCCCCTCAAAAAAGAACAGGTAGGTAGAGGGGTGTGTGTGTGTGTGTGTGTGTGTAGAAATAGTTGGTGACTTTGCTAAACCAAAGATGGCAAGGAAGAATTCAGAATTCTCCTAGGCCATAAGGAACATTAAAATTGGAAGTCTTTATTCTCTGAGAGCATTTCTAAACTGCAAAGTTCAAGCTCATGCCTGCATTCCTAAGTGTTTTTCCTTCATCTAAAAAGCAACAAGAAGAGGCTTCCCTGGTGGCGCAGTGGTTGGGAACTCGCCTGCCAATGCAGGGGACACAGGTTTGAACCCTGGTCCAGGAGGATCCAACATGCTGCAGAGCAACTAAGCCTGCAAGCCACAACTACTGAGGCCTGCGTGCCTAGAGCCCGTGCTCCACAACAGGCGAGGCCACCGCAATGAGAAGCCCACGCACTGCAACAAAGACCCAATGCAGCCAAAAATAATAAATAAATAAATAAATAAATTTTTAAAAAGCAACAAGAAGAGAGAGTCTGGTCTTAAAATTTTTTTTTCATTTTAAAAAGGTCATTTCTCAAAATAGCATTGAATATTTCATAGCTTTAAAGTTAGGGAACAGCCTCAGAGGAAAGCTTAGCACCACCTGCTCTCGTCTTAGCTCTCAGCTTCGCCTTCTCAGAAGGCAGACTTTACTAAATAAACAGCAAAGAGGCCAGGTTATTCAGCAGTTTAGAGACTCTTAATCTTTGAGGAGGTTGCTTGTGCTCACGCCACTCCCAAAGAAAAGTTGTAAAGGAGCTTCCTAGACAGTCCCCAGAGTACTGGGGCAAGAAGGGCAGTAACTGCACAGCAAGTCAGGGCTCCTGGGCCCATTATGGCCCCAAGAGACCAGATGGGATCTGAAGTGAGCCACTGAATCTCTCTGAGATCACTTTCCTTGTCAGTAGAGTTGGGGTGAAGCTGTCTCCCTCTCCTCCCAGGGGGCTCTCAGGGCTTCTTGGCACTGCACTGAGGGACAGTGCAGGGAGACTGGAAAGAAGAGGAACCTGTGCCTGGAGGGAGTGATTCCTTCCAAATGCTAATAAGAGACTCAGCAAGCCTCAGTCCATCCATCTCCTTTACAGAAAACCTCCAACAGGAACGAGTGATGTTTAGGAAGGTTACTGAGAGACTCAGTATTAGTCAAAGCTTATCAGCAGTTTCAATAGTTTTAATCCAAGTCAATAGCCATCTTCTCATTTTACAAGATAATGCCTTTGTCCTGGTCACTGGTGTGTCTGGGTCTCACTAAATGCCATAGCAAAGCAAGCTGGGCCCCGTGTCATTACCACCACCAGCATACGCAAGTTCCCTCGAATGCTTCCTTGTAACCCCTGCTGAAAACAAAATAAGATATTAATAACCTCTCTCAATAGCCCACTGTTGTCTCAATAGCCCACTGTTGTCTCCTGTCTTTGGAATGTTCACTGAAGGTCCCAGCAAGAACTGGAAATTGCCTCTAATGCTCCTTGTTTGGTCTGGCAGGGCTGGGGCCACGTGCTCTGCGGTGGAAAAGCAAGGTGTTGATCAGAAAGCCAGCTTCTTGACTGACTTTATCTCCTCCTGGGCAGAAACCAATTTCAGCGAGAACTTTGTAATTTGGAACTCAAGGATATAAGATACATTCAGGGAATCATTTTCCCTCTGCAAATTACAGGTTTGTCATTTAAGAGGTATAATATCACTGACAGGGCCTGCTGCTTCTTCTTTTTTTCATTCTGAAAACTGCCATATTGATGCTCTCAGAACAGAGACTTAGAAATGAGAATAATGGCCTGTACTTCAGACAAACAAATCCATGTTCTCTACAAAGAGGCAGAAGAAATATGCCAGACAACAAATCTTTATTTATTCAGCAAGCTCTTGAGTGTTTAGGCAGAGTGGCAGACCTGAATGCCTAGCTCATAGAGGGTGTTTAATAAGTATGTGAAAGAAGGAAGGAAGGAAGGAAGGAAGGAAGGAAGGGAGGGAGGGAGGGAGGGAGGAAAGAAGGAAGTTTGGAAGATTCATCTTGAAATCAAGCATGGTCTGAGCTGCACTGAGCTGCGTATTTGTTTCAGTCACCTTTAAATGCAAAGGCCAAAAGGAATTGTGTGGTGAGATTTGCAGAGGTTGTCAGAAAGAGCTGTAAGAAAATGATTATTGACAAAATGCAAGATAATGAGAGTGAAGAGAATTTGAGGACCAAGTTTGCAAAGAGGGGAAATAAAACAATTTGTCCAGCACTCCACCACAGCATAACAACGTGTTTGAAAAAAATCTGGTTGGATTTATTTATTAGATTTTTGTTTTTAATTTCAAATTCAGTCACTCTCTCTAGGTCCTATGGGCATGTGCTCATGATTAAAAATACATTACAGTATTCTTAGCTACCATAAAACAGCATAAGAGCAATGGTGTAATTACACATGACTTCCTCTGAAATATAGCTGCTTCCTTGGCTCTGTGCTTAGCGAGCACCCCCAGGATCAATGAAACCATAAGTATGGACCATTTCTCCTCAGCATCCCTACCAGGAAGGAGGTTACTCCCCACACCTGGCTGCTGTCCTCTCTCCAAGCTGGTATTTCTTCACCCAGATCTTCAACCTGACTCGTATCTTGGGCTGAACTGTCAGGTAAGATTTAAAGCCTGAGGAATGAGAGTGAGCACTTCACAGTTTACAAAGTGTTTTTGACTGATATTGTCTCACCTGATTAATAAAGGGCAATGCAAATGTGAAGTTTTTTCTTAAAAAAAGTTAGTGTTGAGTGTTAATTCTGGTCCCCAAAGATTAGCAAATGCTTAAATATTAAGCAAAAGTATAACATTCTCCTGGAGTAACTTTTACAACTGAACATTTGTATAATATTCCCCCAAAACTCATCATTAAGAAGGGATAATATGCAAGGAAAGCACAAAAACTCTTTTGTTAGCATTCCTGATAAATCCTCATTGCTATTCTAATAAATAAAGTCCATGTTTGGGACAAACGCTTTAAACTGAGAGCAGACTGGCCAGCCTTCTGACACCTCTGGTTCCTGCAACACCTTCGCTTTGAAGTTGCATCACTGCACTGCACAATCCAGTTGCATTTCATTGTGGAGCTTTCATAATAACCAATTTATTAAATTATTCTTCAGAAGATTGGAGTGGTAGAGATCAAACCAACTGAGGAGCTCTGAGACATATTTCTTTTTTTTTTTTTTTTTTTTGCCGTACGCGGGCCTCTCACTGTTGTGGCCTCTCCCGTTGCAGAGTACAGGCTCCGGACGCGCAGGCTCAGCGGCCATGGCTCACGGGCCCAGCCGCTCCGCGGCATGTGGGATCTTCCTGGACCGGGGCATGAACCCGCATCTCCTGCATCGGCAGGCGGACTCTCAACCACTGCGCCACCAGGGAAGCCCTCTGAGACATTTTTAAACCCTAATGTCAGTACTGACCAAATACAAGCTAGATTATCAAAAACTTTTCAAGAACATTTTAATGCCTTGCTCTCGTAAATTCTGACAGTCTGCCATTTAAGATTAAAAGGAGCCGTTTGTTTGTAACAATTGCATAAGGGCCTGGAAGTGACCTTGCCAGCAAGCAAACCTGTCAACCCTCCAACTGGGAGCCAGGGTTGGCACAGGACATTGTGCCAGCTAGGCTCCAGGAGCTGTTGCACCCTGCCTGTAGCAAACATCTGAGGCCCCATGGCACAGAGCACTTCCATGCCCACCAGCCCAACCTCCACTGGCCAGACTGAATTCCTTTGCCTGAGGGTTTCCTCTTGACACTGGAGCCCGTTCTGCCCACATATGTGGCAGACCAGAAATGCCGGGGAATTAAGCTCCCCAGGAGCAATCGCCAGCCAATGACCGGACCCCAGCTCCTTCGTCCATCTGACAGGGTCACTCTGAGGTGCAAGTTCCACCCTGTCTCCCGGAGTCTCCAACAAGATTAAACTCCTGCTGCCCACCATGGAAACTCATTAACTCTCCCTTGTTGGCTGTCTTCCCTTCCCTGACTCACTGCCACCTCCTTTATCAGTGCTTCCTGGGTTCACTTCCCAAATAAACTGCTTGCACTCAAATCCTTGCCTTGGGGTCTACTTCTGGGGAAACTCAGACTAAGACTCCCCCATCCTTACCAAGGCTTTGGATGCAGTGCACACCTCCCAGGCTGGAGAGGGAACACCCCAATGCCATCTGCTTCCCAGAGGCTCTGAGCCAGCTGCGGTCATTATGAACCTGAGTAATCTGATCTTAGATGTGAAATCAAAGGTTAGATGATGCCTTCACACCACATAGCAGTAGTCACCCCATCTAGCTTCCAGGTGGAGCGATATGAGGGGGAAGGATAGTGTGTTTTCCAGCTGTCTGTCTCTCTCTACAAGCAGCTCCCCTCCTGTCATCCTCTGTAGGCTTAGAGGGAAATCAGGAGGCGAGAGAGGATCTTGCAATCACAGAGCTGTGAGCCATGACGGAATCGTAAAGCCCCCATGAGCCCATGTGTGAGAATAAAGGAAAGTTGCATCTTTGATGGTGACGGGAACACCAGCGCCTTTAGCAGAGGCTCTGCTAAAGTAAATTCAGTTTCATAATTCTCTTATTGTGAGAAGAAAAATGGCATTCTTACTTTGTGGATTTGAATCATCATTTTGTATTTGAGAATGCTACATCAGTATCAATCTAATGAACATTCACTGACTCTCCATTATATGGCCAGTCCTGTGCAAGATTGGAGACACTGGGATAAATATGACATAGTCCCTGACCTTGCAGTAGCATGAAGGAGACAGGCCATAAATAGATAATATGGCATGAAGTGACATGCCTTAGAGTGATAAAAACAATGCATCCAGGAAGTATGGGAGGACTGATGCTGCCAGAGAGATCAGTAGGGGGCTTCCAGAAGTAAGTGACAACAAAACTGAGTCTCGGAGAGTAGACAGAGTTAGCAGGTAAAGGGGCACGATATGAAGAAAAAGGCACAGAATCAAGAAAAAGAAGTGTAGGGTTAAAGAGCAACGTCTTATACCAAATAGTATAGAAGGAATACTGCTGTTTTAATACAAGTATAAATGATCTGTTTTAATATAAGTACATTAGAATTAAACTACAATGCTTTTTCTAAATTAACAAATGGAGTACAGTACCCAATAGACAACCTTGACCCTATCTTGAGCTTCAGGTGAGCCTCCCCAAGGCTGAGAAATGCAAAATGCAGTGTGGGGGAAGTGAGAGCTGGGATAAAGTGAAGAATGGAGAAAGGCAAGAGGGTGAGGGATTTGAGGAGGGGGGAGGATGGCCACAGAACACACCACTCCCTTTTTCTTAATGCAGTGCTTTAGTTTCAGGACCTTCACAATACAACCCTGAGTGATAAGAACCCTACTGAAAAGAATTGTTAAACTGTCCAGTGCCCCAGTGATCCGTGCTGTGAGGGCTGTAAAAGGTCTCTCTCCCTCTTTCTCCTTCTCTCTGTCTCTCTCTCTCTATATATATATGTGTGTGTGTGTGTGTGTGTGTGTGTGTGTGTGTGTGTGTGTGTGTGTGTGTGTGTGTGTATGTATCGGGCTGTGTCCCTGGATTAGCAACAGATTGGACTCTCTAGGGCTTGTCATTAAATTCCCAATTACCACAGGATTCTAAACCAATGAGGTAACCTCCATGATCTGCTTATCTTGGATTTTGTCATGGGGATGATGATTTAGTGTTGATGGCAAATGAAGTAAAAGAGAGCTTTGAGCTATTTCTGAAGAAAGCAGTAAGAAAATGAAAACTGAATAAAATTAATTAGCTCCAAATCAGTATAATTTCCTACCAAAAATGCTAAGGAGGCTTGCTAAAGAAAACAGTCACTACGTCTTCTCCTTGCACCAAACAGTTCTCAGTTCTCTAGGAACTGCTTGCCGCTCTCCTTCTCACCAAAACTTCAGATCATCCAGGAAGGCCTCTCCCAAGATGGTAACCTTATTCCCATTTTGGAGAGACTCAGCCTCTGGAATCACTGCAAGGTGAGGGTGACTGCCCCGAAGGTCCGAAGCATTCAGAAGCCTATGAAGAACATCTGTTTGCTTCTCATGGATGCTTTTACAGAAGATAGAGAAGTCAGTAAATATCCCTTTTTTTTGAAATTTTGGTGTCCCTTAGCAACACGTGAAAATAAATGGATGATATAAATGTTGAAAACATAAATGTCGATATTTAAATAAGGAGAGTTGGGACTTCCCTGGTGGTCCAGTGGTAAAGAATCCACCTTACAGGGGACGTGGGTTCGATCCCTGGTCAGGGAACTAAGGTCCCACATGCCGCGGGGCAACTAAGCCCGCATGCCACAACTACTGAGGTCCCTCGCCTCAACTAGAGAGCCTGCGTGCTGCAAACTACAGAGCCCATGAACTCTGGACCCCGCGCACCACAACTAGAGAAGAGAAAAACCTGCACACCACAACTAGAGAGAAGCCCGTGCGCGGCAACAAGGAGCCCGCATGCCGCAACAAAAGATCCCACGTGCCTCAACGAAGATACCACGTGCCAAAACTAAAGACCTGATGCAGACAAAAATAAATAAAATAAATAAATAATATAATAAATTGAAAATAAATAAATAAGGAGAGTTAATCAACAAGTTAGGTAGTGAACAAGAAGGGGTTTTGTTTTGTCTTTTTAAGTAAAAGAGATTGTCCCTAGCCTCAAGATTCTTCCAATATTTGTGAAGACAGACTATCACAGGAAAAAACACAAAATCCCACACTGTATTGTGTATAGTGTGGACTGAAAGTCCAATGGGGGTGGGGGGTGGGGAGAAGAATAAGGAGGGCTGCTGTGTCCACCAGGATGAGCTAAGCATTTTTGAATAGAGCACTTTACAGATTACAAACAGCTTCTATTTTCCATGATCACACTTAACCTCCCATGGGGAGCAAGCAAGGAGCATTCTGCTCTTATCCGTACTTTACAGGTAGAACACGAAGCTGAGACAGGCCCAGGGCTGGACAGCATAAGTAACAATTCTGGAACTTGAAACTGCAGTGTAGTCAGTCCAGCATCTGAGCTCTTTCCCCAGAAACTGAACTGATGCCTCAAGAGTAACACAGTGAGCCACCCATGTGTGGTACATGCCTGCTACTCCTTAAGGAGTAGAGAAAGACAGACACAAAGAAAATGAATGGGTGAATCCAACCCCAACCTGTACACCTGGTTGCTCTGGGTCTCTACCCCTGGCCCATTCCCTCAACCCTTCAAACTCTAGTTTCTCACTATCCAATGGCCCAGACGACAGAGCAAGCTTCAGTTAGAACTGCTGAGCACTGCAGAGAAAATCTTTCTTTCCCAGCCGGAAAAAGGGCTTTCAGGGCTTGAGTCTGAAATCCACTTTGTGAAAATTCAGAATTGAAGTGCTTGTTTCATTTGCATCTTTTGAAAAGATCTGTGAACAGGCATTTGGCCCAGGTTTATCTTGAAAATGCCTTTAGACTTGAATATTTACAACATTAAATGACTCAGTTTTTCTTTGATGGAGCTTGAATCATTTTAGCTATCTGAGCCCAATTCAACCCTTCCGTTTTGTTCCCTTCCTCTACACACAAACTTACACTTGCGTACACATGAATGCACGTGCAAACGTGCATAGACATACGCGTGCTTGCTCTTGCACCTTCATGCACACAGACGTACACAGAGTCATTCATATGCATTCACACATACAAACATGCCCACAAATGTACACAAACACATGCACTCACACTTCAGACTTTTCATGCACAGACTGATCCAGTCAATGCAGAGAGAATGGAAGGAATAAGCATTGGGCTGTGCCACCTGCTGTGTTTGAATCTTCACTATTTAATTCTAACTCTTCATCTACCTCCCCCTTACTATTCTTATGACATTTTACTTTTGGAGACTCCACTCTGATGTGTCATTGTACCACAAAATTCTGGGATAGGGGGCAGCTTAAGGTCACCCAGAGCATGAATCCTCTCCCACAGTAGCCAGGCCAAAAAGTTTAGACTCTCTTGAAGGACTCCAGTAACAGGGAACCTTCTCCCTCATGACGTAGTCTGATTCTTTTTCTCACATCTCCTGACTTCAGGCTAGTCAGGTAGCTAAAGTTCTAATCCTGGCCCTGCTCCAACCCCCTGGGTGACATGGGACACATCGGTTCCTGTCCTAGGCTTCATGTTTCTCATGAGACAATTGGGGCAAATGATCTTTTCAATCAAGACATTTTGATAACTTGGAAACTGTTACAATATTCTTCCTTATTTTGAGTCAAAAATCCCCTCCCCTAGAGTACCTACCCCTGGTCCACGGTCTGCCCTGTGGGGTTACACCTTCAACCTCATGCCAGAGAGTGGGTGGGTAGCTTCACCTTCTCCTCCAGGTAGGACTCTCTTCCTCTCTCTGTGGGCTCTGTCCTGGGTACTTCTTTTGCCTACCTCACATCCACATGGCCCACTTTTTACTCCAGCTACTGCTGCTGCAACCAACTTTGGGAAGGTGTAGCCTGATGACTTCTTATCTCCACTGCACTGTGTTCCTCTTGCTTTCTGCCCTGGAAGTAGTTCACTGTCTGACACCCACTGAGTTCTGCAGGAACCCACACAGGCCATTTTGGACCAGGGTGACCTACCATCGAGCTTTTTCTAGGATTGAGGGGGTTCGTAGGATGCAGGATATTCAGTTTGGAAATTGGGACAGCCCCAGGCAAATTGGAACAAGTTGGTCACCTTAGCCTGAATTTAGGAAGGTCTTAACACCCAAGGGCAACCATAAACAATGGGGGACTCAAGTTGCTGGTGGGTGACACTCCCCTCCTATGGCCCTGGATAGATCTTTTGAGGCACATTCTATGTGCATGGTTCCTCAGAAGGTCCCGGAAGGATTAAGTCCCAGTTGCCCACAGTAATAATCAATTTGAGAATCCCTCTATTTGAGAAAGATTTCTCTCTTCCCTGTCTTGCTCTCCTTAGTCCCCACACTCATATCCCTCGGATAACTTCCCACAGAAAACGACTAACACACAAAAGCCCTCCCTCATCTCAGGCTCTGCTTTGGGAGAAAATTCCAGGCTCAGGCAGTACCTGGGAATTTTGGTTAATGAAAATGTTACAGGGTTGCCCTCTTTAGATACTGGACTTTTGGTTCTACTGCCCAAATAGCATTCTGTGAGGATAAACACCACCAAAAAGTTCTCAATTTCTCTACAACTTCTTAGTATTTTTGTTTGCACCCAAACCCAGCCAGGTGACTGAAGCAAATCACTTCTGTAGCTGTTGGTTCATTTCCTCAAAATATGGGATTTGGAGGTTACTCCTGAGAAGCACACAAGGTATCTTGTCTCTGATCAAAATCAAATCAAAACACCTCCTGTGGAGGCATAGCAGGCATTTTATTTCCTGACAATATTTCTCCAGTCCAAATTCAATTTCAGTAAATGAAATTCAAGTAGATATAAGTGCAAGAATGCGGAACTAAGAATAACCTGATTCGTGGTTCCTCAATAAAAAAAAAAATGAAAGGACTTCCCTGGTGGCACAAGTGGTTAAGAATTCGCCTGCCAATGCAGGGGACGTGGGTTCGAGCCCTGGTCCAGGAAGATCCCACATGCCGCGGAGCAACTAAGCCCATGCGCCACAACTACTGAGCCTGCGCTCTAGAGCCCACGAGCTACAACTACTGAGCCCATGTGCCACGACTACTGAAGCCCGTGTGCCTAGGGCCCATGCTCCGCAGCAAGAGAAGCCACTGCAATGAGAAGTCCACGCACTGCAACGAAGAGTAGCCTCCACTCGCCACAACTAGAGAATGTCCATGCACAGCAACGAAGACCCAACGCAGCCAAAAATTAATTAATTAATTTTTAAAAACTAGGAAAAAGACATACTATCAATAGAAAAGTGAGAAGAAACCCATTAAACTCTAACACATATTCTGAGTCAAATCAAGCTTTTCTGCAGGCAGGATAAAACAAGGTAAATGAGTATTTCTCAATGATCAATCACTATCACTTCTGCAGCACTTTGCATGTATCATCTTAATTCCTTAGAACATCCCCAGGGAGTTACATTTACCCTTGTCACCCCCATTTTATGGTTGGAGAAACTGAGGTTCAGAAAGATTAAGTCGCTCGACCAAGGTCACACAACTAGCAATTTGCAGAGCTGAGGTTCAGACAGTCTCACAACTCCCCTTTATGGTGTCCACTTTCAACCTCTGTTTCATTTCTCCGGCTCCCCCTCTACCAGGAATTCCCTTACTCACCACCACCTCCACCTCCACCTTTGGACATTCTTCCCATTCTTCCAGACCTAGATCCTACCTCACCCCCTAGAGCCTTCCCAAGCCACATGCTGGATGGCACTGCTCCCTCCACTGAATTTCCACTGTTACTTCCTATATATACCATATAAATCAAACATGTATATCAAACATGTAATGAGAACTTACTATGTACCAGGCCCTGCACTAAGCATTTTGCATCATTATCTCTACACCAAATCTTACCTCAAGTTACTATCATTTCCCTATTTCATAGCACAGGAAAACAAGGTACAGTGAAGTTAAGTACGTTGGGGTCACTCTCTCACTCCCTCCTGATTCCAGGCTAGAGAAAGGAGTTTCCAAAATGACTGAGGAAGGCTATGTGGCTTGCCAGGGGTGCTGGAGCCCAGTTAGCTTTCAGATCAGGCCTGTTATACAAAGCTCCTCCCTGGCCACTTGGCACTGCAGCCTTTCCCCCCTGGGTCTTCCTCCCGTGGCACCAAGCCTCAGTCGTCACCCAACAGATGTATATTCAGTGCTGCTCTATCCCAGGCACTGTTTCAGATGCCCAGAAGCTTATTTCTTTTTCTGCCTCTTGTTGGGAGGCAGACATGGTAGATAGGTATAAAAGTGCGTCGAGAGAAACAAGACATATTACTAGCTGATATGTTCTTTTTACGTAAGAAAAATTATTCAGAACTTAATACGGGACATCTATTTCAACAACTGATTAGGACCCAGGCATTTTACAATTTCATAAAACTGTTAAGGTACAATAAATCATTTTCCATCCAGTAGAGGCAGTAACCCTAAAGTTTCATATTTTATTCCCCTGTAGTACAAAACCAATTTTAATCTAATTTTGAAATTTTATCTTAGCAATTCTTTTTTCCCTGATGAACTGACTGTAAAATCCCACTTTCTCATATTCCTCTTTTCAACTAGCCTAGTCATGAATGAGTTAAATATAATGATGGCACATGCATAATATTTATATGAGAATTATGTTTTTAACATTTTTAGAGTTACTTTGATAATTATATTCAGAGGATTGAAACAGTATATATGATCATGAGTGAATGAGTGGCTTCTCTAGAATTGGGTAATCAAGGAAGGCCTCTCAGAGGAGGTATGTACATGAGCTGAAGGACTAAAAGGAGTTGGACACAAAAATGAGGGGAGGTCATTCCAGGTGGAGGAAACATCTGAGAAAAGACCAAAGGAGGAAAAGGAGTTGGCTCATTGTGCAAGGGTGGAGCTGCGGGCTCCTGATTTCTAGCATTTGCCAATTTCCCTGGTGTAAATATTCCTACCTCTTTGAGCAGCAGGAGTACACGAGAACACATAGTTGGGAAACAACACACACGAGCCAGTTCCAGCATACCCCTCAGCTGTTCCAGAAAAAGGAATAAGGCCAGAGGAGCAGGGGAGACCAAGGAGGTTTAGGAGATGAGGTCAAAGAGACAGGCAGGGAGCAGATCTAGGAAGGAGATCTTGGAAGGAGTTTAGATCGCATTGCAATTATGATGGAAAGCCACTTGGGGGATTTTTAAATACAGGAGTGACACTGCCTCTTCCTTTTTGATGTTTTTCTTGAGAGGAGGGGGAGGGAAATAAGGAAAAACATAAATTCCTCTCCTAGCTTTATGCACTAGCAGTGAACTTGCCCGAGTGTCTCACCTCCTACCTCCTAGGCTTAGCAACAAATGTCAAGCTGCATCATTTTCTCCATTTTCTCTCAGTAGCAAGCACTCAATTTTTTTTTTTGAAAAAAGAAAGTGTTCATTCTTTTAAGACTATACAGAAAAGGAACTGTTAAGTAAAATTGTTTAAAAATGTGTTGTGCTGTTTCGAATTGTGTTAAAAATGGTCACAAAGGTAGCTTAAGGCCTTTTAAAGAGCAATTGCTATCTGCCACAGCTGGTTGACTGCCCAGCTATTGGAGCTGCTGGACGAGAAGGACAGCTACCCTCGTGCACTAACTGACCTGCTGCCCAGAGATCAGTGTCCAGGGGATCCCAGTCCCAGAGCTGGGGACACATGTTGGGAAAGTGGGACCTGTTGCAAAAGTTATTGGGGACCCCTTTCGCCCCAGTGGTTCATCACATTTGATCTGATGGATATTGGCTCAGAGACTGAAGCTCAGGAGCAGTCATGTCTTCTCTGTTGAGTTTTACTCTAAACTGGGATCTACAGCTGCAGCCATAGAAGATTCCCTTTTCCGGGCTGCCCTGTACTTCCTTCCCTGGACTATGAGCTCCTCACGTATTATTCATTTCTGTATCTTCCACAGTGACCACTGGGTATATGGTAAATAATAGGTGTTCATTAAACACCCATTCACTAGCAAGCAAATTTCACTAGAGAGTCCCTATATGGCCAGTACTAGATTAATTTTCAAGGACTCAGAGAGAAACAAGATACCACACCATTATCAAATGAACAGAAACAGAGCAAAAGAAACAGAGAGAGAGAGATAAAGGCAAGGGTTATACTCTGTGAGTTCTCCAAAAAATTGACATGATTAGCAGTTTCACAAAAAGAAAAACAGAAAAAGGGAGCTGAAGATAGATATATAGAAAGAGAAAGTACTAAAATATGAGTTAATTAAAAGGTTATGGACATGGTAGAGGAATATAATGGCTGTTCTGAAATTTTTCCAGGATAACATCATCTTAGCTGTGCTTAATGGTGTAGAAACTCAACAGCCTAAATCATGGGCAGGAGCAATCCCAGAATAACTTTGTGGTGAGCTTCTTGGCCTTGCTTGCACAGCTTGGGCAGCATCAGAGTGGCCATCAACCTGTACAGAATCTGAGAACCCCAAATGCCATCATGTTCCATGTGATACAGAGTAGAGGTATAGGGGATGAGGCACTAAATGGAGTCCTGGTCCAACTCTATCTCACAGTGGGTCCACATGGTGGTCATTGCCCTCATTCCTGAATTTACCATTAGCCTGACTAGGGAACCACTGGCTGCACACAGCACAAACAGTAGCTTAGACCATGCATTGGCTCTTGACTTATGGAATAAAAGCTATTCTAGTAGGAAAGACCAAGAAGAAGATCCTGAAATTGCCCCTCATCCCCAAACTCTTGACTGAAGAATAAATAAAAAAACAACATATCACATCCTGAAGAGCGGGGTGGAAAGTAGTGTCACTCTCAAAGATTTAAAGGACACGGAAGTCATGGTCTCCATTTAACTCACAAGTCTGGCTCGTACAAAAACAAAATGGGTCACAGCAGATGACAGTAAACAACTACAAATTTAACCAAGTAGCAGCCCTAGTTATAACTATGCTGGATATGGTATCTTTACTAGAACATGTTAACACATAACATATGTAGAACATAGTTATTGATTTGGCAAATGCACTATTTCAACACCCATCATGAAGGAGGCTTAGAAGCAGTTAGCATTCTTGTGGATGGACACCAGTACACTCACAATCTTACCCCAGACAGGGCTATGCTAATCCTGCTTTCTGTTGCAACGTAGTCTGAAGGGACATTCCACAAATTATCACATTGGCCCACTATACTGATGGAGGAGAGGGGAATTTCCCCCTCTACTTCTCTTGAGTTCTTGTGGCTGGAATAATAATAAATTGATGCAGACAGATTAACAGGAGAAAAAGAAACACATTTTAATTCATGCACATGGAAGTCTCTAGAAATGAGACCTAATAAGTGGCCAAAGTAAGCAGCTTTTATATTTTTTAGATAAAGAAACAATATATTTGAGAGGAAATGACAGGACAAAGAAACTTAGGTTTGGGTGCTTAATTAGTAAAGAATTTAGCAAAATTTGGGCTTGGGTAGTAAATCAGTAAAGAAGTAACAAGGTTTATTTATATAGTCTTCTCAGCCCTGAATTCCCTGTCTCTAGTGATAAGGATGTCTTTCTACCTCCCAGTACAGAGAAGCCACCTTTCATATATGAGATTTATTTCCTGCTTCCAGGGAGACAGAAAGGAAGGTCAAAGTGTTCCTTTTTTATTGGCCATTTCTTAAGTAAATTTAATTCAAAATAATCAATATGCCATTGAGGCATATTTTGAGGTTGCCTGCCTTGGGCCCCAACTATGACATAATATTAATTGGACCTTGCTTATTGGAGCAATGAGGGCAAATATTCTAGATACTTCATTAAAATACATGATCTAGAAGGTAGGAGATAAAATCCAAGGGCCTGTTGGTGAGGTTGTCTGTGGTCCAGCAGTCTGGGACATTCTGGAATATCACCTCAAAAGCAAAGGACAAGCTATTGAAAGTTGAACCTTCAACCACTAGGAACAAAGCACAATAACTAGAGAATAAGGTTTTAGAATGACATAAACCATACTTGGGAATACTACTTTGACCCATTTATTGGGTAACATGGAAATCTACTAGTTTTGAGTGACCCAGAGCAAGAAAGATCTGCAGAAGTTTTAGACTGTGCTATAAGCATCCCTGCTTGGGCCACATCACCTGGCAGAATCCAGGGTACTAAATGTATCTGTGGTAGGAAAAGATGTTGTGTGCCCTAGAAGAGCTTCAGTGCAGACCCTTGTAGTTCCAGAGCAAAGAAATGCCATCCACAGAAGAGAACCATGGAGCACTTAAAAAGACCTCCTGGCCTGCTACTGATTCCTCTTAGAGTATCTGACCATGGGACATTAAGTGACCTTACAACCAAAGCTTCCCATCATCTGCTAGACTGTCAGGCTCACCCAGTCACAAGGAGCTGCTTGGTGATAGAGCAATGGAATGGCTTCTTAAAGGTACAGCTGAGGAATCAGCTTAGTGATGACACTCTGCAAAGAGAATGTCATCCTTTAAAGTGTGGTGTACACTTTAAACCCATGGCCATTCTATGATGCTATGTTCCCAGATGTAGGATACATGGGTCAGGAAAATGGAAGTAAGAGTGTCCCTGTTCAACATCACTTGGGTGTTTGTGCTTTCTTCCATGCAGCTTTAGGCTCATGGGTGTAGAAGTACTGTTTCCTATAATAGGGAAAATGCTTCCACCAAGGAGACACAGTCGGAGTCCCACTAAACTTAAAGCTACTGCTACCACCTGGTTACTTTGGGCTCCTCTTGCCAGAAACCATCCACCACAGAAGCAGTTACTATGATGGCAAGGGTGATGGCCCTGCCCACCATGAGACAGGACTCCTGCTACATAACCCTGGCAGGGAGGAATATCTTTGACATCCAGATGATAGACTTGGCTATCTTTTGTTATTCTCGTATCCAGTTTTAACAGTAAATGTGCAAGTACAGCAACCATGGTCTGTTAAAGACACGGAAACCACGTCTCAGACTTCGAAGGGATGAGGTTCTTGGTTACCTCCCTCCCAGTCCTCATCAGGCAAGCCATTTAAACCAGTAGAAATGCTAGTGTCACCAAGAGATAGGGGAATTCCGAAAGTGTGGTGGAAGAGGTAGATGATGAGTGTTACTAATGGTCTCAGCAATCCAACAGGGGACACTATAGTTTGTCTCACTCATCTCCTCTTGTGAATCTCCCCAGAAATGATGGCTAACCAGAATCCTGGAGAAGCTATGCCCCAAAGGAAGAAAACTTTAAAAGATACATATTCTGGTGATTCCAGTATCCAAGGACTGAGACCAAAATCTCAAAAACTTTTATAAAAATAAAAATGCAGATTACCTTAAAAGGAATAAAAATCTGACTACCATCAAACTGCTCATAGCAATATGGGATGCTGGAAATCCTGACACGACTCTCTTAAAAGTTTTTAGCAGAAATTTTTTAAGCCTAGAATTCTATATCTAATATCAAGTTTAATGTTAAAAATTATACATATTAAAATTCATATAATTCATCACCAATGTATCATCTCTGAAAAAAACATTACTTGAGGGTGTGCTATAATAAAGTTAATCAAGAAATATAGACACTGGGGATACAAGAAACAGTGTTATTCTGTCAAGTTACTATTGCTTCATGACAAGGGATGCAAATTTAGAGGTGGAAAGCAACCATTTTACTATACTCAGAGATTCTGTGGGTCAGGAATTTGGATAGGGCACAGTAAACATTGCTAACCTCTGTTCCTCAATGTCTGGGGCCTCAGATGAAGACTCAAAGGCTGAAGGTGATTCAGTGGGTAAGGGCTGGAAGCATCTGGAGCCATCTTCCCTCAGATGTCTGCAGGTTGATACTAACTATGGGCTGGGACATCAGTAGGGCCATCAGCCAAAACTTATGGACTCTCCATGTGGTCTCTCCACATGGGCTAGTTTGGTTCCGAGTGTGAGCCTCTCCAGACAAAATGGCAGAAGGGCAATGCCTTTTTATGCTCTGAGCTGAGAAGTCACATCGTATCACTTCCACTGTGCTCTATTGATGAAGGTATTCACAAAGGGACACCCAGGTTCAAGGAGAGGGTGTGAGTCTAACTGTAAGAAGAGTATGGTGGATGGGAGACTCTGTGGTGGCATCTTTGAAAATACAATCTGCCACAGCAGTGAGCAAGGAAATTAGTAACATTCCTTGTTAAGTCTAAGTAGCTGTCCATGATGAAACTGTGAGGCATAATGCAATTAAGAAGAATGGAAATTTTTAAAGCATGGGCATAATGTAGAAAAAAGTGAATAAAATACAGACTAAAATTCCAGATGATTTCAAAATACTGTGGGTATTAGGGTTGAAGGAGGGAGGGGGAGTATACAGTGTGCTAAAGGTCTTGTTCATTCAAGGTGGCTAAAGGTAGAGATTAATTCTGGACATTAAAATAAATCTATGTTCACATGTATTAGGTAAATGTATAAAACTCTTGTATAATACTATGTCATTTTAAAAATACTTTAATGCCAACCATTAAAAGATTAGGAATAAGATGTAATTTCCAGCTACTAAAATAATTAAAGTAACAAAAAACAGTAAAACAAATAACAGGAGGTATTTTAAGTAAAATAAGATAGTAATCATTAATAACAATAAGTGTGGATTTAATTTCCATTTTAAGGAGAGATTTCTGAATTGGAATATTTTAAATCCATTTCTATGTTACTTACCAAAAAATAAAGCAGGCCTAAATTTTAAAAGTAGAGGGAAAAAGAGAGAGAAAAAAGTTGAAAATTAAAGAATATATAGAGATATACCTGGAAAACTCTAACAAAAAGAAAGCACGAATGGCAATACTAAAAACAGTCAAAATAGAATTCAAGGTGAAAAGTGTCAAATGGGAAGGAGATATTTTATATTAAAAAAATTACAATCCCCACAGAAAATATAATAGTCATAAACCTTATGACCGGAGAAGCATAAACTTTGATATTTATAAAGCTAAAACTCTTGGAAATATGAGACAAATTGACAAGCACTGTCTTGGTGAGAGATTTAAAAACTTCTCTAAGAGATTAGGATACCAAGTGGACCCAAAAAAAAAGATTAGGTCATGGAGGATTTAAATAAGAAAATTACTTAAATATTTCTCTTATGCTTTTCATATGAACTGCCTGTGTCTAATTCAATTAACTGTATGGTTGTATTGCTAACATGAATTGCACCCAGTAAACAGACTGCATATTTTTTTCACATACTTGTGGAACATTTTTTTCAACTGGACTTTTATTAGACCAAAGAAATAAACCACCAGTTTCCAAAAGGCAAAAATGATACAGGCCACATTCACTGAAAGGATTCAATAAAACTAGATATCATAAACAATTCATTTGGAAATAAATCTTGGTTTAAAGTGAGTATGAAAACTGACATTACAAATAATTAGAAATAAATGACAGTGAGAGTACTAAAGGTAAAAGTCTGTAGGATATGGCCAAAGGCATATTCAATGACAGGTTTGGTTATAATTGTATTTATTAGCGTACAAGAAAGACCAAAGATAGAGTACGGATTCAACTCAAGATGGAATAAGCAAAAAAAAAGCTAAAGAAAAACAAAGTATCAGCATGTATGATATTGAAAGCTGTAGAATTACATGAGATGACATAAAGCAATTGTGTAGACAGAGCCCAGGACAAAGCTGCAATAGTTTGAGTTCTGGAAAAAGTAGAAGATCCAGTGAAAGAGACTGAAAGAGATGGTCAGGGGGTATGAGGAGAATCAGATGAGAATGGTGTCAAGGGAACATCACTTTTCACAAATAAATGAGTGGCCTATTGTTGACAGCTGCTGAGAGATCAAATAAGACTACGTCTGAAGTGTGTGCATTGCCAGCAGCAGCATGGAAGTAATTGGGGGCCCTCAACATGCACAGTGTTGCAGAGAGAAGCCAGATTGAAGAGTAGGGGTGGGGATGGGAGAGTGTGCTCATCAAGGAGGGGTATCACATTTTTAAAGAAGGAAAATCTCTCCCATAGAAGAAGATGATGCATTTGGAGTGTCTAACAGTGGCTGGCTCATCACAGGCCTTGCTGACGCTTTCTTGTTGCTCACGCCTCACCTTTCATTCATTGACTAGAAATGCTGTGGCTGTTTCTCTTTTTTAAAGCAGGTCTGGGCTACCAGCACAGCTTCTTTAACATTATTTCTGTTAAAAAAGCAGATATGACTTATTCTCTTTGAATGAAAGTCCTTTTCTAGAAAGGGAGGCAGCCAACATTGTGGTTAAGTCCCAGTTTCCCATGTCAGGTGGTCATAGTTAAATCTAGTTCCACCTCCTCTGAGCTGTGTGGCCAACAGGGATTTTCATAAATTCTCGAGCCTCTGTTTCTTTATCATTAATCATTAATTAGACTAGTACCTGCCTCATCAATGCACGTAATAAGAGCATGGAACCTATATTAACACTACTTAAGTTCAAGAATTTCCCTGTCTTTTTATTTCAGAGGTGGTTCCTTCAACTATAAAATAAGAGCTCGCACCACTTGGTGGAATGTGGATCTCTCAGTGTGGAGGAAGGGGCTGACATAGCCAGGTCAGTCATGGGTCTTGATGATGCCAGGACTGCTTTGCCTGCAAAGTACAGAGACACTTCCATTGGCAGCTCCCAGCTGCCTGTAGCACAAGTAGCTCCCCCTTCCCTGGCTTTTACTCTTCCCCAAGAATCCCAGGAGATCCAAGCTTAGGCTCCCTTAGCCTAATGAGAAGGAGACATTCTGACTTTTTAGGTTATTTTCTCTCCCCAGCACCCAGCACATGGTAAAAAAAACATGATTGTTGCTTAAATGAATGACCTCACCAGAGGAAGAGGGCCCAGCATGTACATCCTTGCACTTCCTGCTAGGCCCGGCGTCATCATGATTAACACAGAAATACCCAGCCGGGAGCCAAGCCTCTAGCCTACCACACACCCTGACTGGGTGACTTATGACTTTGTATTTTTAAATTGGCCTCTCCAGCACTGTCTGATAAATCAACACACAAGTCATTAAATGGTTCATTATCCCAGTAATCTAATTCATTCTTCATGCCAAGAAATTCAAGAGGTGTCAGGAAACTTCGAAATATCCCATTTGAAGCCATGAGTGCCCATCCACATAACTGATTAACTGGATGAGAGAGACCAGTTGGACACAGAGGTCAAAGAGAAGGCTCACCAGGTGGTGGTCTTCCCTCCAGCAGTCCTTGACCTCCTGTTGGAAAATGTAAGTCAGATTCTTACTAGGCAGACTCTGTGTCTCACATACTTTTCTCTCTCATATGCTCAGAAAGCAATCAGGCTGATAGCAGGAGTCTGGTATAGAATTAGCAGCAAAACACACTCAGCTAGATCACTTCTGTAGAAAGAGTATCAAGTCCAGGTGCTATAGTAGAAGGGGTAGTCCCAGTTTTGCCATTGGGTATGAAACTCAGGGTATACCAACTGAAATCACAACACTTTGGTTTCATCATTTGTCATACAAACAAGTGATTCTCCATACATTCCAACTTCTTCTTAGTTCTAAAATTCTATGATCCTAGCATGTTGGGGGAGAAGAGAGGAAGAAAGAGTTCAGAGCTAGGTTAGAGTTAAGGTTTAAATACATCTGGTGTGTAGAATTAGACAAGAGACTCCTCCCCCCAAAATCTACATCCACCATTTTGCATGAAGGCCGGGGTCTCCTCTGCCTAGATTTTGCTGATTGCATCAGTGATTACTCTTTTCATGGAAAGAAACCAAAAATCCAAATAAAACTGGCTTAAGCAACAAGGACATTTATTTGTTCTGGATGTCTGTTTTGGGTCTATTGTAACACAAGGTACTAGAACGAAAACTCTACACTTGTGGAACTTAATTCTATTTAGGGAAATAGATAATAAAAAATTATGTAAACATATAATACAATGTCAGATATTGATAAGTGCCATGAAGACAAACAAAACAGGGTAAGTGGACAGAGAGATGCTCTTTCAGGCAAGATGGTGACAAAGTCTCATTAAGGAAACTAATAGCTCAGATAATTTTGGTAAAAAAATAAAAGCGTAACAGGAAGACTATGAGAGCATCAAAGAAGATCACCTCTCAGGAAGCATCACTACGAACTGGATGGCAGTGTGGTTAAGCAGACTGGGGAGAACTTGAGTAAGGCTTCTGTGAAGGGTAGAAGGAAAGTCCCAGCATGGCCTGCCCCATGGAGGACCAGAAATTTTAGCTGATGGTTGGTTGGGAAACTTCAGAGGACAGCAAAGATAGGACTAAATGTCCCTGTTGCCAAGAGCCCAGCATCTGCCAAGGAGTCACAAATTCCTAAACTTCCATGGCCCCCATCTGCTCAGCTCCCTCTTCTCTTGTACCTTCCCTTATAAATTTCAGGCACTTCAATAGTCCAGAACTCTGATCTCTGTATCCTCAGCTAAGATCACTGCTTTTCCTTGGGCTCCACTTTGCTGTATTGCAGCAAGAAAGGCCCTGAGGAAGAAAGCTGGGTCACTCTTTGTGCACAACTTGTGTGTTTCCCTTCTCTCAAAGATCACAGTTCTGTGTTGCCAAATGCAAGTCTGTGTGCTCAATGCACAGTGAGTCCAAACAAACTGAAACGTCTGAGTTTGAAGCAGAGAAAGGTTTTTTGCTGGGCCAAGAAAGGAGCACAGGCGGCTCGTGCTCAAAAAGGCCCCGTCCATCAAGAAGGGTTTTGGCAAAGCATTTTTAAAGGCAAGATCGGGGAGGGGCATCCCAGGGTAAGTGATCAGCTCGTGCACAATTCTCTGATTTGTTGAAGGTGATCAATCCTTAGGCATCAGAAGGTCTGGGGTCTATGTGCTCAGATTATCAAGTAGCTAATTTCTTCCATTTGGTGCTGGTTTTAGCATCGGAAAAACTCAGGAAATATGCATCAGATACTATTATCTGGGTACTTCGGAGAGGAGCTAAAGCAGAGGATATGAGGGAGAGGTCTGTCCCAGGAATGCCCCATAGGGTCCTGCTTGGTTACATATGTATTCTGTTGTTCAGTGCCTGAAAGCAGTTGCTCTATATGTTTTGTCCAATTTTATAGTAGTTTTTGGTGGGAGGGCAACTTTAGTACTAGATATTCTGTCATAGCCAAAAACAGAGGTCTCTTGGGTGCCTTTTTAAGACCTTGTCCCTTATTGGCAGCTGCCTATCTTGGTTAGATGTCCAGCAACATGAAGAGCAGCCCAGTTTCATGTCTTCTAACCAACCTTAGGGAAAAGATAGGGTTTGATTTGAGTTTCATATTAAAAGCAACATTTTGTACTTAAAGCTCCAGTAAAAACACAACTAATGAAAGCTGTGAAAAATATAATTGTAAAACCCTCTGAACTAAAAAATTTAATACACCAAGACCACCAATGTGATACTGGCTGTATTAGTCAATATCCTCTAGAGAAACAGAACAAATTGTGTGTGTGTGTGTCACCTAGTCGAAGCTCATACTGCTCACCACATGACAGGCTAATAAATCAAGAGACAAGGTGCTGGGACAAGGAATAGAGACTTTATTCAGAAATCCAGCAAACCAAGAAGATGGTGGACTAGTGTCCCAAAGAACCATCTTACAGTTAGAATCCAGGCTTCTTTTGCACTAAGAGGGGAGGAAGTGTGGCTGGTTGTTGCAAACTTCTTGGTTTTTTCACTCCTTTGTTCTTGCACCTGTCCACATAGGTCAGGTCACAATGTTCCTGTAAACCTCCAACATGACAAATGATATTCTCTGTTCCACAACTTTTTAGTCTGTATATGAATGAAGAGTGTTATAACTTTAAGGTTAAGCCTGGGAGGCAGAGCCTTGAGAATAGGCTGTCATGTGTATTTCAGGTTTGTTCTTCTTTGTTACATATATAGAAAGAGAAAGAGAGAGGCATAAGGAATTGGTTCACACAATTATGGAGAGTGAGAAGTCCCACGATTTGCAATCTGCAAGGAGGAGACCCAAACCCAGGAAAGCTAGCAGTGTAATTCAGTCTGAGTACAAAGACATAAGAACCAGGGGAACCAATGATGTAGATTCCAGTTCAGGTCTGAAGTCCTGAGAACTAGGAGTGCTGAGGGCAGGAAGCCATCAATGTCCCAGCTCAGCACTCAGGCAGGAAGAACTGAATTCTTCCTTCCTCTGCCATTTTGTTCTGTTTAGGCTTTCAGTGGTTGGATGATGCCCACCCACAGTGGGAAGGACAAACTACTTTACTAAGTCTGCCAATTCAAATGATAATTTCATTTGGAAACACTCTCACAGACACACTCAGAATATGTAATGTTTAGCCAAATATGTGGGCACTCTGTGATCCAGTCAAGTTGACACTTAAAATTAACCATCATGTTTAGTTCATTCATTTTTATGTAAAATTTGGAATAAATTTTATCATCCCATCTATGTCGAATTTAAGAGTATCTTTATCCCAGGAATACAAAAGGGCTCAACTCAGAAAATCTATTAAAATAACTCACCACATTAACAAATAAGAAAATTATATCATTATCTCAATAGGTTAAAAGAAAAGCATTCAATAGAATTCAGCCTATACACATGATAAAACATCTCTTAACTATGAGCAAACTAGGAATAATGCCTTGATTAAAGTATTTACTTTAAAAGCTACGGTACCATCATACTTAATGATGAAAGTTTTAAAGCATTTTTACTAAAGTCATGTTTAACATAAAGTGTTAAGTGTCTCAGTTTTTATTCAATATTTCATTCATAAATATTTTTCTCTCTGGTATCTCCTGGCCTAAACTCAAGGCAACGTGAAATCTAGAAGTAGAAGTAGGATGGACAGAAAGAGCACAAAGAAAAGTCCCTGGTTCAGGCTCAAAGGAAGGAAACGTGTCTCCTAGTATGAAGGCAGTTGCAGCCAGGACTCTCAGGAGCTTGAAACTCTGAGAAAGAAGAGCCTTCCTACACAAGCAGAAGAGGTGTATTCCCAAGAAGGTGGTGCATATCGCTCTTATTTTTTTTCCCTCTCTCCCCCCAACTGGTTGACCTTAGTCATGGACATAGTTTCAGAAAGTGAGTGTGAAAGCAAGGTAAATAAAAATCTAGATTTCTGGCTGGAGGAGTAAACAGGAGTGTCCCAGAGAACTAAAAGGTACCAGAGAGATTGTGGAGTGGGAGGAGCTTGGGAAACTGTCATTAAGTTGTTTATGAACTCCTGGGATCATAAGCTATGCAGGCATGATTCTGATTCTAAACAGCCCACCAAGACTAACAGAGAACACTCCCCATATCCCAGACTGTCACTGGGTGGCACACATGTGGGACAAATCCTAATAAGACTACAAAAGCTTTGGAACTAATACTGAAACCACATCCCATAGAAGGCTACTCAGAATTTATACCCAAAACCCAATCAGGTTGATTGCCTGCTAAAACAAAAAGATCAATGTCCTCCATAATGTATAAACAAGGCCATTGTTATATAACACGGTATTCAAAATGTCCAGAATACAATATAAAATTATATGACATATGAAGAACCAGGGAAATCTCAAATCACATAGGAAAAGGCAATAAACAGATGCCAACAGTGAGATGTTGGAACTCACTCAACAATGAAATGTTCCAACACAGAAGTTAAATTTATCTGACAAAGACTTTGATAATGATCACACTAGTAAGGGCAAATACTCTTAAAAAGATACAAAAGTCTCAATCAAAAATAAAAGAAAACATATATAGTAATATATAAGAAACACAAAAGAACCAAATAGAAATTTTAGAACTAATATATATATGAAAATTTAACTCATTGGATATGTTCAAAAGCATAATGGAGATGACAGAGAAAAGAATCTGTGAATTTGAAGCTAGATCAATAGAATCTAGTTTGAACAACAGAGAAAAAAATATTGATTTTAAAAACTCACAGAGTCTAAGGAACATGAGGGACAAAAATAAAAGGTCTAGGATTTGTTATCTAAGTCTTAGAAGAAGAGGATGTAGCACTCAGTGCAGAAAAAAATATTTAAAGAAATAATGAATAGAAATTCCCCCAATTGGCAAAAACCAAAACCCATAAACCTGCAGATCCAGGAATCTAAGAGAACCCCAAACAGTGAAAACTCAAACTGATGCACACACACACACACACACACACACACACACACACACATCACAATTAAACTTTGAAAACTAGAGACAAAGAAAAAATACTTAAAGCAGTCAGAGAAAAATGATGCATCACTTAAAAAGGGAAAACAATACAAACAACAGTGCATTTCTCAACTCATCTCATGAAGGCTGAAATAAGAGAACTGTTAACCATCAATTCTATATCCAGGAAAAATATCCTTCAGAAATGAAGATGAATGTGAAAAGATGCTCAGCAGTGTTAGTCATTAAGGAAATGCAAATGAAAACCACAGTGAGATACCAACTCACACCCACTAGGCTGGCTGTAATAAAAAAGACAGACAATAACAAATGTTGGTGAATATGGGGAATTTGATCATTCATACATTGCTTGAAGGAATGTAAAATTTTGCAGCTACTTTGGAAAACAGTTTGTCAGTTCTCAAAATGTTAAACATAGAGTTGCCATATGACCCAGTTATTCCACTCCTACATATATACCCAAGAGAGAATTGAAAACATATGTCCACATAAAACATATGTCCACATAAAACATATGTCCACATAAAACTGAAAGAGAACTGAAAACATATGGCCACATAAAAACCTGTACATGAATATTCACAGCAGCATTATTCATAATAGCCAAAAAGTAGAAACAACCCAACTGTCCATCAGTTGATAAACGGATCAAAACAAAATGTGTTACATCTGTACAATAAAATATTATTCAGCCATAAAAAGTAATTAAATACTGATACATGCTACAATATAGATGAACGTAAAAGACATTTTGTGAAGTGAAAGAAGCCAGGTAGAAAAGATTACATGGTCTATGATTTCATTTATATGAGCTATTCGGAATAGGCAAGTTGATAGAGACAGAAAGTAGATTACTAGCTGCCAAGGGCTGGGGGCAGAGGGGAGTGGGGAGTGACTGCTAATGTGTACAGGGCTTATTTTGGGCAATAAAAATGTTCTAGAATCAGATAGTGGTGGTGGTTGCACAACTTTGTAAGCACACTAAAAACCACCAAATTTTTTAAAAGGTTTTAAAAGGTGAATTTTGTGATATGTGAATTATATCTCAAAAAAGGGTGAAATAAAGACATTCTCAGCTGAAGGAAAACTAAGAGAATTCATTGCCAGCAGATCTACTCTAAGAGAATTGGTAAAGTAAGTTCATCAGACATAAAGAAAATGTTACCAGAAAGAAATTTCAAAGAGCATAAAGAAGAGCAACAGAAATTGAAAATATCTGAAGAAGTAGGGTAACATATTCTCTTGAGTTCTCTAAAATAAGTTCTATGGTTGAAGATAAAACAACATTTTATAATGGAGTTTTCAAAGAGTGTAGAAACACAAGAAACATAAGAAAACTACAACATAAAGGAGATGAAGAGACCTATATAGTAGTGAGATTTATACATTCCAAATGAAGTGCTAAAATATTGAGTCTACATAGATTGTGAAAAATTAAACGTATATTGTAATCCCTAGAGCTACCACATTAAAAAAAATACAAGATATAGTCAAAAATACAATACAAAAAATAGAATAAAAATTGTTTAAATAACCAAAAAGAAGACAGGAAAGGGGAAACACAGGGAAGATAAACAGAGGGAACAAACAAAAAACAAAGAATAAAATGATATACCTAAATTCAAACATATCAATGGTTACATTAAAGGTAAATGATCTAAGCATACCAAATAAAAGACAGAGATTGTCAGAATGCATTTTTTAAAAATATATAATCCAATTATATGTTATCTATAAGGATCTTCCTTCAAACATAATGATATCATCAGTACGTTAAAAGTTAAATAATGGAGGACTTCCCTGGTGGTGCAGTGGTTAAGAATCCACCTGCCAATGCAGGGGACACGGGTGTGAGCCCTGGTCTGGGAAGATCCCACATGCCATGGAGCAACTAATCCCATTCACCACAACTACTGAGCCTGCATGTCACAACTACTGAAGCCCATGCACCTAGAGCCCACATTCCACAACAAAGAGAAGCCCCCACTCGCCACAACTAGAGAAAGCCCACACGCAGCAATGAAGACACAACACAGCCAAAAATAAATAAATTTTAAAAGTTAAATAATGGAAAAAGATATACAGAGCAAACACTAATCAAAAGAAAGTGGGCTTCCCTGGTGGCGCAGTGGTTGGGAGTCTGCCTGCCGATGCAGGGTACACGGGTTCGTGCCCCGGTCTGGGTGGATCCCACATGCCGCGGAACGGCTAGGCCCGTGAGCCATGGCCGCTGAGCCTGCGCGTCCGGAGCCTGTGCTCCGCAACGGGAGAGGCCACAACAGTGAGGCCCGCATACTGCAAAAAAAAAAAAAAAAAAGAAAGAAAGAAAGCTGGAGTGAGTATATTAATATCAAACAAGGTAGAATTCAGATCAAAGTAAATCACCAAGTCTTTATATAACGATAGAGGGACATTATAAAATCATAAAAGGGTCAATTTACCAAGAAGCCATAAATATCCAAATGTGCATGAACCTAACAACAGAGCTACAAAATACCTGCACTGAAAAATCATTTTTTTGACAGATTGAACGTCTTCAAAATTCAAAAAAATATTTTAACTCTGAAAAGGATACTATTAAGAGAATGGGAAAAAAAGGCTAAGTAGTGGGGGAAATATTTGCAAGTTACATGTTCAACCAAGAACATATATCCAGAATATATAAAGAAATCTCAAAGTTCATCAATAAGAAAACAACTCTATTTAAAAATTGGTGAAAACTTGAACAAACACCATACCAAAGAGGATTTAAGGAAGGCAAACAAGTACGTGAAAAGATGTTCAACGTCATTAGCCATTAGGAATTGCAAGTCAAAACCATGATGAGGTACCACTGCAAACCTATTAAAATAGTTAAATAAAAAATAATGACAACACCAAGTAATGCAAAGATACAGAGCAATCAGTATATTTAAATATTGCTTGCGGAAATGCAAAATGGTACAGCTAATCTGGAAAACAGTCTGTCAGTTTCTTGTTGAGCTAAACATACATTTATCATATGACTCTTCAATTCTATGGCTAGGTATTTACTCTAGAAAAATGGAAATTTATGTTCATACAAAAATCTGTATACAAATGTTTATAGAAGCTCTAGTCATAATTACTAACTGGAAATATCCTTCAATGGATGAATTGTTATATAAATGAGCCAAAGATGGCCTCTGCATTTTGTCCCCTAGGTCAGGGGTCCCCAACCCCCGGGCCACGGACCGCTACTAGTCCATGGCTTGTTAGGAACCATGCCACACAACAGGAGGTGAACAGTGGGCGGGTGAGCGAGCAAAGCTTCATCTGTATTTACAGCTGCTCCCCATCACTCGCATTACCGCCTGAGCTCCACCTCCTGTCAGATCAGCGGCACATTAGATTCTCATAGGAGCGCAAACCCCTACTGTGAACTCTGCATGCATGCAAGGGATCTAGGTTGCGCACTGCTTGTGAGAATCTAATGCCTGATGATCTGAGGTGGAGCTGAGGCAGTGATGCTAGCACTGGGGAGTGGCTGCAAATACAGAAAATCATTAGCAGAGAGGTTTGACTGAATAGAGACCATAATAAATCAATTGCTTGCAGACTCATACCAAAACCCTATCAGTGAGTGACAAATGAAAACAAGCTCAGGGCTCCCACTGATTCTGTATTATGGTGAGTTGTACAATTATTTCATTATATATTACAATGTAACAATAATAGAAATAATGTGCACAATAAATGTAATGCACGTGAATCATCCTGAAACCATGCCCCTGCCCCAGTCAGTGGAAAACCTGTCTTCCACGAAACCGGTCCCTGGTGCCAAAAAGGTTGGGGCCCTAGGTTGTTTATTTCCTTATTGAAGGTTGAGACCAGTTAGTTCAAAAGCCTACCTGCACCAAACTCAAATGTATACACATCCAATTATTTTAAAAATACCTCAAACAGGGCTTCCCTGGTTGCGCAGTGGTTGAGAGTCCGCCTGCCGATGCACAGGACACGGGTTCGTGCCCTGGTCCGGGAAGATTCCACATGCCGCAGAGCGGCTGGTCCCGTGAGCCATGGCCGCTGAGCCGGCGCGTCCGCAGCCTGTGCTCCACAAAGGGAGAGGCCACAACAGTGAGAGGCCCGCGTACCGCAAAAAAAAAAAAAAAAAAAAAAAAAAAAACACCTCAAACAAGCAAATTCTTAGCCACTTACAGTCTGCTTTGAATACCCTACAAAACCTCACCCAACGGATGTTAACGATTAATATGACAGTGCCCTTCATGAGGCCCAGGCTGCTCCAGCCCTTCTGGGTTCTCTGACTCAGAGACTCCCTGCCATGCTGCTGAGCAACTTTATCTAGACACGTTAAGTCCTCTCTCTGGCCCCTTCTCCCCTGGGAGTTCTCTTGCCCTCCTCACTTTCTAGATGGTGGCCCCTCACCGTAAGCTTCTGGACAATCTCATGTTGTGAGACTATCTCATGCAACCTTGTTAAAGCACCACCTAATGAAGCTTGTGTATTACTGCCCCTCATGCTCAGATCTTTCTCCTAGCTTGGCCCCCATATACCCAGAACCCTCTATGTGAATATGAATGGATATGAAAACTGTGGCACATTCATATAATTGAATACTACTTAGCAATAAAAGTAACAAACTATTGATGCATGCAACAATTTGAATGCTGAGTGCAAGAAGTCAGTATCAAAAGGTCACATACTACAGAGTTCATGTATAGGATAGCCACCAAAAGGCAAAACTATAGTGATAGAGACAAATCAGTAGTTGCCAAGGGTTAGGGATGGGGAGGGTATGACTGTAAAGGAACAACACAAGGAAAGTTTTTGGAACTATTTTGAATCTTGACCATGGTGATGGATACACAAATCTGCAGCGGTGTTAACACTGGTAGATCTGTACACCAAAAGAATGTGTCAATTCCAAAGGAGGCAAGAATATACAATGGAGAAAATACAGTCTCTTCAATAAGTAGTGCTGGGAAAACTGGACAGTTACATGTAAGAGAATGAAATTACAACATTCTCTAACACCACACACAAAAATAACGCAGAATCGATTGAAGACCTAAACATAAGACTGGAAACCATAAAAATCCTAGAAGAAAACATAGACAGAACACTCTTTGAAATAAATCATAGCAATATTTTTTTGGATTTGCCTCCTAAAGCAAGGAAATAAAAGCAAAAAGAAAGCAAATAAAACCTAAAACTAAACTTAAAATCTTTTGCACAGCAAAGGAAACCATCAACAAAACAAAGAGACAACCTACGGAATGGGAGAACATATTTGCAAATGGTATGACAGATAAGGGGTTAATAATCAAAATACTTTAACAGCTCACACAACTCAACATCAAAAAAATAAACAACCTGGTTAAAAACATGGGGAGAAGACACTTTTCCAAAGACATACAGGTAGCCAACAGGCATATGAAAAGATGCTCAACATCTTTAATCATCAGATAAATGCAAATTAAAACCACAATGACATATCACCTCACACATATCAGAATGGCTATCATCAAAAAGAACACAGATAACAAATGTTAGTAAAGGGAAACCCTCCTACACTGTTGGTGGGAAAGTAAATTGGTGCAGCACTGTGGAAAACATGATGGAGGTTTCTCAAAAAAACAAAAATAGAGCTACCATATGACCCAGCAATTCCACTCCTGGATATATATTTGAAAAAAAACTAAAACACTCATTCAAAAAGATACATGCACCCCAATTTTCATAGCAGGATTATTTACAGTTGCCAAGCTATGGAAGCAACTTAAGTCCATCAACAGATGAATGGATAAAGAAAATGTGGTATACATATGCAATAGAATACTACTCAGCCATAAAAAAGAATGAAATTTTACCATTTGCAACAACATGGATGGACTTGGAGGATATTATGCTAATTGAAATGTCAGACAGAGAAAGACAAATACTATATGATATCACTTATATGTAGAATCTAAAAAAGAAAACAAAATAGTGAATATAACAAAAAAGAAACAGACTCACAGATATAGAAAACAAATCAGTGGTTACCAGTTGGGGGAGGGAAGGGGAGAGGGAAAATATAGGTGCAGGGGATTAAAAGGTACAAACTATTGTGTATAAAATAAGCCACAAGAATATAATGTACAACACAGGGAATATAGCCAATATTTTATAATAACTATAAATGGAGCATAACCTTTAAAAATTATGAATCACCATATTGTACCCCTGTAACTAATATAATATACATCAACTATACCTCAGTACAAAAATTTAAAATTAAAAACATAATAAAATGTATGGAAAAGTATCAATTCTACTGTGTGTTAGTTTTAAAACTAATTTTTTAAATAATTGACTGTTTAAACCAAAAAGAATAACATTGTATTATATCATTTATTATGTGCACAGATGCATAATATATGCCACAATAGCATAAAGGACCATAAAAAAGGAATAGAGTTTTACTGTTGGAAAGTTCTTGTGTTTTATAGGTAGGGGTACAATATTTACTCTAAGTAGACTGCAATAAGTATGTATATACTAACACTTAGAACATACAGTGAGGTTTTAGCTAAAATATCAACAGATAAAATGAAACACTAGAAAATATTTGATTAATCCATATGAAGGAAAGAAGGAAGAACAACAAATATACAAAACCAGTTGCAATAACTAGAAAAGCAAACAGCAAGCTGATACACTTAAACCCAACCATATCAGTAATTACATTTAATGTAAATGTACTGAACCTTCCAAGTAAAATGCAGTAATAGACAAGATATAAAATGCAACTTCCAACCCTATTCTATCTAGAAGTGACATACTTTATACACAAAACCACAGATTATTTGTAAGTGGTAAGATGTAAACAGATATTCAATGCAAATAATAAACCTGAGAAAATTGTTGTGACTATATTCCTATCAAAGTAACCTCAAAACAAAGAAAATTACCAAAGAGAATGAAGGACATTTCACAATGATTAAATGGTCAATTCATCAGGAAGACATAATATCCTAAATATATATGCACTTAATAGACCTTCAAAGTATATGAAAAAAATACTGACAGAACTAAAGGGAAAAATAGACAAATCCATGATCGTGGTTGGAGAATTTAACACTTTTTCTATAATTGATATGACAATTATATAACTTGATAAAACACCAGAAGATTTAAACAAATTAACAATTGACTGATTAACAATAAATATGACAACCATAAACTGCAAAATATATCTTGTTTATGTGCATATGAAACACTCACTTGGATACAATATGCTAGGACATAAAATGTCTCAATGGGTTAAAAGGGTTGAAATCATATCAGTATGTTCTCTAACCACAAAAGAATTAAATTAGAAATCAATAGGATTAAGAGATCAAAAAAATGTACCAAATATTTGGAAATTAAACAAATACTTCTAACTAATGCATGAGTCAAAGAAAGAATCTCAAGGGAAATTGTCAAAACCTGTGAAGGGTCTGAGCTTTTATCCTACTTGCAAGCTAACAAGTTAGCCTGCCACAGTTTCATGCATGCTGGCAGAAGACACAATACTCCTCAGTTAGAGACAAAGGAATAACAAGCAGCATGAACTTCCCATTCACCTATGCACCCCTTGTCCCTCCAGTCCCATGGGGGAAATGTGGAACAGCCCAAATGGATGCTATACACACAGTGATTTTCTGTGATACTTGAGGAACCCTGAGCTTAGAAAACCCTGCAAGCAAACCTGTCCAACTTTTCCTCAGAGGGAGTTATTTTTACTATATTAGACAACAAACATTTCCTCTGCTGCAGAGAGATGCTATCTCTATTTTCTAAGGCTAATTGCTGTTCAGACATCCTGCCAATGCTTCTATATCCAAGATGTACAGATATGCAAGACAACCATAGAGAAGTGTATGAGAAATAGAAATTCTAAAATATTTAAAACTGAATACTTATGAAAATAAGGCATATGAAATTTTGCAAGATGCAGCTGAAGCAGTTCTTTGAGGGGAATGTATAGGTTTCAATGCTTATATTAGCAAAGAAGATGGGCTTTGAAACAGTTATCTAAGCTTCCACTTTAAAAAGCTAGAAAAAGAAAAGCAAATTAAATCCAAAGTAAGTGGAAATTCTTATATTTTACATGTAGTGATGTATTTATAAGAAGTAGTGAATAGGGCTTCCGGGAAGATGGCAGAAGAGTAAGACACGGAGATCACCTTCCTCCCCACTGATACACCAGAAATACATCTACACGTGGAACAGCTCCTACAGAACACCTACTGAATGCTGGCAGAAGACCTCAGACCTCCCAAAAGGCAAGAAAGCCCCCCACATACCTGGGTAGGGCAAAAGAAAAAAGAATAAACAGAGACAAAAGAATAGGGATGGGACCTGCACCAGTGGGAGGGAGCTGTGAAGGAGGAAATGTTTCCACACACTAGGAAGCCCCTTCGCAGGCGGAGACTGCGGATGGCGGAGGGGGAAAGCTTCGGGGCCACGAAGGACAGCGCAGCCACAGGGGTGCGGAGGGCAAAGCGGAGAGATTCCCGCACAGAGGATCAGGGCCGACCGGCACTCACCAGCCCGAGACGTTTGTCGGCTCCCCCGCCGGGGCAGGCGGGGCTGGGAATTGAGGCTCGGGCTTCAGTCGGAGCGCCGGGAGAGGACTAGGGTTGGTGGCGTGAACACAGCCTGCAGGGAGTTAGTGCGCCACAGCTGGCCGGGAGGGAGTCCGGGAAAAAGTCTGGATCTGCCGAAAAGGCAAGAGACTTTTTCTTACCTCTTTGTTTCCTGGTGCTCGAGGAGAGGGGATTAAGAGCGCTGCTTAAAGGAGCTCCAGAGACGGGCGCCAGCCGCGGCTAAAAGCACGGACCCCAAAGACGGGCATGAGACGCTAAGGCTGCTGCTGCCACCACCAAGAAGCCTGTGTGCGAGCACAGGTCACTATCCACACCCCGCTTCTGGGGAGCCTGTGCAGCCCGCCACTGCCAGGGTCCCGGGATCCAGGGTCAACTCCTCCGGGAGAACGCACGGCGCGCCACAGGCTGGTGCAACATCACGCAGGCCTCTGCCGCCGCAGGCTCACCCCGCACTCCGTGCCCCTCCCTCCCCCTGGCCTGAGTGAGCCAGAGCCCCCGAATCAGCGCCTCCTTTAACCCCGTCCTGTCTGAGCGAAGAACAGACGCCCTCCGGCGACCTACACGCAGAGGCGGGGCCAAAAACAAAGCTGAGCCCCTGGGAGCTGTGAGAACACAGAGGAGAAAGGGATATCTCTCCCAGCAGCCTCAGACGCCGCGGATTAAAGCTCCACAATCAACTTGATGTACCCTGCATCTGTGGAATACATGAATAGACAACGAATCATCCCAAATTAAGGAGGTGGACTTTGAGAGCAACATTTATTATTTTTTCCCTTTTTCCTCTTTTGGTGAGTGTGTATGTGTATGCTTCTGTGTGAGATTTTGTCTGTATAGCTTTGCTTCCACCATTTGTCCTAGGGTTCTATCTGTCCGTTTTTTTTTTTCTCTTAATAATTATTTTTTTATTTTAATAACTTTATTATATTTTATCTTACTTTATTTTATTTTATCTCCTTTCTTTTTTTCCTTCCTTCCCTCCTTCCTTCCTTCCTCCCTCCATCCCTCCCTAATTTCTTTCTTTCTTTCTTTCTCTCTTTCTACTTTTACTAATTCTTTCTTTCTACTTTTTCTCCCTTTTATTCTGAGCCGTGTAGATGAAAGGCTCTTCATGCAGCAGCCAGGAGTCAGTGCTGTGCCTCTGAGGAGGGAGAGCCAACTTCAGGACACTGGTCCACAAGAGACCTCCCAGCTCCACATAATATCAAATGGCAAAAATCTCCCAGAGATCTCCATCTCAACACCAGCACCCAGCTTCACTCAACGACCAGCAAACTACAGTGCATAACATCCTATGCCAAACAACTAGCAAGACAGGAACACAACCCCACTCATTAGCAGAGAGGCTGCCTAAAATCATAATAAGTCCACAGACACTCCAAAACACACCACCAGACGTGGACCTGCCCACCAGAAAGACAAGATCCAGCCTCATCCACCAGAACACAGACACTAGTCCCCTCCACCAGGAAGCCTACACAACCCACTTAACCAACCCTATCCACTGAGGACAGACACCAAAAACAACGGGAACTACGAACCTGCAGCCTGCAAAAAGGAGACCCCAAACACAGAAAGATAAGCAAATTGAGAAGACAGAAAAACACAACAGCAGATGAAGGAGCAAGATAAAAACCCACCAGACCTAACAAATGAAGAGGAAATAGGCAGCCTACCTGAAAAAGAATTCACAATAATGATAGTAAAGATGATCCAAAATCTTGGAAATAGAATAGACAAAATGCAAGAAACATTTAACAAGGACCTAGAAGAACTAAAGATGAAACAAACAATAATGAACAACACAATAAATGAAATGAAAAATACTCTAGATGGGATCAATAGCAGAATAACTGAGGCAGAAGAATGGATAAGTGACCTGGAAGATAAAATAGTGGAAATAACTACTGCAGAGCAGAATAAACAAAAAAGAAAGAAAAGAACTGAGGACAGTATCAGAGACCTCTGGGACAACATCAAATGCACCAACATTCAAATTATAGGGTTCCAGAAGAAGAAGAGAAAAAGAAAGGGACTGAGAAAATATTTGAAGAGATTATAGTTGAAAACTTCCCTAATATGGGAAAGGAAATAGTTAATCAAGTCCAGGAAGCACAGAGAGTCCCATACAGTATAACTCCGAGGAGAAATACATGAAGACACATATTAATCAAAGTGTCAAAAATTAAATACAAAGAAAACATATTAAAAGCAGCAAGGGAAAAACAACAAATAACACAGAAGGGAATTCCCATAAGGTTAACAGCTGATCTTTCAGCAGAAACTCTGCAAGCCAGGAGGGACTGGCAGGACATATTTAAAGTGATGAAGGAGAAAAACCTGCAACCAAGATTACCCTACCCTACAAGGATCTCATTCAGATTTGATGGAGAAATTAAAACCTTTACAGACAAGCAAAAGCTGAGAGAGTTCAGCACCACCAAACCAGCTTTACAACAACTGCTAAAGGAACTTCTCTAGGCAAGAAACACAAGAGAAGGAAAAGATGTACAATAACGAACCCAAAACAATTAAGAAAATGGGAATAGGAACACACATATCGATAATTACCTTAAATGTAAATGGACTAAATGCTCCCACCAAAAGACACAGATTGGCTGAATGGATACAAAAACAAGACCCATATATTTGCTGTCTACAAGAGACCCACTTCAGACCTAGAGACACATACAGACTGAAAGTAAGGGGATGGAAAAAGGTATTTCATGCAAATGGAAACCAAAAGAAAGCTGGAGTAGCAATTCTCATATCAGACAAAATAGACTTTAAAATAAGGACTATTAAAAGAGACAAAGAAAGACACTACATAATGATCAAGGGATCGATCCAAGAAGAAGATATAACAATTGTAAATATTTATGCATCCAACGTAGGAGCACCTCAATACATAAGGCAAATACTAACAGCCATAAAAGGGGAAATCAACAGTAACACATTCATAGTAGGGGACTTTAACTCCCCACTTTCACCAATGGACAGATCATCCAAGATGAAAATAAATAAGGAGACATAAGCTTTAAATGATACATTAAACAAGGTGGACTTAATTGATATTTATAGGACATTCCATCCATAAACAACAGAATACACATTTTTCTCAAGTGCTCATGGAACATTCTCCAAGATAGATCATATCTTGGGTCACAAATCAAGCCTTGGTAAATTTAAGAAAATTGAAATTATATCAATTATCTTTTCCGACCACAACACTATGCGACTAGATATCAAGTACAGGAAAAGATCATTAAAAAATACAGACACATGGAGGCTAAACAATACATTACTTAATAACGAAGTGATCACTGAAGAAATCACAGAGGAAATCAAAAAATACCTAGAAACAAATGACAATGGAGACATGACAACCCAAAATCTATGGGATACAGCAAAAGCAGTTCTAAGAGGGAAGTTTATAGCAATACAATCCTACCTTAAGAAACAGGAAACATCTTGAATAAACAACCTAACCTTGCACCTAAAGCAATTAAAGAAAGAAGAACAAAAAAACCCAAAAGTTAGCCAAAGGAAAGAAATCATAAAAATCAGACCAGAAGTAAATGAAAAAGAAATGAAGGAAACGATAACAGAGATCAAGAAAACTAAAAGCTGGTTCTTTGAGAAGATAAACAAAACTGATAAACAATTAGCCAGACTCAACAAAAAAAAACGGGAGAAAACTCAAATCAATAGAATTAGAAATGAAAAAGGAGAAGTAACAACTGACTCTGCAGTAGTACAAAAGATCATGAGAGATTACTACAAGCAACTCTATGCCAATAAAATGGACAACCTGGAAGAAATGGACAAATTCTTAGAAATGCACAACCTGCCAAAACTGAATCAGGAAGAAATAGAAAATATGAACAGACGAATCACAAGCAATGAAATTGAAACTGTGATTAAAAATCTTCCAACAAACAAAAGCCCAGGACCCGATGGCTTCACAGGAGAATTCTATCAAACATTTAGAGAAGAGATAACACCTATCCTTCCCAAAATCTTCCAAAATATAGCAGAGGGAGGAACACTCCCAAACCCATTCTACGAGACCACCATTAACCTGATACCAAAACCAGACAAGGATGTCACAAAGAAAGAAAACTACAGGCCAATATCACTGATGAACATAGATGCAAAAATCCTCAACAAAATAGTAGCAAACAGAATCCAACAGCACATTAAAGGATCATACACCATGATCAAGTGGGGTTTATTCCAGGAATGCAAGCATTCTTCAATATACGCAAATCAATCAACGTGATACACCATATTAACAAATTGAAAGAGAAAAACCATATGATCATCTGAATAGATGCAGAGAAACCTTTTGACAAAATTCAACACCCATTTATGATAAAAACCCTGCAGAAAGTTGGCATAGAGAGACTTTCCTCAACAAAATAAAGGCCATATATGAAAAACCCACAGCCAACATCGTCCTCAATGGTGAAAAACTGAAAGCATTTCCACTAAGATCAGGAACAAGACAAGGTTGCCCACTCTCACCACTCTTATTCAACATAGTTTTGGAAGTTTTAACCACAGCAATCAGAGAAGAAATGGAAATAAAAGGAATCCAAATTGGAAAAGAAGAAGTAAAGCTGTCACTGTTTGCAGATGACATGATACTATACATAGAGAATCCTAAAGATGCTACCAGAAAACTCCTAGAGCTAATCAATGAATTTGGTAAAGTAGCAGGATACAAAATTAATGCACAGAAATCTCTGGCATTCCTATATACTAATGATGAAAATCTGAAAGTGAAATCAAGAAAACACTCCCATTTACCACTGCAACAAAAAGAATAAAATATCTGGGAATAAACCTACCTAAGGACACAAAAGACCTATATGCAGAAAATTATAAGACACTGGTGACAGAAATTAAAGATGATACAAATAGATGGAGAGATGTATCATGTTCTTGGATTGGAAGAATCAACATTGTGAAAATGACTCTGCTACCCAAAGCAATCTACAGATTCAGTGCAATCCCTATCAAACTACCACTGGCATTTTTCACAGAACTAGAACAAAAACTTTCACAATTTGTATGGAAACACAAAAGACCCCGAATAGCCAAAGCAATCTTGAGAACGAAAAACGGAGCTGGAGGAATCAGGCTCCCTGACTTCAGACAATACTACAAAGCTACAGTAATCAGGACAGTATTGTACTGGCACAAAAACAGAAAGATAGATCAATGGAACAGGATAGAAAGCCCAGAGAAAAACCCACGCACATATGGTCACCTTATCTTTGTTAAAGGTGGCAGGAATGTACACTGTAGAAAGGACAGCCTCTTCAATAAGTGGTGCTGGGAAAACTGGACAGGTACATGTAAAAGTATGAGATTAGGTCACTCTCTAACACCATACACAAAAATAACCTCAAAATGGATTAAAGACCTAAATGTAAGGCCAGAAACTATCAAACTCAGAGGAAAACATAGGCAGAACACTCTATGACATAAATCACAGCAAGGTCCTTTTTGACCCACCTCCTAGAGAAATGCAAATAAAAACAAAAATAAACAAATGGGACCTAATGAAACTTCAAAGCTTTTGCACAGCAAAGGAAAACATAAACAAGATCAAAAGACAACCCTCAGAATGGGAGAAAATATTTTCAAATGAAGCAACTGATAAAGTATTAATCTCCAAAATATATAAGCAGCTCATGCAGCTCAATAACAAAAAACCAAACAACCCAATCCAAAAATGGACAGAAGACCTAAATAGACATTTCTCCAAAGAAGATATACAGACTGCCAACAAACATGAAAGAATGCTCAACATCTTTAATCATTAGAGAAATGCAAATCAAAACTACAATGAGATATCATCTCACACCAGTCAGAATGGCCATCATCAAAAAATCTAGAAACAATAAATGCTGTAGAGGGTGTGGAGAAAAGGTAACCCTCTTGCACTGCTGGTGGGAATGTGAATTGATACAGCCAAGTATGGAGGTTTCTTAAAAAACTACAAATACAACTACCATATGACCCAGCAATCCCACTACTGGGCATATAACCTGAAAAAACCATAATTCAAAAAGAGTCATGTACCAAAATGTTCATTGCAGCTCTATTTACAATAGCCCGGAGATGGAAACAACCTAAGTGTCCATCATCAGATGAATGGATAAAGGTGATGTGGCACATATATACAATGGAATATTACTCAGCCATAAAAAGAAATGAAATTGAGCTATTTGTAATGAGGTGGATAGACCTAGTGTCTGTCATACAGAGTGGAGTACGTCAGAAAGAGAAAGACAAATACCATATGCTAACACATATATATGGAATTTTAGGAAAAAAAATGTCATGAAGAACCTAGGAGTAAGACATTAATAACGACACAGAGCTACTAGAGAATGGACTTCAGGATATGGGGAGGGGGAAGGGTAAGCTGTGACAAAGTGAGAGAGAGGCATGGACATATATACACTACCAAACGTAAGGTAGATAGCTAGTGGGAAGCAGCTGCATAGCACAGGGAGATCAGCTCGGTGCTTTGTGACCGCCTGAAGGGGTGGGATAGGGAGTGTGGGAGAGAGGGAGACGTAAGAGGGAAGAGATATGGGAACATATGTTTATGTATAACTGATTCACTTTGTTATGGAGCAGAAACTAACACACCATTGTAAAGCAATTATACTCCAATAAAGATGTAAAAAAAAAAAAAAAAAAAAAAACCCTGTTTAAAAAAAATGAAGTAGTGACTAAAAGGAAGGAAATAATGAAAATAGACAAAAATCAATATAATAGAAACACAATAAAGAAAATATAGTCAAAAGTTTAGTGTTTTTAAAGATTGATAATATTAATAAGGGACTTCCCTGTTGCTCCTGTGGATAAGACTCTGCACTCCCAATGCACGGGGCCTGGGTTCGATCCCTGGTCAGGGAACTAGATCCCACATGCATGCCGCAACTAGAGCTTCCATGCCAAAACTAAGAGTTCGCATGCCGCAACTAAAAAGATTCCGCATGCCACAACTAAAGATCTCATATGCCACAACTAAGACCTGGCGCAGCCAAAATAAATAAATTAATTAATTTTAAAAAAATAAGCTACAAGAATATATTTTGAAAAAATAAAATTAATAAACCCCAAGCAAGAAAAAAATAGAGAAAATATTTACCAATATTGTAAATGAAAGAAGGGATATCATTGCTGATTCCTCAAATACTAAAAGCATATGGTAATGTCACAAGCAACTTTAGGTTAATAAATTTGACAACTTAAATGAAATGCAAAAGTTTCTTGAAAAACACAACTTTTCAAAATGTAAAAGGAAAGTAATAGAAATCTAAATATTCCTATATTTATTAGTTGAATACATTATCAAGAGAAAAAAACTATTGTGAAGAAAGCTCAGAAAACTGGGAATAAAACATAAATTCCTCAATCTGATAAAGAATATCTATGAAATACCTACATTGAAGTCATTTTTTACAGTGAAATATTAAATGCTCCTCCTTTAAGAATGGAGACAAGTCAAGGATATCTATTCTCACCACTCTTATTTAACATTGTCCTGAGAGTTCTATCCAGTTCAATAAGGCAAAGAAAAGAAGTAAAATCATAAAAATTGAAAAGGAATAAGTAAAATTGCCTTTATTCATAAACAATATGATTGTTTCCTTAGAGAAATCTAAGTAATCTGCAAAAAAAAATTAGTAAGATCACAGGATACAAGGTATCCTTATTATACAAAAATAAATAGTATTTCTCAACTGAAAAATAATTTTCTAAAAAATCCATTTGTAATAACATCAAAAAAATAAAGGAGTAAATTTAACAAAAGACATGCAAAAGCACTGAAAACTAAGAACATTGCTGAGAGAAATTAATGAAATTTTAAATAAACGGAGAGATATGAAACAGCCATTGATTGGAGGATTCATATTGTTAATATGTCAATTCTCTATAAATTTCTCTACAGAATTGATGCAATACAAATCAGAATCTCAACAGGAACTTTTATAGAAATTAACAAGTTGATCCTAAAACATATATAAAGGACCTAGAATAACCAAAACAATCTTGAATGAGAACAAATTTGGAGGACTCTCAGTAACTGATTTCAAAACTTATCATAAAACATACAGCAAGGGCTTTCCTGGTGGTGCAGTGGTTGGGAGTCCACCTGCCGATGCAGGGGACACGGGTTCGTGCCCCCGTCCGGGAGGATCCCGCGTGCCACAGAGCGGCTGGGCCCGTGAGCCACAACTACTGGGTCCACGCACCACAACTACAGGAGCCCGTGCACCTGGAGCCCGTGCTCCACAACGGGAGAGGCCACCGCAATGAGAAGCCCGCACACCCGCAACGAGGAGTGGCCCCCATTCGCCGCAACTAGGGAAAGCCCGCGCGCAGCACCGAAGACCCAACTCAGCCAAAAATAAATAAATACATACATTAAAAAAAAATACAGCAAAAAAAACAATGTGATACTTGCATAAGGATAAACAAATAGATCTACAGAAAAGACTAGAGAATCCAGAAGGTATATATTTGATTTGTTTAGTTTTCAATAAAGTACCAAGGCAATTCAATAGGGAAATGAAATCCTTCCATAAAGAGTGCTGGAAAGCTGGATAAACATATAGACAGAAAAAAACAGAATTTTGGTCTCTACCTCAAGACAAACATTTTTCTACACAAAAATTAATACATGTTTTATCATAGCCTAAACATAAAAATTAAAACTATAAACCTTTTAGAAGAAACATAGGATAATATCTTCAAGACAAAGATTTACTAGGGAGAACCCAAAAAGTATGTACCTTAATAAAAAATACTGATTAATTGGACTTCATTAAAATTAAAAATTTCTGTTCTTAAAAAGACTCCACTGTAAAGCAATTATACTCCAATAAAGATGTTAAAAAAATTAAATAAATAAAATAAAAAATATACAAAAGAAAAAAAAAACCACTAAGAAAATGAAAAAGCAAGTCATAGACTGAGAGAAAATATTTACTATATATATTAAATGACTTATATCCAGGTTAAAGAACTCCCAATAATCAATAATAAGAAGAAAAACAATCCAATTTTAAAATGAGCAAAGACCTGAACAGATGCTTCACAAAAGAAGATATGTGAATGGCAAATAGATGCTTGAAAAGGTGCCTAACATCCTTAATCAACAGGGACATTCAAATCAAAACAATGAGATGCCACAACATAGCACAAGAATGACTAAAATTAAGTGGTTGGCTAGAATGTAGAGAAACTGAAACATTTCACTCCCACATTGCCGATGGGAAATGAAAACTTATGTTCATAAAAAGACTTGTACAAGAATTTTATTTATAATAAAAACTGGAAGCAACCTAAATATTCATCCTTAGGAGAATCAATTAACAAACTGTGGAGTACTCATACTATGGAATACTACTTTGGTATTTCACTTCAGTAAATTAAATATCAACGATTGACACATGCAATAATCTGGGTGAATCTCCAAAACAATATGCTGAGTGAAAGAAGCCTGACACAGAAGAATATATACCATATGATTCCAGAATATGAAAGTCAAGAGCAGACAAAAAGAACCTATGGTAATAGAAATCAGGACAGTGGCTTCCAATGAGGGAGCAGATTGATAGAAGGGGACCTGAGGAACTTTGGGGGATGATGTAAATGTTTTATTGTTGAGTGAGTGTTAGTTCCATGGCTCTATACATTTATCAAAACTCAGCAAATTATATACCTAAGATCTATTTCATTATAGTGAAAATTCACTTCAATTTTACAAATAAAGTAAATAAACTAAAGAAATGAGAAAAGGACATCCAAGTCTTACAACCTAACCTGCCAATCTTACTACTGTCACCTAAAAGCCACCATAAAAGATTTTCTTTCAGTACGTTTTCTCCAGGGCAAAAAATGCAAAGTCTCTTGAAAGAGACTATTATACATCATTTGTATCTTAGTATGTACTATTTTATTTAAAGCTCTCTACATAGACCCTATAAATATATCTTCACTCTGCCCCCAGTGAGAAGGAGTGGACTTTAGGAAAGTCAAGTCCAAGAAAATTCACTGGACCATAGTATGAAGAAATGAATTTTTCCACGTGATGATGGAAGGGATTAAAGTTCTAAGTCCTTGTTTTAGTTATCTATGACTGTGTAACAAAGCACTCCAAAACTTCATGGCTTAAAACAGCAACAATTTATTATTTCTCATGATTCTGCAATCTAAGGAGAGCATAACTGGGTGGTTTTCTGTTCCATGAGGTGATGCTGGGGCTGGAATGTCCAACATGAATTCTTCACTCACTCACAGGTCTAGCACCTAAGCTGGGAGGGCTAGAATTGGAGACTGGCCTGTTGTCTCTTTCTTTCCATGTGGTCACTCAATATAATTAATCTGCCTTCCTCCTAGCATGACAGTCTTTTACACGAGGGCTGTCATACATGAGAGGGCTTCTTACACGAGAGCTAGCTTCCAAGAAAGAAGAAGCAAAAGCTACCAGTCCTTTGAAAGTCTAGGCCCAGAACTGGCACAATGTCACTTCTGCCACATTCTATTGGGCAAAGCAAGTCACAAGGCCAGCTCAGATTTAAGGAGGGGAGCCAGACACTACTTGATGTGAGGAGTGTCGTGTTTGTCCAGGGAGGGAAGGAGTTGATAGCAGTCATCCTTGGAGATGATCTGCCCCAGCACTTGCTGTAGGGGAGTGGAAAGGGCACTCTCTGAGGCTGATGCACAAGACCTCTAGAGCTGCTTCCACTTGGACAAAATGGGAGGACCAGACCAGTTCTAAACCTTAGGGAGAAAAGCTCTCCCTGCCTTGCCTGCCTTTCTTACCTGGCTTTTCCCTGGAACCATATGTCTCTACATTGAGTGGTTAGTGGGCCTGGGCCCAGAAAGTGGGAAAAAGACACATAGGGCTGCACGTGGTAAAAGAAGCCACAGGGGATTGGGACCACTTTGGGATTTGGGCCAAAACTCCTCCTAAAAAGCTTACATTTGGCATGTCCTCTGATGTCTCAGGGACCCAAGGAACGGGGACTGTGCCAGAACAGAATTCTGGTGTGTAGAGATCCTGAGTCTCAGCCGTATGCCCCTAAGACCTCCCCACGACTGGACTGCTGTGAATGAAGGTTTCTGTGGATCAGCCTCTGTTTTTCAAGGTGGGTTGAATGGGGTGAGGTGGAACGTGGCAACACCAGGTGCAGCAGAGGGCCATGGGGAGCATTCCTCTTTCTGACCCAGAGCAGAAGCTGAGTGATGGACCACCTCTAACACTGCGTTCAGGGCAGTTTCCCTAGCTCTTAACTGGGGTGATTTTGACACCCCAGGGGACCTTTGCCAATGTCTGCAGTCACAGTTGGGAGGATGCTGCTGCATCTAGTGAGCATAGGCCAGGGACAGTGCTAAATATCCCATAGTGCACAAGACAGCTCCACAACAAAAATGTATCTGGTCCAAACAGCCAGCAGTGTTGAGGTTGAGAAGCTCTACGTGATCTTCACCTTCCCCTTTTGCCCTGACATAGCTGTGAGCGGGCTACTTAGAAAAGGGGGAAAGTACCGCAAATAAAAAGCACATTTATGCGTTTAGTCAAACAGAAAGACCCATAAAGACAGCTGGGCTTCTGCTTCATCCCCTCTCTTCTGTTTCCATTTTACCATCCCTTCCATCTGGGAACATTGTTTCCCCTATGCTCTGACGAGCAGCAAATGATTGTAACAGTGCTTGATCCTTGTTTACCTCCATTTCCCCTACCCCGCCTCCCCCGCCACCCGCACATTTTTTCCTCCCCAGTTAAAAGATCTGGTTCCCTGTGAAAACCGCAAGTGAGGCCAGGGCTGCATTAGTGATTGATTTTCACCCCTCCCAGCAAGCTGTGCTCTTTGACTTTGAGTGGGGGCTTTTCAGACAGATAGGCCGCAGTGTCCTTCCAGCACCATTTTGGGCAGCAAGGATCTTTGGTGGGCGATTTCTTTTTTCTTCTATTGCTCTGCTATTAGCACAGTAATAACGATCATAACATTTCCATCCTTTCAGAACTCTTACAGCAGATGACATCCGTGAAAGGGACTTGAGCTTCTGCCCATGACGTCTTTGTCATTTTGTTGAGCTCTGGGACAGCAGCAGCCCCACTGCTCATTAACACGCCGCTGGTAATGAGGTTTCACTGACACTTCTGGGAGCTTGATTTGTCAGAGGGCAGCAAACCTTGGCCTGGAGGACATGAGCCGAGCCCTGTCCTTTCCCTGATGTGACAATACTGGCATTTTCCTGGCTGAGGGGGCATATTGCTCTCTCCCCAAGACTGCACTGAATTCTCATCACTTGTGTGAATTATTCCAAATCATGCCCAGCCCTGGTGAAATAAGTTAGGCTACATTCATTTTTCAGAGTATTACACAGACATTAAATAAGATAAAGTGTATCTTTACTAGTAAGGTGTAAAATAACCAAGATATATGAAGTTCCACAAAAGATTTCATAACACCCTGCATAAATGATCTTGCTTATAAACATCCCCTATCATTAATATATTAATGTAGGCATATAGAACATCTGGAGGTATATCATAAAAACTGTTGATAGTGATGATCCTAGGACTGGAAAGGAGGTGGGGGAAGTGGTAGGGAAGTGTCCCTTTCTATGTCTGTATTGGACGTGTGTCAACTGCCCGTCCAGCATCCAGTCCACCTTCTGGTAAGCACCTCCAGCTCTCCCCTCTCCTCTTTCCTCTCCCCGCCTCTACCCTCTCCCCCACTGCCCTTATCCTCCTCACCCTCTTTCTGTCTTCTCATTTGAAAGTACCAAAAAGCCTTCTAATAATTTCACTAGTTTCACACACAAATGGTATTATAATCTAAACGTTGTTGCTATTTAGCATACAACAAAATACAACAAAAATACAAATGATGAATACTTGTGAAAGCAGAAACAAGGTGAAAACGATAGAATAGCTGAGCTAGAAGGGACCTTGATTCTAGCACAACCCCCTGGTATGGAAGATGGCACAGCCTTCAATGAAATATTTTCCTTCATGTGGTTCCGGTGGCACAGAGTAAAGTGGCAAATTGGGCAGTCATCAGTCTAACATAGAAAGGGCTCAGTTGTCAGCCTATCCAGAAGAGTCAATTAGGAACCTGGCTTTTACTCTGATGCAGAGAGCTCCAGCATGGACTGCAGCCTGTGCCCCATCAGGTTTTAGCCACAAGACCTTGAACAAGTCTTAGATCACGTCTATATAGTAAATGCGAGGTGACTGCCCATGTAAGTCTGACCTTTACTGCTCAAGGCAGGAGCCAGCAGAACCACATCCTTCTTCTCCCACTCCCAGTGCCTTGCTATGAACCACAAAACTGCATCCTTCCCAGGAGAGGTATAGACATTGGTCATCCAGGAAAAAAAAAAGAGAGAGAGAGAGAGAGAGACAACTATTGGTTTTCCTGGAAATCATCTTTTCCCCTGCATTCAGTAAGCATTTTCTGTTCCAGCAGCATTTGCATCAGTGGCCACAGCCTCCTCTTCAACGTGTGTTCGTCTCTCAGCTTCCAGGGTGCCCATGGAAGGGGCTCTCCCTTCCACCTCTCCGGCCACTCTTTCCTAGTCTTCTCCTTGGTGCCTCTTCCCCCAACCCACCCTTAAACCCTGGTGTGGTCAGAGACTCATCAAGCCCTCCTCTCTAATTGCACACCGCCTCGTCCAATGGCTTCCATTCATGTTCTTCCAAGATGGCTCTTCTGCACGTGACTTATTGTATCCAATAAGTGGTGTCCCTAAAAAGCTTGGTGTGGTGGGGAGAGCACCGGGCTGGGACACAGAAGACCTAGAAGAGAGCCCATTTTCCCTGATATCCGGCTATGTGACACTGGGAACAGCCCACTCCCCTCTCTGTGTATCCAAGTCATCACCTGTAAGATCACATTACTTCACAGGTCTGCCTGAGGACTACAGTGACAACATATGGGTGGATTATATGTAAATCGAAAGGGTTGGGACCTGTGAGGGCTGATTATGCCTGGTGCCAGGTGGTGGGCCAGGGGTCTCTTGATGAGGGAGGTCAGTAAAGAACCTCTCCTGGGCAGTGGGCAGTCTGTGAACCAAATGTTAAAATGACAGTCACCACTGATGGGCTATCCATCCCCCTCCTCAAAATGATTCCAAAAATATTTTGAAACAAATAATTTTGGGAGAGAAAATATTTATGCAGAGAAAATATCTTTTAAAGTCCTACTGAAGCCAATGTTCCAAAAATATTTCTGGTGAAAATAAAATGCCTTCTGGGAGCATTGCAGGTGAGTTGAAACTTGGACTTAGAACATCTGTGCTGGAAGGTACTTAAAGGAACCTTGTGAGCTGCAGAACTCTGATGTGAAAAAGAATCTTACAAAAAAACCCATGATATAAAATGGATAATCATGGGAATTAGAAGGATACCAGGTCCCTCATCCCCTCCTGCTTGCCATTTCCTTTCAGTCCCCGGGGGTTTCTGGGGAATTCGTTGCTTAGGCAAACATGGCTTACAAACCATTACTCTACTCTATCTTCCCCTTTGTTGGATAAGGAAACTGAGACAAAGGAAAAAAATAGTGTCTAGAACAAAATCAAAGAGTGGGTTCATGATAGAACAGCCTGCATCCTGGGGCTGACGAGCCACACAGTCACCCTGGCTGGGGATGACTATAGGACCTCTAGCATGGCAGCCACCTGTTGATTTCGGGCAGCAGTGATGCCCATCTGTGACCCCAAAAGTTGGTCAGTCTTCCTGTGACAGTGTTTGTTTCAATGGTCAAGAACACTCAGGAGGCCCCTGATAAGGATGGTAGAAGCCCAGGTTTTTTACTCACAAGCAACAGAAAGAGACCCTAGAGATTTACATGAAGGATATGGGCTAGTTCAAAAAACAGGAACCAAAGGGCCCACAGCCTGGTCAGGATACCAGAGCTGTAATGAATGACCTCCAACTGCTTCTTCTCTCCTTCAATCATTCTACTCAAATCCAAAGTTCTCAGGTCATGAGTTCATCACTATGTGGCCAGGAAACCTTGACTAACAGAAAATCAAAGAGAAAACCAGATGCTGGTACCAAAAGCCAGGGGAACTGAAGCTGGATGGATGAAAAATCTTGCAACTATCCACTACGCGTATCTTCTTCTTTTTCACGACCCTCACAGCAGATTGTGTGTGATAGAAGCACAGATCCGGTAAGTTGAAACCCAAGTCTAGGGGGAAGTGACTTGCCCAATGACAGGAAGGGCTGACATAACAGCCTGGGTCTAAGGACCCCTGCACCTGCATCACTTAGATCACACTGCAGGACTACTTTATCAATCAAGTCTGTGCTCGGCACCAGCCGCCTAAGGTCACTGAAGCTTCCCGCTCCTCTCCAGGGCTAGTCCTGCAGCCTCTTCTCTTCCTGGTGGCTAAAACCCCTCGATAAACCATTCCTCCATTAACAACAGCAAGTGCAAGGCACTGAGCACTTCCACATATGTGTCTCTGGTGTGATGCAGGCAGGGCAGGGGAAATACTCCTCCTGTTACAGAGGAAGAAACAGGGTGTGTTAGTTTCCTTTTGCTGCTGTAACAAATTGCCACGAATATAATGGTTTAAAACAACACAAATTTATTATCTTACAATTCTAGAGGTCAGAAATCTGTAATTGGGTCTTTAATGGGCTAAAATCAAGGTGTTGTCAGGGACAGTTCTTTCTGGAGGCTCTAGGGAAAAATCCACTTTCTGCCTTTACCACCCTCTAGAGGTCACCTGCACTCCTCAGCTCATGGCCCCTCCTTGCATCATCAAAGGCAGAGGGAAAGTGTCTTCAAATCTCACTCTGCCTCCATGTCACACCACCTTCCCTCTGACTTTGACCCTCTTGTCTCTTCTTACAAAGACTTGTGATTATATCATGCCCACCTGGATAATCCAGGACAATCTCCCCATCTCAAGATCCTTAACTTAATCACAGTTACAAAATCCTTTTTGCCATGTACTGTAACATATTCACAGGTTCACAGGAATTAGGCTGTGGCCATCTTTGGGAGGCTTTTATTCTGCTAACCACAGAGGGAAAAAACTAATATTTATTAAGTAGATACTATATGCAAGGCACTGGGCCAGATGCTTTACACAGACAGCCACAGACCCCACCAGATGAGCCACTATTATTCTCATTTTAGAAAATGAGAAACCTGAGACCTGTGTGGTTTAAATGACAAAGTCAGACCACTAACAAGTGACAGATCTGAATTCATATCTGAGACTGAAGTTGATGTCCTCTGCTTTGCTCCTCCCATGTAAGCAGTTGGCTATGACTAATTCCAAAGGACTCTAATAAACTGTGAAACTTTGAAGACATGACTACACAAAGAGTAACAGTGAATAACATTTGCTGACCCCTTGCCAATGCCTTTCCGGGTGCTTCTCCTGTATTAACCCAGTTGATCCACTCGGTACAGCAGTTTCCTATCCTCATTTGGCAGGTAAGGAAACTGAGGTACAGAGCGTAGTCACTTGTCCAAGGTCCCAGAGCATGTAAGTGACAGAGCCAGAATGCAAACCCACCAGTCTGGGCTCTAGAGCCTGCTAGCTTGGTCACCCACTACCCCCCAAATCCTGCAAACCACGGTAGACAGTGTCAGAGTTTGACAAGCCTCGAGCCACGACTTGGCTGCCCCTTGACCTGGAACTGACCCTAACACGTCAGCAGCCCTGAGGACGCCTGCTGCTCCTGGAGATGGCCGCCACTTCACACTCGCTCGCTTGTGCACCACTGCGAGTAAACCCAAATGAGTCGTGTCAGAAAAATTACAAGTGCATCTTTGAGGACATGGCCCGAGACCCTTTCTCCTAATTGAGGACCTGGAGCCAAATGCCCCTGGGGATTCCCTGGTGGTGCAGTGGTTGAGAGTCCGCCTGCCGATGCAGGGGACACGGGTTCGTGCCCCGGTCCGGGTGGATCCCACGTGCCGCAGAGCGGCTGGGCCCGTGAGCCATGGCCGCTGAGCCTGCGCGTCCGGAGCCTGTGCTCCGCAACGGGAGAGGCCACAGCAGTGAGAGGCCCGTGTACAGCAAAAACAAAAACAAACAAATGCCCCAGAAGTGGGTTCCTGGTGAAATGCACTCACAGCCTCTCTGCTGCCGAGACGATGCCAGTTCTGTTCTTATTGATTTCCACTTCACGCAGAAGCCTCTTAAATTGAATGACTTGCTAGGAAATCGGGCGTGGGGCAGGGGGACTGTCCTTTGTTTGTCTCTAGCACTTCGAAGGTGTGCCCTTCCTTCCAATGGCCCAGAGGCCAAATGTTGTCCTGAAAGCATTACCTCAGCTCGCTACCTTTGCCTCTGTCAACCTTAAGGCAATTCTTCACCTGCATTTGATACCGTTGTTTCCTACCAGATGCATGATCTGTTGATGCAGGGAGCAAATGCCACGGCTGCTGCACTCCTTTCCTCGGCTCTTGGCTCTCTCTACTCCAGGCCAACCTGAGGGACAAAGGGATTTGTGGTTCCAAAGACAGGGATCCAAATGGAGGAGAAGGCAGGGCAAACCGAGGGTCAGCATTGCCTGGAGTGAGGACCTGAGCACCCGGCCTGCTCCACAGCATCGTGAGGGCTCAGCTCAAATGAAACTCACTCAGAAGGTCTTTCCTAGACTTGCTACTCAAAAAAAAGTCACCTCTCTGTGACCTTAGAGTAGGCAAAAACATTTAAACAACTGGGGTGCAAAAAACTCTAACTGTAAAGACAAATTTGATAAGTTGGTCTGAATTAAAAATATGAACTTCTGTTAATCAAAGGAGACCATTAGGAGAGCAAAAAGGCAGGCCTCAGAGTGGAGTCATGTGTTCACAATACATATAGCAAACAGAGGCCCCACGGCCTAAAGTATAAACTGCAGATGGCAAGATCCTCCCCACTCACCTCAAATTCCTCAATGAATATGGATGTATTTGGAAACTACAAAGTCTTCATCAATATAAAGAATGGCATGCGTGGGTCTTACTGGTGGGTTAATGCAACAGCACCAGATAGAGCTGAGGCTGTCTGAACTAAGTCGGGTCTCTCCCCTACACCCCTCACAGCCAGGGATAATCTTTATCACATCAAATCCAATCATGTCGCCCTCCTGCCTAAAGCCCCGAACTTATGAGATGCCATCCAGGTCCTTAGCATGTCCTTCAAGGCCCTTCACCACCAGGCCCTGCTGCCATCTCTCCACCGTCATTCTCACCATGGCCCCATCAACGCTGAGTTCCAGCCACCAGAGAGCTTGTGGTGCCCTCAGCATGCCATACCCCTAACATCCCCAGGCTTTCACCTGCTCTTTGCTCTGCTCAGAATGTTCTCCCTTCCCTTGCTGCCCTAGCGAGCTCCCACACTCAGTCTAACACTACAGGGCTCCACCTGCTGGTTCCCTGCCTCCTCCTGCCTCCCATGGGGTCCTGGGAGCTGCAGTCCCAGTGTCCCATAATCTTCTCACCATGAGGATAGAGTGACTGGTCCCAGAGTGGACTTGAGACACAAGTACTGCCCTGGATTAATACAAAAACATCTGGAAAGAGCAGTCCCTTTCCCTACAGCGTTGCCAAACTGGGAAGGTGTGAGCTGAGTGCTAAAAGCAGCTGTCTTTGATGACACACAGGGAAGCCAGTCTATATATGAAGCCAGCACAGGGGAGAGTGGAGGCAAGAGTCAGACAGGGAGGCAGAGCGAGCCAGAGGGCCCCGGAAGAGTGCTTGGCTCCAGCCCCCAGGAGGTTGCCCAGTTCTGTGTGGCTGGTAATCCCCTTCTTTTCCTTAAACCAGATTGAATTGGGGTTCTGGCTGGCTAACCACAGTATATCATCCTCCCTAGTCCTTTCCCCTGGGAGGAAACTTACTTCATTGGACTTAAATATATGAATCACTTTCTCTTCCTTACCCGCTCTCTGTCCAGAGCTGCCCTAAGATGGTGGGTCTCAATCCTGGCCACACATTAAAATCATCTTCTAAAAACACCTTCTAAAAAATATCAATGTCCAGCCCCCTTCCCAGACCAATTAAGTCATAATTGCTGGGGGTGGGACCTGGACATCAGTATTTTTTAAGTCCCCTGGGAGATTTTAATGGGCAGCCAAGTTGAGAGCTGCACAGCCTGAGGAGCAAACACCAGACAGAAGGACAGCCTCATCCCTTGGTCTCCAGTGATGGATGAAAAGAATGTGAAGTCACCATAAAAAGAAAATAAAGGAAGACTGGTGGGGAAACTCCAGGCAATATTGTCTGTAAGGGGATTCTTAGAATAGTCACAGAAGACAGGCATGAACTAACATGGCAAGGCAATGCAGCATAGCCCCAAACCCTGGCTTTGGCAGCAGACAGACATAGGTCCAAGTTGAAGCTCTCCACTTAATAGAGCAGTGACCTTGAGCAAGTCGCTTCAGTTCCCTCCATTTCCCTATCTATCATCTGGGGGTAACAAAGCCAACCTCTCATATACCAACATCAGACTAGAGCCACTCCTGTGGTTTGGGGCTGGTGATGGGAGTCCGAACTCTAATTGAGCAAGCTGATGAGGAATCCACCGCTTCAAACATTATAATGGCTTTTCCCATTTCTCACATCATTTGTAATGATTCCAGAATGATCATGATTTCCTTCATCTCCTCCATTACAGGTTGTCTCCAGGCATCAGAAAAGCCCTGCCTCTATCTGCTGTCAGTCCCTCCATCCTCCCATCTTTTCTGAGGCTCTGAAGATTGCTCTGCACAGCCCACCCTAGCCAGACACAGGCCCGTTGTTCTCAGCAGCACCCTTTGCCGTTCAGAGGTTCATTTGCAGGCATTACCTGGGAGCTTTCCCTTTAAATACCCATGCACTTCTCTTCTGCGATGCCTAGAGATTTCAGCTTTATGCAGCTTTGTGCTAAAAGCTTCCTTGAAAGTAAATGAAGGAGACAGTTTCAGAGTTGGTTGAAAATAGTTTGTTCTAAAGGAGATTATATAAGCTGATATAATGTTTAGTTCTTGTGGTCTGGTAGAGAGATCTGTCTTGGTAGTTATGGGAAAAAGAGCGGTAGGTACTCAAGGATTACGAACTTGGGAACAGAGTAGAGATAAATGAGCAACTTTGCTTTGGATAGACCCAAAGTTGACACACTCAACACACACTCAACACACACACACACACACACACACACACACACACTTATCCAAGTTATACTGAAGATCATAGATGAAGGCCTGAAACAAGCCTTTTCTAAAGAAGTGTATTAGTTGTATGTAACTGCTGCAACGAATCTCAAGACTTCAATAATTTAACAAAATAAAAATGAGTATTTGTGCTCAGATAAAAGTTGAATGTGCTCCTGGTCAGGCCATTCTCCTGGCCAGCTTCCTCCACATGGTAACAAGCACCCAACCTCCTTCCACCTTGAGGTTCCGCCCTGCTCTACGCCATCCAAGCCTAGACCAAGAGCCAGTGGAAGAAGAAAGTGAGAAAGCGTGCAGGATGGTGGGAGGTTCCACATGCAGGGTCTGAAGAGGCCCACAGGCTGTTGACACCATGTACGTGCAGGAGGCTGGGCAACGAGCCTGTGCACCTGGACTTGTGACCATGTCAGTCTCTCCCGCCAGAGCCATCTGAGGTACCAACAATATTTCCTTTTTCATCTTATATCTGACTTTCACTATCATCTTCACAAACATGTTGCGCATCTGCTCTGGGCCAGGCGCATTAGGCCAAGGTATCCAGAGAAGCAGGTGTGAAGGAAAGATGGCACAGTGGTTGGGGGCTTAGGCTCTAGAGTTGGAATCCACAGGTTCAAATTCTGCTCCAATCCTTTTTAACCGAGTAGCACCTTGGGTGATCAGTTTAATCTCTCTGTGCTTCTGTGGTAAGACTCAAACAAGAGAATACAAATAGAATGTAGCCCCACCCAGAGCTCCACTGTTTCTCCTCCTCCTCCAGGGCTAACAGACCCCCAGAGGTCACTGAGGTCTTTGCATGTTTATTTCACCTTTAAAGAGGAGGAAGGGATGCTTCCTCCAAGATCCATGCCTAGAGGAAGCCAGGCCAGGCCATCCTAAGGCCAGTATGCAAAGGCCACAGTGGGGGATCTTGCGTGGACCACTTACCTGAGACCAAATTCACACGTGTAAGAGACTGATGCATTAGGAGTCTTATCACTGTTACCTCAAAAGCCAGACCCTACCCTCTTCCTTGTCACCTGGGTGCCATCCAAGCTGCACTGCCCCTGCCTTTTCTACATCTTCTCTCCACAAGGCTGGAGTAAGCAGCCCAAGAGTGTTCAGACTCACCTTAGGCTATTTCTGCTCAGACGGTGCAGCCACAGGGCAGGCTTTCTCCTTGAGGACTGAGCCAGCCTGGGAAGAAGGGGTTAGAACACTCTCTAGACTGTCAGGCACAGGAAACCCTATGGCAGGAATCTGTTTAGCAGACACAGCTCTCCCATGTCCTTCCTCTGCTCATCAAGGATCCATGCTATTAACATAAGAAAAGGATACTGTCACCCAAAGTCACAACCACATGGGTGTAGAGTGCTTTATATTTTTCAAAACATGCACACTTGTCTGGCGTCTTCATTCCTTGCAGCGAGGTGCACAAGGCAGGGAGTTTATTCACCATGTGACCGCATTTCAGTTTCCTCAACAGGGGGCAGTGACCTGCCCAAGGGCCCTGAGCAGAATTGCACATCAGGGCTTCTGACTCTTCCAACCAAAGCCAGATTTAGGGCCAGAAAGGACATTTGTATTATATGTACTACATCTTCTTTATCCACTCCTCTGTTGATGGACATTTAGGTTGATTCCATGTCTTGTCTGTTGTAAATAGTGCTACAATGAACACTGGGGTGCATGTACCATTTTGAATTATGGTTTTCTCCGGATATGTGCCCAGGAGTGAGATTGCTGGATCATATGGTAGTTCTATATTTAGTTTTTTAAGGAAACTCTATACTGTTCTCTATAGTGGCTGTACCAATTTACATTCCCACCAACAGTGTAGGAGGGTTCCCTTTCCTCCACACCCTCTCCAGCATTTATTGTTTGTGGATTTCTTTTTTTATTGGAGTATGATTGCTCTTGTTTGTAGATTTTTTGATGATGGCCATTCTGACCAGTGTGAAGTCATACCTCATTGTGGTTTTGATTCGCATTTCTCTAGTAATTAGTGATGATTCCAAAAAAAGAAGAAAGGACATTTGGACTCAACACGGGCTACTTCACTGACCAAATTCCTTCTAGCCCTTATAGCCTGTTCCACTGTCAACATATCTGTCCTCTGGGATCATGTACTTTTTGAAGGATGAGTGATAAAAGGGGTTACCAATGTGCCATTAGATACAAGCGGAGAGGTCAGTGCCAGAAAGCAAAGGATGAGGCACTGGACTCAAAGAAAATCGGGCCAAAGAGGGATAGACATTGAACCTACCATCCTACCCTCCACCCTACGCCAACTGGACAATGAGAAAATTGAATTAAAAAGTCCCTGAGGTCCCAACTCCAGACACACTTTGATCCTTTAACTGCACTTGATGCCAGGGACACAGGACACAGAGGAATGAGGCAGGCCCCATCCCTGCCCTCATGGGACTTGCAGTCTAACAATTATTTTGTGTTCCCTTTAAACCTCTATCATCAAATTTCCCACAAAATCAAAGTATCATAAGCTACAAGGTCTTAAGTGGAAATTTATTCCTAACAGAGCCTGGAAATTCTAATATTATCATCCAATCAGGCAGGAGCAATGAGGCTATGAACAGATAAAGGTAAGGCTTGTGAGAGGTAAGCAAAGAGAGGACTTAGCACTTTTCTAGGAAAAAAAAATAGTCAGGTACCAGGACGCTTTTAGATACAAAAGAGAGAAAAATCTAACCGAAGATGGACACTGTTGCTTTACATAACTGAGAAATTGGCCTCATAGAGCCCTGACTACATTTCAGGACATGGGCCCCTGCCCCACACATCCACTTTCCTCCATGTTTGCTCTGCTCTCAAGCTGGCTCTCCTCGGTGGCAGCAGCAACTCCAGAGCACCCAACAGTTACTGTTCAAGGACAGTTAGTTTTGTTGTTTTGTTTTTCATTTTTAAAAAAAGATGTAAGGTCATAAATAGGTCATTGTCACAACACATTTCAGAAATAAAAAAAAAAACATTTTCCCTTTTTAGGGAAAAGATTCCTGTTTTAAAATCAATTCCCTCATCATTGAAAGGACTAGTTTAAAATTATCCAGTCTCCTAAGGCATGATATTTATTTAAATCAGAATGCCAATATCACCTAATTTCATCACGCTGTAACAGGAATAAGAGGCAAGGTATTAGCACTAGGAAAAACAGCAAATTTTATGGACAAAACCATTAGTCATTGAAGAAAAAGGAAAACGGGTCTTTTTCCCAGAATTCCAGGCAAAAGCCTCTCAGCATCTCATGGTTGTGACTGTCATGTTCCCATTCCTGAACCAATCACAGTGGCCAGAGGAACAGGGTTGACGTTGACTCAGGCCTACATCCCAATCACCAGGTGAGGGCACATGTTCCAAATGTGGGGAAATGCTGGTCCCCCAAGGCCCCCTGGAGGTGTGTGAGCAGAGGGCACATGTCAGATTTGCGGTGTTACACACGAGGGGCAGGATCTGGACCATTCGGATCTGTCATCCTCTGAATCCAGACACTCTCTAAAAGCCTTGACATGTACCCAAAACTTTCCAGAGATTGTTGTAAGGAATAAATTACACTTGCAGAGCACAAATTTCCAAAAGGGCATCCACGGGAGGTTGGCAGCATCTCCTTCTATTCATTGCCAGAGCAAGAACCTCATTTCATCTTCCATCAGAATAGAAGGGCTGCAGGCCACCACCTCCCCTCCTACAACTTTGTTTATCAAACACATAATAGAGCCATCTCTAAAACGGTCACAAAAGGGCTTCCCTGGTAGCGCAGTGGTTGAGAGTCCGCCTGCCGATGCAGGGGACATGGGTTCGTGCTCCGGTCCAGGAGGATCCCACATGCCATGGAGCGGCTGGGCCCGTGAGCCATGGCCGCTGAGCCTGCACGTCCGGAGTCTGTGCTCCACAATGGGAGAGGCCACAACAGTGAGAGGCCCGTGTACAGCAAAAAAATAAAAATAAAAAAGTTCACAAAAAAACCAATAAACATCCAAGAAAATAATAATTAGATATCTGAGCACTGGGCTGAGTCTAAATGACTTATGTGGGTCTCATTCGCATCTCACAAAACGAAGTTAACTGTCTCAAAGAAAAAGAAGAAATGGTCTGAGGCATCTTTGTTCTTCTGACAGCGGCAACATGATGAGCAAGTAATGAAATGATTTAATTCAAATCGCACCTGCTCTCAGAATTCCCTCTCCTTCTGTGCAAAAACAGATTACATTGACTTGTTTTTTTTGTAAATCAATGCACTGGCTGTAATGATGTTATGAAATAATTATTAATGCTGGTGATCGTTGGAAGCCTGACTTCCAGGCTTGGTGGAGTTGGGGAATTTCCTCCTATCAAGAAAGGCAGCTCTTTGCAAGGACCTCAAACCCACTGCAAGGATCCAAATAAATTGTTAAGAAAGCACTGAAAGGGTGGATCTCACTAACTTCCTTTTCATTGGGGGAAGATTCTGGGGAGAGCTGGTAAAATAGGTGAGATGATCCCCATCCAGGAGACCCCCAACTGACACACCTTATTATGCAAGTTTCTTTGAAACTGAGAATAAGCAATCTCTCTCAATAATCCCTTAAGTTACATCTCTGCAAAGCCCTTCAGCAATATATAAAGTGATTTCTCCATTTGTTTTGAAAACTGGGTCCAGGCAAGATAAAACAATATTTTATCCAGACTCAGTGCCTTATAACACAAATTCCAGATTGAATGCCAAGTCAATTTATTCTAAAATGAATGGTTCCTTGATCTATTTCTTTTTTTTTTTTTTTTTTTTTTGCGGTACACAGACCTGTCACCGCTGCGGCCTCTCCCGCTGCGGAGCACAGGCTCCGGACGCGCAGGCCCAGCGGCCGTGGCTCACAGGCCCAGCCGCTCCGCGGCACGCAGGATCCTCCCGGACCGGGGCACGAACACGCACCCCCTGCATCGGCAGGCGGACTCCCAACCACTGCGCCACCAGGGAAGCCTGATATATTTCTTTTTATCACTATTTAAAATAATATTTGGGACCACCCTGATGAGTGAGGAAAAGGAGACGTAATAAGTACTAGGCTACCCCTCACAGGTACACGTTAGGTACATAGATGTTCAACCACTTTGCTGGGAGTACCATCTGGAACAACCTCTTTTGCGGGCTATTTGGCAAACACCAAAAATTTTAATGTATTTCTCCTTTGATCTGGTAGTTACATTTCAATAAAATTATATCCCAAATATTCTTGTACATATTCAAAAAAAAAAAGCCTGTACAAGGACATTTATTGTAACATCAATGCCTACAGTAGCAAAGGACTGGAAGCATCCTAAATACCTATTATTAGGGGAGGTGTTAAATAAATCATGGTGCCTCCAAACAATAACATATCTTGCAGCCATTAAAAACAGTGAGCCTGCTTTACATGCATGGATTTAGAACAAACTGCAAGATGTGCAATTAAATAAAAAGGCAAAGTAAAGAGCTGTATGTAGGATGCTGTCATTTGTCAGGGAAGGGAAGGAAAGGAGGAGGGACTCATCTGTTTGTAAACAGATGAGACAACCGCTGGAAAGATTCACAACGAAACACTTCCACTGGCTCCCTTTGGAGACACTAGAGAAACTGGGGACTTCATGGAGGAAGACTTGCTTTTCACTCTATACTCTAATCAAACAGGTAAAATAAACAGAAGAATTACTATCTATTGGTATTGACAAAATACCAATACAGGTTCTCTACAGAGAATTAACAAAATACAGATAAACAAAAGAAAAGAAAAATTGGTCAAAGATAAACCTTTCATATCCTTCCAGGAATTATTTCAACAATTCCAGCAATTGTTTCATAATCTTCCAGACCTATTTCTATACATATTTTAAGAAAAAGTGGATTGTGTTAGTAATAACATATATCAAACAACTTTAAATATTAATAAATATTCATCTATAGCATCATTTTTAAACTAATAAACTTTACTTTTTAGAGAGGTTTAGGTTCACAGCAAAATTGTGAGGGAAGTACAAAGAATTCCCATATATCCCCTGTCCTCACACGTACACAATCTCCCCCACTATTGACAGCTGCACCAGAGTGGAATATTTGTCCCAATTGATGAACCTGCAATGACACATCATTATCAGTCAAAGACCATAGTGTACCTCAGTGTTCACTCTTGATGTTGTGCATTCTATGGGTTTGGACAAACGTATAGTGACATGTATCCACTATTATAGTACTATACAGAATAGTTTCACTGCCCTAAGATCCTCTGTGTTCTGCCTATTCATCTCTCTTTCCCCGCTAACCCCAGGCAACCACTAATATTTTTACTGACTCTACAGTTTTGCCTTTTCCTGAATGTCATACAGTTGGAACCATAGAGTCTGTAGCCTTTTCAGACTGGCTTCTTTTACTTAGTCATGTGCATGTAAGTTTCCTCCATGTCTTGTCATGGCTTGATAGCTCATTTCTTTTTAGGACTGAATAATATTCTCTTGTCTGGATGTACTGCAGTTTATTTATCTATTCACCAACTGAAGGACATATTGATTGCTTCCAAGTTTTGGCAATTATGAATAAAGCTGCTACAAACATCCACATGCAAGTTTCTGTGTGGACATAAGTTTTCAGTTCCTTTGGGGAAATACCAAGGAGTGCAATCATTGGATCACATGGCAAGAGTAGGCTTAGTTTTGTAAGAAACTGCCGAACTGTCTTCCAAAGTGACTGCAACTATTGCATTCCCACCAGCAGTGAATGAAACTTACTGTTATTTCACATCCTTGCCAGCAACTGGTATTGTGTTGTCAGTGTTTTGGATTTTGGCCATTCTAATATGTCTGTTGTGGTATTTCATTGTTGTTTTAATTTGTAATTCCTTAATAATATATGGTGTTGAACATCTTTTCATATGATTGCTTACCATCTGAATATCTTCACCATCTGAATATCTTCTCAGTGAGAAACCTATTCAGGTCTTTGGCCCATTTTTTAATCAGGTTGTTTATTTTCTTATTTTAAGTTTAAAAGTCCTTTGCATATTTCGGGTAACAGTCCTTTATTAGATGTGCCTTTTGCAAATATTTTCTCCTGGTCTGTGGCTTGCCTTCTCATTCCCTTGACATTGTCTTTCACAGAATTTTTAATTTTAATGTCATCCAGGCTATCAATTATTTCTTTCATGAATCATGACTTTGGTGTTGTATCTAGAAAGTTATTGCCATAAAAAAAAATTAAATAAATAAAAATCATTGCCATACCCAGTCTTCTAGATTTTCTCCTATGTTATCTTCTAGGAGTTTTAAAGTTTTGCATTTTACATTTAGATTCATTTTGAGTTAATTTTTATAAAGGGTGTAAGGTCTGTGTCTAGGTTCATTTTGTGTGTGTGTGACTGTCCAGTTGTTCCAGCAGCATTTGTTAAAAATACTATCTTTACTCCATTGTATTGCCTTTGCTCCTTTGCCAAAGACCACATTATGCTAAGTGAGATAAGTCAGACAGAGAAAGACAAGTACTGTATGATATCATTTACATGTGGAATCTAAAAAGCCTAATTCATAAAAGCAGTAAAATCATTGTTACCAAGGAATGGGGGTTGAGGAGAGGGGACAGATGTTGTTTAAGGGTACAAACTTGCCAGTAGTACACAAACCATAGAGTATATTTTACTGGTCTTTGACTGATTCACTATACATAATGCAATGTATAGTGAATATGATGAATATAATCATCAAATTTGCTAAGAGACTAGAACTTAATTCTTCCAAACACTAAAAAGACAGGATAATTATGTAATGTGATAAAGGTATTAATTATCACTACAGTGACAATCATATTACAATATATAAACATTTCAAATTAACATGTTATACACCATAAATTTGCACAATATATGTCAAATATGTTTCGGTCTTTAATAAATAAATAAATACATAGACAATGCAAGGGGGAAAAAAGAATAAAATACAGGTTTTAATTTTATCTTTACTTATTCTCTGATTCTCTTGTTTTTGCAGATCTAAGTTTCTGACCTATATCATTTTCCTTCTCTCTGAGCAACTTCTTTTAACATTTTTTGAAAGGCAGATTACTGGCAACAAATTCCCTCAATTTTTTTTTTTTTTTTTTGCCCTAGAAAGCCTTTATTTCTTTTTCACTTTTGAAGAATAATTTTGCAGAGTACAGAATTCTAGGTTGGTGAGATTTTTTTTTCTCTTAATACTTTATTATACTCCACTCTTTGAAAAAACTTTATTTATTTATTTATTTATTTGTCTGCACTGAGTCTTAGTTGAGGCATGCAGGAACTTTAGTTGTGGCATGCGGGATCTAGTTCCCTCACCAGGGATCGAACCCAGACCCCCTGCAGTGGGAACATGGAGTCTTAACTGCTGGACCACCAGGGAAGTTCCTCCACTCTCTTCTTGTTTGCATGGTTTCTGAGGAGAAGTCACATATAACTCTTACCTTTGCTCCTCTATAGGAGTGTTTTTTCCTCTGGCTTCTTTCTATATTTTTTCTTTATCTTTGATTTGCTCAAGTTTGGATGTGATAAGCATAGGTGTAGTTGGTTCTGGTTTTTGTTTTTTGGGGGGAAGGGAGAGGTTGGCATTTATCCTGCTTGGTGATCTCTGAGTTCCCTGGATCTGTGGCTTGGGGTCTGACATTAAATTTGGGAAATTCTCAGGCATTATTGCTTCAAATTTGCTTCTGTTTCTTTCTGTCTTTCTTCTCTTTCTGTTATTCCCATTACATGTAGTTTTTGTTGTTGTCCCACAATTCTTGGATAGTCTATTCTGGTTGGGTTTTTTTTTTTCCAGTCTTTTTTCTCTTTGCCTTTCAGTTTTAGAAGTTTCTAGTGTCATGCCTTAAAGATCAAATATGCTTTCCCCAGCCATGTCCAGTCTACTAATGAGCTCATCAGAGGCATTATTCATTTCTATTATGGTATTTTTTTATCTCTAGTATTTCTTTTTACTTCTTAGAATATCCTTCTCTCTGCTTACATTATCCATCCGTTCTTGCATGTTGTCTGCTTTTCCAAGTAAAGCCTTTAGCATATTAATCACATTTGTGGGCGTTTTTTAAAATTCCTGGTCAGTTAATTCTAACATTCCTGCCATATCCAACTCTGGTTCTGAGGCTTGTTTAGTCTCTTCAAACTGTGGGGGTTTTTTTGCCTTTGTAATTTTTTGTTGAAGGGTAGACACAGGGTACTGAATAAAGGGAGTGGTAAATAGGTCTTTAGTAATGCAGTGGTGGGGTTTGGGGGGAGGGGAAGCATTCTATAGTCCTGTGATTAGGTCTCAGTCTTTCAGTGAGACTGTGCCCCTTAACTGCAAACTTCTTTAGTGCTTCTCAATGTTTTCTTCCGCCTTAGGTGGGACAGGATGGTTCAAAGGGCAGAGTTGGGTATTTCCCTTCCCCCATTAGGTTAGGCTCTGATAAAATAGTTTCTCCTGAGGGTAAGCCTTATTAAAAAGGAAAGAATGCTCTGGTATATTTTTTTAATGTTTCCTTTTCCCCTCCTCCTGCCAAAAGAGTGAGGGGATTTTTCTCTGATATTCACTGTAAGGACCTGGTGGAGCTCCCTACAGGTAAAATTGACAAAAGGGTGAGGTCCCCCCATGACTGAGTCCCCCTGGAGTTTTTAACTCTCAGAACTGTCCATAATGAGTCTCCAGCAATTTATCAAATTACAGTTTAGGATTTCCTAACCTGGCCCTATTTCCCATAGAAGCTTCTGTCATGGGTTTCTGCTCCAATAAGTTGTGATTCTCTGTATCTGCCTGTCCATCTCCCCAGTTTTGGGGGCAGCAGTTTGCACTGTGACCTCACTTCTCTGATGGATCTAAGAAGAGTTGTTGATTTTTCAGTTTGGTCAGCTTTTTACTTGTTGTAAACACCTACATGGAAACCAGAAGTCTGAAAACATCATTTTAAATTTATATACTATATTTTATCCACTTCTCTTGTACCAAATGGAATTCTCTTTTCCTTTCAACAAATTCAAAGACCACCTAAAGATTCCAAGCTGACTTAGTTGAATTTGCCTCACTTACTTCTTATTTCCCCTTCCTGTTTCCTCAAGTACAATCTATTTAATTTTGACTCTGAAGATTGACTTTAGAACTGGAGACTCGATTTGGATACTGGGCAAATAGGTTTCACCAAGGAGTTAGAATATTTAGCTAGCAGCCGTGGAAATCCAATAATCTCATTTTTCTTAATTCTCATAAAATACTTTAATGTTCCATTGATTGCCAACTCAACTGTTTTAACCAGTACCTGGGTCCTACTTGGCAGATAGCAAGTTTTGCAAGATATTATGTCATTATTAATTGCATGATAATATTATGTTCATGATGGTAATATAAATGAGGTAGTAAAAAGCAGCTGATTAAATGTCAAGGACTAAGAAAATACATTGGAATGACACCGAAGCATGGTGTAAATTCGGAAAGACACTCTTCCATTTTGGAAATAGTCAGGCAGTGTATTTAATAAGCAACCTATATTCTTAAGTTCCACTGCTGGAACTGAACCTATTTTTTTTCCTAAAGGTTCACCAGTTTTTAGATTTTGCTAAAACGCAGCTGGAGGAAGAATTTATTTTCAAAGCTTCCACTACCTAGGGTTTCACACTAAAAGAAAGTAAAATTTTCTCTTCTCTTAAAGTTTGTAAGTTTTGTATAAAGGAACTTTCTTGCTTTTCTGTTTTTCTACTCTGCTGATCACAGAATCCATCCAGCCACCATGCATCCTTTGGCTCCTAGGCAGAGAAATTCTTCAGGAAAGAAGCCTTCCAATCTCTCTCCTTCAGTCCTTCTTGTCAACAAAAGACAAGCCCCCTTGGAGAAGCATGGCAAAGACACAAGAGAAGCCACAGGAGGAGTGGCCGAGGTCTGTTCCTTTCAATTAGGAATGGAGTCCTCACACTATCTTGGCAGAGACACCAACAAGAAAAATATCTCATCCGTTCATCCAATCAAGTGGATTTTGAGCACCTACTCGGTATAAGTCAAGAGCCAGCACAGGATTAGAAGTGGAAGTGCAAAGGTAGATAAAGCCCCTCTCTCCGTCCAGGTTAGGAGAGGGAGGAAAAGCAAGGACCTAAGGAGAACTCTTATTGCCAGGATTTCTTTTTGTGCAGCCGAGCCCTGTTTTTGTTTGAGGGAATGCTTTGATGAGCTGCTTGGGATGAAGGTAGGGATGAGGGTGGCCTCTGAGGATCATCTCAAGACAGACTTCCAGAGGGATCAGGGAGAGCCGGATGGGGGCCAAAGATCAGGCCAAGGGAATTGATCTCCACTATAGAAGAGAGAGGAGCCAACAAAGTTGGTACCTACTGGGAAAGGGAAGCGGGAAAACCAAACCGACTAACCCCAGGGAACATGGCCAAGCAGGAATTCAGAGCACAGACTCCCCCAGGTCATGGCTACAGTTGAAGGCTCTGGAGTGTGCGGCCCTCCTTTTACTTCCCTACAAAAATGTTTCTGTATAAGTGTTTTCTTTAAAGGAACCATGAAGTAGGGAGAATCAGACATGGACCCAAATAACCAGAATACAGAGAAAATTGTAAGATTCACAAGCAACAGGCAGATAGAGACAGGCTGTGAGAACTTAGGGAGCACAGTGGTTGCTTCCAAATGGAAGTTAAGGGCAGGATTCATGGGGGAGGTGGTGTTGAAGAACAGGACTTCGAGGGTGGGGGGAAGGGGCATGCAAGCCTGCAATGAGCTGTGTTCCGGCGAGGAGAGGGCGAGGACAAGGACAGTGAGGGACGGAGGCGGAGGGGGGGAGCACAGCGCCGGTGCGAGGACCAGCTGTGGCCTCAGGCAGTCCTGCTCCAGCTCACTCATGCCCTTCCCATGAAAAGATGACCTGTTTGCTTCGCACAGCTCCACGAATTCTGGTGTATTCAGAGATAGCAACTGGAAGGGATGTAATTAGAAGACAGAAAGGCACAGGGTAACTCTCTGTGCCTTTCTGAAGAGCTGCCCATCTTCCCCAGAGCCAAGGACTCATTTGTATTCCTTGTCTGCTCAGCTCCCAGCGCTGTGAGTGCTGGCTGTTAGGCAGAAGGCAGTCGTGCATGCCCGCCCAGGGCTGGCCAGCTTGCACCTGCTTATGAAGACTGAAATCACCCCCGTTTACCTCTTCTCGCACTTCACCGAGAAGTTTTCTTCAGTCTCTGCCATGCACACCACTGCTTTCAGGCCTCCATCTTGAGATGAACAAAAGGGGGTTCTCTCTAAGCCTCCACACTGTGACCATCTGCAGAAATTGTTGGAGAGAGGACGTGAGGGCTTCGCTGACGGAGCACCAGCAACGAATACTCAATGTGTATAGACACTGGGCGTGGTGTTAGCTCTTTATCAAATGAGACTAGATGCGGACTCCCTGACCTTTGACCTTACACTTCTCTCACTTCCTGCAGCCCATTTTCCCCTTTCCTATCACGTGTGCTATGTCTGCCTCTGTACTGGCACCCACTCTATTTTATTTCTTCTTTTTTTTTGCAGTCCAGATGATTTTATTTTTTTAATTTATTTTATTGATGCATAGTTGATTTACAATGTTGTGTTAATCTATGGTGTACAGCACAGTGATTCAGTTATATATATATATATGCATTCTTTTTCATATTCTTTTCCATTATAGTTTATCACAAGATATTGAACATAGTTCCCAGTGTCAGTTACTCCATATTATATATGACCAGTAGCTCTTCTCTCAGTGCCACTTACAACATGGCCATTTATTTACAGTTAAAGTTGTATCTGTGCAGTTTCCTTAATTCATGCTTTCCTCAAATTTTCACCTTGTCTTTAATGCCTATCAAATATGAAGTTCATCTCTGCATCTAAGCTCTTTATTATTTTGTGCTCTGTCTATCCAGGCAATAGACACTTTCATTTTGTTTCATCTCAGGTTAACATCTATTCCATGAAATGGCCCTTACCTACTCCAAAGTAATTGCTCTTCATCAGTAACCCAGAGAAGCAACATACTTGAGAATAAGGAACAGACCTAAAGAACTGTGATGGGGTCCCTACTTTGTCTCTTGCTGTGTGACCTTGTGCAGAGCAGCCAACATTTCTGAGCCTCCATTTGTTCATCTATAAAGTGCAAAGAGAGTGTGAAGTTACCTCCTCAAACTTGCCTTACAACAGGATTTCCCAACCATGACACTATTGCTATTTGGAGCCAAGTAATTCTTCTCTGTGTGGGGCTGTCTTGTGCACTGGTTGTTTAGCAGAAATGTCAGCGTCTACCCTCTGGATGCCAGGAGCATCCCTCAAGTTGTAACAACCCAAAATGCCACCAGGTACTGCTAAATGTCCCCTAGGGACAAAATCACCCCTAACTGAGAACAACTATCTTAAAGGCACCTTGTGAGCTGGGTGGCATAGAGGGGGAAACAATGTCTAGGTTTGGTAGGACAGACATTTGAAGATCAGGGAGGAATGATCTGGAAGTGGTGACATCCTGCTCCACAGGGCAAAGCAGAGGGTCCCTTTCTAATAAAAGCAGGTCCAGGAAAAGGAGAATGTGGGAGATAAGTGTTTTGAAAAGTGTTAAGATTCTCCTTAGCAGAGAAGACAAAAGTTAATTTCTGAAATACCTCAGGGAAAACCTTCGCTATCATGAATATTAACCTTCTTCCAAACACTGTAGTCTAGTCTCACCAGAGAAACAGAAATTCCTTCTGTTAACCAGACTTTGGCCCTGCTTATTGCAAAACAACAACTGTAGCACAAAAAAGAAAAAGAGCGTCTTGCCTCAGATCATATGCCTGTTAGGTATAAACTATTGAGGAATCAGTGTTTCTATGTAATACCATATTGTTGTGTTAAAACATAATTTTTAAAAAGATAAAATCTTGACTCTCATACAAACGTAAAATAAACATGTGTCAAAGATTTTATTCAACTCGTTAATCAAGAGAAAGCCAGTAAGGGCTTCCCTTGTGGCACAGTGATTAAGAATCCGCCTGCCAATGCAGGGGACACCGGTTCGAGCCCTGGTCCAGGAAGATCCCACATGCCGCGGAGCAACAAAGCCCTTGTGCCACAACTACCGAGCCTGTGCTCTAGAGCCCGTGAGCCACAACTACTGAGCCCGCGTGCCACAACTACTGAAGCCCGCGCGCCTAGGGCCTGTACTCCACAACAAGAGAAGCCACTGCAATGAGAAGCCTGCGCACCACAATGAAGAGTAGCCCCCGCTCGCCACAACTAGAGAAAGCTGCACAGCAACAAATACCCAATGCAGCCAAAAATAAATAATAAATTAATTTTTAAAAGGAAGAAAAAGCCAGTAAGATCTTAAAGCCATATCAAATGAGAATTTGATGGCAAGGGTATTTTAGGCAACTTTATAAAAGAGCACTAGGATATTAAGGGTTCTGCACCCAATTACAATGTGTGGGGCTTTTCACCCATCTCCAACACCAGCTGGGTGTCCTATAATTCAACTCAATCCTGACACCACCTATCTGGAGACAGCGTTAGAGCCCACAGGTTAAGGGCTTGCTGGGGCTCAGGGTGGACTGCCCCCAAAATATGCCAAAATGGCACATTTGTTAGCTTAAATTAAAGTTACATAAGATATAGCAGGTGCAAGAAGGACGCTGTGACCCTCCTCCGTCCTCCTAAAAGCAGGAAATAAATCTCCCATGTGAAAGGTGCCCTTCCTGTACCAGGAGGTAGAGGCAACATCCTTGTCACCAGAGAGGGGATTCAGGGCTGAGAAGGCTGTGCAAACAAATCTTGTTACTTCTTTACTAATTTACTACCCCTAGCCTAAACTTCTTTGTCTTGGTCAGTTCTTCATAAATTTATTGCTTCTTTGTCTACAAAGTATAAAAGCTGCCTGCTTTGATCATTTCTTTAGGTCCTATATCTTTGAGATCTCCATACATACAATTCAGTTTGATTTTCTCCTGTTAATCTGTCTTGTGCCAATTTAATTAGAGCAGCCAAAAGAACCCAAAAGGGTAGGGGGAGATTTTCCCCTCCCAGACAGACTCAGTGTCACAAGACTATCCCCCATCCCCACACTTCAGATGCCAATCACAAGGCCAGGTTCAGACAAGACCTCTGCTTCTGACAGGTTATAGATTGGAGGTTCCAACGACCGCTCCTTGGGTTCAATTAGTTTGCTAGAGCTGATCACAGAACTCAAAGAAACATTTGACTTACTAGATCACTGGTTTATTATAAAAGGATATAACTCAGGAACAGCCAGGTGAAAGAGGCGTGTGGGGCAAGGTACGGAGAAGGGCAAGGAGCTTCCACACTCTCTGAGCACGCCAATCTCCCCAAATCTGCACGTGTTCACCAACCCAGAAGCTCTCAGTACCCCATCATTTATGTTTTTATGGAGGCTTCATCACACAAGCATGCTTGATTAAATCATTGGCCACTGGTGATTTTTTTAAATTTATTTTTTATTTAAGTATATTTGAATTACAATGTTGTGTTAATTACTGCTGTACAGCAAAGTGACTCAGTTATACATACATATATATTCTTTTTCATATTCTTTTTCATTATGCTATACAGTAGGACCTTCTTGTTTATCCATTCTATATACACCAGTTTGCATCTGCTAATCCCAAACTACCACTCCTACCCTCTCCTACCCCCTTCCCCCTTGGCAACCACCAGTCTGTTCTCTATGTCCCTGATATTGTTTCTGTTTCATAAATAGGTTCATTTGTGTCATATTTTAGATTCCACATATAAGTGATATCATATGCTATTTGTATTTTTCTTTCTGACTTACTTCACTTAGTATGGTAATCTCTAGTTGCATCCATGTTGCTGCAAATGGCATTATTTTGTTCTTTTTATGGCTGAGTAGTATTCCATTGTATATATTACCACATCTTCTTTATCCACTCATCTGTCAATGGACATATAGGTTGTTTCCATGTCTTGGTTATTGTAAATAGTCCTGCTATGAACATAGGAGTGCATGTATCTTATTTTTTTTGAATTTTATTTATTTTTTTATACAGCAAGTTCTTTTTACTTATCTGTTTTATACATATTAGTGTATATATGTCAATCCCAATCTCCCAGTTCATCCCACCACCACCCCTCCACCCCCGCGTTCCCCCCTTGGTGTCCATACATTTGTTCTCTACTTCTGTGTCTCTATTTCTGCCTTGCAAACCAGTTCATCTGTACCATTTTCCTAGATTCCACATACATATGTTAATATACAATATTTGTTTTTCTCTTTCTGACTTACCTCACTCTGTATGACAGTCTCTAGGTTCAGCCAGGTCTCTACAAATGACCCAATTTCGTTCCTTTTCATGGCTGAGTAATATTCCATTGTAAATATGTACCACATCTTCTTTATCCATTCATCTGTCAATGGGTATCTGTCAATCGGTCATCTGCTTCCATGACCTGGCTATTGTAAATAGTGCTGCAATGGACATGGGGGTGCATGTGTCTTTTTGAATTATGGTTTTCTCTGGGTATATGTTCAGTAGTGGGATTGCTGAGTCATATGGTAATTCTATTTTTAGTTTTTTAAGGAACCTCCATACTGTTCTCCATAGTGGTTGTATCAATTGATATTCCCACCAACAGTGCAAGAGGGTTCCCTTTTCTCCACACCCTCTCCAGCATTTGTTATTTGTAGATTTTCTGATGATGCCCATTCTAACTGGTGTGAGGTGATACCTCATTGTAGTTTCGATTTGTTTGTTTGTTTGTTTTTTCGGTACGTGGGCCTCTCACTGTTGTGGCCTCTCCTGTTGCGGAGCACAGGCTCCGGACACGCAGGCTCAGCGGCCACAGCTCACGGGCACAGCCACTCCGCGGCACGTGGGATCCTCCTGGACCAGGGCACGAGCCCATGTCCCCTGCATTGGCAGGCGGACTCTCAACCACTGCACCACCAGGGAAGCCCTGTAGTTTTGATTTGCATTTCTCTAATAATTAGTGATGTTGAGCAGCTTTTCACGTGCCTCTTGGCCATCTATATGTCTTCTTTGGAGAAATGTCTATTTAGGTCTTCTGCCCATTTTTTAATTGGGCTCTTTGTTTTTTAATATTGAGCTGCATGAACTGTTTATATATTTTTTTTCTTTTTTTTTTTATTGCTTTACAATGGTATGTTAGTTTCAGCTTCACAACAAAATGAATCAGTTATATATATACATATGTTCCCATATCTCTTCCCGCTTGCGTCTCCCACCCTCCCACCCTCCCTATCCCACCCCTCCAGGCGGTCACAAAGCACCGAGCTGATCTCCCTGTGCTATGCGGCTGCTTCCCACTAGCTATCTACCTTACGTTTGGTAGTGTATATATGTCCATGCCTCTTTATCGCTTTGTCACCGTTTACCCTTCCCCCTCCCCATAGCCTCAAGTCCATTCTCTAGTAAGTCTGTGTCTTTATTCCTGTTTCACCCCTAGGTTTTTCATGACATTTTTTTTTCTTAGATTCCATATATATGTGTTAGCATACGGTATTTGTCTCTCTCTTTCTGACTTACTTCACTCTGTATGACAGACTCTAGGTCTATCCACCTCATTACAAATAGCTCAATTTCGTCTCTTTTTATGGCTGAGTAATATTCCATTGTATATATGTGCCACATCTTCTTTATCCATTCATCCGATGATGGACACTTAGGTTGTTTCCATCTCTGGGCTATTGTAAATAGAGCTGCAATGAACATTTTGGTACATGACTCTTTTTGAATTATGGTTTTCTCAGGGTATATGCCCAGTAGTGGGATTGCTGGGTCATATGGTAGTTCTATTTGTAGCTTTTTAAGGAACCTCCATACTGTTCTCCATAGTGGCTGTATCAATTTACATTCCCACCAACAGTGTAAGAGGGTTCCCTTTTCTCCACACCCTCTCCAGCATTTATTGTTTCTAGATTTTTTGATGATGGCCATTCTGACTGGTGTGAGATGATATCTCATTGTAGTTTTGATTTGCATCTCTCTCATGATTAGTGATGTTGAGCATTCTTTCATGTGTCTGTTGGCACTCTGTATATCTTCTTTGGAGAAATGTCTATGTAGGTCTTCTGCCCATTTTTGGATTGGGTTGTTTGTTTTTTTGTTATTGAGCTGCATGAGCTGCTTATAAATTTTGGAGATCAATCCTTTCTCAGTTGCTTCATTTGCAAATATTTTCTCCCATTCTGAGGGTTGTCTTTTGGTCTTCTTTATGGTTTCCTTTGCTGTGCAAAAGCTTTTAAGTTTCATTAGGTCCCATTTGTTTACTCTTGTTTTTATTTCCATTTCTCTAGGAGGTGGGTCAAAAAGGACCTTGCTGTGATTTATGTCATAGAGTGTTCTGCCTATGTTTTCCTCTGAGTTTGATAGTTTCTGGCCTTACATTTAGGTCTTTAATCCATTTTGAGCTTATTTTTGTGTATGGTGTTAGGGAGTGATCTAATTTCATACTTTTACATGTAGCTGTCCAGTTTTCCCAGCACCACTTATTGAATAGGCTGTCCTTTCTCCACTGTACATTTCTGCCTCCTTTGTCAAAGATAAGGTGACCATATGTGCGTGGGTTTATCTCTGGGCTTTCTATACTGTTCCATTGATCTATCTTTCTGTTTTTGTGCCAGTACCATACCGTCTTGATAACTGTAGCTTTGTAGTATAGTCTGAAGTCAGGGAGCCTGATTCCTCCAGTTCCTTCTTTCGTTCTCAAGATTGCTTTGGCTATTCGGGGTCTTTTGTGTTTCCATACAAATTGCAAAATTTTTTGTTCTAGTTCTGTGAAAAATGCCAGTGGTAATTTGATAGGGATTGCATTGAATCTATAGATTGCTTTCGGTAGTAGAGTCATTTTCACAATGTTGATTCTTCCAATCCAAGAACATGGTATATCTCTCCATCTATTTGTATCATCTTTAATTTCTTTCATCAGTGTCTTATAATTTTCTGCATACAGATCTTTTGTCTCCTTAGGTAGGTTTATTCCTAGATATTTTATTCTTTTTGTTGCAATGGTAAATGGGAGTGTTTTCTTGATTTCACTTTCAGATTTTTCATCATTAGTATATGGGAATGCCAGAGATTTCTGTGCATTAATTTTGTATCCTGCCACTTTACCAAATTCATTGATTAGCTCTAGTAGTTTTCTGGTAGCATCTTTAGGGTTCTCTATGTATAGGATCATGTCATCTGCAAACAGTGACAGCTTTACTTCTTCTTTTCCGATTTGGATTCCTTTTATTTCCTTTTCTTCTCTGATTGCTGTGGCTAAAACTTCCAAAACTATGTGGAATAAAAGTGGTGAGAGTGGGCAACCTTGTCTTGTTCCTGATCTTAGTGGAAATGCTTTCAGTTTTTCACCATTGAGGATGATGTTTGCTGTGGGCTTGTCATATATGGCCTTTGCTATGTTGAGGAAAGTTCCCTCTATGCCAACTTTCTGCAGGGTTTTTATCATAAATGGGTGTTGAATTTTGTCAAAAGCTTTCTCTGCATCTATTGAGATGATCATATGGTTTTTCTCCTTCAATTTGTTAATATGGTTTGTCACATTGATAGATTTGCGTATATTGAAGAATCCTTGCATTCCTGGAATAAACCCCACTTGATCATGGTGTATGATCCTTTTAATGTGCTGTTGGATTCTGTTTGCTAGTATTTTGTTGAGGATTTTTGCATCTATGTTCATCAGTGATATTGGCCTGTAGTTTTCTCTCTTTGTGACATCCTTGTCTGATTTTGGTATCAAGGTGATGGTGGCCTCGTAGAAGGAGTTTGGGAGTGTTCCTCCCTCTGCTATATTTTGGAAGAGTTTGAGAAGGATAGGTGTTAGCTCTTCTCTAAATGTTTGATAGAATTCGCCTGTGAAGCCATCTGGTCCTGGGCTTTTCTTTGTTGGAAGATTTTTAATCACAGTTTCAATTTCAGTGCTTGTGATTGGTCTGTTCATATTTTCTATTTCTTCCTGATTCAGTCTTGGCAGGTTGTGCATATCTAAGAATTTGTCCATTTCTTCCAGATTGTCCATTTTATTGGCATAGAGTTGCTTGTAGTAATCTCTCATGATCTCTTTTATTTCTGCAGTGTCAGTTGTTACCTCTCCTTTTTCATTTCTAATTCTATTGATTTGAGTCTTCTCCCTTTTTTTCTTGATGAGTCTGGCTAGTGGTTTATCTATTTTGTTTATCTTCTCAAAGAACCAGCTTTTAGTTTTATTGATCTTTGCTATTGTTTCCTTCATTTCTTTTTCATTTATTTCTGATCTGATTTCTATGATTTCTTTCCTTCTGCTAGCTTTGGGGTTTTTTTGTTCTTCTTTCTCTAATTGCTTGAGGTGCAAGGTTAGGTTGTTTATTCGAGATGTTTCCTGCTTCTTAAGGTGGGCTTGTATTGCTATAAACTTCCCCCTTAGAACTGCTTTTGCTGCATCCCACAGGTTTTGGGTCGTTGTGTCTCCATTGTCATTTGTCTCTAGGTATTTTTTGATTTCCTCTTTGATTTCTTCAGTGATCACTTCATTATTAAGTAGTGTATTGTTTAGCCTCCATGTGTTTGTATTTTTTACAGATCTTTTCCTGTAATTGATATCTAGTCTCATGGCGTTGTGGTCAGAAAAGATACTTGATACAATTTCAATTTTCTTAAATTTACCAAGGCTTGATTTGTGACCCAAGACATGATCTATCCTGGAGAATGTTCCATGAGCACTTGAGAAAAATGTGTATTCTGTTGTTTTTGGATGGAATGTCCTATAAATATCAATTAACTCCATCTCGTTTAATGTATCATTTAAAGCTTGTGTTTCCTTATTTATTTTCATTTTGGATGATCTGTCCATTGGTGAAAGTGGGGTGTTAAAGTCCCCTACTATGAATGTGTTACTGTCGATTTCCCCTTTTATGGTTGTCAGTATTTGCCTTATGTATTGAGGTGCACCTATGTTGGGTGCATAAATATTTACAATTGTTATATCTTCCTCTTGGATCGATCCCTTGATCATTATGTAGTGTCCTTCTTTGTCTCTTCTAATAGTCTTTGTTTTAAAGTCTACTTTGTCTGATATGAGAATTGCTACTCCAGCTTTCTTTTGGTTTCCATTTGCATGAAATACCTTTTTCCATCCCCTTACTTTCAGTCTGTATGTGTCTCTAGGTCTGAAGTGGGTCTCTTGTAGACAGCAAATATATGGGTCTTGTTTTTGTATCCATTCAGCCAATCTGTGTCTTTTGGTGGGAGCATTTAGTCCATTTACATTTAAGGTAATTATCGATATGTGTGTTCCTATTCCCATTTTCTTAATTGTTTTGGGTTCGTTATTGTAGGTCCTTTCCTTCTTTTGTGTTTCTTGCCTAGAGAAGTTCCTTTAGCAGTTGTTGTAGAGCTGGTTTGGTGGTGCTGAACTCTCTCAACTTTTGCTTGTCTGTAAAGGTTTTAATTTCTCCATCAAATCTGAATGAGATCCTTGCTGGGTAGAGTAATCTTGGTTGCAGGTTTTTCTCCTTCAACACTTTCAATATGTCCTGCCACTCCCTTCTGGCTTGCAGAGTTTCTGCTGAAAGATCAGCTGTTAACCTTATGGGGATTCCCTTGTGTGTTATTTGTTGTTTTTCCCTTGCTGCTTTTAATATGTTTTCTTTGTATTTAATTTTTGACAGTTTGATTAATATGTGTCTTGGCGTATTTCTCCTTGGATTTATCCTGTATGGGACTCTCTGTGCTTCCTGGACTTGATTAACTATTTCCTTTCCCATATTAGGGAAGTTTTCAACTATAATCTCTTCAAATATTTTCTCAGTCCCTTTCTTTTTCTCTTCTTCTTCTGGAACCCCTATAATTCGAATGTTGGTGCGTTTAATGTTGTCCCAGAGGTCTCTGAGACTGTCCTCAGTTCTCTTCATTCTTTTTTCTTTATTCTGCTCTGCAGTAGTTATTTCCACTATTTTATCTTCCAGGTCACTTATCCGTTCTTCTGCCTCAGTTATTCTGCTATTGATCCCATCTAGAGTACTTTTAATTTCATTTATTGTGTTGTTCATCGTTGCTTGTTTCATCTTTAGTTCTTCTAGGTCCTTGTTAACTGATTCTTGCAATTTGTCCATTCTATTGTCCATTCTATCTCCAAGATTTCGGATCAACCTTACTATCATTATTCTGAATTCTTTTTCAGGTAGACTGCCTATTTCCTCTTCATTTGTTAGGTCTGGTGGGTTTTTATCTTGCTCCTTCATCTGCTGTGTGTTTTTCTGTCTTCTCTTTTTGCTTATCTTACTGTGTTTGGGGTCTCCTTTTTTTTTTTTTTTGCAGGCTGAAGGTTCGTAGTTCCTGTTGTTTTTTGTGTCTGTCCCCAGTGGCTAAGGTTGGTTCAGTGGGTTGTGTAGGCTTCCTGGTGGAGGGTACTAGTGTCTGTGTTCTGGTGTATGAGGCTGGATCTTGTCTTTCTGGTGGGCAGGTCCACGTCTGGTGGTGTGTTTTGGGGTGTCTGTAGACTTATTATGATTTTGGGCAGCCTCTCTGCTAATGGGTGGGGTTGTGTTCCTGTCTTGCTAGTTGTTTGGCATAGGATGTCCAGCACTGTAGCTTGCTGGTCGTTGAGTGAAGCTGGGTGCTGGCGTTGAGATGGAGATCTCTCGGAGATTTTTGCTGTTTGATATTATGTGCAGCTGGGAGGCCTCTTGTGGACCAGTGTCCTGAAGCTGGCTCTCCCACCTCAGAGGCACAGCACTGAGTCCTGGCTGCAGCACCAAGAGCCTTTCATCCACAGGGCTCCTTAATTTGGGATGATTCGTTGTCTATTCAGGTATTCCACAGATGCAGGGTATATCAAGTTGATTGCAGAGCTTTAATCCGCTGCTTCTGAGGCTGCTGGGAGAGATTTCCCTTTCTCTTCTTTGTTCTCACAGTTCCCAGGGGCTCAGCTTTGGATTTGGCCCTGCCTGTGCGTGTAGGTCGCCGGAGGGCGTCTGTTCTTTGCTCAGACAGGACGGGGTTAAAGGAGCCGCTGATTCGGAGGCTCTGGCTCACCCAGGCCGGGGGGTAGGGAGGGTCACGGAGTGCGGGGCGGGCCTGCAGCGGCAGAGGCCGGGCATGACGCTGCAGCCTGAGGCGCGCCGTGCGCTCTCCCGGGGGAGCCGTCCCTGGATCCCGGGACCCTGGCAGTAGCGGGCTGCACAGGCTCCCCGGAAGGGCGTGTGGCTAGTGACCTGTGTTCGCACACAGGCCTCCTGGCGGCGGCAGCAGCGGCCTTAGCGTCCCATGTCCATCTCTGGGCTCCACACTCTTAGCCGCGGCTCGCGCCCGTCCCTGGAGCTCTCTCAAGCAGCGTTCTTAATCCCCTCTCCTCGTGCACCAGGAAACAAAGAGGGACGTAAAAGTCTCTTGCCTCTTCGGCAGGACCAGACCCCTCCCCGGACTCTCTCCCGGCCAGCTGCGGCGCACCAACGCCCTGCAGGCTGTGTTCACGCCGCCAACCCCAGTCCTCTCCAGGCACTCCGACAAAAGCCGGAGCCTCAGCTCCCAGTCCCGCCCGCCCCGGCGGGCGAGCAGACAAGCCTCTCGGCTGGCGAGTTCCGGTCGGCCCGATCCTCTGCGCTGGAATCTGTCCGCTTTGCCCTCCGCACCCCTGTTGCTGTGCTCTCCTCCGCGGCTCCCAAGCTCCCCCACTCCGCCTCCCGAAGTCTCCACCCGCGAAGGGGCTTCCTAGTGTGTGGACACTTTTCCTCCTTCACAGCTCTCTTCCGCTGGTGCAGGACCCGTCCCTATCCTTTTGTCTCTGTTTAGTTTTTTCTTTTGCCCTAACCAGGTACGTGGGGGGTTCCTTGCCTTTTGGGAGGTCTGAGGTCTTCTGCCCGCGTTCAGTAGGTGCTCCGTAGGAGTTGTTCCACGCGTAGATGTATTTCTGGTGTATCTGTGGAGAGGAAGGTGATCTCCGCGTCTTACTCTTCCGCCATCTTCCCGGAAGTCCCCCTGAGTATTCTGTTTATATATTTTTGAGATTAATCCTTTGTCCATTGATTCATTTGCAAATATTCTCTCCCATTCTGAGGGTTGTCTTTTCATCTTGTTTGTAGTTTCCTTTGCTGTGCAAAAGCTTTTAAGTTTCATTAGGTCCTATTTGTTTATTTTTGTTTTTATTTCCATTACTCTAGGAGGTGGATCAAAAAGATCTTGCTGTGATTTATGTCAAAGAGTGTTCTTTCTATGTTTTCCTCTAAGAGTTTTATAGTGTCCAGTCCTACATTTAGGTCTTTAATCCATTTTGAGTTTATTTTTCTGTATGGGGTTAGAGAATGTTCTAATTTCATTCTTATACATGTACCTGTCCAGTTTTCCCAGTGAGGGGTACATGTATCTTTTTGAATTATAGTTTTATCTGGATATATGTCCAGGAGTGTGGGATTACTAGATCATATGGTAATTCTATTTTTAGTTTTCTGAGGAACCTCCATACTGTTTTCCACAGTGGCTGCACCAACTTACATTCCCACCAACAGTATAGGAGGATTCCCTTTTCTCCACACCCTCTCCAGCATTTGTTATCTGTAGACTTTTAAATAATGGCCATTCTGACTGGCATAAGGTGGTACCTCATTGTAATTTTGATTTGCAATTTTCTAATAATAAGCGATGTTGAGCATCTCTTCATGTGCTTTTTGGCCATCTGTATTTCTTCTTTGGAGAAATGTCTCTTTAGGTCTTCTGCCCATTTTTTGGTTGGGTTGTTTGTTTTTTTGCTGCTGAGTTGTATGAGCTGTTTGTATGTTTTGGAAATTGAGCCCTTGTCAGTCTCGTTTGCAAATATTTTCTCCCATTCTGTAGGTTGTCTTTTCATTTTGTTTATGGTTTCCTTTGCTGTGCAGAAGCTTGTAAGTTTGATTAGGTCCCATTTGTTTATTTTCATTTTTATTTCTGTTGCCTTGGGAGACTGACCCAGAAAATATTGGTACTATTTATGTCAGAGAATGTTTTGCCTATGTTCTCTTCTAGGAGTTTTATGGTGTCATGTTTTTTGTTTAAGTAAGTCTTTAAGCCTTTTTGAGTTTTTTTTGTGTATGGTGAGAGGGCATGTTCTAAATTCATTGATTTACATGCAGCTGTCCAACTTTCCCAGAACCACTTGCTGAAGAGACTTTTTCCCATTTTGTATTCTTGCCTCCCTTGTCAAAGATGAATTGACCATAGGACTGTGTGTTTATTTCTGGGCTCTCTATTCTGTTCCATTGATCCATGTGTCTGTTTTTGTGCTAATATCATGCAGTTTGTTTGTTTTTTTAAATAAATAAATAAATAAATTTATTTGTTTGTTTACTTATGGCTGCATTGGATCTTCATTGCTGTGTGCAGGCTTTCTCTAGTTGTGGCGAGTGAGGGTTACTCTTCATTGTGGTGTGCAGGCTTCTCATTTTGATGGCTTCTCTTTGTTGTGGAGCATGGCCTCTAGGCACATGGGCTTCAGTAGTTGTGGCTTGCGGGCTCTAGAGTGCAGACTCAGTAGTTGTGGCACACGGGCTTAGTTGCTCCACAGCATGTGGGATCTTCCCAGACCAGGGCTTGAACCCGTGGCCCCTGCATTGGCAGGCAGATTCTTAACCACTGTGCCACTAGGGAAGTCCCTACCATGCAGTTTTGATTACTGTAGCTTTGCAGTATTGTCTGAAGTCTGAGATGGTTATGCCTCTTGCTTTGTTCTTTCTCTTTAGGATTGCTTTGGCAATTCTGGGTCTTTTATGGTTCCATATAAATTTTAGGATACTTTCTTATAGTTCTCTGAAAAAGGTCATGGGTAATTTGATAGGGATCACACTGAATCTGTAGATTGCTTTGGGTAGTATTTCCATTGGTTATTGAACTCAGCTGCCAGCCCCTCTCCCCTCTCTGGGGCGTGGGGGTGATGGTTTAAAGTTCCAGCCCTCTCATCACAAGATTGGCTCTACTGGCAACCAGCCTCCATCTTTAGGAGCTTTCCAATTCACTGAATTAACATAACAAAAGAGACCTTTATTACTCTGATTGCTTAGGAAATTCCAAGGGTTTGAGGAGCTCTGTGCCAGAAATGGGGACTAAGACCAAAGATACATTTATTATAAATCACAATATCATAGATATTATTGCTAAGTTAGATACAAAACAAGTTGCTGCCCTCAGGAGCAAAAACCATAACCTTTGGAGTTATCCTTTCCACTGATTAGAAATTATTTGCACCTCAGTCAGACCAAAATCTACAAGTTCACCTCAGACCAATGGGAACTGTAAAATAGCCCCTTCAGGAGATAATCAAAGGTGCCAGCCCAGCACTGCACTGAAAGAGCACTCAAAAATTTCTTGGACCTATTTCTAAGGCTTATTTTTCTAAGAGCTGAATGAATGAATGCTGCCCTCCTAGGCCCTGGGCTGCAGCAATGAACCACCTCTGCCACTGCCTTCAAGGATTAAAGTCTAGGAAGGCAGCAGACACACAAAAGTTAATCACAATCAGGTTACAGGAGAAATAAATGTAAACTATCCCATCTGGAATTTTTACACATTGGTGGTGGGGGTCTACACTGGCACAACTCTTTTAGAGAACAAGGTGTGACACTTAATAGAGGGCAGGGCCCTGACCCTCACCTTATAGTGTGGAGTCAAACACAAGTCTGTCAAAATTGGTGCATCAAGAAATATAGAGATTTACTTATATAAAGGTATTCAAATATAAGAGCTAAACATAATAATATAAATATCAAACATTGAAAGGAGGAGAAAAGTATTTAAAATGTCATTTTTTCACATTGGGGTAGCAATAGTTGTCTAAAATGAAATAATCATGAAATCGAGTATACTATCTTATATTTTGGTGATGAACATCAGTAATCAAAATAGAAACGGCTAAACGAGGCTGTTTCCAGGGTGAGCTTTAAGAAAAGGGGAAGGTGACCTGTGACACCGTGACAGTAGGGAGCACAAGAAGAGCACTCACAGCTGCCTGCACGCGTCTGGGAAGGCTCCAGGGAGCAAGCTGCATTTGAGATAAGGCTCAGTGACAAGTGGGGGATTGCTAATTTGTCAACTGGACAGTTGGGGAAAAGCATTCAAGATAGAAGGAACAGGATGGCAGCTGCTCAGAAGTAAGAAAGAGCGGGGTGCATTTATTGGAGCAGGATGTTCAAGGCTGGGATACAAGGCCAGGCAGGCATGGGCTGGACGAGACAGCCCTGTGAGACAGACAACAACGTTTAAATTTAACGTGTAGACACTGAGGACCCAATACAAAGCAGTTATTGCTGTCGTTTGTCTCAATCTGCAGGAATGGACATGACGTCAGAACAATGAGACCCAGTGTCATGGAGGAGACAGAGCATAAACATCTTATGAATGCATTCCTTTTCCTCAGTACTTATCACACCCTATGGTAGACTGGGATCAAAAGCTGAATAAAATATAGTCCTTGCTTTTCAGAGACTCACATTCTAGTAAAAAATAATTTTTAATGATAGATTTAATAGCAGTTCTGGACGATGAGATAAAGACCTCCACAAGGCAACTCACAATGAGGAGCAGAGACACATGGCAGGTGCCCAAGCCATTGGACCTAAGACTCAGGGTAGGAGTGACACAGGGTGCCTGGATGCAGGGAAGGCTTCCTGGAAGAAGGAAGCCTTACAAGATGGTCAAACGTGGCTGAGTGCAGACAGCACCGGGTCTTCCTGGCAAAAGCCATGGCAGAAGCGAGGCACAGGTGCACAGGACAAGAATTCTGTCCTCCCTCCCCACTTCTCCTTCCACCTTTTGGATGTGGCTTTTATAACGAGGCACAATGGGGCCAAGTGCTGAGATTTAACCAAGGCTTCTTCCACCCCAGCCCCCAGCTTCCTTGAACATTCTCTCTGAATCATTTCTACCCTGAGGACTGTACAAAGAATCTGTTCCTAGTTTCTGAGCTTCTAGAACACCTTTTGTGTCTCAATGGCATAGGGAAAATCTTTGAGAGAAAGGTTTCTTGAGACTCCAGAAGTAAGGTATTAGGGAATTCCCTGGCAGTCCAGTGGTTAGGACTCTGTGCTTTCACTGCCAAGGACACGGTTTTGATCTCTGGTCAGGGAACTAAGATCCCGCGAGCTGCATGGCCAAAAAAAAAGAAGTAAGGTATAAGAGCAACAATGGATTTGGAAGAATGTATGCCTTGCCAAATTCTCCTGCCACAGAGAGAGGAGATTAAAAATACATACATACATATGTACATACATACATACATACCTTCCTGAAGGCTGAAGAAGGGATTTTACCCAGAGTTAAAATAGAAGAGCTTTAGGATGAGTTGTCAGCCTGGGTCCCTGAGAATGAGCCAGATCTCTTCTCCTTCCTGAGATCAAAACTCTGGGTAGACTTGATCTTAAAAAGGAGCAAGCATGGAGACCTCAGAGAAGTTTAGGGGACCTGAGAGCATAACAGACCTGAGCCACTTCTAGGGTAACAGGTACCAGTGAGAGCAAGGCCCTCCCACCCTTGTAGAGGCTTGTCTGTGAAGTTGGCTGGGCAGGGGCGGGGGGATGTCTAGGCAGGTGTACCTGAGGGCCCCCCAGCTGAAGCTTGCTCCCTCCAGCAGGCCCCAGGAGGGACACAGAAGAGTGGCAAGCAGGTCAGGGCACCCAGAAAGAGGACACAGGGCCGGTGGACCCAACAAACCGAGGCCATCACCAGAGATGTTGCCCATGAGTACCAGAAGACCAGTCACCCCTCAGAGGTGCACAGTGCCACACAGTCCCTCCCCACCTCACCCCCTCTACATCCCCAACCTGTGCCATGGTGATTCCCTGAAGGGAGGCATAGAGTTCCAAAAGGAGGAAAGTTTAAACTTCAAGATTCCCTGAGTTCACCTTGAATGTGTACAATTAAATCTTAAGTGGAAATGTAAGGAGGGAAAGCTAATTTTAGTTATAGAGAAAAAGTTACATTTTTTGCACACCCAAGTTCTAAGCCCATAGAATCCTCACCAGTTAGGCAAGAAGACATCTTAAATTGTGCCTTCACAGCTCAGCCTTGAGCCCAGGGGCAGCAATCAGCTGCACATTCGGATCTCCTGGGTGCTTTTAAAAGATGGACCGATGCTAGGGCGACTCCAGACCAATTATGTCAGAATTTCTGGGAACATGGCTCAGGGAATCTGTACTTTTTTCTTAAAGCCCCCAAGTTGATTATAATGCACAACCAAAACTGAGAACCAATCTCCCACCCAAATCCAAAACCAAAACTCAGCGAAGTCCATAAACCAAGCAGGTCACTCTGGAGGCCAATGGCCTGGCGCCCTCCATTTGTGGGATTTATGGCTCCATCCTCAAGAAAACTTTGGGGCATAAGGTGGCCCTGGAGTTGCTGCTTTTCCACTTTATTTCCATCATTTCCCAGCTCGCTTCCCAGGTGTGCTGATAATTACAGCAGGGCCCTCCAAGCAGGCATCTTCCTCCACACCAATGGCTCTCTTGTGGAACTTTTCAAATTCGTGTACCTTCCTGACCCCCAATTTTACTGTCTATTGATTGCATAGGATTCATTACTTTCTATTGACTGCTCGTACTGCTGGTATTATATAGAAATGCTAATTCCTCAGTAATTTATACCATATGTGGATCAGCCAAGGCAAAAAAAAAGCTCTTTCTCCCTTTTATAGATTTTGTTCATTTCCTTTTGGGGAACATCATGATCCACGTGAAATCCCGAAAATGAATGTGTCAAATTACTTTGATTTGCAGCCAGGCTTACAGCGTGGCCTTGCCTCCCCTCCTTGAGGCTGCTTTCAGATGGTAACTATGGAGGGGAAATGGGGCCTTAGGGAGGTGAGGCAAGACATGGGGGTGCTGCCCCGGGTAGGGGGGTGTCAGGCAGGTTTTAGATAGCCCTCCACAGCTCCTCAAGGTCTGGCCTGAGTCTCCCACAGAGACCCCGGCCCTCTAGGCAGTCTTGCATTCTAGCCCCGCCAGCCCAGTTTTCTCTCTGCCAGAAATTAAAAGAGGAGTGAATCCAGAGAATGTTCCCCTGCCCTAAGAAAAGATCTCCCTGCCTGTGCTCTCCTGCTTGGAATCCCATTCCATCGACTAAGCCTCAAGAACATATTTCTTTTTAAATACAGAATTGAGGTTAGAGTGCAGGCTCTTAAAAAAGGCCTAGGGTATAGAGCAGAAACTAACACACCATTGTAAAGCAATTATACCCCAATAAAGATGTTTAAAAAAAGAGAAAAAAAGGCCTAGGGCTTCCCTGGTGGTGCAGTGGTTGGGAATCTGCCTGCCAATGCAGGGGACTCAGGTTCGGGCCCTGGTCCAGGAGGATCCCACATGCCACAGAGCAACTAAGCCCATGCTCCACAACTACCAAGCCCGCATGCCACAACTACTGAAGCCTGCACGCTTAGAGCCTGTGCTCTGCAACAAGAGAAGCCACTGCAATGAGAAGCCCACGCACCGCAACGAAGAGTGGCCCACGCTCACCACTACTGGAGAAAGCCTGTGTGCAGTAACGAAGACCCAATGCAGCTAAAAATAAAATTAAATAAATTTATTTTAAAAATTTTTTTAAAATAATTTTTTAAAAAAGCCCTAAAAAAAAGTCAGCCTGGGTTCAAATCCTGGCTCCTACGTGACAAGTTACTTGATCTTTCTGCCTCAGTGCCCCCAACTACCAATCAGGGATGATATACATGCAGAAAATGTTCTGCTGAGCACAGCTTGCCTAGGGGACGGCCAAACTGAACTCTTTTCCTGCCACTTCAGTTGTTTAAGAATGAAGCACCTGAGGACGCATCACCCCAAACTATGCCATGTTGGTATATTGATTATTTTGAGCTGAAGGCACTTGACAAACAGCATTCGCAGGGAGGAGTTTTTCTGAACTCCCTTTATCTGCCTAAAGACAGACCCTCCGAAAAGATCTCAATGGTCTTCAATCTCCTTTCCCCAAGTTTCATCAACCAGGGAGGTTGACTCATCTCTGCAGAGACTAGAAGTTGACACCACACCCAAACAAACTTTGTCACAAACTGTCATTTCTCCCACCCATTCTTCTAAGGACCCATTCATCTTTCCTAAAAATTATTTCCTTTCCTCTTAATAGCCTTTATTTCCCCCTGCCCCTTCTCCGATTAAGATGGTATGTAAGCTCTCTAATCTGGCTGAGTTTTTTAGGTACTCTTTTTTTCCCTGTGGTGCTGCACTGCACATAATACTAAAAATTAATTTTCTCCTGTTAATCTGCTTACTATCATTTTATTTCATAGACCCAGTTACCAAACCTTGGAGGGTAGAGGGAAAATCTTTCCTCCCCTACAAGGACCATGAACTTTGAGTGTTCAATAGAGCCAGACCTTGTACTGGACCTATCTGAAGTTTCCTTCCTGCATAATAAACATGGGTTTTGTTTAAACTAATCATGCTCAGACATATGGACTTATTCCATCCTATCCAGAGCACTGGTTTTCAGTCCTTAATCAACATAACCAGTACAAACCATGTGCCCTCTTCTCCAGGCATTTCAAAACCCCTGGCTTTGGTGAATTTTTTCGTTGGTGTGCATTCCCTTCCTAACCCCCAGAGTTCATAAATCAGCTTTATTTTTAAATTTCTGATGGTTTTTGTTTTCATCTTTGACATTAAGTAGCAGTATTTTTGCACAGAGTGCTGAAAGGATTAAATAAAATAATGTGTATGAAGCTCTTAGCGCAGTGCCTCAAACAAGGTAGGTCTTCATAAATGTTAGCAATGAGCCTGGCACAGAGTAGGATCTCAAAAAATATTTATTGAATAAATGAAAGCACTCTTTTATGAATTTCACATACACTACCTCATTGAGTCTCCCTCCAAAAATTAATAATATAAACAGGTTTAATAAATAATAAAACTGAGGTTCAAAGAGCAAAGTGGCTTGCCCATGATTGCACATCTATTAGGCGCTAATCCAGGATTCAAACATGCATCTCCAGGCTCCAGTTAATTTTAGAGGTGATCCCAAGAATCACAGTGGAGGAATGGGGAAGTGAGATGGGGAAGGGGGAAAACTACTGAGTGTGTGACAGTGAGTGGTTACCACTGTGGTGAAAGGGACTCAGTCCTGCCCAAGGACCCTCTGAAGGGTTCCAAAGAACAAACCTCAGAATTATCCTACTAAGGGTCAAGGAATCTGGGGAATTCATCCTCCCCTTTCCTATCCCTGGATTACTGAAAGTTGCTCTGTTAACGTCTCAGCCCTCTTGGCTTCCCTATCCACGGGCTGAGTCCCATGGCCTGAGAAAGTGCGCAGAGAGAGTTAAGTGTTCCCAAAAGGAAGCTCTCTGTATGTATGGAAATTGCCCACCAACCTTGCAGATGCCTCTTTTGTGGGCCAAGGGTATATGGGTGGGGCACTGGCAGCATCTGGTAAAATGTGAGCTCCTGAGGGCAGGTCCTATATCCACTCCAGCATCAGCACAGGTGTATCACCAAGTACTGTGTGGATGTTTGGATGGATGGATAGAAGGAGTGTAGTAGAAACCTGGATGAGCAGCAGGTGTCTGGAGTGGAGGAAGTTCAAAATGGAGACTCAGCCCCAAACAGACAAATTTCACTTTCTTTATAGTTCTGAGACAATTTTGCTACACACACACACACACACACACACACACACACACACACACACACACACATACATGTATATATACCTCCTTAGGTGAAGGGAAAACTAAGCCTCAAACAGATGCCAAAAGCCCCATTGCCAACTCCCAAGGCCATATTTTGGTCAGAACATTTTGTGGAATTGCTTGAATAAATTGTATTAAATATATTCTTTGCTCAATGGCAGGTGTACGCCAGGGCAGCCAGCTGTGCCAAGACAGCTGCTAAATTAGAATGGTCTTAAATCAGCCTCAGATGTCTATAGGTTTATAGCCCTGCAATCCTCCAGCAACACCTTCCCTTCCTCTTCCACCAGCCTGATCTTTATCCTGCTTTTCAAACCAGCTTTGGGGCATAGGGACTTTTTGGAATTCAGAGCACAGAGACAGAGGGCAGACGTGTGTATATAGGGTGGACGCATGTCCAAAATGAGTCAGGCCCCAGCCTGAGAAGGTGACAGGAAAATGAGCGAAAGGGTTCTTCTCACGGAGTAGACTCATGGAGTGTCACAGCAGCAGGGGCCCCGGGGGTCCATCCAGACCTTCAGTTTTCCAGTTTCTTCTCACCTCAGGGCCTTGAGCTCAAACACAACTTAGGCAGAACAGAAACAAATACACCACCATGATAAAATGAAAAAGGTTGTGTTTGTTCTCAAAAGAAGCTGGCAGCCAGCTCTTCTCAGGCTAGGATGAGAGAACCATCTTTCTGTTTCTGAGAAGAGTCACTTGGGTGGGAAGATGAGGCCCCTGGGGAGAGGGGTGACAGGACATTTGGTGGTACATCGCCTTCAGGTGAAGGGGGCTGGGGAGGGGGAGGGTAAATCTGCAAAGGGACCACAGAGAAGAAAAGCAGGAAGACTGACCCTCCATACAGAGCTGGGACAGGCTGAGGACACCTGGGGTGAGGGGCGTGGTGGTTAAAATGGCCCTAACTGAGCCTGTGGGTGAGAAAAGGCCCTCAGGACCCCAGACAGGAATGTCCCACGAGGTCAGCTGAGTCCAGATTGGTGGCTGGGGAAAGAGGAGAAGGAGGCCAGGGTCAGCTCTGAGGCAGCGGGTAGTGAAGGGCCACCCAGCTCAGGTCTGCTCTGGGGGCAGGAGGCAGTGACCGCTGTCTCCCTAGCCCTTGAACTCCTGAGCCCTGGGCTCTACCTGAGTTAGAATGTAATCAAGCAGAAGGGGGCGAAAGGGCTGCACCTGTACCTCGGGCTGGTGGGTGAGCTGATTAAACTGGTACAAGGCCGGGGGCTCCAGAAGCAGCAGACTTGCCCAGGTTAGAGTTAGTGGTGGACTCCCTGGATCTAAAGCTCAGTCAGTGTCCGCTCACTGGCACTGTTAGATCCCCCAAAAGTACAGACATTTTGTAGGAAAAGGCTCTCCCTCTGGATGCCCTCCCCTACGCCCGTGGGGACTGTTCAATGGCTCATACTTTTCTTCCTTGCCGTTTCTATCTCTGCACTTGGGCAGAAGGTAATTCCCAACCTGGACTCTCGGCCCTGTGACCTGTTTTAGCCAATGAGTTGTTGGCAAACATGAACCACAGGAAAAGCACTTGCCAGACAGGGATTCTCAGTCCTGGGCTTCTACCACCCACTGGGCCAGCCAGGGAGGAAGGAGAGACATGAGGAGGAAACTGTCCAGCCTGAGCACAGACTGACAGCTAGAGCTACAGTAACAAATGGCTGTTGGTTTAAGCTACTGACTTTTGGGGTGCTTCATTATGTAGTATTTTCCTAGCAATAGCTGATACAAAAATTCAAGAAAGAATCAGTCACCACTCCACAGAGAGCCTGCCACCTCTCTCAGGCTGAAATAATGGACCATCTTTCCAGCAGCTGACAACACAGGGACTAGGTTGAAGGTGCAACCGCTTCCTCAGGGACATCAGAGCAGGGAAAAAATGCAAAAGATCCTGCTCAAGAGTGTGATTCCCTTGATTGTGGGTGTGTTAGTAGTTTTCCTGAAGGCAGAGCTGAGGCAAGGACTGGGTACGGTGGGTTTCTTTAGGATTCAATCTCAGGAAGCTGGAGTGAGGGAGCAGAGAGTGAGACAGGGAGAACAGCCACTTGTAGGGGTGTCAGGGTGGTTACCACTTTGGGCAGCTGGGGCTGGATCCTGCTGGGGACTGTCTGGGGAGCTGTAGAGCGTGCACCTCAGAGTCACCCTCCAAAGGTTGGGGGCTGGGATTTATCCACACACCCCATCCCCACAGAGGGCAGGTGTCCCTGGTGCATTAACTCCCTCCCCCCACCCATTTCCACCCTGCAGGGCCCTCAAGGGATGAGTGAGCCACAGTTCAGAGAAAGCCCTGAGGCAGAACAGCTGAGACATTAGATGAGGTAAGAAGCTTGCAACCTGCAGCAGAAGGCAGAGGCAGGGAAGGACACACAGCCTGGGCACCAACTGCATCTGCTATGCCAAGGCCCTATGAACAAGGTGGATCCTCACAGCAAACCTGAGAGGGGGCAGTGGTCATGAACCCTGGCTTACAGCCAAGCCAGGAAGCAAGTGGCAACTTCAGGATTCAAACTCCAGTTGGCCATATTCTGAACCCATTGATCTTACTCTGGTTCCAGACCAACTTTCCCATTAACTAGTTAATTCATTCAACAAGTATTTATTATATTCCAGGCACAGTGGTAGGTGATGGAAAGCATCGTCAAGTATAGTTGCACAGTTTGCGCACTGTGCAAGAACACCATATCTAAGGGGACACCAGTCACATCATAAATAGCATAGACTAGTATATTTACTATGATAGTTTTCCAGCAGATGGTAACAGTGTGCCTTGTCCTAACAAAATCAGTGCACTAAAACAATTTTCCAGTAGATACATCAAGCATCCTGAATAAAGGGTCCACTTTGCACCATCTGGGCTCCTGGCAGCCCTGGGCTCGGGGGAGTACAGTGAGGAGCAAAACAGACATAGTTTCTGCTCTCCTGGAACTTACAGATAACCAGAGAGTTGGTGTTAAACAAATAAAGACACTATAGTTTGTAGCAATATTTATGCGTATATTTGTAAAAGCTGTGAATGAAAAGAGCATACTGGCTGGCCTTGCTCAGAAAGGCTTTCCCAGAAGTCCGTCTCTGGATAGAAGGAGAATGAGAAGGAACAACTGGGGCAAAAAGTGGGGGAAGAGTGTTCCTGGCAGAGGGAACAGCAAGGGCTCAGGCAGGACGGAACTCAGCAGGTCTAAGGAGTTTGGGAAGCAGCCAAGAGGGTAGCAAGTGTGAAAGGGGTTGACAAGAGGGGTGGAGGAGAAGTCAACAGAGGCGGCCGCCAGGAGCAGATCACCAAGGCTGGTGGACCAAGGGAAGTGAATTGGGTTTTATTCTAAGGGCCTGGAAAGCTGCTGGAGGATTACAAGCAGGCACGTGGCACTGGCATCAGTGCTTGCTTATTTTAAGCAGCTTGATGTGCTAATTCGCAGAACTGGGGGAGGCTGGAAAAGGCAAATTAATGAATAGGAAGAGGTCCCCGCCTTCCCTTGGGTGAGATAAGGCCCTGCCTCCGAGTTCCATGCCTTCCACCAGCTCTGCAGACAGTTGGCAGTGCTGGACAAAGTGGCAGTGGTCACAGATAAGCAGTCTGGGAGAAGTTTGGAATGAAGGCATGGGTGGGCTTGGCTAACGTGTACGGGAGAAGAGACAGAGGAAGCTAACTAGGTGGTGGGAGAACTTGCCAACTGCAATTTCAGCAATTCCAGAGCACCCTGAAGGCTGCAAAGTCACTGAATCATGACCACTCAACGAAGGGGACCCCAGGGCAGAACTCACACCCTCAGGTACTAAATCTACTTCCAGCCCTGGATTTTTTAGATTTTGAGAACCACCGTATGCAGAGCTGAGTCTGGAAAGCTCACCTTGCAATGCTGAGATGCGCTGCACACCTACGTAACAATAGCAGCCACTCAACCTTGCTCAATCATTATGGCCAATGCCTCGGCACCTCACCCCATACAAGTTCAGAACCGAGGAGAGAACAGAGGCTTTGGGAGGTTGGGTAGTTTCTGTGCACCTCGTAAGCTCACGCAGGTAAGCTCTCAGGTAAGCACTGAATTGCCTCCTGCCTCCCCCCAAGTTCAGGAACCGTCGTACCCCAGGCTCCCATCTCTGTGTTCTCTCTGTTGTAGCCTAAGTCCTTTCTAATGTCACCTATGATGGCTTTTTCATCTCATCACATGCACATAAAAATAGCCTCCCCCTCTTCTCGAGCAATTTTTTGTGGTTTTTTTTGTTTTGTTTTGTTTTGCAGTACGCGGGCCTCTCACTGTTGTGGCCTCTCCCGTTGCGGAGCACAGGCTCCGGACGCGCAGGCTCAGTGGCCATGGCTCACGGGCCCAGCCGCTCCGTGGCATGTAGGATCTTCCTGGACCAGGGCACGAACCCATGTCCCCTGCATCGGCAGGCGGACTTTCAACCACTGCGCCACCAGGGAAGCCCGCAATTTGTTTGTTTGTTTGTTTTTTTGGCTGCGTCAGGTCTTAGTTGCAGCACGCAGGCTCTTCCTTGTGGCATGCGGGCTTCTCTCTAGTTGTGGCGCGCAGGCTCCAGGGCATGTAGGCTCCGTAGTTGTGGTGCGCGGGGTCCAGAGTGCATGGGCTCTGTAGTTTGCGCTAGGTGGGTTCTCTCGTTGAGGCACGTGAGCTCAGTAGTTGTGGCGCACAGGCTTAGTTGCCTGCGGCCATGTGGGACCTTAGTTCCCTGACCAGGGATCAAACCCTCATCCCCTGCATTGGAAGGCGGAATCTTTACCACCAGACCACCAGGGAAGTCCCGAGGTTTCCCAGGTTAACAAGAGTAAAGACGCTGGAGCTAGATTGCCTGTGTTTGAACCCTGCTCCACCACAGATGAGCTGTGTGACCTTCAGGAATCACTCAACCTCTCTGTGCCTCAGTTTCCTCATCTCTTAAAATGGGAATAATAATTGTGCCTGCCTCATGGTCTTTATGAGAATTAAATAAGGTAATAAAATTACTTAAATAGTCATGAACATAGAAAATGTTCTGTACATGCTTCATGTGCCAATGCATTTCATTTCATTCTTACATCAGCCTATGAGGTTGATATTCTTATTATTAGTCTCTCAGTTTCCTCATCTCCAGAATAGGAATAAGAAGGACTTTACAAGTGGTAGAGCTGGGATTTGAACCTAGGTCACATCACACCTGTCCCTAGAGCCAATGTTTGCTGGGCCTTATTGAATTGATAGATTTTTGGCTTGCTTTCCTAAAGTTGACCCTTCACCATCACAGTGTGTGTGTGTGTGTGTGCGTGCGCGCGCACACGCTATTCACTTCACTTCCTTCAACAAGCATTTGCTGAACACCTACTATTTAACACTGTTCTAGGTGCTTGGGTTATACCAGTGAACAAAATAAACAAAGAATCCTGTCTTCGTGGTGTTTACACTATAGCAGGGGAAACATCAATAAGTATAATAAATTAGTAAGTTAGAAAAGTATAGCGTTGGGGAATTGGCAGTGAGACTCCCCTTCACAAGTTGCCACCTCTCAAGATCAAAATGACCCCCAACAGTGTGTGCTGAACCTGGGGAGTTGTTTTAAGTCTGTCCATGACAGGGTGGGGAATGTCAACTGAGCCGGCCGAGGGTGACAGCAGATGGTGTATGGGGAGGCAGCTTGGTGGTGTGGCAGAAAATCCTCCTTCCCATTCCCTCCCTGCCTTCATTTCTAAAATCAATGCCATTCTGATGCTCCATGAGGCTTTCATCGGGGAAGTACACGTTACTCTTCCAGAAGAATAACGGCTTCTATCTAAGTGCGTTCTGTGCGCAGATGCCTAGCTGAATGCTGTGTGGTGGTGCACAACGCTCTCACCTTAGACCCTAACCCAGTGTAGAAGATGCAATCCCACTGTCTTGTTTGATCTTGACACCAAGAAACAAGTCTATCTTCAGAAATTAACATTCAGGGCCTTATTATTTAAACTGAATGGGGTAAATAAACCCCACAAGGGTAAACACCCATCTCCCGGCCCCCTTCGAGCCACCTGACGCCTCACAAAGGGGAGTGGCCACATCTTGGCTTTCCCAGGTTCCTTCAGCACAGCCAGCACAGGAAGCACCCCACAGTGCTGCGCTCACCAAGCCCCACCTGCTCTACTGGGTGGGGTTTTAAGGGGTTTTGCAAGGCCAGCTTTAACAACAGGCATCATGCCATTGTTTGCACTTCACACCGGATCAGGGTCCGCAAACACCCTCCTGTGCACCCAGGGCGTGGCCCAGTGGTCGATCTGGAGAGCACAGCTCTGACCAGACAGACCGACATGTCGTGCAGGAGGACACCACTCCCCAGGCTGCGCCCTCACATGCACGTAGGCACACGTGCATGCACACAACTTCCTCGAGAGAAACTGTTCTCAGCAGATCCCTACCACCTCCGGCCCTCACAACGAAGCGTTAAGGAAACCCAGCACGATGTGGGGCGGGTGGAGGGAAAGTGTAGGAATTTAATATTATTGTGGCATGTAATTTAGAATGATCTTATGACTCATTAAGCCTTCAAAACTTAGAGTTGTTTATTTTAAACCCCATCTAAAAATCAAGTAGGTAACACACCCGTCAACCACCCTTCCTCATGGGCTGGATGGCACAGCTAATCAGTGCACTTAGCCCTCACCTCTGGGGTGAATTAAATCTGTCATCAGTCATAACAAACCTAAGCTTAATGGCTTCGATCTAGTCATTGCAGGGAGGGACCTCTGGGGCTGGCTTCGAGCCCTCAGGCGGCCTTGATCTGCACTGGACAGCCACTCTTCTCGGCACCCAGGACGAGAAAGTGCAGAAAAGCACGGAAATCAAAGACTCAGTCAAAATGAAACTCAAAAATTTCGGATTCTGAATGTGAAGAATTTTGAGAAATATTTTAATCAACTTATTTTGCTTGTATTTTTCTATTTATGTGTGTGAAAAATAATACAGGATGAAAAATAACTATGTCTAAATAAGTCTCTTTTCAATAATGTAAGAACTCTTCCAAATGCGTGCACAAGAAAACTTCCAAGTGATAGCAAAGCACGTGTCACGGCTTAAATGTCTGCTTTCTTACACAAAATAATGGTGTCCTACAGTCTCTGGAGCCATTTGAGGAGAGCTTTAGGTTCCAACGCTCCTAAGCTGCTCTGAGGGGAACCGCAGTGAGCACTGGCGGTCCTCTTCTTCCCATCCCCCACTGCTTCTGGAGACAAAGGAAGCCCCTGAAGTATTTCCTGGAATAAAGCAATGTCATTTAATTCCTCTGGGGAGAGGAAGAGGGGAGTTTGAAAGTGATACCTTTGCCAGAGTTTTTCCTTGGGTCTTCCTCCAGGGACAGACTGAGACCGTCTCAGTCTCAGAGAAGAAAAAAGTAGAAAATGCACCTGACCCTCTGCTACAGAGAGATCACTGGTGGAGGAGGGCCCGTCTGCCCCCAGTCTGACAGCCCATTGCTGGGGATGAGCTGGACTCGGCCTGCCGTGGAGGCCCGCGCCGCAGACGTGTTCAGATGTGTCTCTGGTAACTAGTGTCACAAGCAGGCAGGGATGTGAGCACCTCTGAGGAGGGGAGACTCTGGCGTGATCACACTTCTGTGCCACATGGAGGAGCAGCTGGACTCCAGCTCCAGCGAAATGAACCCAGTGCTCGCGTGTGGGAGGCACCATGGGCCAGTTAGACTCGAGGCTCTTCCAGCTGGAGAATGTCACCGATTCTGTACCCTAACTTCAGACAAGTAAGGTGCAGGGGGAGGCTTGCTGAGGGTCTTGCAGGGGCAGGGCCAAGAGTAGTACTCAAGTCTCCCCTGCCCTTTAAATAGCACTTCACCCCAGGCCTTCAACCCACAGTGTTAGAAAAGCCCAGTGTTGGAAAAGGGGGCCCAGAGGAGACAGCATCCTGGAGCTGGAGCCCCACGTTCATGGGAGGCCACGGGCACACCTCAGGTAACTGTACCACACCCCCCTCCAGGGAACACAGTTAACTCCAGGGCCAGATAAACAGAAACCAGTGTCATTAGAGAGGTACAAGGGGGAAGAAACACCCACTTTCACTTGGGGTGGTCAGGGAAGGCTTCAAGGAGGAATTTCAACATGCAGAGAACAGGATGAAGAGAGAGGATCTTCCCCGTGGAGTACTGGGCACAGCCAAAGTCCCCCAGTAGACTTGTTCCCAGCAGTTCCCACCACCCCTGTGCCATCTGGGGGATGTCTACAGGTGAACTAGGTCTTTGGGGAAATGGCAAGATGGGTGACCAAATGGAGACCACTTGCTGGGCAGCTAAAGCCCATCCCAAAGCCTCTGCTGGGACACTTCCCATGACACTCATCAGCCTGCCAGGAAGTTCTCCCTCATGTCCATCAGCAAAAGTATTAAGCTTTGCCCTCAGAGCTTGTCAGGGATGTACAGCCAACTTCCTGTAATAAAAATTGAATACAAAACATAGTGGTATATTTGTTTATTTTATTTTAATCCTTTATATGAAGTGTTTTCAAAGACACGTAAATATCAAATGGTAAAATGAACCCGTGTACCTGTGACTTGGCTTCAAGAATTATCAACATTCTGCCAACCTTATTTCACTCAGTCTTCCCACTGCACCACCTTGAGGTATATTTAAAATACTTACAGCCAACAAAGAGATTTTTTAAGACCAAAAACGGTAATATGGCCGGTGCTCACAAGCTAATTACAAAATGTGTTAAAATGTGTACTAATTCACGGTCCGCCAGAGGCAGTACAACCTGAGAATGGGACACAGATTTGAATTGCTGGATAAACATCACACACACACCAGAGTGTGTGGAGCCACAGCTGGAGGGACGTTCCCAGTCTGCACGGGAAGCGCTTCAGGGATGTGGCCCTCCTGGGGCTCGGGACGGCAGCCAGGGCAGCCCCCCAGGCCTGGGAAAGGGCAGCCAGAGCGGGGCCAGGGCCTCAAGCACAGCCAGGACAACGCGGGGCAGGAAGGGCAGTAATGTGCCCCGATGGCAATGGCAGCAGCAGGGGCTGGAGGAGCAGCGCTTGTCACAACAGGGTGGCGCCTCCTGCACCTGCACTGCAGAGCCTCTCCCCGGTGCTCACTGTCCCCAGCCGCACCTCGTCCCTTAGAAGGTACAGCTTGGCTATGAGAATGATTCTTGCAATATATCAGTGGAGCCCTTTCATCCCAGGCCTGCGGACACTGGTGTGGCAACAAAAGGAAGGACTGTAACAACCTCAGTAGATTTGTCTTCCTTCTGTTTTGAAGGGAACTTTTTTCTAGCACTGTTTATTACCACCTTAGTGAAATAGCTTCTTTAATCGTAAGATCTGAAAAGCTCCTGCAGGTGGGTATTTTCAACATTCTCTGTCTTTGGCTGGCTGGTTTCTTACCTTGTAAGTCTTGGCTGTCACCCTGTGATATTGTGATTTATAATAAGAAATATATATATGGTCTTTGTCCCTGTTTCTGGAACAGAGTTCCTAAAACCTTTGGAATTTCCTAAGTGATGAAAGCCACAAAGATCTTTTGTATGTTACTTTTTGTATGAGGTGATTTTTGGAAAGTGCCTAAGGATGGGGGCAGGTTGTCAGGGGACCCAAGATGAGATTAGAGGATTGGAACTTTCAGTCCCAACCCCTGACCTCTGGGTAGGGGAGAGAGGCTGGAGGTTGAATCATTGCCAATGGCCAATGATGTAATCACTCGTGCCTACGTGACGAAGCCTCCATAAAAACCGAAAAGGATGGGTTCAGAGAACTTCTGGGCTGGTGAACACATAGAGACTTGGGGAGTGACATGCTCAGAGAGCCTGGAAGCCCCACACTCTTTTCCCACACCTTGCCCTGTGCATCTCTTTTATCTGGCTGTTCCTGGGTTATATCCTCCTGTAATCAACTGGTAATCTAATAAGTAAAATGTTTCTCTGAGTTCTGTGAGCCATTCTAGCAAATTAATCAAATCCAAAGAGGGGTCCTGGGCACCTCCAAACTGTAGCCAGTCAGTCAGAAGCACAGTGACGTCCTGGACTTGTGACTGGCATCTGAAATGAGGGGAGGGGGCAGTCTTGTGGGACTGAGCCCTTAACATGTGGGGTCTGATGCTGTCCCCAGGCAGGTAGTGTCAGAACTGAGTTAGACTGAAGGACATCCAGCTGGTATCAGAGAACTGCTGGGATGTGAGGACCCTCCCAACACACACGCACACACACGTCAGAACTGGGTCCAGAGCATACAGTCCCTCTAGTAGGCCTCCTGCCACATAACCCAGATCACCTCCCTCTTCCGTCCTGTCTCCCCCATGTTTTCTTCACAGCACTCACCCCCATCTGTGTTTCACCTGTCTGTTCACACCTGTTCTGTGTGTCTCCCCTGCTAGAAATGGAAGCTCCATGAGAGAAGGGACCCTACCAATCTCATGGTCTGAGCTCCAGCACCTAACTGAGTGCCTGTCCAGAGAAGGCACTCGATGAATGTGTGTTGACTGACTGAGTGAACGAGAAGGACTAACAGGCAACCACATCCTGCCCGCTGTTGTGGCCAGCACCTCCCAGGCGCCCCGATTCCTCTTGTTTCTCTCAATACACTGTCCCTTTCGTTGTATCAGCAACCCCTCCAGCTCTAGCTTTAAAAGTCATGCGGTGTGACTACATTTGTCCCTCCAGAGCTGCCACCCTGGGCCAGGCCCCTGGATGAAATTACGTCTCATCGATTACGTTGATGAGAGACGTAATTTCAACAGAGCCCGACTTGTCTCAGTACAGCAATTACAGGGCAGCTTCTGGCACACAGAGGAGGTCAGGTCACTCCCTGCTCTCAACCACAGGCTTCCTTTCTCACTTACAAGGAAATCCAAACTCCTTAGCAAGGCCCAAAGGCCCTTTGTGAGCTGTCCCCTGCCTGCCGCTTGGACTCACTTCCTCCTTGGCTCCCTGGCTCTGCTCTAGCCACGCTAGGGGCCCCCTGCTCCCTAGTGTGCAGCACCTGCCCTTCCTTCTGCCCCTCACAGCCTTTTCCAAGATAGCTACACACCTCGATTCCTTCCTTCCACCTTCTGCTGCCTTATGTAAAAAGCAACGTCCCAAGCACTGATCCTCAGTCAACTCATTCTGCCTCATCTTACACCATCTGACATATTCTACACTTACTTGTTTATTTGTAGCACCACCCCCAATAGAATGTGAGCTCTGTGAGAGCAGAGACTCTGTCTTGGTCACTGCTGAATCCCCAGTGCCTAGACCAGTACACAGTAGGCACTCAATAAACATGTGTTGATGACAAGGCCTATTTGCTTTGTATACCTTAATCGACTACAACCTCCACAAGGCCATCAGCCAACACCATCACAGCACACCTCCAGGCTGCCTAAGGGAAGACCCCACCCAGAGGAGCATATCCTCTCCAGTAACATAGCAATTCTGTCCCCACCTATCCCCATAGGGGTCAGCAGGAGGGAAGACTTCTGGGGTAGTCTTTCTGGAGTCTGATCTATCTTTCTGATCCCCCCACCCCCAATTTATAACACTGTCATTAATTCTGGACATGATCAATTACTCCAGGCTTCCCAGCACTCAACATAATTTATGCCCAACACTGTGCCTTAAAGATCTCAAAGTTCTCCAATTTTACATATCAGGTAGGAAAGACAGAGCTTTGAGGCAGAGACATAAACCGGCCATAAGCTGCTATCAATAAGAAAATGCAAGATGAGTAGAGCAAGGATTTTCAAGCTGCGCTCCGCTCTGTGATAGAGTTCCATGGTCAGGCAAGACTGGGAAGGACTGATACAACAGGCAGATGTCCCTAACACAGGGGTGCTCTGGTACAGGACATGCATACCAGAAACCCACCCAACGTGTGTTCATCTCACATCAGTGTCTCTCATGGGCAGGTGGCAGCGCGGTGGGAATGGTGTTAACGTGCCCTCCTATTAGGCCACGGTCTCTTGTTCTGCCATTATTTCATGATCTGATGAACAGATTTGACCCATAAGGGTTATCAAAAGGCAAGCAGCTCATGGTTGCAAAAGTTGTCAAATACAAGTCTTATAGGCCTTTGGGGGCTTTCAGGAAATGACCAGTTTAACAGGATAACAGTCAGCAAGGACTAGGGACCTGCCAGCCCTTTCATTTCATGGAAGTTCTCAAAATGACACTGCATAGCATGATAGGACGGTCGGGGCAGAGACTATGGCCAGATCATGTCTACCCTTCAGGGAATTTGGAAAGGAATTTTAAAAGGGAACAGAGCATGAGCCAAGCTCATCTCTTGAGGGACTGAACTACAATGACCCTTGTAGTGGTTGATTCTTTAGAGTTCATCTTTCAATGAATCCCTCACCATCTCTATCACCATCACCACCACTAACAGGGGCTCCCCTCACATCCCAACTTGCAGATCCACCAAATCCAACCCTCTATCAGTTTCATAAATACAGTTGTACTGGACACAGCCATACACACTCCTTTATGTACTGTCCATGGCTGGTTTCACACTACAGCAGCAGAGTTGAGTAGCTGCAACAGAGACCATATGCTCTGCAAAGCCTAAAATATTTACTGTATGGCCCTTTATAGAAAAAATGTGCCAACTCCTATTCTAAAGCAATTAGCTGAGTCAGCAGAGGGATTCAGAATACCACTGTAAAAACACACAGGACCAAGCAGGGTTCTCATCCTGTCAGGGCCTCCATAGTTGGCATATTGAGAAGAGGGCGAACAAAGGAGTCCCCTGTGGGTGTTGTCGCGGATGTTGATGACACCTTAAGGCATCCCCTGGGCACCACCTCTAGATTCTAGAGCTGCGTCTTGCAAATACCATGAACTCTCTACCTGAGGGATTTTTCACGCCAAATAAGGCAAGCTGAGCACTGCCTTCCAAGACAGATCTCAATCTTAGATGGGGAGTTGATGGATAAGCACCCCAGTTCCTTGAACTCTCATTTGGGCTAACTTGTAGGTACTTCCCCCAAAATCCTCCCTTTTTGTTTAAACTAACTCAAGTTGGGTTCTATTTCTTGCAATTAAGAATCCCAGCTGGGACTTCCCTGGTGGTGCAGTGGTTAAGAATCCGCCTGCCAATGCAAGGGACACGGATTCAAGCCCTGGACCAGGAAGATCCCACATGCCGCGGAGCAACTAAACCCATGTGCCACAACTACTGAGCCTGCACTCTGGAGCCCGGAGGCCCCAACTACTGAAGCCCACTCTCCTAGAGCCCGTGCTCCGCAACAAGAGAAGCCACCGCAATGAGAAGCCCGTGCACCGCAATGAAGAGCAGCCCCCACTCGCCGCAACCAGAGAAAGCCCACGCGCAGCAACAAAGACCCAAAGCAGCCAAAAATAAATTAATTAATTAAAAATAAAATAAAAAATAAATTTTTTAAAAAGCATCTTAAAAAAAAAAGAATCCCAACTAATCCCAGTGAGCTGCTCCAAGGCATCCTCTCCAGGTAGGGACATAGGGACCACGATGGGCGGGTGCCCAACAGACTCTCATGGGGGGCTCAAGGGCTCTGCTGGGCAGAGACCCCTGGAGGCCCTTTGAGCACTCGGCAGTCAATATGCCATGGCTCAAGAGAAAGCAACACTGGCTTCCCCACTTCCACCACTCAACCAGAAGACTCACACCTGACCACATGTCTCCATGCCCTCTGGGAGCCACCTCATAAATGACTTCTCATGTCCCTCAGGGCCCCACATGAGGCCTCAGCCTCTCTTCAAGCTCGTCTCTTCCCCATCCTCCCACCTTATAACTGTCCGGCCACACTGTCCTTTGTGCATCTCCTTGACCAGCCAAGCTTTCTCTTCTAGGGACCTCTGCAGTTGCTCTTCCCTCCTCCTGCAATGTTTCCCTGAGAGTTTTGCATGAGTGGCAGCTTCTGGTTTTTCAGCACTTAGCAAAAATGTTCCTTCCCCAGGAAGTTCTTCTCTGACTACTCCATCTAAAATGGGTCTCTCACTGCCACCCCTTCACATTTGATCACATCATCCTGTTTTATTTCTCACTTTACTTGCTACTATGCAATTATCTGCTTGTATATTTATTTATGTTATCAGTCTCTCTCTTTAACGGAGCTTATGCTCCAGAAGAGAAGGAACTTATCTATTATTTACTATTGTTTCCCCAACATCAAGAAAGCACACTGTAGTTGCTAAATAAATATTTGTTGGATAGATGAATGAATGGATAAATGAATACAAGGATGGAAGGAAGAAAGGGAAGGAAGGAGGAAGGAAATGAAGGAAGGAAGGAAATGGGGGTTTAATTCCTCTCTAGAATTGCCAAGCTCTTGCAGCTTGAGGATGGGTCACCACTTGAGCCAGATATGTTTTCCCATAGAATAGGTATCTGTTAGAAATATGTTAGGCTACAAAGCCCACTATAATAGCTAAAAGAGAGGAGATTGTTTTTCTTAATAATGGGAAACCTAAAAATAAGCAGTTGCTAGCACTAGTGACGGCATCAGAGACCCCAGCTCCTTTCCACTTCATCACTTTTAGCATGGTGGCTCTTTCTTATGTGTGTCTTGCCTCATGGTCACAGGATGGCTGCTGTAGCACAAACATCACATTCACATCAAGGCAGGAAGGGAGAGAAGGAGTGATGCCACCTTACTGTCTTATTCCTTTCAGGTAAAGCTAAAGCTTTTGTGAAACCTCCCCCCAACCACCCCCAGGATTTTCAATTATATCTCATTAGACAGAACCAGATCACATGACCTAGCTGCTAGGGAGTCTGGGGAAATGACTATATATCCCTCCAGCCTCTGTAGCAGAGAAGCAGATGAGAAGAGATGGGGACAAATTCTAGTTTGGTCACTGAACAGATCCCTAGTAACCATAACAACCGAAGGAGGGGGGCAGGATGCATCCAGTAGACCAAGAGTTGTTAACAAGGCCACCAGAGAGAAAAGTTTCCTTCACCTGTTCCAGCCAAATTAACAATTCCCAATGCAATGAGAGTTTGCTTAATAACAGTAATTTGGGAAAACACATCCCAGGAGTACTGAAAGCAAGCTATTCTTATTTTAATAATTTGTGGGCTTTACACTTGAATTAAATGAGATGGAATGAGAATGGTGTGAAAATGTCACTTTAAAAAAAAAGGTTAACTCAGTACATTTAGTCATGAAGTTGTTACAAGTTGTTAAATTATTTTCAGACTTGGTAAAGGAAACAAGCCTGGGAGATTTGTCTGTTGTGTTAACATGTATTATTTACCCCAACGTGACATTTTAATAGCAGGGGAAACGTGAACAGCCTCCCAGCCCTTGCACGTGTTTTGCCACATGCTGTGCTAAATGCATAAATCCCCGCTTTGTCAGCAGTAATGAGACCCAGAGAGCAGGCAACTGCTGGGATCCTTAAACTTTTCCTGATAAAAATATACATAATTAAGGCATTGTGAGCACTCACCTCTGATTTATTATTAAAACAACACACCTTGGGCCACATTTGCACCCTCACTCACTAGAGTGAAACAGAGAAGTGATTTAATACCAGCTTTGCAGGGAGTTTCCCAACACGCTCTCCCCAGCTTTCCACATTCAGCCCACCTGTTCTCAGAGAAAAAAAGAAGAAATTGAGTAACACGCCAGTGCAGACAGGGAGTGGATGCCCTGTGGCTGGGAGCCCTTTCAGCCTTCCACTGTGCCTGCTTTTATGAGTGAAAAGCTCATGGTTAATAGCTCTGCCCTGTGGTTGGCCAGACCTGGATTCAAATGTCATTTCTAGTGTCTGGTAGCTGTGTGCTCTTCTACTCTCTGAGCCTCAGTTTCCTCACCTATAAAATGGTGGTTTCAGTGAGGATTAGGTATAACCCTGGGCACAGTTTCCAGCACACAGTAATTGCTCATGGTCACAGGATAACTGCCACAACTCAAATATCACATCCACATTCATGGCAGAAAGGGCAGGAAGAGGTGATGCCAGCCACGTCTGTCCTATTGAAACCTTTCCCCAACAGCAATGGAAACTATGATTGGCTTTTCTATATGCCCTGACATGCAGGTGGTTTCTTCTGCATAGTTTCTTCTGTATCCTACCCTTTGAGGATTCTGTTCCTCAGCCTGCCGCTTTTGCAGGAAACCTTTCCCGACCAATGAGAACTCAGTACCACATCAACTTCAATGGGAGCCAGTAGAGAGCCTCTTCACGTTGCCATCTCTGTGGACAGAGAGTAGCTAGAAATGGTGAGCAGCACGTTATCCCCATGTGGCCTCTTCCTTACATTTTTAAAAGGAAACTTGTTGAGATGATGCATTTTAGACTTGAAAAGACACTAGAGGAACAGTGTGAAAGCAAGCATATGAATCAGGTGGAGAAGGTCATCAAGGAGGCTGCTCTCCAACAGGGAAGGAGGAGGCCCTATTCCTCCCCTGGGGTTGCAGCCAGCCTGCTCCTCTGCATGTGGGGCTGGAAACTGGGGGGCTGGAGAGCTTGGCCAACCATCAGGAAGGCTCTAGACTAGAGCACAGCTTCTGATGGGAACAGCTCCCAGGATACATATCGAGGTAAGGATTCTTGGTCAAGGGCTTCTTGGTCACCTACTAGGTGCTCAGGGTTGGTAAAGGACAAAGAAGAGCTCTGAGGGCTGGGGAAGCTAGGGAGTGCTGTTGGGAACAGGAGGGCCTTGAAGGGACAGCAAGATTCCAAAAGGCAAAGGGGAGGGTTCATCACACTCTAATTCCTCAATTCTAAGACAACATTAATTTTTGGATGAGCTTTCTAAACTCATCCATATGTACATTAAGTGTACACAGCTGTAAAGCACATCCTAATCTCAGAAATGCCATGATGTGGGGGAATGTGGGGCATAGAATCATGAGCTGCCACCTTGCTTCAGGTACCTCTTGTCCCCATCACTGTGTGGATGTGCCCTCACTCTGTTTTCACAGCCACCCTATGAAGAGGACACCATTGCCAGTTCTGTTTTACAGATGAGGAGGCTGGAGATCAGAGGCTGGCTGGGGTTCCTGGGGGGTCCAGGTGGGTAAAGAAGGAGGGGAGTCACCTGGCCCAGGCTCCCATCATCGCCCACCTGTCTCTCCATCCTCTGCTCAGCAACCAGAGTAGTCTGCCTTCTGTTTGCCCTGGAATGAAATCTAAACTCCTTGCATGACCAACAAGGCCTTACCCCATGTGATCTGGGCCACCCCTCCTGCCTCTGCGCCCCCTCCTGCCTCTGCTCCTCCCTCCCCCCTCCCTCTCCCCCAGCCACACTAGCCTTGGAACACTCCTTGTTCCTTGGAACACTGAAACATCTAGCTCATCCTTGCCTGGGGCCTCATCCCCTGCTCTTTCTACCTGAAAAGGCTCTTCCTTCCCAGTTAGCCACATGACTCAGCCCCTCCGGAAGGCCTCCCTCTCACCTTCCAGTCATGGTAGCACCAATCTGGTTTATTTCCTTCATGGACTCTGAGATTGTCTCATTTCATTTTTGTCTGCCTGTCGTCTCCCTATTAGAAAATGAGCTCCTCTATAGCAGGACATTAGTCTGTTTTGCTTGCTGTTGCATCACTTGTGTTTTTTTGGGTAAATGAATGAATTCAGAGGCATGCCCTGCCTCTGAGAAAGTTGACCAAAGCAGGGGTCCCAGTGGGACCTAAATGGGAAGCAAACAGAGGGCTGAGTAGTGTCTCGGGGCTCTTCCCAGCCTCGGCGGGTTGCCCACCTCTAAGCTCCTCTTCCATCCAGAAATGAGACGCTGCTTCTAAGTTCTCCTCCCATCCTTAGCTGCACTACCCTGGGCTTTCTCCTGTGATCCTGGGCTTCTCTGCTCTGGTCCTCTCTGTTCTTCAACTTCAGACCTTGTCATAGCTAATGCTTTTCTCATTCTTGTCTTATTAAACGTGAAGTTCAGGTGTGTCTCCATGTCCCTGTTTGTCTCACCTCTGAAGGCAGCTTCTGAACATGCTCAGCCTTCCAGGCACTATTTCTAACAGCAATACTTCCAGAAGCTATTTTTCAGTGGAAAGTCATCGGAAGGACTAGACGCCTTTCAAGTCATCAATTAACATGCACTTGGAGAGGCCTGGCCCTGGCTCACGGTAGGGGATACAAGAGAAGGCATGGTCCTGCCCTCAGAGAACACACAATCTCCTTTAGAAAACCAAGACTCATGCTTATGGAACCACCAGGGATTCATTCAGGGTCATGTCACCTTCAGGGCTAAATTGTGAAATTTAAACAGCAAGTTGCTAAAGAGGGCGGAGGTCACTGTGGACTGGAATGTCAAGGAGGGCTTCCTAGGAGACTCAGCCCTCACAGGCACAGTGGGATGAAAATGTAGGAGGGCAGGCTCTTCACAGAGCATAGCTGCAATCTTACTGATGTTGAGTTTTTCCAGCCTGCCCAAGGATTTTTTTTTTTTTGCAACTTTTACACATGGACAGTATAACGATAAGAACTTACATTTCCCAAATAATGCCGCTAAAACATGTACCTTTGACAGTGCTATCATGCTTCTATAAACATGTCCCAGCTTTAGAGGGTTGGGAGAGATTGGCAGGAAGATACCCCACTTCCACGCCTCACCAGCCCCTAAAGATGGAAGGATTTGTAAACCAACACTCTGGAGTAAGGAGGAGAAAGCAGTCCTTTCCAGGAGAAGGAAGTAAGATCCCATAGATGGAAATGCATTAGGAATTTACAAGAATCCTAGAGAAAATGCATGGAAGCAGCAATTCATATCCATTAAGAAACTGGTCAGAGGTGTCAGACAATGGACCCCCACCAGTACAGCTGTATCATTGTACAGCTCCTTTCCTGCTTCTTCTGCACGCTCAGAAATTCCTCACTAAGACTATTACTCAGCTAGTGTGATTATAGACAAAAACTCTAATATGCATATGATACTTGATCCCCTGTATTTCACCAGATCTTCATAACAGCCCCACTCTAAGCTGAAGAAACTGAGGCTTAGAGAAATTAAATCAAATGGTTTGCCTGAGATCACACAGCCAGTGAAAGAAGCAGACTCCCCTGGCATTCTTATCTCCCACGCATCTCGCTTCTTTCCCTGTGGAGGTCTCATCCATCATTCCGACTTTAGTTGTGATGAGTGTACACACTGAATTCAAGTATCAGACTGATAAAATCAACCTCTTATGTAGTGTTTTCCCATTATGGAATGATATTACCTTGCCTTTTCATATTCTATTTTCCCCCAAAGTTGTATCATTAACTAAAGAATATGTTCTGACTTATCCAATAAAGTGTTTAACCTTTTTAATGTTTTATTGATTCTCAAAGCTTTGGTTCCACCAGAAGATCTTGATTGCTACATTAACAACCTCACTGATATTCTTTTAACAGACCCTCTGCAACGTGAAGTGCAGTGTGGGAAAGATGGGGCTCCCAGCAATCCATTAATCAATGAGCTAATCTTTCGTCCACCTTATGCACGTTGCAGGAAGATGGGTAATGAGAAACAAGGTCCACAGGCAGGACCCACTGGGGGCAGGGACATCCAAGCCCAGACAGCTGGGCTGCAGGGTGTGGAGCAAGGAGAATGTCAGTAGAAGAAGGAAAGATTTTTCTCCAGGCTGCTTCCTCCAACCCGTTGAGGCCAGCATGATCCTTGTCAAGCCAAATTGGACTCTTAAGGGCAACAGTGCACCACTGGACAGCTTCAAGTGGAATTGAGACAGACAGTCCAATTCTTGAGTGAGGCATGGGGGCCTTCCTGGTCTGGCCTCTTTTCTGCATGCCAGGCTTATCCCTCACCACCTGCTCCTCTCAAAAATCAGTGCTCTAGCCTTGCCCAACTACCAGGACTAGGGTAAGTCAAGTGAGGCACTCGCCTCATGGGAAAAATTGAAAGGGGCAGCAAAAATCTCAGTAAATAATATTCTAATGCAGCACGCATAAAAATTAATGCAAAAAATCCACGATAAACAGAGCATCAAAAGTTTAAATAAAGACAGATCTGCCCTATACTTGCATTACCCTGCCTTACTCACCACCCCCTAATCCCAGACTCACCTTCTTCTTCTAGTTTTCCAAACACATTGTGCTCTTTCTGGCTTCCTGGCCTTTGCCTGTGTTATTTTCTCTACCCAGGAGACTCTTCCCTGTAAATCATCCTTCAGGTATCAGCTTTGATGTCACCTTTTCCAGGCAAGTCTTCTGTGACCTTTGCAATGACTGCACTACCCACTCACGCACACAAGCCTGGGACTGATGCCCTTGCTCTGCGCCCCAGGCATACCTCCCGTGGTATTTAGCATACTCTACCATAATTGCCCATCTGTCCCCTGAGAAGTTCATAAGCTCCATGAAGGTAGAGGCAGGCTCACCACTGTCCCCTTGGCTGGTGGCTGTGGTTGGGTCTGTGGCTGTGGTTATTGCTCCTGTTTAGGCTGCCTGGAGCTGTGTACCACGTCAAGCTGAGTCCATGTGAAGACACGTGCTAGGAAATCCTGATGAGGCAGGAACTAACCCAGGCTGCTGGTTCCCTCTCTTGAAACCCCATCTGCAGATGCTGTGAGGTGGAGGTCAGTGATCAGAAACACTGAAGGAGACATTGTGAGAAACACCCAGGAAAAGCAGGAGGAATTTGGGTCCCGATTTGAGAGGAAACAACAGCCCAAAGGGGCAAGCATTATCTTCAGAGGACAGTTTGAAGAAACCTCTATTTCCTCCCCAGCAGTTCCCTGGACAGTCAATGCCTGCCCCTTTGATCTTGCTGGGATGTTTGTCTTGCAGTAGTAGTGACAAGGCAGTGACATCACTGGATCCTGGCTGGGTAGCTGGAGATAAAACCAGATGCACGTAGACCCCCAGACCTGCACATTCCCCACTTCCCCAGCCCCCTCCCACTCCTCAGGTTTCAGTGATTACAAACAAGGAAGACACTTCTAGGCACAGAGCAGGGCTCAGGGGAAAAGTACAGGGACTTTTCTCTGGGAAATGGGGTGAGGTTGGGGTCAGAGAGAGAAAGGGGCAGATGAGCTTGGTCTGTTACACCAGAACCTCATCCCCACAGCACTGCCCCTTCCCCCCACAAATCCCCTTCTCCTGGTCCCTTCCTTCCATCACCACCCCCTTTCCTAAATTTCCCAGAAGGGACATGAGCTAGGGCTTGGGCTTTATATACTTCATGGTATATATTTAGCAGCCAAAGTAGCTGCTCACCCCAAGAGAAGATGAGCTCTGAGTGGAAAAGTGATGAGACATTTGAGGAGGTGCCACTCTGTAAAAGAACGTCACACCCAACAACCTATACTCTACAGAAGGAGAATTTATAGCAAGCAGAATAACTAAACTCAAAGATATATGAGGGCTTCCCTGGTGGTGCAGTGGTTGAGAGTCCGCCTGCCGATGCAGGGGACACGGGTTCGTGCCCCGGTCCAGGAAGATCCCACATGCCAAGGAGCGGCTGGGCCCGTGAACCATGGCCGCTGAGCCTGCACGTCCGGAGCCTGTGCTCCACAATGGGAGAGGCCACAACAGTGAGAGGCCTGCGTATCAAAAAAAAAAAAAAAAAAAAAAAGATATATGAAAGGGTATTGACTAGGCAATTATAAAATCTAATTGAGACAGGAAGGAAGGGGGCAGGACACACTGTTAAAAGAATGACACAGTTGTTGAGAAAAACAGGAATCGACAAAAACTGGTTAGAACCAACTAGGCCCAAGACCGTGGGAGATTCGACTTCCAGTGGACCTTGAGCCTCATTATTTGCTCACTGTAACACGTCAGCACGTGCTAAACACACACACACAGGCGCCACGACAGTTCTGAGGCAGACCATAAAAAGCCAAAAGTGGGTGATGGCCCAACTTCTGGAAATCCCCTCTCCGTCCACAAAATAATTAGAACGTTCCTCCCACTAATTAGCATATGATATTATCCAGCCCATAAAAACTAACCACCCCCACATGCCCGGGCCGCTCTCACTTTCTGAGATGGACCGCATTCTGCCTAGGGAATGTGTGTAAATAAACTCACTTTCCCGTTACTATGGCTTGCTCTTGAATTCTTTCTTGTGAGAAGCCAAGGACCCTCCCTTGGCAGCCCGTCTCAGGGACTCGCCTGAGACCTGGGCTGTGACCATTCTCTCACTTCCCCCTTCTCCTGCAACATAATGAAAAATACTGGGAGTGAAAATTATAATAATGGAAACATGAACTAGAGGTCAGACGTCTCAACAGCAACACGCAAATGCAATTCCAGTGTTTTCACGCATCCCAAGTAGTGAAGGACAACATTTTGAACTCGGGCCTCAAGAGGGTTTACCACACAAAGACCATCTTTGAAACACTCTGTGTCAGTCTCTGGTGGTTGGAAGCATGGCCTGCAGGGAAAGCCTGGGAGAGGCGGGAGGGGCTGGAGGAGCAGCACAGTGGGGCTGCTGTTACTGACTTTATGGCAATGTTTCATATTTTGTTCATCATGGATTTTTTCCCATTAATTTTGATGTTTTTAATCACACATTAAAATATTATTTGTCTTTGCTGAGTTTTTTGACACCTCTCTAAATGTCACCCCAGGCTGGCCTCACTCACCTCACCTCACCTGCCCCACCCTACTTACTGCCAGCCCAGCTGCCCCAAACTCCAGGCCTCTAGAGATGGGGTATTTGCAAAACTGCTCATCCATGCTTCCAGCCCAGAGACGATCCAGGGTCGTGGTGCTTCTCTGTGTGAAAATAAAAAACCAGGCCTCCAACCACTCTGCAGCCCATCCCCAGCCGGCCAGCAGAGCACCAGAATGTGGGCTCACATACTAACCACTCTGAAGACTGACATTCAACTTGAAAACTTTGTGGTTGGAGATGGCTCCTGCTGCGAGAAGGGAATATGACAGATGGCATAAGATATTACAGTAATTTTACTGACAAAGCACTAAGCGTATCACAGAAGTTCAAAATCAATTCATCAGCTTCCCAGCAGAAGTGAGTCTAACAGGCAGTGAAGCATAATCTTGATAATGTAGTTATTCCGATAGAAGAAGGAATTAACCGGGCTCCCGTAAATGTGTCTGTATGACATTCTTTCTTGTTTCTGTTGCCCTGATAAGGACTTAAAATCCCATTTGTATGGAAATAAACCAAGCTCCGAAGTTATCTTCTGTTCTGGCGTTACCTCAGGAGGTCTGCAGCAAACTCCTCTCCAGCTAAATGGGATCTTAGGCTCAGGCCCTGCAGAGTTGCAGCTTTCGTTGTTAAAGAATAAAACACAACTGTTATTCCAACCACCACAACGTGGTTGCTTTTTAGGGGCTGCATCCATTAAGGTTCTTTGATGGCAAACAAAGAAAACTGACTCTGAACAACTCAGTATCCTTCCAATACGTTCTTTTTCTATTTAAATTAACAGAAGAATCAACTGAGCAGGAGAACCAGGTTTAATTAGAATGGGGAGCACGCAGTGCATTGGATGGACAGGGAAGGGCTGGTACAGGTGGCAGGCAATAGCTGACAACTTTGTCGGAACTCATTCATTCCAACAACAGGCCCTTAACTGATGTTTTGCACGCTAGCATTATTTTCCTGAAGATTCACAGTCCCAAGAAAACAAGTCCAATTGCCCATGTTTGGGTCATGTGCCCACACTAGTTTGACAATCCCAAGAATGGCTTCAATGAGCCAGGAAAGGCTCCCCACAGAGATATGAAGGTGCTGTGACCAAGAGAATGGGGAGTGGGTGCGGGGTGGGCAATCAGAGGAGCCAAGACTCAGAAGCCAAGGCCACACTTATAATCACACTGAAGTTCCGTTTTCCCTAGCACATTCCAACAAATATGAAAGGTTTGGAAAATGTACTTCACACAGTGCCTGATACATAATAGGCAAATCATTATCATTGCCTACATCATCATCGATATCATCAACTAATGTTGACTATTGGAATATCTGACCAAGCCTTCGTAAGCAAGGCTTGTGGTTCTGTTTTAAGCCACTGAGTCTGGGCGTATAGCAGGGACTCATAAAGACCATAGACGTTTGAAAGAGACACATACTCAAAGAGGCCAAAATGTGAAGATGTGGCAGTACAAAGAAGAAAGGATTTCTCCTCAAAAGGGGGACCATGGGCTTCCCTGGTGGCGCAGTGGTTGAGAGTCCGCCTGCCGATGCAGGGGACGCGGGTTCGTGCCCCGGTCCGGGAAGATCCCACATGCCGCAGAGTGGCTGGGCCCGTGAGCCATGGCTGCTGAGCCTGCGTGTCCGGAGCCTGTGCTCCGCAACGGGAGAGGCCACAACACTGAAAGGCCCGCGTAGCGCAAAAAAAAAAGGTGGGGGGGCCAGAAGGATTCCTAAAATGGGTGGCATTGAGAATAGTAGAGTCAAGTTCCTGCCAGGGAGGGTGGTGTCTAAAGGGCATCCCACCCCCAGGAGCACAGCAGCGGAAGCCTAAGCCCCAAAAGTCACCCAAGAGTCTCAGACACAGGGACAAGTCAGGCTGCCTCCCAGCCACCTGTACCAAGAAGACTCAGGAAGGCATCAAGCTGGTCAGGACAAGCAGCGCCACACCTCCACATGCGTGGCCTTGGGGACAGATTGCTGGATACCAAGCCACAACCCAAAATGCCCAGCCAGGGGCCAGCTCCCTCCACCTCCCTGCCCCCCTGCACGCCCTACATGACTCTCCTCCCCCTATACTCCGTCAGCATTCCTTACAGCTCCTGTCTAGAGCCATTCAGCTCCAAACTTGGAGAAATGTTCAAAGCCATGTTCAATATCAAAATGAGACAGGAGAAACCATGTTTACTTCAACAAGGAAGCAACTGGCTTTGGAGATGAGGTGCAGTAGGCAAGAAGACAGGGCTGCCTGTCCACAGCAGTGACTGTGATGAGCAGCTCTGAGCACAGGGTGCTGCCCACTTAGGCTGGGGGGAGAAGGCAACAACCCAACATCAGACAGGCAACTGCAGAGGGGCCAGGCATGATCTCCAAGCTGGCTTGGGTCAAAAAAGTACACATGCTCATAGTTTAGGAATCAAGTGATTTTACAAGGCTTGCTACGAAAACAGCAGCCCTCTGCCCCACCCACCCCCAAATCCCAGAGGCAACCACTTTCAACTCATTTTGTTAATACAAATTTCTCCCAAATTTGTTAATACTTTGATATCTTTGAAATATCAAGAAAGGGGAGTTATAAGTGTACTGTTAGGAATTATCTATTTTCTTCCATAGTCAGAACAATCCTCTTTCAGAACATCCCCACCACCACCCTACCACACTTCCCTGCCTGCCATTTTCCAAGTAGCTCTTCTTGAAGAAATCTCTCCCATGGCCTTTTGACTTACTCCAGGCTGGAGCCCTCATATCCAGTACACAGTTGTCACCGCCAAGATTTCCTTTCACCCTCAACCTTAGATATCCCTTCATAGCTCTCTTGAGTCAGAACACTTGTTTCTTATATCCTACGATTTACTCTCTCTCTCTCTCTCTCTCTCTCTCTTTAAAACCTAGCTTTGGTGGAGTACATCTTCCAATTTGTGACAAGGAGCCCATGGGACTTAAATGTCTCAAAATGTTGTTATTCAGCCCTTACACTTACCTGATAGTTTGGCTGGATATAGAAATCTAAACTGGGAATCATGTTCCTCCTAATCTTGAAAGATACTGATCCATCATTGGCTCCTATCTTCCAGTATTGCTATTGAAAAGTTCAAAGCCACTCTGCTTCCTGATATGGTACTTTTTTTTTCTTTCTGGAAGCTTCTAGGATCTTCTTTTTGTCCCCAGTGTAATAAAATTTTGTTTTTAAAAAAAGAAAGCTGCAAAAAAGAATATTCTGAGAACAAGAAAGTGTTCTTGAAAATTAAAAGTTGGAGAACGGGCTTCCCTGGTGGCGCAGTAGTCGAGAATCTGCCTGCTAATGCAGGGGACATGGGTTTGAGCCCTGGTATGGGAAGATCCCACATGCCGTGGAGCAACTAGGCCCGTGAGCCACAACTACTGAGCCTGTGCATCTGAAGCCTGTGCTCCGCAACAAGAGAGGCCGCGATAGTGAGAGGCCCGCACATCGTGATGAACAGTGGCCCCCACTTGCCACAACTAGAGAAAAGCCCTCGCACAGAAATGAAGACCCAACACAGCCATAAATAAATAAATAAATAAATAAATAAGCCAAGCATTTGGGGAAAAAAAAAAGGTTGGAGAACATGAAGAAACATTCCTATAGAAATGTTAGAAGACAAACATGAAAGAAATCTGCTATAAAATAGAACAATGAGAGGATATTTCTGGTTTTATTTACCTCTTTCATACTAGAGGCACTCCTCACATGTCTGTGGGTCCCCAAGCTGTCAGCTCTATTTAAGTTCAGGACACTCACATGCTGATTGGCAGATTAATCACATGGATGGACTTAACCGTGGGCTTTACTGGAAGACACTCATGGAGCCATTCCATTAAAGAATCGCCAATGTCATTATCTGTGGAAAACTGGACAGGCTGACTGCCAGAAGAAAGCTAGTATAGAAACAGTCAAAACAACACATTTTCAGTGCATCACCCCTGCTGGCTGCTGTGCCTATTATCCCCCAGGTCAGAGATCCTGTTGTATCTTCTCTGAGAAGAAACCTTCTCCCTCCTGCCCTGGGTGGGAAAGCCAATGACAACCAGCATGGAGCAGAAGAGAATTGGGGGTTCTAACTGCTTCTAAAACAGATTTTCTGCTTTCTCAAGCCTTGCCTTTACCTCTACCTCCAGAGGTACCTGAAAGTGGCACTTCCTGAGCCTTTCAGTGGCTCTTCAGTGTAAATCAATCTGCTTCTCAGCAGAGCAGAGAGAGGTGACTCCTAAGCCATCAGTGACGAAAACCAAATCAGTTATCACTTGTCCATGAGCTTTTCAACTTCCAAATTTTGAGTGTTTTTGTTTTATTTCCCTTTCTCTTTGTTTTCCTGAATTTATATCTTTTTAAAGTCTTCTTACTTTTCTTTGGGAGGGGGGGAGATAAACTAAGAGTTTGGGATTAACTTATACACACTACTGTATATAAAGCAGATAAGCAACAAGAACCTACTATATACCACAGGGAACTACATTCAAAATGTTGTAATAACCTATAATAACTGAATCACTTTGCTGGACACCTGAAACTAACACAACATTGTAAATTAACTATAGGGACTTCCCTGGTGGCTCAGTGGTTAAGAATCCGCCTGCCAGGTGTGTTTTATCCCAGCATGTTTGTCTCCATTACCAAACAACAACAACAACAACAAAACTGTCGTGTGTCCATTTTGAGACTAATTCAATCTTTCTCAAAAAAAGATATGATCAAGGAATGGCAATTAATTAACTATAATTCACTTAAAAGAATGGTTCAAAAAAATCTTGTTACTTTTTGTTTACTCTCAAAATTCCACTAACATGCCAGTTAGTGTACATGTTCAGCCATCTCTACTGAGAACCTCAGCTGACTTTCAACCACTGAAGAAATCTCAGCCCTAAGTTAACAAGAAGCACAGAATACCCTACTCCCCTTTTAGTCTCCTTACACTGACCTAATATCCTCCCTATGGAACTATGAAAGAGAGGAAAGTTCCCAGCCTCCCAATCCCTGCTGCAGTGAGTCATGTTAGCCATTGTTTGGGCCCATCCTCTTTTGTGGGTGGACATACCACCCAGGCCTAACCCGGCACAGTATCACCCAGGGCAGTGATTGGCCCAGGAGTGCACATGTAATTCAACCAGGACCAATCAGAGTCCTTCTCTGGGGTTAATAAAAAGTGCTGGGAAGAGAAACTGCAGTAGAAAGACAACTTCTAAGATGGAAGGATGTTGACTTGGAGCTGCCAGGGGCTATCTTTTCTACCACATAGAAAACACCTGTCTGTAATAATCATAATAATAATAAAATAAAGCCAAGCAGAGATGTTTGGGAGAGAGGAAGAATGAACACAAGAGAGGTACTGAAAATGCTGATAGCATGCAAAGAGAGCAGAAGGAGAAAGAGAAGAGAATTTCTGGAATAAGATGGAAAGAACTGTGTAACATAGACATGTAGACTCATAACCAATGTTCATAGGTGGGAAGCAGAGACATGCCAAGTGAGCTGAAGACAGTAGAGCCCCAGAGCCCCAAATACTTGTCTCACCAGGGTGCCAGCAGCCACAAGGGAAGGAGAAACAGGAGGTCCAAGAAGGGGTGGAGTTTTCAGAGGAGCCACAGAACCAAAGAAGAAAATTGAAAAGAAAACTCTGAGCCCCACAGTAGGTGTGTTTTATCCAGCATGTTTGTCTCCATTACCAAACAACAACAACAACAAAACTGTCATGTGTCCATTTTGAGACTAATTCAATCTTTCTCAAAAAAAGATATGATCAAGGAATGGCAAATACCTGTACTGGGCTCGACTTTTCTCATGTGTTCCCCTGAATAATGGTGACAGTCTCACCTCTTGACTTCTCTGACATTGTGTGGTCTATAAACTATCCCCTACATGCAGCACCACCCTTCACACACACACGACACACACGCATACATGTGCATGCACACACATACACAGAAATGAAATTTACCACGGAATAATACACTAATATTCAAAATTGCCAGCTTTGCCTGTTGCCATGGTAACCAGCAGCATTAAGTCCTGCTGCTAAAATTTCAAGAGCAGATGACATGAAGTATTTATGTGTAATTGCATTGTATAAGGAGAAAGAGCTTTTCTTTCATACAAAACATAAGTGTGTCTCGGATGAGATGGTTGTTTATATCAGGTGAATGTAGTAAGTCTCTCTATCCCGCTCACTCTCCAGACCAGTGCATGTTACTTCCAGAAGAAACTGGAAAGGTGGCAAACGGGGGCTGGGGTCATTCCAAAGACCTTCAGGGGCTCAACTCTCTTTACTTCCCAAATTGAGCAGCCGGGGGCGTTACTTTTTATTTCTACTCTTTCAAGCTCATGCACATTAGTCATCATAGTGTGTCAGCATGGAGGGGACCACAGATGGGGTCAGAAATCTTCACTTCACAGGTAGAGACTGAGAAGGGTCATAATTGGATGTTTCAGGAGGAGAAGGGGTGTGGTCAGTGGAGGCTAAGCCACCCTTCATTCCCCTCAAAATCCTGAGCTAGGTCAGGATTGGGCCACGCTGATTTTTCCTTCCCTGGGTGGGGGGGAGGCGTGGGGGGCTTTCTGCAGAGAGTCTAACGTCATTTTCACAGACCATCATCATTCCAGAGCCAAGGCTGTGCAGTTCCATACCTGACAGTGACCCCAGCCTTCAAACACCAATTGCTTCTAACCACTATAGCACAGGGCACCAAGAGTCTTCAAAGAGCTTAGTGAACTCTTAAAAAAAAAAAAACCTTCAGTTATTTGGCATTCAAATCTCACATTCAGGACCAGGAGAAAGAACCTTATTCCACAAATAAGAAAAGTTTCAGGATTATTTCTTTAATCACATCTTTAACAAGCTTTCTGAGGAAGGCAAAGGTTTTAAATGAGAGTGTACTCATGTAAATAATTCTGAGCTCCTTGTGGGAAGAAATGAATTCAGAATGTGGGGTAATGTTTTATTCAAGAGGTGGTCCCCATGCTGGGCACAGAGCCGCCTTGAAAGCAGCCCTCCTCCAGTGCTTGTGGGATGTGAGGAAAATTGGCAGTGGATGGATGAAATCTTCCACCAGTAAAAACTACAGTGAATGAATGAATGAACGAAATAATGGTTTTAGAAAGGAAAGGACTGAGGGATAATCAGAGCTGGAAAGATCCTGAAGGAAACGGGCAGGCTTTGGTAGAGAGGTCTCAGGGTGCAGGGAAAAACCCAGATGGAGCCGGCCTGCCATCTGCGCCCCCGCCCCGCCTCAGCACGCCCTGCAGGAAATCCCTCCTGGGCCGCCCCACACCGCACAGTCTCTTCCTCCCTCCGCTGAGGGGCCTTGATTCAGCCGTGTCCGCTGTTAGAATGCCAGAAAGGACAAAGACAAATGGGAAATAACATCACGTTACTTCCGCTGCTTTGCAGTCTGTGAGCCTGAGCAAGGAAGTTACAGTCGCAGGTCGGTGACAACGCCCTTCCCTGTGCACCTGTGGGGCCCACCTGCCAGGCCGCGCCCACTACGGGGCGTGGCCTCCACGCGGAGCCCCCCTGCCTCTCCCGGCTCAGACGCCTTCCAGCCCAGACCCCAGCCGTCCTTGCTGTAACCGCATCCTGTGGTTTGCGTGACATCTGGCCCTCAAACGCTCCCAGGCCCTCTCCCTTCTCCCGCGCACCAGTGTCTTCACGCTGGGTTTCTCTGAAGCTGCTCTCCATCCTGGTGACTAAATCATTTCTTACTTCCGCTGATAAGCAAGGCCACAGGGCTTGCTTTAAAAGGGGGCAGAGCTGCTGCCTTCCCTTGATTAAAATGTTTGCCAGCTGTTTCCCATTCTGGTCTCAAGCTGGCTTGAATCTTCAGCAAAGTCAGACACTTGACTCACTGGGTAATTATTTCTCCTTATTAAAAATCTTTTTTCCCATGTGATCAATATGCAGTTCTCCATCGTGCTGTGGAGCCAATCCCACCTCCTCCGTCCATCTCCACTTCCATTTTGGTTTTAAGATCTGATCCCCCAAGCTGAGATGGAGCAACTAGCCCTCAGCCTTTGGAGCTTGAGCCCGACAGGCCTGCCCTGCAGGGTTCCCCCAGTGGCTGCGTGCTCTGGGGAAGGCAAGGTGGGCCTGTCTCAGGGCTCTCCCTCACCCCTTGTGAAGGTCCCTGTCCATGACAGCGGGCTGTGACAGCACTCACAGTACAAAACCCTAGGTCTCGACGCTTGAAGGGCATCCTCGCAGCCAACAGTTCGCTCTTGGAGTCTCCTCTTCAGAGATGAAGATCTTGCCATGACAATGCCTCGCTCCCCTTGGCTGCTGTGCCCTCAGGTGTCTCCCGGGCGCAGCTGCCCAGATCCATCCAAAGCCGCGCTTGCAGCTTCCCTGACCTCCCCTCCCCACCCTCTGCCTGGCCTACACAGGTTTTCTGAGATGCTGGGCTTGAGAGAAGATGCAGCAAGAAGGTCTCAGAAAGTCACACCCAGAGGGCAGAGCCCAGACATAAAATATTTAGAAGGAGAGGAAAATATCCATGATCTTGGACATTCCTTCCCACTCCTATTTTGGAAAAGGACAAGTCCACTCATCCATGTTAGCTTTCCCCAATATATACTCTGCCTTGCTTCAGCCTAGGACATAGAAAGAAAGTCAACAAAGGCCAAAGATACATTTGAAGGGATGGGGTTTTATTCACTCTTTCAACAATTTATTGGTTGATAACTCTGTATCAGGCAAGGTTCTAGGTGCTGGGACTACAACCTCTATCTAACCTGAATTTATGTTTTCAATGGACAAGAGCAGAACTTCTGCTGACCGGGAAGTTCTGAGAAGACAAGTCAGAAGTGTGGCCCAGAGTGACTGGGCAGAAGAGGTGATGGAGGCTCGTCCAGTTTGGGTACAGGCGAGGCTCTCCAGGAGGCTCCTCTCACCTGCCGGGTCTAGCTGCCTCCACCCCGTCTCCCCTTGAATAACACTTCCAAGATCAGAAAGGCTGGTTGTGAACCTTGACACCACTGCCAAAATCTAAGTAAAACCTCTAGTAAAGAGTTTAACACCCAATAAAGCAGATCCTCATTGCTAGCAAGCAAAAGGAAAACTTGTTTTGGTTAAATATCCAACTTTAAGTTGTTTTTATTGCTATGGTTGTGTTTTGTTGGTTTCTGTTGTGCCAGATAAAGGAGAGGAAGGCTGAAGTCTCTTGAAGGACATATGAGCAGGAGTTTCCTGGACGACAAGCTCCCGGCATCTTCCTCTGAGGTCATCAGCCACACTGACTCACATACATCTGCTGGGGGGTGGGGTGGGGGGTTGTCAAATAGTTGTCCAGGTAATGTGATATGTATCCAAATGCTTCAAAACATAACTTTACTTTGCATATGTCCTTAATTGTTTGCTTAAAATAAATTCCTAAAAATGGAATTTAACCTCAGTGAGGTTCATCATGGCCCCGTTTGCAAAAGTGAGAAGCTGGCAACAACCCAACTGCCCAGTGATGGGAGCCAGGACACACCCACACTAGGGGCTGAGCACTGTCCCACGAGGGGCAGCATGACTTACAAGAAATCCAGGCAGGGGCTTCCATGGTGGCACTGTGGTTAAGAATCCACCTGCCAATGCAGGAGACACAGGTTTGAGCGCTGGTCCAGGAAGATCCCACATGCCACGCCACAACTACTGAGCCTGTGCTCTAGAGCCCGTGAGCCACAACTACTGAGCCCGCATGCCACAACTACTGAAGTTCGCATGCCTAGAGCCCATGCTCTGCAACAAGAGAAGCCACTGCAACAAGAAGCCCGTGCACCACAACAAAGAGTGACCCCTGCTCACAGCAACTAGAGAAAGCCCACGCACAGCAACGAAGACCCGACACAGCCAAAACTAAATTAATTAATTAAATAAATAAATTTTTTTTTAAAAAAAAGAAATCCAGGCAGAACAACATGGACCACTCTGCACCACTGTTACTGATTTCTGACTGTTTCTATAAGCACAAAGAAGTCAGACAAATAGACCCAAAAATGTTCAGGGTGATTATCTTTGCAGGAGTGAGAGTGTGGGTAATTTTTATTTTCTTAGTAGTCTATTGTTATTTTTTAAACAACACATATTTTTAGAAACAAGACAAAATAGTTGCCCAAAATAACCTCTTTTACATGCACCTCCCACTCCAAAGTGGTAGGTGGGTGGATGGTAACTGGCTCACCTGGCACTCAGTAGGCTATTCACACCACGTCTTGTCCTGCTTGTTGTCCTTTATTCAAGGGTCAGAGATCACCTGGGGGTTAACTTGAGTCCTCATATCGCACTAAGGTCCTTGGAAGGAGGAGGAGCCATTTCTGGGTGCAGGCACATGCAACCATACGGTCACCATTGCTGGACTCAGGAAACTGGTCGTTCCATTCTGCTCCCCCTTAGTTAGGGCCCATCTGCACCCAAAGTGTTTGAGACCTCACCCTCTGTCCATTCATCAGGAGCACCCTGACCACCCAGACAGCAGACTGTCCATAGCCTACGAGTGGGGGAGGGGTGCTCTCGAGGTCTGCTGGGCCTGCTCCCATCCACACCCCATCCTTGGTGTGGGGGCTCCTCCCCGCCATCCCACTCCGCCGTCCTCCACTCCCCATAGGAAGGATCCTGGTCCCTCCATCCTTCCTCTGTCGGTGAATCACCCCTTCATGTCTTCCTAAGACTTGCCTAGGGAAGGGGAAGGAAAATTGTTTTTGCTCAAGACTAGCCTAGATGGTCAATAGGCACATGAAAAGCTGCTCAACATCACGAATTATTAGAGAAATGCAAATCAAAACTATAATGAGGTATCACCTCACACCAGTTAGAATGGGCATCATCAGAAAATCTACAAACAACAAATGCTGGAGAGGGTGTGGAGAAAAGGGAACCCTCTTGCACTGTTGGTGGGAATGTAAATTGATACAGCCACTATGGAGAACAGTATGGAGGTTCCTTAAAAAACTAAAAATAGAATTACCGTATGACCCAGCAATCCCACTATTGGGCATATACCCAGAGAAAACCATAATTCAAAAAGACACATGCACCCCAGTGTTCATTGCAGCACTATTTACAATAGCCAGATCACGAAAGCAACCTAAATGCCCATCGGCAGACAAATGGATAAAGAAGATGTGGTACATATATACAATGGAATATTACTCGGCCATAAAAAGGAATGAAATTGGGTCATTTGTAGAGATGTGGATGGACCTAGAGTCTGTCATACAGAGTGAAGTAAGTCAGGAAGAGAAAAACAAATATCGTATATTAACGCATATATGTGGAATCTAGAAAAACGGTACAGATGAACCATTCTGTTCTACAGGCAGAAATAGAGACACAGATGTAGAGAACAATGTATGGACACCAAGGGGGGAAAGTGGGGGCGGGGGTGGTGGTGGGATGAATTGGGAGATTGGGATTGACATATATACACTAATATGTATAAAATAGATAACTAATAAGAACCTGCTGTATTAAAAAAACATAAAATAAAATAAAACAAAAAGAATTTAGTCTCAAAAAAAGAGAAAAGACAAGACTAGCCTTTCCCAATTTTGCCAATAGTGTACTCCTGAACAGAAAAACAAGCTTTACAAAATTCAGTATTTATGGGCTTCCCTGGTGGCGCAGTGGTTGAGAGTCTGCCTGCCGATGCAGGGGACACAGGTTTGTGCCCCGGTCCAGGAAGATCCCACATGCCGCAGAGCGGCTGGGCCCATGAGCCATGGCCGCTGAGCCTGCGCGTCCGGAGCCTGTGCTCCACGATGGTAGAGGCCACAACAATGAGAGGCCCGCATACCGCAAAAAAAAAAAAAAAAATTCAGTATTTACCTACATATTTCCTGTGTGCTTCCCTCTCTCCCTGCCTCATGTCAGTGGTCCCTTGAGTCAACCACATTCACCCCATAGCTTTCATCAGAATCACTATTTCTCCCTCAAAAATGCACACAATTTTATGGGTCAGGTAATATCTTAAAGGGGTCCGTAACACATAAAGGTTTGGAATCACTAGCTTAGGGCATGCCTGTAAGGATGGACAAAAGGACCTGAACTCTTCTGACTTAGAGAAAAAAAAAAAACTGAAAGAAATAAAACTTTCACTAAGTTCAACTTCTGTCCCCATTTTTGGAATCAAGTGCAACCACGATTCAGTTCCCAATGATGAGGTCACCCAAATGGACGTGTTGTGGGGTCCAGGAAGGGTGTTCCTGAGTTTTGTGAGCTTGGCATCAGGACAGACACAACACTGTCCCTGAACACACCGACAGGGGCTGGGCTCTGTCCCAGTGGCTTAATCAAATCTCTATGAAGCCTTTCATCATTGGCAAACGTTATCTGTATTTAAGCTCTGATCTTATATTGTGTGTGTCCCTTCCCCTGGCTCTGGACTCCTTGAGAGCAAGGCCTATGTTTCTTCATCTCTATCCCCAGGGCCTGCTTCCAAAAAGTGGACACTCCACTGTCTGTACTGGGTGTCTTGGCCCTCAGCATCCCTGGCACGCCACCTTGCACCAGCATCAGCAGCCCAGCTCCCCCCTCAACACTTGCATCTGCCATGGCATCCTGTGGCCCCGGGGCCCTGCACCTAGCAAGCCAGCTTGTGTGGCCCCATCCCCACCCATCTCCCACCATGCTATGGCTCTGAAGCCACCCCAGCCCTTCTTCCCAGTGCAGATTTTGGGGATCCAGGTTGCCATATCTTTCCTGGTATCCAGATGCCCTCCATCCTTCCCTGTAGCCATTTGATCATTTTTCCTGCTGCCTTTGCACCTCACAGGCCAGCCCCGTGACTCAGGCCACAATCTTCTCGCTATGCCAATGTGGGCATCAGAACCACAGAGCTCCGTGGCTTTCAGCATTCCATCCACAAATGGTGCTGCTGTACACAGCCACATCCCCTGCCAGAAGTATGTGGGAGGGCCCCTTTCTGTAATTCTTTTTCATCTCTAATTCTTTCAGAAGTTTCATTCTTGCCCATGAGAACTTTCTTCTCATCCATGGACATCAAAAGCTGTTAGAAAGTTCCACTCAGTGCTGCCTGCATGTTAATGTTTCTAAACAGTGTCATCCTCATTCCTGTTGTTGTGAGACAAATGCCGGCTGTCCCCTGCCCACGTTAACTGCTGTAATCTGCCTGGCTGTGCCTCAACCTCCCCAGACGCCAAGCGCCTGTCCTACACAATAATTAAAGTGTACTGCATTCTCAGCTTTGTCATCTGGACCATTCTATATGATAAGGGGCACACAACTCGGAATTGTTTTCCTTCTAAATTGCTGTAAAGTTGTGAATTATGGCAATTGTGGTCAAACTTCAATTATTCTGAGGCACTAGGGGAACATGACAACTTTGAATGAGTGAAAAGACTCTACAAAAAGGCAGCCTGTGTACAAGGAAAGTGGCTAAATTTCAGAGCATCCCATTTCTGTCACAGGACAATCAACCTTACACTGCCACAGACAACAAGTAGCCCACCTTGTAGAAAATCAGAAGCACGTTTATGGAGCAAGGTGGCAACACTCTGCAGGGTGATGGCCTCTCTGTCTCTGTCTCTCACAGTTACTGCCCATGTGATCTACTGAGTAGAAATCCCATCTGTCAGAGCAATGATTGTCCAGTAAGCAAATTTAAATTCATGCTATCATCTCTCATGTGAAAAAAACAAACTAAAAGTTAACTTTCACTTACCAAAAACTTGCCATATCTTGACCAGAGAATCCACCCTCTTTCTTGCTCAAATCTCACCTACATTCTAGTCAAGGGTGATTTTAAAAGCTTGGCTAGAGACAGGAAGTGTTAGCATGCACCACGAGCCAACACAAGCCCAAAAATTATATCCTTTTCAACGTCTGTTTTCAGAATGTTTACAAGCCAGGTCCTCTAATTAGAATAAGTGATTCTGTGGTGCAAGTATGATGGATTGTGGCTACCAAGAGCCACAGAGCAGAGAGGAAACCAAACGCCAGGTGACGTGTGACAGGTTACAAGTGAGCAGAGGCCAAGCCAATCCCATCTCTTTTAGTTCTTTAGGTGTCTATCACCTGCAAAAGCTGCTGCTGGCTGCCTCCACTCTCAGTGGTCTCCCTATTATCCCTAAAATAATCGTGACAAATTGGGAACGGCACAGAGGACAGGCAAATGTGAAGTCAAGTGTTGAAGATGGCAACAGGAGGTGGCAGCCAGCAGCCCGCAGGCACCAAGAGGAGCCGGGGTGTCCTTGGGGGCCTCCTCCCCCAGGAGGCGAAGCCAGCCACCTGCATTCATCCCTACCAGGAAGGGGGTGAGCCAAGGAGGGCTGCAGGAGCTAACCCAAGCTAAACAGCTGGACAGATCAGCCTCGCCTCATTTCTGCTTGAGGAAGAACAAAGGCAAAAGCCTGGGATCACAGTGAAAGGATTTCAGGTTAGACTGTGGCAGGGGCTTCACGGGGACAGTCAAGGAGAGGCGCCTTCCACGGCCGGCACAGCATGCTCACTGGTGGAGGTGCCTCTAGCATAAGCACCCACAGCCCAGCCTTCCAACGCTGGCCACCAGCCCCCTGACATGGGGCTGCAGATTCCTTCTGGCACCCAAATTCCAGAATCCTCTTTCACCTAATGAGTTCATAGGTTAAGGCAGAGTCTGGTTTATAATCCTGCACGAAATTATCCCCCAAAGTAAAGAAGACAGGCACACCAAGCACGTGGAACTCCCTGCAGCTCCAGCTTCGCAGGTCCTGAATACTTCATACATGCTTTCGTGATTTTATTCATTATTCTCTGAGTTTGCAGTGTTACTAATTCCAGTGTTACTAGAATTCCCCTCCCTATAACTCTTCACCCACATAATTCCTTCTCATCCTCCATTTCTTCACAGACCACCCTGCACACCGCCCTCCACCCCCAATACAGCCAATGCCCACCGCCCTCCTCCCCCAATACAGCCAATGCCCCACTGTGCACTCTATTTTACCTTCATGACATTTATTCCTTCTTTCAACAAATATTTATTGAGCATCTACTAGGAACAGGCACAAAGCTAGACACTGAGGCTTCAGCCAGGAACAAGAAAAAAATAGTCCATGCCTTCCTGGAGTTTGTCATCTAGAGGGAGAGATAGCATTAATTTTATATAACAAATATTTTCTTACAGTATTTGATATTTAAATGCTATGAAGGACGAGTACATTGAGCTATGAAGAAACAATATGCAAAGAACCTGAGGTGAAGCAGCTGGAATTACAGCACTACAAATAATTACACAAATGCTTGTTTCCCCAGCCCCACCTCCTCCTGACAGTAGACACGCTCATGAGTCAGGGACCCTGCACACACCCCGCAGTGCAGGGCACAAGGCCGTGGTGGTGGACCAGCAAGTGGAGGGTGCAGCTGCCCACCATCCTTAACCGAGAAGGGGACTCTGAACCCTGCCTTTCTCTTCCCTTCCCCCAACCTGGTCCCACAATTCGTTTCTCATCATTAATCCATTTGACAAGTGAGAAAACTATTTTCAAAGTAAACAAAATCAATCAAAATGGGCCTAACTTCTCTCACTAATGTCCTCCATCAATCACGGATGACTCGAGCTTTTAAACAGAAAGATTCGGGAACAGAGCAAAAAGCTTTAAACTTAATTGCTCTCCCATGTCTGTAACATTAAGGTGTTGGAATTGATTTGTCATTAAAAAGGGAGCTACAAGTACTTTATATGCCTAGAAGGAGGGAAAAAGAATCAGTGTTAAACTACATAATTGGGAGAGAGGTGAGACAGTAGAAGGGGATAAATTCCTTACTGATTCAGACAAAAAAAAAATGTAGTAAAAAAGAGTCAAACCTTTATTTAATGCCTCACTTAATGCAGTAGGGCAGGGTGACGACACAGGAAATGTGTACATGGTGGGAGTATTAATTCATCAGATCCTGGGTAAGTGTGGGCAGGGGCCTGCAAGTGACTTCTCACCAGTCGCTAAGGCAGCAGCTGAATTGTTTGCTGCAAACCCAAAACTCACAAAGAGAAAGCGGGAAATGGAGGAAATAGACAATAGCAAGTGAAGGTTCTCAGGGAAACAAATAAGGCAAAGCAGTCAGAACTTTCCAAATTCGGAGTCAGGTGCTTGCCTCCATATTATCTGTGAATAAAGTTTTACTATTAAGAGCAAATTAAAAGTGGGCTTCCTAGATTGATATAATAATAAAGACAGACAATAACAGGTGTTGGCAAAGATGTGGAGAAATTGGAACCCTCACACATTACAGGCAGGAATGTAAAATGCTGCAACCACTTTGGAAAACAGTTTGACATTTCCTCAAAAAGCTAAAGAAAGGTTATAACCCAGTATATCCACTCCTAGGTATATATCCAAGGGATTGAAAATAATGTTTATTTAAAAACTTGCACGTGAATGTTCACAGGAACATTATTCATAAAAGCCTTAAAGTGAAAACAACTTAAATATCCATCAACTGATGAATAAATAAAATGTAGTATATCCATATAGTGAAATATTATTCAGCCATAAGAATCACTGAAGTACTGACACATGCTGCAACATGGACGACCCTTGAAAACATAAGTGAAAGAAAGCAGATGCAAAAGACCACATATTGTATGATTCCATTTATATGAAAAGTCCAGAACAGGCAAATCCATAGACCCAGAAAGATTAGTCATTGCCAGGGCTTGGGGAGGGGTTATGGAGAGTGACTGCTAGGGGTACAGGTTTCTTTTGGGGATGATGAACATGGTCTGCAATTAAATAGTGCTGATGATTGCACAACTCTGAGAATAATAAAGATCACTGAACTATACACTTTAAAAGAGTGAATTTTATAATACGTGAATTTTATGTCAATAAAGAGAAAAAAAGGCAGAATATATATGGTGGGGGGGTTAACCTACCCCTTGGATTTATTTTCTCATCATCTCAAATATAAACAATGCACTAATCGCAAATAAGATATCTATTTAATAAAGCAAGCCCAATTTAGCAACACTTTGAAGTAGATAGGTTAAAGTTAACAAAATGGACTTGAAAGTGATAAAGATGTATTACTTTGGGAACATTTCGTAGTACCAACCTTTTACAAATTCTATCTGGCTTCCAATAACTGTCCACATTAGGAAGGCTGTGGGATGAATTGTCTTCCCCTGAATTTCTTATATTGAAGTCTTAACCCCCAGTACCTCGGAATGTGACTGTATTGGGAGATAGGGCCTTTAATAAAGAGGTAATTAAGATAAAATGAGGTCATATGTGTGGGCCCTAATCCAATGCAACTGGTATCCTTGCAAGAAGAGGAGATTAGGACACAGATAGGCAGAGAGGAAAGATCATGTGAAAACACAGAGAGAAGACGGCCATCTGCAAGCCAAAGAGAGAGGCCTCAGAAGAAATTAAGCCTGCCAACACTTTGATCTTGGACTTCTAGCCTGCAGAAATGTGAGAAACTAAATTGTCTAAGCCACCCATTCTGTGGTACTTTACTATGGCAGCCCTAGCAAACTAATACAGAAGTTGTTAATGTATTAAATTCAGTATGTGACTCTCTCTAAATTATAATTATCAACAACCTGATTAAAAAGTTAGCAGAAAATCTGAATAGACATTTCCCCAAAGAAGACAGACAGATGGCCAAAAGACACATGAAAATATGTTCAATATCACTAATCATCTGGGAAATGCAAATGGAACCCACCATGACATATCATCTCACACCTGTCAGAATGGCTATCATCATAAAGACAACAAATACCAAGTGTTGGTGAGGATGCAGAGAAAAGGGAGCCCTTGTGTACTGTTAGTGGGAATGTAAATTGGTACAACCACTATGGAGAACAGTATGGCAATTCCTCAAAAAATTAAAAATAGAACCAGCAATTTCACTTCTGAATGTTTTTCTGAAGAAAACAAAAACACTTATCAGAAAAGATGTATGCAACCCTATATTTATTGCAGCATTTTGACAATAACCAAGATATGGACTCTACCTAAATGTCCATCAATAGATGAATGGATAGAGAAGATGTGAGATATATATACATATACATACATATATACACACACATACTCACACACACACAATGGAATATTACTCAGCCATAAAAAATAAAATCAAGCCTTGCCATCTGCAACAACACGGATGGATCTAGAGGGTATTATGCTAAGTGAAATAAGTCAAACAGAGAAAGAAAAATCTGTATGATCTCACTCATATGTGGGATCTAGAAAACAAAACAAACAAAACAAAACAAAAACAGGCTCATAGTTACAGAGAACAAACTGGTGGTTGCCAGAGGAGAAGAGTGTTGGGGGTTGGGCAAAATGAAGGAGATTAAGAGGAACAAACTTCCAGTTATAAAATAAAAAAGCCATGGGGATATAATATACAGCATATGGCATATGGTCAATAATATTTTAATAACTTTGGATGGGGACATATGGTTACTAGATTTATCATGCTAATCATTTCATAATGTGTGTAAATGTCAAATCACTATATAGTATACCTGAAACTAACATAATATTGTACATCAACTATATTTCAATTTTAAAAATTATAATTATCACATGCTGAAGCATATGACAGTGGACTAGCAAAGAAAGAGTGAACTCACCACTACAAGGTGTTTATCCTATTTTCCTAAATCCTTAACACAGCATTTAACTCTAATAGGGATTTTTCCTCTGCAGCGGTAAAACTGAAATTCTTTTTTTAAAAAATAAAATATTTTTTAAAAAGCATCTTGCAAATTCCACGGATGCATAAAGGGTAAATATTGGAAAGATGGCTGCCCAAAATTCTGCAAATGTGATGGCCACAGGCTATTCTGTGTGGCAACTTTGAGGAAATGAACTTTGTGTAACTTCAAACACTGTGATAATTCACGGGAGGATCATCTGCCTCATGAGAGATGTTTAAAAGCCAAGAGGTACATAATCAATAGCTAATAACAAATCAAACTCAGAATACGTGCCCCCATGCAATCCTGGAGAATAAACCCCTTGGGGACAGGGGCCATGCGGGGCGGGGTGGGGGGTGTAAATTAGTAGACAACTCTATGCTTCTTTTGAAAATCCCACCAGCCACCGCACTTAGCACAGGACCAAACAGAAAGTACCCAGCACATATTTCCAGGTTCACTGATTGATGACAAACATCGAGATGGCTGCTATTGTCCACATCAAGGAATCTGATTCTCCTTGAACATATTTGTTGGCGACTGGTACAAATAACATTATAACATCAAAGAAATTTAAAATGTCTCAATGTTGTTTTTAATCTTTGTCAATCTGATAGGTGGAAATTTTAAAAACTTATACTCCTTATAGGAGCATGATTCATAATAGACAAAAGATGAAAGCAAACCAAATGTTCATCAACAGATAAATGGATAAACAAATTGTGATATATAAACACAATGTAATACTATTCAGCCATAAAAAGAAATAAAGTACTGAAACACACTACAACTTGGAAGAACCTCAAAAACATTATGCTAAATGAAGAAACTTGGACACAAAAGGTCACATATTACATGATTTCATTGATATGCTTTATCCAGAATAGGCAAGTCCAGAGACAGAAAGCAGATGGGGATTGGGGGGGGCGGGGAATAGGGAGTGATTACTTAATGGGTATAGAGTGTTTTTCTGGGGCTAATGAAAAAGTCTGAAACTAGAGAAAACTGGGGTTTGCACCCTGTTGTGAATATACTAAACGTCACTGAATTTAAAATGATAATTGTATGTTGTGTGGATTTCACCTCAACTTAAAAAAAATTATACTTCCACCAGTGTAGGAGGATACCTACACCAAGAGGTATAATTTCCCACAGCCCTTAATTTGGGATGCATAAGCAAAACCTTAGAGCTGTTCATCCCCTTTGATCCAGAATTTCTAGTTATCAGAATTTATTCTAAGGCAGTGGTTGGTTCTCAACCAAAGGCAGTTTTCCCCAGGAACATCTGGCAACGTCTGGAGATATTTTGGGTTGTCACACTGGGGAGATGCTACCGGCATCTAGTGGGAAGCTGCTAAGCATTCTACCATGCACAGGACAGCCCCCATAAGAAGGAATTGTCCAGGCCAGAGTGTCAGTAGTACCAATGTTGAGAAACCCTGTCTTAAGGAAATAATCAGGCAAGTACACTGTGATAGTGAAAATTTGTAAACAGCCCAAAATGTCCATCAAAAAGTAGCTAAATAAACTAGGATTCATCCATCTACTGGAATACTAAGCAACCGTAAAAACAATGATGTAGATCCATGCAGTAAGCCCTTTAACACACAGGCTCCTACCTGTTGTTAATAAATATAATTGGTGACCAGTCAAAATAACAGTACTCACCTGTCAGTAGGGGCAAAGTTGACCTGCTTTCTGTCCCAGCTTTGTCCACACATCTGAGTTCCCAGAGTCATGCTCGGCACACAGTAGGTGCTCAATAAGTTTTGGATGGATGAATATCTATGAACATCCATTAAATTTCAAATGTTTTAAAATGTATTTATGTTGGCAGCACCAGGTCTTCGTTGTGGCACATGGGATCTTCGCTGTGGCACGTAGGATCTTTTTTTTTAGTTGCAGCATGCGGACTCATAGTTGCAGCATGTGGACTTCTTAGTTGCAGCATGTGGACTTCTTAGTTGTGGCATGCAGACTTCTTAGTTGTGGCATGCGGGCTTTTTGTTGCAGCATGCGAACTCTTAGTTGAGGCATGTGGGATCTAGTTCCCTGACCAGGGATCGAACCTGGGCCCACTGCATTGGGAGCGTGCAGTCTTACCCACTGGACCACTAGGGAGGTCCCAAATTTCAAGTTTTTATGAGAAAGTTCTGTACGATGAGACTACTTCCATTCTGAAATTTTTTTCATTATGTTCCTTATAATTCAATTCTGAAGAAGGCTAATTGGACATGTTAGATGCTTTCACTGAACAACTTTAGTTGTTCTAAAGGTCTAAATTCACTTAGCTCTTTGACATAAAGGACTTATTCAAAGATATCCAAACCTAGTTAGGAAACTCAAACATTAGGGATGTTCAACCACAACCACAGTATCCCTGAGCCACCACTGACCCAGTGATTGAGGGTCTGTCTGCATCTGGGCACAATAAACAAGGCTTTCCAGTATCTAACCAGTAATTGTCCTGCTACTGACATTAACTGGCTAAAGGCCCCGAGTGTGCATCATTAGGGGAAGAAACAACCCAGTCTGTCACTGATGACACGGTTAATGGAAGAACAATCCGCTAGCTTGCTATTCCCAAACTGCTGCTAAGCTGCTATTCTCTTAAAGGGCTCTTAAAAACAATAATAACAACAAAAATCATTTTCTTTGAGTCTCGCCTTGGGAACAAAAGAGTAAACCCAAACACAATTTTCCATTTCACACGAAAAGAATATCTTGTATGTTGTTTTAATTTCTCTGTGGCACTTCTGTTCTCCATGTCTCCTGCCTTGGGAATAATTAAACGAGGAATTTCCACCAGAGTTTAGTTCTGATGGGCCACACTTAAAATCTTCCCATCGGGACTCAGATGAGCAGGGAAGCTGTGAAGTGCAGTCTCAGCTCCAGTTCCTACAGGTAGCACGTCTCACACCTGACCACCTCCTCATCCTGGAGACAGCGGGGTGAGAGGAACCCGCACCAGACCGAGGGACCCCTGCCTCTCAGCTCCCAACATGCCAGACTGGGGCCCAGATGCCATGTCCTCCAGGTTTTTAGAAGAAAAGGGAAATTCTGATTTTTATGTAAACTCCTATGACCTTTTTTCTCTTGGTCCTCAATTGGATTTTTTTAAAAACACTGCAGATCAAACGAAGCCCGTCTGTGGGCTACCAGTTTGCAGTCTCTGAGCGTCTTACCTTGAGTTTTATGCTGACTTCAATTCTTTCCACTCCAGGGAAGTCACCTGAACAGAAGAACCAATTGCTCTCCTAGGACCCTCTGGGCTAGAATTTGTTTTCATCTTTATCTCATGAGTTTCTTAATACAATTCTGGGGGAGAGACCTTCTTAAGACTAAATAGTTGCCTTCTCTCCAGATCACTTGCTTTTGGAAGTCACATTAATTAAACCCCTGAAATCAATTTTCCCCTCTAGTCAACTGGATAATAGAATTACAGGCCCTATTTCTAGAAAGGGCGCTAAGAAAAATATTAGTAGATTATTATGATCTGGATTCCCTTGCCCCACGTTACCCTAGATTCCAACAGAGGCAGGGCAGCCAGGGCAGATTTGAAACTAGGCTGGCCAGATCGGGAAATGAATGGCTTCCCCTCAGCAGCCCAAGAGCCTAGCAAAGAGGAATGATGTGCTGCTCTAACATCTACCAGCCAGCTGGTGGATGCTGGCTGTTACCCCACAGCAACTCTAGCATCCCTACCCTAAACACCCACCCACCCCTCAGCCCGCAGCCCCTTCCTTTCCCTGCATTCCTCTCTACCCACAAGCTTCCTGTGAAAAACACATAGAGAACATCTCCAGACTCCTTCTCCATCCAGGAGAGGCTTCCAGGGCACTAAGGAGAAAACACAAACCTCCCTTCAAGCAGAATGGATCTGATATGATGGATACACAAAGCACAGAAGACAGTGGAGCAAGGTGAACAAAAGACCCTCAACATCTGTCACAAAGAGACTGTTTCTACTTTCTAACTTGAGACATCCAACAATGAAGCTGAATGCTTTGTGAGATGGTGAGCTCCCCACCATATAAAGTATTCAAGCGTTAACTGTCAGAAGTCCTGACTGAATGCGTGGGTGGGAGGTTGGACCTCATGGCCACCCAACCATTACTTTCAACAACAAAGCCTTACACCTGTACAGTGTTTGATGAGACTAAAGGGTACACATGCCACCCTTCTTGTAATGCTCACAAAAACTCTGAGACAGAAGCTTTACGCCATTTTTTTTTTTTTTTTTCTTTTTTGCGGTACGCGGGCCTCTCACTGTCGTGGCCTCTCCCGTTGCGGAGCACAGGCTCCGGATGCACAGGCTCAGTGGCCATGGCTCACGGGCCCAGCTGCTCTGCGACATGTGGGATCTTCCCAGACCGGGGCACGAACCCGCGTCCCCTGCATCAGCAGGTGGACTCTCAATCACTGCGCCACCAGGGAAGCCCAGCTTTATGCCCTTTTTACAGAGGAGGAGATGGAGGCTTAGAGAGGTTAATTTAATAGGAAAGAGAGAAGCCTTCTTAGAGAAGGTCAAGTTCCAGCCGAATCCAAAGTCCAGCATCAGGGCAGGAATGTGAAGGGCACATTGGGAGAACAGTAAACTGACCCAAACCTACATATTCCAAAGCACTCCCATTATTTGATCCCACCAAGTCCCCAGCACTCCAGCTGCATGGGTATACTGTAAGAGGCTTTGGGAACCTTCATCCTTATATGGCACCTGAAGACTAGAGCAGGACACAAGGCATGATGAGCGGACCTGGACAGCCCTATGGCTAAAGACTGGAGACAGCAGACTGAAAACTGGAAACAGCCCACAAAACCCTGTCTAAAGATAGCCAGTCAGCACTCCCGTTCCCAACAAGCCCTTTTACTTCACACACATACATGACCTGCCTGGCCCCTGAAGGCTTTTGAGCTTGTATGACTTTGCCTAGCAGTGCAGGGACCAGTTAGCGGAGGGAAGCAACAGGCAAGAGATAAAGGAAGTCTGAACCAAGGCAACAGCAGTGGGCCTGGATGGGAGGCCTGCACGAGATAGTTCAGGACAGAATGGATGGGATTAGGACAGAGGGAGCCAGGAGATGGGTGGCTAGGACAGGAAAGTAGGCTCTCAGGGCAGTGGGAATTTGGTTCTTTTGCTAATAGCATCACATCCCTGCAGAGCTATTCTTCCTGCTGTGCTAGGAGAAAGTTCAGAGCTGGAGACACGGCTCCAAGCTTTCTGCATAAAGATTATATTTGAAGTTGTGTGCATAGATGTAACCAGCAAGAAAGGGTATCAAGAGAAAGTGCGCCAGTGACTACATGCAGCAGAAACAGGTTCCGAGTCTTTGGACCTCCTACCACGTAGCCTTCCAGGAAACTCCTTTCTGTTGGCTAAGACAGAGCTGTCTGAGGGACAGAACCAGAGCAGCCCCAGAGATCCAGGAGCAGGGACCAGGAATAAGCACCACCCTTGGAATGAGCAAATTCCCACCATTTTCATTCTTCAGCCACTCTGCTCAGGAACCAAGTTCTTGGGAGTTTGGCTGGGTGTGTGTAGCAATCTCTAGGAAGGGCTTCCCAAACTCACAGGAAGGAGGCCAATGATATTCCCATTTTATAGAAAAAAGTTAAGTGGTTGGGCCCAGACAACTTGGCAGGACCAGGAATAACTCAAGGTCCCCTACCTCAGAAGCAGGTCGAGAAGCAATGCCGCCTTCCTGGCCTGACTCTGGGGACATTTCCACAGACCAACAATGGACTCTGTTTTATAGGGCTGAGCCCTCCACAGAGGAAGCACTATGACTCTTTTCTGCATATGTGCCTTTTCACACAGTAAAACACTCATTACTTTGCATCTTCATTTCTTTTGTTGCAATTTAATTTTTTGTTTCCGATGTCCTTGTATACGTCAATCTCAGACCACATCTGGTCCTAGAAGTCCAGACACTTTGAATTATGCCCACAACCCATGATCTCATCCAAATTAACAAAGTAAAATCCTTCACATGATTTGGAATGTAGCTACACATTTTGGAATATAGCTTATCTTTAACATGATAATAACAATGTTTGAAAAACTGTCAGAAAAAAAGTCCTGAGCTTGCATCACCAGTCTACCTCTTAGCCAGAAAAGAACAGGAAACCAACAATGACCATCCAAGGCAGCATCCAATGTGAGAGGGAGGGATACTTCCCCTTAGCAAAATCAGGGCATTTTACCATGTGATCTTAACACACATGTGGAGACAACCATGCTGATTCTGGGGGAGGGTACTGCACAGGATCTCATGCGTGACCACTCATTCAAGAAAGCAGTCTCAGCAGGTGACGACACAGAGCGCAGACTGTCTTCTCCTTCCCATCTTCTTCTCAAATCCACGCAGAGACAATGGGGAGATCAAATGTAGAGAAAACACTTAGAAGATGGGTTTGGAGCCATGCTCAAGGTTCAGTGCAATGTTCAAGCAACTCATTAGTGATGGCCAAGTAAACAAGCAAACAACCAACCTTGAACTCAAAAACACTCCTGGAGAATTTAAAAATACATCCCTTGGGAATGAGGGATTTAAAAAACTCTCTGGAGTCAGAACCCCGCCAGACCCGTGGCACCATAGCCACGGCCCACAGTAATAAAGAATGACCACCACCTCGAGATGGGCTGCCTAATGGGGCCTGGGAGAGTGGCTTTCCAGTCAAGGAGACCAAGACAGGGAGACTTAGTGAGTTAATGTTTTCAAAAGCTTTCTGAGCACTTTGATGGGAGCAGATGTACCACTACAAAACAGCCTTTCATCTTCCCAAATAGTCTCTCTCTTCCTACCCACTCCACCCTGCTAGTGCTAACCAACCCACCAAGACAAGACCACTGCCTCCAAGAGGAGAGGACCTATGAGCCTCCCAAGGTCTCAGGTCCTTTCTTCCTTTGCCTAATGTACCTTGGCTAATTTTGCCCAAACAGCATCCTCAGCAGCACATGCAGCCCTCCTCTCATGCTCTGTGCCATCTGAGGAAGCAGAGAAGCATTTTCCTTCTGCTGGAAAATGAATGCAAATAGATTCTAATCAACAGGAAGAGCTCAATTAGAGCCAAGTTCAGCACTCTTCAAAGGTGTTGTTATTTTCCCCCTGGCTTACCCCAAACAGCCCTTGTGAAGTGGGTCTCTGACCTTGGGTGGGGCTTGGCAACAAGAACTCTTCTAGGGAACTCCGTAGCTAGACCAGCAAACTTCCCAACCATCTTGGATGTCTTCTGCAAGCCAGAAAAGGGCTCCTTGTTACTAAAGATGGTTGAATTTACAGCCATATTGATACTGACCAGGGTTCTTGGCCTTCCCAATCAATAGAAATTGATTAGAGGCCAGATAACAGATTCAGGCAAGGCTTTATTGAGGCCCCTGCTGCAGCAGCGGGGAGCCAAAACAAATAACAGGTTTCTTTGCTTGCTCCTCGACAGGATGCGAGCTGGTTCCTTATATGGGGTGAGGATAGGAGCGTGTCCAGGGGTCAGGCCCAAGGGGTGGCTTAGGTGTTTTGCCCACCCCTTTGCTTGTGCTGTGTGCAGGGGGCATGAGCAGTACCCTGCTTTTGCTCCTGACACCCAGTTTTTGCTCCCGGCTCTTCAGAAGTGGCAGTTGGATTGGATTTTTTTGTTTTTTTTGGGGGGGTGGGGTTTGGTATTTTTGTATCTTGTCCAAAATTTGCCCCAACTGTGCATGCATGCAGTTATTTTTAGTCCTTTATACTTTCTTTGTATTTTTTTGCTCAAGGAGACATTTGTCCAGGTGCAAGCACTGCAGCTGCAGCAAAGGGTCCCAGATCCCAGCCTGTCTCAACATTTCCCCTCTTGCCAACCCACAGCAACACCATCAGGGCTAGAGTAGAACAGGGCTCAGGCTCAGTGAAGACTTGTGTGTGGCTACTGGTCCCAAGGGCCCTCGGCTATAACATCCCCCCAGGGAATAATGACCACATGCAGAAAGTTAGCTGCTCTGTCAGGCTGTAAGGAAGGGACTCTTGCCCAAGTGACCTCAGGAAATGAGGGTTTAGAGTCTGATAGCTGGGGACGTATGGCACAGCCAAATGCCAGGCACTATTTTCTGAGTTCAGATCTTGGGACATCATCAGCTGTGTAATCTTGGAGAAATTTCTTAACAGTCCTGCAGGTAGGTACCATTGTTACCTCTGGTTTGTAAGGAAACAATCCTCACATTATCTCAAAGGCTTAGTGAGAAAAGAGAGGAAAATGCTTAGCACGGTACCAGGCACATAGTAAGTGTTCAGTAAATGCTGGCCAGTGATTTCATGCTTTCTGCTGCTGTTAGTGACACTGATGTGCTGGAACGTGTTGACAGGAATTCTGAAAAAGAGCTAGTGGAAACGCTGCATACATCCTTCTCTGGGAGTTTTACAAGCACTTTTCTGTGGGACCTCTCAGAGTCATTAACATCTGAAAGGCGTGTTCAAATTTACTTACCTATTTTTTGCTACAAAGAATACCTGTACAGTATGGAGGTTCCTTAAAAAACTACAAATAGAACTACCATATGACCCAGCAATCCCACTACTGGGCATATACCCTGAGAAAACCATAATTCAAAAAGAGTCATGTACCAAAATGTTCATTGCAGCTCTATTTACAATAGCCCTGAGATGGAAACAACCTAAGTGTCCATCATCGGATGAATGGATAAAGAAGATGTGGCACATATATACAATGGAATATTACTCAGCCACAAAAGGAAACGAAATTGAGCTATTTGTAATGAGGAGGATAGACCTAGAGTCTGTCATACAGACTCTTTCTCATACAGACTCTCTCATACAGACTCTCATACAGAGTCTCTCATACAGACTCTTTCTCTTTCTGTAAGCCAGAAAGAGAAAGACAAATACCATATGCTAACACATATATATGGAATTTAAGAAAAAAAAAATGTCATGAAGAACATAGCGGTAAGACAGGAATAAAGACACAGACCTACTAGAGAATGGACTTGAGGATATGGGGAGGGGGAAGGGTGAGCTGTGACAAAGTGAAAGAGTGGCATGGACATATATACACTACCAAATGTAAGGTAGATAGCTAGTGGGAAGCAGCCGCGTAGCACAGGGAGATCAGCTCCGTGCTTTGTGACCGCCTGGAGGGGTGGGATAGGGAGGGTGGGAGGGAGGGAGACGCAAGAAGGAAGAGATATGGGAACATATGTATATGTATAACTGATTCACTTTGTTATAAAGCAGAAACTAACACACCATTGTAAAGCAATTATACTCCAATAAAGATGTAAAAAATAAATAAATAAATAAAAGGATCATAAAGCATGATCAAGTGATATTTATTCCAGGGATGCAAAGATGGTTCAACATCTGAGAAAGAAAAAAAAAAAAAAGAATACCTGTAAACAGCAAGATAGTGGAATATTATGAAGATCAAACTGAGAAATGCTGAACTAGCACATTCTCAGCTCCTCCTCCTCTCCCCCCATATAAAATACTACCTCACACATCCCCCCAGGCACAAGAGACCTCACACAGCAGGTGGCAGGAGGGGTGAGCCCAGCTCACAACTTGGACACTGACCTCTGTGGCTCACTTCTCCCTCCATCTAGGTGGGATCATTCCAGCCTGGAGGTCATTGCTCATTTATCTTCTATTTTGATTTTGGACTTAGTAAATATAGGGCTTCAGTTTTGTTTTGTTTTTTAATATCTAACCACATTTCTCCTCTCTCGCTTTTTAATAAAAAACAAAAACTTGGAAATTGGACTGAGACAATTGGGCTGTTCATTCCATCAATTTCATCTTTGCAACCTTTTTAAGAAATAAATTGGGTCAGTCTGTTCACTCTCCTAATATCTGCAGCCCCAACTGAGAGATTTCCTTATTATTACAAAATCTAAATTAGGACGCAAGAGGGAGGGGATATGGGGATATATATATATACATATAGATGATTCACTTTGTTATACAACAGAAACTAACAAAACAATGTAAAGCAATTATATTCCAATAAAGATGTTTAAAAAAATCTAAATTAGGAAAGTGCTTCTCCCCAAGAAGGAATTTTTTAATATATGGGAGCAAGACAGAGTTACCCCAATACAAGGCCCTAACTGGCAGAGGTAAGCTCCAGGCCCCCTCTGGACTATCTCTTGTACTGTTTCTTGGGCAAAAAGAAGCCTTAGAGCTGCCAGCTGGACTCAGCAACTTCCAATTCATTGTTCCATTTCTGTCCTTCTAAACCTCCATGCCAGGTGCAGAGTCCTGCTCCACCTCCCCAGGGATTGCAGGGTTTTCCAATGGTTTCAAAAACAGACCCCTAGAAACTTTTCCTGAAAGTGAAAAGCAGCAAAGCAGCTTTTTCAGCCCACTATGCCTTGGTCTTCTGAGCTTTCACCCTTAGCAGAAAACTCAGACTTAGGCCCGCCCCCATGTGACTTTCCTAAGAATAAGCTGGTGACATGACTTGGAACAGAGAATGGTGTGATAAACAGGAGTCCCAATTGCATAAATAGTAGCAATATTTTTGGGGGATCTGTCTCCTAAGGCAAAGGACACAAAAGTAAAAATGAACAAATGGGACCTAATTAAACTTAAAAGCTTTTGCACAGCAAAGGAAACCAATAACAAGACAAAAAGACAACCTACTGAGTGGTAGAAAATATTTGCAAATGATGTGACTGATAAGGGATTAATATCTAAAATACATAAACAGCTCAAAAACAAACAACCGGACTAAAAAATTGGCAGAAGACCTGAATAGACATTTTACCAAAGAAGACATACAGATAGCCAACGGGCATGTGAAAAGATGCTCAACATCACTAATCATCTGAGAAATGCAAATCAAAATCACAATGAGATGTCACCTCACACCTATCAGACTGGCCATCATCAAAAAGACCACAAATAACAAATGTTGGCGAGGATGTGGAGAAAAGGGAACCCTCTTACACTGTTGGTGGGAATGTAAGTTGGTGCAGCCACTGTGGAAAATAGTATGGAGCGTCCTCAAAAAACTAAAAATAGAACTACCATATGATCCAGCAATCTCACGCCAGGGTATATATCTGAAGAAAATGAAAACATTAATTCAAAAAGATATATGTAGCCCAATGTCCATAGCAGCACTATTTACAATACCCAAGGTATTGGGACAATGTAAGTGTCCATGAACAAATGAATGGATAAAGAAGATGTAGGATACATATATATATATATATATATATATATATATAATGGAATACTACTCAGCCATAAAAAAGAATGAAACCTTGCCATTTGCAACAACATGGATGGACTTGGAGGATATTATGCTAAGTGAAATAAGTCAGACAGAGAAAGACAAATACTGTATGATATCACTTATATGTGGAATCTAAAAAAGAAAAGAAATTAGTGAGTATAACAAAAAGATACAGACTCACAGATATGGAGAACAAATTAGTGGTTACCACTGGGGAGAGGGAAGGGGGAGGGGCAATTTAGGGGTAAGTAATTAGGAGGTTCAAACTATTATGTTTAAATAAAGCTATAAGAATATATTGTACAACACAGAGAATATAGCCAATACTTTATAATAATTATAAATGGAGCATAACCTTTAAAAATTGTGAATCACTATGTTGTACACCTGAAACTTATATAATGTGGTAAATCAATTATTCCATAATTTTTTTAAAAAGGAAAAAAATAGAAAAAAAAAAAGAGGAGTCCCAATTGGCTTGTCCACTTGGCCCCTAGGTGGGGTATGGGGTCATTGCTTTAGCTCCTTCTCATACCCTAAGTTGCCTGCATACAGTCACATCTGGCACAATAAAGCCAATAACAGGGTCAAAAGTTCAGTCTCTGGGGTCAGCCTGCTCTGGGCTTGACTTTCACTTGTGTGACCCATAACATCCCCGAGATTCACTGGCCCAGACTCACAGACGAAGAAACTAACAATTGTCCCACAAGCCAACATGGTAGTTCTTCCCTCAGCTCCTAGAACATAATTAATGCCAGCCAACATTTATTGAGGACTGGATACCATCATCATTAGTAACTAACTTACAGGCACTTAACTGCCCAAAGGAAAAGAGGGAGAAAGAAAAGGTTTAGAATCAATCAAGAGGTTAACTGTAACATGGAAAAGGAGAGAGCCCTGGCACAGATGTTGCCTCATCTTATTCTAGTGAATGTGTAAAAGAGGCAGGACAGGAACCATTAATCCCATTTCACAGGTGGGAGAAACTGGGAAATGCGAAAAGATTTGCCCAAGGCCACATGGCCAGGAAGCAGAAAATCCAGGTCTGAGGTCTAGAACTTCTGCCCCCAAATCCTCCATTCCTCCCACCAGGCTAAATTTTTTCCCACTACAAACCATGAGTTCTATTCTTCATAACCTTCCCAGGGGGCCAACTTTGTAACCCAGCAGCTCGGAAGGTGAGTTTGCTAATTAAGAGTCACCTCAGGAAAAGCCACAGGAACCCTGCACAGGTGTCCCTCATCCTGGCCCCCAAACGCCCTTGCTCTTCAGTGTGGGCAATAAGGCAAGATTTGCCCCAAATCCTCCTGACACCTTTTCTATCTGCTCTACTACATTTAAAACCACCATCCCTGCCCAGGGGATGGGAGCTCTGCAACAAGCTCATGGGTCCATTTCGTAAGAAAACTGGTGACTTTGAGAATAGGTTAAATGGTAATGAAAACAGTCAAGCCTCAAAATAAAAAATCACCAACGTAGTAACTTAAGATATAACAGGACCTGCGTGACTTTTGAAATTAAAAGTGAAACATTTCTTAGAAAGTGATTATTGACTTGATATCTTAGACTCTCCAGCTCAAATGCTATAAATTATGCCCTCACTATGATATAGTCTTCAGCTTGGGGCCTTTTTGACTCACCCCAAGACCACAGTGAAGTTTCCTAATTAAAGCCCTACCTCTCCCCTCCAAGTCATTGTGTCCATCAGTCTCAGAGTACTTTCAACGTCAGTGTCCTGTGTTCATCATCTTTTGCCTCGTGTTCAAAGCCCTCAATAGCCCAACCCCAAATTAACTGTTGGCTTTCTTACTGCTTCTCTGCACAGCCTAGCACCGCAGCCAGAAAACTGTCCCAGGAAGGGCCCTTGCTTAAATGGCAGAAGGAAGGGTTTCCAAAGCTCCTGTAACATTCTTCTCCTCCCCTCCCCAAAATATCTGTGATCAAGTAAGTTTGAGAAATTTTGCCTACTCTATCCCCTTCCCTTACTTCTACCGTTTGGGAATTCACAGTGCACACTGGCATACTAATCCTGCAGTAGAGGGATACACGGAACCCCTTTAAACACCCTCCAAACTTACTTCACCACAAACTCCTTTTGCAGACAACACCTGCAGAACTGCTATTTCTTGAAACACCCTTTAAGAAATATTTTCTTAGTGGTTAAGAGAAATCCCCTTACCATTTCTGGGCCAAATGCTTAAAGTGGCCAGTACTCACACCAGGCAGGATTCCTGTGAGTATTATAATGCTTAACACACTGCAGGGCACATAGGCAGTGCTCAATAAATTGTACTACTAAAAAAATCTTTTTCGGAGTTGGTTCAAGATGGCGTAGTAGAAGGACGTTCATTCGCTCCCTTTTGCGAGAGCACCAGAATCACAACTAACTGCTGAACAATCATCGACAGGAAGGCACTAGAACTCACCAGAAAAGATACCCCACATCCAGAGACAAAGGAGAAGCTGCACTGAGATGGTAGGAGGGACACAATCACAGTAAAATCAAATCCCATAACCGCTGGGTGGGTGACTCACAAACTGGAGAACAATTATACCACAGAAGTCCACCCATTGGAGTGAAGGTTCTGAGCCCCATGTCAGGCTTCCCAACCTGGGGGTCCAGCAACAGGAGGAGGAATCCCCAGAGAATCAGACTTTGAAGGCTCAAGGGATTTGATTGCAGGACTTCAATAGGACTGGGAGAAACAGAGACTCCACTCTTGGAGGGCACACACAAAGTCGTATGCACATCAGAACTCAGGGGGAAGGAGCAGTGACCCCAGAGGGGATTGAACCAGACCTACCTGCTAGTGTTGGAGGGTCTCCTGCAGAGGCAGGGGGCAGCTGTGGTTCACGGCAGGGACAAGGACACTGGCAGCAGAAGTTCTAGGAAGTACTCCTTGGCGTGAGCCCTCCCGGAGTCTGCCATTAGCCCCACCAAGGAGACTGTGGGCTCTGCGCTGGGTCACCGCAGGACAAACAACCAACAGGGAAGGAACTCAGCCCCACCCATCAGCAGACAAGCAGATTAAAGTTTTACTGAGCTCTGCCCACCACCAGTCCCTCCCATCAGGAAGCTTGCACAAGCATCTTAGATAGCCTCATCCACCAGAGGGCAGACAGCAGAAGCAAGAACTACAGTTCTGCAGCCTGTGGAACAAAAACCACATTCACAGAAAAATAGACAAGAAGAAAAGACAGAGAGCTATGTACCAGATGAAGGAACAAGATAAAACCCCAGAAAAACAACTAAATGAACTGGAGATAGGCAACCTTACAGAGAAAGAATTCAGAATAATGAGAGTAAAGATGACCCAGGACCTCAGAAAAAGAATGGAGGCAAAGGTCGAGAAGATGCAAGAAATGTTTGACAAAGACCTAGAAGAATTAAAGAAAAAACACCCAGAAAAATTAAAGAACAAACAAACAGATGAACAATACAATAATGCAAATGAAAAATACACTGAAAGGAATCAATAGCAGAATAACTGAGGCAGAACAATGGATAAGTGACCTGGAAGACAGAATGGTGGAATTCATGCTGCAAGAGAGAATAAAGAAAAAAGAATGAAAAGAAATGAAGACAGCTTAAGAGACTTCTGGGACAACAGTAAACACACCAACATTCACATTATAGGGGTCGTAGAAGGAGAAGAGAGAGAGAAAGGACCCGAGAAAATATTTGAAGAGATTATAGTTGAAAACTTCCCTAACATGGGAAAGGAAATAGCCACCCAAGTCCAGGAAGCACAGAGAGTCCCAGGCAGGATAAACCCAAGGAGAAACACACCAAGACACATAGTAATCAAATTGTCAAAAAGTAAAGACAAAGAAAAATTATTAAAAGCAACAAGGGAAAAACAACAAATAACATACAAGGGAACTCCCATAAGGTTAACAGCTGATTTCTCAGAAGAAACTCTACAAGCCAGAAGGGAGTGGCATATATATTTAAAGTGATGAAAGGGAAGAACCTACAACCAAGATTACTCCACCCAGCAAAGATCTCATTCAGATTTGATGGAGAAATCAAAAGCTTTAAAGACAAACAAAAGCTAAGAGAATTCAGCACCACCGAACCAGCTCTACAACAAATGCTAAAGGAACTTCTCTAAGTGGGAAACACAAGAGAAGAAAAAGACCTACAAAAACAAACCCGAAACAATTAAGAAAATGGTAATAGGAACATACATATCAATAATTACCTTAAATGTAAATGGATTAAATACTGCAACCAAAAAGACACAGGCTCGCTGAATGGATACAAAAACAAGACCCATATATATGCTGTCTAAAAGAGACCCACTTCAGACCTAGGGACACATACGAGTGAAAGTGAGGGGATGGAAAAAGATATTCCATGCAAATGGAAATCAAAAGAAAACTGGAGAAGCAATACTCATATCAGATAAAATAGACTTTAAAATAATGACTATTACAAAAGACAAAGAAGGACACTATATAATGATCAAGGGACCAATCCAAGAAGAAGATATAACATTTATAAATATACATGTACCCAACATAGGAGCACCACAATACATAAAGCAAATGCTAACACCTAAAAAAGAGGAAATCTGGGGCTTCCCTGGTGGTGCGGTGGTTGAGAGTCTGTCTACCAATGCAGGGGACGCGGGTTCGTGCTCCGGTCCAGGAAGATCCCACATGCCATGGAGCGGCTGGGCACGTAAGCCATGGCCGCTGAGCCTGCGCGTCCGGAGCCTGTGCTCCACAATTGGAGAGGCCACAACAGTGAGAGGTCTGCGTACCGCAAAAAAAAAGAAAAAAAAAAAAGAGGAAATCGACAGTAGCACAACAATAGTGGGGGACTTTAACACCTGACTTACACCAGTGGACAGATCAACTAGGCAGAAAATTAATAAGGAAACACAAGCTTTAAATGACACAATAGACCAGATAGATTTAATTGCTATTTATAGGACATTCCATCCGAAAACAGCAGATTACACTTTCTTCTCAAGTGCACATGGAACATTCTCCAGGAAAGATCACATCCTGGGTCATAAATCAAGCCTCAGTAAATTTAAGAAAATTGAAATCATATCAAGCGTCTTTTCCAACCACAACACTATGAGATTAGAAATCAATTACAGGGAAAAAAATGTAAAAAAAAAAAACATGGAGGCTAAACAATACATTACTAAATAACCTAGAAACCATGGGAGAAATCAAAGAGGAAATCAAAAAATACCTAGAGACAAATGACAAAGAAAACATGACTATCCAAAACCTATGGGACACGGCAAAAGCAGTTCTAGGAGTGAAGGTTATAGCAATACAATCCTACCTCAAGAAACAAGAAAAATCTCAAATATACAATTTAACCTTACACCTAAAGGAGCTAGAGAAAGAAGAACAAACAAAACCCAAAGTTAGTAGAAGGAAAGAAATCATAAAGATCAGAGCAGAAATAAATGAAATAGAAACAAAGAAAACAATAGTAAAGATCAATAAAACTAAAAGCTGGTTCTTTGAGAAGATGAGTCTTCTCATCTTAGCCAGACTCATCAAGAAAAAGAGGGAGAGGACTCAAATCAATAAAATTAGAAATGAAAAAGAAGTTACAACGGACACCCCAGAAATACAAAGCATCATAAGAGACTACTACAAGCAACTCTATGCCAATAAAATGGACAACCTGGAAGAAATGGACAAATTCTTAGAAACTTCTAAGACTGAACCAGGAAGAAATAGAATATATGAACAGACCAATCACAAGTAATGAAATTGAAACTGTGGTTAAAAAACTCCCAACAAACAAAAGTCCAGAACCAGATGGCTTCACAGGTGAATTCTATCAAACATTTAGAGAAGAATTAACATCTATCCTTCTCAAATTCATCCAAAAAATTGCAGAGGAATGAACACTCCCAAACTCATTCTATGAGGCCACCATCACCCTGATACCAAAACCAGACAAAGATACTACAAAAATAGAAAATTACAGACCAATATCACTGATGAATATAGATGCAAAAATACTCAACAAAATGCTAGTAAACAGAATCCAGTAACACATTAAAAGGATCATACACCACAATCAAGTGGGATTTATCCCAGGGATGCAAGGATTCTTCAATATACATAAATCAATCAGCGTGAAACACCATATTAACAAATTGAAGAATAAAAACCATACGATCATCTCAATAGATACAGAAAAAGCTTTCAACAAAATTTAACACCCATTTATGATAAAAACCCTCTGAAAGTGGGCATAGAGGGAACCTACCTCAATGTAATAAAGGCCATATATGACAAACCCACAGCAAACATCATTCTCAATGGTGAAAAAGTGAAAGCATTTCCTCTAAAATCAAGGATGTCCACTCTCACCACTGTTATACAACATAGTTTTGGAAGTCCTAGCCATGGCAATCAGAGAAGAAAAAGAAATAAAAGGAATACAAATTGGAAAAGAAGAAGCAAAACTGTCACTGTTTGCAGATGACATAATACTATACATAGATAATCCTAAAGATGCCACCAGAAAAGTACTATAGCTAATCAATGAATGTGGTAAAGTTTCAGGATACAAAATTAATGAACAGAAATCACTTGCATCCCTATACACTAACAAGGAAAGATCAGAAAGAGAAATTAAGGAAACAATCCCATTCACCATTGCAACAAAAAGAATAAAATACCTAGGAATAAACCTACCTAAGGAGTTAAAAGACCTGTACTCAGAAAACTATAAGACACTGATGAAAGAAAGCAAAGATGACACAAACAGATGGAAAGATATATCATATTCTTGAATTAGAAGAATCAATATTGTGAAAATGACTATACTACCCAAAGCAATCTACAGATTCAATGCAATCCCTATCAAATTACCAATGGCATTTTTTACAGAGCTAGAATAAAAAATCTTAAAATTTTGTATGGAGACACAAAAGACCTTGAATAGCCAAAGCAATCTTGATGGAAAAAAACGGAGCTGCAGGAATCAGACTCCCTGACTTCATATTATACTACAGAGCTATAGTAATCAAGAAAATATGGTACTGGCACAAAAACAGAAATATAGATCAATGGAACAGGATAGAGCGCCCAGAGATAAACCCACACACCTATGGTCAACTAATCTATGACAAAGGAGGCAAGGATATACAATGGAGAAATGACAGTCCCTTCAATAAGTGGTGCTGGGAAAGCTAGACAACTACATGTAGAAGAATGAAATTAGAACACTTCCTAACACCATACACAAAAATAAACTCAAAATGGATTAAAGACCTAAATGTAAGACCGGACACTATGAAACTCTTAGAGGAAAACCTAAGAACACTTTAAAAAAAAAATAAATTTATTTACTTTTAGTTTGGGTTGTGTTGGGTCTTCGTTGCTGTGTGCGGGCTTTCTCTAGTTGCGGCGAGCGGGGTCTACTCTTCGTTGTGGTGTGCGGGCTTCTCATTGTGGTGGCTTCTCTTGTTGCAAAGCATGGGCACTAGGTGCGCAGGCTTCAGTAGTTGTTGCATGTGGGTTCAGTAGTTGTGGCTCACAGGCTCTAGAGCACAGGCTCAGTAGTTGTGGTGCACTGGCTTCATTGCTCTGCGGCATGTGGGATCTTTGCGGACCTGAACCCATGTCCCCTGCATTGGCAGGCAGATTCTTAACCACTGTACCACCAGGGAAGCCCCTAGGAAGAACACTCTTTGACATAAATCACAGCAAGATCTTTTTTGACCCACCTCCTAGAGGAATGGAAATAAAAACAAAACTAAACAAATGGGACCTAATGAAACTTAAAAGCGTTGGCACAGCAAAGAAAACTATAAACAAGACGAAAAGACAACCCTCAGAATGGGAGAAAATATTTGCAAACGAATCAAAGGACAAAGGATTAACTTCCAAAATATATAAACAGCTCATGCAGCTCAATATTAAAAAAAAAAAAAAAAACAATTAAAAAATGGGCAGGAGACCTAAACAGACATTTTTCCAAAGAAGACATACAGATGGCCAAAAGGCAAATGAAAAGCTGCTCAACATCACGAGTTACTAGAGAAATGCAAATCAAAACTACAACGAGGTATCACCTCACACCAGTTAGAATGGGCATCATCAGAAAATCTACAAACAACAAATGCTGGAGAGGATGTGGAGAAAAGGGAACCCTCTTGCACTGTTGGTGGGAATGTAAATTGATACAGCCACTATGGAGAACAGCGTGGAGCTTCCTTAAAAAACTAAATATAGAATTACCATATGACCCAGAAATCCCACTATTGGGCATATACCCAGAGAAAACCATAATTCAAAAAGACGCATACACCCCAATGTTCATTGAATCACTATTTACAATAGCCAGGTCAAGGCAGCAACCTAAATGCCCATCAACAGACGAATGGATAAAGAAGATGTGGTGCATATATACAACGGAATATTACTCAGCCACAAAAAGGAATGAAATTGGGTTATTTGTAGAGATGTGGATGGACATAAAGACTGTCATACAGAGTGAAGTAAGTCAGAAAGAGAAAAACAAATATCATATACTAATGCATATATGTGGAATCTAGAAAAATGGTACAGATGAACCGGTTTGCAAGGCACAATTAGAGACACAGATGTAGAGAACAAACGTATGGACACCAGAGAAGGAAATGGAGGGGCAGTGATGGCGGTGGAATAATTGGGAGTTTGGGATTGACATATATACACTAATATGTATAAAACAGATAACTAATAAGAAACTGCTGTATAAAAAAATGAATAAATTTTTTAAAAAAGAAAAAAATTTTTTGAGAAACCATGTTTAGTAAAGTGCACAAATCCTAGATGAAGTTTGAATGAATACACACACACACACACACACACACACAAACACACACACATATATCCAATGTAACCACTAACCAGATCAAGAGGAATCTCTCCAGCATACCAGTTCTCCCTCAAATTCCCTTCTAAATAGCCCCTACTAAAGGTAATCAGTTGCTCTTTCTTCTATCATATAAAATAGGTTTGCCTTTTTTTAAGCTTCCTATAAATAGAATCATATAAATTCTGCTATTTTATATGTCTGGCTTCTTTCACCCAACATTATATCTGAGAAATTCACCCGTGTTGTATGTACTAGTCTGGGTTGTGAAAATACCACAATTACCTATCCATTCTCCTGTTGGTAGACATTTGGGTTGTCTGCAATTTGGGGCTTAGTATGAGCCATGCTGCTGACACAGGCTGGGACCTGGGACCCTTTGCTGCAGTGCTTGCACGTGGACAAACATCTCCTTGAGCAACAGAATACAAAGAAATTATAAGGGACTAAAAGTAACTGCCTGCATGCCCAGTAGGGGCAAATTATGGGACAATAAGATACAAAAAGACCAAAAATCCCAACCGCCACTTCTGAAAAGCCAGGAACAAAAGCAGGGTGTTGGGAGCAAAAGCAGGGTGTTGGGAGCAAAAGCAGGTTTTAGCATGCCCCTGCACACAACACCACCAAAGGGGTGGGCAAACCACCTAAGCCATCCTTCTGGCCCGACCCTGGACCTGCCCCTACCCTCGACCCCATATAAGAAATGAGCTTGCCCCACCTCAGGAGTGAGCAAGGAAACATGTTACTTGTTTTCACTACCCCCTGCTGCAGCAGGGACCCCAGTAAACCCTTGTCTGGTCCCTTATCAATTTCTGTTGATTAAGGAAGCCCAAGAACCCTGGTTGGTAACACTGCTATGAACCCATTTCTTGTGGTTCTATATAGCTGGGAAAAAATTGCTGGGTTGTAACAGGGGTGTATGTTGAAAATTAGTAGAGAGGCAATTATTATTTTTACCACCACCTAAAATGCCCCTCCAAGACACACTCCAATCACTGCTAAGCCTTAAACACTGTAGGATGACAGCAGGCTTTCCGAGGACATGGAACTTTCAGTTCTAGAACCAGGAAAGTCGCTGTTAAACCGGATGAGTTGGTCACCCTACCACCCAGTCTACAGCGCTCTCTCCTCTATATACCTTGATTGATCATTTGCCACAGTGTGAGATTCTATGGGACTTCTTTCTAGGTGTTTCCCCACCTACCCAAGTTCCTTGAGTGCAGGAGCTGGATCTTACACATCCTTCACTCTCCCACAATGCCCAGCAGGATGCCTTACATACAGCACTCTCCATATAAGTCACTGGATGAATACTCAGACATTATCATATTAATACTTAGCTAAGAGACTTGGACATTAAGGAACGCTTCTGAAATTAACTTAAAGCACGTCGGCAAAGCTGTATTATTCCTATTTCTCAAGTCAGAAAACGTTCAGGTGGGTTATTCAGATGTTCAAGGTCACATGGGTAGTTGGTGGCAGAAGTCAAGTAAAAGGAATTTTCACACGACTCTAGACATTTAGAATTCTGGGCTTTCTTGCATACATGACCACCAGGCAGTAATGTAACAGATGTTTTCTTTTAAATTACCTATGCTGGAACTGATTTAGACCAGTTACTTCAGAATCTTGAGAGGGTGGGGGTGCCTATGCATAAGGTGTTTTTTTTAATTAATTAATTTATTTATTTATATTATTTTTGGCTGTGTTGGGTCTTCATTGCTGTACATGGGCTTTCTCTAGTTGCGGCGAGCAGGGTCTACTCTCTGATGCAGTGAGAGGACTTCTCATTGCAGTGGCTTCTCTTGTTGTGGAGCACGGGCTCTAGGCGCATGGGCTTCAGTGGTTGTGGCAGGCGGGCTCAGTAGTTGTGGCTCACGGGCTTAGATGCACCGTGGCATGTGGGATCTTCCTGGACCAGGGATCGAACCCGTGTCCCCTGCATTGGCAGGCAGATTCTTAACCACTGTGCCACCAGGGAAGTCTCCCATAAGGTTTGTTTTTTTTTTAAGTGCACCAAGTGACTCTAATGTGCAGCTAAGTGCTGAGAATCATCCTCTAGTACTCTAGCCTTGTTATCTTACAGAGCCAGCATGGAAAAAAAAACATAAAGGGGCTGAAATAATGACCCTACATGCTTGGTCTCTAGAAATGGCTGGGCAATACCGGAAGACTCAGACTCACATGCATTCACAACCAACACCATGAGTGCTGAACTTGAAATAATTTCACCTCCATGTCCTGTGGAAATTACCCTTAGACTCTCTAGAAGCAAAAGTGCTGGATAAACGTGAGATATTCATACATTTCCATGATCTCTAAAATAGTATCTTCTGAGAGCCTCCTATACTCCTGCCATTTCCTACATCCTTAACATCTTCAAAAATTGGATGCGGAAAAGACCCAATCTCTCTCCTCAAGTACCTAGATGACCTAACACATGTTACAGAAAAATACCTGTAGACCAACATTTCTGTCTTGGAAAAAATGACTTGGCTTTACTATTGTCAATATTTGCTTTAATATTTTCAGATCTTTCCATGTGACATTATGCAGTTGATTTCATAGTGTAAGCACTTATCTAACATTACTAGTGCATATCAGCCTCCCCTCCAGAAAAGCTTTTAGGTGGCAGCTCTGCAGAGCACATTTGCTCTCTCCCCTCATCCCAGCATAATGCCATCAGCAAATTAGGTATTACATTCCACAGAGCCAGAACCCTCCCTTATCAATTGCTGAATAGTCAATTACAGCCTAGACAAATGCGTTTTTCACTGATTAAAAAGAGAATTACAGCCATTGATTCTGCTTTTCAAATTAAGGGACAACATCTACGTAATACGGAATTACAGAGACTTGGCTTAACAAAATGGTTATTTAAAAGAACAGAAAATTGGGTTTAGAGGAAAACTCTGTGACCAAGACAATGTGACTTTCCAAAACCAAGGAGTATGAAATCTGTTAGCCTTTCTAAACCCATAAAATTGAAAGCCTCCAGGGAACTGTAAACTCTAACCTAATCGATAACTATGTTGAAAAGCCAAAATGTTAATTTCCTCTAGCACTGGAGAGGATTTGTCTCACTAGCAAATTTTAGATATAAACACCAAGTCAAAAATAATTCTCCAATGTCTCTGAGAATTTTACCAATGACAACAGATTTGAAATGCATTTTGGAAGCAATGAAAGGGAATTAAATAGATTTCTAGTGCTATAAAGCTTAATATGACTTTAGAAAGTGTTAAACTGTCTGCGCATCTTCCTTACAGCTCATTTGGTACCTTGTAAGCACTGACGAAAAGCTAAGTGCAGGAGCATTTTATTAATGTACCAAAAGCCACATTAATGTTAATATGACTAACACCTTCAGAAAGTTCTTGAGCAATCTAAAATAAAACAGTATGTGAATTCCTAAAAGTCTTGATAGAAAATATCACCAGCTATCACCTAGGAAAGCTGCCTCTAGCTCAAGGACCAACTATAAATTAGGGATACTTGATTTTGCAAGAACATTCACAAGTAACTGCAATGCATTATGCTTCACATGAAAATAATGCAAAGATTCTAATTAGTTTTTAATTGCTTGCTAAATTGGACCAATTTTATTCAAAATGGCCTTTAAAGAGCTGTACACCAAGATTATTTCAGTGAGAAAGTTGTCAGCCCACCTGGCCTGAAGGCAGTAAAAGCTGAACTCCAAAAGCATGCATGCATGGTAAGCTCACACATGCTTCTTAATAAGACAGGATTTTATTTACCAATCAGCCTTGACCTCACCCACACAAATAAGTCTGAATGCAGAAAACTCCTAATTTTGGATGTGAGCAAACCAAATTAGGGTTGGCTAAGATTCTAGAATGTGAATGTGTTCAACCGAAAAAGTTAATGGCCTGTGACACCACCCCACCCACACTCCCCTTTATTTAAATGTGACAAAAATGTTTTTATGGTCAAATACCAACCAGTCTAGTAAAGATTTCAACAGAAATAAGCTAGAGAAACTCAGAAATTTGACCTGGTTACCAACTGGTTCTAACATAACCTTTGGAAATGGTTCCAACCTGGAGGATTCAAGAAGAATTTCACTTCTAGTCAAGATTGACTAACAAGTTTCAGATTTACCCTCCTGCTTTAAATAACTAGAAAACTGGACAAAACACATGAGACAATGCTTTTCCTGACATCAGACAACAGGTAACACAGTACTGTGATACCTGAGAAGGGAAACAAAATTATAGCAGCTTACTGCCTGGAAGCAGTTTCCAGGCTTCAGTACAGGGAGGGGGAACAGAGCACAGTTGATTCACTAAGGTAAGGAAACAGAAATTTGAGTTTAGAGGCCAAGGCACCCAGAATTTGCAATGCAGAGTACTAGAGAAGGGAGATGCACAGAAAGAGAGCTTCAGAAACCTGCAGTGGGTCTCCTTGAGTACTGGTTGAGTACCAACCTGCATATGTGTGAGAAGAAACTGTGCAAGGCTGTGGAAAGGGTCACCAGAAAAGAACGAGTAGGAAAAACTTCACTCCTACCAGCCAGAGTGAAAAGACCTCAAAATACATGGGGCACCAGATAGATTTCTAGAAAGGGGAAGGGAGGTATAAATTAGCCCTAGACTATAGGCTGCTCAAACAGAGCTTAACAGCAAACATTGAAAGGATTCAACTGATTCCAAGTAACTGCGTTCCAGGAAAAAAAAACCCAACATTTTAAAGGACTGAAACAAATTACAGCAATAACATAAAATTCATGATGACTAGCATCCAATCAGAAATAAGCAGCCAGGGCTTCCCTGGTGGCGCAGTGGTTGAGAGTCTGCCTGCCGATGCAGGGGACACGGGTTCGTTCCCTGGTCTGTGAAGATCCCACATGCTGCGGAGCGGCTAGGCCCGTGAGCCATGGCCGCTGAGCCTGCGCGTCCAGAGCCTGTGCTCCGCAACGGGAGAGACTACAACAGTGAGAGGCCCGCGTACCACAAAAAACAAACAAACAAACAAACAAAAAGAAATAAGCAGCCAGCAAAGAAACAGGAAAATATGATGCATAACCAAGAGAAAAATCAATCAATAGAAACAGACACAGAAGCAACAGAGGTGATAAAGCTATCAAATAAGGATATTACGATAAGTATTATAAATATGTCCTATATGATCAAGGAAGTAGAAGTAAATACAATCATGTTGAAGAGAGAAAGGAAAGATGTTATAAAGAGTCCCCCCAAAAAACCATCTTGGGATTTAAAAAATATAATATCTGAAATGAACAATTCATTGGGTGAGATTAACAGCAGTTTAAACTGTGCGGAAGAAAATTTTAGTAAACTTGAAGACATAGCAATAGAAACTATCCAAACTGAAACACATAAACAAAAAAATGAAAAATGAATAATGCATCAGTGACCTTAGCGACAAAAAAACCCCAGAGTAACATGCATGTAATTAGAGTCAAGGAAAGAGATGAGAGAGAGTAGAACAGAGAAATCATCTGAAAAAATAAACTCACACAATGAAGAAGTACAATGAACTCCATGCAGAATAAACAAAGAAATCCATACAAATATACAGGATAATGAAATTGCTGATAACCAGAGATAAAATCTTAAAAACTGGCTGCTTGCCAGAAACTATGTAAGCAAAATGACAGTGGAACAACATCTTTAAATACTGAGATACACGGTAAATTTAGAATTCTCTAAGCAGCAAAAAGTCATCTTTCAAAATTGAAGACAAAATAAAGGCATTTTCAGACTAACGATATCTAGAAGAATTCATTGTCAGCAGACCTATACCAAAAGAAATGATAAAGAAAGTTATTCAGGTGGAATATGATACCAAATAGAAATTTGGATCTATACAATGAAGAATGAAGAGTACCAGAAATGGTCCATACGTTAATAAATATAAAAGATACATTTAAAATCTTTCTGAAGGCTAATAGTTTAAGGCAAAAATGACGTAAAATATTGAGGGGCTTATAACATATGTTAGAGTAACATGTTTGACAACAATAGTACAAAAGATAGAAGGGAAAATGGACCTTACATATAAGGTGATAAAATATTTGAAGGTAGTTTATGTCTATTGTAAACTCTAGAGCAGGGGTCAGCAAATTCAGGCCATAGGCCAAATCCATCTTGCTACTTATTTTTGTACAGTTCAGAAGCTAAGAATTTTTTTACATTTTGGAACGGGGTGGGTAGAAGGAAATATGAGACCATGTGTGTCATAAAAAGCGTAAAATATTTACTCTCTGATTCTTTACAGAAAAAGTTGCCAAGCCCTGACGTGGAGCAGGAGCCAATCTTGGCACAATTGACATTTTTGGCCAAAATATCATTCCAGATGTGAGGGTAGTCCTGTGCATTGTAAGATGTTTAGTGGCATCCCTGGCCTCTACCTAATACCATTAGCACCTCACTCCCAGTTGTGACAACCAAAAATGTCTCTAGACTTTGGCAAATGTCCTTTTGGGATGGGGATAGGGGACCAAACTTGCTTCTGGTTGAGAACTACTGCCCTGAAGCAAAACTATAAAATATATATAATATATATTCTATATATATATTCTATATATATATATATGTATATATAGTAAGTCAAGGGTAGAGGTAAAATGGATCCATTTAAAATAAATTAAAACCCTCAATCCAAAAGAAGGTAGGAAAAGAGAAAACAAGATTTTCAGATAAGACATAAAAAGCACAAGCCATAAAAAAAAAATTGATAAACTGGACTTGATCAAAATTTAAACTTCTGCTGCTTAAATGGTACTGTTAAGAAATTAAAACCCAAGCCACAGGCAGAAAGGAAATATTTGCAAAACATATATTTGATTAAAAACTCTCATCCAGAATTAAAAAAAAAATACACACAAACCTTACAACTCAATACAACAACCTGATTTGGGGGGACTAAAATAGGCTAAAGATTTGAATAGACACTTCACCAAAGATATAGAAATGGCAAACAAGCACATGAAAAGATGCTAAACATCATTAATCATACGGGAAATGCAAATTAAAAACACAGTGAGCTATCACTGCACATCCATTAGAATACTTAAAATTTAAAAGAATGACAATATCAAGTGTTACCAAGGATGTAGAGCAACTAGAATTCTCATACACTGCTGGTAGGAAAGCAAAATGGGATAGCCACTTTGGAAGACAATTTGGAACTTTCTAATAAAGTAAAATGTGAACTTACTATACAGCTCAGCAATCCCACTCACAGGTATTTACCACCAGAGAAATAAAAACAATATGTTCAGACAAAAACCTTTACCCAAATATTCTTAGCAACTTTATTCATAATAATCAAATACTACAAACAACCCATGTGGCCCATCAATGGGTGAATGAATACACAATACTCAATATCCACACAATGGAAAACTACTCAGCAATAAAAACAAACTACTGACACAGGAAACAGCATTATATAAGAGCATTAGTATAAGAGTATTAGTATAAGAGCATTATACTAAGCTTAAGAAGATGGACACAAAAGACTATATAATGAGTCATTCTTTTTATATGTAATTCTAGAAAAGGCAAAACTATGGTGACTGAAAGCAGATCAGAGGTTGCCAGGGTCCAAGGTTGGGGAGGGGGGGATTGACCACAAAGAAAAATGAGAACTCTTAAAGATGATAGAAATTTTCAATATTGTGTTTGTGGTAGTAGTTACACAACTATATATATTTGTCAAGACTCAGAATCGTAGACTTAAAATTGATGATTTTTTATTATATCAAAAAAGCTGATAAATGGTAATAATAAAAAAAAAGCAGCTCAATAGCCAAGAAGGTTTTGAAAAATAAGAATGGAATGGAAGTGAGGCTACATTTTCCTCAAGTCACTAGGAGGAAAAACAACTTACTACAATGCAGGATGGCTAGAAAACATTTTTTCTAGTCAAATGTGATTGAGTGCTAGTGAGCTGGAGCCTAGTAACAGAATATACATTTAGCTGGAGATTATCAGACAGGAGTTTTTAAGCCAGAGGGTCAACTGTAGGCAAACACGGGAATTCAGCACGATTCCAATTAAGTGGGGAAAAAATGAACTATTCAATAGACAATATCAAGAGAACTTGCTAACCATTTAGAGAAAAAGAGTTCTACACCATATCACACATAAAACCAAATTACAGATGGATTAGAAATGTGAATTTAAACAAGCCTACTTGTACTAGGAGATAATATAAAATATTTTTATAATCTTGTAATAGACAAGCCCTATGTAAACAAGTCACAAGACCCAGAAGAGCAGATTTTACTATACGTTAATACTTAAAACTCAAGTAAATATTTTTTCCATGTCAGTGTTTTCACCTCAACTGTCAAATCCACATCCCTCCAGGGCTCTCTCTATACTCCATGGACTAAGTCATCTGAGATGCTCAACTCTCCCCAATAAGCAAAAGTACTCTATGTGACTTAAATAAGAATACACTAGGCCTATTCACTAATAGTTTATAATTTGAATAAAAATTAATGTAAGATTAGATTTAAACTAAGATAGAAATGAAATCTGAAAAACCATCATCCTATAATAAGGAACAATAAGTAACTTACCTAGTTACTTGTCATTCTCTTGATACTCTAGCAAGTTACAAGAGAATATACAAAGTCTAAAATCTAAGATAAAAAGGAAATTTAATTGGAACACCAATTTGATTTTTTGAAGTTGAATAAATGGTTTTTAAATAAGTATTTGGCTCAAGTTGATGCAGAATTAATTAGCATTACTTTTGCAACAGGATTTCAAGAGTAAAAGAAAAATGCCTTTCAATGGTCAAACAAAAAAATCTAACATAAATCCTTCCACATTTAGTAGCATCTGAAAAATAAAATTATAATTTATTCAAATTTAAGAAATGACTTGACTGGGGAAAAATTTTAATACTCTGAAACACTAAAAAGATATCAAAATATTGTATGTATTTCAAAGGATAACACATGCTACACAGGCACTATGGCCCATAATGCAGTTGGAAAAATATACCAAGATTCAATTTATTATTTCATCATTATAATTTTAATCAGTAGGAATTTTAATGTCACATATACTTTTTAAAAACATAAATACTTTTAAAAGCTGTATTTTACAATATGATATCAAGAACACGGAGCTGATACAGGTTGTATAGGTAATCATTTTGACTATGTAAGAAATTTGATCAGAATACTGCTGGTGAAAGAAAATCACCTTTTTTTTAATCACTCATATTCAGCAGTAGTGAAAATGCTCTATGTATGCATTGGCTCTGAATAACACATTTCATTTCTGTTTCAAACCTGCTATGCTATTACTGTTTTGATGATTACATAGTTCAACATAAAAAGGCATTCCCACTCAGATTCTCAATAATAAGCCTGATAAGGGAGATAACCTCCCAATCATAAAAGCTTTTAAGACAAGTATTATGCAAATAAAGCATGGATATCAGACTCACTATAACTGGGATTAAAAAGACAACTATAAGAATACTGCACATTGATGCCTATTGCGCTTTTGTGCGCTCATCTTGCATTCCCTGCCTTTGTTCCTCCTCTTTGAAGTACTAAAGTGTATTTATACTAGAAAGTTATTAATAGACTTAATATGAGAACTATGTGTTTGAAAAAGCAAGACTTTCTAGATAAGAAATCTCCAAATATTTTCTATTTTATGTTTTTTTGACCTTCTTTATAAAGAGAGTGTTTTATGTGCAACACCTGCAGACAGAAATAAATCTGTTTCACTCAAACCCAATCGAATATATCAGATACAAAATATAGACATGAAGCAAAGTATGATAGCAGCAGTGATTCTTGGGTGCAGCATGTGCAAAATCCAATATTTTGCTATCTATTTACATCACAGTGGTCAGAAGAGAAATGTGCCAAAACTCCCCTTCCCATTCCACTTGAACTGGTTCCCCACAATTGAAACAAACATCTCCTGTGACATTAAGTTGTCATCAGCTTGTGTGATCCCCAGTTCACTCAACCTTTTCTTCTTCAACTGGCCTTTTTGTGTGGAGGCAGCAACTAGTTCATTTACAATTTCACAATTGCCTTCGACTTGCTCAGAAACGTCAGCTCTCGCGTAAAGCTCCATTTTACCAGTTGCACATTCAATCAGCTCTTCTAGATCCACTCTTTCAGCTACATCTGCCTCTCCACTTGTCTGAACTTTAAATGTTTCATTTCCTGAAGAAACAAACAAATTATAACAAATAGAGTTAAATATACAAACTAACCCAACTAAAACATGTATTTCTACAGGCTATCAGAGCTTTCAAGTTTTTTCTGTTAAGGATTCCAGCTGTCATCTGACTGGACTTCACAAACTCTCTGCCATAAGTATCTCAACAAGCAGGTGTCTTAGTCTTCAAGGTCTCCTGACCCTAATACAAGATTACCAATTTTGAATTTTCTCTTTTTATCCTAGATCTCATCTACTCAACAGGCCCCTCCTGGATATTTACTAAGCCCTGTATTAGAAGCTAGATGCAAAGATAAATAAAACTGCTGTTTTCCCTAAAGGAACTCCCAATCTAGCAGCTTTATAAGTGACTGCCTGTGATGGCAGAATTCTAGATGGCCCCGTGATGCAGGGCCATCTGCCACTTGGTGTTACTTTCATAACTGTTAAATGGCAAAAGGACCTTGCAGATGTAATTAAGGTTCCTAATCAGTTGATAACTCAGGTATACGTAATCTAATCATATGAACCCTTTAATAGCAATGTTTTCCCTGGCTGGATGAAGAAGAGAAAAGCATAAAGAGATTCAGAGCATGAAAAAGATTTGAAGCAGGAGAGATCTGCTTTGAGGGAGGTCTTCTATTACTGAAATGGAGGGGGTTATGGGGCAAGGACCCAAGAGTGGTCCCTACGAGCTGAAAGCAATCCTCAGCCAACAGCCAACAAAAAAAGTAGAGACCTCTGTCTTATGACCTCAAGGAAATTGATTCTGCCGACAACATAAAGGAATTTGGAAGCAGATTCTCGCCCCAGAGCTTTCAGATAAGGGCCCCGCCCAGCTGATACCTCTTTCACCCTGTGAGACCCTAAGCAGATAACCCAGCCAAGCTCACCATAACTTCTGACCTACAGAACTGTGAGGAGAAAAAGAACTACCAGATAGCTGGAGTGGATCCTGAAGGATGACAAGGACTACTCATCATCCTTTAAACTTTCCTCACCTATGCCAATGCACAATCCTTCTCCATGACTGAGATTTCATAGTAATCTGGGTCATGGCTTGAAATTCATAAAATTCCCACTGTGTTAGATCAGCTTTGCTGCCAAGAAAGACAGCTGACAGGGAGGTATTTACTTTTACAAATAAAAACTAGAGGTGAACTCCATTATCCCCTCCAGTAAAATGCAGCCTTCAACCTGGCACATTCATCTTTCTGCCTCCATCCTTAACAAATGCCAGCAGGAACCACCATTGCTATCATATGCTCATCCTTATTCTATAAATTTACAGAAAGCCAAGCATGGTAAGAAGGGAACTGCAGGACCACAGAAACCACACATCAAAGGCTTTGACCAGCTGACTAGTTGACCTTGAAAGTTTCTTTCACTCCAAGATTCCATAATGTTATAGCTTTATCGAGTTTCTCTATCTCCATGCCTAAGCATATGCTAGTTATCTTTTTTAAAGAGGAGAAGAAGATTAAGATCTTTAATCAGAGTTTAATGCTGAAATACAATAAATTAGGTCTGGTTTTTATTTTGAAAATTACTAAATATACCATACCTTCAGTTTCATCTTGGGCATTTTCTTGCAGGTCAGAGAAAATTGTAGGTTTCACCAAGACAACACCATAACCTTCATTATTATGTATGACATTATTCACCATGGTTATTTTGGGAATGTCATAATGTTCATCTAAGAAGTCCTGTGACATTGAAAACAAATATTTTAAGGAACTGTCACATTCAACACTGCCTGCTTTAGAAATCTCACTTTTTTCAGGCTATTCTAAAAATAAAATAAAAAGCTATGCTTATTAATACGTGGTAGCACAATCTGAGCTCTGAGTGACACAGCATTCCTTTGTCATTTCTGCAGATCTATAGATAACAAAGTATTCTCACAAGAGACTTTCAACCACCAACTATTGATATTATTAAAATTTACATACTGTTTATGCTTTTCAAAACCAGAAAACAACAGGAACAACATGGGAATTTAATAAAACATAATTATTTCTTAGGTAAAACCATTCTGACCTTTGGAAAGAGGGTGTCTCAGCAGGTGCTCACCTTAATGAGTATCCCTTCCTTGCAGTGATGGATCCCATTGTCACTCAGGGTGCACTTACTCCCGGGATATATTTCTATACCTGCACCCTACAAGTTACATTTTAAGGTAATGACAATCAGTTTAAAATAGGCAAGACTATAAAAGAAGGTTTGTCACTTCTTAGACTTTAATGCAGTGCAAATACAAAGTATTTTATAGAAAGTTTTATTAGGTATTTCTAATCAACATTTCCATTTGCTTCATTTCCAGCAAGTTGTCTATCATTTATTACTTTCAAATACCACACGCACACACACACACACACACAAAAACAATGGCTAAGAGTTTCAACACTTGATTACTATTTCACTCTCTTTCATCTGTGACAAATCAGTTTTCTGATTCTGCCAAAAAAAAGTCAGTTAACGATTATGTTGAAAGATACACTTATTAAAAATGACCATTCTCTCAGAAATACTCAGTTAGTTGGAGAACAGTGTTCAAATCTAGTAAAATATAGTAAAGCTGTAGATAGAAATAAGGCCCTATATTTTTAAAAGCACACCAGTTTAAAAATATCCCAACCTAACTTGAAAATCACTTCCATGAATTAAAATAATTAATGGTCCCCACTACTACATACATGTTAAATTAGTAACCAATTCAAGTGTCCTGTTTATACCTACAGAGTAACCAGAACAATCCATGCATTGCCCAATGCTCTCACATTGTCCCTTGGTACCACATGGTACCAACAAAAAAATTAACAATAATAGGAATGATTTCCTGATGCCATGCTAGGCACTTTAGTAAGTAAAAATGGTTCGGCTCAAACCTCTATGATTATTTAAAAATTCATTTTTGGAATAATTTCATACACAATATCCTAGATGCTATTAACCAGTTATGACACATCTATTGCATGTATGTTAAGCTGTTTTCCTAGGAATAGGAGTGTGCCATGAGAAAACATTTATTATTACTTTCCCCTTTAGGGATTACGTTTTAGTAGTGGGATGGGTTTATGTAGTGGGATGGTCACTACACACAAACCTAACTCTCTGTAGAGTGGTCAAAAGATCTGGGAAATGGGCCTTTGGCTAAGATTTTCAGTTTATAGCTATATACAAAAAAAGATTTAGGGGCAATAACATTAAAAATACATACACAACGAAATAGTTAAAATTAAATATCAAATTATCAGGAATCATGTAAAAAAGAGAAGAATAATTTAAGCCACAGCCACTTAGTAAATGGGACAATCATGTTCGAAGTATGCTATGAAGCTGAACAGATATTCAGTAACTAAAAAGAAACTAAAGAGGCTGCCACTTCTAAGATAATGGTACAAGTAAAAACCATGGACATCATATATACAACAAACATAAGATGATTGATAAAGGCAGACCAGCTAGACACCTCAACACCTGAGGAATGACACCAACACATTGGTGCATTTCCTGGGTATTCTTTTTGCCTTATATTCCCAGACATGAAGCTAAAGAAGCTGGCAATCCATAAGTGCCAAACAGACCAGAAATGCCTCCCTAAAAGCCTGCTCTCTTTAGCCAAAGGACCAGGCAAGCCCAGAAAACTTTGAAACAGTAACAACTCTATTCTATCCAAACACCACAGGAAAAAAACTGGCCAACCCCCACCCATGCTGGCAAGTGCCAAGGGGAGCCTAGACTTCCACCCTCTTGAGGCTATGACTAGGCACCCCCACACCCACACTGGGATTTTCAGTTAAGGCCAAGGATTTTCATCCTCACAAGCTAGTAACAAGGTCCTCCCACTTGTGGAGACTACATATGGGACCTGCACTTGTATCTCCAACTGATAATAACAAGGTGCCACACCCCTTCCCTACTGGAGTGGTGTCAGAGCAGGCCCAGTGGAGGGTGTAACACTTTCACCATTGCCGGTAGTAACAAGACCACTGCCATGTGCCAGAGCATCAGTGGAGTCAGTAAGAAGCTGGAATTCTCACCCCCACCCAGGAGTAAGAAGGAGCTTCCCCACTCAACTTGGATGTCAATGGAGGCCAAATGGGGAACTTGGACTTCTACCTCCACCTGGCAGTAACAAGGGTAAGAGAAACCCAGCTAAAACAGAAGATGCAGATTCTCATAGTATAATATAAAACGTCCAGGTTTCAGTGGAAAATCACTTCTCATGCCAAGTGCCAAGAAGATGTCAAACTCAGTAAGATAATCAGTAAAAACCAAAACCAAGATGTCAGAGATGAAGGAATTAGCTAACAAGGATTTTAAGGCAGCCAATTGCTTTAATGAGCAATTATGAATATACTTAAATGAAAAATATCAATAGCAGGCTGAACAAGAAAATAGAAAGTCTCATCAAAGAAATAGAAGATAAAAGAACCAAATGGAAATTTCAGAACTGAGAAATACCATAACTGAAATAAAAAGCTCAGTGGATGGGCACAACAGCAGAAAGGTAAGAACAGAGGAAAGAATTAGTGAAACAGAAGACAGAACAATAGAAATTATCCAGTCTGAACAACAGAGAGAAAACAGTCTGAAAAAGAAAAGTAAACCGAACCTCAGGGACCTATGGAACAATAACAAAAGATCCAAAATTTGTGTCATCAGAGTCCTAGAAGAAGAGAGGATGTGTGAAGCTAAAAAAAAATTCAAAGAAGAAATAGCTAAAAATTCCCAAATTTGGCAAGAGACAGTAAGCCTACAGACTCAAGAAGCTGAGAAAACCCCAAATGGGATAAGCTCAAAGAAATCCATTTCAAGATACATCATAATTAAACATAACACTGTCTAATGTGGTCTAATGTGTCTAGAAGTTTGAAAAGGAAATGTTGAAGATAATTATATTACAGACAGGGGATGGTAAAGAGACATTAGCAGTTCACTCAAACTGGTGAGATAACATCAGTAAACTGTGGTAAGTTATACATATAATGCAATACCTAGAGCAACCACTTAAAAAACTATACAAAGAGATACACTCAAAAACAAATGGAATTCTAAAAATGTTCAGGTAACCTACAGGATGGCAAAAAAATTAAAATGAAAAACAGAATAGAAAACAAAAAATAAAATGGCAGAATAAAGACTTAACAACAATAATTACACTAAATGTAAGTGGTCTAAATACAACAATTAAATGACAAAGACTGGGAAAGTGGATTAAAAAAACAAGATCCAGCTATGTGCTGTCTACAATTCACTTCAAACAGAACAATAAAGACAGGATGAAAATAAAAGTATGGAAAAAGATATACCATGCAGGGACTTTCCTGCTGGTCCAGTGGGTAAGACTTCACCTTCCAATGCAGGGGGTGTGGGTTCGATCCCTGGTCAGGGAGCTAAGATTCCACATGCCTCGCGGCCAAAAAACCAAAACATAAAATAGAAGCAATATTGTAACAAATTCGATAAGGACTTAAAAAATGATCCACATCAAAAAAATCTTGAAAAAAAATAGATATACCGTGCAAACTTTAATCAAAAGAAAGCAAGTGTGGCTCTATTAATATCAGATAAAGTAGAATTCAAAGCAAAAAAAATTACCAAAGATAGACAGTAACATTATATAATGATAAATAAGTTGGTTCACCAAAAAAAAAAAAGCAATACCAAATGGATATGCACCAAATAACAGAACTACAAAATATGTGTAGCAAAAACTAATAGGACTGAAAGGAGAAAGACAAATCCTAAATTATAGTAAGAGACTTTAACAATCCATCTCTCAAAAATTGAAACAACTAGACAGAAAATCAGAAAGAATATAGAAGAACTCAAAAACATTATCAACCAACCCGATCTAGTTGACATTTATACTCAATAACAGCAAAATACACATTTCCTTTCAAGGGCCTATGGAACATATACCAAGACAGACCATATCCTGTGCCATCAAAACAAACCTCAACAAAATTTTAAAAACTGAAGTCATACAGTGTGTTTTTTGACCACAATGGAATCAAACTAGAAATCAACAACAAAAGATAATAGTAAAACTCCAAATACTTGGAAGCAAAATAGCACACTTCTAAATACTGCATGGGTCAAAAATGAAAATACAACCTATCAAAATTTGCTAAATCAGTGCCAAGAGGGAAATTTATAGCATTTAAAGCATACATTCGAAAAGAGAAAAGTCTCAAATCAACAATCTAAGCTCTCACCCAAAGAACCTAGAGAAAGAGCAAAATAAACCCAGTGTAAACAGAAGGAAGGAAATAATAAAGACAAGAGCAAAAATAAATAAAATTGAAAACAGAATAGTGAAAATCAATGAAACAGAGTTGGCACTTTGAAAACACTTCAATGAAACTGACAAACCTTCAGCAAGATTCGCAAAGAAAAAAGGAAAAAAAGAGAGAGAGAGACTACACAAACTACTAATATCAAGAATGAAACAGGGGATATCACCACAGGCCCTGCAAACATCTAAAGAATCAGGGAACACCACAAACAGCTCTATACATTTGACAACTTAGAAGAAGAAATGGTCCACCTGAATCCCCAGGCTGGTGTGAGGCCTAAGAGGATGGGGGGCGGGGTGTGCAAGCAACATCCCTGCATGCAACATGGTGCATGTAGCAGGTGTGCCAGGAGCCCGCTGCCATCACTGTCAAATAGGAAAGCCCTTCACCACTGACTGGGTCCTGGTCACAAGGGCTCTATACCCTATGAGTGCATCCATTAATTCACCCAACATGAAATAGGTCATTGAATAGCCCTATAATTATTAAGGAAATTTAATCCATAATTTTTAAACTCCCAAAAAAGAAATCTCCAGGCCCAGATGATTTCACTGGAGAAATCTACCAAACGCTTAAAGAAGAATTAACACCAATTCTATACAATCACTTCCAGAAAACAGAAGAGGGAATACTTTCAAATTAATTTCATGAAGCTAGCATTACTCTGATAACAAAACCAGACAAAGACAGTACAAATAAGGAAAACTTCAGACCAATATCTCTCATGAATATAGACATATAAATTCCTAAGAAAATATTAGCAAATACAATTCAGCAATATATAAAGAATTATATACTATGACCAAGTGAGGCTTATTCCAGGGATGCAAGGATGGTTCAAAATTTGAAAATCAATCACTTGTAATCCACCAAAAATTGATGCAGGAAAAAAGCATCTGACAAAAGCCAAAACAAATTTATTATAAAAATTCTCAGAAAACAGAAATAAAGGAGAACTTCCTTAGTTTGATAAAGAATATTTACAAAAAACCTACAGTTAACCTTATACCGGTGGCAAATATGGCAAAGTAGGAAGACCCTGAGAACCTCCCCCAATAGGCACACCAAAATTAAACTATTTACCAGAGTGACTATCAATGAGAACAACCTGATGACTAGCAGAAAATATTTCCCACAATTAAAGTTATAAAGAAGGAACTGCAATGAGACAGATACAGGAGGGGCAGAGACCCAGTACAGTCAAGACCTATATCCCCAGGGTAGGCAACCCACAAACAGGAATTAGGCAAAATGAGGTGACAGAGGATCATGTTCCAAGAGAAGGAACAAGATAAAAATCCCACAAGAACTAAGTGAAGTGGTGATAGACAATCCACCTGATAAAGAGTTCAAGGTAATGCTCAAAAGATGATCAAAGAACTCTGGAGAAACCTGGATGAGCATAAAGAGAAGTTTAACAAAGACTTAGAAAATATAAAGAAGAACCAAACAGAGATGAAATACAATAACTGAAATGAAAAATACACTAGAAGAAATCAATAGTAGATTAAATGATACAGAGTAACAAATCAGCTAGCTGAAAGACAGAGAGGTAGAAATCACTGAAGCTGAACACAGAAAAAGAATAAAAAGAAATGAGGACAGTTTAAGTGGCCTGTGGGACAACATTCACGTTATAAGAATCCCAGAAGGAGAACAAAGAGAGAAAGGCGTAGAGAACATACTTGAAGACATAAAAGCTGAAAATTTCCCTAACCTGGGAAACAGAAATCCAGGTCCAGGAAGCAGAGAGAGTCCCAAATAGGATCAAACCAAAGAGGGACCATATCAAGACACATTATAATTAAAATGGCAAAAATTAAATATAAAGAGAATATTAAAAACAGCAAGGGAAAAGCATCAACTTATGTACAAGGGAACTTCCATAAGGCTATCAGCTGACTTTTCAGCAGAAACTCTGAAAGCCAAAGGGTACAATATATTTAAAGTGATAAAAGGGAAAAACCTAAAATCAAGAATACTCCACCTGTGCAAAATAATCTGAAAAAATATACAGATATAAAAATGAATCATTTTGCTGTATAGCTGAAACTAACAAGATATCATATATCAACTATACTTCAATAATCAAAAAAGAAGAAATCCTGATATCAGACACCAGCTAATGAAAGGCTAGCATACTTCATGGTCCACCCAAAAGAAGAGAAAGGCAACAGGGATGGCCAGGGACAGATCAAGACACTCCTGGACTGGAACGTGGTGGGAAGGAAGACACCCTGTAGGGACAGTGAGGATAGAGAGGGTCAAGGAGAAAGCTGGAGCCCAAAGGATGCTTCCCACCATCCTGGTTACATCATTCCCTTCTTACTGAGATACAACTCACATACCATGCAATTCACCCACTTAAGTTTAATGTACCATTCAATGGTTTTTAGTATATTCAGAGTTGTGTAACCATTACCACAGTCAATGTTAAAACATTTTCATCACCTTACAAAGAGACCCTGTATCCTTCAGTTATTACCCCAATCCCCTCTTCCCCACCTTACTCCCAGCCCTAGGCAATCACTACTCTACTTTCTATCCATATAGATGTGGCTGTCCTGGACATTTCACATAAAATGAATTATACAATATGTTGGAAAAAAAAAAAAGAATACTTTATCTGGCAAGGCTTTCATTCAGATTTGATGGAGAGATCAAAAAGTTTATAGACAGCAAAAGCTAAAAGCATTCAGCACCACCAAGCCAGTTTTGCAAGAAATGTCAAAGGGAATTCTCTAAGCAAAAAAGAAAAGGCCACAACTAGAAACATGAAAATTATGAAAAGAAGAAGCTCATTGATAAAGACAATTATACAGTAAAGGTAGTAAATCAACCATGTACAAAGCTAGTAGGAAGATTAAAAGAAAAAAACAGTAAAATCATCTATATCTGCAATAAGTAGTTAAGGGATATACAAAACAAAAAGATGTAAAATATGATGTCAAAAAAACAGTAACTGTAGGGGGAGGGGAGTAAAACTGCAGGGTTGTTAAAATGTGTTTGAAATTCGGAGACCAGCAACTTAAAATAATCACATATACATAAAGATTGCTATATGTAAATCTCATGATAACCACAAATCAAAAATCTATAATAGATACACACACAAAAAAGAGAAAGGAATCCAAACATAACACTAAAGATAGTCATCAAATCTCAAGGGAAGAGACCAAAAGAAAAGAAAGGAACAATAAAGAACTGCAAAAACAACCCCCAAACAACTAACAAAATCACAATAAGTACATATCTATCAATAACTACTTTAAATGTAAATGGACTAAACATTCCAATTAAAAGACATAGAGTGGTTGAATGGATACAAAAGCAAGACCCGTATATATACTGCCTATAAGAAACTCACTTCAGATCTAAAGACACACAGACTGAAAGTGAGGGAATGAAAAAAGGTACTCCATGCAAATGTAAATGAAAAGAAAGCTGGGATAGCAATACTTATATCAGACAAAATAGACTTTAAAACAAAAACTGTAACAAGAGACAACAAAGGACATTATATAAAGATAAAGGGATAGACTCAACAAGGAGATATTTCAATTGTAAGCACTGACACATTTGGAGAATTTAAAGTAAGAAATTGACAGTAACACAATAATAGTAGGGTACTTAACACCCCATCAATGGATACATCATCCAGACAGAAAATCAATAAGGAAACACTGGTCAGATGAACTTAATAAATACATAGAGAACATTCCATCCAAAAGCAGCAGAAAACACATTCTTTTCAACTGCACATGGACAATTCTACAGGCCACAAAACAAATCTCAAAAATTTAGAAGACTGAAATCCTTTCAAGCATCTTCTCTGATCACAATGGTATGAGACTAGAAATCAACTACAAGAAAAAAAATGCAAAAAACACAAACATGTAGAGGCTAAACAATATGCTACTAAACAATGAGTCACTGAAGAAATCAAAGAAATAAAAAAATACCTGGAGACAGATGAAAATAGAAACACAATGATCCAAAATCTATGGGATGCAGCAAAAATAATTCCAAGAGGGAAGTTTATAGTGATACAAACCTACCTCAGAAAACAAGAAAAAATCTGAAATAAACAATAACCTTAAACCTAAAGGAACTAGAAAAAAAACAAAATTCAAAGTTAGGACAAGGAAATAAATAATAAAGATCAGAGCACAAATAAATGAAATAGAGACTAAAATGCAATAGAAAAGATCAATGTAATTAAGAGCTAGTTCGTTGAAAAGATAAACAAAATTGATGAACCTTTAGCCAGACTCACAAAGAAAAAAGAAAGCCCAAATAAAATCAGAAATGAAAGAGGACAAGTTACAACTGACACCACAGAAATACAAAGGACCACATAAGACTACAAGGAACAATTATATGGCAATAAGATAGACAACCTAGAAAAAATGGATAAATCCCTAGAAATGTACAGTCTCCCAAGACCAAAACAGGAATAAATAGAAAATACGAATAGATCAATTACCAGTAATGAAATTAAATCAGTAATAAAAGAGCTCCCAACAAACGAAAGTCCAGGACCAGACAGCTTCACAGGTGAATTCTACCAAACATTTAAAGAAGAGTTAACACCTATCCTTCCTAAACTATCCCAAAAAATTGAAGAGGCACACTCAGAAACTCATTCTATGAGGCCAGCATCACCTTGATATCAGAATCAGAAAAAGATACCACAAAAAAACAAAAAAAATTACAGGCCAATATTCTTGACAGTCATAGATGCAAAAATCCTCAAAAAAATATTAGCAAACAGAATCCAATGATACATTAAAAGGATCATACACCATGATTAAGTGGGATTAATCTCAGGGATACAAGGATGGCTCAATATCCACAAATTAATCAACATGATACAACACATTAACAAATGAAAGAATAAAAAATCATTTGATCATCTCAGTTGATGCAGAGAAAACTGTGGACAAAATTCAATATCCATTTATGATAAAAACTCTCAACAAAGTGTCCATTGGTGGAATATACCTTAATATAATGAATGACATATATGGCAAGCCCACAGCTAACACCATACTCAGTGGTGAAAAGCTGAAAGCATTTTCTCTAAGATCAGGAAAACATGACTAGGATGCCCACTCTTGCCATTTTTATTCATCGTAGTATTGAAAGTCTTAGCCCAAGCAATCAAACAAGAAATAAAAGAAATCCAAATTGGAAAAGAAGAAGTAAAACCATCACTGTTTTCAGATGACATGATACTATCCATAGAAAACCCTAAAGATGCCACCGAAAAACTACTAGAACTCATCAATGAATTTGGTAAAATTGCAGGATACAAAATTAACATACAGAAATCTGTTACATTTCCATACATTAACAACTATCAGAAAGAGAAATTAAGAAAACTATCCCATTTACAATCACATCAAAAAGAACACCTAGGAATAAATCTAACTAAGGAGGTAAAAGACCTATATTTATGGGACTTCCCTGGTGGTCCAGTGGTCAAGACTCTACGTTTCCACTGCAGGGGGCATGGATTCAATCCCTGGTCAGGGAACTAAGATCCTGCATGATGCATAGTGCAGCCAAAAAAAAAAACAAAACAAAAGACCTATACTTAGAAAACTTAAAAAACTGATAAAAGAAATTGAAGATGACACAAACAGATGGAAAGATATACTGTGCTCATGGATTGGAAGAATACTTTTTAAATGATCATACTACTCAAGGCACTTTACAGATTCAAAGCAATTCCTATCAAAATACCAATGGCGTTTTCCACAGAACTAGAATAATTCTAAAATTTGTATGGAAAAACAAAGGACCCCAAATAGCCAAAACAATCTTGAGAAAGAACAACAAAACAAGCTCCCTGACCTCAAACTATACTACAAAGCTACAGTAATCAAAACAGTATGGTACTGGCACAACAGACACATAGATCAATGGTACAAATAGAGAGACCATAAATGAACCCCACCATCTGAACAATTAATCTACAGTAAAAGAGGCAAGAATATACAATGGAGAAAAGATAGCCTCTTTAACAGATGGTGTTGGGAAAACTGGACAGCTACACACAAAAGAATCAAACTAGACTACTTCTGGAAGAAAACAATGCCAGTGCCCTCTTTTACATTGGTCTGAGCAATATTTTTTAGATATGTCTCCTAAGGCAAGGGAAACAAAAGCAAAAATAAAGAAATGGGACTACATCAAACTAAAAAGCTTTTGCATAGCAAAGGAAATTATCAAGAAAACAAAAAGGCTGCCTACTGAATGGGAGAAGATATTTGCTAACAATATATCAGATAAGGGGTTAATATCCAAAATATACAAAGAACTCATACAGCTCAACATAAAAACAAAACAAAACAACCAGATTAAAAAATGGATCCTAATAAGACATTTTACCAAAGAAGACATAGAGATGGTCAACATGCACATGAAAAGGTGCTCAGCATAACTAATCAACAGGGAAATGCAAATCAAAATCACAATGAGATATCACCTCACACCTGTCAGAATGGCTATTAACAAAAAGACAATAAGCAGTAAGTGTTGCAAGGATGTGGAGAAAAGGAAATTGTAGCACACTGTTGGTAGGAATGTAAGTTGGTGCAGCCACTATGGAAAACAGTAAGGAGAGTCCTCTATAAATTAAAAACAGAACTGCCATACAATCCAGCAATTCCACACCTGGGTATTTATATGAGAATACGAAAACACTAATTCAAAACAATATACGTACCTCAAAAAATGTATGTTCGTTGCAGCATTATTTACAATAGCCAAGATATGGAAGCAACCTAAGTGCCTAACAACAGATGAATGGATTAAAGAAGATGTAGTGTCACACACACACACAAATGGAATATTACTTGGCCATAAAAAAGAATGAAATCTTGCCATTTGCGACGACTAAGATGGACCTAAACAGTATTATACGAAGTGAAATAAGTTAGACAGAGAAAGACAAATAGTGTATGATTTCACTTATATGTGGAATCTAAAAAACAAAACAAACGAACAAACAAAACAGAAACAAAGTCATATATGCAGAGAACAAACAGGTGGTTGCCAGAGGGAAGAGCGGATGGGGAATTAAAAAAAAGGTAATGATGTGAGGTAATGAATGCTTGACTGTGATGATCATTTCATAATGTATATTTATATGAAATCATCACATTGGACACCTTAAATATATAAAAGTTCTGTCAATTACACCTCAATAAAGCTGAAAAAGGATTTTTTTTAATTCTTAAAAAAGCAAAAAACACCTTATACTTAACAATACAATACTGAATACAGTCCCCCAATATCAAGACCAAGGTAAGGATATCTACTCTCACCACTCTTATTCAACACAAACGCTGGAAGTTCTAGTCAGTGCCATAAGGCAAGAAAAGGAAACCAAAGGTAAACAGACTGGAAAGGAAGAAATAAACTGTCTCTATTTGTAGATGACATGACTGTCTACATAGAAAAATTCCATGAAATCTATAAAAACACTCCTAGAACTAATAAGAAGGTTCAGCAAGGTCACAGGATATAAACAAACATACAAAAATCAATTGTATCTCAATATACTAGCAATAAGCACAATAAATTAAAAATATAATATCACTTACAATGAAATGTTTAGGTACAAATCTATAAAAACATATACAAGACTTGTACGTTGAAACTACACAATGCTGATGAAAAAAATCAAAGGTCTAAATAAATGGAGAGACATACCATGTTCACAGATTGGAAGACTCAACGTAAAAAAAGATGTCCATTCTCCCCACATTGATATATAGGTTTATTGAAAGTCCTATTAAAATCTTAGCAAGACTTTTTGTAGATACGAACAAGATATTTCTAGAATTTATATTGAAAGGCAAAGGAACTAGAATAGCTGCAACAATTTAAAAAAAAGACAAGTGAGAGTGGGAGGAATTATTCTACCAGAGAACCCAGAAATTGGCCCACAAAAACATACCCAAATTATTTTTGATAAAAATACAAAACCAGGGCTTCCCTGGTGGCACAGTGGGTGAGAGTCCGCCTGCCGATGCAGGGGACACGGGTTCGTGCCCCGGTCCGGGAGGATCCCACATGCTGCGGAGCGGCTCGTCCCGTCAGTCATGGCCACGGGGCCTGTGCTCCGCAGCAGGAGAGGCCACAGCAGTGAGAGGCCCGCGTACCGCAAAAAAAAAAAAAAAAAAAAAAAAAAAACTATAAAAATACAAAACCAATTTATTTAAGGATAGACTTTTCAATAAATGGTGCAGTTACCACTGGACATCCATAAGCAAATAAATGAACTTTGACCTAAAACTCACCTTATACCTAAATTAACTCACAAATGGTTCATGACCTTAAATGTAAAATGTAAACTATAAAACTGAAAAAAAGAAAAAAAGGAGAAAATCTTTGCACCCTAGGGCTAGACAAAGAGTTCTTACACATAAAAGGAAAAATTGATAAATTGGGCTTCATCAAATTTTAAAACTTTGCTCTGCAAAAGCCCATGTGAAAATGATGAAAAAACAAGCTACAAACTAGCATAAGATATCTGTAAATGACATACCCAATTAGGGATTCATATCTAGAATTTATAAAGAACTCTTAAAACTCTATAGTAAAAAAGAACGAACAATCCAATTAGAAAATGGACAAAAGTCATGAATACACATTTCACTGAAGATAAGGATGGCAAATAAGCATATGAAAAATGTTCAACATCATTAACCACTAGGGAAATGCAAATTAAAACCACACACCTATCAGAATGGCTAAAATTAAAAAGTAGTGAAAATACCAAGTGCTGCTTAGGATATGGAGAAACTGGATCACTCAAACATTGCTAGTGGGAATGTAAACTGGTGCAACTACTCTGGAAAAGTTTGGCAGTTTCTTAAAGAAAGTAAGTATGCAACTAACCACGTGCCCTGCAACTGCATTCCTAGGCATTTACCCCAGAGAAATGAAAACGATGTTTGCACAAAAACCTGTACACCAATGTTTATAGCAGCTTTATTTACAAAAGCCAAAAACTGGAAACAATCCAGATGTCCTTCAACAAGTGAACAGTTAAACTGTGGAACAACCATACAAGGAATACTACTTAGCAATAAAAAAGAACAACCTATTGGTACATGCAACAACCTGGGTGAAGCTCCAGAGAACTGTGCTGAGTGAGAAAAGCCAATTCCAAAAGGTTGTATATTGTATGATTCTATTTATATAACATTCTTGAAATGATGAAATAACAGAAATGGAGAACAGATTAGCGTCTGCCTGTGATTAATGAAGTCAGAAGGAGAGGCACCTAGATATGGCTTTAAAGGGCAACATGGAGGATCCTTGTAGTGATGGAAATATTCAACTTGACTGAATCAATCTTATCCTGGTTGTGATACTGTACTATAGTTTTGGAAGATGTTACAATTAGAGGAAACTGGTAAAGGATACACATACAGACTACCTCTGTATTACTTCTTACAACAGAATGTGAATCTACAATCTCAAAATAAAAATTTAATTTAAAAAAATCAACCCAGCCTCAGTTGCTACAACATCATTTACATAGTTACAACTTAAAGGGTCTAACCTCTTTTAAAGGTATGACAGAGAAACTGTGAGATTTATTATTTTCTTCCTAATCTCTGTTTTGAAAATGCTAAATAAGAAGAACCTTATACAGTTGAGTCTGGCTGACTTAGTACACGGAAGGATCTGAACTTCTTTGAAGAAAGGGAACAGGAGTATGCATTTACATCTTGTCCCAGGACATTTTATTTACTTATTTAGAACTTAAACTACTTCCCATAAGAGATTATCATACCTTGGCACCATATAAATCTGAGCTCTTCATTAAAAATTCTGCTGATGTTCGTACTGTGACTCCTGTAGTTTCACACTGCAAAACACAGTTTTCCAATGTAGTCTTGCCACGGTGAATAACTATGATGAAAACATGCAATCAAATACTTTAAGTAATGTGTCTTTTCCAATATTAGAAATGGCCTAGAGCTGATATTAGATACAGTCTAAATATTTCTCATTTAAACTCTGTTACTGGAATTATGAATTCATAATTTATAAAACAATGACTATTTTGAGTTATTTTCTATTGATAAAATCTAAAAGCAGCATTCTTAAAAAAGAATGACTTGCCCTCAGAAATGCAAAATCAAGTTAAAAAGCACTTCTCATTACAAAAAAAAATATCAGAAAGTAACTTTCATGACTACCTTAGAAGAGAGAAGAAAAGGAGGCCCAATTCAAAATAAGGGATACAAATCCCAGGAAATAAATACTATCACAATGTGAAGATAGCTGGTTTGAGTCCAGGGCTAAGTCAAATACAAAGAACACAGACCACAATACTGGAATGTTTTAAAAGAAAAAAAATGATCACACAGAAACAAATATTAAACTAACAAATTTTCAAGAATACATTGAACTATTTTTCACTTTAGAGTAAGCTTCCTCAGTCGTCAAGCTATGTACATAAATAATTAATCCGCCTTGCATACTACTCAAGAGTGGCATTTTATTAAATTCTATCTTTCAGGGAAAGTACAGTTTTCCTTCAAAGTCTGGAACAAATAATACATGAAATATTCAGATATTTACTTAAGATTCCTTCCACAGCATCATGCTGAACAAATTTTATGCTTGAGATTTTAATATCCACACCCGTACAATCCACAAAAGTGTCTCCTTTGCCTCTCTTTTCTATCACAATATCATCTGGTAGACCATATCCTAAGGAAGAGAGCAAGAACATTTAAGATAGGTGAGGGGAAATGTCTAAACACAAAATTTCTATGACAGATTCCTCTATTTCAAATGACTCCAAATGATATCTGAGACCAGTTAATCCAGTTACATTTAAATAAAATCTAATTATCTCTCCACATATCTTGCTTAATTTTTACCAAGGTATACAATTTTTAATAACAACTCCTCAAATTGCCTGCATATCAGGAAGACTACCCCCTATCAACCATCTCATACTAGTTTCAGCACTAAAGTCACTTACAAAACTGCTATTAAAAAAAATAGTAACAGAATGGCCATCATCAAAAAATCTACAAACAATAAATGCTGGAGAGGGTGTGGAGAAAAGGGAAACCTCTTGCACTGCTGGTGGGAATGTAAATTGATACAGCCACTATGGAGAACAGTATGGAAGTTCCTTAAAAAACTAAAAATAGAACTACCATATGACCTAGCAATCCCATTACTGGGCATATACCCTGAGAAAACCATAATTCAAAAAGAGTCATGTACCACAATGTTCATTGCAGCACTATTTACAATAGCCAGGGCATGGAAGCAAACTAAGTGTCCATTGACAGATGAATGGATAAAGAAGATGTGGCACATATATATAACGGACTATTACTCAGCCATAAAAAGAAACGAAATTGAGTCATTTGTAGTGAAGTGTATGGACCTAGAGTCTGTCATACAGAGTGAAGTAAGTCAGAAAGAGAAAAACAAATACGGATGCTAACACATATATATGGAACCTAAAAAAAAAAAAAAAAAAAAGCTTCTGAAGAACCCAGGGGCAGGACAGAAATAAAGATGCAGACATAGAGGATGGACTTGAGGACATGGGGAGGGGGAAGGGTAAGCTGGGACCAAGTGAGAGAGTGGCGTGGACATATATACACTAACAAATGTAAAATCGATAGTTAGTGGGAAGCAGCTGCATAGCACAGGGAGATCAGCTCGGTGCTTTGTGACCACCTAGAGGGGTGGGACAGGGAGGGTGGGAGGGAGATGCAAGAGGGAGGAGATATGGGGATATATGTATACATATAGCTGATTCACTTTGTTATAAAGCAGAAACTAACACACCATTGGAGAGCAATTATACTCCAATAAAGATGTTAAAAAATAAAAATATATAAATAAGTTAAAAAAAATAGTAATAATCTAAGTACTCACAGCTGGGTCAGAGGGCTCTGAAGCTTTTAGCCCTACAAGTTTTTTATTTCCCAACTCTAAGATTCTATTATTCTATCATAATTAGGTTTGAAAAAGCCTAGGCATTTCTCAAGATTTTCTAAATTTTATATTCTCTTAAACAGATTGACAAAATCTGACAAACTGACTTAGAACAGTTTTAGCTATTGGAAAGATAGGTCTACCTTGTTAACCAATAAAAAACTTTGTTCTCTACAAATCTTTTTTTTTTTTTTAACATCTTTATTGGGGTATAATTGCTTTACAATGGTGTGTTAGTTTCTGCTTTATAACAAAGTGAATCAGTTATACATATACATATGTTCCCATATCTCTTCCCTCTTGCATCTCCCTCCCTCCCACCCTCCCTATCCCACCCCTCCAGGCGGTCACAAAGCACCGAGCCGATATCCCTGTGCTATGCGGCTGCTTCCCACTAGCTACCTACCTTACGTTTGTTAGTGTATATATGTCCATGCTTCTCTCTCACCCTGTCATAGCTCACCCTTCCCCCTCCCCATATCCTCAAGTCCGTTCTCCAGTAGGTCTGTGTCTTTATTCCTGTCTTACCCCTAGGTTCTTCATGACATTTTTTTTTCTTAAATTCCATATATATGTGTTAGCATACGGTATTTGTCTTTTTCTTTCTGACTTACTTCACTCTGTATGACAGACTCTAGGTCTATCCAGCTCATTACAAATAGCTCAATTTCGTTTCTTTTTATGGCTGAGTAATATTCCGTTGTATATATGTGCCGCATCTTCTTTATCCATTCATCCGATGATGGGCACTTAGGTTGTTTCCATGTCCTGGCTATTATAAATAGAGCTGCAATGAACATTTTGGTACATGACTCTTCTTGAATTATGGTTTTCTCAGGGTATATGCCCAGTAGTAGGATCTACAAATCTTAATCAAACTAATAATACAGGTCAGACCTCTGAATGGGTTTATGAAAAACTGGAGTATCAGAAAACTAGAAAACACTGCCTGACTTTTATCATAAAACAGAATCACACAGACAAAGCTTTAAGAAATAACTCTCACTGTCTAAAGCTGAGTCTTTGCTTGAGTAAATGAAAGCAGTGACAACATTAAACAGGCAAAGTCACTAAAGTTTTCTACACTTGAAGAGTACAGACAAGCCTTTGGGGACACTAGAGAATGCAAGAGGACTCCACACACAGGAATGCTACCAGTGGTGAATTCTGGATGATTAGATTGTGAGTAAATTTCTTTCCCGATTCTTTTTTTTTTTTATATTTATTTTTGGCTGCGTTGGGTCTTCATTGCTGCGCATGGGCTTTCTCTAGTTGCGGCAAGCGGGGTCTACTCTTCGTTGTGGTGCACGGGCTTCTCACTGCGGTGGCCTCTCTTGTTGAAGAGCATGGGCTGTAGGTGCATGGATTTCAGTAGTTGCGGCACAGGGGCTCAGTAGCTGTGGCTTGCAGGCCCTAGAGCACAGGCTCAGTAGTTGTTGTGCGTGGTCTTAGTTGCTCCATGGCATGTGGGATCTTCCCGGACTAGGGACTGAACCCATGTCCCCTGCATTGGCAGGCGGATTCTTAACCACTGCACCACCAGGAAAGTCCTTCCCTGATTCTTTTTATGTGTCTACCTGTACTTTGCACATTTTTATAATAGCTATGGCTTTCTATCATGTGAAAAATTAAAAATATAAAAAGAATGGCCATATTACATTATATAAACAAGTTATTACATAAACAAATTACATAATCTTAGCAGTTTAAAACACAAAGCCCTCGCCAAACTGAATGGATTTTCTAAACAAGAAAGAAAAATCCTATTATAAGTACTGTTAATACCCTGCAAATAGCAGGTACTCGATATATATCTCTTGTTTTAAGTGTCAGCTATAGATCAGAAAAGCTATCAGATAAGCTTTAATCTTACTCGTGAACAAGTACTCCATATATTCAGACTAGAGATATCACCTGATTCCCCAAATTCTCAGAAATGCCCTCTGTTCATAAATTTACAGTCATTCTTACACTTAACTATCAGAATTCTATATGTTTATTTATGACATGTTGGCAATCACATTATAATTTCCTCAACAATCTAGGAAGAATGCTTATCCACCATACAATCTGTAATAGCAATGCTGTTTGCACTATGCCAAAAAAATGAAGTGTTTTTATTGTAGTGCTTTATCCTGCAGATGTTTATAAACACACATCTATTATATATCAAATATTGGAGTGGAAAAAGAACAAAAATTACACACATAAAACAAAAAAGGGGATGAGGTGGTGTACTAGTGAACAGCAGGAAATTAAATTCCCAGCCTTGCTTCCATTAAGAACTCTCGAAAAGGTAAAATTAAAGAACATAGCTTAAGCAGTTTGTGAACAGCTGCTCCAGTCCCAAAATGATATATGATTTTTTGCATGACAAGCTTTACTGCTAACTTGAAGCTCTTCTGGTAAATAGTTGAACAGGTGCATCTAAATTTGACACGCTATGCAAATACAAAGGACCAAGGTGAACTACTGTAAAGTAACCTAAATTTAGGAATCACTCTAAATGTACAATAAGATTTCAACTCCTAAAAAGTTATTTTTAGGACTTCCCTGGTGGTGCAGTGGTTAAGAATCCGCCTGCCAATGCAGGGGACATGGGTTTGATCCCTGGTCCGGGAAGATCCCACATGCCACGGAGCAATTAAGCCCGAGTGCCACAACTACTGAGGCTGCGCTTTGGAGTTCGCGAGCCACAACTACTGAGCACACCTACCACAACTGTTGAAGCCCATGCGCCTAGAGTCCGTGCTGCACAAGAGAAGCCACTGCAATGAGAAACCCTTGCACGGCAACGAAGAGTAGCCCCCGCTCACCACAACTAGAGAAAGCCCGCGCACAGCAACGAAGACCCAACGCAGCCAAAAATTAAATAAATAAATAAAGTTATTTTTAAAAGACTCTTTCAACATTAATGTTCTCAAAAGTACACTTTAGAACTTGTGACATTCAACAAGCTTTTAAAGAATTAAGATAAAGATTTTGCATCTAATTTCAAGTTGGACCTATACCTTTCACAAAAGTAAGCTAAATTAAAAAAAAAAAAGCACCAATACGTCCACAACATATATGAAATAAGAGGAAGCAACAAATTAAAAAATATTGCTTGGAATGTTTTTTTTAATTCTAATAATGAATTTCCTTTTCACCAACCACCTATAATCTGGAATTATACTTCTTCCTAATGGTCTTTTTTTCTCTATGTTTTTGTTTTCCCAACATTTATAATGCCACAAAGAGTCACACCTCATGTTGCTCAAACACTGAGTCAATAACCTGTACACTCCAAAAACCCTTAATGTTTCAAGGCAACTCATTTGAAATCAAATGGGTCGAAATCAAATTCTTGGAGCTTCAACAAGATCAGTGATTTACTGTTATCTTAAGCGTATCATGCACGAGAGTTTGGTTGTATGATCTTCCATACTCACCTTCTAACTCAATGGAGTCAGCGATGGAGAACGTACCATGTACCACGTAACGGCCAGGACAAACAATAACAGTGTCGCCCTCATAGCAGGCATTTATAGCAGACAACGGATCACTATGGAACTAGAAAACAACAACAACATATTGCAAATATATACCCCTCAAATGCAACCTGAGTATTACTCCAGGTGCCTTCATGTCTCATTTTCAAAAGGGAGCCAAAACTACGTATGTAGGTATCTCCCTTACTACTGCACTGAGCTCAGTGCCTCCTTTGCTACTGCACTGAGCTCAGTGCATGGTTGATAACTGACTAATACTGCAGAAAGGTGGTGCTCTCACTGCTTTCCATTTCACAGAAAACCAGCTCTGGGAAACTCCTAAAAACTTTTTGTAGAATTCAGGAAAGCCTGGAGTGAATCTGAAGAAAAAAAAGCCACCTGGAGCAAGAAACTCTCCTTTTACCTGAATTTCTATTTCTTCCTTACAAGGCTCTGGACAAAGCTTATCCCTGACCAGGGACTGCAGCAGACCAGTCGTCATGGTGGAGGAGACCACATGGGTGACCTTCTGGCCACTGGGACGGATGCCTTTTGCTTGTATATTAGAATTCTTCTGATAACCAAACACGTATCTTAAAGAAACCAAACAGACCTGTCAGTTCTCAGTAACATAGCTGGTTAGAAAAGATGCCAACTAGTTGGGAAGAACAAAGATACACATACCTCAACAAAGGATTCTCAATGAGTTTTAGCTTTTGTTTCAACTGTTCAATCTCTGAATACAATTTTAACCCTTCCACCATGGAGATGTTTTCCTGCTCAGAATCAGAGTTACAATTTGACAAACTGCTTCTCAGATTTAAAAATTTCCTGTAACTCTCCTCACATTGAGTCAACAGATCTTGATAGTCAACAATAAGTCCTGAAGGAACTCGGTCTTCAAGAATGTCATAATGCCTGAAAGTTTAAAAGCAAATTGAAACCCACTGCCTTTCAGACACATTTTCCCATCATTAAGACACCCATTCAGTCCTCAAAGACCCCGTAAGAAAAGTGTTTCATAGTATGCAACTCAGGAACATGTTAAGTCTTACTGAGTAGGTGAAAGCTATTGAAAGCTTTAAGGACCACTTCATTAAGGTCACTAACTTTTCTCTTTTGAGGAGTTGCTATTTTTTTTTCTTTAGATCCAAGCATTTGTGTTTTTGAAACACTGAGAGTTCATGTTGCACAATTTGTAATCATTACTTAACAAGAAATTATTTTCTCATATATTAGATTCAAAATCTTAATAAGTGGGTGGCAGAGGGCAACCTGGAGGTAGGGGTGGTGAGGATAGTATCCCAAGTAGTTTCATAACAATGTTTAAGATTACCACATTTATAGGATCAAAAATTTTAAATGATTCAAATCATCTAGTCCTTCCCTATACTTACTTATTTTTATAATTTAGTTTAGTTTTTTTTTTTTAATTTATTTGGCTGCATCAGGTCTTAGTTGAGGCACACGGGATCTTCATTGCGGTATGTGGGATCTTTTGTTGCAGTGCATGGGCCTTTCGTTGCAGTGCGCAGGCTTCTCTAGTTGTGGCGCAGGGGCTCTAGAGTGCGCGGGCTCAATAGTTGCAGCACACGGGCTCTCTAGTTGTGGAGCACGGGCTCCAGAGTGCAAGGGCTCAGTAGTTGTGGCACGTGGGCTCTCTAGCTGTGGCACATGGGCATGGTAGTTGTGGCACACTGGCTTAGTTGCCCCACGGTATGTGGGATCTTAGTTCCCTGACTAAGGGGATTGAAATCACGTCCCCTGCATTGAAAGGCAGATTCTTAACCACTGGACTACCAGGGAAGTCCCCCTCCCCTGCATTTAAAGCACTATGGAGGGGACTTCCCTGGTGGTTCAGTGGTTAAGACTCCACACTCCCAATGCAGGGGGCCCGGGTTTGATCCCTGGTCAGGGAACTAGACCCCACATGCCGCAACTAAGAGTTCGCATGCTGCAACTAAAGTTCTAACGTGCCGCAATTAAGACCAGTGCAGCCAAATAAATAAATAAAATATTAAATAAATAAATAAAGCACTATGGAGCAGAATTTGCTGAATATTCCCTCAGGAAGATTATTAGAGTATTTCAAAAACATAAGCCTTTGAGATTCTGAGAAAAAAATAAAGCTGTTATTACTAAACCAGAGAGTGATTAAAACAAAATAACTTTGTATTGGACAACTGTGTTGGCACTTAAAGTTTATTATTAATTTATAAACCTTCTCAAATATATAGACAGAACAAAAAGTACTTTTAGATACAATAATTTATGAGTGTACAATCAAGTTAATGGATATGAAATTAATGGATTTGAAAGTAAACTGCAATATTATTGTCATTACTTGTCGTTTTAAAATAATTGCTTTATTTCTCAGTTAAAAGCATACTGACTTAGGCCAGAGCTTCTTAACCTTGGCTGCTTATTAGAATCACTGGGGAACTTTTAAAAATACAGATGATCAGGTCCCCATCCAGACCAATTAAATTAGTCTCTAAAAGTAGAGGGGTATCTTTTAAAGTTCCCTGGGAATTCTAATGTGCAGCCAAGGTTGAGTACGATTGCCTTAGATAATGTCTTCTTAACTTCGTCACGCTCTAAATAAGACCTAAACAAATTTACATCAAGTTACAGTGAACATTTAAATAGTATTTAAGATGAATAGAAAATATTTTTCCCACTTTTCAAGTAAATGAATTAGGTGAAGCTTGAAAAGCAAGGATTTTGTCTGCTTTGGTTAATCCATACTCATTTAAAGATATTCTAGAAATCCAATTTGCAAACAAGAAATTGGGGGCCCAACCACTGACTGCTTGATCAGATCTACTAAGTTACAAAGATTAAGACTCAAATTTTAAAATTAGTTTCTTAACATTTCCAATATCCATGCCAATCAGCTTATTTCTTCTCATTATAGTGATACTTCATAGTCTGAAAGTAATGAACCAACATCTGTGTCTCAGACCCATAAGCTCTGAAGCAGAGTGTTTTGAATTAGAAAGGAAAAATATTTACTTCACAGTGCAAAATCAAGACAATATGGTTTGATTCCCTTTAACTCTTGCCTGTGAATAGCTCTACTCCTGTCTTAGCCTAGGGACCTTTTAAAGAGTCTGCCTATATTTGATAACATTCCAGTTTCCCCATCAAGTACCATAGTTTCTTCTCCATAACTGAAAACAATTCCTCCCTTATGCTTTCCCATCTGCCAGTGATGTATAAGATATGTATGTAAATCATTTCTTGTTGTTTGAACATGTAAGACTGTCAAATCGGAATACAGTTATTTTCCAAGTAAAGATCAAATTTGCCAGATACATGATATTCATCTACCATTACATTTCCCTTCAATCAAAACCAATCATTGCTCTTTAAAAGCAAGTATATCAAAACTAGAAAATATGCAAGCTTATTGAAATTCTGGCATTTTACTGAATACACCATGAGAAAACAGGAAATGCATAATGGAAAAATTGGAAAGGCTAAATAGAAATCACAGCCAATTTATGAAAAGCTGAAATCAGACATACATAATTCTAAACCAGGTAGAACCAACCTTAATCAGACTTCTCACGTATTTTTTACTTATGATTCACTGTTTAAATGAAGAGAAACTTACTAAATCAAATTGGTTATACAGAAATGTAAAGGGTTACTGCCTTATCTTATGTAACCAAATCATCTTTCACACAGGGAAAAAAATTACCTTCTACAATTTTTTTTTCTTTTTTTGGCCTGCAAGGTCTAATTTTATTCTTATTGCAGCACTGCGTATTAAATTACTATGCACAAGTACCAAAAAGTTACCTGGTCTTATAGCACCATCTAGTGGAAGCCACATTTAACAAAGTCAGTGCAGGACAACTATTTGGGTTGCATGGTTAATTTGGGGTATTTTTATAATGGAAGGGTTTTTCCCTACCAAAATATGATAAGTCAGTAGAATGTATTTAGGTATTTTGGAAATTTTTATTCACCATCAATATTAACTATTTAGTATTTTCATCTATTTATCAAATAAGATTTAAGGAAAAGAACTTGACAAAACATCCTGAGGTAAGTCTGTTTAGCCTACTATGTTTTACTGTAAGAACTTAAGAGTAAAGCCATGTCTTTAAAAGTACTCAAGAAAAAAAAAGTCTTCTATAATTCAATTAATTTCACTGTTCTTCAATTGTTTTTATTGAGTTTAGTAACGGGTTGTTTCTTTTTAACATATTAGCTCAATTAAGTTTTATTCAAATTTACAAGAGTGAGCTGTTAATTTACATGTTCTTGAATTCTCTGCTTTTAGATTCTAAAAACACTACAAGTAGGTTTATAAACACTAAAAGTAGGTTTCTCTGCACCTGTACAATTTTTATTTAATAACTTGTCAGTGGGTTATACTATTTTATATCAGTCTGTTTCTATCTGTAGGAGTATATATACAGTATATACAAAACACAGGTGAAATTAAATCACAAATAGCTATTTTTTCCAACATGTACAAGGCCACTAAAAAATACTTACAATCTCAATCGAGGTTCAACACATCTAACAAAATAATCATACTCATCCTCTTCTTCTTCATCCCAACTCCTCCAAATGTTCTGATAGAAAAACCTGGAAAGGAAATTAGTATCACTCAAATTCAATCACTGGCTTAAAATGTTAGGGTTTGGGAGGAATAAGAGTAAATCAAAACAAGTCTATCAAGTATGGTAGAGAAGATTGAATATTTGCTAGATTTGATAGTCATGAGTCACACATGAACTTCTTTGGATTGGCTAAAGAAGTTTTCTATAACATTGATTCTATTAGGACCTTCTATTTATCAGAAGAACTATTTATTGACCATCTGTAACTTGGTGGAAAGTAGTGCCATTTGTTAAGATAGAAAAGACTGGGAGAGAAACAAGTTTAGGGTTGAAAATAAAGAGTTCTGTTTTCACCATGTTCAGGTTGAGATGCCTATTTGAACTCCAAATGGATGATGTCAAGAGTGCAGATAAATATACAAGACCAGAGCTCAAGGAAAAGGTCAGGGCTAGAGACATAAATCTGGAAGTTGTCAGCATATTGATGGCATTAGAGCAATAGATGAGATCATCCAGGGACATAAAATAAAGCAGTAGTTCTCAACCCTGACTGCCCATTAGAGTCCCCTGAGAAGCTTTTAAAAGTTGATTTTCAACCCTATTCCAGACCAATAAACTAGAATCTCTTGGGTGGGGGATGGGGGAGGGAGGGTGCAGGATCCATATTTTTTTAAAGCTCCCCAAAGTGATTTAACAAATTTTTCATCATGGAAAATTTCAAACATATACAAGAGCAAACATGAATACCATGTATCCATCACCAGCTTCAACAATTATCAACTCACAGGCAATCTTATTTCACCTCTACTCCACCCACTTACTTCTCTGCTCTCCTACTTCCACCATCCTGACACTGGATCATTTTAAAGCAAATTTCTGACATATCATATCACTCATAAATTTTCAGTATGTGCCTCTAAAATAAATCTTTATACAAAAAAAGTTTTAATTCCTTAATAACCAAGTATCCAGTCAGTGTTCAGTTTTCCCTAATTATCTCTTTTGTTGTTGCTGTTGTTTTACAGTTGGCTTGCTCATCAGGGTCCAAACAAGGGTCAGCCATTGAATTTAATTAAATCACTTTTACTCTATAGATTATCCATCCCTCTTTTTCACCTTGCAATTTATTTAATAGTTTCCCACACTCTGAATTTTACTGATTGCTTCCCCATGGGGTCAGTTAACATGTCCTTCTGTTTCCTTTATTTCTAGTAAACTGATAGTAAAGACTAGGGACTTGATCGTCTTTAGGAAAGACTTTTTGGCAAGAATACTTCAAGGGAGGTATAATGTAGCTTCATCACCAAGCACATGATACCTGGTCATCTCTTTTGATGATGAGCTTAAGAATGATCAATGGATTCAGATACTGTCAGCCTGATTTATCTGCCACAAAGTTCCCTATCAGGTTTTCACCAATGGCTGTAGCAGCCATTGATGATCATTGCCTGAAACCTCTACTTTATTATGGGTTGCAAAATACTGATATTCTCATCTTATCATTCTTTCTTCATGTAGTAGTTGGAATACTCCTATAAAGAAAATTTCCAGGAGATTCTAATGTGCTTTCAAAGCTGATTAGAGAGAGAGAAGTGTAGATAGCCTAGGCCTGAGCCCTGGGTAACTTCAACATTCTAAAGTTTGAGCATAAGAGGAAAGAGCTGGCCAAGATTATTAAGAAAGCAAGCCCATGACACACTATCATAAAGTGGTGTCCCAGAAACTGGAAAGAGAGTAGAGTATGTTAAGAAGATGGGAATGATCAAATAATTAGAATGTGACCAAGAGGTCAAGGTAAGATGAGATCAGAGGAGTGACGACTGGATATGAGAATATGAGTGACCTTAAGCACAATTTCAATGGTACTGTAGGAGTAGAAGCATTAGTGGAACGCCAGGAAGTACAGACGATATAACTGTCAAAAAGTTGAAAAGGAAGGAGCAGTGAAAATGAAGCCATCTCTTAATTCTTATAGATTAGACTGTCATTCTCTTCACCCTCTAGAGTCCATCTCTCAAAAACAAACCAAAAAAAAACCAAACCTGAGCATGCCCTTACTCAACCAAAAGACTCTGCTGGCTCCTTGCTGTCCTCAGAACAAAATCCAAATTCCTGAGCTTGGTGATATTACATGGACTCACAGTCCACCTCTAGAGCACCTCTCTTGCCTCAGAGACCCTGTGTGCAAACTACCAATTTCACAAGCTCTTTCAAAGCCGCTGTGACATGCTGGTCAGACTGCCTTCCACCTTTTCCACCTGGTAAGCTTATATTTACACTTCATGACCCAGCTCAAATATCCTCACCAGTTCAGTACCAGGCAATCACATTTCATTCACATCTGCACCTCCTCCAGTGTTTATTCTCTCAAGACAGAAACTTGGGAGTCAGCCTTGACTTCTTCCATATCCACTCTACCACCAAGTCTTAGCCATCCTACTTTCTCAATAAGCCTAATCTGTACTCTCCATATCTCTACCCTAGTCCACTCTGCCTCTTAACTGATCTCTCTACCCCTTCCCCCTCCATTTACTTTCTACACAGCAGCCAGAACAAACCTTTTAAAACACAAAGCTGATCATATCATAAAACACAAAGCTGATTGAAAACCCTTCAGCGGTTTCCCACTGCTCTTAAAGACAAAAATTGTCCACTGGCTGACAAATCCCTGCATCTTCGGACCCCTGACAACCTCTAAGCTGGTTTCCTAAGTCTCTTCCATTACTGCCTATGTTCTAACCACGTTGGCCCTCCGGCTCCTTAAACTCACTGAGTTCCTGAACCTGTTCCCTCCCCTAAACTGCCACAACCACTTTCACCTAGCCAATCCTTCAGACCCAAGTTCAAATACCATTTCCTCAGGAAATAACCGTATTACAGCAACCTGACCTAGTCTTAGAACACTCTGTAATCCCTCACAGCACTCACTGCAGTTTCCAATCATACACATTATCTTTATGTGATTATTTCATCAAGGTTCATCTCCCACCTTTAGACTGACGTCTCCCTGGTGATGGTGATTGTGTCTGTTTTGTGCACCAGTCACATCTCACCCTCAACTCAGGACCTGGCACTGAAATACTTATGAATAAAATGAACAAATGAAAACCCTCATAATTTGACCTTTTCTGGACACTGACCAGAATTTGAGCCCTCACCTCAAAATAAAGAATAATTTAGCCAGGCTCGCCTTCAAATAATACTATTACTAATTCCAGATACTTGTCTTTCTATCAACTTCTATACCCATAAGAGATTAGCTCCCTGATTCCTAATTTCCTAAACTCGTCAATTATCCCTTTACCTTCATATGCCTCAACTGACAGATTTTTTAAGTGAGAGAAACATAAGAGAGTTATTTTGGTTCTAGACATAAGCCAGTTCTTTAGATTTATGTTGTTTGACCTAATATTGAATACCTACAGTCCTTGCATTGTATGCAAGTCCAATGTCCTTGCATACAATTAGAAATTTTCTATGAAATGTCAGAAGCAGGGCCCAAGACACTCTGCTTCTTTGTAGAGTATCAAATTAAGCTCAGCAAAACCAGGTTCACTCACTAACGGCATAGAAACTGGAAAGTACTTTTTGAACTACAAAACATCAAGCAACATTATTAACATGACCTTTATATTATCCAATCTTCCAGTTCATGGAGGAATATAAGTCCTTTTTTTTTTGGCGGTACGCGGGCCTCTCACTGTTGTGGCCTCTCCCGTTGTGGAGCACAGGCTCCGGACGCGCAGGCTCAGCGGCCACGGCTCACGGGCCTAGCCGCTCCGCAGCATGTGGGATCCTCCCGGACCGGGGCACGAACCCGTGTCCCCTGCATCGGCAGGCAGACTCTCAACCACTGCGCCACCAGGGAAGCCCCTAAGTCCATATTTAATTAGCCAAAAATAAGCCTTCCTTAGTAAATATACTTATAAAAAGAATATTCAAAAGAACTATCTGTATTAGGAACTATCTGACAAAAAAGTTATCTGAAAAACTAAAAAAGGCATACCTATTAATGCAAGTGGAAACCGACTAAGCCAAAAAAGGTTGAAAGGCAGGCACATACCCCCTAAGGATCCTGGAAGTGGCCTGACAAAACATTCTTTGGCCAGACATATCCTTGAAAACACTGTATGTCAGGCTTATCAGTGCACAAGTGATGGTATACCACCTTCTTTACCTTCTTTCCTTTCCTCTTATGTTCAAGTACATCAACTATAGCCTTAGCATCCAGAACTTTTAAGACAGTTTCTAAATATATACAAACCAAATTTTAAAATCCCCTATCTTTTGTTAACATTTGGGGACACTGAGAGAAGGCTATACAGGAATCCCTAGTACTACTTTTCTCAAATTTTCTGTAAGTCTGAAATTACCTCAAATTGAAAATTTTAAACATTGAAAACATTTTTTTAATTTTAAAAAGTTTCCACTGTCTTTGAATATTTTTAAATATTGCAGTGACCAAGTTTACAGTTTGAGTTTTAAATCTAGGTATAATACAGACCAGAATTACTGCATTTCATCCAAAGTTTTTGGCCACAAGGTTACTTTTATCAACCTTTTTTCCTACCTGATATGCTCAATTGCAAGTGCTGTCTGGTCAAACACTCCAGAATCATCAAATACCACCCACAGCTCCTGCAGGGGCAACCGGTGTTCCTTCAAATCAAGGAGCTCTTTCATACACTCCAAAGTAAAAGTGCTGACTTGAGATTCACAGAGGTACGGGTCAGCAAGCCTCACCACTGCCTTCAAGGCTGCAAAGTCCACATCTGTGATCTGAAATTTAAAATAATGTGACTTAACATATGCAAATCAAAATTAAGATACATCTAAAACACTACTTACAGCCTGATTTTTTTAAAGCATGAAATGGGAGTGGGGAGCCTTCTTCCATAACATAAAGGATAAACAAGACAGGCTTGGCTTGTACCCACATGGAGCTGACATCGTAATTGAGAGGACAAATAAACAAACAAGATGGCAACAAGTATGTGACAGAGAATAAGTAGCAGGGGTGGTGGTCTGGTTTTACTGGGAGGGTAGGGGAAGTCACTTCTGAACTGCGATAAAAGGGATGAAAAGGAAGCAGCCGTGTGAAGAGCAGGAAAGATGCAAAAGGCCCTGGGGCAGAGACAAGCTTGGCAGCTGGCAGAGAAACAGTGTTTCTTGCTGGAACCACAGGAAGGAAATGAGGTACGGGCAGCAGGAGGTGAGGTGAGAGAGAGGCAAGATCAGGACAGGAAGGGCATTGGAAGGAGCTTGGCTTTTACATGTTATCTAGCACAATGAGAAGCCATAAAGCCAGCACAGGCCTTTGGTAAATGCAATGCATTAGAGGTTTTTAAGCAGAGGAATGGCTGGCGCATTTCTCTTTTAAAACAATGACTTGGACTGCTTTTAGAGAATTGAGATGTGTTGGGGGAAGGGAGCTACTATCATAATCAAATTAATAGGCCTGAACTGCAACCAAAGACATTAGCATAACCCAAAATTTAAAAATCCACAAGGAACAGCTGCTTGCAAACCATTGCCTCATATATAGTCACTGCAGCATGTGATGTCATTTTCTAAAGGGTCTGCAGCCACAACTTGTATTCATTCACACTCCCTGGTTTACCATTTTAGTTTAACGGAGCGGGGGGTCCTGTTAACACACACTGAGAAAAATTCACAGCTGTAATTAGAGTGCAAATTTAATGTAAAAGGCCCAGTCAGTTGAAAAATAAGATTGTTTTTACTTTCTGCAATGGAACATCAAGAGGTTAACCACATACCTACAACTTTGTCAGGCAAAAAATAGGCTAGTTTTAAAATGCCCGCTTGGTTTGAGCTACTTTAATGGGCTACAACTAAGAAGGTAAAAAATCAATTCAAACCCCACTGACTTTATAATTAGGCCTCTTTGTTTTTTAAACGGTCTCAAATACCTCCCTCACTTCATAGGTTTCTAATCCATTTCCCCTTTTTAAAGGACACTGAAGCTTAAACCACCTCAATTCCCTGGTAGCTCCTCCTCAGTTGCCTTTAAAATTTGTGGAACACTTCATACACCGTGGCAGTTAGATGTAAAAAACATGCTATTTTCAATCAGCTCATAAACCTTAATTAAAAATAAGCACTGTGGCTACAACAGTCTGAGGGAAAGTGTTTTTAGCTAAATGTCTTAACAACAGAATTAAATTTACCTCAACCAGCACCTTGAACACATTAGTGTGCCAGACTGCCCGCCATCCAGATGGTTCAAGGACCTTCTCTAAGAACTCAGCTGTGAATTCTTTTACCTCAGAGGCCTTACAGTCAGCTACAAAAAAATTAAACACAATAAGAATTGGGGCTGCATAAAGGAGAGAGAAGTTAATAAATCCACTCAAATCTACTTTCTCAGAACCAACAAACAGCAGTCTGAGGAACTGAGACCATCTACTGAATACATATAAATTAAAAGACAAAAGAAGCAAAAAAGAGGACCTACTCACCTAAAATGTAATCTTGATAAGCTCTGAATCGCTCATAGAACAAAAGATGACTTGTCTGGAACATTTCTGGGAAATGAGTTTTTCCTTCTGGCACAAAACTTTGTAAACTAGTACCTGGTTTATCATGATTGCTACAATCACTGCATGAATCTTCATCTTCAAACAAACCTAAGAGAACAAAAATAGGCAGGCTCAACTATCCCAGACACTTCCAGTGCTTATAAACTGCTTCTATTTTCATGTACTTGCTTAGAAATTCCAAACAAATAAAAACAAGGATTTGGGTATAATGCTTTACTTATCTCTATCATTGTCAGAAAAAAAGTTTTCTAAATTTAAAAATATCTCAAAATCCAAGTTCTACTTCAAAACAATAAGGACTTAAAATCCTTCATGGGTTAGGTTTTTGCTGCTGTTCTGTGAGGAAGAGGGTTGTTTTTAATTAAGTGGGAATCACCCAAGGTCTCCTTCAGAGGACACGGCTATGATTATTACTAGAGCTAGCAAGTTATAATGGTCACATAGCTTACAGTCATTTTTTTCCAAAACAATTCCATAAAGCTGCATTAAATACAGAGCTGATTTCCTATACTCCATCTCAAACAAACTGAAACCTCCCTCTAATTTCTACAATATCAGCTTGTCAATGCCTCTCAATAAACAGGGATGAGAGATTGTTAATAATGCATAAGGTTAACTTCACAAAAGTTTCTAGGTTCCATCTGACTAATTTCAATGCCTGTGTCTAAGGAAAGGATTAGAAAATGCTAATTGCATTAGGTTTGGGCTGTATGTAATTATGTTTCACAAGGCGTGATTGGGCCAGTGACATATCTAATTCTGTGCAATACGATGTTTTTAATAGACAAAACGACTACTAAATAAATACTGAGGGTAGCATTTAGACTGGCAAACTTCTTTCCTGTGGTCTCAGGAAGGGTATCTGAGACAATTACTAGCAGCAGTCTTTCTCTTCCCTTACCTCTTATATTTCTCCTTCTTTTCTCCCTCCTTCCACTTCTCTGCCCCTGTTCAGGCCACCAGAATTATGTGACCCCACAGACTGTAATAGGGAAGAACAAATCTGACTCCATATTGGATCTGTTTCTTGTACTTTACCCTTTGTATCCTATTGCTTTTGATACAAGAATGTTGCCTGTAGCCTGAAATACACAGGATAGCCCCTTCTCAAAGCTCTGACCTTTAAAGGTATAACACTTTTCCACTCATATAGAGATAAAAAGTTGCTAAACAGAGAATAACATTTGTCTTGTTGTAGGTTTACAGGAACATCCTGACCTGACCTACCTGGATAGATGCAAGAACAAAGGATTCTGACACCAAGAAGTTTGCAACAACCAGCCACAACCTCTCCCCTTTTAGTATAAAGGAAGCCTGAATTCTAACTTTGGCAAGATGGTTCTTTGGGACTCTATTCCACCATCTTCTCAGTCAGCTGGCTTTCCAAATAAAGTCTCTATTCCTTGCCCCAACAACTCGTCTCTCAATTCATTGGCCTGTCGTACAGCGAGCAGTACAAGTTTGGACATGGCAACAAGATGACCAAGGTGTAGTGAAGGGCTTCCTGCTTACAGATTATCAATGCACCTGAGCCTCAGAAGGACATCAATACCTCACCTGCTGTGTAACAATCTCTCTGTACCTAAAGGAAGATGAAAACAGTATGCCAACTTCAATAAAATTAAGAGAATAAACTATATGTTAATCACTTACAACAGTACCCACCACATAACATAGATATAAATGTTTGCTAAAGAAATAATACCATCATCTCACACACATTAGGTGACTATTATCCAAAAATCAATAAGAAAAACTATCAAGAAAACAAGTGTTGGGCTTCCCTGGTGGCGCAGTGGGTGAGAGTCCGCCTGCCGATGCAGGGGACACGGCTTCGTGCCCTAGTCCGGGAAGATCCCACATGCCGCGGAGCGGCTGGGCCCGTGAGCCATGGCCACTGAGCCTGCGCGTCCGGAGCCTGTGCTCCGCAACAGGAGAGGCCACAATAGTGAGAGGCCCGCGTACGGCAAAAAAAAAAAAGGAAGGAAATTACAAGTGTTGGATGAACATTATACTGCGTGAAATAAGCCAGTCACAGAAAGACAAATACTGTGCAATTCCACTGATATGAGGTACTTAGTCAAAATCATATCATAAAGACAAAGTATAATGGTGGTTGCCAGGAGCTGGGGGGAGGGGTGATTGGGGGTTTATTATTCAATAGGTATAGAGTTTCAGTTTACAAGATGAAAAGAACCATGGTAACAGAGGGTGGTGATGGCTACACAACAATGTGAATGTGTTTAATACCACTGAACTGTACACTTAAAAATGGTTAAGATGGTAAATTTTGTTATGTGTGTCTTACAATTAAAAAGAACACCTTACTTCAGCACAATTTTTTAGATCCTATTTGAAAGTATTTCTTTCCACACATTATTTCACTTCATCTTCACCACTCCGTAGCACCACTACCTGTTTTCCAGATGGGCAAACTGAAGCCAAGTGACTGTTGCCAGTTCACAAGAGTGGTTGGTAGAGGAGTTAAGTCACTCCTATGTTCTCTCACTTCTCCAGGACTCTTTCCACTACACAATACAACTGAAAATGTTAAAGTAAAACCACCTTAAAATATCAGGGGGAAAAAACGGAGTCTCCATGAAGAGGTAGAAAGGACTGAGAATTAGACCTGGGTTCTACTTTTAGACTCTGTCCCAAATTGGCTCCCCTACCCTTGGGCATGTCACCTGCCCTCAATGCTCAGTGCAGGCTTAGATGCAGCCAACTAGGCCAAGCGTTCAAGTTTCTTCTCTTTCGGTAAAGGGAAGTGTGGTACGTGATCTCCTTTGAGATGCAAATTTAAAAAATGCGCCCACTCTGGACTCACAAACGCGTGCACAAAGCCCGGGGGGCCCACCCAGACAACAAAAGTGGGAATTCCCGGCCCGGCCCAGTTCCCTCCAGGCTCGAGGAAGCTGAGGCCAGATTGGGCGGGGTGAGTTGCCCTAGGTACCTCCTGACTTCGACGTCGGGGCGTAGCCCAGCCACCGCCGCCACCCTGGCCAGCAAGGTCCGGAAGGCCTGCGCCCCAAGCGCCCTCGGAGAGTCCCGACGCCCCCCGCGCTGCCGACACGGTCTGTCGCAGGCGGCGGCTCCGCCGGCCCGTCACGACGGGTGCTCACCTTTCCCGAGGGGCGCCGGCTCCTCTTCCGCAGCCCAGCCGGTGCGCTCATGGTCCCGCGCCATCGCCTCCGACCCCAACCCACCACCAGCCAGCAGCCCGTCAGCCATTTCAAATTTCCGCGGGCGGCCGCCCGGCCCAGTAATGCGAAGAAGCAGCCGCTTCTGATTGGATAGTGGGCCGAGGCTCTTTGACCAATTAAAGGAAAGTTTGCGTGGCCCCCGTTTCCGCACGAGCCCCGCCCCTTCAGCCTCCACCCACCCCGGTTGCAGTGCCTGCGCGCCATCTACTGGCCGGAAGGACTGCTCTTCTCGTCCAAGCTCTTGCTCTTTTTGTTTACTGGGACGAACTTGGACAGAGTTGAATTAGGACATAATTTGGGATGAGTTCCGAAAAACTAACAAGCCATACCTGGAAGTGAGGTAGAGCGGAAAAGACACTGGCTTGAGATCCAAAAAACATAGTATTTAGACTTGTTTCTTCCATTACTACTGGTATTACCTTGGGCAAGTCACTTCACCTCTCAGAAGAGCATCTTCAGTTCTAATAGTATATTGGCCTAGATGGCTCCAAACTTTTCACCACCAAAAATCAGTTGCTCTCTCGCTTTTTCTCTCTCTCCCCCTCTTTAATTCACTACCTACACACAGAGGATATTTTCAAAGAATGTCAAATAATATTTAGAATGTATAAGTATGTTTTACCTACATTTATTAATCAACAACTATAACCTCCAATGGTAATAGCTAACATTTGTTGAGTACTGTGTGCAAGACACCCCTGCATATTTTATCTGCAGTATCTTATTCAATCTTCAAAAACCATCCTATGAGACAGGAAATATTATTGTTATTCCCATTTTACAGGTGACGACATGGAGCCACCAAGAAATTAAGAAATGCCCAATTTAACCCAGCAGTGCCAGTATTAAAAACCAGCCAAATTCCTGAATCCACACTTTAACGGCTCTGCCAGGCCATGACTAGTCAGACCTGAGATGGCCGGCAACAGCAGAGGTTACCAGAACACCAGGAAGATGAGTCCCACAGAAAGACAAGAGCCTGGTCATGACAGTTATCACAGAGAAGACATTTCCACTTACTGCCTTAAAGGAAAACCTTGGGCTAAAGTCTCTCAGATCCCTCACAGCTGAAATGATATTAAGGACAAATCACTTATTAAACTGGGTACATTTCCAAACCTATGCTTGCATGGATTATATGGAAAGTTTTTAGAGTTTTCCCCTAAGTGGAGACCTTTTAGGAGCACACATTTCTTGGGAGTTTGCTTTTCCTGCCCCCTCCCCCTTACCCTAAGGAAAGGGTTTTTTAATTCTTCCTTTCCAATCCCTCCATCTGCAGCCCATCACAGCCTTCCACCTGCCTTAGGTGGGGTGGCACCCATTATTCCCAGTCCTTTTTATATCTTCACTCTTTCTCACCACTAGGTCCTTATACTCTGTCTACACAGGGGCTCGAAAGTTACTGCCCTCCCCTAAAAACTTCCCAAAGCCCAACTGCAATCTTGAGATACTGCCTCCACACTTTCTGGATAGCACCAAATTGCTCTGGGGTAGTGCCTTTCCTCTCCTGCTTTCTCAACAGCCAGTAGCTTCCTCCAGAGGCCTGCCCTCCCTCGCTCCTATCGCCCTCCGCCCGCTGCAGCACTGACAGCCCAGCATCCCCTTCCGTAGTCCTTCCTCCCCTGGCCTCCGGGCCTTCTCTCTTCTGGTCCTTCACTCTTCTGGTTCTCCTTCCTGCCTTCATTCTTCTTCCTCCTTCTCAGATCCCCTAAAACTAGGGGACTCCCAAGGGCATTTTCCTGAGTCCACCTTCATCAGGAGGTAACAGAAGTGAGTGAAGAAGGCCAAGTGTGGACAGTGGCACTCACTGTGAGCACACAGGAAAGCAGATGTGCTAGTTCACTTGACAAATAATAAATATAGAGAGTATAGACTGTGTGCCAGACATTGTTCTAGGCTCAAGGGAAGCAGGGTCAAACAAGCAGACAAGGTCCTGCCCGCATGGAATTCACAGCCTAGTGGAGATGCACAATGAACAAGTAAAAAATCAATTAACAAGCAAGATTCAATTATGAAAAATAATAAAATAAAATTCAGTGATGTAATAGAGAATGATGAGTGGTGAAGACAGATTCAGACTTTTATGTGAAAATGCCTGATTTTAAGCTGTTAGCAACTTTTTTTTTTTTAATGTAAACACTATGCAACCCAGAAAAACCTTATTTCCCAGGCCAAATTTGGCCCACAGCCTACTAGGATCACAACCTCTGTTCTAAGCCCCAGCCGCTCAAAGTACAGTCCAGGGACCAGGAGCTTGTTAGAAATGCAGAGTCCCTCCCCTACCCCCAGATCTGCTGGACTGGAATCTGCATTTCAACAAGATCCCCAGTCCTCAAGTAGCATAATTCATGTTTGATACAGAGATCTTCAGACCTGAGTTCTCTCCTGCAGCTATTTCAGTTTCATCTCCTGCTGGAAAACTTGACCTGGAGCTCTCATTCATGATTCACGTTCCTGAATGCTGCAAAGACAAGTGCAGTCCATCCTCCAGCTTATAAGGCTCTCATCTCATCCCACCCTCCCTGCCACAGCCCCTGTGGCCACCACCATCTCCCATGCAGGCTGTCGAGATGGCACCTGGGAAGTCGCCGCACCTGAGAGGACTCACCCACTCTCTCACCTGCTTCCAGAATTAATTGCTCCCCTCTTGCTATTCCTAGCACAGGAGTCTCAATGCAGTGCCCGGAATGGCCAGGCGGATGACAGAAGGAGAGAAGTGGGCACTGGTGCCAGTCCCGTGAGAAGTGATGGGTATGGACCCCATGTTGCCACGTTGGTTTTCCAATTGAAGCCAGAAGTCTAGATTTTTATAAGAAATTTCCCTTATTAAAAGATTGGCAACCGGGTCTTCTCTGGTGGTGCAGTGGTTAAGAATCTGCCTGCCAATGTAGGGGACACAGGTTCGAGCCCTGGTCCAGGGGGATCCCACATGCCGCAGAGCAACTAAGCCCATGCGCCACAACTAGTGAGTCTGTGCTCTAAAGCCCGAGCCACAACTACTGAAGCCTGCATGCCTAGAGCTCGTGCTCTGTAACAAGAGAAGCCATGTCAGTGAGAAGCCCACATGCAGCAACGAAGACCTAGTGCAGCCGAAAATAAATAATTAATTTTTTTAAAAAAGTTAATTAAGAAAAAAAAGATTGGCAACCAATTTTTAACAACTTAACCACTGTGCCAGCCAAATAAAACATATCTGTAGACCACCAGTTTGCAACTTCTGAGGCCTAGTCTACTTGTGACATTGCGTCAGAGGCTGTGGTCCTTTGAAGACAAGTACCATGTAATATTCATCTTTGTACTGCTGGTAACTACTACTAAACTTCACTTAGTAAAGGGACAAATTAAATTGATACTGCTCCTTTTATATATAGTGTAATTTTATGATGCCATTAGCCAAAGGGTCAGGTTTAGAGTCAAATGGCCAGATCTGGGCCATTTCTGCTGCTGCTGCTGCCCAGAGACCCCCTACCCAGAACCACAGATTCAACATTATTACCATTACCAAAGTCAGGGTCAGGGAATGTGGCCTGTATTGGGGGCCCTCTGCCCCCAAACCAGCCCACCAGTTTCCCCAGGACAGAAGCACTCTCTAAAGTGTGCAGCTCAGGACTTTGACCCGTGGGGGAGAGAAGCCCAGCATGGCCCCCATTGCCCTGCTTTAGAATGTGTTCCCACATCCATATGAATGGGTTTCTGAGCACAGACAAGGACAAAGACAGACAGTGCAAATTCTGAACATCAGAGAAGGGTGGGGAGAGCCCCCAGATCCTGGGAGGGGTCCCACTGGGGGAGGCCTGTCCCTCCGTCAGCAGTTATGGGGAACTCCACGTGGGCCCAGGGTGGGCAGGTAGCCCACGATGTCTACTCCACGGCAGGGAGAGAAGAGATGCTAGGTCTCTGCTTCTCTGGTCTGAGAGTCTGGGGCTCTTATTGACAAAAACAAAGAATAAAAGCTAGGCTCGAATTTTGGCTTGTATTTTCCACTAGAGGGAAGCTTAAACTTTCAAAATAAGTCTTTAGCACTTGGTAAAGCATTGAGAAGTCCTTTCAGCCAGTTTCCTCTAGAGCCTCTGGGCCTTGTGCGAGGCTCCAGGGATTAGAAGAGAGCAAATAAACCTAACTCTTACCTCACGGAGCTCATGGTCCAGCAGGGGAGAGGCATATTAAACAAGAGAATACCCAGTGAGTGTAGTCAGACTTGGGATAAATGCCACCAATTAGAGGGAATCCTAGGCAGGGCCCTCTTTGCAGGGGCACTGGGCTAAAACCTTCAGGATAAGACAGAACTGAAACATTTGCTCTTCCTTGATCTCAAGCCTGCTGGCCTTTGGGCTGAAACTATACCATCAGCTCTCCTGGTTCTCAGGCCTCTGGAATTGGACTGTGGAACTACCATGAGCTCTCCTAGGTCTCCAGCTTGCTGACTCACCCTGCAGATCTTAGGACCTGTGTGTGTGTGTGTGTATATATATATATATATATATATATATATATATATATATATCTATCTTAGGACTGTGTGTATGTGTGTGTATATATATATATATACACACATATATACATACATATATATATATGTATGTATATATGTGTGTATATATGCAGATCTTAGGACCTGTGTGTGTGTGTATATATCAGATCTTAGGACCTGTGTGTGTGTGTGTGTATATATATATATATATATATATATATATATATACACACACATATATACATACATATATATATGTATATATATTTCAGTTAATAGAGAACTCTATTACAAGTGGCTATACCATTTTCCATTACTACCAGCAATAAATGAGGGTTCCAGTTGTTCCACATCCTCACCAACATGTGTTTTTTGTTTCTTGCTTTTTAATTTGGCCACTGTAGTAGGTATATAGTGCTATCTCATTATGCCTTAAATTTGCATTTCCTTGATAAGATCATGTCATCTGCAAATAGAAATTGTTTTATTTCTTCTTTTTCATTCTGAATGTCTTTTATTTCTTTTTCTTGCCTAACTGCTCTGGCTAGAAGAACCTCCAGTACAATGTTGAATAGAAATGGGGCTGCCCAAGAGCTGGGGCTTCCGGGAAGATGGCGGAAGAGTAAGACCCGGAGATCACCTTCCTCCCCACAGATACACCAGAAATACATCTACACGTGGAACAACTCCTACAGAACACCTACTGAACGCTGGCAGAAGACCTCATACCTCCCAAAAGGCAAGAAACCCCCCATGTACCTGGGTAGGGCAAAAGAGAAAAGAATAAACAGAGATAAAAGGATAGGGATGGGACTTGCACCAGTGGGAGGGAGCTGTGAAGGAGGAAAGGTTTCCACACACTAGAAGCCCCTTCGCGGGCGGTGACTGCGGGTGGCGGAGGGGGAAGCTTCAGGGCCGCGGAGGAGAGCACAGTAACAGGGGTGCAGGGGGCAAAGTGGAGAGATTCCCGCGCAGAGGATGGGTGCCGACCGGCACTCACCAGCCCAAGAGGCTTGTCTGCTCCCCCGCCGGGGCGGGCGGGTCTGGGAGCTGTGGCTCAAGCTTCGGTCGGAGCGCCGGCAATGGACTGGGGTTGGCGGCATGAACACAGCCTCCAGCGGGTTAGTGCGCCACGGCTGGCCGGGAGGGAGTCTGGGGAAGAGTCTGGACCTGCCAAAGAGGCAAGAGACTTTTTCTTCCCTCTTTGTTTCCTGGTGCGCGAGGAGAGGGGATTAAGAGCGCCGCTTAAAGGAGCTCCAGAGACGGGCACGAGCCGCGGCAAACAGCGCGGACCCCAGAGACAGGCATGAGACGCTAAGGCTGTTGCTGCCGCCACCAAGAAGCCTGTGTGTGAGCACAGGTCACTATCCATACCCCCCTTCCAGAGAGCCTGTGCAGCCCGCCACTGCCAGGGTCCCGGGATCCAGGGACAACTCCCCCGGGAGAACGCATGGCGTGCCTCAGGCTGGTGCAACGTCAAGCCGGTCTCTGCCGCCGCAGGCTCGCCCCGCACTCCGTACCCCTCCCTCCCCCCAGCCTGAGTGAGCCAGAGCCCCCGAATCAGCTGCTCCTTTAACCACGTCCCGTCTGAGCGAAGAACAGACGCCCTCTGGCGACCTACACGCAGAGGCGGGGCCAAATCCAAAGCTGAGCCTCTGGGAGCCGTGAGAACAAAGAAGAGAAAGGGCAATCTCTCCCACCAGCCTCAGAAGCAGCGGATTAAAGCTCCACAATCCATTTGAGGTACCCTGCATCTGTGGAATACATGAATAGACAACAAATTGTCCCTAATTAAGGAGGTGGACTTCGAGAGCAAGATTTATGATTTTTTCCCCTTTTCCTTTTTTTGTGAGTGTGTGTGTATGCTTCTGTGTGAGATTTTGTCTGTATAGCTTGGCTTCCACCATTTGTCCAAGGGTTCTATCCCTCCATTTTTGCTTTTTACTTTTTTTTCTTAATAATTACTTTTTATTTTAATAACTTTATTTTATTTTACTTTATCTTCATTCTTTCTTTCCTTCCTTCCCTCCTCTAGACAACGAATCATCACAAATTGAGGAGGTGGACTTTGAGAGCAAGATTTATGATTTTTTCCCCTTTTCCTCTTTTTGTGAGTGTGTATGTGTATGCTTCTATGTGAGATTTTGTCTGTATAGCTTTGCTTCCACCATTTGTCCTAGGGTTCTATCCGTCTGTTTTTGTTTTTCTCTTAATAAATATTTTTTAATTTTAATAACTTTATTATATTTTATCTTACTTTATTTTACTTTATTTTCTTTCTTTCTTTTTTTCTTCCTTCCCCCTTCCCTCCTTCTCTCCCTCCTTTCTTTCGTTCTTTCTTTCTTTCTACTTCTACTAATTCTTTCTACTTTTTCTCCCTTTTATTCTGAGCCGTGTGGATGAAAGGCTCTTGGTACTGCAGCCAGGAGTCAGTGCTGTGCCTCTGAGGTGGGCCAACTTCAGGACACTGGTCAACAAGAGACCTCCCAGCTCCACATAATATCAAACAGTGAAAATCTCCCAGAGACCGCCATCTCAATGCCAGCACCCAGCTTCACTCAACGACCAGCAAGCTACAGTGCTGAACATCCTATGCCAAACAACTAGCAAGACAGGAACACAACCCCACCCATTAGCAGAGAGGCTGCCTAAAATCATAATAAGTCCACAGACACCCCAAAACACACCACCAGACGTGGACCTGTCCACCAGAAAGACAAGATCCAGCCTCATCCACTAGAACACAGGCACTAGTCCCCTCCACCAGGAAGCCTACACAACCCACTGAACCAACCTTAGCCACTGGGGACAGACGCCAGAAACAACAGGAACTACGAACCTGCAGCCTGAAAAAAGGAGACCCCAAACACAGTAAGATAAGCAAAAAGAGAAGACAGAAAAACACACAGCAGATGAAGGAGCAAGATAAAAACCCACCAGACCTAACAAATGAAGAGGAAATAGGCAGTCTACCTGAAAAAGAATTCAGAATAATGATAGTAAAGATGATCCAAAATCTTGGAAATAGAATAGACAAAATGCAAGAAACATTTAACAAGGACCTAGAAGAACTAAAGATGAAACAAACAATGATAAACAATACAATAAATGAAATGAAAAATACTCTAGATGGGATCAATAGCAGAATAACTGAGGCAGAAGAATGGATAAGTGACCTGGAAGATAAAATAGTGGAAATAACTACTGCAGACCAGAATAAAGAAAAAAGAATGAAAAGAACTGAGGACAGTCTCAGAGACCTCTGGGACAACATTAAACGCACCAACATTTGAATTATAGGGGTTCCAGAAGAAGAAGAGAAAAAGAAAGGGACTGAGAAAATATTTGAAGAGATTATAGTTGAAAACTTCCCTAATATGGGAAAGGAAATAGTTAATCAAGTCCAGGAAGCACAGAGAGTCCCATACAGGATAAATCCGAGGAGAAATACGCCAAGACACATATTAATCAAACTGTCAAAAATTAAATACAAAGGAAACATATTAAAAGCAGCAAGGGAAAAACAACAAATAACACACAAGGGAATCCCCATAAGGTTAACAGCTGATCTTTCAGCAGAAACTCTGCAAGCCAGAAGGGAGTGGCAGGACATATTGAAAGTGTTGAAGGAGAAAAACCTGCAACCAAGATTACTCTACCCAGCAAGGATCTCATTCAGATTTGATGGAGAAATTAAAACCTTTACAGACAAGCAAACGCTGAGAGAGTTCAGCACCACCAAACCAGCTCTACAACAACTGCTAAAGGAACTTCTCTAGGCAAGAAACACAAGAGAAGGAAAAGACCTACAATAACGAACCCAAAACAATTAAGAAAATGGGAATAGGAACATACATATCGATAATTACCTTAAATGTAAATGGACTAAATGCTCCCACCAAAAGACACAGATTGGCTGAATGGATACAAAAACAAGACCCATATATTTGCTGTCTACAAGAGACCCACTTCAAACCTAGAGACACATACATACTGAAAGTAAGGGGACGGAAAAAGATATTTCATGCAAATGGAAACCAAAAGAAAGCTGGAGTAGCAATTTTCATATCAGACAAAGTAGACTTTAAAATAAAGACTATTAGAAGAGACAAAGAAGGACACTACATAATGATCAAGGGATCGATCCAAGAAGAAGATATAACAATTGTAAATATTTATGCACCCAACATAGGAGCACCTCAATACATAAGGCAAATACTAACAGCCATAAAAGGGGAAATCGACAGTGACACATTCATAGTAGGGGACTTTAACACCCCACTTTCACCAATGGACAGATCATCCAAAATGAAAATAAATAAGGAAACACAAGCTTTAAGTGATACATTAAACAAGATGGACTTAATTGATATTTATAGGACATTCCATCCAAAAACAACAGAATACACATTTTTCTCTAGTGCTCATGGAACATTCTCCAGGATAGATCATATCTTGGGTCACAAATCAAGCCTTGGTAAATTTAAGAAAATTGAAATTGTATCAAGTATCTTTTCCGACCACAACGCCATGAGACTAGATATCAATTACAGGAAAAGATCTGTAAAAAATACAAAAACATGGAGGCTAAACAATACACTACTTAATAACGAAGTGATCACTGAAGAAATCAAAGAGGAAATTTAAAAATACCTAGAAACAAATGACAATGGAGACACGATGACCCAAAATCTATGGGATGCAGCAAAAGCAGTTCTAAGAGGGAAGTTTATAGCAATACAATCCTACCTTAAGAAACAGGAAACATCTCGAATAAACAACCTAACCTTGCACCTAAAGCAATTAGAGGAAGAAGAACAAAAAACCCCCAAAGTTAGCAGAAGGAAAAAACTCATAAAAATCAGATCAGAAATAAATGAAAAAGAAATGAAGGAAACAATAGCAAAGATCAATAAAACTAAAAGCTGGTTCTTTGAGAAGATAAACAAAATTGATAAACCATTAGCCAGACTCATCAAGAAAAAAAGGGAGAAGACTCAAATCAACAGAATTAGAAATGAAAAAGGAGAAGAAATTGCAAGAGCTAACATCTATGTCTTGTTCCTGATCTTAGGGAGAAAGCATCCATTCTTCTACCATTAAGTATAATCTTACTTGTGGATTTTTCCTGACTTTATCAGGCTGAGGAAGTTGCCTTCTATTCCTATTTTACTGAGTGTTTATCAAGAAGGGGTGTTGAACTTTATCAAATGCTTTTCTTATGTCTCTTGAGATAATCATGTGGCTTTTGTCCTTTATTCTATTGAAGTGGTGTATTACATTAATGATTTTTAAATATTAAACCAATCTTGCATCCCTGGGATAAACCTCACTTGGCCATGGTGTTATCCATGTTATGTACTGCTGGATTCAATTTGCTAGTATTTTGTTGAGGATCTTTGCATCCATATTTATAAGACATTTTCTGTAGGTTTCTTTTCTTGTGATGCCTTTGTCTGGTTTTGATATCAAAGTAATACTGAATAGTCTCCTGCATTTTTCCTATATAAGATTTATCAGAATTTACACTTCTCTGTTATTCCTTTCTCCCTTTTAAACAGTAGCTCCATGAGGGCAAGAAACATGTTTGCTTTCTTATCACTAACTCCTAGTGCATTGCTCAGTATCTGGCACATAATCAGTGCACAATAAACGTTTGTAGCATTCATCAATAAGCAAATCAGGACATGAGTATTGTGAAATAAAATTCATATCTTATAGCAAGACAAGAAAAAATTTACATATAATATTTTCCTGCCCTTCTGCCTCCTCACTCTCTCCTACTGCGCATTGTGTATCTGCATTATGCATTGACTAAACCTCCCTCCTTGGCAGAAATACATGCTCAACCATAAAGAGCAACATTCTCCTAGAATCAACAAGACAACTCCTTAAAAGATAACATTCCAGGACTTGCCTGGTGGCACAGTGGTTAAGAATCTGCCTGCCAATGCAGGGGAAACGGGTTTGATCCCTGGTCCAGGAAGATCCCACATGGGCCCCCTACATTTTGCTCATGATCCTCTGAACTGCCTGTCATGGGATTGATGTCCACTACTCTATGAGATGTCCTTCTGGCTCCGGTAGCTGATTTCAGCTAACTATTCTGTACCGACTTGCTCTAACACTTGAGTTTCCGAAAAGCATTCATTAAATTGCTGTGCCCTGGGAAAGCCAAGATCCACTGTCATATAGTACACATGACAGAAATGCCTCCTGTACTGGATTGCCTAAGCCCCTATACTCCACAAAGGATAGACAGTCACAAACACTTCTCTAGGACACTGTCACCCCCTTCTTAGTGTTTGCCACAAGGAAACGTGAGAACCATCTAAGAAACAAATGTAATAAGTTATTCCAAGTACTGTTAAAATGTTGTCTATGGGGACTTCCCTGGTAGCATAGTGGTTGGGAATCCGCCTGCCAATGCAGGGCACATAGGTTCAATCCCTGGTCCGGGAAGATTCCCACATGCTGCGGAGTAACTAAGCCCCTGTGCCACAACTGAGCCCAAGTGCCGCAAACACTAGGCCTGTGCGCCTGGACCCTGTGCTCCGCAACAAAGAGAGGCCACCGCAATAAGCCCGCGCACCGCAGCGAGGAATGGCCCCCGCTCGCAGCAACTAGGGAGGGCCCGTGAGCAGCAGCGAAGATCCAACACAGCCATAAATAAATAAATAAAATTTATTTAAGAAAAAAACGTCTATGGAATTTCCATCTAGGGCATTGTTATTCAAAGTGTGGTCCCTGGACTGGCAATATGTTGTGTGTGTGTGGGGGGGGTACCTGGGGGTTTATTCGAAATATACACTCTTGGTCCCCACCCCGGACCTGGTGAATTCCAGAATCTGCATTTTACCAAGACCCTCATGTGATTTGTATGTTTGATAAAGCTTGAAAATCATTGGTCCAGGGGATGTGTAGGAAGGTAAAAGTAGTTGACAAAAAGCGTTTTGTAACACCCATCTCCTGTGGATGTATCCTATTTAAGGCTTAAAATCATTGTGGCTCAAGCTTATGTAATTTTACCAAATTTGCACACACTATCCTATCAATCCATTTTATTCCCAGCTAAACTCCCAAATTGCTGATCCAGAGAACTGTGAGATAAATGTCTGTTTTAAGACACTGAGTTTTGGGATAATTTGTCACATAATAGATAACTAATATAGGTGGGAGGCTTTTGGGAGTTTATGTGGAGGTATCATTCCTAGGAAAGAAGAGTAAGGCTGAAGAAAGCAAATGAGTAAATATGACTAAAAGAGTAGATGGTGTCCTGCTCAATAAGTGTTTAAAACAAGTGAACAGTTGAACAAGTGAGTGTTGCGAATGTTGAGAATATACAATAAACTCCATATATATTCTACTAGTTCCTTTTATGAATTAAGGTAGTGTGAAAGGAAGAAGGTCCAAAATTGTTAATAGCAACTTTTATTGTTTCACTGGTGAAAAAAAAAAAAATCATAATTGTATGATGCATTTCCCCCTAAATTTACAACAATGAAGGTTATACATAAATTATATAGATCACAAATTTTCTATTTTATACTATTTAGAACAAAATTATTTTGATAAATATGTCCAGAGGACAACCTAAGTTCTTAATGGATGGCTGAGTCCAAATATGCAAAATATAGCTTCTGGTTTAGACCATGGTGCTTTAAAATTCTCAAACATGCATTAATATACTCTAATTTTAGGGAAAATATTACACATGGCCTTATCTTGCATATCAGGAGAAGCCCAAGCTGAATTTCACAAACAGTATTCCTTTCCTCTAAATTAATCTCAGAACAGAGAGACAGACACTTTCTGGTTAGTACTCGCAAGTAATGAAGGAAATTACACACTCAACAATGAAACAAAACAGAAAAAAAGGAAGGAGAGCTTCATTAGTCACAGAGATAAGTGGGGTTTTTTTGGCTTTTTTTGTTTGTTTTTTTTTAAACAGATCGCAGGAATTTAAAATAGCAGATCAATCATGCTACTTAGGGTGATCAGACAGACCTGAACACTTATGAAGTGAATAATTTTATTAAGGTCTTGAAGGTGAGTGTCTGGAGGTACTGGGTAAAACACACCACAGGTAAGAAATGGGAAACCTACCTCAGCATTTCTGAAAGGCACAATCTATGGAAGGGAAGCCTAGTATAATAAAACCCTTACTGGATGTACATGGAAAGGAGGATGGTGAGCCTGGCTCCTTTCTAAAGGATGAGACCCTCGTAAATTGGCCCCTCAGATTCCGGTGATTCCCGCCTCAAGCGCAAATGCTCCAGTGTGTTATGAAAATGTTTGTTAATCTGCTCTGTTTCTTCACTGGACTCAAGATTTGGGAGGTCTTCTCGAATCTTTTGGATAAGCTGATTCAAAACCTGAATCGTGACCTACAAAAGAACAATTTTACCATCAAGCATGTACCACACACACACAAAAAATAACGTAATTTAATAAAAATGTTTTGAGGAGCTTGTGTTACTCTCAGCAGTTACCAGATTATGAAAACAAAGAAAAAAAAAAAAAAAGAGATGAGAACATGATTCCTGGTTTGAGCAACAATTATTGGACATTCATCCAAAACAACAACTGAAAAAAAAAAAAAAAAACTTAATGGAAATACAGAAAATCATAAACCAGTAAAAGAACAAAAGCAAAATTTTATTTAACCTACAAATATTGATCCATCCTGTATTTGGGAATTATTCTACACTTTTATGGGATGACAAATCAGCCTACTATTCAGCATTTGTAAATTATTTTTTATTTTTTAAACAGGGAGTGACTATTTTATAAAATATTCATAAACAAAAGAGATAAGAATTTTCTTGCACATAATAAGCTCTTCTGTAAGATGCATCTATATAGACAGAGAAGAATTTTAGAGAATGAAAGAGACCACTAGGTAGATTCTCCAAACTCTGACCCTTGTAAACAAAAAAGAAAAGTATCAGGATGATAAACTTTTGTATGTATCAAATCTAAGAGTAGGAAAGGAAAATAGTTCACTAACAGCAATTTATTATTCACTTACCGCATCATTTTCCTTTTCATAAAAATAGATATATCTGTTCAGAATTTCTATAAAAAGTTGCACTTGTAAAGAGGGGTCCATGCACTGATTTGCTATTTTTAGAGCTTTCTTTAGGCATTCCATTACCCTCTTGCCTCCGTGAAGCTAGAATAAAGGGAGTGAGGGGAGTATTAAAGAGATTAATGAATCACAAATGTCCCATTTCACACAAAGAAATAAACACACTACAGTGGCTCTTTCATATTTTAAAAGGAAAAAACCAATTTAAATCCTCTTCATTTTTTAAAGTACACAGCTATATTTTTTTTTATTTTTTTATTTTATTTTTTTTTTGCGGTACGCGGGCCTCCCACTGTTGTGGCCTCTCCCGTTGCGGAGCACAGGCTCCGGACGCACAGGATCAGCGGCCATGGCTCACGGGCCCAGCTGCTCCACGGCATGTGGGATCTTCCCGGACCGGGGCACGAACCCATGTCCCCTGCATCGGCAGGTGGACTCTCAACCACTGCACCACCAGGGAAGCCCACAAAGCTATATTTTAAAACAAATATATTATTTGTTTTATATATTTATATGTTAAATGTTTTATATTTATGTGTTTTGTATATTTTTTAAAGATAGTGGTACAAACTTGCTATGTTACAAAATCCTCAAAGTGGAGGCTTCACCACAGGATGTAACTCTATATGTTACTGTCCATTTCGTTTCTTTTAACAAAACAAAGCAATATTCTTTGTCAGGTTTCCAAGCACTGCACATGTTTCACCTCCAAGGCAAAAGGCCCCAGCAGCCGTTCCCTATCAATGATCCCCTCTCCTCTAACACTGTTGGTTAGGAATGACCTCCCACCTTACCTCCTCCCCATTTTTGTCTGTGTTTCTGCCAGACCAGAAGAGATGTGCACAGGTGCTCACAGCTCGGCCCTGATCAGGTTTCTTCAGAAGTTTGGATGCAGCAAGAGCACACTGAGTCCTCAAGGGTTCATGATTTTCTTCACTGAAGCACTTCATCCTCTCAAAAGTACCAATGATCAAGGTGATGGCAGCCAGCTGTGCTTTGGAATCACTGATTTCATCTTCATACAAAGAAAATGCCTGGTACACACAAAGCAGAAGTGACCTTTAGGGACCAACCATCTACTAGAGCATTTTCCAAAGTATTTCCCATCAAAGCCCCATCCTGTGAGTCATTCAGATCAGAATATGGTTCAGATCAGAATACGCAGTGCCCTCGCTTGGAGAGGCACAAGACAAAGATGCTGACAAGTTGCAAAAAAGAAACTTGTTTTAACTTTTGTTTAATCCAGGGTTCCCAAAATGAATAACAAAGGAATTTTTTTCCCCCATGAAACAGTTTTTACCATAACCCACTGGAAAATCTTCAATCTCATTAGCACCCAATAACTGATCAATTTTCCTGCTCCAAACCAGTCAATAAAACTATAGTGTTAAGAAGCATAGTATTTCCCATCAAGATGGTGAGAAAGGGGTAGTTATAAATTCAGTGAAGAGTAAATCCACGTGCACCACCACCATTAACTACAGACAGGTGACTGAACAGAGCAAACGGATTAAACATCCCAGAAAGAGAGCAGATCACACCTGGGACATAAATTCATATGCTACTGTTTCATGATTTTCAAAACCAATTTCTCCAGCAGCTAGAGCGCCCTGAAGAAAAAGTCTTAAGGGTAATTCTGCCAGCTCTGCTTTGATCAAAGCACTGATAGTCTGGTGAGCAAATGAAAAAATCTTCTGGCATTTCTTTTCCCATTTGTCATCCTAAAACAAAAAAAAATAGTTTAAATTACTTTAAGTTCAAGATTAACTTGCTTAAGAATATTCATTTTATATAAAATGTCTATAGAACAAACAGGAAAAGTGTTAAAATTGAGTTCACAGTTTTCCTGCTATCTTCTGTCTCATCTGTGGAGTACACAAGGAAATCAAGCAGGATGTCTTCTCAAAACATCCATTTGAAGTCACTGGCTTTGCAATTTTTATATACTTGGTATTGGTTTTTTTGCATCAGAAAAAGCAACATATTCCCAAATTGGACAGAATTAGGAAAATACACAAAAGAATTTTTTAAAAATTAAAACCATCCCTAAATCTACCACCCAGCAATAATCACTGATAACATTCTAATGTTAATGTCTTCCTTTCTTTTTTCTATGCAAATATAATGTAACTGGGATCCTCTGTGTATCGTTTTCTACTTTAAAGTACTTACTGAAGAATTAAATTGGGCTCATGCTGCATGTAATTTGTATTCAACTTCTTTTCTTTCACTTATTTTGTCATAATTTTCCTCACGATACTAAAGTTATTTAAAATCATTTTAATCACTAGAAAATATTCCACAAACTGGATATAGCATAATTTACTTAACTACTTCCTTTTGGAAATAAATGTAATATAACAAATGGTCTGTAAACACAAAGCTTTATTGAATCCCTAATTTTTTCTTTAGTGTAAATTTAGAAGTGGAAATACTGGGTTTTTTAAGGCTCTAGTTACACACTGCCAGAGTTTTCTAGAAAGACTGTAGTAATTCACATTCCCACCATTACTAGATGAGAATGAATTCTCATCACACCACGGCTATTGCTGAACCTTATTTTTCTTTTTTCTTTACCAGTTTGATTTCTAAAAAGGTTCACTGTTACAATTAGTAGTGAGGTTAAATATTTTATCCACATTTGACCATCCAAATTTCTTATTAATGCAATTGATTCTTTTCACTTTTAAGAGAGGATAATAGTCACAGACTTTTACAAGGACTAAATGCAATAATCCAAGTTTATACTCCTTGGCACAGTGTACGGCACATAGTAAGTAAATGCTCGTTGCTTTTTTTATTGTTACATTCACAAACATCTATCCATAAAATACTGGGAAAAAGGAACTATGAGAGGCTGGCCTCATAAAAACTGGCCAAAGGCATGCTATGTCATACTGGTAAGTCTACTGAATATACCTTGTTTCTCCATTATTAGAAAATAAAGTTTATGGTGTTTGTTCCTTAATATAAACCTGACTGTCCAACTTTCAGGTACATTAGGTTAGGGTTTTTTTTTTTTTTGCTGCGCCGTGAGGCTTGTGGGATTTTAGTTCCCCAATCAGGGATGCAACCTGGGCCCTCGGCAGTGAAAGCAGAGTCCTAACCACTGGATGGCCAGGGAACTCCCAGATTAGGATATTTTCTACACCACTGAAGACTTAGCCATAATCCTGTTTGTAAAAGGACTAAGCTCATTAAAAAATGTACACAACTCATAAAATTATTCAATTACAGGCTTTTAGAGAGCAGCAATTATGCAATGCTGGGCCCTTTCATTAGGCAAAGCTTAACATGAATTAGATCTTACTTGTTATGTACTGCAACCTCTGAATAAGATTATTATATCACTTCAGAATTAGTACTTCATAAAGACTCCCAAGAAAATAAAATCGTTCTTGAGAAACTAAAGCATTCTGAGCCATTTTGTAATAAACTTATAGATGTCTCACAAGTGATCTTTAGACACAGGAAAAACTTCTAACATAAATTTAAACTATTTTAATCTTTCATTTCTAAGTGTTTTTTATGTGATTCCTCAACTAGTATGTAATCTTATCTACCAACATCACTATTGTCAATAGTGATACTTAAGTATAACACAGGATGAGTAATGAATTGAGAGTTATTGAAACTGGGATTTTATTACACCATTATCTATTTGTATATGTTTGAAATTTTCTATAGTGATAAACTAAAACACATACACAGAGGAAAAAGGGGAAAAATTAGTGACATACTTAAAAGTAAACCCACCACTTTAGAATTCTCTTTGTAGCGAAAAGCCAGCTGGTAAGCTGCAAATACCAAAGGTGGCAGTGTGAAGCGAATCCGCTGATTTCCACCAGCTCCAAAATGTTTTCGTGCTGTGTTTAAAATCTGACCAAAACAAACAAAACCCATTAATCTTTTCTGTAATTATAGAAACTGTAATTAATCACTTATAAAATTAAACAGGAGCTCTAATCATCATGATTGCTACCATTTTTTGAATATGTATGATATACCAGACTTCATGGTATACTTTTACATTTCTTATCTTGCCGAGTCATCACAATCACCCTAGAGACAAATACTAAACCCATTTCACAAATGGGGAAGACTGAGGTTCAGAGAGGTTGTATAACTTGCCCAAAGTTACATAGCTAGTCAGGGGCAGATATAAATACATATTCATATACACATGTGAGAAGTATACTGTGTTGATAAAGAGCACAGGCTCTGAAGACAGATACAGTTAAAAGTAGATTCTAACACTTACTATCTGTGTGACCCTGGGCACATTAATATTTACCTTCTCTTAGCTGTAAGTTTCATTTGAAAAATGGGGCAGTATATTTCTCTTAGGGTTGCTGGGAAGATCAAGTAATAGATGTAAAGTGTTACCAGTACTAACACAAGGTATGTACTCAAAATATTGACTATTATTATGATACAAAAAATATGCATATTGCTGGTATATCACACCTCCTACTTCAGAAAAACATTAAGACCATTTAAGTCAAGGGAAATGGTAACACACTTTAAAAAAGAGCCATTAGTAAACAAATGTCTGGTTGTTTCAGAAAAAAAACCACAAGAATTCATGAAATAACTTAATATGTGTGTCACAGTGTGTGACATATTCAGGTTTTGTAAATTTCTCTGACAGTCATAGATGGATAGGAAGAGAATGCATTCCCCCTTGGGGAAGTCACAGCTAATGATCCTCACCTTAAAGGTGTTTCTGTACATGGCATAACCAACTGGCCACAGGTGGAAAGCATACTTCCTAACTACTACATTTGGTATACAACAAAAAATGAAAACACACATAGGCCATGTGACACAGAAACATAAGGGAATCAGTTAAAACATCTGAACAATGGAGCCAGCCACTAGGTATAGATCACACACAGTGCACAGATTATCTGACACTAAGCCAAGTTGAAGACTGTCACACTACCAACAGAAATCAGCTTCTTTTTCACAATGGCTATGAAGAAGTACTAGAGTGTCAACTATGACAAAGTCAACACAGGAAGAAAGTCAGGACTCATCCTCAAATAAAGGTGTTCTTCATTACTAACACTTAGCCTCATGCAACCAACAATGGTTAAACTACTTTGCCCAAACGATAATTAGGCAGCCATATGTGCTACCTTTCATAAACATAAATTGTCCAGTATCAGTCACCAATACTCCTACTCAGGCAACATGTTTTATTCATTTCACAAAGGTTTATTGAGGACTAAGGACAAAGAAAGGGAGAATCTCATCTGATTGTTTTTTTCCAGGAAAAGGGGGTTAAGAAAAAGGCAATTTTAATTTTAAAGTCTTCACACATTTTCCATGTGGCAAACACAAACAACTTCTATTTGCAAACCTTGGAAACATATACACAGTTGAATATAAGGATTTTACTCATACTTTAAAAGTTTATTATGAAAAACAAATGAACAATTCTACAAGTAACACACAGTTCAAAAAGAAAATGAACATGGACTGATTATAGGACACCCAACTAAAGGAAGATAGGTTTTTCTACAATTCTTAAGAAGTCTTCAAAAGAAATGACAGCAACCAACTTGTTCTTCATAAGCTCCAGAAGTTTACAAACAATTATGCATTTAATCATAAAGTTCAGTTAATCTCTTATTCAGTTTCAATTCTTTCAAAACCTTTTAATACCACAAGCTGGATTAGACCATTTGAGACACATCTACACGACTTCATTAGAAGTTGTTGAAGGGGTATAGTAAGAGTTAACTCATACCAAGTACTGCTGATCAGGGTCCTCAGACCGTAGAAGATGAATGAATCTGCCCACAAGGCTCTGCTCATCAGCAAAGTCCTCTGGGTCAGGGTCTTCTACAGGTTGATCTGGCTGATCCTGAATCAACGTTGATACCAAATTCATTATGGAATCCACCTGTATCATGAGAGACAGAAACCCACTGGGGTGAAACAATCAGCATATAATGCCACTGACAAAAGCATTTCTAGTTGTGTAAAGTAGTTACGAAATAGTATTCCAACGTAATTCCTTCTTCTGTATGAAAGTATATGCATGTTGGTACACATATAAACATTTAGAAAGAGATGCACCAAATGTTAATCAATAGTTAATCAATGGACCTCTCTTCCTGGTGGGATTATAGTTATTTTATAATTTCTTCTTTATACATTATCTCATTTATATAATGAATAAGCTACTTGTAACTTTTTTTAGTAAATTACCCTCCCCGCCCATCTCATGTGTTTGTCTCAAGGTCTAAAACCATAACTACATTGTCTCTGTTTTTCTAATAAAGCATGTGGGTATTCTCTTACCTGGTCTTGAGAGACAATTTCTGTGTTATAATCCAGAACATTACTAAGCACATAGCAACTCATGCTTTTTCTGGATTCATAGTCAAAGTACTCAAAGAGTGGGTGAAAATGTTTTAATTTCAAGACTGTTAAAATATTGTTGTAAGTGTCAACAGGTATCTTCAGAAGTCTGGTGAGCTCCTTTGAAACTGCACTACTGGTAGCAATACTGCAAAAAGAAAAACAGCAGCCCTTTAGTGAATGAAATTAACTTCTTATATACACAAACAGCACTTGATTCACAAAAACTTGAAATTTTTCATTTATAATATTAAAGGAAATGGGTCAAGTGAATCACACCATCCCAAAACACTCCAATGACTTCCAAGAGAGGTTTATCAGATGTCTTTCTAAACACATTTATTCATCTATTAATGTCCTATTGATACAATAAGTTATGCTAGTCTCCAATTCATAAACAGGTTGTATACCTGGAGTTAAAATGCCTGTCTAGAATGTGGTATTTCTAAGGGAAGTATTTTAAGTGGTAGTTAGGTTTCTAGGGCAGCCAATAAGTACGGGATATTCGGGGTGACAAAGCCATGCAAAAATAGCAATTCAACAAAATAGAAAAATACATAAATTATTTCTTCTGCATCAGATGTTGATGACTAAGGAAAAGCAGGATGAAATTAGGAACATTCCGTGGGGGCTGAAGAATATCCAGGCATTTATAAGACCTTTAGAGGTTGGGATTTCTAATTTTTTATCTTGTCTAATTTTACTTTAAAACTCACTTAGTGGGAGAAGATATAGATACATCACTTATTCAAGATCTGGAATGTTTTTCAGTTCACAAAAAATGGGAGTGACAAAAAGAAAAAGGAGGAATAAAAAGAGGTAAAAGGAAAAGAAATCTTCCAGATGTTAACTAAACCACTGGAGGAGAGATGGAAAGCGGAAAGATTACGTGAGTATATATAGGGACCTATATATATAGGGCAAGGAGGGGCAAGGAGGGGTCTAGATTGGGCAAGGAGGGGTATAGGGCAAGGAGGGTCCTAAATTGACCGCATGTTCAGAAGCAGTGAAGGATGGGACAGTAAGAGGACTGCTGGGAAAACAAAAAGGGATCAGAACTGCCCACAGTGGCCACTAGAGGATGCAACAGGTCCAGGACAGCATAGTTGAAGAAGATGCAAGTAGACAACAGAATATTATACTATCCTTGATGGTATCAAAATCAAAGCTCAAAATAGAGAAAAATTTAAACCAATTAATTTCCACACCTTAAATACATACATGCCTCCCTAATTTTTTCACATCTTACTCATCTGTAGGAAACCACTTCTCATGGAAATACTGCTTGATATAAATAGTTTCCTTACCAGTTTAAAAACTAACTCACCCATATATACAAAGGGGTCTGAATTGGAGACACTGGTCCCTGAAGACTGCTATGGTCTATGAGTGCCACTACTTGATCAATGTACACAGCCAAGCAGTTGGTTGCCACTTTCTGCCCTGATTAGTACCAAGCATGTCGATCTAACAAATACTTAAAACAAGATGAACGCTAACATTTCAAAAAGGAATTGCGAAAGAAAAATAAATCTGGGACAAAAAAGTGCTTTACAAAGGTTTTTACAAAAATGTTTAACTTTGACTTACTGTTCGAGGTTGAGCTTATTAAATATCTCCACTGTTGTTTCTAGAACTTTATCAACATAGTCCACACGATCAGGATAACACTTCATAGCGAGATTAATGAGAGAGACTTGTAAAGATACAACGTCCTCCGAAGGCATGTCTTGTCTCGACTGGAATGTTCAGAAAACCATGGAATTTATTTTAAACAATTAGAAGAGGAACTACCACCTGAGAAGTTTGAAAGTTTTGAGAACTTAGCAACAAAGCCATACAAACCTGTATTACTGTAGCCACCTGCTGTGAAAATATGTCAAAAAGTTTAATATCTGTTGGAATTCCAGGTCCATCTTCACGGTGAGCAAATAAAGCTAATCTAAAAAAGAAAATAATCTTTATTTAAAAGGATATAGGGATCTGGGTAGTGGGATCATGGATGACATTTTATTCTTTATGCTGTTCTGTATTTTCTCCAAGTGTATTTCTCCTAGAACCTTTCTCCTAAAAAGATTTTTAAGAAGGACAGGGAACGTAGCTGACCATTCCCTCAATTCATTTTTAATGAAACAGTTTTACCAATGATGCCTTATTTCACTGTATTCTTACCATACACAACAAATTTTCGACAGGCCAATTCTGCCAAATTAATTAAGTAGATATGGATAGAAATGTATTAAAGGTGATAAACGTATTCAACAGCCATGATTAGAAAAAATAATCTTTTAAATATAAAAAGCACCTAGACTCTTTTAAGACACTGCATTTTTACTACTGAAAAGTTTAAAACACAACGAATTCTAAAAGTAGTAAAGTTAACTTCTATTTACCACATCTTAAACTATACAAAATAATGTCTGTTCCATTATCACTAAGTGTTTATCATGGTTACAACTAGACGCACATTTTGTTATGCACAGAAGAACCACTACTGACAGAAACAGTTAAGTGACAATACACCCAACATAGGAAAATCCAGTTATTAGCTTCCATTAAAAGTATGCCCAAATAGAGGACTTTACTGGTGGTCCAGTGGTAAAGAATCCACCTAACAGTGCAGGGGATGCGGGTGGGATCCCTGGTTGGGGAACTAAGATCCCAAATGCTGCGGGGGAATTAAGCCTCCAGGCCACAACTACTGAACTCACACACCTCAACTAGAGAGCCTGTGTGCCGCAAACTACAGAGCTCATGCGCCTTGGAGCCCACATGCCACAACAAGAGAGAGAAAACCCGTGTACCACAACTAGAAAGAAGCCTGCGTGCCACAACAAATGATCCCGCATGCCTCAATGAAAATCCCACATGCCGCAACTAACACATAGTGCAGGCAAAAAATAAAATAAATTAATAAAAAAAGAGAAATGCTTTAAAAAAGAAAAAAAAAAGAGCATGGCCAAGTAACTTATAATTCTTAATGTCCAGGACTGACAAGATAATTTGAAGAATTCTGCTATATAAATTCTCAGACTTTAAAACTAATAACTTAGATATTTAAAATATAATAAAACGTATTTGCAGAAATAAATCTACACTTGGGTTTCTGGTTTCATAATGTCAATGAGTGTATGCTCACAAGTAGGACACATACTATGTACTAGCATGCACTCATTAAAGCTATTATTAAAGGCCAAGTTTTATACTTTTAACAAAGACCAAGGGCTAAAGAAGTCAAACTTAAAGAGGATTTACTAACATTTTTAATACTTGAAAATTCTTCTTTAAAAACATGTGATGATGCAGTGATTACCTGAACGTCCTTTTTTTTGGTTTTTTGCAGTACACGGGCCTCTCACTGTTGTGGCCTCTCCCGTTGTGGAGCACAGGCTCCGGACACACAGGCTCAGCGGCCATGGCTCACGGGCCCAGCCGCTCCACGGCATGTGGGATCCTCCCGGACCGGGGCACAAACCCGTGTCCCCTGCATCGGCAGGCGGACTCTCAACCACTGCGTCACCAGGGAAGCCCTACCTGAACATTCTTAATCATCTATATTTATGGCTACTTGATAAAGAAGACTCCAGATCAAACTGGTTCCCACTGAAAGATAACTTTCTTTTTTTTTTAATTAATTAATTTATTTATTTTTGGCTGTGTTGGGTCTTCATTGCTGCACGCGGGCTTTCTTTAGTTGCGGCGAGCAGGGGCCATTCTTCGTTGTGGTGTGCGGGCTTCTCACTGTGGTGGCTTCTCTTGTTGCGGAGCACGGGCTCTAGGCACATGGGATTCAGTAGTTGTGGCACGTGGGCCCAGTAGTTGTGTCTCACAGGCTCTAGAGCACAGGCTCAGTAGTTGTGGTGCACAGGTTTAGTTGCTCCATGGCACGTGGGATCTTCCTGGACTAGTGATCAAACCTGTGTCCCCTGCATTGGCAGGCGGATTCTTAACCACTGTGCCACCAGGGAAGCCCAAGATACTTTCATCATGGTAAAAGCAAGTTTTGCTCTTCAGTGATCTTTGGATTTATAAAATTTGGATTTATGACTAACATCTTAGGTCTATATAATGTCTTTAAATGCCAATTAAATGCATAGATTAAAATACATTACCTTCATGACCCCTGTACAATTAAGAGCTAAACTTATTTCATGCGTAAGCTAGACAAGCACTTAGTAAGTACTCAGACTTACAGAACTAGTGTAACTACATCAAAAATATTAATAAAGATGGAACAGAAAAAAAGAATTCACAAAAATGTTTTAAATTCATTACTCCCAAGTCGGAACATCTGCCCTCCAGTGTTGGAAATTCTTACCTATCAATTAAAGCAATGATTATGTTTTTCACATTTACATTTTGGTGTAACTCAGCACAGGCCCGAAGAAAAGGATTCAAAGTTTGAAGGTGGAATTCGTCAGGGAAAACCTGAAAATCAAATAATACTCAATTATTATTAAAACCAAATAGTAAAGATCAATTAGAAAAAGCATTTCACACAATATTCTGGACTTAGTATTTAAAGTTCATATTTGTGGGGAAAAAAATCATTTTAATCTTATAAAACCAAATTCAAATACATCACTTTTAAGCCTCTCTAAACATAACCCCAGAAAGAAATATTCTATTAACCAAAGTACATCTACAAGTTTTTTTCCAGGTTTATATTTATTTATCTATTTAATGCTCCTGACAATTTTATAAGGATCTCTGTTAGTCCCATTTCAAGGTAAGAAAAATGAGACTCAGTAATGCCAAAAAATGACAAACCAAAATATCAAAATTTTAAGTTAAGGAAGATCAGTATTTTTCCTTTGCATCAGCTTCCAGTATGGCCCATCTGGCAGTGTTAACAACTCTGTCTTTATTTTATTTCCCTTTTTTCTTTTTTTAATTGGGGTATAGTTGTTTTACACTGTTGTGTTAGTTTCTACTGTACAGCGAACTAAAGCTCCCTGTGCTATACAGCAGGTTCTTATTAGTTATCTATTTTATACACATTAGTGTATGTATGTCAGTCCCAATCTCCCAATTCATCCCACCACCACAACCCCACACCCCCGCTTCCCCCACTTAGTGTCCATACATTTGTTCTCTACATCTGTGTCTCCGTTTCTGCCTTGCAAACCAGTTCATCTGTACCATTTTTCTAGATTACACATATATGCATTAATAGACAGTATTTGTTTTTCTCTTTCTGACTTACTTCATTCTGTATGACAGTTTCTAGGTCCATCCACGTCTCTACAAATGACCCAATTTCATTCCTTTTTACGGCTGAGTAATATTCCATTGTATATATGTACCACATCTTTATTCATTCATCTGTCGATGGGAATTTAGGTTGCTTCCATGACCTGGCTATCGTAAATAGTGTGCAATGAACATTTGGGTGCATGTGTCTTTTTGAATTATGGTTTTCTCTGGGTATATGCCAGTAGTGGTATTGCTGGGTCATATGGTAATTCTATTTTTAGCTTTTTAAGGAACTTCCATATTGTTCTCCATAGTGGCTGTATCAATTTACATTCCCACCAACAGTGCAGGAGGGTTCCCTTTTCTCCACACCCTCTCCAGCACTTATTGTTTGTAGATTTTCTGATGATGGTCATTCTAACCAGTGTGAGGTGATACCTCATTGTAGTTTTGATTTGCATTTCTCTATAATTAGTAATGTTGAGCAGCTTTTCATGTGCCTCTTGGCCATCTGTATGTCTTCTTTGGAGAAATGTCTATTTAGGTCTTCCATCCATTTTTTGATTGGGTTGTGTTTTTGATATTGAGCTGCACGAGCTGTTTATGTATTTGGGAGATTAATCCTTGTTTGCTGATTTCTTTGCAAATATTTTCTCACATTCCAAGGGTTGTCTTTTTGTCTTGTTTATAGTTTCCTTTGCTGTGCAAAAGCTGCTAAGTTTCATTAGGTCCCATTTGTTTATTTGTTTTCATTTCCATTACTCTAGGAGGTGGGTCAAAAAGGATCTTGCTGTGATTTATGTCAAAGAGTGTTCTTCTTGTATTTTCCTCTAAGAGTTTTATAGTGTCCAGTCCTACATTTAGGTCTTTAATCCATTTTGAGTTTATTTTTGTGTATGGTGTTAGGAAGTGTTCTAATTTTATTCTTTTACATGTAGCTGTCCAGTTTTCCCAGCACCACTTATTGAAGAGACTGTCTTTTCTCCATTGTATATTTTTGCCTCCTTTATCAAATATAAGGTGACCATATGTGCATGGGTTTATCTCTGGGCTTTCTATCCTGTTCCATTGATATTTTTGTTTTTGTGCCAGTACCAAATTGTCTTGACTACTGTAGCTTTGTAGTATAGTTGGAAGTCAGGGAGTCTCATTCCTTCAATTCCATTTTTTTTTTCTCAAGATTGTTTTGGCTATTTGGGGTCTTTTGTATATCCATACAAATTTTAAGTCTTTTTGTTCTAGTTCTGTAAAAAATGCCATTGGTAATTTGATAGGGGTTGCACTGAATCTGTAGATTGCCTTACGTAGTAGTCATTTTCACAATACTGATTCTTCCAATTCAAGAACATAGTATCTCTCTCCATCTGTTTGTGTCACCTTTGGTTTCTTTCATCAGTGTCTTATAGTCTTTTACCTCCTTAGGTAAGTTTATTCCTAGGTATTTTATTCTTTTTGTTGCAATGGTGAATGGGATTATTTCCTTAATTTCTTTTTCTGATCTTTTGTTGTTAGTGTATAGGAATGCAAGAGATTTCTGTGTATTAATTTTGTATCTGGCAACTTTACCAAATTCATTGATTACCTCTAGTAGTTTCCTGGTGGCATCTTTAGGATTTTCTACGTACAGTATCATGTCACCTGCAGAGACAGTTTAACCTTTTCCTTTCCAATTTGTATTCCTTTTCTTTTTCTTCTTGGATTGCCATGTCTAGGACTTCCAAAACTATGTTGAATAACAGTGGCGAGAGTGGACATCCTTATCTTGTTCCTGATCTCAGAGGAAATGCTTTCAGTTTTTCATCATTGAGAATGATGTTTGTTGTGGGTTTGTCATATATGGCCTTTATTATGTTGAGGTAGGTTCCCTCTATGCCCACTTTCTGGAGAGTTTTTATCATAAATGGGTGTTGACTTGTGTCAAAAGCTTTCGTGGCATCTATTGAGATAATCGTATCGTTTTTATCCTTCAATTTGTTAATATGGTGTGTCACACTGATTGATTTGCATATATTGTAGAATCCTTGCAACCCTGGGATAAATCCTAGTTGATCATGGTGTATGAGCCTTTTAATGTGTTACTGGATTCTGTTTGCTAGTATTTTGTTGAGGATTTTTGCATCTATATTCATCAGTGATATTGGTCTGTAATTTTCTTTTTTTGTAGTGTCTTTGTCTGGTTTTGATATCAGGGTGAGGGTGGCCACGTAGAATGAGTTTGGGAGTGTTCCTTCCTCTGCAATATTAAGAGTTTGAGAAGACTGGGTGTCTTCTCTAAATGTTTGACAGAATTCACCTGTGAAGCCATATGGTCCTGAACTTCTGTTTGTTGGAAGATTTTATTCACAGTTTCAATTTCATTACTTGCGGTTGGTCTGTTTATAATTTCTATTTCTTCCTGGTTCAGTCTTGGAAGGTTATATTTTTCTAAGAATTTGTCCATTTCTTCCAGGTTGTCTATTTTATTGGCATAGAGTTGCTTGTAGTAGTCTCTTACAATGCTTTATATTTCGGTGGTGTCCATTGTTAACTTCTCTTTTTCACTTCTAATTCTATTGATTTGAGTCCTCTCCCTCTTTTTCATGATGAGCCTGGCTAAAGGTTTATCAATTTTGTTTATCTTCTCAAAGAACCAGCTTTTAGTTTTATAGATCTTTGCTATTGTTTTCTTTGTTTCTATTTCATTTATTTCTTCTCTGATCTTTATGATTTCTTTCCTTCTACTAACTTTGGGTTTTGTTTGTTCTTCTTTTTCTAGTTGTTTTAGGTGTAAGGTTAGATTGTTTATTTGAGAATTTTCTTGTTTCTTGAGGTGGGCTTGAATTGCTGTAAACTTCCCTCTTAGAACTCCTTTTGCTGTGTCCCATAGGTTTTGGATCATTGTGTTTTCATTGTCAGTTGTTTCTAGGTATTTTTAAATTTCTTCTTTGATTTCTTCAGTGATCTCTTGGTTATTTAGCAGTGCACTATTTAGCCTCCATGTGTTTGTGTGTTTTATAGGGGTTTTTTTCCTGTAATTGATTTCTAATCTATAGCGTTGTGGTCAGTAAAGATACTTGATACAATTTCAGTTTTCTTAAATTTCCCAAGGCTTGATTTTTGACCCAAGATGTGATCTATTCTGGAGAACGTTCCGTGTGTACTTGAGACAAAAGTCTATTCTTCCACTTTTGGGTAGAATGTCCTATAAAAATCAATTAAGTCTATCTGGTCTATTGTGTCACTTAAAGCTTGTGTTTATTATTTATTTTCTGTCTGGATGATCTCTCTATTGGTGTAAGTGAGGTGTTAAAGTCCACCAGTATTACTGTGTTACTGTTGATTTCCCCTTTTATCACTGTTAGCATTTGCCTTATGTATTGAGGTACTCCTATGTTGGGTGCATAAATATTTATAATTGTTATGTTTTCTTCTTGGATTGATCCTTTGATCATTAACGTAGTGTCCTTCCTTATCTCTTGTAACAGTCTTTATTTTAAAATCTATCTTATCTGATATGAGTATTGCTACTCCAGTTTCTTTTGATTTCCATTTGCATGGAATACCTTTTTCGATCCCCTCCTTTCAGTCTGTACATGTTGCTAGGTCTGAAGTGGGTCTCTTGTAGACAGCATATATAAGGGTCTTGTTTTTGTATCCATTCAGCCAGTCTGCGTCTTTTGGTTGGAGCATTTAACCCATTTACATTTAAGGTAATTATCGATATATATGTTCCTATTACCATTTTCTTAATTGTTTTGGGTTTGTTTTTGTAGGTCCTTTCTACTCTTGTGTTTCCCACTTAGAGAAGTTTCTTTAGCATTTGTTGTAGAGCTGGTTTGGTGGTGCTGAGTTCTCTTAGCTTTTGCTTGTTTGTAAAGCTTTTGATTTCTCCATCAAATCTGAATGACATCCTTGCTGGGTAGAGTATTCTGTGTTGTAGGTTCTTCCCTTTCATCACTTTAAATATATCATGCCATTCCCTTCTGGCTTGCAGAGTTTCTGCTGAGAAATCAGCTGTTAACTTTATGGGAGTTCCCTTGTATGTTACTTGTCATTTTTCCCTTGTTGCTTTTAATAATTTTTCTTTGTCCTTATCTTTGTCAATTTGATTACTATGCATCTCAGCGTGTTTCTCCTTGGGTTTATCTTGCCTGGGACTCTCTGTGCTTCCTGGACTTGGGTGGCTATTTTCTTTCCCATGTTAGGGAAGCTTTCGACTACAATCTCTTAAAATATTTTCTTGGGTCCTTTCTTTCTCTCTTCTCCTTCTGGGACTCCTATAATGCCAATGTTGGTGCGTTGAATGTTGTCCCAGAGGTCTCTTAGGCTGTCTTCATTTCTTTTCATTCTTTTTTCTTTATTCTCTGTTGCCGCAATGATTTCTACCATTCCTTCTTCCAGGTCACTTAACCATTCTTCTCTACCTCAGTTATTCTGCTATTGATTTCTTCTAGTGTATTTTTCATTTCAGTTATTGTATTGTTCATCTGTTTGTTTGTTCATTAATTCTTCTATGTATTTGTTAAACATTTCTTGCATCTTCTCAATCTTTGCCTCCACTCTTTTTCCGAGGTCCTGGATCATCTTCAGTATCATTATTCGGAATTCTTTTTCTGGAAGGTTGCCTATCTCCACTTCATTTAGTTGTTTTTCCAGGGTTTTATCTTGTTCCTTCATCTGGGACATAGTCCTCTGCCTTTTCATTTTGTCTATCTTTCTGCGATTGTGGTTTTCATTCAGCAGGCTGCAAGCCTGTAGTTCTTCTTGCTTCTGCTGTCTGCCCTCTGGTGGATGGGGCTAAGAGGCTTGTGCAAGCTTCCTGTTGGGAGGGACTAATGGTGGGTAAAGCTGGGTGTTGCTCTGGTAGGCAGAGCTCAGGAAAAGTTTAATATGCTTGTCTGCTGATGGGTGAGGCTGGGTTCCCTCCCTGTTGGTTGTTTTGCCTGAGGCAATCCAACACTGGAGCCTACAAGGCTCTTTGGTGGGGCTAATGGCAGACTCTGGGAGGACTCACGCCAAGAAGTAACTCCCAGAACTTCTGCTGCCAGTGTCCTTGTCCCCGCAGTGAGCCACAGCCGCCCCCTGCCTCTGTAGGAGACCCTCCAACACTATCAGGTAGGTCTGGTTCAGTCTCCTGTGGTGTCTGCTCCTTCCCCCTTGGTCCTGGTGCACACACTACTTTGTGTGTGCCCTCCGAGAGTACAGTCTCTGTTCCCCCCTTTCCTGTCAAAGTCCTGCAATCAAACCCCACTGGCCTTCAAAGTCTGATTCTCTGGGGATTTCTCCTCACTTTGGCAGACCCCCAAGTTGGGAAGCCTGAGGTGGGGCTCAGAACCTTCACTCCAGTGGGTGGACTTTTGAGGTATAATTGTTCTCCAGTTTGTGAGTCGCCCACCCAGTGGTTACGGGATTGATTTAACCATGATTGTGCCCTCCTACTGTCTCATTGCAGCAGGAGTCTTTGGATGTGGGGTATATTTTTTGGTGAGTTCCAGTGGCTTCCTGTCAATGATTGTTCAGCAGTGAGTTGTGATTCTGGTGCTCTCGCAAAAGGGAGTGAGCGCAAGCCCTTCTCTGCCATCTTGAAGCAATTCCAAAGTACAGCTACAATTAAACTAAAACTAACGATACCTAGAAAACTTGGATGTTAATCTTTTCTACATTTTTGGGAGAAAAAGACATTAATACAAAGACCAAGTTGTTACATTAATAGGAGAAAGGGATTTATTCAGGAAACCTTAATTCCTCTTCAATCAAGATTTTTTTCCAAAACAATGAAAATTAATGAAATATAAAATGAGTTCTTTAATACCCTGAAATGTTCTCACCTACCTGAATAATACACTCCATGAGATATTCTTGAGCCAAAGCATCCCTGCAATTCACAACTTGCTCCAATATGCCAGTCAAAACAATCTGAAAAGAGAAGAGAAAAATTTTTAGGAGTTAAAAAATTATTTTCAAAATCCTAAGTAACTCCTCTAATAACACATTTGAGCTATTAGTTTAAAAGTCATATTTTAGATTTTTCTGACATATACATCATTTCTAGACTAAACTTTGAAATTTTACAGAATTTTTAAATTAAAAATTCTGGGTTTCTATTTCATAAAAGCCAAAGTCCATGTCATCAGTTTTTTTTTCTTTTATGGTTTGTCCTTTTTGTGTCCTAGGAAAGCTTTATGTAATTCAAGGTTACAAAGATTTCCTTTGTGTTTTCTTCTAAAAGTTTCGTAGTTGCAAATTTCACACTTATGACTTTGATCATTTTTTTTTAGTTTCTCTACATGAAAATGGGTTGCAGTTCAGAGGCTTTGTTTGCATACAGATGTCCAATTGTTGCAGAATCACTTGTTGAAAAGGTTGCCTTTGCACCCTTATCAACAATAGTTGATTATATACATGTGGGTCTGTTCTGGATCATCTCTTCTAGGGGTCAGCAAACCTAGTTTAATGCCCATTTTTGTAAATTGTTTCCTCATTGTATTTCCCTGCTTTTGCACTACACTGGCAGAATTTAGTAGCTGCAAACTATATGGCTTACAAAACCAAAAAATATGTACTATCTGGTCCTTTACAGAAAAGGTTTGCTAATTCCTGATTTATTCTCCACTGATGTATGTGTTTATCCCTTTCACCAATACCAGATTATCTTATTGTAGCTTTAGAGTAAATCTATAGTTAAAATATACTAAATCTCAATTTAAAGAAAATTGATATCTGGATAATATTGAGTCTTCCAATCCACAAGCACAGACTCAAAATATATATCTTTTAGTTTATTTAAGTCTTCTTTGATTGTCAATGGTTTTCAGTGTAACATTATTTTTAAAAATATTTCAATTTTAAAAATCAGACTTCAATTTACATCTCACGACATAAGAAAAGATGAGAAGTAAAAAGATATAAACCTGTTTATAACGTTCCACATTTACACCTTCCAACTGACTGAGGCGCACCAAATTTGTTCCCACTAAAATCCTTAGTTCTTGTCTTTCTCGTTCTCTTTTTTCTCTATCTCGGCTATGTCCCTGATGCTGCATTCGAACCCAGAGCTTGTTCATTTCTGCAAAGTTGAGTAGTACAAAATCCATGGAATCACTGATATCACCAGTTGTTTCTTCACTGCAAAGAAATGGAAAAATCTTTATATACAGTATTTAAATTATAGGAAAAATTACTACTATTCCTCTTCTTTGTGCATTTCCTTCTTACCTCTTTAATACACCAAATGCTTTATGAAAGACACTTTCAACCTCACTGGCTCAGTGCTCAATTTCAAAGGGAACAGACTCGAGAAAAAAATATCAGGGAGAGGACACAGTTCAAGTGTAAAGGGACAAAACGCTTCCCCCACCACTCCCTTTCCTGGGCCAACTAAACATGTTCTTGGAATTGTATTCCATTAATTCAAAAGGCCTAAAAAAGTTGACACAAGTGTCACTGTTATCTCATCATTTTATTGTTGAATATTTTATGTTTTCAATTGGAGTATAAGCTTTGTAAGCTCTGCAAGGGAAGATACCAAGTATTTCCTCCTTATTTTTACATCTCCTAAGATGGTGAACTTAGGAGTTTTCAAAATTTTTTGCTTATTGCCTAATTAAATGCTCAAAACTGAGTCAAATCATAATAAAGCAAATAACCTCACCATCTTCTCTACACCGTTAAATTTTTATATTTTCTATACCATTTAAACTTTTTGTCTTGTGCATTGGTTAAATTTTTATTAAAGTTTTTCTTTTGAAAAGGAAATGATGCAGATATACTAAAAACCACTAAAATATACACATTAGAAATAAATGAATAAACTTTAAAAAAAAGGGAATTAAGTTCCTCAATCAAGGGAACGTGTCTCATGAATAGTTCACCCAGTTGGATGAGACCACAGCAGGCTGACCATCTACCCTTTTTGTGGGATAAAAGCACAATGGACTCGGATGCTGGAATACTGCTCACATAAGAGATAGGGCTCTCTCTGAATGGCTTTTTGCTTTCTGTTTTGGAGTTAATATCTAATTTGTGTGCACAGATAACTGAAATCACTAATACTCTGGGGTAACTAGAAGTTGACAAATTATAAAAACTGACAGACATTCAAGAAACAATATGAAAACTGGCTAGCTCATAGAAAAAGTTAAGCATATTTCATTATTTTATCACAAATACCATTTTCAAAATGTAACTCATTTAAAAAGTCACATTTTCAAAGAATATCTAATGGAATGAAAAATATGCTCTCAATTATGTTGCATGAAAAAAGCAGGTACTAATAATCCACACATAATTTTCATAACAGTACATTTTGTATCACATCACATATACTGAGGAGTTCTGTGTCTCAAAGGAAATCTATACACAAAATGCTACCAGTGGGGATTCCCTGGTGGCACAGTGGTTGAGAGTCCGCCTGCCGATGCAGGGGACATGGGTTCGTGGCCTGGTCCGGGAAGATCCCACATGCCGCGGAGCGGCTGGGCCCGTGAGCCATGGCCGCTGAGCCTGCGCATCCAGAGACTGTGCTCCGCAACGGGAGAGGCCACAACAGTGAGAGGCCCGTGTACCGGAAAAAAAAAAAAGAAAAAAAATGCTACCAGTGGCTGACTCTGGGCAGGAGAATTATTGATTATTTATTTCCTTCTATATACTTTTCTATACTTTTTGTATGTTTTACAACAAAAAAATACTACAATTAAATCAAGAAAGAAAAGCACTTACTCTGTTGGCTCTCCTTCATCAGGTAAGATGTTTCTGGTACACTGAAGTAGATAATTTCGAAGAAACAGGCCTCTCAAAGGGTGCTGCACACCTCGGCACATTTCTACCAAATCTTTCAAAATATCTTTCCTGGATTGAGGAAATGACTTGACATATACAACTCCAACTGTGATCAACAGATAACTAGAAGAATTATGAGGCAACATTAGATTAGAAATATAAAATACTTAAGTCAAGAATTTGATTATATTCAAACATAGCATATACAAACATTAAAAAAACAAGACAGGGAGCAGGTTTTCTCCTGCACAATGAAGAAAATATCGTTTGATTTAAAATATAACTGTTTACTGACACCCCTCCATTTTTATATATATATCATCACCTTTAAACACATTAGGTCTCTTATAATTGTCATTATATTAATTTTTCTAGTAGTCAAGAAATTAAATAAAATATGTCCATTTTTCCTATTTCCAAAGTTCCTCAATAATCTATAAAAAGTAAAACTAATTATACTCTAAAACCTTAATCACTATCGGAATGTTAACCTCTATTCGTTAAGAAATTAAATAACCTTAAACTTGGTTTAAAAAAGCTGCTGATTTTAAAGGATATAACATAAAGTGGGAAATGCAGATATAAAAGCCCTCACAGTCTTAATAACTTACAGCCTTGGGATAATGTTTCCAGCATACTGTACAAGTTCATAGAGATCTGCCACTTTTCTTCCTTTAGCAAACTCATCTGTCAGGTAAACTTCCAAGTAGTGCAGTTCATCAGAAATAGCCATATCTTTTAATTATCATTAAGGATTCAAAGCTAAGTCAACCTAAGCAATACTCTGCAACTTGTTGGAGTCGTTAAATTATTGGGCAAATTTCTGTTTTTCTTTTTTTTGATATTGCCATTTCTTTATTTTATTTATTTATTTATTTTTTGGCCACACCACGCAGCTTGTGGGATCTTAGTTCCCCAACGAGGGACTGAAACTGGGCCATGGCAGTGAAAACCTAGAATCGTAATCACTAGGCCACCAGGGAACTACCATATTGGGCAAATTTCTTAAACGTTAGTCATGTATGAGAGCATTTTTAAATTAAGTAAAGACAGAATTTCTTCTGGGCTTTCCCTACTTTAAAATGAGGGTTTTAAAAGATGTCTGGTAAAGCAAGGCAACAAAAACAAGATTGCCTGTCAGACTACTAAAGGGTTTTGAAATGGCAAAGCATTGATTTCCTTTCCATTTCAGAGTCCTGCATGACAAAATCTTAGCATTAAAGAACCAACTGCCTAGGGACTTCTCTGGTGGCGCAGTAGTTAAGAATCCGCCTGCCAAAACAGGGGACACGGGTTTGAGCCCTGGTCCGGGAAGATCCCACATGCCACGGAGGAACTAAGCCTGTGCGCCACAACTACTGAGCCTGTGCTCTAGAGCCTGCGAGCCACAACTACTGAGCCAGTGTGCTACAACTACTGAAGCCCGCAAGCCTAGAGACTGTGCTACGCAACAAGAGAAGCCACTGCAATGAGGAGCCTGCGCACCGCAAGGAAGAGTAGCCCCCACTCGCCGCAAATAGAGAAAGTCCGCGCACAGCAACGAAGACCCAGCACAGCCCAAAACAAATTAAAAAACAAACAAACAAAAAGAACCAATTGTCTAATACTTTCAATAACCTTCATGAGAGTCTGAAAATTGAGATGTAACAACAACCCACTTGAAATTTAAGCATAGAAAAAGGGTTTCTGATACTGAGTTTTTATTTTTCTCACTGAGCACATTTGCATGGAGAAGGAGTACTATTTGGTTAAGACAATAACACAACTTCAGAAAAACTTAAGGAACAAACAAAAATATGGCCTTATCGAGAAAAAAGTATGATCAAAATGTTCATTCTTCAGCATTCAAAAGATACAAAGTTCATAGTAGCTCTTTGGTGATAACATAGAAGTCCGAAGTTCACCAAGCATATTAGAAGCATGTTTCAGAGCATCCATAAGCTTGTTTTTGTCCTACAGAAATACCAAGAGAATTGGTGAGAATGCTTAATTTAAATAAACATTTAACTTGGTTATATAAACTTTCACCAAGGATCTGTTACACAGTTTTATAAGTATACAGCACCTAAAGTATTTTAATCGCATAAAAATCAAGTTTAGTTTCACCCTGCCTTCTCTTTACTGAAAAGAATAAGAAACATAGTTCCTCACCAGGGCTGCAAAGCTTACCAAATCTAATTTATCTAGGGCTGCAAGCTTCCTGGCAATAACTCGTCTTTACAACCCCTAGCAACACTGAAACTGTAACTCCACCAATTCATATTTTACCTGCAATAAAGAAAACTGGCATACTGATCCTTTTGAAGCAAGATACTATTCTGACAATGGTTTGGTCATAGGTTAAATACTCTTCAGAGATGTCTGGAATGACTACTCCTTTAATTATGCTTTCCTCCTCACAATGTCCATGTGTCCCACTTAACACATAAATGCAGACAATTCCTTTAGATACAGGAAACACTATTCATACACAGAAAGAGACAGAAGCAAGCAATAGCAAGCTCCATGCTCACCCATTTTCTCCATTCCAAGAGTTTTGTTTTTACAAATTGGTTTGCGAGAAAAGCAATACAGTAGATACAATTGGTTAAAAGAGCATATTACTAAGCTTTAGAAACTCTAAGACACTTTACAAAGGCAAGATATTATTATCATCATCAACACAGCAACTTACAACTTGAAGTACCAGCATATTTGGTTCCATTTCTTAAATTTTAATCCAGAGAATTTATAGTTTCTACACAGATAATCTCCTACCCTTTCAGAATATGAAAATATATAAATAGGTCTAATTTTTAAGGTAGTTCCTGAAAAAAATGTATCTATTAAGGACAGAAATAAAATCCTTCAAGATAGGGGGGAAAAGCTGAATAATTCAAGTTGAAAGCATTTAAATCCATTTGTTCAACCAATATTTATTAAGCAACGATTATATGTCAAGTACTCCTCAGTTCTGAGGTACAGAACTAATGAGGCTAGTAATTCAGGTGAGATAGGGTATGGTGATAATATAGTGACGTGTAAATAGGAGTCAGGGTCTCTTGTCCTCATGGAGCTTACATTCTGGTAGGGAAGACAGACAATCTCAAAACATAAATATAATGGTAAGTAAATATTTCAACAGGGCTATCTGTTGAAACTGCTCCAAGCAGTGCTTGAGGGAAGTGGGACTGAAGATTAGATTTACCAGAAGCAGTAGTGCTATACAACTTTAGAGAACACTGCATATGTGTTCTTAGGAATACATAGACTGCAATTGTCCTTCTTACCAGGCATCTCTTCATCTGGAATGACTGGACCTTCACAGCCTGTATGGCTTCATCCAAGAGCTTTTCCTGCTCATCCTGAGGTGACTGCTGTGTTGTAGGCTGAAAAATTTTTTTAAAAACCTCCCATTAATGTCTCATTAGCACTCTCTTCTAGTAAATCTGTTCTTTCTATATTTCCCACCATACTTTATATTTCCAAGGCTTTCATATAAGACTCATTCCAGTTCTACATCTCAAACTAATTTATCAATTTTTGACAACTGAACAGAGAGCTGTGTCATCACTGAAGTTAACAGCATAAGATTGCTGAAGGAGAAAAGTAATATGTACAGAGAATTTCTTCTTCTCAGAAACTGACTCAACATTCCTCTAGCAGGCTGGCTTCAAAGAAATATAAGGTGGTAGTTTATGGCTGCCTATGTTCTGCTAATACACTCTGAATTCAACTGGAACATAACCAATCTGGGGTGGTAAGTATAGTCTAACCCAAATCTCTAAAAGCCTCTCATCTGCATCTTAGTCTATTCTTAGGCAGACCAAGGAACTAGTTTATGAGAACACTTATCCCCTTAGGTAATATATAACGAGGGACTAAACAGCTTAGAAATAAAATAGCTAAAATTATTGTCAGTGACCTGTAGTAGAACACCATAAAGAGTACTCTCCTCAAGAACCTACCTTATCATTTCAAATATGGAGATCTACAGTTATAATGAACGAAGTACATCTATATAATCTTCTCTTTGCCATCAGAAAAATCTGCTTGCAAGATGAATTAGATCCACCTGTCAAGCAGTGTTAACCACTCCACCCCTTATGTTGTATAAACACTGTGTTACACCTCTACTACAGCAGGTATCACATTATAATTATAAATGATGGCCATTTTTACATCCTTGGGACCCAACACATTGCCTGACACATAATGGATGCTTCATAAATGTTCACTGTACGAATGAATAAGCTGGTTTTAGATTATGTTTTTAATAAAAAATGACTAAAGGATCAACAGATGAGTGGATAAACAAATTGTGTTATATACATATAAGGAATATTACTCAATCATAAGGAGTGAAGTATTGATACATGCTACGTGAACTAACCTAGAAAACATTATGCTAAGTGAAAGAAACCAGACACGGAAGACCACATATTGTATGACTCCACTGATATGAAATACAGGCATACCTCAGAGATATTGCATGTCCAGTTCCAGACCACAGCAATAAAGCAAATATTGCAATAAAGTGAGTCACACAAACTTTTTGGTTTCATAGTATGTACAAAAGTTATGTTTACACTGTACTGTAGTCTATTAAGTGTGCGATAGCATTATGTCTAAGTAAACAATGTATATACCTTAATTTAAAAATAACTTATTGGGGCTTCCCTGGTGGCGCAGTGGTTGAGAGTCCGCCTGACGATGCAGGGGACACGGGTTCATGCCCCGGTCCGGGAAGATCCCACATGCCACGGAGCGGCTAGGCCCGTGAGCCACAGCCACTGAGCCTGCCTGCACATCCGGAGCCTGTGCTCCGCAACAGGAGAGGCCACAACAGTGAGAGGCCCACATACCGAAAAACAAAAACTTATTGCTAAAAACTGCTACCCATCATCTGAGCCTTCAGTCATTTTCTTTATGCTGGTGGAGGGTCTTACATTGATGTTGATGCTACTGACTGATCAGGGTGAAGGCTGGGGTGGCCGTGGCAACTTCTTAAAATAAGACAATGAAGTCTGCCTCAGCGACTGGCTCTTCCTTTCATGAACGATTTCTCGGTAGCATGTAATGCTGTTTGATACCATTTTACCCATAATAGAACTTCTTTCAAAATTGGAGTTAGTTCTCTCAAACCCTGCCCTGCTTTATCAACTAAGTTTATGTAATATTCTAATTCCTTTATTGTCATTTCAACAATCTTCACAGTATCTTCGCCAGGAGTAGATTCCATCTCCAGAAACCACTTTCTTTATTCATCCATAAGAAGCAACTCCTCATCTGTTAGTTTGATCATGAGATTACAGCAATTCAGGTACATTTTCAGGCTCTACTTCTAATTCTAGTTTTCTTGCTATTTCCACCACATCTTCAGTTACTTCCTCCACTGAAGTCTTAAACCAATCAAGGTCATCCATGAGGATTAGAATCAACTTCCTCCAAACTCCTGTGTATGTTGATATTTTGACCTCTTCCCATGAATCACAAATATTCTTAATGGCTTTACTTTATCCAGATCCATCAAAGGAATCACTAACTATGGCAGCTATAGCCTTATGAAATATATTTCTTAAATAACAAGACTTGAAATTCAAAATAACTCCTTGATCTGTCGGCTACAGAATGGATGTTGTGTTAGCTGGCGTGAAAACAGTATTAATCTCACTGTACATCTCCATCAGAGCTCTTGGGTGACCAGGTGCATTGTCAATGAGCATTAATATTTTGGAAGGAATCCTTTTTTCCTGAGCACTAGGTCTCAACAGTGAGCTTAAAACATTAAGTAAATTATGTTGTAAACTGATGTGCTGTCATCCAAGCTTTGTTTTTCCATTTATGGGCACAGGCCCATAATTCACAAGGACCCTAGGATTTTAGGAACGGTAAATGAGCATCAGCTTCAACTTAAAGCCATCAGCTGCATTAGCTCCTAACAAGAGGGTCAGCCTGTTCTTGAAGCCAGACGTTGACTTCTCCTCTCTAGCTGTGAGAGTTTTGTCTACATTGAAAATCTGTTGTTTAGTGTAGCCACCATCATTAATTGTCTTATCTAGACCTTCTGGATAACTTATTACAGCTTCTACATCACCATTTGCAGCTTCACCTTGCATTCTTATGGTACAGAAATGGCTTCTTTCCATAAACCTCATGAAGCTCTGCGAGCTTCAAACTTTTCTTCTGCAGTTTCCTTAACCTCTCTAAGCCTTCAAAGAACTGAAGAGAGGGCCTTGCTATGGATTAGGCTTTGGCTTAAGGAAATGTGGTGGCTGGTCTGATCATCTATCCAGACCACTAAAACTTTCTGCGTATCAACCATAAGGCTGTTGTGCCTTCTTATCATTCATGTGTTCACTGGAGTAGGACTTTTAATTTCCTTCAAGAACTTTTCCTTTCCATTCCCAGCTTGGCTAACTGGTGCAAGAGGCTGAGCTTTTGACATGCCTTCCTCACAGAGCTTAATCATTTCTAGCTTTTGATTTACAGTGAGAACGTGCAACCCTTTCTTTCACTTGAACACTTAGAGGCCACTGTAGGGCTATTAATTGGCCTAATTTCAATATTGTTGTATCTCAGGGAATAGGGAGGCTCAAGGAGAGGGAGAGTAACGGGGAACAGCCAGTCGGGGGGCAGTCAGAATACACACATTTATCAATTAAGTTCGCCCATTCATATAGGCACAGTTTGTGTCACCCCACAACAATTACAATTGTAATATCAAAGATCACTAATCACCAGAATATAATAATGAAAAAGTTTGAAATATTCCAAGAATTACCAAAATGTGACACAAAGACACAAAGTAAGCAAATGCTGTTGGAAAAATGGCGCCAAAAGACTTTCTAGCTGCAGGGTTGCCACAAACCTTCAATTTGTTAAAAAAAAAAAAAATGCAGTAAAGCAAAAGCACAATAAAACGAAGTAAGCTTGCATCCAGAATAGGTAAATCATCCATAGAAACAAAAAGCAGACTGGTGGTTACCAGGAGGGAGAGTGGATGAGTAACTGCTTAATGAGTACAGGGTTTCCTTTTCGGGTGATAAAAATGTTTTGAAACTAGACAGAGATGGTAGTCATACAACACTGTTAATGTACAAAATGTCATTGAATTGTTTGCTTTAAAATGGTCAGTCAATTTTATGTAAATTCTACCTTAATAAAAAAGAAAAATGACTAGAGATAGAATGCCTCTTACACAATGAACTAGGAAGATGGAAGGCAAGCACTTACTTATAAACATTAAAGTTAAATCTGGTCTGCTCCATTATCAAAGACAATCAAAACAACACTTAATTTCGAGATTAACAAAAAGCACATAAAACCCACTTCTGAACTAGAATCATTCATAAAAATAGAATACTTTCTTGGTCTAATTTTGGAAAGAGGAAAAAAATTAATTAAATAATAAGCAATGCCAAGCATCTCTCTATCTTTTCCTGTGGGCAAACTCTAGTAAACTGAGTTTCCCTGTGACCATACTTCTTCATAAGCATACATAAATTTCAAAGAAAAAGCTATGTATCTTTTAAACTGAACACTAATTTATACAACAGAACTATTAGTGTAAATGTTGGCAAGGAGAACATCAGCATTTAAGGATTCTGACTTCATGAAATTCACTGTTCATCACGGTCTAGCCATCTGAAAACTTCAGGAAGACCAAGCTATGGTTTGGGTTTTCTGGCTCTAAACTCTGGATGCAATAGATTTAACAATTATTAGAATCAATGGATTTCACTAGATTCAGATGGCCAACTTAGAGATAAGTAGTGATACATCAGGAAATTTTTATAATTTTTAGTGTGGTAAAACATATATAACATAAAATTTGCCATTTTAACCATTTTTAAGTGTGCAGTTCGGTATTAAGCACATTTACATCGTTTTACAGCCAATGCCACCATCTATTTCCAGAACTTTTTCACCTTTCCAAAAGGAAATTCTGTGCCCATTAAACAGTAACTCCCCATCCCCCGACTTGCACTCCAGGCAACCACCACTTTACTTTTTTTCTCTAGGAGTTTGACTTCTCTCTAGGAGTTTAACCTCATATAAGTGGAATAATACAATATTGCCCTTTTGTGTCCAGCTTATTTCACTTGGCATAATATCTTCAAGGCTCATCCATGCTGTAGCATATGTCAAATTTTCCTTCTTTTTAAGGCTAAATACTTCATCATGTGTATATACCATTTTGTTTATCTGTTCGTCTGTTGATAGATATTTGGGTTGCTTCTACCTTTTGGCTATTGTGTATAATTATACAGCAAATAAAACTGTGGTTATAAACAGATTACAAGCGGGGGGGTGCTGGGAAGATGGCGGAAGAGTAAGACGCAGAGATCACCTTCCTCCCCACAGATACACCAGAAATACATCTACACGTGGAACAACTCCTACAGCACACCTACTGAATGCTGGCAGAAGACCTCAGACCTCCCAAAAGGCAAGAAACTCCCCATGTACCTGGGTAGGGCAAAAGAAAAAAAAGAAAAAACAGAGACAAAAGAATAGGGACGGCACCTGCACCAGTGGGAGGGAGCTGTGAAGGAGGAAAGGTTTCCACACAGTAGGAAGCCCCTTCGCGGGCGGAGACTGCGGGAGGCGGAGGGGGGAGCTTCGAAGCCGCGGAGGAGAGCACAGCAACAAGGGTGCGGAGGGCAAAGCGGCGAGATTCCCGCACAGAGGATCGGTGCCGACCGGCACTCACCAGCCCGAGAGGCTTGTCTGCTCACCCGCCAGGGCAGGCGGGCCTGCAAGCTGAGGCTCGGGCTTCGGTCGGAGCGCAGGGAGAGGACTGGGGTTGGCGGCTTGAACACAGCCTGAAGGGGTTAGTGCACCACGGCTAGCCGGGAGGGAGTCCGGGGAAAAGTCTGCACCTGCCGAAGAGGCAAGAGACTTTTTCTTCCCTCTTTGTTTCCTGGTGCGCGAGGAGAGGGGTTTAAGAGTGCTGCTTAAAGGAACTCCAGAGATGGGCGCGAGCCGCGGCTAAAAGCACGAACCCCAGAGATGGGCACGAGCTGCAGCTAAAAGCACGGACCCCAGAGACGGGCGGGAGACGCTAAGGCTGCTGCTGCCGCCACCAAGGGGCCTGTGTGCGAGCACAGGTCACTATCCACACCACTCTTCCGGGGAAACTGTGCAGCCCGCCACTGCCAGGTTCCCGGGATCCAGGGACAAATTCCCAGGGAGAACGCACGGCGGACCTCAGGCTGGTGCAACGTCAAGGTGGCCTCTGCCGCCGCAGGCCCGCCCCGCACGCCGTGCCCCTCCCTCCCCCCAGCCTGAGTGCGCCAGAGCCCACGAATCAGCAGCTCCTTTAACCCCGTCCTGTCTGAGCAAAAAACAGACGCCCTCCAGCGACCTACATGCAGAGGCGGGGCCAAATCCAAAGCTGAGTCCCTGTGAGCTGTGAGAACAAAGAGAAAGGGAAATCTCTCCCAGCAGCCTCAGAAACAGCGGATTAAAGCTCCACAATAAACGTGATGTACCCTGCATCTGTGGAATACATGAATAGACAACGAATCATCCCAAATTGAGGAGGTGGACTTCGAGAGCAAGATCTATGATTTTTTCCCCTTTTCCTCTTTTTGTGAATGTGTATGTGTATGCTTCTGTGTGAGATCTTGTCTGTATAGTTTTGCTTCCACCATTTGTCCTAGGGTTCTATCCATCCATTGTTTTGGTTTTTAAAAAATTTTTTTCTTAATAATTAATTTTAATAACTCTATTATACTTTACCTTCTTTCTTTCTTTCCTTCCTTCCTTCCTTCCTTCCTTCCCTCCTTTAGACAACGAATCATCCCAAATTGAGGAGATGGACTTTGAGAGCAAGATTTATGATTTTTTCCCCTTTACCTCTTTTTGTGAGGGTGTATGTGTATGCTTCTGTGTAAGATCTTGTCTGTATAGCTTTGCTTCCACCATTTGTCCTAAGGTTCTATCCGTCCCCCTTTTTTTTCTAAATAATTATTTTTTAATTCAATAACTTTATTATACTTTATTTTACTGTATCTTCTTTTCTGTCTTTTTTCCTTCCTTCCCTCCTTCCTTCCCTCCTTCCTCCCTCCCTCCCTCCTTTCTTTCCTTCTTGCCTTCTTTTCTTCTTTCTTCCTTCCTTCCTTCCCTCCTTTCTTTCTTTCTTTCTTCCTACTTCTACTAATTCTCTCTACTTTTTCTCCCTTTTATTCTGAGCCGTGTGGATGAAAGGCTCTTGCTGCTCCTGCCAGGAGTCAGGGCTCTACCTCTGAGGTGGGAGAGCCAACTTCAGGACACTGGTCAACAAGAGACCTCCCAGCTCCACATAATATCAAACAGTGAAAATCTCCAAGAGACCTCCATCTTAACACCAGCACCCAGCTTCACTCAACGACCAGCAAGCTACAGTGCTGGACAACCTATGCCAAACAACTAGCAAAACAGGAACACAACCCCACCCATTAGCAGAGAGGCTGCCTAAAATCATAATAAGTCCACAGACACCCCAAAACACACCACCAGACATGGACCTGCCCACTAGAGAGACAAGATCCAACCTTACCCACCACAACACAGGCACTAGTCCCCTCCACCAGGAAGCCTACACAACCCACTGAACCAACCTTAGCCACTGGGGACAGACATCAAAAACAACTGGAACTACGAACCTGCAGCCTGAAAAAAGGAGACACCAAACACTGTAAGATAAGCAAAAAGAGAAGACAGAAAAACACACAGCAGATGAAGGAGCAAGATAAAAACCCACCAGACCTAACAAATGAAGAGGAAATAGGCAGTCTACCTGAAAAAGAATTCAGAATAATGATAGTAAAGATGATCCAAAATCTTGGAAATAGGATGGACAAAATGCAAGAAACATTTAACAAGGACCTAGAAGAAATAAAGATGAAACAAGCAACGATGAACAACACAATAAGTGAAATTAAAAATACTCTAGATGGGATCAATAGCAGAATAACTGAGGCAGAAGAACGGATAAGTGACCTGGAAGATAAAATAGTGGAAATAACTACTGCAGAGCAGAATAAAGAAAAAAGAAAGAAAAGAACTGAGGACAGTCTCAGAGACCTCTGGGACAACATTAAACGCACCAACATTCAAATTATAGGGGTTCCAGAAGAAGAAGAGAAAAAGAAAGGGACTGAGAAAGTATTTGAAGAGATTATAGTTGAAAACTTCCCTAATATGGGAAAGGAAATAGTTAAGTCCAGGAAGCACACAGAGTCCCATACAGGATAAATCCAAGGAGAAATACGCCAAGACACATATTAATCAAACTGTCAAAAATTAAATACAAAGAAAGCATATTAAAAGCAGCAAGGGAAAAACAACAAATAACACACAAGGGAATCCCCATAAGGTTAACAGCTGATCTTTCAGCAGAAACTCTGCAAGCCAGAAGGGACTGGCAGGACATATTTAAAGTGATGAAGGAGAAAAATCTACAACCAAGATTACTCTACCCAGCAAGGATCTCATTCAGATTCGATGGAGAAATTAAAACCTTTACAGACAAGCAAAAACTGAGACAGTTCAGCACCACCAAACCAGCTTTACAACAAATGCTAAAGGAACTTCTGTAGACAAGAAACACAAGAGAAGGAAAAGACCTATAATAACACACCCAAAACAATTAAGAAAACGGGAATAGGAACATACATATCAATAATTACCTTAAATGTAAATGGACTAAATGCTCCCACCAAAAGACACAGATTGGCTGAATGGATACAAAAATAAGACCCATATATTTGCTGTCTACAAGAGACCCACTTCAGATCTAGGGACACATACAGACTGAAAGTGAGGGGATGGAAAAAGATATTCCATGCAAATGGAAACCAAAAGAAAGCTGGAGTAGCAATTCTCATATCAGACAAAATAGACTTTAAAATAAAGACTATTAGAAGAGACAAAGAAGGACACTACATAATGATTAAGGGATCAATCCAAGAAGAAGATATAACAATTGTAAATATTTATGCACCCAACATAGGAGCACCTCAATACATAAGGCAAAAACTAACAGCCATAAAAGGGGAAATCGACAGTAACACATTCATAGTAGGGGACTTCAACACCCCACTTTCACCAATGGACAGATCATCCAAAATGAAAGTAAGTAAGGAAACACAAGCTTTAAATGATACATTAAACAAGATGGACTTAATTGATATTTATAGGACACTCCATCCAAAAACAACAGAATACACATTTTTCTCAAGTGCTCCTGGAACATTCTCCAGGATAGATCATATCTTGGGTCACAAATCAAGCCTTGGTAAATTTAAGAAAATTGAAATTGTTTCAAGTATCTTTTCCGACCACAACGCCATGAGACTAGATATCAATTACAGGAAAAGATCTGTAAAAAATACAAAAACATGGAGGCTAAACAATACACTACTTAATAACGAAGTGATCACTGAAGAAATCAAAGAGGAAATTTAAAAATACCTAGAAACAAATGACAATGGAGACACGACGACCCAAAACCTATGGGATGCAGCAAAACCAGTTCTATGAGGGAAGTTTATAGCAATACAACCCACCTTAAGAAGCAGGAAACATCTCGAATAAACAACCTAACCTTGCACCTAAAGCAATTAGAGGAAGAAGAACAAAAAAAACCCCAAGTTAGCAGAAGGAAAAAACTCATAAAAATCAGATCAGAAATAAATGAAAAAGAAATGAAGGGAACAATAGCAAAGATCAATAAAACTAAAAGCTGGTTCTTTGAGAAGATTAACAAAATAGATAAACCATTAGCCAGACTCATCAAGAAAAGAAAGGAGAAGATACAAATCAATAGAATTAGAAATGAAAAAGAAGTAACAACTGACACTGCAGAAATACAAAAGATCATGAAAGATTTCTACAAGCAACTCTATGCCAATAAAATGGACAACCTGGAAGAAATGGACAAATTCTTAGAAATGCACAAACTGCCAAGACTGAATCAGGAAGAAACAGAAAATATGAACAGACCAATCACAAGCACTGAAATTGAAACTGTGATTAAAAATCTTCCAACAGACAAAAGCCCAGGACCAGATGGCTTCACAGGCGAATTCTATCAAACATTTAGAGAAGAGCTAACACCTATCCTTCTCAAACTCTTCCAAAATATAGCAGAGGGAGGAACACTCCCAAACTCCTTCTACGAGGCCACCATCACCTTGATACCAAAACCAGACAAGGATGTCACAAAGAAAGAAAACTACAGGCCAATATCACTGATGAACATAGATGCAAAAATCCTCAACAAAACAGTAGCAAACAGAATCCAACAGCACATTAAAAGGATAATACACCATGATCAAGTGGGGTTTATTCCAGGAATGCAAGGATTCTTCAATATAAGCAAATCTATCAATGTGATAAACCATATTAACACATTGAAAGAGAAAAACCATATGATCATCTCAATAGATGCAGAGAAAGCTTTTGACAAAATTCAACACCCATTTATGATAAAAACCCTGCAGAGAGTAGGCATAGAGGGAACTTTCCTCAACATAATAAAGGCCAAATATGACAAGCCCACAGCCAACATCATCCTCAATGGTGAAAAACTGAAAGCATTTCCACTAAGATCAGGAAGGTTGCCCACTCTCACCACTCTTATTCAACATAGTTTTGGAAGTTTTAGCCACAGCAATCAGAGAAGAAAAGGAAATAAAAGGAATCCAAATCGGAAAAGAAGAAGTAAAGCTGTCACTGTTTGCAGATGACATGATACTATACATAGAGAATCCTAAAGATGCTACCAGAAAACTACTAGAGCTAATCAATGAATTTGGTAAAGTAGCAGGATACAAAATTAATGCACAGAAATCTCTGGCACTCCTATATACTAATGATGAAAAATCTGAAAGTGAAATCCAGAAAACACTCTCATTTACCACTGCAACAAAAAGAATAAAATATCTAGGAATAAACCTACCTAAGGACACAAAAGACCTGTATGCAGAAAATTATAACACACTGATGAAAGAAATTAAAGATGATACAACTAGATGGAGAGATATACCATGTCCTTCAAATGGAAGAATCAACATTGTGAAAATGACTCTTACTACCCAAAGCAATCTATAGATTCAATGCAATCCCTATCAAACTACCACTGGCATTTTTCACAGAACTAGAACAAAAAATTTCACAATTTGTATGGAAACACAAAAGACCCCGAATAGCCAAAGCAATCTTGAGAACGAAATACAGAGCTGGAGGAATCAGGCTCCCTGACTTTAGACTATACTACAAAGCTACAGTAATCAAGACAGTATGGTACTGGCACAAAAACAGAAAGATAGATCAATGGAACAGGATAGAAAGCCCAGAGATAAACCCACGCACATATGGACACCTTATCTTTGATAAAGGTGGCAGGAATGTACAGTGTAGAAAGGACAGCCTCTTCAATAAGTGGTGCTGGGAAAACTGGACAGGTACATGTAAAAGTATGAGATTAGGTCACTCTCTAACACCATACACAAAAATAAGCTCAAAATGGATTAAAGACCTAAATGTAAGGCCAAAAACTATCAAACTCTTACAGAAAAACATAGGCAGAACACTCTATGACATAAATCACAGCAAGATCCTTTTTGACCCACCTCCTAGAGAAATGCAAATAAAAACAAAAATAAACAAATGGGTCTTAATGAAACTTCAAAGCTTTTGCACAGCAAAGGAAACCATAAACAAGACCAAAAGACAGCCCTCAGAATGGGAGAAAATATTTGCAAATGAAGCAACTGACAAAGGATTAATTTCCAAAATTTACAAGCAGCTCATGCAGCTCAATAACAAAAAAACAAACAACCCAATCCAAAAATGGGCAGAAGACCTAAATAGACATTTCTCCAAAGAAGATATACAGACTGCCAACAAACACATGAAAGAATGCTCAACATCATTAATCATTAGAGAAATGCAGATCAAAACTACAATGAGAGACCTCCCAAAAGGCAAGGAACCCCCCACGTACCTGGTTAGGGCAAAAGAAAAAACTAAACAGAGACAAAAGGATAGGGACGGGTCCTGCACCAGCGGGAGAGAGCTGTGAAGGAGGAAAAGTGTCCACACACTAGGAAGCCCCTTCGCGGGTGGAGGCTTCGGGAGGCGGAGTGGGGGAGCTTGGGAGCCGCGGAGGAGAGCACAGCAACAGGGGTGCGGAGGACAAAGCGGACAGATTCCAGCGCAGAGGATTGGGCCGACCGGAACTCGCCAGCCGAGAGCCTTGTCTGCTCGCCCGCCGGGGCGGGCGGGACTGGGAGCTGAGGCTCCGGCTTTTGTCGGAGCGCCGGGAGAGGACTGAGGTTGGCGGCGTGAACACAGCCTGCAGGGCGTTAGTGCACCGCGGCTGGCCGGGAGAGAGTCCGGGGAGAAGTCTGGAACTGCCGAAGAGGCAAGAGACTTTTACGTCCCTCTTTGTTTCCTGGTGCACGAGGAGAGGGGATTAAGAACGCTGCTTGAGAGAGCTCCAGGGACGGGCGCGAGCCGCGGCTAAAAGTGCGGAGCCCAGAGACAGACATGAGACGCTAGGGCCGCTGCTGCCGCCACCGGGAGGCCTGTGTGCGAACACAGGTCACTAGCCACACGCCCTTCCGGGGAGCCTGTGCAGCCCGCCACTGCCAGGGTCCCGGGATCCAGGGACAACTCCCCCGGGAGAACGCACAGGCGCGCCTCAGGCTGCAACTTCTTGCCGGCCCCTGCCGCCGCAGGCCCGCCCCACACTCCGTGCCCCTCCCTACCCCCGGGCCTGAGTGACCCAGAGCCTCCGAATCAGCGGCTCCTTTAACCCCGTCCTGTCTGAGCAAAGAACAGACGCCCTCCGGCGACCTACATGCACAGGCGGGGCTAAATCCAAAGCTGAGCCCCTGGGAGCTGTGAGAACAAAGAAGAGAAAGGGAAATCTCTCCCAGCAGCATCAGAAGCAGCGGATTAAAGCTCCACAATCAACTTGATGTACCCTGCATCTGTGGAATACCTGAATAGACAACCAATCATCCCAAATTAAGGAGCCCTGTGGATGAAAGGCTCTTGGTGCTGCAGCCAGGAGTCAGTGCTGTGCCTCTGAGGTGGGAGAGCCAACTTCAGGACACTGATCCACAAGAGACCTCCCAGCTGCACATAATATCAAACAGCAAAAATTTCCGAGAGATCTCCATCTCAACGCCAGCACCCAGCTTCACTCAACGACCAGCAAGCTACAGTGCTGGACATCCTATGCCAAACAACTAGCAAGACAGGAACACAACCCCACCCATTAGCAGAGAGGCGGCCCAAAATCATAATAAGTCTACAGACACCCCAAAACACACCACCGGACGTGGACCTGCCCACCAGAAAGACAAGATCTAGCCTCATCCACCAGAACACAGGCACTAGTACCCTCCACCAGGAAGCCTACACAACCCACTGAACCAACCTTAGCCACTGGGGACAGACACAAAAAACAACAGGAACTACGAACCTTCAGCCTGCAAAAAAGGAGACCCCAAACACAGTAAGATAAGCAAAATGAAAAGACAGAAAAACACACCGCAGATGAAGGAGCAAGATAAAAACCCATCAGACCTAACAAATGAAGAGGAAATAGGCAGTCTACCTGAAAAAGAATTCAAAATAATGATAGTAAGGTTGATCCGAAATCTTGGAGATAGAATGGACAATAGAATGGACAAAATGCAAGAATCAGTTAACAAGGACCTAGAAGAACTAAAGATGAAACAAGCAACGATGAACAACACAATAAATGAAATTAAAAGTACTCTAGATGGGATCAATAGCAGAATAACTGAGGCAGAAGAACGGATAAGTGACCTGGAAGATAAAATAGTGGAAATAACTACTGCAGAGCAGAATAAAGAAAAAAGAATGAAAAGAACTGAGGACAGTCTCAGAGACCTCTGGGACAACATTAAACGTACCAACATTCGAATTATAGGGGTTCCAGAAGAAGAAGAGAAAAAGAAAGGGACTGAGAAAATATTTGAAGAGATTATAGTTGAAAACTTCCCTAATATGGGAAAGGAAATAGTTAATCAAGTCCAGGAAGCACAGAGAGTCCCATACAGGATAAATCCAAGGAGAAATACGCCAAGACACATATTAATCAAACTGTCAAAAATTAAATACAAAGAAAACATATTAAAAGCAGCAAGGGAAAAACAACAAATAACACACAAGGGAATCCCCATAAGGTTAACAGCTGATCTTTCAGCAGAAACTCTGCAAGCCAGAAGGGAGTGGCAGGACATATTGAAAGTGTTGAAGGAGAAAAACCTGCAACCAAGATTACTCTACCCAGCAAGGATCTCATTCAGATTTGATGGAGAAATTAAAACCTTTAGAGACAAGCAAAAGCTGAGAGAGTTCAGCACCACCAAACCAGCTCTACAACAACTGCTAAAGGAACTTCTCTAGGCAAGAAACACAAAAGAAGGAAAAGACCTACAATAACAAACCCAAAACAATTAAGAAAATGGGAATGGGAACGCACATATCGATAATTACCTTAAATGTAAATGGACTAAATGCTCCCACCAAAAGACACAGATTGGCTGAATGGATACAAAAACAAGACCCATATATTTGCTGTCTACAAGAGACCCGTATGCTAACACATATATATGGAATTTAAGAAAAAAAAAATGTCATGAAAAACCTAGGGGTGAAACAGGAATAAAGACACAGACTTACTAGAGAATGGACTTGAGGCTATGGGGAGGGGGAAGGGTAAACGGTGACAAAGCAATAAAGAGGCATGGACATGTATACACTACCAAACGTAAGGTAGATAGCTAGTGGGAAGCAGCCGCATAGCACAGGGAGATCAGCTCGGTGCTGTGTGACCGCCTGGAGGGGTGGGATAGGGAGGGTGGGAGGGAGGGTGACGCAAGCGGGAAGAGATATGGGAACATATGTATATATATAACTGATTCATTTTGTTGTGAAGCTGAAACTAACATACCATTGTAAAGCAATTATGCTCCAATAAAGATGTTTAAAAAAAAAAAAAAAAGAAGATGGAATAAAATTTAGGTTTTTTCTAAAAAAAAAAAAAAAAAAAAACTACAATGAGATATCATCTCACACCAGTCAGAATGGCCATCATCAAAAAGTCTAGAATAAATGCTGGAGAGGGTGTGGAGAACAGGGAACACTCTTGCACTGCTGGTGGGAATGTGAATTGGTTCAGCCACTATGGAGAACAGTATGGAGGTTCCTTAAAAAACTACAAATAGAACTGCCATATGACCCAGCAATCCCACTACTGGGCATATACCCTGAGAAAACTAAAATTCAAAAAGAGTCATGTACCAAAATGTTCATTGCAGCTCTATTTACAATAGCCTGGAGATGGAAACAACCTAAGTGCCCATCATCGGATGAATGGATAAAGAAGATGTAGCACATATATACAATGGAATATTACTCAGCCATAAAAAGAAACGAAATTGAGCTATCTGTAATGAGGTGGATAGACCTAGAGTCTGTCATACAGAGTGAAGTAAGTCAGAAAGAAAAAGACAAATACCGTATGCTAACACATATATATGGAATTTAAGAAAAAAAAAATGTCATGAAGATCCTAGGGGTAAGACAGGAATAAAGACACAGACCTACTGGAGAACGGACTTGAGGATATGGGGAGGGGGAAGGGTGAGCTGTGACAGGGCAATTGAGAGGCGTGGACATATATACACTAACAAACGTAAGGTAGATAGCTACTGGGAAGCAGCTGCATGGCACAGGGATATTAGCTCGGTGCTTTCTGACCGCCTGGAGGGGTGGGATAGGGAGGGTGGGAGGGAGGGAGACGCAAGAGGGAAGAGATATGGGAACATATGTATATGTATAACTGATTCACTTTGTTATAAAACAGAAACTAACACACCATTGTAAAGCAATTATACCCCAATAAAGATGTTAAAAAAAAAAAAAGAAAATCATTTTTGATTCAACCTACCGAGCACCAAGTGCATCAAGTGCAGAATAGAAGAATAAAGGGTGATTTGACTTCAAAAAAAAAAAAGAGATTACAAGCAATTCAAAAATACTTGTATAGAAATGACCAGATTCAGTAATCTGAAAACAAATTGGCAAAATTTTTCTATTTTGTATCAATGGGGTTTAAAATTAATAGAAACATATATATACACAATGTAGAAAATTACAGACTTATTAGTAGGCTACAAATGAAGAGATAAAGCTATATTAATGTATTTTTACATATTACTTGTAAGACAATGTAGTTATTATACAAACGGCTATTCTAGTCTACTTATTTATTTATTTGGCTTCATTGGGTCTTCATTGCTGTGTGTGGGCTTTCTCTAGTTGTGACGAGCAGGGGCTACTCTTCGTTGCAGTGCACGGGCTTCTCATTGCGGTGGCTTCTCTTGTTGCGGAGCACGGGCTCTACGTGCGCGGGTTTCAGTAGTTGTGGCACATGGGCTCAGTAGTTGTGCCACACGGGCTTAGTTGCTCTGTGGCATGTGGGATCTTCCCATACCAGGGCTTGAACCCGTGCCCCCTGCATTGGCAGGCGGATTCTTCACCACTGCACCACCAGGGAAGTCCCCAAATGGCTATTCTAAAGGAGCATCTAGATGCCCTTCCTGGGAAGTGTCACATTGCGAGTAGTGTCAGGTATAACGTGAACACGCTCTCATTAAACACAAGCCAGGTAACCAATGATTCCTCACTCATGAAAGTGGTTCTCCGTTTACAAATGACCCTGTACATAGCAGCTACATGCATCAGAGAAAAATGGAAACACTACAGAGTCAAAATCAAATTAACATTTGTGATCAGGCCCATTTTAGCGTGAGACTCAAGCCGAACAGCCCTCCCAAGTCTACACAGTTAAAAGGTGCAGAGAGGTGGTGCAGTGGTTAAGAAGCTGCCTGCCAATGCAGGGACGGTTCGAGCCCTGGTCCAGGAAGATCCCACATGCCGCGGAGCAACTAAGCCCATGGGCCACAAACTACTGAAGCCCGCGCGCCTAGAGTCCATGCTCTGCAACAAAAGAAGCCACGTAATGAGAAGCCCATGCACCACAACAAAGAGTAGCCCCCCTCGCCGCAACTAGAAAAAGCCCGTGTGCAGCAATGAAGACCCAACGCAGCCAAAATTAAATAAATAAATTTATTTTTTCAAAAAGGTGCAGAGAGAACAAAGGTCACTATGAACATATCACTTATAAAACTATTCTCCATTCAAACAATGTGCTTTCACTTCCTCTTGTAGCAAACAAGGTTAATAAGAGTACTTACATCACCATTATGAGTAATAAGTGAAGTGACACAGATAAAGCTTGAAAAGTGCTTAGCACTTAGTAATAAGCACTTCACATAAGTGTTACCATTATTATTATATCCCCCTTGGACATCAGCAATTATCTCCAACGATCCTAGAAACTTATTTGTCAATCTCTCCACTCATTCTACAGATGTAATCTAACAACGCGATGCAAAGCAACTGTAAAGTGAAAATAACCAGTCTCTCAAAGATACAGAATTTCATTATGTTAATGAAAGTACTATTTTAAAAATGATGATAAGACACAAAATAGCAATTGACGTAGGAAGAACTAAGGATGATGAAGGGATGGGAACGTCCAAACATGTATTTTAATACCAAAGTGTCTCCACCTTAATTTACCAATAAATTGCCCCAGGAATCCTATGATGGCACACACCATGAGCATTCACTTCTCCCAGTTTTATCTACTAGCAATATGCTTTCTTCTCCACCTGGGGAATTTCTGCTCACCTTCCTCAGAATCAAAGTTAACATTTACTTCCTGTAGTCTTTCCCAAGCTCCCAAGGCAGAACCGTCTCTCCCTCCGGGGCCCCACAACACTGAGTTGACAGTGCTAGCAAAGCGATCCTCAGACTGTATTCCATTAAGTGCCACAAGCAAGTCTTCCCTGCTAGACCCTTAAGTTCTTTGAAAGCAAGGACTATGTTCCCATTGCCCAGCACAGTCCATGACATAGAAGGCACACAAGATGCATGATGAATTGAACTGGATCCTAGAATTTTAGGATTGGGAAGGGCCAAAGAGGCAACATTTGTTTTCAGATGCAAAAAGGAGACTCAAAGAAGATTGAGTGACTTGCCCAAGTCACAGAGACAGTGGCTGTGACAAGACTGCTACTCAAGTTTTCTTTCCCAATAAAATTCATGAGAACAGGACTGGCTCACTGTGTCTGGCTCACTGCTCCAAACTGGTTCATCAAGCACAGAATCTGGATGTATAGTAGATCCTCAAGTAACTGCTTTGATTACAAAACACTATAAATGTCAATCCATAAACGTTGAGAAACAGAGATATCCTAGTTTAATTTTTGCACCGTTCTCATATCAATTCCCAACTAAAAATTCTGAGAAATAAGCAAAATCACCTTGTATGGCATCATATTATATGAAAGTAATATATGTCAAACATTCTGCTTTCTGGCATTAACACATTTAAAGCGACCCCTGTTTCCAGGCTTACAGGTTTTCAGAAGCCTGTCTACGTAAAGTAAATAGTGAGATAAAATTGACATACTGTACACCAACATCCAAAAACATTATTCATACTGTGCAGACTATGTCAAACGCTAATAAAATGCAAGTGACAACTTGCCTTTGTGGAAACTAGACACAAGGATTCACACTTTGAGGAAGTTCAAGTTCACCAGCCAACAGCCACACCACGATTTGCTGCCAGCACGGAGAGGCGCTAAGGAGTATGCCTACTTCCAGGAAGTAAAACACTTGGATTTCATCAATGGGGAGGTCAGTAAGAGAGCCAGGACGCCCAACGAACAAGTGTTAAAGGAAACAAGCAGTCTCCTTTCCGTCTCTCAGAATTAGTAGATATCAGAGAGCATGAGTCCTTCCAGGAAATTCACGTAAGCGAGTCCCTAGAATTCTGACACACACTGCAATCGAAGGGGGCTATGAGGCCGAAGAAGGCCCGGGTACCATTAAGGCCCCTCCGGAAGGTATTTCTTGCACAAGGAAGGGATAAGAAAGCACTACCAGGCACAAAGGTGGAACCGCCAGCAAGGGAGCAGCCTCTGGGCGGATCCCAACGCCACCTCTGAGCCTCAGGCCCTCCCCACGCTCCCGTTCCAGCCAGACGCCCAGACCCGGCACTCTGGATCCCATCAAGGCGGGCGGTGGCCGACTCCACTCAGAGGGGCCGCAGTCCCTCACGGACCCCCAGAGCTAATGGGCGGAGACACCTCCTCAAAGAGTAACGGCCGCGGCCAAGCACCCCCGCCCACCCGAGCCCGGATCGCCCCGCCTGCGGCCTTCCCCGGCCTGTCGCCCACCCCGCAGGCCAAGCCGGGCTGGTATTAGCCCCGACCCGGCTGCGGGGCCCCGACTCCTCCTGCAAGGCTCCAAGGCGGTGGGAGTGAGCAGGTGCTGGGAGAAGGGTCGGCCCGGGGCCCGCGGCCCCTCAGCACTCACCATGGCGATTCCCCTAAGCCTGCAGCTAACAGCACCCACCCCGCGCGGAGCCTCCCGCGGTCAGGTGACTCTGCAGCCCCTCCAAGCCCCGCCCCCTCTAGCTCCGCCTTCGGACGCTGCAGGCAGCTCCTAGATTGGCCCTCCAAGTCTCGCGTATTTATTGGTCCTTGTCACTTCACGCTGGACTGAGGAACCTAGGCGCCAGCCAATCTCTCCACAGTGTGTGGCGGGACAGTGCGGAGTAGGGGGAAATCCATCGGCTGCAGGAAGGAGACAGCAAGAGCCTAAGGCAGCGTTTGCGTCTGCCTAAAAGGGAGGAATAAAAGGAGTGGGAGCTGCCGGAGCACATTCACTTTCTGCCTTGGCGCGTGTACTCGCAGCGCGCACGCTCAAGAGGAAGACCAGGATTGGTTTACGGGGTAGTCGCAACTTCTTGTCCCAACCAATCCAGATGCAGCGGGGGGGTGGGTCCCGGCCCTCACTGGCTGGCGAGACGTCCGCGCGCGGGTTTCGTCGCGTTGCAGCTGTTTGCGGGTGTAGTCTTTGTCCGCGCCATGGAACCTGGTCTGATCCGGCGTTTAGCCCCGCGCCTGGGCATCGCCGAGCCGGAGGTGCTGAGGTGAGTCCGGTCGGGCGCACCCCAGCGGCCCTGCGCCCTCAGAAGGGATTTAGGCCCTACCTTAAGAAAAACCTCCCGACAGTGAGCTTCGTGAGCAGGCCGGAGGGGCGAGTGTAGACGCCCCTGGGAACAGCTAGCACTGTGGGATGCACGGTGGTGGGAAAGGGAGAGAGGCGGAGAGCTTGGGTCGTTTCCCTGAAACTTATTGAGAGTGCGTTTACGGCGGAGGCAGACCTACGGGGTAGAGACCTCATGGAGGGCAGTGTCTAACGTGGCAACGACTACGCAGGAAGTGGAATGGGGTGGTGTGCGGAGCCGCTGGGGATGGAGCGGAGCGCAGCTTCTCTGCAGCCTTTAATTTAAAAGAAACTTGCGAGAAAGCCTCGGATGGGGGGGGGCGCCATTGGCGCTGAGACCCGATTTATAGAAGGTGCCAGCCACGGGAAGATGTGCGAAGAGGGCCCAAGCAGGGACAGCAGCCTGTGCAAAACCCCGGAGATGGGAAGGACTTTTGCATGATCCAGGGTTAGAAATAAAGTATTGGGGCTTCCCTGGTGGTGCAGTGGTGAAGAATCCGTCTGCCAATGCAGGGGACACAGGTCGAGCCCTGGTCCGGGAAGATCCCACATGCCGCGGAGCAGCTAAGCCTGTACACCGCAATTACTGAGCCTGCACTCTAGAGCCCGTGAGCCACAACTACTGAAGCCCGCGTGCCTAGAGCCTGTGCTCCGCAACAAGAGAAGCCACCGCAATGAGAAGCCTGCGCACTGCAACGAAGAGTAGCCCCCGCTCGCCGCAAGAGAAAAACCGCGTTTAGCAACGAAGACCCAACACAGCCGATAAGTAAATAAATGTTAAAAAAAGAAAGAAAGAATTGTAGTTAAACTGGGGGGGCAGGGCTAGCCTGGGTGCTTGGACTGTCAATTAGGTGACAGAAGGGAAGGAAAGGAACACCTCCTGGACTCGTAATCATTTAGAACAGTGGTTCTCAAAGTGTGGTGCCTGGACCAGCAGTATCAGTATCTCCTTGGAACTTGGTAGAAATGCACATTTTTAGGCCCCACTATAGGCCTACTGATCAGAAACTCGGGCTGGGACCAGCAATCTTTTCACAAGCCCCAAGGTGACTGTCATGTACACTAAAGTTTGAGAACCACAGATTTATTTTTATTTATTTATGTATGTAAGTATGTATGTATGTATGTACGTATGGCTGCGTTGGGTCTTCGTTACTGTGCGCCGGCTTTCTCTAGTTTCGGCGAGTGGGGGCTACTCATAGTTGCGGTGCGCGGGCTTCTCATTGCAGTGGCTTCTCTTGTTGCAGAGCATGGCCTCTCAGCGCGTGGGCTCTAGAGCGCAGGCTCAGTAGCTGTGACGCAGGGCCTTAGTTGCTCCGCGGCATGTGGGATATTCCTGGACCAGATATCGGACCCGTGTACCCTGCATTGGCAGGCGGATTCTTAATCACTGCACCACCAGGGAAGTCCCAAGAACCACAGATTTAGAGGAAGGAGGAACCCTGGTCTCACTTGCCTGCCTATGTCACAATTCATGCTTGTTCCAGTAATGGAAGGCTGAAAGAAGGGTTGGCCTTTTTGGGAGGATTTCAGGAACTTACTTTTGCTTGAAAGTACTTGAGCACAGTGATGTCTGGAGTCAGAGGGTCTGTTCTGTTTTGTAGAACCCTGTCCTCCCCCAAAAGATGGGAGTTTCATTCCCAGCCCCAAATAAACTTGCATAGGAATTAGGGTCGGAGTGAAGTTCGCCAGGCTGAATTCATTGTTTACCAAAGTATTGGGCAGACTTCTGGGAAAGAGTTTTAGTGAATGTGTTGCTCAGGAAAGCAGAGGAGTACTTGAGACTGTCCCATGTGAAGTGTATTGGCCTAGCGGCACGAACCACAGAAACCAGCAATGCAGTCATGTGCCTGGACCTTGCAGCTTCCTACGTGAAGTTCCCCTTGGACAGGGTAAGTAGGTCCCACTGAATGTCTGAATAATCTGGTGCAACACTGAAGTTTAATCATGTTTTCATCTCTGGTGAAAACTCCATCAAAACTCCGTGTTTTAGAATTTTCCTGGCTATTCTCGTATGTTATTCTAGATGAACTTTAGAATCATTTTGTAGAGTTTGAGAAAAAAAATTTTTTTGCAACATTCTCTCTATTCTTTACTACCTAGTTTTCCTGAGCACCCCTTTCTTTACAGAAGGCTGTCTTCCACACTGCCACTAGCATCATTCTCCTAAATCACATACTTTAAAACCCATGTATTATTTTTCTTCCAGTGTCACAGTGGTTGAGAGCCAAGCTATGGCAAGGCTCACATGTTGAGACCAAATCTCAACACCACCGGTTACTAACTCTGTGTGTCTCTAGTTTCCTCATCCATCAAATGGGGATAAAGGTATCCATTTCACTGGATAATTGTAAGGAGGAAACAATGTACTATATGTTACACTGTTAACACAGTGCCTGTCACATAATGGTACACTGATAAAAATGGTGGCATTAAAAACACCATTGGCTCCCCATGGGTTGGCTCCCCATTAACATCAAACTCTCCAGCCCTTCTTGAACCCTACTAACCTCAAGCTACACTGTTCACTTAACAGACCATGCATCTTAATGACTGACTTTGTAAATGCAATGCCTTTTTTTTTTTAACCTGGAATGCTTTTCTAGCAAGCTCCTGTTTGTCTTAAAATGACCCTGCCTTGCTGTTACATCCTTTATTAAGCTTTCCTTTCCCAAGCAGAGTTGGTGTCCCTCAGTTGTTGATCCTCCTGTTTCTCTCCCAGTTTCCCTCTTATCTCCCTTTCACACACACTCTCCCTCCCCACCTCACTCCCACTACTTCCCTCCTTTGTTTTTCCAATGAATTGCACATTGGCACCTTTGTTAAAGCAAATAACCATATATGCATCTCCTGTGTTTTTTAATTCACAGCTTGGCTGTGGTAACACTATGTTGTATTTTAAATTATCTGCACACATGCATGACTGCCTTTCTATAGTATGAGCTTATTGCCAGCGGTACTTAACTTGCCTGATATGATTACTGATTTTTGACTAAATGAAGCTAAACCTTTAGGTAGAGTGACTTGCCACAGAATTAATTAATCTTGGAAAGTTGACTTATTAAACAAGTGTTAAAGGCACTAATATACAGCACTTACGATTTTTATGATTCATCTGTTTTTCCTTTCAAAGGATTATTTAATTAAACTTTCTGGTTTGAACAAGAAGATGTATCAGAGTTGCCTTAAATCTTTTGAGTGTTTACTGGGCCTGAACTCGAATATTGGAATAAGAGACCTAGCTGTACAGTTTAGCTGTACAGAAGCAGTGAACATGGCTTCAAAGATACTGCAAAGGTATGAGGCATATAACTGAAAATCGATACTGATACATAAAGCAGAAATATCCAATGTCATGGTAATTTTCCGTCTTAAAAAATAACTAATATGCTGAAGTGACAGAATGCGTATCTTATACATTTAAATAGTTTGTAAGTTCTGATTTGCATTTTCAGTTTCTTTGAAATAATATTTTCTAACAAATAACTCTGCAAACACTGCTTTCACTTAGCTATGAGTCCAGTCTTCCACAAACACAGCAAGTGGATCTTGACTTATCCAGGCCGCTTTTCACCACTGCTGCACTACTTTCAGCATGCAAGTAAGTGTTCCTTTGAACATTCAGAAAAGTCTGTAATTTATAAATAAATTTCTCGTTGCCAAAGAATACTTCTAATTTAGTTGATTTCAACTCAGAGCATATTTTCCTAAATAACCTTAATAGTGGCCAAGTGACCTGATTCTCAGTTTATCCCACGATGGACCTGACAACTAGGAACTAGTGTTGCCCAAAGCCCACTTGCCAAGTGACAGCCACATATATGTATATGTATGCTAAGTCATGAAACCTATCATTAAAACAGTGCTTAGTTGTGATTTTCCAGTCACATTTTTTAAAGTACTGATTGCAACTCTTTTTCAAGTAATTTATAAAACTTTTCAATGATAAATTCTTAATTTGAATCTTTGGGGTTATCTGTGTGTATACTGAAATTTTACCCTGGAAATATTAGTAATTGTTATCTTTGTCTAAAGTTGTCTTGTTTTATCTTGCTGGAAAACTCATTAGAAAACAAATTGTAGCTGGTGCTTAAAGAATAGGTTTCTTACTATTTAACCACTAATTTTGGTGTGTTTGGCTCCCTTAGCTACTATTAGTGAATAGAAATAGTCCCTTTATTTCAACAAAGGTATATGTATGTGTGGAGGGAGTATGGCTGTTATGGTAGAAAGCAGTATTGACAACCTCACTTTTGAAAGCACGTTTCACTGAACAAAGAAAGGTTTGAATGGGTCTGTTATTTTAAATAAGTTTGTTTTGTATTTTTCATTAGTGGTTGTTGTGAAGTGTTATTGGGGGGGGTTTTGGAGGGGAGAGTGGTTTATATTCTTGTAGTCATATAAATATAAGCATCATAAGTGTTTAAAGTGAGTTAAACACTTTAAAATGCTGTAATTGTCATTTAACAAGTTAACACCTGAGATGTATAAGAGTTCTATAAAGCATGAAGTACTATAGCAAATGTTTTTATGTGCCCTATTTGTTATGTAACAGACCCCGTGTGCATTTTATCTCTCGCAGTACAATAAATAACTAAATAAATAGCTTTAAAAGGTAAGTTTGCATGGTTTTAGCTAATGATATACGTTTGAAATAAAGGGAAAATTAAACAGTTGGGAGCTCTTCATAAAGCCTTAGTGGAAAGGAAATAAGTTGATAACTGGTTGGCCAAAGAAGATAACAATACTGATCTTAAGAACAGTAAGTTATCAAATTCTTTTGTAGGATTCTAAAGCTAAAGGTGGACAAAAATAAAATGGCAGCCACATCCGGTGTAAAAAAAGCCATGTTTGATCGACTCTGTAAACAGTTAGAGAAGATTGGGCAGCAGATCGACAGTGAGTATTCATTCCACGTTGCAAGAATGTGTCATTTGAAAGAACGTCTCTGAAATATATATTCTTGTCTATCTGTAGACAAGATCGGTTTTTACTGAGAAAATTACTATTCTTTTCTATTTTTCAAATAAAATAGCTTAATAACTAAAAAACAAAAACAAAATAACCAACCCTGTGATTCCGTAAATTCATACCTAGAAAATAGATTCTCTGTTCTGAAGTCTGACAGGAAAAGCCAAAGAAAAGAGAAGGGCAAGATCATTTGCCTTCTCCTTATCCTAGTATTTGGTCAATCAAGGTATCTGGTTTTTATTTGTGATCCAAAATAAGCCCCAAAACTAAAATTGAAAATAGGAGAAAAAATAACTCTGATAATACTTTTTTTTCCCCCTAAAGGAGAGCCTGGAGATTCAGCTACTCCACCATGGAAGAAAAAGAAGACAGTGGTTGAACCTTCAGCAACGGGTGAAGCATTATTAACACCGGATGAACATTGAAATTAGTACAATGGGATTAGTGTACAGTGGGTTTAATGCAGTGAACAGCCCTTTGCTGCTTTAGCAGCTTGCCTTGACAAGAGTCAGATTTTATATTTGCAGCAACATAGATGGATCTAGAAATTATCATACTAAGTGAAATAAGTCAGAAAGAGAAAGACAAATACCATATGATATCACTTGTATGTGGAATCTAAAATATGACACAAATGAACTTATCTACGAAACAGAAACAGACTCACAGACATAGAGAACAGACTTGTTGCCAAGGAGTAGGGTTCGATTGGGAGTTTGGGACTATCAGATACAAACTATTATATATACGAAGGATAAACAACAAGGTCCTACTGTAGCACAGGGAACTATATTCAGTATCCTGTGATAAACCATAATGGAAAAGAATATACATATATGTATAACTGAATCACTTTGCTGTACACCAGAAACTAACACAACATTGTAAATCAACTGTACTTCAATTAAAAAAAAAAGTCAGATTTTAACTAAATCCTGGAAGTTAATCATTTGATAAGACCAGTTTTCCAAGCAGTAGTTTACAGAAGTATCATGTAATTAAGAATACATCTGAAGGCAAACTGCTGAGGTTCAAATCCTGCTTTACCACCGAGTGATTTTAGGAAAGTGACAATTTCTGTGAGCCTCAACTTCCTAATCTATAAAATGTGATTAATATTAGCACCCATTTCACATAATTGTGGTGAGGGTTGAATGAGATAATACAATTAAAAAGTGCTGGATTCAGGGCTTGATAAATGTTAGCTATCATCAAGATGTCTTGGAATGCTTGGAGTGTAAGGGAGAGCGAAAAACTGATGTGTTAACTTCTGTTTCCACTTCTCATTTTGGTATCTTATTCCCTATTACCTTAATTAAGATAGAGGTTTTAAAGTAAACAAGCTTACTTCTTTCTTACTCATTTGTAAACATAAGGATTTTGAAACATTAAAAATTTTTTTTCTCTCATAGAAATAGAGAATGTAGTAGAGATCCCACATAAACCGCAAAAAGATGAAGATCTGACACAGGATTATGAACAGTGGAAAAGGAAAATTTTGGAAAATGCTGCCAAAGCACAAAAGGCTACAACAGAGTGATTTCAGCTTCCGGACCACCTGTACTGCAAACCAGCGGTGCATCTGCCACCTCAAGGAAGATGTGAGGGCTTTGGAAATTTGTTTGAACTTTTATAACAAGGATCCTATCCTTAATAGCAAAGAAACCAGCATTGGGGCTGAGCAGGGTGGCTCTCACATGGGCAGCAAATTCGTTAGATAAGCCACAGTGCCTGGTTGGCTCAGCCTTGGCTCCCCACAGGTCTGCTCTCTCCTACAAAATGTCATTGAAACCATTTTGCTTTCTTGTTTTGTTTTAAGCAAAAGACAGTCTCCTGTCCTATCCAGAATATGAAATTCAAGCTGAATGGAGTCTAAAGATTTTAAGTTTTTGTGTTAATCTCTTGGTTTGACTAAATATATAGTACAACCTAAGTTAATAAATATTATTTTTATATGCATTCAAGGTGCAGTTGTTATCAGTTTGGGAGAATCTGTGGTATGCCAAAAGCCGTCTACTCTAGCAGGAAAAAAGCCCAGGTTGCTGAACACTGAACCATACTGCTCCCCAGAGCACAAACTCTTGAATCAGACTTTCTGGGTTTAAAACACTACTCAGCCATTTACCACCTGTGAAACCTTGAGCAAATTAATTAGCTTCTTTATGCCAAATCAATAAGTAGGAATAAAAATAATGTCTACCTCATAGAATAATTTGGAGGAGTATCTGAGCTAATACATGGAAAGCATTTAGTACAGCTCCTGGTGTAAGTATTTAGTAAGTATTAAAATACAGAAAGAAACACATAGAGGTCTCACATAATTATATATTAGCATCATATTAAAAAATTAAGAAACAGACTAAAGTGTGACAACATGGATAGACCTAGAGGGTATTATGCTAAGTGAAATAAGTCAGACAGAAGTACAAATACCGTATGATCTCATGTGGAATCTAAAAACAAAACACGAATGGACAAAACAAACAAAGAACAAATTGGTGGTTGCCAGAGGGGAGGTGGATAGGGGGGATGAGTGAAATAGGTGAGGGAGATTAAGGAGTACAAACTACCAGTTATAAAATAAATGTCATGGGGATGTAATGTACAGCATAGGGAATATGGTCAATAATATGTAATCACTGATGACATGATAACTAGACTGGTGATCATAATGTGTAGAAATATCAAATCACTATATTGTACACCTGAAATTTATATAATATTGTAAGTCAATTATACTTTAAAAAAGAGCCCAAGGTTTATTTTCTTTGATATCCACATACTGAAAAATGTAACCTTACTAAATACTTACTTTAAAACTATGGAAAAGGGCCTGGAAAGATAAGTTGCTAGGGGCTCTGAGGCATCATGCCAGACATGATTTTAACCAAAATTAAGAATACATGATCTACTACAAAGCTAACTTCAAAACTCCAATAAAATATCAACATATCTAAGGAGAATAAAATGCATGGAGAGATTGCATGTTCATGGATAGAAAGGCTCAATATTGTTGAGATGTTAGTTCTTCCCAACTTGATGTATAGATTCAACACAATTCCAATCAAAGTCCCAGCATTTTGTGGACATCAACAGACTAAAGTTTATATGAAAATTAAAAGACCCAGAACAACAAGTCGATATTGAAGGAGAAGAACAATGCTGGCGAGGATGTGGAACAACAGGAACTCTCATTCGTTGCTTGTGGTAAGGCATAATGTTACAGCTACTTGGAAGACAGTTTGGGAGCTTCTTACGAAACTAAACATACTCTTACCATGTAATCCAGTAATCACGCTCCTTGGTACTTGCTTAAATGAGTTGAAAACTTAAGTCTGCAAAAACCTACACATTGATATTTATTGCACCTTTATTCATAATTGCCAAAATTTAGAAGCAACCAAGATGTCTTTCAGTAGGTGAATGGATAAACTGTAGTACATCCAGACCATGGAATATTATTCAGCACTAAAAGGAAATGAGCTATCACATCATGAAAAGACATGGAGGACATTTAAATGCGTACTTCTAAGTGAAAGAAGCCAATATGAAAAGGCCTTATGGCTCCAAGTATATGACACTATGAAAAAGGAAAGAACTATGGAGACAGTAAAAAGATCAGTGGTCTCCAGGGGTTGGGGTGGGGGCAGAGATGAATAGGCAGAGCATAAAGGATTTTTAGGGCAGTGAAACTATTCTGTATGATATTACAATGGTGGATATATATCATTATACATTCATCAAAACCCACAGAATGTGCAATACCAAGAGTGAACCCTAATGTTAGCAATGGACTTTGGGTGATAACAATGTGTCATTGTAGGTTCATCAACTGTAGTAAATACACCCACTGTAGCGGGTGATGTCAATAGTGGAGGAGGTTGTGGATGAGGCGGTATGGGCAGGTACAGAGGGCATAGCGGAAATCTCTGTCCTTCCTGCTCAATTTTGCTATGAACCTAAAAACTGCTCTAAAAAAATAAAGTTTATTAACTTTCAAAAATAAAGAATACATGATCTAATTAAATATTTCCATGAAGAATGCAATAAAGTGATTGCATCCAAATTTTTAAAGCCTAATCAGAATGGAATCAATAATAGTGGTTGCCTTCTATCTGCTGTAAATAAGGTATAATACCTGCTGCATAGAACAGGAGTAACTAAGGGAGTGATTTTCTTTCCCTGCCCCTTTTAATTCTAGACATTTAGCAAGCTAAGGTTAGAGAAATGCTGTAATCAAATGATCCCACACATGCATAATGTCCCACAGCCATGTGGTAGAGGGGAATGAACGTGAGCTTTGGAACCACATGCACTTGCATTTAAATCTGACTCTGCCACTTATACCCTGAGGAAATATTACAACCTTAATGAGCTTCAGTTTCCTTGTTTATAAAATGGAAATATTATCTACCTTGTGAGAATTAAAGGTAATATTTGTAAAGTGTGTGACACTTAGAAGGCATTCACTAAATAGTGCTTCTATTATTACTTTGATCTAAAATGGATGTGAGTCTTTTCCTCATTTATTTTAAGAAGGTATATAATTTGATTTTGGTACCAAGATTTAGATTCTAGCTTTGGGTCAAAGCAATCTATTCATCACCAGGTAAAATTAAAGCACATTCACTTTTTTAAAAAATTGTGGTAAATATAAAATTCACTATCTTAACAATTTTTAAGAGTACAGTTCACTAGTGTTAAGTACATTCACATTGTTATGTGATCTCCAGAACTCTTCATCTTGCAAAGCTGACTCTACCCATGAAACCCATTAAACAACTCCCATTCCTCCCTCCCCCAGCCTCTGGCAGCCACCATTCTACCTCCGTCTGAATTTTAACTATTCTAGCTAGATACTTCATCTAAGTGGAATCATATGGTATTCATTTTTTGCTGTTTTTCACTTAGCATAATGTCCTTGAGGTTCATTATATTGTGGCATGTGTCAGAATTTCTTTCCTTTTTAAGTCTGAATAATTTTCCATTGTGTGGATATACCACACTTTATCCATTCATCTGTCAATGAACATTTAGGTTGCTTTTACCTCTTGGCTGTTGTGAATAGTGCTGCTATAGACGTGTATAGTTATGTGTCTCTTGGAGATCCTGCTTTCTATTATTTTGGGCATTTACCTGGAAGTGACATTTGATAATTCTGTTTTTAAATTTGAGGAACCACCAGGAAACATATTATGTTTTCCATAATAACTGCATCATATTACATTCCCACCAACAGTGCACAAGGGTTCCAATTTCTCCACATCCTGGCCAACACGTATTTTCTGGTTTTTTTTTGTTAGTAGCCATCCTAAATGGGTGTGAGGTGGTATCTCATTGTGGTTTTGATTTGCATTCCTCTAATGATTAGTGAGCACTTTTTCATGTGCTTGTTTGCCATTTGGGAAAATGTCAGTTCAAGTCCTTCACCCATTTTTTTAATAGGTTTTTTGTTGTTGAGTTGTTCTTTATATAGTGTAAATATTAACCCCCTATTAAAAAATTATTGCAAATATTTTCTCCCATTCTTAAGATTGCCTTTTCACTGTTGATTTCATGAGAATAAATATAAGTACTGTTTGTGACTTTTTCTTCTATGCCCTGAAAGCAGGTGATGGTAATATATCTTGATTATCTGGAATATAGTAGGTACTTCGTTATTTTTTAAACTAGTTGTGGGGTAGGGGAATTGCCTTAAAGCAATCTTGTCCAAATGCCCTCCTAGGGCAGGAATCCTTCACAATTTTCCAACACATTCATACTCCAGCTATGGAAGCTTACTACTTAGTGGGTCCATATTTCAGTACTGTTGTAAAGACTTTCTGGAAGCTCATTTCTTTAACAGCTCCTCTTGGCTTATTTAACTGATCAAAAAATGTTTTATCATGGAAGTTTTCAAATGTATACAACAAATATATACCTCTTTACTAGAAGACAATATTATGCTACCCCATACTGACTACCCAAACCCAACAGTTAAGATTTTGCCACACTTGCTTAACTGTATCTCCCTTTTTCCTGAAGTCATTTAACCCACATTATAGCCACATTACCATTATCATACGTCACAATATTAATAGAAATTCTATCATCAGATATGCAATTTAAAAAAAATTATTTAGTTTTGGCTGCATCAGGTCTTCGTTGCTGCACGCGGGCTTTCTTTAGTTGAGGTGAGTGGGGGCTACTTGTCATTGCAGTGCACGAGCTTCTCATCGCGGTGGCTTCTCTTGTTGAGGAGCACAGGCTCTAGGCATATGGGCTTCAGTAGTTGTGGTGCACGGGCTTAGTTGCTCCGCGGCATGTGGGATCTTCCCAGACAAGGGCTCGAACCCGTGTCCCCTGCATTGGCAGGCAGATTCTTAACCACTGCCACCACCAAGGAAGCCCAAATATGCAATTTAGAATTAAAGTTCCCTGGATGTCTCTGAAATATCTTTTATCGTTTGTTTGCTCAAATCAGGGTCAAGACAAGGTCCACACTTGACAGTGGGTTGCTAATTTTTAATTTTAAAAGCAATACATGCTCATTGTTAAAAAAAAAATTCAAATGATTTAGAAAGTAATAAAGTGAAAAGTAGAATTCCCTCTCTCCCCATCACCCACTTTCTACACCACACTGTTAACTTTCTTGCATAACCTAGAAAAGTTTAATGCACATATAAGCATGTCTCTCCATAAATGGGATAATACCATATATATGTTCTATAATTTTTTTCATAATAAAACTCAGTACATCAAGATCTATCTTTACTGGCTACAAGGTAACCTTCCATATGTATGTGGCAAAATTTAAACCCTTGCTGATAGGCACACATATAGGTTGTTTTCAACCTATATGGGCCATTTTGCTACAGTAAAGGTCACTTTGCATACATCTCTGTCCGCTTGTTCAAGTATTGCTGAGGGATAAATTTCTAGAAATGGAATTGCCGGGTGAAAGTATGGGCATGACTTTTATTTGGATACATATTCATCAAAAGTGAAAAATTCCATCTTCCCCACACCCTCACCAAATCTGATAGGTGAAAAAAGTGGGTCCTGACTACCTTTCAGAGTTCCTCTGCCCAGCAGTTTTCTTTCATTTTTTTAAATTTAATTTTTATTTTATATTGGAGTATCATTGATTTCCCAGTTTTCAATGACTGTTCATTCAAATTAAAAAGTCCCGTTTGAAATAGTTAATGCTAGCAAAGTTGCAATCTAAAAAATTTTCAAGTACACACCAGCAGAGAACTAAAAATATCGAGAAAATTAAAGTTTCATAAAAGCTCCCTCGCCTTTCAAATAAGGGAAGCTAACTTCTGCAGTACCTCTCACTTGTGTGGGCCTGGTCTAAACAAATCCCTCAAAGGAACTTTGTTGAAAAGTTTCTCTAGGTAGAGAATAACAGCATATAGGGGGAAAAATTAAAATTTGATAGCTATCGGATTTTCTCTGGATCTGCCCTGTCTTATATAGAAGCCACTAAACATATGTGGCTATTAAGCACTTAAAATGTGGCTAAAGCAACTGTATTTCTAATTTTATTTCATTTTAATTAATCATAAAAATACTAGAAAATATTTAAGATGCTTGAACAACTTGAATATGTGACTATATTTTTCCACAGTAAATTTTATGAAATCTAAATACAAATTGTATGTCTGATAAAAATCTAGAATCTGAACTGGCATGTATTTTAAGTGTAAAATACACACCAGATTTTGGAGACTTAGTATGAAAAAAATTCAATAATTTTTATATTGATTACATATTAAAATAGGTTTTGATATGTTAAATAAATTATTAAAATTAATTTTACCGGGGTATTTTTAGAGAAGCTATCAGAAAATTTTAAATTATGTATATGGCTCATATTATATTTCCATGAGGGAGTGGTGCTCTAGATCAGGATAACTAACTACATTTTTCTGGGGAGAAGATTTATAGCATTCCCCCAAGAATGTGAAGTCCCATGGAAGGGAAGAATCACCATACTATAGATGGAACTATAGATATCCTCTATAGCTCCTTCTGGAGGCTGCCTTCAGAACACCTTAAAAATAAAGCATTTTACCAAATCACTGTTACTGGCCCACGAAAGGGAGGTTTCCAGCAGCCATCTCTTCTGATATTCATCCACAAGCTGACAAGCTTGAAGCAGGCCTAGATGTGCTGATACTGAAAATCTTAGCTTCCCAACAGGGGTTAGTGTTCCAGAGGAAAGTTATAACCGAAGAAATGCAGCAGGAGGATTAATATCTCCATCTTCTAGGAGGATTAATATCTCCATCTTCTGCCTCTCTCCCCACAATAAAAAAAAGTCTTTATTATGGGACAAAAGTCCTGAAAGGCTGTGAAACTGTTGCATGGCTAATTAAAAATTAAAAGTAACTAAAAACTTCTGGCCCAAGAAGGTCATGAGAATAGCAAAAAACTTCCTTACAACTAAGGAAATTAAAAGGATTGTTTCCTTTTGAATAATTACTCCTTGTTAATAATTTCTTGAAGTTAGTTAAGTGATGGGTATATACCTGATAAAACAGTACGAGAGCAGTTTGCATTTGTTTTCTCTTGATGCATCATTTCTGTGTTTCTCTCAGAAAGCTGAACATCATTACATTCTTATCTCTCTTTCACATATTACATATCAGTTCCCAGACTTACTAGACCATAGATTCATAACTGTGGAAGAGAGATCAGGAGGGAGACTGCCAATGTCAGGACAGGGCAGAATTAGGAGAGGGTAGAGGTATGTACAGATTTTAAAAGCTTATTCAAAACTATCATTACTCTGATATAGCCATGACAGTCAGTACATTTTGAAATTTCAAAGAATATTAAAGGATGCATGTTTTGATTCTCAAAAAGGAGCACACGTTAAAACAAGTTTGAGGATCTCTGCCCTGAATCCACGTTGCTTCACACTAGAGCAACAAATGTAGTACAAAATGTCAGCTCACACCTGAGCAAGTCAAAATGCTAGGAATTCTTTGCACTGGAGGAGGTAATACTAACATGCCCTGCGTGATAGTCCACTGGGTTCTTTAATCAGAGTAAGCTTAGACATTAAATTTGACATATGCAAAGTAGAAGCTTTCCTACCTACCTAAAGCATGCCTACACTTATCGCCAAAAGTAGGTACACTTGAAAAGTAATCCCAGCATTTCAACTGATCTTATAAGGCAGAAAAAAGTTCTTAGGTCAGTCTCTTTACAGCCACTTTTCATCCACAAGGAAGGCAACAGCCATAACCTTTTTTTACAAAATAAGTAGAAGGCCAGATTATTAAAAATCTTCAGTCATGACTTCACCACAAGTCTCAGTAATTTCTGGGCCCATGGGAGCAGCAGAGTTGAGGATTAGGGACAAGGTGGAAATTTCCTTAACCTGTTGGCAGCAGTCACCACGTAGAAGTGTTTCTTAAGGTAAGGAGAGAAAAAAGGAAGGGAAAAAGGCATATTTATAGATCAATTACTTTAAGAAGAAACAATAAAAGGACTTGCTTAAGTTTAGCCACTTGGGTTTGTTTAAAATTGATAACTAAAGGGGAAAAGAAGATTCTAGCACAATTATAGTAAAACAGTCACATGACTTTCAGGGACATGTTTAGAGCAAGTTTGAAGTGAGAAAATATGTTATCCCACCCTTTTCATGTGAAAAATGGAGCACCCTAGAATGGTATTTTTCAAATTGTAACTCACAACCCACCAGTGGGTCATGAAATCAAACTGGTGGGGCATGACTAACAACTTTTTTTAAATGAAACTAAATATCATAGAATAGAAAATATCAAAAGTGCATCACACTCTGTGGAGCAAATGTCGCAGTATTTTTGTTTCACATGTGTGCGAGTATACGTGTACTTGTATACTGGCTCTCTGGGTAAAGCATTTTGGTTTTGTTTTTTATTGAAGATCTAAGCCAGTATCAAAATGTTGGAAAGTCACTTCCCTGGAGGACAATTGTTTTTAAGAGACATTCTATGTCCATGGTTCTGCTGTAAACAAAATTATAAAGCTTTCAAAGCCTAATAGGGCTTTCCTAGGCCCTTTTTCTAAAATGTGGAGGAATCATCCTCAAGCTATGGGCAGTTAGTTCTGAGCGCTGCACTGCGGTGTTCATTGAGAACACATGCTCAGACTTCATTCTGTCACTTCAAGTGTTCACATAAGTATGAATTGAAAGCTATTTTTATGCCAGTCACTTTTGGTCTGTGGCATTTTTTAATCAAGGTAACAGGTTTTTTTGTTTGTTTTTGTTTTTTTGCGGTACGCGGGCCTCTCACTGTTGTGGCCTCTTCCGTTGCGAAGGTAACAGGTTTTTGACGTGAGACAGTTTTCCCCCTAAATAATCTATTTAGAATCAAAACGTAAGTAAAAACTTAGTACACTTCTTTCAAAGGACATTTTAAGAAAACAAGTGCTGCTTTTACTAAAAGAAAAACAGATACCTTCCATTTCCTCTGAGCCATGTATTTCTGCAGCAATAGTTGGGATTTAAGACGAACTTTCGATTTAGAAGCTTTGGCAGGCAAGTTATTCAACCACTCATGTTTCAGGCACTGTGTGGCACTCATTCTGCAGCTGTGAAATCAAACAGCAGGTGAGACTTTTAGTTGGCGTTGCATTTTTCTGGCTATCCAAAATCTGTTTAATTGGTAGGAAGCTGAGTCAGTGGAACAGATTAATCATATAGGCAGATTCATGCCACGTGCTAAAAAAAGACCTACTACCTAAAATTCCCATCCTTAAAAGTGCAAGAATGTCGTCAGCAAAATGTTCCCTGCCCTCTATTGAGGGTATGTGTCCTGGTGATTAATCACCACCTCCCAGAGAGAGCTGGGGAATCAAGGCAGGACAGTAGGAGGGCCAGCTGTGCCTGGAATTGCTCTTAAGAAGTAAAAGAGCATGAGCCTTGAAAGAAGCTCATCTTTCTTCACAGAGAATAATGTCAACTTGTTCATCTGAATTAGAAATATATTTCCTCTCACATAACTTTTCAAACAGTCAAGGCCAGGGAACGAGAGCTGTCTCAGAGCCCAGATCTTGGGCCCCACCACTTGTAGTTATTCCCATATGTCTGAGTATCGGAAAACTCAGTGGCCCAACCCATAACCTTGATATAGCTACTGAAAACGAAGTAGGTCTTCATCACCAAGAAATAAGGTTTTCTGTCTTTTATTCTGGGGAATAACAACTGCATATCTCAACTTTTTTTCAACATTAGCCTATGAAAAGCAATAACTTGGAAATAGGTCTTATTTGTAAATATGGTCCTTCCTAAAACTCTTGTCTAGATTTTATGCTCCTAGTTGCTTGTTTCTTAACTGACTTCCTTTGTCCCTTTCCCTGCTACCTTTTCTTTTTTTTCCCCAAAGAAGTAGCAGACTAAGAAATCCTGAAGAGAATCGGTCTACAGGGAGAAAGGACCATTCGCTCCAGCAGCCCTGCCCAGCACCAGCCTGATTTCCACAGCACCCAAATGGATGGTCACCATCAGGATGGATCATGGGTGACAAGCAATAAAGGGTACCTCTTCTCTTTGACCAGCAACCGGGAGACAAAGTTCTTGGCCTCCTCTGACAGGCCTTCAAAGGTGTCAGCATCAAACTCCCAACTACAGTTCACAATGAAATTCATGGTCTCTGCATCCGTTTCCCCTAGAAATGGCGACAAACCACTGAGCCTACAGAGGAGAGAAAGGACTGTCAGTATGTGGAAGCTATACCTGCCAACACACACCGACAATATAAAGAAGACTCTTACAAGGTCAAGCAGAACTAATCAGAACCAAGAGGGTTCAAAAAAAAAGCACCCCCATTGCCTCTCCACAGGAGAAGTCCAGTGCGCTCAATAAAGTGGAAGCACTGAAAAATTGATGACAGGAAGAGTGGTGGAATAAGTCCCCTATCATGCTCACCACATTCCCCCTTACCCTGAAGTAAGAGTAAATTTGGATCCAACCCAATATGCCCATTTATCAGGTACATTTGACTGAATGTGAAGGTAGCTTGGCATGTCTCTGAGACTACCCAGGCCTCAGGGGCCAAAGGAAAACTGGCTTTATTAGGCTCCTCTAGAGGAGGGCAGAGAGATGAGACAACTTCACTGGCTGGCCTTGGGCCACAATATTCCCCAACCTGGTGTAGCACACACACAAAGTGTGGGGAAAGAGTTAAACTGTAATAATAAGACTGGGAGCAAAGCTTGATTTTGTTGGGCCTCTGAGGAAATAGCTGAGGGATGTCCACAGTTGGAGAGAGAAGAGGACATTTAGTCTGTGTACATATCTCCTCTCAGCCCATCCTAACTCTGCTTCCTCAGCCCACAGAAAACAGGGAGTGCAGAGCAGAAGGACAAAGTTAGAAGATGCAGGAGCTGTGCCCTGCCCTGCCCTCCCCTCTCCTTACCACTTCAATGCACTCCAGTCCCACTTGCACCACAGCACCCGCATTTCTTTGCCAGAGGGCTTTCTCTCCAGTGGAAGCTGATTTATCCACCCAGAAGTTTCAGGGAATTAATAATTCTGGGACCAGCCCACTAGCAACAACTGATTAGAGTCGGTGTATTAATACCCCAACTCCCTCCCCCACTAGCTGGCCTAGCTCTGAGTGGGTGTCCCACAGTGGGCCCCAGTTCCCTGCAGGATTAAACTCCAGGTGCCCACAGTGGTTACTGACTCCACCACACACACTTTACTGGCTGCCTTCCTTCCCCGTTTCACTTCCCCACTTCTCTGTTGGCTTTTCTTAGGGATGCCTCCTCAATAAATTCCTTGCCCTCAAATTCTTGCTGCTTCTAAGGATACACAAACTAAGACAAATGGCCCCCATTCCCAGTGGGGCGTGAGGCCCCTGGGCACTCACAGCATGTAGGTTATGACTCCCACACTCCACATGTCCGTTGGGAACGAGACAAACTCGTAATTGACGACTTCTGGGGCCAGGAACTCGGGAGTGCCAAAGTTCACCTTCAGCTTCTCCCGAGGCTTGTACCTGGGGAGGAGAGGTGCAGAGGACAATGGGAGTGAGCCCTGAGAGAAGTTGTGGATGCCCGGCTAATTCCTTGGGGGGCGCTAAACACTCCCTAACCTTTGCTGTCAGCCATGTTTTCTGGACATCACATCCCACCACACTTGGTTTACTGGGAAATCATCACACACCCAGGCCCTAAATGCAGACTTTCCTAAGTCACTGTGGAGAATAAGAAAACCACAATCCTCCTCCTCCTCCAGGTATTTACAATCTGAAAAAGAGGGAAGATCAATATATCTTATGTGACTGGCCTGCAGTCACACGGATGAGCACAAACAACCTGTGTAGAAGCTGTGTGGGGAGGACTGCTCTATTGTGCATCATAGTTAAAGGGAAGACGATAGGAGTTATAGAAAGAGGCAAAATGCTCAACATCACTGATCATCAGTGAAATGCAAATCAAAACCACAATGAGACATTACCTCACACCATCAGAAAAAAATAGAAAATTGCAAGTGTTGGCTAGGATGTGAAGAAATTAGAACCTTGTCAGTAGGAATGTAAAAGGGAGCAGCTGCTATGGAAAACAGTATGGCAGTTCTTCAAAAAAATTTTTTAAAGAACTACCATATGATCCAGGAATCCTACTTCTGGGTATGTATCCAAAAGAATTAAAAGCAGAGTCTTGAAGAGATATTTATACCCCCATGTTCATAGCAGCATTACTCAGAATAGCCAAAAGGTGGAAGCAACCCAAGTGTCCATCAGCAGATGAATGGATAAACAAAATGTGGTATATACATACAATATGATATTATTCAGCCTTAAAAAGAAAGGAAATTCTGACACATGTTGTAATATGGATGAACTTCGAAGACATTACAATAAGTGAAATAAGCCAGTCACAAAAAGGCAAATACTGTATGATTCCACTTATATGAGGTTCCCAGTGTAGTCAATTCAGAGACAGAAGGTAGGATGCTGGTTTCCAGGGGCTGAAGGCAGGAGGAAAATGAGGGGTAGTTATTTACTGGGTACAGAGTTTCAGTTTTGCAAGGTAAAAAAAGCTCTGGAGATTGGTTGCACAAAAATATGAACATATCTAAAGACTACTGTAACTAATCTTGAAAATTGTTAACATGGTAAATTTTATGTTATGTGTATTTTATACAATTACAAAAAGAGAAAGATCTAGAAAAAGTATTCTGGACATGAAGTTTAAGGAAGGCTAGGAAGAGAATTGGTGGCTGTATGGGGAAAGGGGTTGGAGAAAGTTGGTTTTTAGAATCAATCTTGAAAAAGAAGAAAACTTCTAGCTGAAATTTAATGGGCAGCAAAAAAGATGTCCTTCAGTTGGAGAATGGATAATATAAAGTATGGTACATCTAGAAAATGGAATAGTATTCAACACTTAAAAAAAACAAAAAAGAGATTCACAGAAAGAGAGACAAGATGAAGAGGCAGAGGGCTATCTACCAGATGAAGGAACAAGATAAAACCCTGGAAAAACAACTCAATGAAGTGGACATAGGCAATCTTCCAGAAAAAGAATTCAGAATAATGATAGTGAAGATGATCCAGGACCTCAGAGAAAGAATGGAGGCAGAGATCGAGAAGATGCAAGATATGTTTAATAAAGATCTAGAAGAATTAAAGAACATACAAACAGAGATGAACAATACAATAACTGAAATGAAAACTACACTAGAAGGAATCAATAGCAGAATAACTGAGGCAGAAGAACGGATAAGTGACCTGGAAGACAGAATGGTGGAATTCACTGCTGTGGAACAGAATAAAGAAAAAAGAATGAAAACAAATGAAGATAGCCTAAGAGACCTCTGGAACAACATTAAATGCAACAACAATCGCATTATAAGGGTCCCAGAAGGAGAAGAGAGAGAGAAAGGACCCGAGAAAATATTTGAAGAGATTATAGTCAAAAACTTCCCTAACATGGGAAAGGAAATAGCCACCCAAGACCAGGAAGCTCAGAGAGTCCCATACAGGATAAACCCAAGGAAAAACATGCCGAGACACATAGCAATCAAATTGGCAAAAATTAAAGACAAACAAAAATTATTGAAAGCAGCAAGGGAAAAACAACAACATACAAGGGAACTCCCAAAAGGTTAACAGCTGATTTCTCAGCAGAAACTCTACAAGCCAGAAGGGAGTGGCATGATATACTTAAAGGGATGAAAGAGAAGAACCTACTCTACCCAGCAAGGATCTCATTCAGATTTGACAGAGAAATCAAAAGCTTTACAGACAAGCAAAAGATAAGAGAATTCA